>NW_027361728.1:21560000-23042500 GCF_039654945.1 Dendrobates tinctorius | reverse complement strand
CAAAATTATTTTGCCTGGTTGAAATGGTACTCCAGAGACATAAAAAATGATTCTAATAGCCATGCCTTTGTGAACAATAAAATTAACAAGAATAGTGGTTTTTAACCCTCACAATACCTGCTGCTCCTCTCTTCTGAGACATCACAGCATGGGTCGGGAGGCATGGCTTGTTCCAGTCTTCTAGTAGCAGCCACCCTCCTGATAATATCTCCTTGTCTGCACTATGTGATGAGGGGCATGGCCTGCTCCCTGTTAGTAGCAGCCAGCCACCTGATAATATCTCCTTGTCTGCAGTCTGAAATGGGGTAGCATGGTGGGAGCGTGGCTTGCCCCCTGCAAGTAACAGTCAGCCCCTGATAATGTCTTCTTCACTGCAGTCTGAGATGTGGGAGTGTGGTGGAGGCATTGTCCCTGCTAATAAAAACTAGCCCCTTGATATTGTCTCCTTCACTGCAGTCTGAGATGATGGGGCATGTTGGGGGCGTGACCTGCCCCTGCAAGTAACAGCCAGCCCCATGATAATGTTGCCTTCACTGCAGTCTGAAATGGAGGATGCATGGTGGAGGTGTGGCCTGCTTCCGCTAGTAGCCCTGCAGTGAAGGAGACATTAACAGAGGGCTGGCTGCTACTAGAATTTTGGAGCAGGCCATGCCCCCTGATCTGTGATGTAATGTCCCAGAAGGGAGGGGGAACAGTGAAGAGCAGCTCCAGTCCCACACTGAACTGAAGGTATTGCGAGAGCTAAAAAGAACAGTAGTCATGCTAACTTTATTATTTATGAAGGCATGGCCATTAGAATTTTTTTTTCAACCCAACCAACCCCTTAAAACCAATCCTATTTTCCTATTTTATTATTTCTTGGTGTCAAAGGCAGTAAAAGAGACAGCTAAATCACCTTATCAGTGATTATACCCTATTAAATGACTCCCCTTATTATTCAAGTATTCTGAGCGCCTACAAATATGACATTTGGGGGTTGGAACTGGATCTAACTGTATGAAGCATTCAGTTTTAGATTTTAATTGTAAGTTAAAAACTAGAACACAGGTTGACACCTTATTGGATTAGTTTTTATATAGAGAAATCATAATTAAAACCCCATGATGAAAAATAGAATTTATTTCCATTATTCATCGCACATTTATATTATACATGCCCTTTCTATAGTCAAAACTTCATTTCAAAGCATTCCTGTTCTAACATGAGAAAACACATCTGAAAATGGATTCATCATGGATAATTTGTCATTGCTTTCACCTCATCCATAATGCCATGACCTGATTACTTTTTCCATCAGAGTCTGCCTCTATTTCAGTACAGTGTACACACACATTCTATAATAAGTCAAAGTTAAAATATTCTAAAATAAAGTTAATTTTGTGGAAATGAATTATCATGCTATGTGTTTAACAAGCGAAAGTGGCATTAATTATCTAGAAAGAAAACATCTGTTGAGATAATTACATGGAATGAAATATTTCTGCTTGGCTTAGGGGATGTCGAGTCTACCAACGAGACATGCAATTACTGACATTTTGTCTTTATTAACCCAAAATATGCTTAGAGTTCTAGAGATCTATAAAAGTATCATACAATGCAAAAGGAAAAAATGGTACAAAGGCCATTTTAATGATTACAAAAAAACCTGAAAATTGTTAAGAAAAGATAAAAAATCCATAACAGTAGCACATACGGTAGTTGTCTTTTTGTTTCTTGTTTTTTCTTGAGTGAACCGTGCTGATCATTCCCAAAAATGTGTTTTAGGTGAACTATTGTCCAAAGGGCTAGAAGGGAACAATAGGAGGCTTAGACTGGAATTTATTACATTTTTCTGGCAGTTTTTGAGCTAAACATGGGATCGAATTCACAAGCGAGAACTCTCAGGCTTTCCTTTAAGGCCCCTTTACATTTAGCGATGCACCAGCGATCCCGACAACGATATGACCCGGTCAGGATCGCTGGTGCATCGCTAAATGGTCGCTAGTGAGCTGTCACACAGGCAGATCTCACAGCAATGCAGCAGCGATCTAGCAGTCTTTACTTACCTTTCAGACGTGGCGATCCTGACGTCCTCCCATCCGCGTCCACGCGTCGCTCGTCGGCGCCAGCAGGAAGCCCAGCAGGAAGCGCCCCACGAGAAATGGAGCTACGTGATCTCGCGCGATCAGCTATGGACAGCGGGGGAGCCGGTCGGAGGTAAGTATCACACATAGCGATATCACTAGCGATATCGCTGCTGCGTCACCAAATCGGTGATGCTTTAGCAATATTGTTAGCGATACCGCTATGTGTAAAACCCCTTTAGGCTGGAGTTCACACATGCAGGTTTTATGGCAGTTTTTAAAGGAAACCTTTTTATAATTGTGCCTACACCAGTAGCATCTTAAAATTCTGTCAGGGGTCCTAGTAACAGAAAACAATCTGTAAACATGTCTTCTCCTGGAGTGATCTTTCATTCCTAATGGCTGATATCTGTGAAATCTGTATTAAATGAAGACACATTTTTCCATTAATAAGACAGGAAATAACATTTTATGGAGGAGGGGGGAGCTGGAGAAAGGCACAGATATTCTGCTGCAAGTTCTCCTGAAATGATAGTTACACTTCAAAGTATAGATTTTAAAAGTTTAACTGCTTTTTTTTTTAGGTGAACTTGCAGTAAGATGTCTATATTTGCCTCTGGGACCATCCCCACCTCCGCCATCCATAGAACTTTATGATCACCAGCTGTCATTTATCTCAGTAATGGAAAAATCTGTATTCACTGAGGACCCTTGAACGCAAAATATTGAAAATAAAAGTCAATCCAGGAGGAGAATGAGTGCAGAGTAAACTGGGGAACAATAAGCACAACAGAGCCTTATCCGGTGATAGGAGGCAAGAAATAGCAAGGAATTGCTAACCTGGCTCAGTTGTGTTACACACAACATAAATGAAGCTTGAGCAAATCAATTTTTGCAGATCTATGGGTTGTAAAACCATAGACAGAATATGTGTTCTTTACGCGCTGCCGATGAAGAGCACAACCACATATTCTTTATACTTCCATCAGGAGCAGATTTCTATGAAATATTACACAGTTGCTTGCTTTCATGTGTGGCATTGATTAAAAATTAAAATGATGGTTTCTCTTTCTACAAATATGCCTCATATCTCTAATCAGATTTAATGAAATATTATATTACATACAGTACTCTAAATTATATCTATATACCCTATACAGTACATTGCTATGTGATGGGAGTATTATATTTATTTTGCTTTGTCAAGATCATGAGTAATGTCATAAGAAATGTTAATTATAAATCACTAAAGCTGTTACAGAAGTCCAACTCCCAGTTTATAAACCATAACTTTGAAAAAAATAGCAAAGCAGCAACACAAAAATCATACTGCAACACTGGAGTAAGATTACAACTCAGAATATTGGACCAATATTATACCAAAGCCAAAGCCAGATTCTGATGTGTTTAGCACACCTGAATTTTAGCATCTGTGTAATGGATGGAATAGCAGGACCCCCACGAATTAAAGTTAAATCACTATAAAATCATATTGAATCCGGCCTAAGGTCTCACGCACACTGCCATATTATGGTCCCTGTATTAAAATATGGCATCCATAGTTTGCAGGGAGTCACTGATGTGCCTTTGCATGCCTCCAATTTCATAGGAAGGTGCATGCAGGTGTTTTCCACATGAAATCTGCCAGGCATGCTACAACGCATCCTGTTTACTGAGGAGTTCTCCCCTAGGAGCAGTATGTTATTGGGAAATATATTACCTTATGAAAGCACCAAACACTGATGAAGAGAGTGCCAAAAGGTTCATAGCACAAAATCATGTGTCCCTATATGCAACAAAGCCATGTGTATTGAAGCCTCAAAAGCACACTGGTAATATGGCTAAAAATGTCTTTATCCTCATCCTATACCAATATTGTGTCCCTCACTTTATGACTTTACCATCCTCTCATTTTAAAATACTATACATAAATAAGCCATGACATTAAAGAACCAATCCAGTGATTTTTTCAAAAATTTCTCCTTTTGCTAACAGTCATATATACACTCACTGGCCACTTTATTAGGTACACCATGCTAGTAAGGGGTTGGACCCCCTTTTGCCTTCAGAACTGCCTCAATTCTTCGTGGCAGAGATTCAACAAGGTGCTGGAAGCATTCCTCAGAGATTTTGGACCATATTGACATGATGGCATCACACAGTTGGCGCAGATTTGTCGGCTGCACATCCCTGATGCGAATCTCCCGTTCCACCACATCCCAAAGATGCTCTATTGGATTGAGATCTGGTGACTGAGGAGGCCATTTGAGTACAGTGAACTCATTGTCATGTTCAAGAAACCAATCTGAGATGATTCGAGCTTTATGACATGGCGCATTATCCTGCTGAAAGTAGCCATCAGATGTTGGGTACATTGTGGTCATAAAGGGATGGACATGGTCAGCAACAATACTCAGGTAGGCTGTGGCGTTGCAACGATGCTCAATTGGTACCAAGGGGCCCAAAGAGTGCCAAGAAAAAATTCCCCACACCATGACACCACCACCACCAGCCTGAACCGTTGATACAAGGCAGGATGGATCCATGCTTTCATGTTGTTTACGCCAAATTCTGACCCTACCATCCGAATGTCGCAGCAGAAATCGAGACTCATCAGACCAGGCAGCGTTTTTCCAATCTTCTACTGTCCAATTTCGATGAGCTTGTGCAAATTGTAGCCTCAGTTTCCTGTTCTTAGCTGAGAGGAGTGGTACCCAGTGTGGTCTTCTGCTGCTGTAGCCCATCTGCCTCAAAGTTCGATGCACTGTGCGTTCAGAGATGCTCTTCTGCCTACCTTGGTTGTAACGGGTGGCAATTTGAGTCACTGTTGCCTTTCTATCAGCTCGAACCAGTCTGCCCATTCTCCTCTGACCTCTGGCATCAACAAGGCATTTCCGGCCACAGAACTGCCGCTCACTGGATTTTTTTTCTTTTTCGGACCATTCTCTGTAAACCCTAGAGATGGTTGTGCGTGAAAATCCCAGTAGATCAGCAGTTTCTGAAATACTCAGACCAGCCCTTCTGGCACCAACAATCATGCCACGTTCAAAGGCACTCAAATCACCTTTCTTCCCCATACTGATGCTCGGTTTGAACTGCAGGAGATTGTCTTGACCATGTCTACATGCCTAAATGCACTGAGTTGCCGCCATGTGATTGGCTGATTAGAAATTAAGTCTTAACACACAGTTGGACAGGTGTACCTAATAAAGTGGCCAGTGAGTGTATATGTCCAATGGGCACAGTAACATACCATTCACTGTTTTTTTGTTTTGAGTCATGCTCTGGAGTCACATGACAGCATTCGTGACCTGTCTAAACAGAGTACCCGATTCATCAAAGCTTTCATGCCAGAATTCTGTCGTAAAAAGCGTTGAAAAGGCGCAGCTTGAGTCTACACTAAAATTTTATGACTTTTGGCATTCTCATACCACTTTTTCCCAGCTCCGAGAATGTGGACGGAGCCAGGGTGGGACAAAGGCAAATTCATGACAAGCTGTGCCCAGGGTTGCCAACTGACCAGAAATTCCTGGACAGTTAAAAATAGGTCACTTTTTTCCACCATCAGAATAAAAAAGTCTTTTGTCTGTGATTTTATTTTAAGCTGAAGACATTTATACAGATTTTTATTACTGAATTTATAAAACACGTACACGAAAAACTGTTACAGGTGTCACAGTTTTCCATCAGTGTGTTATCATCAGTGTGTTATCATCAGTGTTTCATCAGTGTGTCATCCGTTTGTCTATTTTTACCAATTGTGTGTCATCAGTGTTTTTTCTGTAGGAAAGACTGGGGAACAAAAAAGTGCAATAGGGTCTAATCCGATCGATGATCAAAGACAGTAAGGTGAAAGGAGGTGCTCACCCGGTTTGATTGTGTAATACACAACAGTTGATGGGTCTCAGAACTGTCAGCTGCTGCAGCCCCACAGGTTAGAAAGCTGGTAAAGTGCCGAGTATGAATAAGTGGGTCATCTGCTCTGTTGATGTGCTTTAGTATCAATGCGTTTCTAAGTCATCCGACTTCTTCATCAGGAAAAAAACACAAACTCTTTGTGGATAAACTAGATGGGGTGATGCTTTGCTCAATACATTTGACGGGTTCTCCTTGCTAGTATGCATATTGTATACATCACTGCCGTTACGGGCGCAGATGCTGGTGAATCCTTGCAGCACACAGTGCATGGCCTTGGAGGATTCACAAGTCTGCAGTCACACACAGTGACTGCAGACTTCATTCTAGACTGGACAACCATTTTAAGTCATGGACAACTGCTTGTGGTTACTGTTGAATATAAGTCCTGGACAACCCCTTTAATGGTATGATTGTGTATGAGATCTGATATGTGTTTTTATTTTGTATGTAATTCAATCTGATTGTTAAAGCACATTTTACAATAGAACTGATGAAATGCCAATAGTTTACTTAGAAAACTGAAGTACAGAACCTGCAAATATACTATATACATCATACAGATATAGATTTAAATACCTTAACTGCCTTGAAAAACTTCTGTAGATCTGGACAACTCCACTATAACATCTACAATAGATGGCTCATTAAAAAGAACTTCTACAGTTGACTGCTCATTATAAAGAACTAGCTGTAGAGCCCGGCGCTGCCCGGGCATTCTCTCATTTTCCCATCATGACTTCAGGTGAAGACCATTAAAGTGTTGTTACAGTTTGTGAAGATATAATCAGTTATACTTGGAAATAAAGATGTGGTTAAACAAATAGTCCACTTGATATCAGCAGAAAGCTAGAGTTGGCTTGATACATACACACATACATACACTCAGCTTTATATATATATATATAGATGTATCCACACATGAATATTGATATTATTACTATAGCCAATCATTAATATATGGTAGGGAAAAGAAATAAAAGTACTTATCTCCATTGTTTCTGGAAATTAAATTAAGACATAACCAGTCTGACATAAAATTAGTTGTTATCTTAATGATTTTCATTGAACCTGTCGTATATTAGCCTGAGAAAAGAACGTCTTTTGCACTGAATGACCTGAAATGTCTGTATATTACATGGACAGTCTATTGCTTTCTATGGGAATAGTATAATGCTCCATTTAATCTGCCAGGTTCTACACAGATTACTACATCTGATCGCTGGGTATTCCAGCAGTAGGGCACCTTGTGATCTTTTTATTGTCGAAGGTCAGTTCTAACAAAAAGGAATTGCCCACAGTGGACAAAAGCTATAAATTCTGGCAGACCTGAAAGTTATACATCTGAGAGGAGAAGCTAAATGGTTACTAAAGTAAAATCGGTGCATAGAGGGATATACAAACTTGCCTCCAGTTTACACTGCAGTATTCAATATGTATGAATTAATTTACTTTTTGCATTTCCATAAATGTTGCAAAGTATTTACAGGTACATTTTCGTAAGAGTAGTGTATTAGCAGTGTGCATGATATGTGGGTATTACAAGTGTGAAAATGTTACCCTTTCACAAGTACTCATGTTGTTTTTCAATAACGTATATTTGCTATGCATGCTATAAAAAAAACCCACCTCCAATTTATTGCTTTGTAAAGAATCCATACATTTGATAAGCAGCACTTTTTCCGCATGGTATTATGACAAAGTTACTAAATGGATAGATATAGCTATTCTTAAACAATGACATGGTGCAAAAATTTAATGCTTAACACAAAAGCCACTAATTTACATCGTTAAGTGTCAAGTTTGGCCAGGTTCAAATGATTTTTCATCAAAATTGTCATCCATATGGAATCTGTGTATCTGTTTTTTTTTTACCTCCATATGCAATCTCTATGTCCTTTCTTCACAGCTAAATGACAGCCATTTGGCATCCGTTCTTTACATCAACAATTTGATAAATAAAAAAGGACAAATGCAGTTTTCTATGTTATTAATTGTAATGGACCAGTGAAAAACGCATGATGCATGGACAGTAATCCATATGTGATCCATTTTTTGTGCACTCATTGACTTACAATGAGCCTGATATGCAAAAACAGATCAAAGTGGAGCTGTTATTTTTTAAGTGGACCAATGATTTGTATGTAAAAACGTTCAGGTGAACTAACACAATGACTTGCATTGGTCAGCGTGCTGTCCATATGTTTATGGACAGCACATGGACAGATTATTCACTTCTCTGAATGATTCCTTATATTTTTCTGCATTGGGATATCTTTCTGCATCATGATATTATTTTCATGTTATGAATGGTGACACCTGTACTATGACCTATTGTTATGGTAAATTATTATATACTTTCCTTTGATTATCATTTAGAAATTTATATACCTATATATCTTTGATAATTTAGTATTTTTGTATTAGCTATCCATAAAAGCAATACAACAGGGCGTTGTCTCTGATATAGAGGTGTCTTTGTGTTAAACTTTCTTTTTGTTTGTAAAAGTATAGTAAACTGGACATAACTGTGATGAAGGAGCAGCCGCCATCTTGGATATGGGGCATAATGCTCAACTCGTGTCTGAGCTCGGCCTGTCCCAGTGATGCCAGTTTGTCTGATAGCTAACTGCTCCTACCCCCCATGGCCTGTGAGCATATTGAAGAAAGCAGGATTTAGTGCTCCAATGTTGAATAGCAAGGTCTTTTAGTATGATAATGAGATAAGGCCAAAACAAAACTTCAAAGCTTGAGTAGGAGCCACGCCGGCATGGGGCATGAAGGTGCCTGGGGGCATCAATTAGAATATACCTGTCAGCTGGACACAGAAATACACATCCATTGTCTCTCCCAGCCACTCCGACTCCATCCTAGGATCATGGATTATGAGCACACCTTTCGAGTTACAGACTTATAAAAAATATCCGCGTGACCCTGAGGAAATCGCGCATCTGGCAGTGCGACTCCTGAGTCGGTGAGGGCTCTGGAACTTGAGATATAGAGATTAGCCCTCCACAGCAACCCAATGGGGCCATGTTTGCTCTCCACACGACAGGCAAAACAAACCATATTCACTGGTACCTCTCGTGTCCAGATCCGATCATCCTGGAGAAAGTTACCCCCTTTGTCAGATATTGGGAATAAGTTCTGCAGGGAGCTAAAGGGTGGAGATTATTAGCCCATCCTCTGACACAGGGGGGAGGAACCCAGCATGCTTAAGAACTGGGAGCACATGGCAGAGACTCTCTCTCTCAAAGAAAAACCAGATAATGATGATCTAAGAAGGAACTGGGGACAGATTTGCCAAGGGAGCAGCAGCACGTGCTTTGGGGTCTGTCCGGCAACTAAGATTCTTGTACCTGTGGACTGCAGAGCTCCCGGCATCCACATGCAACCTACAAACTGGTAAATTGACCTCCAGCTTAATATCTATAAGTCTTGTACCATTATGGTTATATTTTACTCTGACTGCAAATCCACTGTAATTCCGTTGTATAGCTTACTGTATATTTCTGTAATTATCTAGTGCACCCTTAAGGCAATTAAACCATAAAATTAATCTTGGGCTGATGCTTTTACTCTGATTACGGATCATAGAATACCCAGCGGGTAACAGGACATCCTCCCCGGCGGCCATTTGCTCTAGGTACAGTTCCCTTACTGACCTGAGAGACAAAGGGGGCACCAGAGAGCTGTGCCTGTGTAGTTACATCACATTGGTGATGTGGGAGGAACCGGTCTTCCTTCACAATAACTAATGAAGGAAGAATTCAGCAGAATCCATAATTTACGACTTTGTTATTCCGAACTTTCATTACCTATGGAAAAAAGATACATATTAAGCCACTCTCCTTTACTCTGTGTATGTAACAAAAACTTGTGACTGGGCATCTGAGATTCAGACAAGCTTGATACACTGAGAAACGCTGGTTGTGTACCCTTGCCTCCAATCAATCAACGCCCTGATTGATCAAGAGGGGCAAACATGTGAAACCTTTGAATTTCTCCTAAAGCTTTTGCTACAGAGGGGTTTCCACTTCATACATGGTGCCTGAAATCCACAATGAGCTCTCTCAGAACTACTGAATAAAACTGCTGTGAGTAACCCATTGTGTCATTAATAATTCAGTGTTGCCTAGAGGGCTCCAGATGGGGGTAATTATCTTATTAGGACCACCAATTTCTGTTTAACCTTTGCCAATGTTTGATATTTGTATCTATAATTTATGGTCTATTAAATGTTTCAATGTGTCTTTAGATAAATAACTGACGATTAAATGATGGTTGAATGAACATTGAATCAAGTAACAAGTAGCCAACCTTGCCCAACAATTATGGTCAGGTGTCTATGTAGTTCTACCTGTATATTTCAGGAGTTGGAGATTTGCTATTTTTTGTCCTTGTTGTCTATGTAACTGTAATGTCTGAAATGATGTTGTAAACTATAAGGATCCCTGATTGCGGGACTAAAAGATTTTTCAGTGACCAATAAGGGACTATGATCTCTGATTGATAAGAGATCCCATTAGGGTCACGTCACACACACTGATCTCGCTAGTGAGATCGCTGATTTTGTGACACATCAGCCATCTTGCCAGCGAGATCGCTGTGTGTGACGGGGATCAGCGACTGACCCCCCTGCCGGTTATCGCTGATCGTGCTCGAGCAGCCTGGGCCTCTTTTCGATCGCTGGTCTCCCACTGGCTAGCGCGCATCACTGCATGTGGCAGCGAGAGACCTGCGATCAGTGACGCTGGTTTCTAATGTAAGCGTCGGGTATCCAGGAGCCGCGACTCCTGAATACCCGCTGTTTACCTTGGAAACCAGCGATCAGCCTAATGATGTCCCAGCGATCCCATCCATGTCGGATCGTTGGTGGGATCGCTGGGACATCGTTATGTGTGACGAGGGCTTTAGGAATGTTAATTCACATGTGGTGAAGAGAAAAATTGATCCTTAACAGGATCAGGGAAATGTGACTGTTCATAACAGAGGAATCCGTCACAGTAATGTAGTATTCTGAGGGAATTAAATATCTCCTGTAAATTGATAAGGGCACTCTCTCTTGAAAGAGGAGCTGAATGCAGCCTTAGCTCAAATACAGCAGTAGTATTTAAGCCAGTGATTGTGGAGTGTGGATTGAGTTGTTAAATCAGAATCATTGCCCTTAGTGTCTGTGCTCTGTTTTGTGTGAACTGAAGAGAGGAAAAATCATAGTAGTTGAAGTTCTGGTCAGCCTGTATACCCAGACCAGAAAATATACAATATAAGAAGTAAAAATGATAGAAGATTTATTTGTCATGATGTGCCTTTACAAGTTGTTGAAGGGACACTTTTGAACTGGCTAGTAAATATGCAACATTACGCCCCAACCTTGGTGACATCCTTCTTTTGTCCAGGAACTGACTCAATTGAAGGAGAAATTGCAGAGGCAGCTTTCACAATAATTTGGTAAAAATATGGGTTATACAATGGGTTGTCGAACACATCCTTGGATACAAGATAGATTACATGAGAGAATGTTGGGGGACTTTCCTTATGTCAACGTTTCCTGGTTCAAGAGTTGAAGTTCTCAAGATAATTTGGGCTGAATCCATAGAATTTTTGGGTGGTTACGCTATGTTATTATAATTTTATTTTGGAAACAACAAAATGTCCTTGACAATTTCTGGGAATTAAAGACCATCAGGCCATAAAAATATCCACACGTAGACAGATGACAACTGAGAATGTAGGTCATTCTTCCATAATACTGTTTTCTTGCATGTTATTCAGATTAGGAAATAGAAATTAACCATTTCTTTCACAGGTTTATGTGACAGAAAATACCCAAAAGTGACACTATTCTAAAAACTGCACCCCTCAAAGCCACATTCAAGAAGTTTATTAACCCTTCAGGTGTTTTACAGGAATTAATGGATTGTGGATGGAAAAAATTTCCCTTTTTTTCACAAAAATTTTACTTTAGACTCAATTTTATTTATTTTTGTTTGGCGAGATGTTCTTTTCCTGAAATTCTGGGCCCTTTTTTCTCCACACATAGCTTTGATCATTGTGGCCAAAGAGCTCTATTTTAACCTCATAGATCCACAAGAATTGTTTCCAAAATGCATCAGACTTATTCAGATTTTTTTTAAAACTTCTGAATTTTATGGTGAGGATGCAGAAGAGGTTTTATTCTGATGACTTTTCCATGAAGCCAATAATTGTACAGGTGTCTCTGAACAGTAGAACAATGTACCACAAATCTAGAGTCTGCTAAATCTTTCTGAAGGTCTTTTGCAGGCAAGCAGAGGTTCTGATTTCCCTCTCTAGCAATCCTTGTATCAGCTCTCACTGAAACTTTGTTTGGTCTTCCAAACTTTATCTTGACCTCCACTGTTCCTGTTAACTGCAATTTCTTAATTACATTTTGATCTGAGAAAAGAGCAACTTGAAAATTACAGGCCTCTCTCATCTTTTTTAAGTGGGAGGATTGGCACTATTGGTGGCTGACTAAATACTATTTTTCCCCACTGTACATGCCACTGTAATATTATCCATTTTCTAAAATGATTTGGTGCTTCATTGTTGAGAGACTATAATTTAAATGTCCATACACACAGAGGTTATGGTCAAGGGAGCAAAACAGCACAAATGCAAAATGAGAACATTTATGGCTTATTAGGCTTAAAAAGATGAAAGATGCCTGCAAGAAACCTTTTTTACATTAAAACCAGTGCCTACAAAATCATTATACACAGCTGACTGCATTGCTCCAGTTTCCTTTTGCAAGTAGCAAGGGATTTAAAAGTATGCAGACCTACAAAGAATAAAGTATAAATGTTCTTTAGTACATATTTCAAATGTAAAACCATATATAGTCATTATTGAAAACACTACTTGGCATATATAAAAAGGGTCATCCCAGTACAGTACAGATCAGTGCTCCTACAGATATATATATATATATATATATGCTTAGTGGTTAACTGAAGCCATTTATTGTCAAACTACTGTGTTTTCTTTTTAAATCATAATGACAACCCAAAACATCAAAATCACACTGATCAAAAGTTCCCATATCCCCTTTCTTAATACCGTGCATTGCCCCCTATAACATCAATGACAGCTTAAAGTCTTTTGTGGTAGTTGTGGATGAGGTTCTATATTTTCTCAGATGTAAAGCTGCCCACTCTTCTTGGAAAAAAAGCCCCCAGTTCCTGTAAATTCCTGGGCTGCCTAGCATGAACTGTGCGCTTGAGATCTCCCCAGAGTGGCTCAATGATATTGAGGTCAGGAGACTGAGCTGGCCACTCCAAAACCTTCACTTTGTTCTGCTGTGTCCAATGACAAGTCGACTTGGCCTTGCGTTTTGTATCATTGTCATGTTGGTATGTCCCATGCGCAGCTTCTGGGCTGAGGATTGCAAATTTGCCTCTAGTATTTGCTGATAACGTGCTGCATTAATCTTTCCTTCAACTTTGACCAAGTTTCCTGTGCCTTTGTAGCTCACACATCCTAAAACATCAGCGATCCACCTCCATGCTTTACAGTAGGAATGGTGTTCCTTTCATCATAGGCCTTGTTGACCGCTTTCCAAATGTAACATTTATGGTTGTGGCCAAAAAGTTCAATTTTGGTCTCATCTCTCCAAATTAAATTGTTCCAGAAGTTTTAAGGCTTATCTCTGTGCTGTTTTGTGAGATACTTTGTGGCATTTGCGCAGAAATGGCTTTCTTCTGGTGACTCGACCATGCAGCCCATTTTTCTTCAAGTGCCTCCTTATTGTGCATCTTGAAACAACCACACCGCTAATTTTCAGAGAGTCCAGTATTTCAGCTGATTATATTTGTGGGTTTTTCTTTACATCCCAAACAATTTTCCTGACAGTTATGGATGAAATTTTTGTTGATCAAGCTGACTGTGGTTTTGTTTTTACAGAGCCCCTGATTTTCCATGTGATAATCACAGTTTGAACACTGCTGAGTGGCATTATCAATTCCTTGGATATCTTTTTGCATCCCTTTCCTGTTTCATACAGTTCAACTACCTTTTCCCATAAATCCATTGACAATTCTTTTGCTTTCCCCATGACTCACAATCCAGAAATGCCAGTGGCTGGATGAAGGATGAAAGGTGCAAGAGTCTGTCTCGGTCCCAGAAACTCACTCAGCTTTTATGCACATACTGATTACAAGCAAACAGGCAACTGGTGAGGATGTTACCTTTAGTAGCCATTCAAACCCATTGTGCATATTATCAGGCCAAAATCACCAGGGTATGTAAACTTTTGATCAGGGTCAGTTGGATATTTTGGGTTGTCATTATGATTTAAAAAGAGAAAACACAGTAGTTTGACAATAAATGGCTTCACCCAGCCACTAACCATGAGTGAAGAAAAAGTTTTGGTGTTATCATTCCTATTCTCTGAAAAGAGACCAAGAAAGCAAAAATTCTGCTGGGGTATGTAAACTTTTGAGCACAACTGTATACTATATACTATAACTCATATATATACAGTATATATATGATATATATGCACACAGTATGTATATACAGCTACGTAGACAGGGATTTTCTTTAGTTTGGATTATAGCCAAGCAGCTTCTGTCTAAACAATTTATATTTCTCCAGCTTGTTTTCTAAATTATCTGTATGTAGCAATTATAGAATAAAAAAATGTAAATAGGAAGAAACACTGGCAAAGACATAAACAATTTGACAAATTATTGGCAGATATGACTGAACAATTGCCAGAAACAGTAGAAAACTGATGCTATACCGCAATCCAAAATGGTTAAATTGTCATTGTGGCTTTCTATGTGCCAATTTACTGTTTCAGTAATATGAAAAAGAGGTTGATTGAATATCAGAGTGAATGCACACTTGTGATAGAGTTAAGGGTTTTACACATAGCGATATCACTAGCGATATCGCTATAATGTCACCGATTTTGTGACATTATAGAGATATTGCTAGCGATATCGCTATGTGTGATACTTACCTCCAACCGGCTCCCCCGCTGGTTATCGCTGATCGCGCGAGAATGTCCGGCTCCATTTCTCGTCGTCAGCTTCCTGCTGTGACGACGAGCGACGCGTGGAGGCGGGCGGGAGGACGTCAGGATCGCTGTGTGTGAAAGGTGAGTATCGTGCGCTGCGTCGCTGCTGCATCGCTGTGAGATCTTTCTGTGTGAAAGCTCACTAGCGATCATTTAGCGATGCACCAGCGATCCTGACCGGGTCGGATCGCTGGTCGGATCGCTGGTGCATCGCTAAATGTAAAAGGGCCTTTAGTATAAAATTCTGATCTACATGAGAAAAATTTACTGAATCCAGTGATTGGCTGCAGTGGTCACATCATTTTGTCATGATGTCACTGCTGCTTCGTTATCAAGACTGGTGTTGGAGATCCAGTGCTGGGGCAGTATGGGAAAGTAAAGGTAGCTTTCTTATAATTACAAAGAGCATATATGTAGACTAATAAAAAGTTAAACGTGAAAATCTCCTTTAAATACAATGTTTTAAAGTGTTTCTATTGCGTTATTTCTGTGCCTTGTGTATAGATATGGAATTCTTCAGATTTTGTATTAGTCAATGCCTGATGAAGAGACCTGAGTTGTCTCGAAAGCTTGTAACTTGTTACCATCTTTTCAGTTAGCCATTAAAAGGTATCAACCACCGAGGACTCTCAAATCTAAATGTTTTAAAGTGTAATTTAATGAAAAAATATTTTTATCATTGATAATTATCATTGATATTAAACATTCCTTTAACTCCATAATGACCTGTGATATCCATTTTCACCATAGGTTGCTACGGGTTGTATGAAGCCAGCACACATGGCTGTGTTACATAGCAGGTATGTGGTTCTAACTGCAGTAACCGGAGCTGGCTCTGGTTGCTGCCAAAAAAGAAGCCCTCATCTAGCTCTATAGATTGAGAAATAAAAAAGTTACAGGTGTCAGAAAATGGAGGCCCAAACATTTTTTAGAAGGTTCTAATTTTTTTTTAGCCATTAAAATCCCCCAAAAAACCTTATAAGTTTTTTATTGCCATAATAGTGACCTGAACAATTATATTACCAGATCATTTATACCACCTAATGAATTTTGTAAAGACAAAACTCAAAAAGTTATGTTGGATTTTTTTAACTATTTCACCCAACTTAGAATTGTTCTCCGATTTTTCATTACATTACGCAGTATAGTAAGATGATTGATGTTATTCAAGAATACAACTCTTTCCATGAAGGCAAGCCCTCATATGGAAATGTTGAAGGAGATATAAAAAAGTTATGGATCTTAGACCCGTTGAGGAATCCAGATAGTACTAGCGATATGTGCATAGTAAAAAAAAATTAAATCGCAAAGATAAAAAAAAATGCCCGGCTCCTTAAAGAATTAAAATGTCCTCATCTTCTTTTGGTAAATATAGAGATCCAACCTTAATATGAATAAATGTGGACTATGGTAATGATCTGTCAGTTATTGTGACGTTCTTATACAAGGATGCGATTTTTACTGGAGTTTTATTATGGTGGATGGAAACATAATTAGAAGCATTGCACAAGAGTGATTACGGCTGAATCGTTCCCTGTTTGATTCTGATCAAAAGTGAAGCATGAAACATCAGAGATAAAACTGCATAAACTTCAGGATAAAATAAACAAAATGCTAATCACCGCTTATCTTTGATCAAGATTGTTTTTCATGTTACAGTGACAGAATTAGCCCACATATACCTTACTTTATTTTTAGGCTTGAATCAGAATATTAATGAACACGGTTTAAGGCGTTAACCCAGTAGCAGATCTAGATTTGGAAAAACATTTCCGACTTCTGACCTAAATTTAGAAATGACAATGGTAAGAAATGCAAACCAATGATTACAATCTTACAGCAGTTAAGTTTTATATAAATTAAAAAGCGTGTAAAAAGTGCTTTGTAATGGATTCCATTATATTTTTCCCACAACAGTTAATGGTTAGGGGTTAGAGGAGTTAAGGTACTGGCACACTTAGCGATGTACCAGCGATCCCGACCAACGATATGACGCAGTCAGGATCGCTGGTACATCACTAAGTGGTCGCTAGTCAGCTGCCATACAGGCAGATCTCACCAGCGACATAGCAGCGGTCGGGGGTCGCTACTTACCTGTCAGACGAGGCGATCCTGATGTCCTCCCGCCCGCGTCCACGCGTCGCTCGTCTCCACAGCAGGAAGCCACAGCAGGAAGCAGACGACGAGAAACGGTCCAGGATGTTCTCGCACGATCAGCGATAACCAGCGGGGGAGCGGTCGGAGGAAAGTATCAGACATAGCAAAAACCAGTGACGTTATAGCGATATTGCTAGTCATATCGCTTAGTGTGACAGGCCCTTAAGGCCCAGGGCATTTACACTGGAAGATTGTCAGTCATGAACGTTCTTAAAAATACTCTTTATACACTAATCTTTCTGTGTAAACAGGCTGCCGGTCGACCGGGGAATGCGCAATATACTCACTCATCAGGTGAAAAATTCTTTTGCGCAGAACAAAAGATCGTTGTTCTCGGTGGTGTATCGCCCTGTGTAAACAGGACTCGCACTGTCGAGAAAAATGGCAACCTATAAGCACAGAGAGATCTATTACAGATCACTCAGTGTGCATCACTTACTTTGTTTGGCCTGCCTGTGTAAACAGGGCATTAAACTAGTGCAGATTACTATTACTGGTAGCAAAAATTAAGTTGGTGTAGACAGACCCATAGTGATCATTTGATCGCCCATACAGCTTGCTTACAAAAGGGAGTATTTCTCATGAGATAACCATCTAAATGTCAAAAGGGAAGATAGTTACCACTTTTTTTTCCATACGATTCCTTTGCTGCCAGCACCAGAGCCTGCCACCATGTTTGCTTATTTTTACACAAAGGACATATAAAGTTGCTAGGCAGTACAAAAAAGTCACCAAGGCACAGAAAGGGGATTCTGGCACTGATATGTGGCCAAATGTTTCTGAACTTTAATGGTAAGTGTACAGAATTACAAGTTTTACCCAGATGGATCATAAGATCGTGATATCAGGTTGGAATCCTTTGACTCCTTAACGATAATTGTAGACTACTAACTTCTTTAACACAGATGATTTCAGGTATAACACAATAGGTCATTTAACCAATGGTTCTTATGTCTGCCAACAATTACAATGTAATAGAGAGCCTTTTGTTTTTATCAAGACTTCACTCAAAATAAGGAGCTATCCATTATTACTGTCTTTAATGAGCTCTTACTGCATGGACTGTAATGTATTGAGGATCATCTCCTGGCAACTCGTTGCTCATTAAATAATAATTACTTAAAATAGAAATTTACTGCTACTTTATTATGGTATCACCTAACACTTACAATGCATACTAAGCTGCATAAAGTAGTTGGGAAGGTTTATTAACTGGAGACTGAATCTCAAGACAACTGTTTCATATAAAGTGAGACATCAGGACAGAAAAACAAACAGCTAAACATATGATAAAAATGCAAGCTTAGAAAAACAAAGAGAAATTTCTAGAAAAATATTAAGCATTGGAGGTTGGGAAATGAAAAATAAAAATATCTAAATTATGTTGAAAATACAATCCCAAATGAATCACTGAACCCATAACGAAAAAAGGTCATAATATCACCATGTAGCATGAAATAGGAAATGCATAAATTACATCCCTTTTTATTCATATCTTCAATTTTGTCTAGACTTTAGGCAACCCTGCCAGAGATGGATTCACAGCTACACTACTCAGTACTGCACTTTAATTTCCTCCCTGTCTCTCCTGCTTCTGTGCGTTTTAGTGTATGGAGACATTACAGCAGCTAGTCTCCCCTACTTTCTCTGAGTCAATTTCAAATTAGGGATTGAACCTGCAGATGGGAAAACTTGTGAGCCATTCAGGATAGACGTCATATAATGGACAGAAATAATGTTAGCCCTCATGTGCACACATATTGCAGTTTATTTTGAAAAGTTACTTGAATGTATGGTTTCTCTTTAAAAGAAGTGTCAATATGTAAAGCTGATTTTTTGTGTTTGTATATGTTTGTTATATGACTGCATTGTAAGCTGAAAGTTGCTAATATGTAAAGTCGATGGAATTCACCAGGAAAAAGTAAAAAATATTGGGCTGCTATAAAATTGTTTAAAGAGTAACCGTTGTTTTAATTTTTATTTCACAAATCAATAGGTTACATGAAAATAATAAATTTTGTAACATATTTTATCGTAAAACTTAATTCTTTGCCAAAATTAATCAGTCATTATAATTGCCAAAATTCTCAATTCTGAGGTAAAACCTGTTAAATCACATCAATCTACGACAGTGGCATTTAACATGCGCCGACAGGGTGGCGCATCATTCCGCCCTCCCATCGGCGAGCTTGAAACAATTTTTTTTACCTCTTAAATAGAAAAATATGTAGATATTTGGAAACTGCACAAATGTACTAATCTAGAGAATTATATTGCCATGTCAGATTTAGTATTTAGTATTTAGTGAACATTGTAAATAAAAAAAAAACTATTGTGGAATTGCACTTTTTGCAATTTCAACACACTTGGAATTATTTTCCCATTTTCCAGTACACGATATGGCAGAATGAATGGTGTCATTCAAAAGTACAACTTGTCCTGCAAAATAAAAGCCTTCATATGCCTATATTGTCACAAATAAGTAAAAAAGTTATGACTCTTGGAAGGAGGGGAGGAAATAATGAAAATGAAAATTCACCATGTCAAGAAGGGGTTAATATCCACTAACATCTATATATATATAAAAGTGTATGTGTGTCAGCCACGCCCACTCCACATAGCCCCACCCAATCACTAAGCATCTTTCATTTCACCAGAGCTGTTTAAAAGAAGCTGAGCTGTGATTGGTTGCTATGAGCAACAGTTTTCCCACGCCACAACACCTCAGCAGACACTGACCGGGTGGGAGAAACCTAGCATCCCAGCCATTGTCTGCCCCCCGGAAAGGAGCATAGCGCACATGATAGAAATGAATCACCCACTCCCGTGCCTATATATCAACACACATCCTCCATCCCATAGTCCCATAGGCACATCTTCTTGACACAGCATCTTTCATTTCACCAGAGCTGTTTAAAAGATGAAAGCTGATCTGTGATTGGTTGCTATGAGCAACAGTCCCATAGCAACCAATCACTAAGCATCTATCATTTCACCAGAGCTGTTTAAAAGATGAAAGCTGAGCTGTGATTGGTTGCTATGAGCAACAGTTTTCTTTGTAGACAGTTGTGGTAACTGAGGCCTATTATTCTTATCATTTTTGCGGTGTTATCGTCTTTCTGTAAAGCTGGATATAACACAATTTATTACTGTGCTGACACAGAACACCCTCTGACACAGACTGCAGGGGGAGCCCAGTATCACACAGGATAGGATTAGATACACGGCTCAGCAGATAGGTTCACACAGGATAGAATTAGATACACGGCTCAACAGACTGTATCACACAGGATAGAATTAGATACACAGCCCAGTATCACACAGGATAGGATTAGATACACAGCCCAGTATCACACAGGAAAGGATTAGATACACCGCTCAGCAGTCAGTAACACAGGATAGGATTAGATACATGGCTCAGCAGACTGTATCACACAGGATAGGATTAGATACACAGCTCAGGAGTCAGTAACACAGGATAGGATTAGATAAACGACTCAGAAGACAGTATCACACAGTATAGGATTAGATACACGGCTCAGCAGACAGTATCACACAGGATAGGATTAGATACACGGCTCAGCAGACAGTATCACACAGGATAGTATTAGATAAATGGCTCAGCAGACTGTATCACACAGGATAGAATTAGATACATGGCTCAGCAGACAGTAACACACAGGATAGGATTAGATACATGGCTCAGCAGATTGTATCACACAGGATAGGATAAGATACACAGGTCAGCAGTCAGTATCACACAGGATAGGATTAGACACACGTCTCAGCAGACAGTATCACACAGGAGAGGATTAGATAGACGGCTCAGCAGTCAGTATCACACAGGATAGGATTAGATACATAACTCAGCAAACAGAATCACACAGGATAGAATTAGATACATGGCTCAGCAGACAATAACACACAGGATAGGATTAGATACATGGCTCAGCAGACTGTATCACACAGGATAGGATTAGGTACACAGGTCAGCAGACTGTATCACACAGGATGGGATTAGATACATGGCTCAGCAGACAGTAACACACAGGATAGGATTAGATACATGGCTCAGCAGACAGTATCACACAGGACAGAATTAGATACACAGCTCAGCAGACAGTATCACACAGGAATGGATTAGATACACGGCTCAGCACACAGTATCACACAGGAGAGGATTAGATACATAGCTCAGCACACAGTATCACATAGGATAGGATTAGATACACGGCTCAGCAGTCAGTATCACTCAGGACAGGATTAGATACACGGCTCAGCAGACAGTATCACACAGGATAGGATTAGATACACAGCTCAGCAGACAGTATCACTCAGGACAGGAATAGATACACAGCTCAGCAGACAGTATCACACAGGATAGGATAAGATACATAGCTCAGCAGACAGTATCACACAGGATAGGATTAGATACATGGCTCAGCAGACAATAACACACAGGATAGGATTAGATACATGGCTCAGCAGACTATATCACACGGGATGGGATTAGATACATGGCTCAGCAGACAGTAACACACAGGATAGGATTAGATACATGGCTCAGCAGACAGTATCACACAGGACAGAATTAGATACACAGCTCAGCAGACAGTATCACAACAGGAAAGGATTAGATACACGGCTTAGCACACAGTATCAAACAGGAGAGGATTAGATACATAGCTCAGCACACAGTATCACATAGGATAGGATTAGATATATGGCTCAGCAGACAGTATCACAAAGGACAGGAATAGATACACAGCTCAGCAGACAGTATCACACAGGATAGGATTAGACACATGGCTCAGCAGTCAGTATCACACAGGATAGGATTAGATACACAGCTCAGCAGACAGTATCACACAGGACAAAATTAGATACACAGCTTAGCAGATGGTATCACGCAGGATAGGATTAGATACACAGCTCAGCAGGATGTGCCAAAGGAGAGGACATTTTCATGTCAAGTATTTCACTCATTCCATCTGATTTGCCTTTTGATTTTAAACGCCTCCAGATTCCACTTCGACTGCTATTTGCAATGTCCATTAACAATGCTCAGGGACAGTCCCTGAAAGTAGTAGGGATCGATTTGAAATCTCCATGCTTTTCTCATGGTCAACTTTATATGGTCTGTTCAAGAGTTGCAACTGCCAAAAATCTGTTCATCTTTGCACCGAAAAGAAAAATCAAAAATGTTGTTTATCAAAAGGCTCTTGAATGAGTAGAAAATAAAATACTATCAATACTTGGGTAATCATTTAGTTAAGTTGTGTTGCAAATCTGTAGTGTTGAATATATGATGTGAAATGTTTTTATATCCAATATAATCATTATAATTTGTTATAACTAACTACAGTTAGTTAGTATGCCCAGGCAACGCCGGGCTCTTCAGCTAGTTTATATATATATATATATATATATATATATATATATATATATATAAATGTGAACATGTTTAGGGGGCGGTGGGTGTATTTCATGCCCTGTAAGGTAAGATGTCCGGCTGACCGTTGCTCCTCAGTACCTCTTCTTTAACAAAAACCGACCACATCTCATTCCTTGAGGGTCAGCCCCCATATTTCTTCCCTCACTTTCTACTAACACTAAACAAAATCGCTTGCAGTCCTAGAACTTTTCCTTAATTAGTTCAGGTCATGCTATCTTTGTGTCTGATAAGAAACAGTGAAAAGACAACTATCATTTTAGAGGAAAATATAAAACATTAGCTGAGCTGCAATTGGTTGCTAGGATAGGACACAAAACAGTTTTAGTTGATTTCATAAATCTTCCATGGTATCTTCTGTTACATATTCCATACTAAGGACCTGGGGGCACTAATTACGTGTGAAATGAAGGTGATTCTGGCACCTAAATAGGAAAGGGTTCTTTACAGTTAGAGCAGTAAGACTGTGGAATGCCTGATCACAAGAGGTAGTAATGGAAGACACTATAACAGCTTTTAAAAAAGGGCTGGACGATTTCCTCAACACAAATATTACTGTGGGTCATATAAAAATGAATAATAATAATAAGTACAGACAGGGACTCAGCGACACCCAGTACCACACTAAGTGAGGCTGGTAAAGAGTGAAGACACTAATAGGAATATGATAAAGTAGTCAAAATGCATCAACTAATCAAAACAGGTTCATATATTCAAAGCTGTATAATATAAAGTGCAAAAATAGTGCCAATCTTCTAAAAGTGAGTACATATGATATTTGACAAAGTGTTGCCAGAATTAAAAAAATAGTAGTCTATAATATCCTTTAGACAGTGCAATTAAACCATATAGATGTAAGAATAACAGATCTAAGAGCCCATGTTAGAGTGGTGATGCAATATGATTACCAGACAGTAATGCCACTATAGTGAGCACAGCCTAATATATTCAAAATCAAATAGTGCCGCAGACCAACCTTATCACAGAATGTGGACAGGGAGACCCCAACGTGCGTTTCGCATTCGTGCTTCCTCGGGGGGCACTCTTATATCTGTTATTCTTACATCTATATGGTTTATTTGCACTGTCTAAGGCTAGTTTCACACTAGCGTTTTTTTGCGCTGCGTTTGGAGCGCACATCAAACGCATACAAAAACCTCTTTCAAACGCTTGTAAATGCAGCATTTTTTTGGAGCATAATCATGCACTGAAAGCCAAAAAACGCAGCGATTATATGCGTTTGTAAGCGTTTTGCATGCGTTTGCGTGATTATTGCGCATAATGTCACAAAATCATTGACCAATATGCTCCACCAATTGGACAGCAGTGGGTGTGTGTTAATGGAATTCCTTATCTAGACCCAGTTGCTAGCAGTTTTTGATGAAGACATGGATCTGCGCTGGAAGAGCTTTCACTTCAACTTGGATCTGGACATTAGGATGGCTCAAGCTTACGCAGTTGCTTGCCATGAATAAAGAGAGAGAGAGATGTGGATTCATCCTATTGTTGAACTCCGGGACAACCGTGGAGCATACCACACCCTCTACAGTGAGCTACATGCAAACCTGGATAAATTTACGGATTACACACGGAACTCCCAACAAGGCTTCATGTATTTACTTGGTGGTGTACAAGATGTCATCCGTAGACTGGACACACAGCTCCGTCATGCGATTCCTCCCGAGGCGGCTCCTGGTCACTTTACGGTACGTAACCACTGACTGCATGATAGTATTGGTTCTTTGATGTAGCAGTATATTATGGCAGAATTCTTGATCTGCCGTGTACTTAACAAAGTATGCTGCATTGGTTTGAGGCCTTTTTTTTTTTTTTTTTTAAAGAAAATGATGCATATTTATTTATTGATGTGCCCTTTTTTTTTTTCTTTAATGTGTTAAAAATCCCTATACACAAATATAAATTCTTGTTGTTTCTTTGTGTCCCAGATTCCTGGCTACTGGAGAGACCCTCTTTTCTCTGCACTTCCAGTTCCGTCTTGGAATATCCACCTTGTCTGGGATAGTTGCAGACACCTGCCGGGCTTTGTGGGACGTTCTCTGTCCAGAATTTATGCCGCTGCCCACCGTGGAAAAGTGGCTTGAAAATGCAGAAAGATTCTAGACTGTCTGCAATTTCCCTAATTGTTTGGGTGCGGTGGATGGGAAACACATCAGGATTAAAAAACCCAAGAGAACTGGATCAGAGTACTACAACTATAAAAAGTACTTCTCTACAGTACTAATGGCCATTTCTGATGCAGACTGTAAGTTTGTTGCAGTGGACATTGGTGCATTTGGGCGTGGAAATGACTCCCAGGCTTTTAAGAACTCAGACATGGGACGGAGGTTGTACGGCAACCATTTCAATTTCCCCATGCCATGGGCTCTTCCCAACACCGAAAGTCCGCCACAGCCCTTTCTAATGGTTGGGATGAGGCATTCCAGATGTGTCAACACCTGCTCAAACCATACTCCAGTCGGGACTTGGACCACACTAAAAGAATTTTTAATTACAGGTTGACCAGGGCCAGAAGAACTGTAGAGTGTGCCTTTGGTATACTAGTATCCAGATGGCGAATTCTCTCCACAGCCATTAATCTTAAACTAGAAACTGTGGATGAGGTGGTGAAGGCCTGTGTTGTTCTACACAATTTTGTGATGGATAGGGAGCACCCTAGTTTTGAACTAGATGATTCCTCTGGTAACCCCTTGCCTGAATTTAATCAGCACCCTCTACGG
This sequence comes from Dendrobates tinctorius, assembly GCF_039654945.1. Classification (NCBI taxonomy): domain Eukaryota; kingdom Metazoa; phylum Chordata; class Amphibia; order Anura; family Dendrobatidae; genus Dendrobates; species Dendrobates tinctorius. Next base: position 23,017,132 of record NW_027361728.1, on the reverse strand, counting down.
TCATCTGTTGAAGTAGGGCAAATGAGGGACCAATTTGTGACCTACTTCACCTCTGATGTTGGACGGGTGGCATGGCAAGAGCAAATGGTGTAACCTAATTTTTATGTGTTGTGTATGTTAATAAAAAGCCTGTGTTGTATGTTGTATGTTGTATGTTGTATGGTTTTTTCTTCAAAGTATGATACAACGCCAGGTTCATGACCATATGACGTGTATTTTCAACATCATCTCCTCAGTTTGTAAACACACATTAAATAGAGTATGATGTTGTTTAGAACTTCGTTCAACAACTCCAGTCCTCAAGGTATACCAACAGATCATGTTTTCAGGATTCCCTTTGTATTGCACAGGTGATGCAATTATCACGTGAGCAATACTAAGGAAATCCTGAAAACATGATCTGTTGGTGGGCCTTGAGGACTGGAGTTGGGGAACCCTGATTTACAAGGTCTATCTATAATAACCTTGGATTGTATTCCAAACAGTAAAATGATGCTACAAAACACCATAGTAGATTAACTGATAAGGATACTCATCAAGGTAACAATAGACAGTCCTTGCAATCAACACCATCATCTATTACGTCTACCTGAGCAAAGACACTGAGGCCATGTAAAAAATGCGCGTCATATAGATTTTTCTTGTTTGCAAATACATATCTCCAAAATTGACACACGAAACATGTGTCATTTCTGGAGCTATGTGTACACAAAAAAGAAAAGTGTACGGCGCAGTGTGTGTACGACGCAGTGTGTGTAGGCGGCGAAAAACACATTAACCAAACATTATTTGAACACCAAATATTCAATATTTATTTTTTTTTTAATAAAATTATTTTCACTTTGAAGGATGTTTGGGAGAAGTGTTGGATACTTTGGGGGTGTGGAGAGAGGATGAACAGCTGGAAACTGAGGAAGGGGTTCTAGGTGAAGGTGCTACTAAATTACTGGGGGAAGGGAGGTCAGGCATGATAAAGGAGGAAGGTTGTGAAACATTGGAAGGAGAGGGGGGATTGAGTAACAAAGTCTTTTGTTTTTAATTCCGTGGGGCAGGAGTCACCTGCCTGGACCGACTACCACCGTGTGACCGCCTTCCATGGCTTGACCGCCTAGAGCTGCTGGTCTGTGGACGATGTGAATAAAAAACAGAATGAGGGTCTCCCCTAGGGTGCTCAGTGGCGGCGCTGGCGGTGCTCCTTGTAGGTGAAATGGTGGTGTCGGTGCTCATTGAAGGTGCTTCTGGTGGGAGAAGTGTGGGCGGTGCTCCGATCCGGTGAACTGGTGGCAGTGCTACTCTGATGTGTAGTTTTGGAGGTGCTATGAGGAGGCGAAGTGTTGGCGGTGATCCTCTGAAGAGTAGGGTGGCGGTGCTCCTATGAGGAGATGTGGTGGTGGTGGTCCTCTGAAGAGTGGTGGTTGGGGTGCTCCTTATATCGTGCGGAGTTGTGGTGGTGCTCTCATACATTGGAGAAGTGGCGTTGCTCCGATCTGGAGATGTTCTTTTTGTGCGAACAGGTGAAGAGGTGGTGGCTGTGGAATATAAATTAGGATTAAGCCAAAAAAAAAAAATACTTACGCTCTGGTGGCAAGTACTGGTCGTAAGAATTCCAAGGCCCGATGATAGCGGTACGTGGTTCTTGTCCTTGCAGAAGAGCCACTGCGAACCTGTCCCTCAGCACGAACATCAGTGTTGAAACGGTCCGCCAACGTGTGCGGACTTTGTTCACTGTTGAAACAATGGAAAAGAACAAAAAAATTAGGTTGTACCACACAATGATGGTATCTGTATTACCACACACACCTGAGTTGTCATCAATGCTGAATCACCAATAATTCAAATAAAAATGCATTCACTATTTAACCAGAGGACACGTGTGTTTACTGCAAGCAGATCTCTTGCAGTAAACCCATATGTATCATCAGGATCAAGAGTGAACCATTCAAAAGACACAGCATGACAATGCACAATGCGTACACTATTGAACCTGAGGACACATGTGTGTTTACTGCAAGGAGATCTCTTGCAGTAAACACACATGTATCATCAGGATCAAGAGTGAACCATAAAAAAGACACAGCATTCAATACACAATGCGTATACTATTGAACCTGAGGACACATGTGTGTTTACTGCAAGCAGATCTCTTGCAGTAAACACACATGTATCATCAGGATCAAGAGTGACCCATTAAAAAGACACAGCATGACAATGAACAAGGCATACACTATTGAACCTGAGGACACATGTGTGTTTACTGCAAGGAGATCTCTTGCAGTAAACACACATGTATCATAAGGATCAAGAGTGAACCATAAAAAAGACACAGCATTCAATACACAATGCGTACACTATTGATCCTGAGGACACATGTGTGTTTACTGCAAGCAGATCTCTTGCAGTAAACACACATGTATCATCAGGATCAAGAGTGACCCATTAAAAAGACACAGCATGACAATGAACAAGGCGTACACTATTGAACCTGAGGACACATGTGTGTTTACTGCAAGGAGATCTCTTGCAGTAAACACACATGTATCATCAGGATCAAGAGTGAACCATAAAAAAGACACAGCATTCAATACACAATGCGTACACTATTGAACCTGAGGACACGTGTGTTTACTGCAAGCAGATCTCTTGCAGTAAACACACATGTATCATCAGGATCAAGAGTGACCCATTAAAAAGACACAGCATGACAATGAACAAGGCATACACTATTGAACCTGAGGACACATGTGTGTTTACTGCAAGGAGATCTCTTGCAGGAAACACACATGTATCATAAGGATCAAGAGTGAACCATAAAAAAGACACAGCATTCAATACACAATGCGTACACTATTGAACCTGATGACACATGTGTTGTGAGCTCATTTTCTCGTTCACCTTTGATGTCCGATGAACTCCCTCTGCTGGTGAAAGGAGGTGGTGAAACTGATTTGGATGGGAGAAACCTGTCACCTGAACAGGTGGATTGCGATTGGACATCCGGAATCTCTGAGTGGATATAAGGCAGCCGACGCCCTGTAGGGTTGCTGGTGATTTCTCTGCTCTGAGCTCTGGCCTCCAGTTCAGTTCCTGTCTTCTAAAGCTAAGTTTTGCTCTGTTATTGTTCCATGAGATTTTGTCTGATTTGCTTAGTTTTGTGTTCTGCCAGCCCCGGCTGGGGCTCTGCTGAATTTACATTTTTGTCCCTGATCGGTTAAATCTCTTTTGCTCTGTCTTCAGAATATATCGGAGTGCTGATATAGGGAGTTTGAAGTCTAGTGACTTCAGGGCTGTTTTTCCTATCAGACGTGTTGGGACATTTTTGGTAGGGTTTTTGCGGATTGCAGCCAGCATCTTTTCTGTCCTTTCCTATCTAGTTAGTTGGGCCCCATCATTTGCTCTGCCTGTCTTTCTGTCTGTGTTTGTGTTTTCATCTGTTTTCACAGACAATACATGTTGGGGGCTGTCTATTGCTTTGGGGTCTGCTCTGGGGCAGTTTAGATTTCCCCTTTCTTTCTTTAGGCTTATTTAGTTCTCCGGCTGTGAAGAGGCATCTAGGACCACCGTAGGAACACTCCACGGCTACTGTTAGTTGTTGTGAATAGGATCAGATCTCTTGCAGTAAACATACATGTATCATCAGGATCATGAGTCAATGCAGCATCACACAACAGAGAAATACTTACTGAACGCCTTTTTAACAGTTGCAGAGGTGCTGTCCCAGCCCTCCATCAATGCTGCAGCCACTTCATTCCATAGCCGCTGGGTCACCACAATGTCCTTGTACTGCTGGTCACGGCTGTCCCACAACGGCACACGCTCCTGGACAAGGCTGATGAGTTGCTCATTGTTTAGATAGACGTCCTCATCCCGTTGTGGAACCTAGAAAAGAATTACATTTAGAATCTTTGCATTTATGGAGAGTGGTGATGGAGAAGAAAAAAAAAGGGGAGAAAAGCAGGACAGAAAAAACATAATCCAAAAATTCATAAAAAAAAAAAATTAGTAAAAAACTTTCCTACCGTGCGTCTTCTTCCTGCCGTGCTTTGTGTACGCTGCTCCGGCTGCTCACCCTCACTTGGCTGGTCCGATGCTGAGGTCTGTAAAAGAAAATAAATAATTAAACATTTCGACAGGCAGGTATACTTCACAAAGGCAGCAAACTACTCACCTCACGCTCTGCGTCTGCCAATTCTTCTGCTGCTGGTGAGTATTCGGATCCAGAAGACATTCTAGCAAAATAAAAAAAATAAACATTAGTACACATTATATATTTGAAAGCACAGGCTAACAGAAAAATTATACTCACATTAAGCGGCTGTGATCCAAAATATGGTCTCTGGCTGGGTGGGTGTCTTTTCTTCTTGCCGTATGTCTGGAGCGTGATGATGTGGCACTACAAAGCCCTTCTTTTATCTCCCATGCTCCAAAACAATGTTTCTTGTTGAGGGGCTGGATTTAGACACTATGTAGACATTGTTTACTCTGAAATCGCACGCGCTCGCAAAGCGCTGACATGCTCACTATACAGCACACGTCAGCGCACACATAGACTGTAATACTATTTTTTTGCGCATTGCGTGCGCTGACGCATGCATGTGCATTTTTAGCGACGTTGGGCGGACCAAAAAATGCAACATGTAGCGTCCGGCGCGTCTGATCGCAGATATGGAAAATGCGCAGCGCACTGAAATGCTGAGACCCGCGTGCAATCGCTTGACACTGCGCACGCTATTTTAAATATAGGGGACAAATGCGCGTGCGACCGATAGTGCACAATGCGCTGCACGATAAAACGCAAATGTGAACCCAGCCTAAAGGATATTATAGACTACTATTTTTTTAATCCTGGCAACACTTTGTCAAATACCATATGTACTCACTTTGAGAAGATTGGCACTATTTTTGCACTTTATATTATACAGCTTTGAATATATGAACCTGTTTTGATTAGTTGATGCATTTTGACTACTTTATCTATTATATTCCTATTAGTGTCTTCACTCTTTACCAGCCTCACTTAGAGTAGTACTGGGTGTCGCTGAGTCCCTGTCTGTATTTATTATTATTATTCATTTTTACTTTATTTTGAATATATCAATAACATTTAAGAATATTTTATTATTGCTCCGATGTCCATTTTCTCTTTTTGGGTTTTCATGTATATGGATGAGCTTATCGTATTTAGCCTTTTTTGGGATTTTTACTGTGGATTATAGTTAATTTAGTGACAAAATGTATGAGTGGTGGACAATAGTTGACTTGGTGGACCTAGGTCTTTTTTTCAAAATATCTAACTATATATATGTTTGCTGCTTTTTGGTAAAGAATCGCATGTAAATTCATGCAACTGAATTCTTTGCTATTTGAAATACTGAATTATGAATGAATGGACATAAGAGAGCTAATAATTTCTTTGACCTTTGAAGCATCGCTGTCAGCCATCCTTGCTGTGCCATTTCTCTTGCATATCTCATTTATACAGATGTTCATATAAAGAGAGAGCAATGCTATCACTACCCCTAGAAGTGTGTGTTTAATGGCGTGTGCCATCATACATATTCCCTGATATTATTCATTCTCATAACCTTTCTCCATGACAAAAATATTTTGTTCAATCAGCGATTCTGGCTCATTAACTTCATGGTTCTTTGAAGACTCCATGTGCTGTGAACTGGCCTCACGTGAACTCTCCCACCTGGCAGTTGGAGGAGCACTGTAGGGAGCTGGCTCACATGACTACGGCTGACCCTTATGATTATTTGATTTATTGGTTCCATAAAAAGACTTTTGCCCCACTGATAATTAATATTCTAGAACACTTCATGCTGACATGTAATGAAACATGAAAGGCTCACTAACCTCAGCTGGCATAAGTAAGAATTAGCAAACACGTGTTTGCAAAGTAGAATAGTCATTTAAAAATTATCTAGGAAAAGAGAAGGCGTGGGACTTATATAATTGAATCCAAAGGAGGTTATAGGATTTGGCTTTAATTACATTAGTAACACGCACATCGGGGTTTCTGCAGATTCATTGTGTTTAATGAAATTCTGTAATCGTCAGTTCCTCCGTGACCAGCTGGAGTCACATAGTGTATGTATTTGCACTGGAAGGATTCTTGGGATCTAAGTGACTGGGAAAATATTTTTTTTTTCTATTTTGATGCTTTTGCCATTTGGAAATCTCTAGCACTAATTTTATTTCTGGGAAACAAAATATCACAAAATAGATTCTCATCATCCATTCATCCTGCACTGCAGTACTCCTTCGTTAGACTATGTTCTTATGATGAGTATTTTGTGAGTTTTCGATGTTACATCTTTTCTGCACCATTTCTGTACTTGTTAGCTAAATTAGAATGCTTGCAGTTTTCTTTTATTGGGATTCAGGTAAAATATAAAATATACCGGGTGAGTCATAAAGGACGGACGTTTTTAAACTAATCATAAAATCGTTAAATATTTATTAAATATAAATGTATTCACAGATTTGGTTACGTATACTAATAGCATTTGACAAATTCAAGTGTGGAAAACAACATCTGCCATGTGGTGGCCATTATCAGTGATGCATTTCCAAAGGCGTTCTTGGAAGTTGGCATCAACACGTTCCAACACAACTCTGTCGATTTGGGCAACTTCCACTCGAATAGCTTCCTTCAGTTCTAATGATCGAGGCTTAAGCTTGTATACACGTGATTTGAGGTGACCCCATAAGTAATAATCGCACATGGACTGGTCTGGGGACCTAGGAGGCCAATTAATATCGCCAAACCTGGAAATGATGCGACCAGGGAAGAGAGGGCGAAGAACGTTCATTGTTGCTCCGGCTGTGTGGGCCGTTGCCCCATCTTGTTGAAACCACACACTAGAGATGGGGATATGTTGCCGTCGTAACTCAGGAACAAAGAAGTTATTTATCATGGCGATATAACGTTGTGAGTTCACGGTAACAGTATTGCCATTATCGCCTTCGAAAAAGTACGGACCGATCACGCCATATTTGCCCATAGCGCACCACACCGTTACCTTAGGGCTGTGCAGCGGTACGTGCCGTTCGTGGAGCCCCCGGTGGTCGTTTGTTCATTAGTGTACCTCGTGTACGGAGTGCTTCAACCCAACGTAGGATAGTGTTACGAGCGGGAACAGCTTGATTTCTGTGAATATTGAAATGACGCCGAAACTCACGCTGAACGGCTGTGATACACTCATTATTCTTGACAAAATTGTCGTACGCAAAAACGCGATGTTCTATCGTCCACGGCACCATAGCTTAAACTGAAACTAAAATAAAAACAATGCTTTCACCTCACAAACATAACCCCGCCTCCCGCACATCTCTACCTCCACCTGGTGGTGAGTTATAGCCACTTCAAATACATCCGTCCTTTATGACTCACCCGGTATATATTATAAAATATATGGAACATATGCACAACAAGGTGTTTTGACATTGCTGTGCATATGTTAAGTCTTTTTTAAGTTTGTTTTTTAAGAATTTGCCTTAGGCCACGTGCGCACATTAAGTATAAGGTGAGTTTTTCACCTCAGTATTTGTAAGCCAAAACCAGGAGTGGAACAATGAGAGGAAAAGTATAATAGAAACTCATCACCGCTTCTGTATTTTTCACCGATTCCTGGTTTTGACTTATAAATACTGATGTAAAATACTCACCAAATACTCAACGTGTGCACGTGGCCTTTTTTTCATTATCTGATGTGTTCATGAGGCACTGATGTTTACTACAGCAGCCATGGACCTGCTAAAAGACCCCGTCTCTGCTATCTTGGCACTTGGTACTCATCTGAAGCTCAGCTACATGTTGAGCTTCAAAGGAGACAGAGATTTACACTACATACTGTGATATTGCTGATCTACTGATCTATCAAAATATAAAATTAATTAACCCAATCAGTAAACACCGTAACGCGAAAAAATTCAAAACGCCATAAAGGTGTTTTTTTTCTTCACTACTTCTAGAAAATTCAAACTCATAAAAGAAAGATAAAAATGTAATATATAGCCAACAATGATATCAATAAAACCGTCAGCTCGTCATGCAAAAAACAAGCCCTCACACAACTCAATCATCCAGCTCTTGCCTTGGAATATGGCAGCACAAACCAAAAATATTTGACAAATTTTTGAATTATTTTTGCTTCACTTAAATAATAAAAACAAATTTGGTTTGGTCAGCATCATACCCGAAGAATTCTGAATCAGAGTAATTTTTATCACAGAATGCATGTCATAAAAAACGGACCACAAAAAAAATGGCAGAATTGTGTTTTTTCCCATTTTCACCACACTTGGAATTTGTTTCCCTTTTTTCAGTATGTTGTATGATAAAATGAATGGTGCTCAGATAAAAAGTAGAGGGGTCCAGATGTCTGTTTTTAATTATATAATTAATTAAAAAAAAAAACAGCATGTGGTCCCCACCTTTTTGATAACCAGCCACGCTAAGGCTGTGTGCCCACGTAGCGATTTTTAAGCGTTTTTGCTGCGATTTTTGGCGCGAAAACGTTTAAAAATCGTGTACAGAACACCCCCCATGCATTCCTATGGCATTCTGCGCATGCTGTGCTAATGCTGCGCTTTTTTCCGCGGCGGAATCGCATCGCGGAAAAAATCGCAGCATGCTCATTCTTTTGTGCAGAATTGCAAAGAATTGCCGCGATTCCGCACCCATAGGAATGCATGAGAACCGCTTACTTCCCGCATGTGGCTATGCTCACCATGCGCAAAGTTAAGCGTCTAATGTGCGGTTGGTACCCACGGTGTGGAGGAGAGGAGACTGTCCTCCAGGCCCTGGGCACCATACCCCTGTAAAAAAAAGAATAAAAAATAAAAAATCTGGGTATATTTACCTTCCGGCGTCCCGCGCTGCATTCCCGGCCTAAGCGTTCCCAGTAATGCCTTGCGGCACAGTCCAGTGATGACGTAGTCTCGCGTGACTCTAGTGGTCTCGCGAGATCGCTATAGCAACGCGAGACTACGTCATCACAGGTCTCGCAAGGCATTACTGGGAACGCTGTTGCCCGGGAATGCAGTGCGGGACGCCGGAAGGTAAATATACACCGATTTTTTTTATTTTTTTAGCATTTTAACATTCTATCTTTTACTATTGATGCCGCATAGGCAGCCTCAATAGTAAAAACCTGGTCACACTTGTCAAACATTATGTTTGACGAGTGTGACCAACCTGTCAATCACTTTCCAAGCGATGCTTCAAATCGCTTGGAAAGTGCTTGAATATCGCACACGAAAATCGCGGCAAAATCGCGATCATAATCACGGTAAAATCGCGGTGAAATCACGCGGGGGAAAAAACCGCGCGATTTCTGGGAAGGAGTCCGGTTTTTGGTGTGCGTTTTAACACGCACCGTGGGCACATACTGTAGCCTAAATCAGACAGCTGGGGGACTGGTGTTCTCAGGCTGTGAAGGAGCCATGGATTTTGGCCCTCCCCAGCCTAAAAGCAGCGTACCGCAACTGACTCTCAAAAGGTGCATCCATTAGATGTGCTAATTCTGGTGCTTTGCCTGGCTTTTCCTGCTTGTCCTGGTGCGTTGGCCAGTGGGGTAATAGTTTTGGGGTTGATTTCAGCTGCTTTATGTTCACTAACTCCAAGCTCAGTGGTTAGTAATGAAGAGGCATCTATAAGAAACCCAATTACTAACTCAGTAATCAAAAGTGAGAAAGACACACACAGGAAAGAGTCCTTGAATTGAACAAAACACTCCCCCACAATAACCCTCTTTTATAAGGAAGGATGCACCATTTCTGGGATGGTTGCGGGCTGCCACTTTTAGTCTGGGAGGGGGCCAAAATCCATGGCCCCTTCTCAGCCTATTTATAATAGCACCCAGCCAATCCACAACTCTGCTACATCTGTTTGCATTGTTAAGCGGTAACATCAGTAATGTTGCTGCTCAGCCCTGCAACCAGATGACACTGAGCTCAGTGTGAGAACGTGGCTGCGTGTGACTGGCGGTAACCTTAATGACATCACCACCAGTCATACACAGGCACGTTCTCACGCTCAGCTCAGAATAATAACACCAGGCCCCAGTTGTCTGCTTTCCCTCATTTGGTTAGTAAAATTAAGGGGTATCCCATGACATTTTTTTTCTTTCTTTTATTTATTAGCTAAATACATGTACTGTAAAATACACTAGCAGTGCATTATCTCACTGACATATTTATTGCTATGGACAGGTACTGGCTGGTGAATAATCTCATTAACGTATGCCTGTTCTCGCTAATATCAGTGAGACCAGGCTAAGCTGATGAGAGTAGTACTAATCAGCTGACACCTGACAGGTGGTAACCTTTTCACTGTCGGTCATAGGTGTTGGCTCACACACTGTCACAGTCAGGAGGAATGGATCCAAATTCCAACCACTTATTGTGAGAAGCTTGTGGAAGGATATCCCAAACATTTGACCCAAGTCATTCAGCTAAGACCGGTTTCACACATCCGTTTTTTGGCATCCGCATGCATCCGTCAAAGTGTGAAAAAACGGATCCGTTTCCGTTTTGCCGCAAACGGATCCGTTTTTTTTTACAGATCCGCGGTAGCCGCTAATGGAAGTCTATGGGACAAAAAAACGGATCCTCCAAAAAATGGTGGATCCGTTTTTTAGCGGAAAACGACGGATTTAGACGGATTTTTAAAAACGGAAGTGTGCTTTAAGGGCAATGGTACCAAATACTAATGAAATGTAAGTAAACTTTTGACTTTGCAGTAAGTAATAAAAATGCCTTAAAACATTCTCTCTCTCACTATTCTGGTATTTTGCACATATTAATAATTATGGTAATCCTAATTGACCTAAAACGAGAAAGGTTCATTCTGATTTCAGGTCAGATATTGAATAAAAAATGCATATGTATCTTTTGATATAGTGTACGTAAACTTTTGGTTTCAACTGTGTGTGTATATATATATATATATATATATATATACAGCTCTGTTAAGTTTGTCTGATTTTTCTCTTTATAGCTATTTTTGAGTAAAATGTAAATTGTTCTGTTAGTCTACAAACTTCTGACAACATGTCTCCAAATTTCCAAGCAATACATTTTGTTTTTTGTTTTTAAAAAAATTAAAAACAAAAAAACAAAACAGTTCTTTCAGGCCTCAAATAATGCAGAGAAAACAAGTATATGTGTCTTTTTATATAGTGTATGTAAACTTTTGGTTTCAGCTGTACATATATGTGTGTACTGGGCAAAAGTTTCAGGTGTGGAAAAAAGTAAGAAAAGCTTTAAAAATAAGTCAGTGTTAATATTTTATCTATTTAGACAGTACACCTACGTGTTCATATTAGACTTGTTGCATGACAACAGGGGACAAGTTTTCAATCATGCAATGGAAAATGACAGGTAAAAGTGGAATGAAAATGTAATCATATGTCAATCCTATGGTGTTATCATATAGAGGCTGCACAGTTTTCCACAAATACAATATGTATTTCAAAACAAAGAAGTGACAAAACAAACATCTCAGCACTGTAAAGAAAGATGTATTCACTTCATTCCTGCATATGATTGATGTGGTAATTTCACAGGTTCTATTTTCTTTACTACTGTTCCACACTATTTAAGAATACTACTATTAGCCTAAGTGCCCACATTGCAGAAATGCTGTGGAAATGTCCACAGCACTTCCGCAACTCCCCGCCGCGGGTAAAACGCATACGGAATTCACATGCGTTTTCCTGCAAAACACAAGCATTTTGCAAGCGTTTTTAGCTTGCAGAACACCAGCGCTTTTCCAAGCGATTTGAAGCATCGCTTGGAAAAGTGATTGACAGGTTAGTCACACTTGTCAAGCATAGTGCTTGACAAGTGTGACCAACCTTTTACTACTGATGCTGCCTATGCAGCATCAGTAGTAAAAGATAGAATGTAAAAAATAATAAAAAAATAAAAAATAGGGATATACTCACCTTTTGTCGGCCCCCGGAGTTTTCCCGCCTCTGCGTGACAACTGCGTGTCCCTCAGCGTGAAGGACTCCGGGGGCTGTCAAAGGGTAAGTATATCCCTATTTTTTATTTTAATTCTGTTTTTTACAGGAATACGGTCTCCTCTCCTCCAGACCCTGGGTACCATCCACACATAAATTGCTCACTTTATGCATGGTGGGCATAGCCACATGTGTAAAGTGAGCATTTCAATGCAATCCTATGGTGGTGGACTTGCCACGATTCTGCAGAAATAATGGACATGCTGTGGATTTTACTGCTATGCGATTTCGCAGCAGTAAAATCCGCAGCATGGACACTGCAAATTCAGAATCCCATAGGATTGCATGGGGATGCATTTTATTAGCGTTTTTTAAGCGTTTCCACTGCGGCAAAAACGTAGTGGAAACGCATAAAAAACACAACGTGGGCACACAGCCTTAAAGTGGATATCCCATGTGGGGATACTTACAGTAATATAGGAGGGAATCAGATTATATGTTTTTAAAGTGGTGAATAGTTCATGGTAAAATTCTCAATGATCTTTAGCTAAAGTGAATGAACATCGGTAAAACAAATTTGTGGTTTGGTTTTCAATGGGGTCTTTACATGAAAAAATGGTGAGATTTACTACATTTGAGGATAATGAGGAAGATTTACTAACCACAATTTGCGTGAAAAAACATACTATGCACTAACATTGTTGCATGTTTAAGGTATATTCTATTGATGATTGAATTGTTTCAAATGCTACTTCACCAGGTTCAAGAAAGTACTCAAAAAATGTTGCTGTTAGCAAATTGATTCTCTGTGAATCACAATACTGCAAAGCCATCAATTGAAACACAAAAAAACACAGTAAAACAAACGTATAAAAATACTTTGCTGTAAAGAAGTAACAGTAAATAGCAAGTGCTAGTAAAAAGATAAAAAAACAGGGTATTTGGTTGATACGTTGTTTGCAAAAAATGTATACTGATCAGGTTTTTAAATACATCGGTTAGGGACTGCTTTGATGGGGTTACCTTGACGTTTGGTAGAGCGGCTTAGTATACATTTTTTGCAAAAAACATATCAACCACATACCCTGTTTTTGTTATCTTTTTACTAGCACTTGCTATTTACTGTTACCTTTTTACAGCAGAGTATTTTTATACGTTTGTTTTACTGTGTTTTTCTGTGTTTCAGTCTTCTGGTGGTGTGAACAGTGTCCTGCAGACTTGGTCACTGTGTGCATGGCCCATGTATTTGTAATCAATAGGTTTCTAGTTTTTGCTAGATTAGGGACGTTTCCACCCCTCCCTTGTGGGCCATGCACATAAAAGCCGTCTTCTACAGCGTGTCCACATCAGACATCACCTGTTTGAATCCTGCTCATATAGGTACTATACACATGATCAGGTTTTTAAATACATCGGTTAGGGACTGCTCTGATGGAGTTACCTTGACGTTTGGTAGAGTGGCTTGGTATACATTTTTTTAAAAAACGTATCAACCAAATATAGCACTTGCTATTTACTGTTACTTTTTTTTACAGCAGAGTATTTTTATATGTTTGTTTTACTGTGTTTCAGTCTTCTGGTGGTGTGAACACTGTCCTACAGACTTGTTCACTGTGTGCATGGCCCATGTGTTTGTATTCAATTGGTTTCTTGATTTTGCAAGGTTAGGGAGGTTTCCACCCTTCCCTTGTGGGCCATGCACATAAAAGTCGTCTTCTACAGCGTGTCCACATCGGACATTACCTGTCTGAATCCTGCTCATATCGGTACTATACACATGATCAGGTTTTTAAATACATTGGTTAGGGACTGCTCTGATGGGGTTACCTTGACATTTGGCAGAGCGACTTAGTATACATTTTGCAAAAAACATATCAACCAATCAATATCCCGTACAGTCAACCATAATATCACATCCATTATAAACTGTGATACAAAGTATGTCGTCTACTGTATCATATGTTCATTATATCACATTCAGTATAGTGCCTGCACAACTTTTAAACTAAAAAAAATTGCCAAGCAGATATCCAACATTAAAGGGAACCTGTCATTTCATTTTTTGCATATAAGCTGCAGCCACCACCATTAGGGGCTTATCTACAGCATTCTGTAAGGCTGTAGATACGCCCCCGATGTAACCTGAAAGATATGAAAAGCAAGTTAGATTATACTCACCCGGGGCGGTCCGGTCCGATGGGTGTCGCGGGTCCGGGTCCGGCTCCTCCCATCTTCATGTGATGACGTCCTCTTCTTTGCTTCCTGGTGTGGCTCCTGCACAGGCGTACTGATTTGCCCTGTTGAGGGCTGAGTAAAGCACTGTAGTGCGCAGGCGCCGGGCCTCTCTGACCTTTCCCAGCACCTGCGCACTGCAGTACTTTGCTCTGCCCTCAACAGGGCAGAAAATTATGCCTGCGCAGGAACCGCGACAGAAGCAAGGAAGAGGACATCATCGCATGAAGATGGGACGCACTGTATCCAGACCTGCCACACCCATCGAACCGGACCGCCCCCGGGTGAGTATAATCTAACTTGTTTTTCTTATCTTTCAGGTTACATCGGGGACTTATCTACAGCATTATAGGATGCTGTAGATAAGCCCCTAATGGCGGTGGCCATAGCTTATATGTGAAAAATGAGGTGACAGGTTCACTTTAATGGTAAAAAGAGCTCCTATTCATTAGTCACAAAACACTTTGTGTATGTCCCTAAAGGGGACCTTACACACTTTTCTTTATTTTGGTCTTGAAAAGTTTGGATATCTTAGACATGGCAGATACAAAATATCCAAAGGGAAAGAATTTTAAAAATTATTTGTTCTACATATATTGATAGTACAAAGTATATCTGTTTAATTTGCCTTCCTTGGTTTCGCACAGCTGCTGTGTCTATAATGTAATTCTTTCCTTTGTGCTGATTTAATTATTTCCTCTACTTATACCAGCCTGTATTTCTCTACTGACATCTTATGATTAAAGGCACTTTCATCACACCAGAAACGCGTCATGTGGTTTTAGCTTCCCTGTTTTTAAAATTGGCTGAATAAACTTTGCATCCTACATGGTCGTGTGCCAAACACGAATCCCTTTTCATAATTGAACACCTTTGATACAAGTGGAATTTGCATGATTTGCCTAATTCGAATCTTGGCAAATTAGATTGCCTCTAAGTGTGATGTATAGGAAATAGTTGGGAAAAGGGCGTGATTTACATTTTGATACCGTGTGACAAATTTAATCTACATTGTTGGCTAGACTATGTAACGATATGTGAAACTGATCAAATAGCACGAGCCACTTTGATAACTTTGTCATATTTTATGACTGTTTAGTCTAAATTTGCATAATCTAAAAGCTAGACAGCTTCAGTAACATAGCCCCAGAGTCTAAATGCACCGTCACAAAAAGCAAGATCATTAGTGAGATTGCTGAAACATCACAGATTTTGTGACGCAACAGCGACCTTGCCAGCGATCTCGCTACGTGTGACACATAGCGGCGACCGGTACCCCGCTGCGATATCGCTGATTGTGCTCGAATGTCCTAGGCCTAGGCCATTTTTTGATTGTTGGTGTCTCGCTGGCCAGCATGCATCGCTGTGTTTGATGCCCCAGAACAACGACGAGCGACCTCGTTGGCGACTAAGAACTCAGGGACGCAGGCGTGAGTCATTCAGAATAGCTGCTGTGTGACAAGGTCCCAACGACCGCCGAGGTTGTTATACGGATCGCTGTATCGTTGCTGCATCATTGAGCAGATCTGCCTGTAAGCCAGCTTACTAACGACCATGTAGTGACGTACCAGCGATCCTTACCAAGTCGTATTGTTGTCGGGATCGCTATGTGTAACGGTACCCTTAGTGTGTGCAAATGTGATAAATTAGGTATAGCTACAGACCTGAACTAAACTTACAGTCTTCAAATGTTCCCGAGCAATAGTAAATGAGATCCACTGTTTATTTCTTTCGAAAGAGAGATTACATGGTATAATTATTGTTTATTAATCACAACTGTAAATGTTAAGGTGCACTTACTTATGCTAACATACTAAACAATGTATCAATTGGTAATACTAATCTAATGGGCTTTTTATTCCCCATTCCTAGGCATAGGGAGCATCAATTGAGAAATCTGGCAGGTTTCTTCATTACACTTATTCACCATTAGCCTTGTGCCTGAAAAAACAAATTCTATAAGCATGATGTATTTTATGGAATTGATGTCAAATAGAATTTTTATTCTGATGGTTAATCCGCAAGGTCTTGCTAAAGTGTAATACATCTATGATATCTAATGATATCTCAATTATTAGTTAAAATAAAGTAAAAGAGAATGAATAGGCTTAAAAATATTCTAACTAAAATGGTATGACCAAGTTTATTTTTAGCCTATATCCTTGTTACATATACACGACATTCCGCTCGATATAAGAGCAGTGAACCATCGTAAATTAAACAATTGCTCAAGTCACAAAGCAATTCTCACACAATTTATAATGCTTAATGCTCTGATTACTCTGATTAAAGCCTAGCTTGGAGCTAGCTCCTGGCTGGACAAATACTAAATCAAAACACATCTATAGAACATGTAATGGTGTAGTTATAGGCATCACAGAAGTTGTAAGCAGGCTGTATGCTTAGGGATCCCATCGGCTCGCTTGTCACATTGACTGATGTTACTATGGCAGATAGCAAACTGTGCTTTTCAGTGTCTACATGTGCAAGCAAAAAAATGGAAGATCTCTCCAGCGTCCAGCCACTAGATCATTTTATCTTACTGTTTAGTCCTTTGAAGTAGTACACAAAGTAAAACCCTGGGTCAGGTTGAATAATGAGCATGCCACCACGGAAATTTTTAAGAGTCAGTGATAAGCGGTTATAGAGGAGCGCTTAGGAAGCAACCCAGGGGCAGACAAAAATGTCAGGTCTCCACCGCAGCTCCAGCCGAAAACCTCCAATGGAGCATAGGAGCAATGAGAAAATGGAAACGGTC
The DNA here is from genome assembly GCF_039654945.1 of Dendrobates tinctorius. Classification (NCBI taxonomy): domain Eukaryota; kingdom Metazoa; phylum Chordata; class Amphibia; order Anura; family Dendrobatidae; genus Dendrobates; species Dendrobates tinctorius. The sequence continues at coordinate 23,000,170 of NW_027361728.1, read as the reverse complement.
TTAGGAGCGCAGGAAAGAGACTTCCACCTGATGAAGACGGATTCTCCGTCGAAACGCGTTGTGGTTTAACCCCATCTCTTGTCTGAGTCTCTTTCCTGTGCTACCAAGGAAATTTTTGTCTCACGCCACTCTCATGTTTGTTTGTGAGTATATTGGCAGTTATTTGCTCAATAAATTAGATGTTTTTATAGTATTACACCATGTGGAGCTGTTTTATTTATAGGCAGTGTTATAGCCACGTAATGGAATTATTGGTGGTCTGTTGAATAGAGATGAGTGAATCTGAACTTAAAAGTCCAGGGGTCACATTGAATAGTTAGTAACCGGTGGTAAACTCCAAACACAGACTTCTCCTAGAAGTCTGTTTTAATGTTCGGAGTTCCAGGGGAAGGAGAGAGAGAGAATGAAAGAGAGAATTTTTTTTCCCAGCTCCAACGTTTGGGTCTCCATGGATTTCAATGGAGTTCGGGTTTAGTTTCACGTTCGGGTACATTTTTGATACCAGAATCGAACTTTGTACTAAAGATCAGTCAGGTACCAGAAACCGAACTTCCATAGATCCACTGATCTCTAATTTTGTAACAAACGCCTAAGTGAAAATATCAATAAGATCATCTATTCTAGACACCTTTGGGAATACATTTTGCAAACCACCTGTTCTTTGGTATTTGGCAGTTGAAACCCATTCAGACTGATACAATTGCATGTTCCGCAGTCATTTAAAAAAAATAAAATAAAACTTTACTGCAAAGCTGAATATACATGGAACAATTTATTTGTTGTATTATAAAAAGAGAGCACACGATTTATTAAACCCAATCATGTTTATTCCATAATCACTTTTTCTAAGCATTTTTGTAATGAGTATATACTGTATCTATCTGAAAGTAAAAAGGGGATTTTCACTCCTATCCACAGGTGATTTTGTGTAAAACTTTACACAAGTAAATGAGACTGAATCATAATAGAAACTCGGATATGACCAAATGATGCTGTTTCTGTAAAAAGCAGACACAACTGACTTGTCTCAGGCAATCTCCTTTAAGGGAGATATAATAGTAAAATATCCCTCTTGTTTCTTTACAGGACTCGACAGTATATTCTTATTGACTGCTCACTCACATATCAATAAGAAAATATTAATCAAATACGTATATGTATTAGGGATATTTTTATTACAATTTGTTTAGTTTCTGTTGCCATGTTGTTTTCCATTTGGTTCCTAATTGTGTTCAGCATTGTCAACTTTTCATCCAGTGATGCCTCATATACACATTACAACGTCAATTTGAAAAGAAGTTGACTTTCTGTGTAGAATGTATAGAAAACAAGAATGCAATGGTTTGGAAATCTTGAAATCATAATCGAAAATAAAGCACACATCAGAAGTTGAAAGTTGGACATTTTTCCATTTCATTGGAAAACACTAACTCATTTAAAAATTGATTGAAGTTGCGACAGGATTAACAAAAGGCTGGAAAAGTAAATGGTACAGATGAAAAACAGCTGGAGGGTCAATTTTCAAGTCACATGACTGTGTATAAAAACAGCATATTAGAGAGGCAGAAAATAGCAGAACCAAAGATGGTCAGAGGTTCATCAATTTGTGAGCCACTGCATCTAAAAATTATGGAAAGAAGAAGCCATGTACAAACACAAATCCCGAAATGCAGCTGTTTTCTCTGGACCAAAGCTTATTTAAAATGGACTAAGGCAAGGCGGGAAACTATTCTGTAATCAAATTAATACAAAATTTAAATTCTTTATGGAACCCATAGTGTGCCCTGCAGACTTAAGAGGAGAGGGACCAACCTTATTTTATCAGCGCACAGTTGAAAAGTCTGTATCCCTGATGGTAGGGGGTAGCAGGTGTGCTAATTGTACGAGCAACTTACACATCTTAAAATGTTGAGCATTATATATAAAGAGGTTTTAGAAGAACATATTCCACCTGTAAGGCAGTGAAGGCAATCATATACGAGAGTAATTTTGTGTTCCTCAGGACGTGCATAGAGCAAACTAAACCCGCTGGAGAGAATTGTAATAACAGCCACAGCTGTGGTTACAATGCAAAATAAAAAGAGAGGGTGGATTTGGTCAAACTCTTTGGCCAAGTCAGATTTAAGAAAACCTGACATGGGCTTTTATTTTGGACAAATCTATAGGATGGTAGAGGGAAGGATATCTCCCTCCACTCTGGGTCTTGGTAGTGGCTCATGTCTACAATTCCCATTTAAACGTTCAGCCAAGGTTTATATGTGTCTGTTGTTGGACAGACTTCATTTCATATCCTTACAACTATCCATGATGCAGTTTGGCAATTTTCTTGGCCGTGAGACCGATATCAAAGAACTGCTGTTTCTCTTTTCTTGGGAAATTTTCTTCATGGCTGCTCCTCGATTCGCACCAGTGAACTTTCACTTGGGAATCAACCTACTAACACACTGAGCTATTAGGTAATGTGAGATCAGGATGTATTTTTTAGTAAACAGGAAGAAAAGATTTTTCTACCACCAGGAGCAAAACAATAAAGCCCCTGTCCCACACAGCGAGAGCAAGTTTTGTGACGCAACAGCGATCTCACCAGTGATCTGACTGTGTGTGACAGGTATCAGCGACCGGCCCCCACTACCGGGTATCGCTGATCATTCTGGAAAGCCCTGGACATTTTTTATGACAGTTGGCCTCCCGCTGGCCGGCATGTATCGCTGCGTATGGCAGCCAGGAGACCAGCGAGCTGGAGCTGGTAGCAAAGGTAAACAGAGGGTTTCTAAGTGCCGTGCGGCGCTTAGAAACCCGCTGTGTACCTTAGAAACCAGCGTGCTGGCGCTAGGAGCTGGTATCCAAGGTAAACAGGTTTCTAAGCACGCTTGTTACCCGCGTCGTTGCTGTCCGGATCGCTGCTGAGATCTGCCTGTTTGGCAGCTCACCAGCGATCATGTAGCGACACACCAGCGATCCTGAATAGGTCATATCGTTGTCGGGATCGCTGGTGCATCGCTATATGTGACGGGCGCCTAACAATGCAGTGACATGATAAGAATCCGCATAACTAAACATATGCTAAATAGTTGCCATAGTTGCCAGTCAAATTTATGTATGAGATAGCCAAGATGATTGTATACAAAATGATGGTAATCTCATGTTCGAAGCAGTAGTGGATGGTGCGATATGGAGCCTGAAAGGTAAAAGCTTAAACATTGTTACCTTTTCCTGGTCAGTGTGTATATACAGCTCTGGCAAAAATTAAGAGACCACCACATCAAAACTCTGTTATGGGCAGCCCATTCTCCAGACCTCAACCCCAGTGAAAACCTCTGGAATGTAATCAAGAGGATGATGGATAGTCACAAGCCATCAAACAAAGAAGAACTGCTTAAATTTTTGTGTCAGAAGCAGTGTGAAAGACTGGTGCCAAGACGCATGAAAGCTGTGATTAAAAATCATGGTTTTTCTACAAAATATTGATTTCTGAACTATTTCTGAGTTAAAACATTAGTATTGTTATATGTTGCTATATATCGATACTTATGACCATGTGAGATTTCTGTTTTTCTTTTTTAATAAATTTGCAAAAATTTCTCCATTTCAGTTTTTTTCAGTCAAGATGGGGTGCAGAGTGTACATTAATAAGAAAAAAATGAACTTTTTTGAATTTACCAAATGGCTGCAATGAAACAAAAAGTGAAAAATTTAAAGGGGTCCGAATACTTTCCGTATCCACTGTATATCCCTATATCCCTTAGAGCGGCATTGTAAACATTTAAACTTGTCAACAATTCAGCTGATGCAAACCCCTCAGACACCACTTAAAGTTTAGTGGGAGTTTGTGAGCTCTGGAGGTAAGCCTTCAGGTTACAAGTCTCAATAATGAGAGAGAAAAATTGACAGAGGCCAGCTAAATGTTCTGTACATCTAAAGAGAAATTTCCTTGGGAACAGTCTAAATAAAACGCATGATCTTTGTTCCATAAACAAGCTTCTTCAGCAGTTCATTTCCCACAGGACTTTCCTGATGCTTCTGTTCTGTTGAATTGGGATCCATAGAACAACTCTCCATTTCCAATCCATTTTGGAAACATAACTGCTTGTGCTTCAGTGCACTGAATGACTGAGATATTGCTTACAGCCTGCCACAGAAGAAATTCATGATACACTGTTACCATTTGTCTTTAGCTCAAATATTTTACAAAGGTCTATAGTTTACACATGAAATTAAAGCAGCTTATGAAGTAACACATTAACACCAGTAGGAATATTATAGAGCTCTTTGGAAACAAAGATTAAGGCTATGTGCTTACGTTAGCGTTTTAAAACTGATACAAAACCGGACTTCTTCCCAGAAAACACGCACTTTTTTCCCACGCGGTTTTTGTTTTGATGCGTTTTTTTACCGCGCGTCTTCTGAACTCATAGGAAACAGCTAAAAATGCGGACTGAAGCAGAAAATAATGAGCATGCTGCATTTTTAGCCGCTAAGCGTTTCCTATGCGGAAAAAAACGCATCAATTGGCACAAAAAGGCCAAAATGCATTAAAATTAATGGGATGCTTATTTTAAGCATCTGATACGGCACAAACGCTTCAAAAACGCTTAAAAAAACGCAACATGGGCACACAGCCTAAAATATAGCCCTAGCTATGTTCCATATAAATTACAAATTAAAGTGACCCTGGCCACTGATACATCCTGTCCGAACTACAGGCAGCACAAATCAAAGCCAGTTTTATCATTTCAGGCAGGCATGTTTTCCCATGAAATGCTGCTTAGTTTCAGAGAAAACATACATTTAAAAGTCTGGCCATGTAGTATGCCGCCTGGGTGACTTGTCCAAGAGGCAGATTCCTGGCGGCTACTCTACATCAATCCTTTTGAGTGTCAGTTTTCTACTTAGATGTGCATATAGGGAGAGATCGGTCACTCGAGGGGCACGATATGTGGAGAATCCACCAGGGACTAACCTTTTCGGCTGTTCACAAAGGGCGGAGTAGTCCCTGTTCAGCCTGTAAGTGTAGGTTTTCTTTGAAAGTAAGTAGATAGTGATGAGCGAGTATACTCGTTACTTGAGATTTCCCGAGCATGCTCGGGTGATCTCCGAGTATTTGGATGTGCTTGGAGATTTAGTTTCTGTCACCGTAGCTGCATGATTCGCGGCTGCTAGTTAGCCTGAATACATGTGGGAATTGCCGGTTTATTTGGAAATCCCCACATGTATTCAGGCTGTCTAGCAGCAGCAAATCACGCAGCTACGGTGACAGAAGCTAAATCTCTGAGCACATCCAAATACTTGGAGATCACCCAAGCATGCTCAGGAAATCTCGAGTAACGAAGTATACAGTATTTGCTCATCACTATAAGCAGTATTTCATGGTACAACGTACGTGCTTGAAATGATGGAGCTAGGTGGTTCGGGCAGCATGAAAAAGCTGAGTGGATTATTTATGTAAGAGTTAAGAAAAATAAAGCACTCAATACTAGAAAATTATATTCCACGAATGTTTTCCTAAATTAACCCCTTAACAACCGCCGATACACCTTTTAATGGCGTCAGTTAAGGACACTTATTCCTCAGCACTGCTTTTTTAACAGCACTGAGAAATAAGTCTATAGCACCCCCATCGTCAGAATTTTTCCGGCGTCTCAGCTACCGGGGGTAGCTGAGACCCCAGAGAACATGATTCAGGTCGGTTTTTACCAACCAAAGTGTTGCAATCACCATTATTAACAGAATAATGGTGACCGCAAAAAAAAGGCCAATTTCCCATTTAATTTCTCTCCTCTGATGTGATCGCACAACAGAGGAGAGAGAAATGGGGTTCCCCGAGCCCACCCTGGCACCACCAAGATTTCACTGGATCCTCCTGCATCCCCCCATGTTGTCCCCCGGCCGCCGGGGTCTTCTTCTGGGAAGAAAATGGTGGGCGCATGCATAGTGTGTCCGCCGAGATCTGCCGGCTGGCACCTGGCAACAATAGGAAATTTTTCCTATTGGTTCATTTTGATCACTGTGATAGACCCCTATCACAGAGATCAAAATAAAAAAATAGTAACTCAAACCCCCTTTATCACCCCATTAGTTAGGTAAAAAATAATAAAGTAAAAAAATGTATTTATTTCCGTTTTTCCATTAGGGTTGGGCTAAAGTTAGGGTTGGGGCTAGGGTTAGGGTTGGGCTAAAGTTAGGGTTGCAACCCAAAGAAACAATGGAGCAATGAATAAAATATATAATTTTATTGTTATCCAAATTGATAAAAAACAAAATTAATGATTGACTAGTCAAATAAAATAGAGATTTAAGGGAAACAGCAACACCCATTCCTACTGAGTGCTTATAAAGTGCAATAGTGCGGGACACAGTTCCTTCTCAAAGATCCTATACAGTTCATATCCGGTTCTCATAAGATGCAATAGTATAGGGCACAGTTCCATCTCAAGAATGCCAAATCAATCATATGTAAAAATTAGTGCAATAGTGCAAGGCACAGTTCCCTCTTAGTATTCCTATAAGGTGCAAAAGTGCATAATGGAATCATATGAGGAATAGGCATAACGCTAGTACAATTATATGCAAGAGTTAATTGATAGACATGTTGCCATAACCAACCTTTCTGTAGTGTGGGCTGTGGGACCCCTAATGGATGAGCCTTATATTGGTGGCCTTGTTTGGTATTATTAAAGTTAGGGTTGGACTAAAGTTAGGGTTAGGTTTGTGATTAGGGTTATGGCTAGGGTTGGGAATAGGGTTAGGGGTGTGTTGGGGTTAGGCTTGGAGTTAGAATTGGGGTGTTTCACTGTTTAGGTACATCAGAGGGTCTCCAAACTCAATATGGTGCCACCATTGATTCCAGCCAATTTTGTGTTCAAAAAGTCAAATGGTGCTCCCTCCCTTCTGAGTCCTGCCATGTGCCCAAACAGTGGCTTTCCCCCACATACGGGGTATTGGCGTACTCAGGAAAGATTGCACAACAAATTTGTGTTGCATTTTCTCCTGATACCCTTGTAAAAATAAAAAAAATTGGTCCCATACTACATTTTTTGTGGTAAAAGTAAAATGTTCATTTTTTCCTTCCACATTGTTTTAGTTCTCGTGAAGCACCTGAATGGTTAATAAACTTTTTGAATGTGGTTTTGTGCACGTTGAGGGGTGCAATTTTTGGAATGGTATCACTTTTGGGTATTTTCTGTCATACTGACCCAACAACTCACTTCAAATGTGAGGTGGTCCATAAAAAAATGGCTTTGTAAATTTTGTTGGAAAAATTAGAATTCGCTAATCAACTTTTAACTCTTATAACATCCTGACAAAAAAAATGTTTTGTGCTAATGTAAAGTTGACATGTAGGAAATGTTATTTATTAACTATTTTGTGTGACACCACTCTCTGATTTAAGGGTTCAAAAATTAAGTTTGAAAATTGCTAAATTTTCAAAATTTTTGTCAAATTTCAGTTCTTTTTCATAAATAACTGCAAGTTACATTAAAGACATGTTACCACTAACATGAAGTACAATATGTCACTAAAAAAATTCTCAGAATCAGTGGGATACGTTGAAGCGTTCTAGAGCTATAACTTCATAAAGTGACAGTGGTCAGAATTGTAAAAATTGGCTTGGTCATTAAGTACCAAATTGGGTCTGTCACTAAGGAGTTAAACCAAATTACATTCATATTAGATATCAATTGTAATTAAAAAAAGTGAACATTTTCTTATGAACGCCACATAAGTGTTGTGAAGTCTCCAGACATGGTGTAAAACTCTTCACAGTCGTCACAGTCAGAGGTGACTTGGATGTTCTTGTAAGCTTCCCTAAGGTATATTAGTTCCTGAATGTATTTACATTTGACCCTTATGGAAAAGGAACTGCTCGAGTCGCTACAAAAAGATTACCATAGCCATTGGTACAGATTTCTTTAGACACCTTCCCAGAAAATGCCAATTCGGATATAGAATGTTCTGTAAGTTTTTGATGTATTCTCCATTTTCTCCAAACGTACTGATTAAAGATGCTTGAATAAATTTGAGAGGAACTGAATTTTAATAAAATTTTACCAAAATCAACATTTGCCAAAAATGGAGATTTTATGTAATTTACTTCAGTACACACTCAGTAAGGCTGGTTTCACATTTGCGTTAAAACAACGCTGCGCCCTGCGTCGTTAAGCCCCGCCCCGAGCCGGCTCCCTGCCCGCCCCATCCGGGATCACCGCCTACTTTCGCATGTGCACGCATGCGATCGGCGCACCCTATCTTTAGCATAGGGTGCGCAGATCATGCGCTGCCAGTGTGAAAGTAGCGTGCTGCGCACTTTTGACGGTGCGCCGTGCGCGCCGAAATGCAGCATGTTGCATTTTGGCGTGCACGGCGCACCGTCAAAAGTGCGCAGCACGCTACTTTCACACTGGCAGCGCATGATCTGCGCACCCTATGCTAAAGATAGGGTGCGCCGATCGCATGCGTGCACATGCGAAAGTAGGCGGTGATCCCGGATGGGGCGGGCAGGGAGCCGGCTCGGGGGGGGGCTTAACGACGCAGGGCGCAGCGTTGTTTTAACGCAAATGTGAAACCAGCCTAAAACGGCAACTTTTTGTCTTCAAAATATTTAAAAGAAGAAAAAATCCTTATCCTCACCTTACCTCTCATCTCTCTGGCCCCTCCGCTCATCACTTTCAATGATCAGTGTTCGATGTATCTTCTGATTCCCATCACGTGCACTGAAATCCCTGGTCCACTCATATTGAGCCAGGATATCTGGCTCTGACGAGGCTTTAGACAGTTCTGCGCACGTAGGCTAGAAGGTTACAGTACATGCTGTGACGTCATAACGCACTTGTGCAAAACCCTCAGAAGCATCATCAGATCCTGAAGCCATACAGTAGCTACCTTGCTAAAATCCATGGTAAATGCATCCACATACTCACATTCTTCTAAATAGATAGAAAAAAACATTTCAACAAGTAATATATTACTTAATGAAAAAAGGGGCTAATCATATATGGATCTGCGGCTGTCTATCGCAAAACCACAGTAGAAATTCAAGGGACAACCTTTGATTTCTGTATTGGATTCCAGGGTAAAAATGGTACATATTGGATTTTGTGAACATACCTTAAGAATATACGTAAGTAATTCTATAGTTTTTAATATATCAATTGTTGTTTTATTCAGTGCCTTAGTATGAAAGTACATGTGTATATCACTGCATCATTCACTTAGGACGTAGTATTCAATATGGGTCACCGAACTGTTAAAAGTGAGTGTTTGTCATCCTAAGCTTGATTAGGGCTTGCATCTTTCAGTATCTCACATTATTGTACGACTGTTGGATTATGTTATGTCTAAACATATTTGATGGTTGGTGGTGACCACGAATGATATCCAGTAATGGCATTCTTGTTTTTCCATTTGCTACAATATCTTGAGCAGGAATTCCTGTACTGTTCTCCTGTCTCATAATATCTTACAATCACTTTAATACCAATTGTCGTTACGATAGTACGTCAGTTTCCAAACTTTGCTAGCATAAATATATTTCGCATCTTACGGGAGCTATGTTTCCCCAACTCAGTTTTCTTATTCTTTATTGGAAAAGGTTCCATCATCCATAAGCTCCAATGGAGTATTCCTATAGGTATGTGTCCAAATTACAGAGTGAATGGCATGTAATATTAGTGGCTTGTTAGCAGTGATATCAGCAGATGTCATTCACTACACTGCTTTCAAAATCCTTTATGTTTTGCCAAAAAAAGAAAAATCCAAGCTAACAAAATCATGGCAGGGCAGCAGCCCCCTTCACAAAAATAGAAAAGAACAGATCGCCTGTGTCTAATTAGATTTTACAGTACAAGTACATTCAATCCGTACTTCTCCCCATTCATACCTGCCTATGCTGGTTCAACTGATATCTAATTACTTCCTCACTTCTCTGATTTTCCCACAGAGATCAGAGGAATCACATCTGCATTAATGTGTTTTCCTGACTGGGATATGCAGAAAAACAAATCTGAATATATAAGACTCCTCAACTCTGAGCGCGCTGTTTAGTTCAGAAAAGTCATTAATCTGTGAAATCCAGACACTGGCCTGTCTGTTCATAAAACCGTTCAGCTCTTTAAATTCATGTTTCAGTGTTTTATTTTGGGAACACAGTGTTAAAAGTGATGCAATAAAAAAAATCGGATTTTGGAGCATAAAGAATAAAATCAGTCGTGGAAGTACCCAAAATGTAATCAAGGGATATGTAAGGGGTATTTTTCACATGTAAATTTTTTTAGACAGACTTTGATGTGGTTCTGCTTTAAAATCCTTATCAAAAACCACATCAAATACTCTTTCAATACTCTTTGATGGTGATTTTGAAGCTTATCTTATGAAGGTTAAAAGAAACAACACGTTTGTTCTCTTTTTAGTTGAAACAACAGGAAAAAGACACTGGCAGCAGAGCCGCCGCAAAATATCATGTAAAAACCTCCAGCAAGGCTGTTTCAGAAAAAAGCTTGTTATTCAAGTGAATGAGACGTTTGCTGCAAATAGATTTGTACTGGAGTGTTTACTGATACAGATTTTAGCATAGATTGGTTTTGGGTCTCATGATCTGACCTCAGATTTGCTGTTGAGTTTGGGTCAGGAGACCTACAACTGGTGTTTCCAGACTAAAGGAGTGATTTTCAGAAGTAATGTGTACAAAACTTTAAAGGTTAAATGTCAAAATACATCTCATGAGTCCTAAGAACTAATTATTTCTTTAGGTTTGCATGTAGTTTGAGGTATTCCCATATCGGACATTTATTGCATGTGCTACCTTGAGAAAAGCCTCTCAGACTTCAAGGAGTTGGCTATTACTTTTTAGATATAGGCTTTCAGTTTAGGCCATCAATATCTAAACAGTGTGATACCCGGCACCCTCGCCAATTAACTGTTACTGGGACCTGCACCTTCCAGAAGTTCTTGGATGCAGCCGGAACACAGCATTTACGACATTTTGATAGTGACTGTGGTCAGGTAATGCAGATCTACCCCCTATTTAAATGAACTGGGATTCAAGTAACTAGGAGGTGGATCTAAAAGACCCATCTGCAGCTATCATAGAAATGACAGTACTGCTGCATTCTGGCAGCATTTGAGAACTTCCAGCCAGTGTAACCGATGATTGATATTGATTGATTGCTGACAAAATATTGACTGCCTATCATAAAGATAGGCCATCAATAAAAAAGTAGCAGCCAACGTCCTTAAGACAAACATCTATCTCTATCCTGTGACTAGGAGGTGGATCTGTAATACCCATCTGCGGCTACCATAGACATGATGGTGCTGCTGCAATCTGGTAGCATTTGAGAACTTCCAGCCACTTTAACAGCTGATAAGATAATGATTGATTGATGACCAAATGTTGATTGCCTATCATACAAAAGGCCATCAATAAAAAAGTAGTGGCCAATGTTCTTAAGACAAACATCTATCTCTATCCTGTGACTATGCCATACATGTCTCTGATTGGAATACCCCTTTATATAGGTTGTTTTGTTAAGAAAGTTCCTTATAGATTGAAGCTGCTCAGAAATCATCTGAAATCAGTGGATTTACTAATTCCCAAACTTAAAGGGAAATATAGCGGCACTCGATACCAAAGAAATGTGCTAATTTATTCAAGCATAGACATACTGCTCTGGTCAGACACCACTCCTATCAGCCAACTCTCTTTCTCCTTAGTACAAGCTTTCTCAAGGCTTCCCAAATAAGGCCATTCATTCTGACAATGAACTGCAGCAATACATCACTCTCAAGGTCACATTGAATCGGAGAGGGAGCCACCTGTGGGTTCGGGAGGGAATTGTCTCCTTTGTTGATGGCAGTACTGGCATATGTCATTTGGTAACTGTAGATTGCTTCCGATGCTCTGGGTCAAGTGCCGTAACGTCTTCCTGATGTTTAATTTGGGAATCAAACCTCAAGATACTGTATACTCTGGATTTTATTAAAAAAATGCTTCTAATTCTTAAGCTTTATCTTGTAATCTTAGGAAAATATTTTGGGTAGAATTTTTCTTTGTTCTTGTTTTAGGCTTTCGATACTGTAAAACTATCAGAAGGAAAACTAACATATATATTGATATATTGAATATTTAAGCTAAATATGGAACGAGAAGGACACTATTTTTAGAACACAAACTTCATATCAATCTACAGTATAAAGCTACTGAAGCAAAGTATGAAAATCCTTCATATACCATATGGCAGGTAGTAGAATACTACATCAGTCACATAGCCATTACATTATTAAAGCTTCAACTTGACAAAAAATGCCCTTTGTGTAGTAAGTCTGCACAGTAAGAGATAGTACAGTTTATTTTTTGTGCAGTTCAGTTGGTAAAATAAGGTATTTTATAAAGTAAGCAGATAATACAAATTCAGTTACATTAAAAGGTTCCTAAATTCTTACACTTGTTTTGATAAGGTAAAGCCACTGTTTAGTAATATTAAATACCCTGTGTTCCCCAAAAATAAGCCCTAAAATGAACATAAACCCTAGCATGAATTTTTGGCCTTTTAGGAGCAGGCTTGATATATAAACCCTACTCCAAAAATAAGGCCTATTTGCGGTTCAATGAGGCAGTGTCCAGGCTGCTAAAAAGAATTAGAAATGTTAAAGAGTACAGCAGGACCCATAATTAAAGAAAACAGACACCACCTAAAAAATTGTACTCACCATACTCTAAACAATTACAGCTGGCAAGAGCCGATGGTGGACGGGCTCTCGCGCAGAGATCTGCATCGCTGTCAGGTCCTTCGCACTGCAGCTCACACACACAGATTGGGTCCCAGTATTACTCCACTCTCACACACACATCGAGTCCCAGTATCACTCACGAACTCTGCACAAGTGATATTGCTTCTGACCAGCAGGGGAGCTAACCACTGTGGAAAGCAGGGAGACCTGACAATGACACAGATTTGAATGTGAGAGCTCATTCACTTGCCCACTCTAATGTTTAGGGTCTGGTAAGTGCGATTATTTTTGGGGGTGTCTGCTTTCTTTTGCAGGTAAATAGTAGACAGAGAATAATAAATAAGAAAATGGAAATTAAAATATACAGGCCCAGGATCCTACAGGATTAGACAAACAGGAGAGACCCACTAATACACTAATTACCATAGAGACCCTACTTGTGCTACAGGTACCCCTGAATATTCCATCGAGGGAAGAAATGTATCGGGATGCACACAAAAAGAGTGCAGGGCCCCCTTATTAGGGCTAGTTATGGACTGCCATTGTCAGGGCGGGAGCTCTGGGGGATTCAGGCTATTGTAGCCCTTATATGTGTAGACCATACTGTATCCCGTATCTCCTGGATGGATTCATAGCAGGATTGATATCACTATGCCCTACATGATTGAACATCAATTGAGTGAGGACTTTCCTATTTTTGCATTGCTTGGTTGTGTTACATGCCATAGACTACTTATAGGATGCCCACCCAAGCATGCACTACTGTCTTGTGTACTGTTACTCATGTCTATCATGCACTATGATTTAATATTGGTGTTCTAGCTTGTGTCTCTACACCATGTCTGACCACTGTCAGCTGATATTTCATTATGACCTTTTAGAATCTGACCAATGTCGGTTTATATCCTTTCAGAGTTTGGTAGGTTGCCAGAGCTGCATATTAGTGTTAATAAATACTATAAGAAATACAATATGATAAATGAACTTAACATTCACAAATAATGCTTGGAATTACCAGAGCTGAGATAGACTAAGTGTTTTTCAACATTTGTACTTTATTTGATTTCATAAAATCTGCATCACAAATATAATTTCTGGGGATAAACAGCATCACGTTGGCATTCATAACTCTAGTTTATAACTAAAAATAATCTTGCCTAAAATAGTTTGCTTCATTATACTGACAGGTAGCTTTTCTCAATAATTAAAGCAGCTTGTGAACAGCCCCTATCTTAAACAGCTGTGATGATCCGGGCGACATACAGTTTGTAAAGCCTGAATTGTCACTTTAGGTTTTCAAGTTTTCAAAGGATAAGACAGAAAACTGTTAATGTCGTCTAATTCTGAGTTTCCGCGGTTTGCCTTCAGTTCAGAGATATAAAACATGGTATCTTGTCTGATTGCATTTTTTAGCCACAACAGAAAAAGCTTATTTGGCCTTTAGCACATTTTTGTGTCCTTAGATGTTGCATGTCATGATGGTATCTATGCTTTCAACACCTGCAGTATCACCTGCATGCGCATACTCGGCTACCTTGTAATGTATGTATAGAGTACAGGGCAACAACATGCTCTGTATTCTCATGTGAATTATGTCATGAATGAACGCATAGTAGCTGTCACTGGTGGACCTGTTTTTTTTCATGGTCTCAAAGTAATATATCTTTTTAAGTGCCTTTTTCGATTGTGTTATGCATTGCTTTCTGGCTCTGTTGGAGAATAAACATTGTAATACCTGTGCAATTCTACTGATATGTTCAGTATTTGGATTTCAAAATGGTCTCAATGGTTTCATTAATTGGAGACTAAGAAAATTAATATTTGATTAAACAGTTTTAAGAATATTTTTGATACTGTTCAATAAAGTATAAATTTTCCTACTATTACGGATATTTGCTCTCTTTATTATCCTCCAGTTAATGAACCCACTGAGAATTTTTTTGAATTGTGAGTTCTTTTGAAGGTGTTATTTATGATAGTGACATTTTGTGTAGGCTATACAATGTTCAGTATGATTAATAATTTATGTAACAAACAGACATAAGGTACATGGAAAGGGGAGAGAAACAGGCGTGTACAATGGCAAAAAATTAGGCCGAGTATGCCACCTGCATAATCCAGGAAGTGTACCTTTATGTAATAATATAATAGTTGATCAATAGCAAAGCTGGAACAATCAAAGAGAGTCCGAGTGTATATTTGTCAAACCCTCCACATTACACCACGTAGTTATATAAAGCCAGTGCATATTATCATAGGCAGGGACCAACAGGACTCTCCACTAGATAATCAGGGAACAAGTGTTCAAGGCAAATCCAGCATATAAAGGGTATACATCAGTACCCGGAATCAGTGAAGGCGGCGCACAGCGGCCAGCCATTGTACACGCCTGTTTCTCTCCCCTTTCCATGTACCTTATGTCTGTTTGTTACATAAATTATTAATAAAATACTAATTTTTATGGGACTTTTTGACTGTGTGCTTCCTCTTTTGTTGTTTATTTAGATTGCAGTTGTCCAGATTATAGTCCAATATGTATATGTGACTTAGGTGAATTATTCTGCCATGTAACTAATTAAGTTGTCTGATTTCACATATACTATGTATACCACAATTATATTTTAATGTACAGTATGATTGTATAGCCATACAATTGTATGTAATTCCGTCCATTGGGGTTTATAGAGTCACAATGCAAAATATGAACAGGGACACCCACCTAACATATGATATCTAGGCCTATGGACCCTCTCAGGGGCCAAGTGTTACCTTTGCACTCCCAACCTAAAAGACAACAAGAACAGTAGAAAGAACCCAATATTCTAAATATATCTATACTGACACTTATAGCCCAATACATGCTAAAATGACATTCCTTTTAGCTCCTGGAAATAGGGCCCTACGGAAACAAAGAGACCTGTTGCTGAACTTAGCTTATTCCTGGGGATGGGGAATTTGAATCTTGCTACAAGATTTGATAAGATAAACTTAAAGGGAACCTGTCAGCAGGATTGTGAATATTAACCTACAGACAGTGTCAGACAGACAGTGTCAGGTCGGCGCCGTTATACTGATTAAAATGATAACTTGGCTGAAAAAATCTGTCTTGTGGTTGCCGTTTAATCTTTATTTTCAGTTTTGAATTAATCCACTGTTTAAGCACACCAGGGGGTCGCCACACGTGACATCGATTTCAGCCAATTTTGTGTTCAATATGTCAAATGGTGCTCCCTCCATTCTGAGCCCTGCCATACGCCCAAACAGTGGCTTTCTCCCACATACAGGGTATAGGCGTACTCAGGAGAAATTGCACAACAAATTTTATGGTTCACTTTCTTTTGTTACCCTTGTGAAAATCAAAATGCTTGGGTCTGAAGTTAATTTTTTGTGAAGAAAAGTTAAAAGTTATTTTTTTCCTTCCACATTGCTTTAGCTCTTGTGAAGCATCTGAAAGGTTAATAAACTTCTTGAATGTGATTTTGAGCACCTTGAGGGGTACAGTTTTTAAATTGGTGTCACTTTTGGGTATTTTCTGTCATATAGGCCCCTCAAAGTCACTTCAAATGTGAGGTGGTCCCTAAAAAAATGGTTTTGTAAATTTTGTTGGAAAAATGGTCAACTTTTAACCCTTATAATGTCCTAACAAAAAATATTATGTTTCCAAAATTGTTCTGATGTAATTTTGACATGTGAGAATTATTTATTAACTATTTTGTGTGACACGACAAAAATGAAAAGTTTGAAAATTACAAAATGTTCAAAATTTTTGCCAAGTTTCCATTTTTTCAAAAATAAACGCGTCATATCAATGAAATTTTACCACTAACATGAAGTAATAATAAATAATAATAATAATTTTTATTTATATAGCGCCAACATATTCCGCAGCACTTTACAATTAAGCGGGGACATGTACAGACAATAAATTCAATACAAGTTAAGACAATTCAAACAATGACATTAGGAGTGAGGTCCCTGCTCTCAAGCTTACAATCTACAAGGAAATGGGGGGACACAGTAGGTGAGAAATGCTTGTTAATTCAGGTCTGGCAATTATAATAGGGATTTTCATATAAAGCTGCATGATCCGGTCATCAGCCCGTGTGTTTAAGCGCAATAGACAAGTATCAAGTGCAGTTATCATGTGCATGAAGGGTGTGGAGACAGATGAATAGTAGGGTGCAGATTCAGAATAATATTTGGAAGGAGGGAACAGGGCAAAGTTAGCTTGCTGAGTAGTTGATGTGATAGGCTTCTTTGAAGAGATGGGTTTTCAAAGCGCGCTTGAATAGGTCAGGGCTAGGTATCAGTCTGATCGTCTGGGGAAGTGCATTCCAGAGAGCTGGAGCAGCACGAGAGAAGTCTTGGAGACGGAGGTGCGAGGTTCGGATTACGGGGGATGTTAGTCTTAGGTCATTTGTAGAACGGAGGGCACGTGTAGGGCGATAGACAGAGATGAGAGAGGAGATATAAGGCGGTGCAGAACAGTGGAGAGCTTTGTGGGTGAGAGAGATGAGTTTATACTGGACCCTGTAGCGAATAGGTAGCCAGTGTAATGACTGGCACAAGATGGAGGCATCGGTGAAGCGGCTGGACAGAAATATGACCCTGGCTGCCGCATTCAAGATGGATTGGAGAGGAGAAAGTTTGGTAAGAGGGAGACCGATCAGAAGAGAGTTGCAGTAGTCCAGACGAGAATGAATAAGAGCGACAGTAAGAGTCTTAGCAGTTTCAAAGGTGAGAAAAGGTCGGATTCTGGAGATGTTTTTAAGATGCAGGTGACAAGAGCGACTGAGTGATCGGATGTACGGAGTAAAGGAAAGTTCAGTGTCGAATATGACCCCAAGACAGCGGGCATGCTGCTTGGGAGTTATGGTTGAACCCTCCAGGGTTATTTCGATGTTAGGTAGAGTGAGGTTAGTAGAGGGGAGAAACACAAGAAGTTCAGTTTTAGAGAGATTTAGTTTCAGATAGAGGGAGGACATGATGCTAGAGACAGCAGACAGACAATCCTTGGTATTTTGAATTAGGGTAGGGGTGATGTCAGGGGAAGAAGTGTATAATTGGGTGTCATCAGCATAGAGATGATACTGGAACCCAAATCTGCTGATTGTTTGTCCAATAGGGGCAGTGTATAAAGAGAAGAGGAGGGGGCCTAGGACTGAGCCCTGCGGGACCCCGATAGTAAGGGGACGAGAAGAGGAAGAGGAGCCGGAAAAAGATACAGTGAAGGAGCGGTCAGAGAGGTAGGAGGAGAACCAGGAGAGGGCTGTGTCCTTGAGGCCTATAGAGTGGAGCATAGTGAGGAGGAGCTGGTGATCCACAGTGTCAAATGCGGCAGAGAGATCCAGGAGAATCAGCAGGGAGCAATGACCTTTCGATTTAGCTGTTATTAAATCATTAGAGACTTTAGTGAGGGCAGTTTCAGTAGAGTGTAAAGAGCGGAAACCAGATTGTAAGGGGTCGAGAAGAGAGTTATCCGAGAGATAGCGGATTAGACGGGAGTGGACCAGGCGTTCCAGGAGTTTAGAGATGAAGGGAAGGTTAGAGACAGGTCTGTAGTTAGCAGTGCAGTTCTGGTCCAGGGATGGCTTTTTAAGTAAAGGGGTTATGATGGCATGTTTAAATGAGGAGGGAAATATACCTGAAGAAAGAGAGAGGTTAAATATTTTAGTCAGGTGAGTGGTGACCACTGGTGAGAGAGACTGCAGGAGCTGTGAAGGAATAGGGTCACTGTTGCAGGTTGTAGGCCGAGCAGAAGCGAGGAGCTTGGAAACTTCTTCTTCTGAAACAGGCTCAAAGATGTCTAGTGAGCTTGAGGTGCGGCAGGGAAGGGGATCCAGGCACTGAGGAGATAGGGCTGAGATATCCTGATGGATGTGGTTGATTTTTTCTAGGAAATAAGTGGCCAGATCCTCACCGCTGAGGTTGGTGATGGGGGCCTGTACTTTAGGTTTCAGGAGGGAGTTTAAGGTTTCAAAAAGTCGTCTTGGGTTGTTGGATAGTGAGGTGATGAGGGTGGTGAAGTAGGATTGTTTGGCCAGATGAAGGGCAGAGTTATAGGTTTTGAGCATGAACTTATAGTGGATGAAGTCTTCTGCTAAGAGAGATTTTCTCCACTGCCGCTCTGCACACCTCGAGCAGCGCTGAAGAGAGCGTGTTTGTGTTGTGTGCCAGGGCTGCTTTTGTCTGTGTCGGGTCTTTCTGCGTATAGAAGGTGCTGCTTCATCTAGGGCATTCTTCAGTGTATTATTGAAGTGTGACAATGCTATGTCTGGACAGGAGAGGGTGGAGATGGGGGCTAAAGATGTGTGGAGATTGTCCCTAAGCTGTTGGGTATTAATGGTACGTGTATTCCGATAAGTGTGGTAAGTGGGGGTGTCCCGGGTGAGGAGACAATTCTTGACAGAGAAGGAAAGAAGGTTGTGGTCCGAGAGCGGGAGAGGTGAATTAGTAAAGTTGTGCAGCGAGCCGGGACGGGAGAAAACCAGGTCCAGAGTATTCCCGTCCTCATGTGTAGGAGAATTAGTAAACTGTGAGAGGCCGAATGAAGAAGTTAGAGAAAGAAGATGAGAGGCAGACTGGGAGAGCGGATCATTGATGGGGATGTTAAAGTCTCCCATGATGAGGGTGGGGATGTCACAGGACAGAAAGTGAGTAAGCCAGGTGGTGAAGTGGTCTAGAAACTGGCGGGAGGAGCCTGGAGGGCGATAAACGACCGCCACTCGTAAGGAGAAGGGCTTAAAGAGTCTGACGGCGTGGACTTCAAAGGAAGGAAATGTAAGTGATGGAACCGGGGGGATGACCTGGAAAGCACATTGTGATGAAAGGAGCAAACCAACACCTCCACCCTGTCTGTTGTCAGGTCTGGGGGTATGTGAAAATTTCAGCCCACCAAACGAGAGAGCGGCAGCAGCGGTGGTGTCTGAATGCTGGATCCAGGTTTCTGTAATAGCCAGAAGGTTAAGGGAATTAGAGAGAAAAAGATCGTGAATGTAAGTCAGTTTGTTACACACAGACCGTGCATTCCAGAGAGCACATTGGAAAGTGAGAGGAGAAGGCATGCACTGAATGTTAATAAGATTAGCAGGGTTTCTATATGCAGCTGGAGGAGAGTAATGTATGCTGGTGGAGGGAGGCCCAGGGTTGGGGGAGATGTCACCTGCAACTATTAAAAGGAGAAAAAACAGAAAAAGCAGGTGGTGGGATGATTTGTATGAACGTTTTGAGTGCTGCATGGAGGTTTTGGATGGTTTGGTGTGGGTAAGAAATGTCAATAGAGCCTCAGAGTTAAACATGGGAGAGGGGAAAAGGGAGGGGTGGATATGCAGAGAGTGCACAGAATGTGTAAAAGGGCAGGCGAGTTGTTAAAAAGCAGAAGTGAAGACAAATAAGCAGCAGGTTGATATGATCAATGCATATTTAGTACAACTGACCAAGAAGCAAGCGTGCATGAAAAACTTATGCACCTTACCTGTCTCCTGCCCTGTTCAATGCATTGTCTAACTGCAAAACACTTTATCCTGTTGCACTTAATCTGTTGCACGCGTAAGCCCGCACGCGTGCTATCCCAGCCAGAGCTAAATATATATGAAATGAAATGTCTGCTAGCTTCAGCCACCAAAAGGCCACAATCAGTAATTAACCAATTAGCACAAGGCCAGAGCAGGCATTACTATGCAGGGTAAATAACTAACCCTGGACAAGGCCATCAAACTGAGAAAGGGAAAAAAAAAAACAAAAGAAACACACCTTTCTACACTTCAAAGCAGAAACCAAATAGATAAAAAATAAAGACCCACCACAGGAGTGATGGAATGAAATACCATAAAAATATCTGGCACTATATGATGCAGTTCACACTTGTCAGACAGCACACATGGATGATGGAATGAAATACCATAAAAATATCTGGCACTATATGATGCAGTTCACACTTGTCAGACAGCACACATGGATGATGGAATGAAATACCATAAAAATATCTGGCACTATATGATGCAGTTCACACTTGTCAGACAGCACACATGGATGATGGAATGAAATACCATAAAAATATCTGGCACTATATGATGCAGTTCACACTTGTCAGACAGCACACATGGATGATGGAATGAAATACCATAAAAATATCTGGCACTATATGATGCAGTTCACACTTGTCAGACAGCACACATGGATGATGGAATGAAATACCATAAAAATATCTGGCACTATATGATGCAGTTCACACTTGTCAGACAGCACACATGGATGATGGAATGAAATACCATAAAAATATCTGGCACTATATGATGCAGTTCACACTTGTCAGACAGCACACATGGATGATGGAATGAAATACCATAAAAATATCTGGCACTATATAGTACTATACGTCACGAATACGTCACGAAATACGTCACGAAAAAAACATACTCAGAATCAGTGGGATCCGTTGAAACGTTATGAACTCCAAAATGATTTCAATAAAAATGTCAGCTCAGGGAACAAGAAAACCCCTTGCACAGGTCCAGCAATGAAAAAAAAAGTAACGGTTCCCAGACAGCTTTGCTATGCAGCCGACATGCAGCATTTCTCTTGTAACTCATGTTAATATACCAGAACCTGTTACAAAGGAAATAAGTTAGAAATACAATATTTAAATATTGACCCCCCCCTAAAAAAAGTTTTTTATGATCTTATAGGGGCAGGGGAGCACAGTGTGCAAAGTAAATTAAAAATAAAGTGAATAAATATATAAATAAAAAATGGCAACTAAAAAAAGGTATAAATATAAAGTATATAAAAATGCCATTGTCAATCTAAATCGCTGATTTAAGTCCTCCATTGCAAAAAAACAGAAACATTTCTCGCGTGCAGAAAATAAAAATAATTGTTACAGAATGGGTAACAAATTTTAAATGTATTTTAGTGGTCTTTTGTGGCCATATAAAAAAAATTTAAAAATGGGAAAAACAGACACTTATTACCCTTATTTTCCCCCTAATATTGTACAATATGAGCAAAAAAAAAGTGAATATGACTGAAACGTAAAAAGTCCCAATGTAACCTGAAAAAATATGCAAAAATAAGTTGGATTTTTTTTTACAGCTCTATAAACTGAATGTACAAAAAATGTGCCTGGAGAGGAAATGGGATAAATGGACGGTCTTGGACGGTCTTGAGTTAGTAAAGAAATAAGTTGAATATTAGCAGATTCAGCACTGAACATTGAGATGCACCACTAATAACCGGAGACCACAAATGAGAAATAGTCAATGACTGACAATGAGACAGCTGAGGAAAGCCACAAGAGATGAAGCGCTGTGGGTCTTTATTAGTGACGCCGCCAGTTTGTCACAGTGGTGACCAACAGGACATTGATGACATATTCCACCATCTTCTATCAGTTTTCCTCTGAGACAATGACTATACAGGTGCAATCATTTATTCTAACTACACTTTTAATAAATAATATTAATTTTATTTCTATAGCGCCAACATATTCTGCAGCACTTTACATCTTAGAATAAATGCTCTGATCGCATCTTATCACAGCTCCATTTTTTTTAACTAAACCAAATATTTGATTATTTGCCATTTCATATACATTCTAACAAAGAAAACTTATGGAACCTTTTAGTCAATAGTTTCCCAGACGTATTGTTCACCGGCACATTCTCAACATCGGGATGCTGACTTGCAGCACACGAAAATAGACTCAATTATTCCATAGGGGGAAGAGATTTATGGGGCAGAACCCACAGGCACAAAGCTGCTAGAAGAATGATAGTAGCTCAGATCGAGTCAGCAAAATCAGCTCTGCTATTTTTTTTACCTATGATCAGGAAACAAGCTAAAATTTACTTTTCAAATAAATGGAACAATTTTTTATAGCAACATTTGCAGATTCATTTGGCAGCGTTGAATGTAAATGTGTAATAAAAACCGCTGAGTTTAGAATAATGTGATCAGTAGACAGACTATAAAAGTGTATAATAAACATAAACTCTATAGGGGATCTGGGAGTGTATCCAGAAAACGCAAAAATGCAATTAAAACAATAATGTAATGCTGCATTAGACTTAAATAATAATAACACTGTTGCTCTGATGCTAAATGCTCTGATGCCCTGCGGATTTGCTCACTAATTCTAAGTTATTCTTGTGTTTTTAATTAGAGATATTATCATTATATATCGGATGGAATCACTGATGGAACATCAGTATTAATAAATATACGCCAGTGTGTTAAACAATATGAGGCATCTAAAGGGACCTTCTTTCCTGAGTTGCGAAAGCTGGCACCAAAAAAAGGGGCACAGTATTAGTTTGCTTTTGAACCCCTTCCTTACCAGATTTGACATCTAAGATAACCATGAAAGATTGTTTAGTGATAACTACAAAAAGTGACTTACTGTCATTAGTGCTACCCAAAAGAAGATCAGAACATTTTTATAATTAATAACAATACTTACCAAAATCATGCAGACATTAAAGAGGTTTTTCATTTTGTAAATTATTACCTATCCACAGGATAGTGTCATGCTCATAGGTGGCACACGTGGTTCATGGACTGCCACAATACTGAACCGGCCTAGGAAGGGGCATAGCTTAACAGCTAATTGGTGTTTGCTGGAGCTCCATTTGGTCGGGACAGACTGGGCTTTTAGATAGCCGCCAGGTACCACTCCAAGGCTGGTGCTGGTACTGCAGCTTCCAATCCCAGGAATTTGCTTACACAGGGAGATATGACCGAGGTCACTGGCAAGTAGGTATCGGAGACTGACGGACTGTACGGACTACTTGGATATTAAAGATAGGTTCTTGTTCACACATGTAGACATCAGGAAACAGTTCTGGAACTGGCCACACTAAGACCAGGGACAACGGACACATGACTAGCCGCACCGGGAACAGGAGACTGGGTATAGGTATCGCAGATGCAGTTTCAGGATAAGGATACCGCAGAAGCGGTCACAGGAACACGGACAAACTATACTAGGCTAACGGGAACACAGGATACGGGCATAACTTTAACAGAATAAGGACGTGGGACCTGGCAACATACAGTTGCATACACCAGCACCACTAAGACTAAACTATAGAGGTTGCACAGGTACCTCCCTATTGGGGAGGGTGCCTTTAATACAAGATGCCTACCACATATTGCTGGGAGACACCTTGCAGGTGATTACTTTAAATGCCTCCCAGCTGTTAGCTGAGGACATTTTACCATGTGCATGCACTGCTCTTTTAAGAGCAGGGGAGCGTGTGCACTTGCACTAGGAGCTCCACCGGAGCACAATGTGGCATGCACAGGAGAGGAGAAGGCAGCTGTCGAAGAAGCTGCTGTGGCCGAGGCAGTGAGTAAGTCGGTGTTCTAGTATGGTTGCAGGAGGGGAACCATGCAGAGGTATAGGTGATAACTTATTGACATTAGTGCTCCAACTTTTGGACCCTTCACTGTTCCAAAAATGTGGCTCTGAAATGCAGTTCATCCAATCCTATTAATTGTTGATAAGACTGCGTGACATAGTCAAGTACAATGCTTGGCTATCTCGGGCAGGCCCACAGGGCAATTAAAAGGTTATTTTGGTTATATTAAATAAGTAAAATTGAAAAGTGATTGTAAAAGCAAGCAGCTTTGCAACTTATTTGTTAGTAAAAATCCTCTCTGCTCTTAAGTATTAGTTTCACTGCCTACTGCTCCTCACCTACGTTACTGGCCACCGCATCAGAGTATCAAGAATGGTTGGTATTCTAGGCAAGGTGCGCTTACAAGTTCTTTCCAATACAGCTTGATAACACTACTTTGAAGTAGGCTGGATTCAGCCAGCTTCAGTGCCACTATGCTCCTTCAATGCTTCAGTGACAAAGTTATCTCTGTTTGCAGCTGTTAGGCTCAACTGTTGATGTGGGTCCGAGAAGCCGAAGGTCAGGGTGGTAACACAGACCCTGGACGTCAACACAATGGGCTGTCAGGCACGTGGTACAATGAGGACTTGAATAACTGGTAATGCAAAAAATATTACTTCGCAGCAGCTTACAGCAAGGAATTAGTTAACCCGCTGAAATGATGAAGAGTTCACAGAAGTCTGAGGAGACAACAGGAACCGAGGACTTGGATAAAGTCAGAGTTCAAACACGTCTGTAGGACACAGTAATGGTTTAACAATCAGATACAGTGTCCAAATGGGTCTTAAAAGACCAAAGGAGATGACATCATAGAGGCATGCAGGGCCACTTGTTAAACCTTATGTGGAGTACAGCAGAGTATAGCGGCCATATGGGAAAGAGGTGGAGCCCTGCTGAGCTGAAACAGGTGAGTATCAGCATTATTATTATTATTATGCATTTATATAGCCCCATTTATTCCATGGCGCTTTACATGTGAAAAGGGGAAATATAGACAAGTATAATAAACATGTGTAAGACAAGGGACACACAAGTACATAAGGAGAGGGGACCCTGCCCGCGAGGGCTCACCGTCTACAGGCATGGGTGAGGATACAGTAGGAGAGGGTAGAGCAGGTCATGCAGTGGTTCAGTAGACCGAGGATCATTGCAGGCTGTAGGCTTGTCGGAACAGGTGGGTCTTCAGGTTCTTCTTGAAGGTTTCCGTTGATGGTGAGAGTCTGATGTGTTGCGGTAGAGAGTTCCAGAGTATGGGGGAAGCACGGGAGAAGTCTTGTATGCGGTTGTGGGAGGAAGAGATAAGGGGAGAGTAGAGAAGGAGATCTTGAGATGATCGAAGGTTGCGTGCAGGTAGGTACTTGGAGACCATGTCACAGATGTATGGAGGAGACAGGTTGTGGATGGCTTTGTATGTCATGGTTAGGGTTTTGAATTGGAGCCTCTGGGCAATAGGAAGCCAGTGAAGGGCCTGGCATAGGGGGGAGGCTGGGGAATAGCGGGGAGACAGGTGGATTAGTTGGGCAGCAGAGTGTAGGATGGACTGGAGTGGTACCAGAGTGCTAGAGGGGAGGCCAGAGAGTAGGAGGTTGCAGTAGTCGAGGCGGGAGATGATAAGAGCATGCACTAGTGTTTTTGTGGTTTCGTGGTTGAGGAATGAGTGGATCCTGGAAATATTTTTGAGTTTGAGGCGGCAGGAGGAGGCGAGGGCTTGGATATGTGGTTTGAAAGAGAGCGCAGAGTCGAGGATCACCCCGAGGCACCGAGCGTGCGGTACTGGGGATAGAGAGCAGCCATTGACATTGATGGATAGGTCTGGTGGAAGGGTGGAGTGAGGTGGGGGAAAGATGATGAATTATTGGAGAGAAACTAGTCCAAAATGTCAATCATGCAGGTGCACACTAACCTCTGGTAAGCAAGAAGCCTATAGGCAAGGTGGTAGTGTGCTCCTTAACCAGAACATAGGAAAAACCCTTATAGATCACTGTTCTCGATTTAGGACAAGCCCTTTAACAAACATTTAAAACCGGATTCCTTAGCAACATCTGCAGATCAACATACATCCAATATGTCATAATTCTGAATTAACTTTCTTTTTTTTCTATTAATTTGACTTCTTGTTTGATATAATCAATGTCTGTGTTTAGTAGAGTTTCTCCTGCTTGCCTGGTTTATTCAGTTTGTTAATTCTGCCTGGTTTTTAATATCATGCACCATTGCACTAATTTGCTCCAGGAACTTTCCCTGTCACTGATTTCTGTGCTTCAGCAGAACGCATTGCTGTGTGTCTTTTCCTTTCAGCAACGGTTCACTGACAAGGCCGCAAACTGTAAGAAAACCTTAAAACATAAAACCTGGCATTTATTTATGAATGCGTGTGCAGAGTATTATATTATGAACAAGTTATCAAATTCATCTTATCTGCTCAAAAACATGGCTTCAAATGTTATTAATCAAAGCCCGTGAAGCAAATGGCACATCACCTGACAACATCATTTTACCGACAGGTTTGACATCTTAGAAATATCACAAAGCAATAATGAAAGTGGTCATTTACCTTGCTATGCTATTTACATCTAGAGACTTGTGCTATAAGCTGATAAAGAAGTGGTCGACTACATTATCATTGATTTATTTTATTTATTTAGGATAGGTCATTAATGTCTGATCGTTCAGGGTCCGACACCCGGCACCCTCGACGATCAGATTATCTCAGGAACGGTAGGTCGGCTGGAAATGTTGAATTGTTGAGCTGTCTTCTGATAGTGGTCATGGCCGAGTACTCCACATCAACCTCCTATTGATTTGAATAGGAGGCTGATGTGAAGCAACCGGCCACAGCCAGTGTCAGGAGACAGAGCATTTCCAGAATTGAGCATTTCTGGCCAGTGACTGCCACCGACAGCAAGAACTTCTGATTGGTGGGAGTGCCATGTGTTGGACCCCGACCGATCAGACAAAGTTTAGGTCATTAATGATAAAGTAGTGGACAGCCTCTTTAATAGTTGTAAAGATGCCCATACATACAGTGGCACAGTGCAATATTGACAACATGGCAAATTTTAATGCATTTTTATTGCTAATGACTAGTGATGAGTGAGTATACTCATTATTCGGGCGACAAAAACTAAATCTCCGAACACGTCAAATACTCAGGAAAACGGAAAGTATAATAGAAACACGTCACCAATTCTGTATTTCTCACCCACTCCTGGTTCTGGTTTACAAATACTGATGTAAAATACTGACCAAATACTGATAGTGTGAATGTAGCTTTTTATGGCAGTAATTTTGTAGGACACCAATTGTCTCTTCAAAAGAGCCATAGTTCAGCTTTAAAATAAACAAATCACATGAATCACAGACATCTTCAATTTTAAGAAATGTAAAAATGGCATATATTGTTGTAATATTACTTTGTATGTTTGTTCTGTATGTATCAAGTACTATTGTATTACTGAAAAACATATAGATTAATGTCAGTAACCAGGATACAGAACATGCAGCAGTGATTATCCCCATAGCAAATCCTTGTTGCTGTTCACATGATGAATTTGTGCGTATGGTGCATAAAATTACCACCAGGGACATAACCCTTACTGACATGTAGGTAAGATGTTTCCCTGTTTCTCTTTCCAACTTACAAACATGTTTTGCTGAGTCAGGATTTACAGCAATGTAATATAGCGTATGTTCTCCTGACTGTAACCTAGAGCTTTTCAGCCCAATATTTCTTGGACTTTGGAAGGTCAAACAATAATAAATGAGCCACTATTTTATGGGTCACCAGGAATTCCAGGAACCTCTCATTTCCATGAAGTGTGAAATTAAACTTTAAAACATTAAATATCAGTGCGATAAATGTTTGACAGAATATCAATTAATTTTGTATCGTTCTTCTATATCACATTTTTAATTAACCCACAAGGGTGGTTTGCACGTTCATAACCGGGCCAATTTTTACAATTCTGACCACTGTCCATTTATGAGGTAATAACTCTGAAACGCTTCCATGGATCCCAGTGATTCTGACATTGTTTTCTCGTGACATATTGTACTTCATGTTAGTGGTAAAATTTCATTGAAATAACTTGCGTTTATTTGTGAAAAAAATGGAAATTTGGCGAAAATGTGGAAAATTTTGCAATTTTCCAAATTTGAATTTTTATGCCCTTAAATCACAGAGATATGGCACTCAAAAAACTTAATAAGTAACATTTCACATATGTTTACTTTACATCAGCACAATTTTGTAACCAAAATTTTATTTTGTTAGGAAGTTATGAGGGTTAAAAGTTGACCAGCGATTTCTCATTTTTGCAACACCATTTTATTTTTACGGACCACATCACATTTGAAGTCACTTTGAGGGGTCTATATTATTATTATTATTTATTGTTATAGCGCCATTTATTCCATGGCACTTTACATGTAAGGAGGGGTATACATAAAAACAAGTACAATAATGTTAAACAATACAAGTCATAACTGGTACAGGAGGAGAGAGGACCCTGCCCGCGAAGGCTCACAATCTACAAGGGATGGGTGAAAATACAGTAGGCGAGGGTAGAGCTGGTCATGCAGCGGTTTGGTCGATCGGTGGTTACTGCAAGTTATAGGCTTGTCGGAAGAGGTGGGTCTTCAGGCTCTTTTTGAAGGTTTCGATGGTAGGTGAGAGTCAGATATGCTGTGGTAGAGAGTTCCAGAGTAGGGGTGATGCGCGAGAGAAATCTTGTATGCGATTGTGGGAAGAGGAGATAATAGGGGAGTAGAGAATCTATATGATAGAAAATACCCAAAAGTGACACCATTCTAAAAACTGCACCCCTCAAGGTGCTCAAAACCATTTTTTGAATGTTTAAAAAAAATGAACATTTAACTTTTTTTCACAAAAAAATTACTTCAGGTTCAATTTTTTTTATTTTACCAAGGGTAACAGGAGAAATTGGACTTTAAAAGTTATTGTGCAATTTCTCCTGAGTACGCTAATACTTGATATGTGGGGGGGAACCACTGTTTCGGCGCATGGCAGAGCTCAGAAGAGAAGGAGCGCCGTTTGACTTTTTCAATGCAAAATTGGCTGGAATTCAGATCGGACGCCATGTCACGTTTGGAGAGCCCCTGATGTACCTAAGCAGTAGAAACCCCCCACAAGTAACCCCATTTTGGAAACTAGACCCCACAAGGAACTTATCTAGATATGTGGTGAGAACTTTGAACCCACAATGGCTTCACAGAAGTTTATAACGTACAGCCGTACAATTAAAAAATCATATTTTTTCCACAAAAATGATCTTTTCACCCCCAATTTTTATTTTCCCAAGGGTAACAGGACCCTAAAAGTTATTGTGCAATTTGTCCTGAGTACGCTGATACCCCATATGTGGGTGTAAACGACTATTTGGGCGCATGGCAGAGCTTGGAAGGGAAGCAGCGCCATTTAACTTTTTTGACTGGAATTGGGATTGGACTCCATGTCGCGTTTGGAAAGCCCCTGATGTACCAAAACTGTGGAAAACCTCCACAAATGACACCATTTTGGAAACTAGACTCCCCAAAGAACTTATCTAGCTGTGTGGGGAGCACTTTGAACCCCCAAGGGCTTCACAGAAGTTTATAACGTACAGCTGTACAATTAAAAAATCATATTTTTTCCACAAAAATGATCTTTTCACCCTCAATTTTTATTTTTCCAAGTGTAACAGGACCCCAAAAGTTATTGTACAATTTGTCCTGAGTACGCTAATACCTCATATGTGGGGGTAAACCACTATTTGGGCGCATGGCAGAGCTTGGAAGGGAAGCAGCGCCATTTAACTTTTTTGACTGGAATTGGGATTGGACTCCATGCCGCGTTTGGAAAGCCCCTGATGTGCCTAAACAGTGGAAACCCCCCCACAAATGACACCATTTTGGAAACTAGACCCCCCCAAGGAACTTATCTAGATGTGTGGTGAGCACTTTGAACCCCCAAGGGCTTCACAGAAGTTTATAATGCCCGGGCGTGAAAATAAAAAATCATATTTTTTCCACAAACATGATCTTTTAGTCCCCAATTCTTTTATTTTCCCAATGGTAACAGGAGAAATTGGACCCCAAAAGTTGTTGTCCAATTTGTCCTGAGTACGCTGATACCCCATATGTGGGAGAAAATTACTGTATGGGCACACGTCAGGGCTCGGAAGGGAAGTAGTGACGTTTTGGAATGCAGACTTTGATGGAATGGTCTGCGGGTGTCATGTTTTCTTTGGAGAGCTCCTGATGTACCTAAACAGTGGAAACCCCCCACAAGTGACCCCATTTTGGAAACTAGACCCCCTCAGGGAAGCACGGAGGGAGCCCCTCCCTGCCGATGCTTCCCTAAACCCCCGGCACACTGCGATCGACACATAGTGCCGGGTGTCAGCTGTGATAATCAGCTGACACCCGGCCGTGATCAGCGGCGCTCACCAAGTGAGCTCTGCTGATCGCTATGACGTACTATCCCGTCCCTGAGAATTAAGTCCCAGGGCACATGGACGGGATAGTACGTCATATGGCAGAAAGGGGTTAAATGGCCATTTACTACTTACAGAGAACACAGACTAGAAGACAAGTTATGTTTATTTTTTGTTATTTAGATAGATAAATTATATATTTTTTTGTTTTCTGTAGCAGCGAAAGTGACTACGGGAAGGGAAGACATAATGGACGTCATCTATTTGTCACACCTCTACTAGTACTATTACAACTCTAGGGCAGATCCCAACACAAAAGTACCGACACTCCATAGTAAAGAGGCATTGATACTTTGACAAAATAAGCAAACTAAACCAACATAAAAAGCAAGTTACAACAATGGGAAAGGTCCAATTTTGTAGACGTTAGTTCATAAGTGACAATCAATATGGCTGCGAATGTAGCTACCTAATAAAAACAATGGGGCAGACTTACTATCTAAAATGGCCATAGTTCTGTCTTCAAGAGGACTTTTCACCTGGTCAGAATTGTCATTTGTTTGCAATCCTCACATGTATGCAGCCTGTCTAGCTGCCGCAAATCATGCAGCTGCGCCGAGACAAACTAAATATCCGAGCACGCACTCAGAGACCACCCGAGCATGCTCGGGAAAACCCGAGTAATGAGTATACTCACTCATCACTACTAAAGAACATAAAAAATAGCACCCAATGAAAAGGTCCATATCTCTGAAATCAGATGACAGATTAAAAAAAAGGAGCCTCTTGTGGTTTTAATCATAGCAGGATCCTACCTGCTCACATAATTGTAGGCTTCAGCCTAGTAGAGGATTTATACTAGGTAGGTTCCTAGCAACAAAAATTGTGTTTCGGAGTCCTCCCGACTCTTTGTGATTTGTCCTGAAGGAGTCGGAATGAGTCCAAAGCGCATTGACATTAAACCAGCATTTCTTCATCTTATCGTGGCTTGTCATTAATCAGCCATACAGGATACTTCCATTGTCCTTTGATTTCAAGCCCTCATTTTATTTTGTTCCTTCGCTAGATGGACCCTTCTTGCTCCTGCTCCATTTATGGATTAAACCGCATTTAGACAGGACAATCCGTTTGAACAGTTTTGATTCAATGGGTACGTTATATCATTTTGTACCTATGGTTTGCTAGAAGAGAAAAAAAACTGGCTTGTTCTACACAAGAATAACATTTTCAAAGACATGTCTGACACAATGCCGTAAATGCAATCAAAAAATACTCCCAAATTTAATCTTCTAGCTGCCTGAAGTCTTCCACTGAAGCTTTACCTAGCCAGACTTTTTAGCTAAATCAAGCCTAACTTAAGAAAAAAAAACATCTAACTCACAATAAAACTATATTTGAATACAATGCCTTGAGTCACAATTAATATAACTGATGCAAATGTTCGGGGTTTTTCAGAGAATAATACATAACGCAATGAATCAGCAATTTCAAGAAAAGAATTGCAAACTCCCCATATTTAGACAGATGCTAACAATACCTTGGAGCCAGAGGACTTACACCTGTGTTAAGGGCCGTGTGTTTCCCAGATGTGTCAGTCCGTGATTTCTCTGCAGGTAATGAACCTTATGCATGTGCTATTATTATAGGTTGTTGTCAGCACTTTTCACTTTGGCCCAGTCCTAAATTAATGTCTGAACATGGCATTTGCAGGTAGATAACAGAGAGATTATATCTTTACCAACAAATTGTATTTTAATCAATTTGTTGTCTACATAGAAAGACAATATCTGCTGTCTAGAACTGGGCTGATCCTGCCTGAACATGAAATAACTGATGTGATGATATAGTATGTTCTTTAGAAATTGGCAATTATTCTGTCAATATACATTAGAAT
This sequence comes from Dendrobates tinctorius, assembly GCF_039654945.1. Lineage (NCBI taxonomy): Eukaryota > Metazoa > Chordata > Amphibia > Anura > Dendrobatidae > Dendrobates > Dendrobates tinctorius. Next base: position 22,967,717 of record NW_027361728.1, on the reverse strand, counting down.
CATAGAATTGTAGAGTTGGAAGGGACCTCCTGGGCCATCTAGTCCAACCCCCTGCTCATAGCAGGATTCACTAAATCATCCCAGACAGATATCTGTCCAGCCTCTGTTTGAAGACTTCTATTGAAGGAGAACTCACTACCTCTCGTGGCAGCCTGTTCCACTCATTGATCACTCTGTCAAAAGTTTTTTCTAATATCTAATCTGTGTCTCCTCCCATTCAGTTTCATCCCATTGCTTCTAGTCTTTCCTTGTGCAAATGAGAATAAAGATGATCCTTCTACAATGTGACAGCCCTTGAGATATTTGTAGACAGCTATTAAGTCTTCTCTCAGTCTTCTCTTTTGCAAACTAAACATTCCCAAATCCTGCAACCTTTCCTTATAAGACAGGGTTTAGCAGACCCTGAACTTGCTCCAGTTTGTTGATGTCTTTTTTAAAATGTGGTGCCCAAAACTGGACACAGAATTCCAGATGAGGTCTGACCAAAGAGGAGTAGAGGGCAATAATGACTTCACGTGATCTAGACTGTATGCTTCTGTTAATACATCCTAGAATTGCATTTGCCTTTTTTGCTGCTGCATCACACCATTGACTCATATTCAGTCTGTGATCGATTAGTATACCCAAGTCTTTTTCACATGAGCTGTTGCTTAGCCCTATTCCTCCCATTCTGTATATGCTTTTTTCATTTTTATTGCCCAGATTTAGTACTTTGCATTTTTCCCTGTTAAAAACCATTCTGTTAGTTGCTGCCCACTTCTCCAGTTTTATTTATATCTTTTTGAATCCTCTCTCTCTTCTCTAGTATTAGCTATCCCTCCTAGCTTTGTGTCATCAGCAAATTTAATCAGTTTACCCTCAATTCCTTCATCTAAATCGTTGATAAAGATGTTGAACAATACAGGGCCTAGGACAGAGCCCTGTGGTACCACACTTGAGACATTCTTCCAACTGGATGTGCAGCCATTTATGACCACTCTTTGGGTCCGATCACTAAGCCAGTTATGAATCCACCTAACAGTTGCCTTGTCCATTCCATACTTAGTCAATTTTTCAATAAGGATTGTGTGAGATACTTTGTCAAATGCTTTGCTGAAGTCAAGATATACTATATCTACAGCATTTCCCTGATCCACCCAATCAGTGATTCGGTCATAGAAGGAAATTAAGTTAGTCTGACATGACTTATTAGTTACAAACCCATGCTGACTCTGTTTAATCTCTTCATTCTTATCCAGGTACTTACATACATGTTGTTTAATAATTTGTTCAAAGATCTTTCCTGGTATAGAAGTCAGACTCACCGGCCTATAGTTGCCTGGGTCCACCTTCTTCCCCTTTTTGAAGATAGGAACATTTGCTCTTCTCCAGTCTTCTGGGAATTCTGTTCTCCAAGAATTTTCAAAGATTATGGAGAGAGGTTCAAAAATTTCTTCTGCTATCTCCTTCAGTACTCTGGGGTGTAATTCATCTGGACCTAGAGACTTGAATTCATTTAGTTTAGCTAAGTGTTTCCTCACTATCTTTCTGTCTATAGATATCCTGGATTCTTCTATTCCCTTAATAGGACAGTGAAGAACAGTTGATGTTACATTTCCTTTCTGAGAGAAAACAGATGCAAAATAGAAATTTAAAAGTTCAGTCTTCTCATCATCCTGTCTTACCATTTCATCATTTTCATCCTGTAAAAATCCTATAGCATCTTTGACTTTTCTTTTACTTTTGACATATCCCCAAAATCCTTTATTATTGCTTTTGACGTCTCTTGCAAGCCTCAATTCATTGTCAGCTTTAAATAATCTGAATCGTGCCCTGCAGGTTCTGCAGACAGCATTATATTCTTCTTTAGATATGCCACCCTCTTTCCATTTTGTAAACATTTCTTTCTTCCTTTTTAGCATGTGCTTAAGTTCTGTGTTTATCCATCCTGGTTTCCTTAAATGCTTCCTATTCTTCCCTCTTTTCAGAATTGTTAACAATTGTGCTTTGAGAATTTCATTTTTCAAGATTTCCCATCCTTCCTGGACATTTTTGTCCTTAAGGCCTCATACCCATTGGTGATTAAAAAAACGGTCTGATTTCTGGACTGGAAAAAAGGGTGGAGTGTTATGCCAGTGTCATGCGATTTCTATGTAATTTTTTATTTTTCCATCCGTTTTTCATCCATTTTTTCCCCCAGCAACTCTTTTTCTACAGTCATTTACAGGACCATTTACAGTGTTCTATACCACAGAATGGTGATGTAAGGCCTCATACCCATTGGCAATTAAAAAAATGGTCCGATTTCTGGACTGGAAAAAAGGGTGGAGTGTTATGCCAGTGTCATGTGATTTCTATGCGATTTTTTATTTTTCCATCCGTTTTTCATCCGTTTTTTTTCCCCAGCAACTCTTTTTCTACAGTCATTTACAGGACCATTTACAGTGTTCTATACCACAGAATGGTGATGTATCCGTTAAAAACGGATGGAAAACGGATGGTCCGTTTTTGGTCAGATTTTTTAATCGCACCCATTGACTTCTATTGGCAAAAATTGCTGCAAATCGCTGCATGCTGCGATTTTTTTCTCAGACCGATTTTGGCTGAGAAAAAAATCGCAAGTGAGATGTCACCCATTCACTAACATGGGTCAGAGTGCAATCCGATTAAAAATCGGATTGCAATCGTCCGATTTTATCGCCAATGGGTATGAGGCCTAACGATATTCAGCCATTGGATCCCTCCAATTCTCTTTCTGAGTCCCTTAAAATCTGCGTTTCTGAAATCTAACCTTGACGTCTGAGTCTTCACAGGTCTTCCTCCTCTAGTTATCCAAAATTCTAAGATAGCATGGTCTCTACCTCCTAGGGTCCAAGCCACTTTTACCTCCTCAACCATTTCCTCCCTGTTTATGAGGATTAGATCCAAGGTAGCAGTTCCCCTTTTGCTTTCTCCCCTACCTTTTGGAAGATAAAGTTGTCAGCAAGAGAGGATAAGAATTTCCTTGACCTGATAGTTTTGCCTGAGAGAGATTCCCAACAAATGTCAGGAGAGTTGAAATCTCCCATGACCACTATGTCATAATTTTTGGAGAACTTGGCCATTTGATGCATAAAGAGTTAATCCATATCTTCAGCTTGCACAGGCGGTCTGTAGTAAATGCCTACAATGGTGTCCTTTCCATTGTTCTGTCCTTTTATTCTTACCCAAACAGTTTCCACAGAACTCCCAGTCTCTGAAGCTTCAATCTCGTCATTACACGAGGCTGGCAAATAAAGTGGTAGTGTTGTGCCCGCTAAACCTCTAGGAAGTCACCGAGTCACAGGCTAATGACACTACTAGGGCTTTATCCCCTTAAGGACCAGGGGTATTTCCATTTTTGCATTACCATTATTATGCTCCCCTCCCCTGAGGGCTTGTTTTTTCAGGGACGAGTTGTACTTTTGATTGATTTTACCATATTGTGTACTGGAAAATGAGAAAAAAAATCAAAGTGCAGTGTAATTGCAAAAAAAAGTGCAATTTCACAATTGTTTTTTTTTTTTTACCATGTTCACTAAATGCTAAAACTAACCTGCGATTATGAATCTCCAGGTCAGTACCAGTTTGTAGACACCAAACAAGTCTAGGTTCTTTTTTATCCAAGTGGTGAAAAATAAATCCAAAGTTTGTAAAAAAAAAAAAAGTCGCCATTTACCGAGACCCATAGCATCTCCAGTTTTCAGTATCTGGGGCTGAGTGACGTTTATTTTTTGCGTGCCAATTTGATGCCTTTAAGTGATAGCATTTTGGTCGAGATAAGATCTTTAGATTGCCTGTTATTGCATTTTATTGCAATGTTGCAGCTACCAAAAAAAAATGTAATTCTGGCGTTTTTTAAATTTTTTTTCTTATTAGACCGTGTACCGATTGGATTATTTTTATAGATCGGGCGATTCTGAAAGCGACGATACCAAATAAGTGTATTTTTAATTTTTTTTTAAATGTAAAAAAAATCCACAAAAACCGTAATACTCAGGAGAAATAAAATTTGAGCAAAATCTTGTCACTTTTCATCTTTAAAAATGTTATTTTCCAATATTGCAGATTCTCTAGTCTTTAATAAGCTGCTTATTTTCTTCTGTGTTGGATCCTGGTCTGCTTTAATGGTTCCACCATTACATGCTGCTTTTATCGTCTTTGCCTCTGACATCTTGTTGAAGAATTTGTCTGTTGATCTAGTACCGTTGATTTCTCACTTGCTGACATAGTAACACAGTGTTCAAAACCGACGCTGGTGTCTAAGGTAAAACTAAGGTTTTTTTTTTTAGATGCTATAAGTTTAACCTGAGACAGCCATTGTCAATCTTGTAGGCGTGTTGCCTTCTGCTCCTTATCCAGCACCCTACATCTGGTACTTTCATGGCCACTCTTGGTTTTGTACTTTGAGCCATTCTGTCCAGTACATCACAGAACATCTTTTTCCAGTTACACTTTCTTAAAGGAAACCTGACAGTTCCCCCATCTCCCCCACACTGCCACTATTTATTTAGTTAAATGGAGTCTGCACCAGGTTTTTGCTACTACATCTGAGTGCAGCAAGATGTTGAGGCAGAGGCTCTGATTCCAGCAATGTGTAATTTGCTGGGCTGCTTGCTGTCATTTTGATACAATCAATGTTTGACCTGCTGCAGATCTAGCAGTGCTCAGAAAGCTGAGCCCTGTATAACCCCTCCCATAGCTCTGAACGACAGCTTTCCGACCATGTACAGTGCACACAAAAAGCTGCCAATCAGTGGTGGAGGCGGGGTTATACAGAGCCAATAGATATGCCTGACTACCTCATAGCAGGTTTACTAGGCAGCACACCTTCAAAGCTGGGGAACGTACACTTGGCTTCATTACACACACGAAAAGACGAAAGTCGTATGCATGCCTAAAATTTGCAAACAGACAGTAGGGTTGCTACCTCTCGTAAATCAAGCCTACAAAGACATGATTACATGATTAGTGGGCTGACTAGTCAATGGAGTCCAACACTTCCACGACTAGTCTGACACTAATTAGCATATCACAAGCGGATTTATAACATTTTTTTTTTTGCCATACACTGGGTTGTCTAAAATGCTTATATTTGTGAACTATTAATACCATAGATCATCAATATCAAATCAGTGGGGTGCGATACCCGGTACTCCGCTGAATATTTGTTCCCAGTGTCAGACTGATATGATGAGTTGCGGAGATGCCCCCACAGCTTCATCACCTGTGGCCACGGCTGAGTTCTGCATATTTGCCTCTTTTCGAATGAATGAAAGTGGATTAGCTTTACCCTGTTTTGGCAACTATACAGTTGACAAAGCTATGCTGTTCCACTGCGCAACTGAGAACATCTGACTGCCTGGACCAGCTGATTGGTGGGCATGTTGGTTGTCACACTCCCACCGATCTGATATGGAGAACCTCAGGATAGTTCACCAATATAAAAGTAGTGACCACTCCTTTAATCCCCTAAAAATATTATTTTATCCATGATGATTCTATTCCCTTTGTCAAAGCTAAAATAGTGATCATGTGAGTAGGCATACTGCAATAGAAATCAATGTTCCTGTAGTTGTCAATTCCTGTAGTTGGCCTAGTTTGCATTATCTGATGTTCTAAAAAGAACAAAAATATATTTCGACTGGGTACTATAAAGTTAGAACATCATGGTATCATGACTTTCTCTTCTTCAACTTTATTCTCGACTACTATAAATTTCCAAATACAAAATCTGATACATAGACAATTCCAGGTTGTACGTGTTACAAGACACAACCTTTTCTCTCACATCGCAGGTCATACACATTCCCGAGATATTTTCATCAAGCATGCTTTATTAAGTCAGCTGTGATGTTATGTATAGCAGTCCTTTCATTCATTGTATTGATGTGTATCTAGTGGTCTGCACGTAAACTAAATGTCAAAACTGACATGTGAAAAATATCATATAAGCAAAAATCCCATGTCTTGACAAGTTCAACCTTCTGAACGGGAATAAGTGATTTGTGGTGACAGGAAATAAATGATAGTTATTAAAGGGAACTCTTGTGCTCAACAGCAAAATAAGTAAGGCCTTATATTACAGGAACTGTAAAAGAGCCTTTGCGTTTCCACACTCTTCACACAAAGAGTATATGAAACCATATCAGACACCTACTCTGTCCAATAAGAAGAAGCTGGCCTATATTTGAACTACAGTACTTTTCAACTAAGGCTGCTTTCACACATCCGGCTTTTTGAATCCGGCACGATGCGGCGAAAAGTGTGAAAACCGGATCCGGAATTGGATCCGGTTTTGGCACATAGAATTTAATGAACGACGCATCGTGCCGGATGGACATGCGGCGCCTCCGTTTTTAGCCGGAAGCATAAAATCTGCGCCGTCCGGCGTCAGCAAAAAACGTTGCCTGCAACGTTTTTTTTGAAGCACTGGAACTGCTTTTTCAACAGCGCATGCACGGACACTGTGAGGTTTAACCCACAAGTGCCTGGCGAGCACGTGTGTATCTCTCTTCCCCCCCCCGCATACCGCTGCCTCTCTCGTCCCCGGTGCGGCTCCTTTAAATGCTTTCCAACCAGATCAGGCGCCGCATCTGCATCCGGTGTCACCACTGCAGGCTTGATCCAGCGGTACGGCTTTTCGCCGCACGCCGCCGCACCCCTGACGCCGAATGTGTGAAAGCAGCCTAAGACCACATTCACACGTTCAGTTTTTTACCTCAGTATTTGTAAGCCAACATCAGGGGTGGGTGATAAGTACAGTAGTGGTGACGTGTTTCTATTATACTTTTCCTCTTATTTTTCCACTCCTGGTGTTGGCTTATAAATACTGAGGTAAAATACAGACCTAATACTGAACGTGTGAACGTGGCCTAAAAGCTACATTCCATTTGTTGTGAAAATACAGCTACCATCATAATCTGACAGCTTCTCTCTCCATTCAAAGGTTGCTGATACATTTCTATTTTTGGTGGCGATTTTCCAAAATGATAGCAAAAACCCAGCAGTATTACCATGTTCGCAGCAACCAAATGCATGCACCGTGTGAACGCAGCCTAAGGTTTCTGTAGCATATACATGGACAAAACTATTGGGACACACCTCCTAATCATTAAATTCATGTTTATCAGTCAGGTGAAGAAAATTCAGCCACAAGATTTGCAGTCTGCCTTTTTCAACATTTGTAAAAGAATGGCCTGTTCGACGGAGAACTCTGAATTCAAGCATGGTAATGTACTACGATGCCATTGCCAACAAGTCAGTATGTGAATTTTTTGCCCTCCTAAATATTCCACAATCAGCTCTTATTGTATTATTGAAAAGTGGGGCAACAGCATGCAATGAAGTGGTCAAGTAGTCACAGAAGAGATTTCCTCTGCACTCTGTTTTTCTTGTAAAAGTGTAGACTTTATTAAGACAATCGGTGCATTTGTAGGAATTCGAACAGTGCTTCATTTGTCGTTATAGAAAAGGAAATAGGTATTAATTACAATACATGTGATATACAGTACATTGAAAAATACAAATACACAAAAAAAGATAAAATATCAAGATAGAGATAAAATACATATATACAAGTAAAATATGCATTACTTGTATTTATGTATAGGCATATATTGTATTATATTATATTTTTCAATGTATATCACATGTATTGCAGTACATGTTCATTCTGCTCTAATAAGTAACTATTGAAACCTCACTTATGGTCGCATACAAGATGCACTGTTCGAATTTCTACAATTGTACCCATTCTCTATTAAAGACTACACTTTTGCATGAAAAACAGAGAGTGCAGTGGAAATCTCTTCTATGTATATTGGGACACCATTCCCGTCCACTAGCAACTCATAATAATGGATCAGTGAGTGCACTCCAATTTGTGAAAATTCAAGGAAAGTCACAGAACAGGGAGGACATAAAAGTCTCCAATGCTCTGCAGACTCAGTGACCGCATAGTCCAGAACTTCCTTTGGCATTAACATCAGAACAAAAACTGTGCACTGGATGCTTCATGGTATAGATTTCCACTGCCAAGCAGCTACATGTACAATGATACGCATCAAATGGAGAAGTGTAAAGTATGCCAACACTGGACTCTGGAGAGGAATAGTGATGACCAGACCCATGGATGTTCAGGTCCATCTGGTTCAACTGAGCATTAAAAAAAGTTTGGTTCAGTACAAGAATCGTACCTGAACTTGAACCCGGACCCCATTCAAATGATTGGGGAACACAAACATCTGGTGTTTCCCAAGCTGTCATCTGTATGACAGCACAGGAAACACCGGCTCTGATAGGTGGTAAATTTGTTGCCGGATGTCAGAGCGCTGCGGTTCCCATTGTGTAAAACCGATGAGAGCATGTGAGCCAGCAGCTGTGACAGATGGGAAAAAGGTAACTGCCGGTCAGAGGCGTCAACTGGTGAGAGTAGTACCTTTTCTGTTTCAGCATGACTATTCCTAGTTCCCAAAGTAAGGTCTACAAAGGTAGGTTTGAGAGAATTTGGTGTGGAAAAACTTGACCGGCTTCCACAGAATCATGATGAAAACCCCATTGAAAACTTTTGTGATAAAGAACAGAAATTGTGATCCTGGCTCTCTCATTTAAAATCAGTGTCTGACCTTACAAATTCTCTTCTGGTTGAATGGGCAAAAAATCTCACACACCTCCAAAATCTTGTAGAAAGCCTTCCAAAGAGAGTGGGAAGTTGGTGGGTGAAACCATCTCCATATTTATGTATATGGGTATAGAATGGGATGTTATTAGTGATGAGCAAGTTTGCTCGTTGCTCGGGTTTTCCCGAGCATGCTCAGGGGATCTCCGAGTATTTGGAAGTGCTACTTGACAGCCTGAGTACATGTGTGAATTCCCTAACAAACAGGCAATCCCCACATGTATTCAGGCTGTCAAGTAGCCGCAAATCATGCAGCTGTGGTGACAGAAACTAAATCTCCGTGCACTTACAAATACTCGGAGATCACCCGAGCAACGAGCATACTCGCTCATCACTAGATGTTATAAGAGCTCCTGTGTAGGTTTCCCAATACTTCTGTCCATATAATTTATGTCCAAACTAGGCTAAAACAATATCCAAATAAAGAATACATGAAAATAAAGTAATATAGAAATACCAGTACAATATATAATATTATTTATTGTGTATTTTAATATGTCTATTATAAATAATACTTCTGGGAAATATGCACATATTATGCATCAAATGAAGAGACTGCAAAAAAAACTGCCTGGGGACTGAATTTTGAATGAAAAATCAAAGTATATGCCATGGCATACAGTACTGGCCAGTAGAGATGTAATTTAGATCATATGTCTCACTTGGAAGCTGTTCTATAAAATAATGGAAAAGTGTCAATAACAGCAATACCAGATAAGCAACAGAATCTGCTTTATTAAGTTAGTGTACAATATCATATACTGTATACCGTACTTGGATGAGGAGGACAATATGAGAACAGATATGCACTTTGCATGCGCCAAATGTGCCTTTGTTTTTCATTAGGGAATAGTAAATATAACTTTTTAAGTAGTGCTCTTCTCATGTAGTTAAAAGTGATATTGAACTATTATACAATGATTATGATATAATTAATACATAATCATTGCATATTGTTCAGGAAGAGAACCAGCACCGACCCGTTACAGCTGTCCAGGATTTATCTCAGACTTCTAAATGGCATATTAACCTAATCATAGAGTAATACATAGCCCACTGCTATATGTGTGCTGTAGTTGTCAGTCTATAGGCAAGTCATGGATACAGTCTATGGGTTGGGGCTGAAAAGTTTCTTAAAAATGCAGTTTACATTGTTGACTGTAAAGGGTTTTGTGGGAGGCAATGCTTGAGAGAAACATTTAGGAGAAACCTCATTCAAATATGGGGATCCGAAAAAGCCCAGCCTAATCAATGTGTAAGCCACCACAAAAATTACTGCAACGCCAAAGGGTCTGTGCAAATGTTGCAGTTTTGTTGCATTTTTTTCTGTTTAGATTTGTCACAAAACAAGAAGGATTTCCTAATGCCAGGAAAATGAATGAGATTCCTGAAGTCTCATGCACACGTTGCTTATTTCTGGGTACAGAAAGTATTCATACCCCTTTAAATGTTTCACTCTTTGTTTCATTGCAGCCATTTGGTAAATTCAAAAAAGTTCATTTTTTTCTCATTAATGTACACTCTGCACCCCATCTTGACTGAAAAAAAAGACATGTGGACATTTTTGCAAATTTATTAAAAAAGAAAAACTGAAATATCACATGGTCATAAGTAGAGTTGAGTGAAACGGGTCGAAAAAATTCAAAAGTCGCCGACTTTTGGCAAAGTCGGGTTTCATGAAATGAAACCCGACCCTAGGATGAGGTCGGCCACGAGGTCGGCGACTTACGCGCCAAAGTCGCGTTTCAAAAGTTTGTTTTGCGCTCTTTTTCAGCCAATCAGGATCCACGGACACTGTGGGCAACGTGATGACATAGGCAGGGGTCACCACCATCTTTCAGAAGGGCATGCAAGTGATTGGCTTGCTTTGGTGGGCGTCACAGGGGGTATAAAAGGGCGTGCACGCCGACCGCCATCTTACTTCTGCCGATCTCAGTATAGGGAGAGGTTGCTGATTCTGTAGGGAGAGCGTTAGGCAGGGAAGAAGACAAAAAAACTGCTTCTGCTGCTAGCGATTTGGCCTGCACAACACACCAGTCATTGTGTGTGCAGTGCAAGGGGAGGCTATATTGTGGTGTATCAGTGGTGTTGGTTGTTGGGCTGCCTTCTAAGGCTTCCTGACAGGCTGGCATTGCTGTTTACCCACTGCTCCGCAAACTGCTTTTTTAAAAGCAATCCAATCTCCCTTAGAATCATAGAATCATAGAATCATAGAATCGTAGAGTTGGAAGGGACCTCCTGGGCCATCTGGTCCAACCCCCTGCTCAAAGCAGGATTCGCTAAATCATCCCAGTCAGATGTCTGTCCAGCCTCTGTTTGAAGACTTCCATTGAAGGAGAACTCACCACTTCTCGTGGCAGCCTGATCCACTCATTGATCACTCTAACTGTCAAAAAGTTTTTTCTAATATCTAATCTGTGTCTCCTCCCATTCAGTTTCATCCCATTGCTTCTAGTCTTTCCTTGTGCAAATGAGAATAAAGTTGATCCTTCTACAATGTGACAGCCCTTTAGATATTTGTAGACAGCTATTAAGTCTCCTCTCAGTCTTCTCTTTTGCAAACTAAACATTCCCAAATCCTGCAACCTTTCCTCATAAGACAGGGTTTGCAGACCGGTCACCATTCTGGTCGCTCTTTTCTGAACTTGCTCCAGTTTGTTGATGTCTTTTTTAAAATGTGGTGCCCAAAACTGGACACAATATTCCAGATGAGGTCTGACCAAAGAGGAGTAGAGGGAAATAATGACTTCACGTGATCTAGACTGTATGCTTCTGTTAATACATCCTAGAATTGCATTTGCCTTTTTTGCTGCTGCATCACACTGTTGACTCATATTCATATTATCCTCTAGTCACTTTTGTCACAGCTGTGCCATCGAGCCTGTCACATAGCGCTCAGATATTCATTGGGCCTCACACAATCCAAAAGTGTCCAGTGTCCAAAAGTGTGTGCAGAGATTCAAAATCTCCCTTATCCTCTAGTCACTTTGGTCACAGCTGTGCCATCGAGCCTGTGACATAGCGCTCAGATATCAGTGGGCCTCACACAATCCAAAAGTGTCCAGTGTCCAAAAGTGTGTGCAGAGATTCAAAATCTCCCTTATCCTCTAGTCACTTTGGTCACAGCTGTGCCATCGAGCCTGTCACATAGCGCTCAGATATTCATTGGGCCTCACACAATCCAAAAGTGTCCAGTGTCCAAAAGTGTGTGCAGAGATTCAAAATCTCCCTTATCCTCTAGTCACTTTGGTCACAGCTGTGCCATCGAGCCTGTCACATAGCGCTCAGATATCAGTGGGCCTCACACAATCCAAAAGTGTCCAGTGTCCAAAAGTGTGTGCAGAGATTCAAAATCTCCCTTATCCTCAAGTCACTTTGGTCACAGCTGTGCCATCGAGCCTGTCACATAGCGCTCAGATATTCATTGGGCCTCACACAATCCAAAAGTGTCCAGTGTCCAAAAGTGTGTGCAGAGATTCAAAATCTCCCTTATCCTCTAGTCACTTTGGTCACAGCTGTGCCATCGAGCCTGTGACATAGCGCTCATATATCAGTGGGCCTCACACAATCCAAAAGTGTCCAGTGTCCAAAAGTGTGTGCAGAGATTCAAAATCTCCCTTATCCTCTAGTCACTTTTGTCACAGCTGTGCCATCGAGCCTGTGACATAGCGCTCAGATATCAGTGGGCCTCACACAATCCAAAAGTGTCCAGTGTCCAAAAGTGTGTGCAGAGATTCAAAATCTCCCTTATCCTCTAGTCACTTTGGTCACAGCTGTGCCATCGAGCCTGTCACATAGCGCTCAGATATTCATTGGGCCTCACACAATCCAAAAGTGTCCAGTGTCCAAAAGTGTGTGCAGAGATTCAAAATCTCCCTTATCCTCTAGTCACTTTGGTCACAGCTGTGCCATCGAGCCTGTCACATAGCGCTCAGATATTCATTGGGCCTCACACAATCCAAAAGTGTCCAAAAGTGTGTGCAGAGATTCAAAATCTCCCTTATCCTCTAGTCACTTTGGTCACAGCTGTGCCATCGAGCCTGTCACATAGCGCTCAGATATTCATTGGGCCTCACACAATCCAAAAGTGTCCAGTGTCCAAAAGTGTGTGCAGAGATTCAAAATCTCCCTTATCCTCTAGTCACTTTGGTCACAGCTGTGCCATCGAGCCTGTCACATAGCGCTCAGATATCAGTGGGCCTCACACAATCCAAAAGTGTCCAGTGTCCACAGAAATTCAAAATCTCCCCTGTCCTATAGACACCTTGTACCTTGATTTACATTACTATATAGTTTGTTGGATTTTGTCTACATTTCTACCAAAAATGAGGAAGGCTGGTGGAAGAGGCCGTGGAATTGGGCGGGGGTTGGCAGCTGGTAATGATGGTGTTGGTGGTGGATCTGATGGTAGTGGCAAGAGCAAAATAGGACCGAATGCAGGAGGTGTTGAGCCTGCGTCATCGTCTGGCTACATAAGGCCTCGAACGCTTAGTTTTCTAGGAGTTGGCAAACCGCTTTTAAAGCCAGAGTATCAGGAAAAAGTTTTGTCTTACATTGCTGACTCAGCCTCCAGCTCTATCGCCTCCTCTTCTTCAGTTGTAAAAAGTAAAAGCACTGAGTCGTCATTGGAGGCTCATGTTCATGAACCACACCTTTCCTTGTGTCCTTCACCCCAACCAAGATTGAAGGATGACGCAGGCCATACTACTGATTACTCCATGGAGCTGTTTTCACATACCATGCCTGGATTATCAAGTCAAATGGTGAATTACCCAGGCCAAGATGAATCTGACATGGAGTGCACTGATGCACAGCAGCTGATGGATGATTCTGCTGGTACATTCACTCAGAGCACTACATTGTCCTCGCAGTGTACAGAGCCAGATTCTGACCCTGATGAGACTCAGGTGCCCCTTCCCGCACACTATACCACCATACACGGTGACACAGAGGAAGGTGCACATGACATAGAAGAGGAGGTGATGGATGACCCAGTTGTTGACCCAGATTGGCATCCATTGGGGGAAGAGGGTGCTGCTTCCAATAGCTCAGATGAGGAGCATCCACAGCAGACATCGACATCGCAACAGCTGTTATCTGGCAGGCCCGGAGCACTTCAAAGACAGGTTCCAAACATCAAAAGAGTTGCTGGACAGCTTGTCCAGAGGGTCAAAAGATCACAGCGTCCTAGGCCACAAAATGTCTGCCAAAGTAGGAAGAGTGCAGTGTGGCACTTTTTTGAACAAAATCCTCATGATCAGGCCAAGGTTATCTGTAAGAAGTGCGCAAAGACCTTTAGCCGAGGGAAAAATCTGAAAAATTTGAATACCAGTTGCATGCTTAGACATTTAACCAGCATGCACTTGCAAGCGTGGACACAACACCAAACCTCAAGTGCCACATGTGCAACTGATCACAACGAAGGTTGTCAGCAACGCTACATTGTTTCCCCCACTGTAAGCCCACCGGTTAGCACAGCAGCAAATGTTGAGGTGTCGTTGCAAGGCCACAGCAGTCAGGGAATCCCACTGTTATATCAACGAAAGACTGATACTAGGCCATCAGAAAGAACACCAACTCCATCACCATCATCAACCCTCTCTCAGTCCGCCCTGTCCACCGCTCCTTCCACCATATGCAGCTCTCAAGTCCAGCTCACCCTCCCAGACACTGAGTAGGTCAAGAAAGTACTCAGTCTCTCATCCGCGTACACTGGGTTTGAACGCCCACATTGCCAAACTAATCTCGTTTGAGATGATGCCCTTTCGGTTGGTGGAAAGCACGCGAACTCATGGCCTATGCAGTACCACGCTATGACCTACCCAGTCGCCACTTCTTCTCTCGCAAAGCCATCCCAGCCCTCCACCATCATGTGAAAGACCGCATTGTCCATGCACTCAAGCAGTCAGTGAGCGGAAAGGTGCACCTCACAACTGATGCATGGTCCAGTCGGAATGGCCAGGGCCGTTACGTGTCCATCACTGCGCACTGGGTTAATGTGGTGGATGCAGGGTCCACAGGGGACAGCGGTGGTGGGACAGTGCTGCCTAGCCCACGGTATAGGAAACAGTTGGCTGTAGGCGTTCGACCCTCCTCCTCCTCCAGAAGCGAAAGCTCGTCCACAGAGCGCAGTCGTACGAGCACTCCATCTGCAGCTGCCACTGTTGCACACGATGTGTCCCCCTATCGAGCAGCTAGTGGAAAGCGTCAGCAGGCTGTGTTGCAGATGATGTGTTTGGGCGACAGACACACCGCCGAGGTGCTGGCCGAGTACTTGAAGCGACAAACTGAGTCATGGCTGGGCAGTGTACATCTTGAGGCAGGCAAGGTAGTTAGTGATAACGGCCGTAATTTTGTGGCAGCCATAGCCCTTTCAAAACTCAGCCACATACCTTGCTTGGCTCACACCTTGAACCTGGTGGTGCAGTGCTTCCTCAAAAATTATCCGGAGTTAACAGCCCTGCTCCAGAAGGTGCGAAGACTGTGCGCGCACATCCGCCGGTCACCTGTACACTCCGTTCGTATGTAGAAGCTGCAGAGATTGCTCCACCTTCCCAACCACCGCCTCATTATCGACATTGCAACAAGGTGGAACTCCACCCTGCACATGGTGGAGCGGCTGTGCGAGCAGAGGCAGGCCATAATGCATTTGTGGGAGGATACACGGCCAGGCACTTTGAGAGCAGACATGGAGTTGACAGGTGTGCAGTGGTCGAAGCTGAAAGACCTCTGTAAAGTCCTTCAGTGTTTTGAGGAATGCACACGGCTGGTAAGCGCAGACGACGCCATCCTAAGCATGAGCATCCCACTTATGCGTCTGCTCATGCAAACTTTGATGCACCTTAAGGAGCAGGCGTCTGCAGCCAATGTTGATGAGGAGGAAGAGGAGGAGGGAATCCTTGATGACATTCAGCCATTGTCTGCTCAGGGACCTCTCCTGGACGAGGTGGAGGAAGAAGAGGAGGAGGAGGATGATGATGGGGATGATTACTTAGGGGAGGAGGATGCATCTCGTGGGGCAAGTGAAAATGTTGGCGTGGCAAGGTCTGGTACAGGGTTTGTGCGTGACTGGAGGGATGTGGATTTGCCAGAAAGTGCTCCTCCACCCAGCACTCGCAGTGCATCATTGACACCGGGAACATTGGCCCACATGTCAGATTATGCCTTGCAGATCCTAAAAAGGGACCCCCGCATTGCCAAAATGATGAACGATGACGACTACTGGTTGGCCAGCATCCTGGATCCACGCTATAAAGGCAAATTACAAAACATCATGCCACAGGAGAACCTTGACCTAATATTGGCTAATAAACAAGCAACTCTGGTAAATCGGTTGCTTGAGCCATTCCCAGCACACAGCAGCGGTGATGGTTCTCACACGAGCCATACGGGCCGGGGGCAGCTTGGCAGAGGTGTTCGTGGTGCACACAGCAGAAGTGGCGTTGGAGACAGGGGTTTCATGACAATGTTGTGGACTGATTTTTCAAATACCGCTCACACAACTGGTAATACTGCATCGATGGAAAGTGACAGGAGACAGCAGTTGTCAACTATGGTTACAAACTACTTTTCCTCCCATATCGATGTTCTCCCACACAGGTCATTCCCCTTTGACTATTGGGCCGCTAAACTGGACACCTGGCCTGAATTGGCCCAATATGCCTTACAGGAGCTCGCTTGCCCAGCTGCAAGTGTGCTATCGGAAAGAGTCTTCAGTGCAGCTGGATCAATCCTGACAGAAAAAAGGACCCGTCTGTCAACCCAAAATGTGGATGATCTAACCTTCATTAAAATGAACCATGCATGGGTTTCCAAGGATTTTGTCCCACCTTCCCCTGATGACACATAGGGTGACAGAAAAATGGCTTGCTTTGGTCCACCTCTTCCTGGGACTTCACCTATTTCGCCTTTTGCATCAGCTGAATGTCCAACATCAACATATGCCACTTTCTAAAACTCCCTAACTGTGCTGCCTCCCCCCCCCCATGGCCGGGGTCACCACCTAGCGCACGACACCGTGCGAGTGCCGTTGCCCTGGACAGGTGGGTAGGCCGACTCTTGGGCGCGGGCACTGGCACAGGGTCCCTCATAGTGCAATCAAGTGTCTCTGACGGTGGTGGTGCACACCCGCCGTCAGACACACTGCTGTACTATGAGGGGCCCAGTGCCAGTACCGACGCCCACGAGTGGGCCCCCCTTGCTTGGGCAGGGCCCCAGCATTTGCAATCTTTACCTCTCCCTGCTCCTCCGCTGTGTAATCTGGGCCGTCAAATCCATACTGTGCCTGACACCGTCTGAGCCTGCCTCCTGATGTATAGACATATATTTTGAATGTGTACGCTATCCATACATGTTATCCGGGGAAACGGTACCCTTTCTAACCTTTGTGCAATCACGTGCAATCCATACTGGGCCTAACACCGTCTGAGCCTGCCTCCTGAGACATATATTTTGAATGTGTACGCTATCCATACATGTTATCTGGGGATACGGTACCCTTTCTAACCTTTGTGCAATCACGTGCAATCCATACTGGGCCTGACACCGTCTGAGCCTGCCTCCTGATGTATAGACATATATTTTGAATGTGTACGCTATCCATACATGTTATCCGGGGATACGGTACCCTTTCTAACCTTTGTGCAATCCATACTGGGCCTGACACCGTCTGAGCCTGCCTCCTGATGTATAGACATATATTTTGAATGTGTACGCTATCCATACATGTTATCCAGGGATACGGTACCCTTTCTAACCTTTGTGCAATCACGTGCAATCCATACTGGGCCTAACACCGTCTGAGCCTGCCTCCTGAGACATATATTTTGAATGTGTACGCTATCCATACATGTTATCCAGGGATACGGTACCCTTTCTAACCTTTGTGCAATCACGTGCAATCCATACTGGGCCTAACACCGTCTGAGCCTGCCTCCTGAGACATATATTTTGAATATGTACGCTATCCATACATGTTATCCAGGGATACGGTACCCTTTCTAACCTTTGTGCAATCACGTGCAATCCATACTGTGCCTGACACCGTCTGAGCCTGCCTCCTGAGACATATATTTTGAATATGTACGCTATCCATACATGTTATCCAGGGATACGGTACCCTTTCTAACCTTTGTGCAATCACGTGCAATCCATACTGGGCCTAACACCGTCTGAGCCTGCCTCCTGAGACATATATTTTGAATGTGTACGCTATCCATACATGTTATCCAGGGATACGGTACCCTTTCTAACCTTTGTGCAATCACGTGCAATCCATACTGGGCCTAACACCGTCTGAGCCTGCCTCCTGAGACATATATTTTGAATGTGTACGCTATCCATACATGTTATCCAGGGATACGGTACCCTTTCTAACCTTTGTGCAATCATGTGCAATCCATACTGGGCCTAACACCGTCTGAGCCTGCCTCCTGAGACATATATTTGAATGTGTACGCTATCCATACATGTTATCCAGGGATACGGTACCCTTTCTAACCTTTGTGCAATCACGTGCAATCCATACTGTGCCTGACACCGTCTGAGCCTGCCTCCTGATGTATAGACATATATTTTGAATGTGTACGCTATCCATACATGTTATCCGGGGATACGGTACCCTTTCTAACCTTTGTGCAATCACGTGCAATCCATACTGGGCCTGACACCGTCTGAGCCTGCCTCCTGAGACATATATTTTGAATGTGTACGCTATCCATACATGTTATCCAGGGATACGGTACCCTTTCTAACCTTTGTGCAATCACGTGCAATCCATACTGGGCCTGACACCGTCTGAGCCTGCCTCCTGATGTATAGACATATATTTTGAATGTGTACGCTATCCATACATGTTATCTGGGGATACGGTACCCTTTCTCACCTTTGTGCAATCACGTGTAATCCATACTGGGCGTGAGAACGGCTGGCGAGCTGTTAAGCAAGCTACAGCACCTGTGGTTAGCACACGTAAGTTTTTCATTTTTTCAGGAATGACGGTTAGGCCTAATTCCGGAACTGCGGTTGACCTGCACTTACTGGGAAATCATTGTTCGCGATTAATAATTGTAATCAGTGATCCCCATCACTAACGTTGTTCAGCGGGTTATCTGCACCTGTAAGCGACAAACGCTGGCCTTTTCAGTGTAGCGCACATGCAGCCACGGACATGTAAGGGCATGACACACCAGTTATTGGCCAATCTCATGTGCCAGAGCCTCACGTGTCCCTCTAGTAAGCCGGACTCGGACCGCGGGGCATGACGGAGTCTCGTTCGTTAACGGAATTAAGCTTGCAATGTGTGCATCTGTTCTGTAGCTGGCATGGTTGAGGTTTCCCAGGTGGAGTCGAATTTAACCGTAGGCTCCACTCCTGGTGGTGCCCTTCTGGACATTCCTTTAAGGTTCAGCTTTGCAACCATACTGCCCACGTAAAACAAACACTTTGCCTTCATGAACTTTGTTTGGAGGGTCATGACTCGTGGGAATAACGCCGCCCAATCAGTTAACCTGCTAGAGAGATCCTTTGTTGCTCCCAAGCATGACATCACACTCCCTAGGAAGAAGGTAATGCCACTGTGGCGACCGTACTCCTGGGGGCGACACAAGTGCACTGATGCCCAGCCACTGCTCGATGAATCTGCTGGTACATTGACCCAGACCACTACATTCCCCTCGCACGCTACCCGGCCTGAATCTGACCCTCATGAAACTCAGGTTACCCTTCCCATATACAGTTCCATCTTACACGGTGACAAAGAGGAAGCTGCAGATGAAAGTGCAGGTTCGGCCCACCCGCCATCAGACACACCACCGTACTATCAGGGGCCCTGTGCCAGTGCCGTCGCCAACGAGTGGGCCCCCCCTGCTTGCCCAGGATCATAGCACTTGCAAAGTTGAAATACTGTGCAGTGAGATGGAAGATGGGGACGACGAGGAGTCTAGACTAGTACAGGGATTCCCTAGCGAGGAGACTTATTTGATTGTTTTCAATGTTGGGACAGCAATTTTTGAGGAGCACTATACTCTGGAGAATGATAGATGGGGCCCACCATACACTGGAACATTCCAAAGGTGGACATCAGACACTGGAGCAGCATTTACAGGGCCCATTATACACTAGAGCATTAGAAATGGGGCCCACTATGTTTGGAGCATTATTTGGGCCCATAAGACAGTGGAGCTTCATCCATGCTGACCAACATATACTGTAGCATTATGTGGAGCTCATCATATACTGTTTCAAACATTATATGGGACCAATGATTCTGTATGGAGAAATAGATGGGCCTCGTCATGAGATGTAAAAAGTGAGGTATTTTTCATTGTACTATACCGCTATTTCTCTGCCGTATCGGAGCATGATGAGTAGTGGTATGTGTTAAAGGGGCGCTCTTTCGCTCAGGGCACATGAAAACCTGGAGCCAGCCCTCCCCCCCCACAACTTTAGCCAAATAACCCCCATTTTTCAGTGCGTAACTTGTATTATGAAGTTAATTAAGGTTGACAAGCTTAAGTAAGAAGAATTGATGCTTTTGGCATTCAAATGGGCACTGTAGGTGTGTTTCCTGTCCTCCTCTCACTGCCGACTTTTATTCCCCATTGACTTACATTGGGTTTCGTGTTTCGGGACGACCCCAACTTTTCCCTATAATCGGACGATCTTGCTCGACCCGACTTTTGGAAAAGTCGGGTTTCACGAAACGAAACTCGACCCTAAAAAAACAAAAGTCGCTCAACTCTAGTCATAAGTATTCAGACCCTTTGCTCAGTATTGAGTAGAAGCACCTTTTTGAGCTAGTACAGCCATGATTCTTCTTGGGAATGATGCAACAAGTTTCTCACACCTGGAGTTGGGGATCCTCTGCCGTTCTTCTTTGCAGATCCTCTCCAGTTCCATCAGGTTAGATTGTGAACGCTGGTGGACAGCCATTTTCAGGTCTCCCCAGAGATGCTCAATTGGGTTTAGGTCAGGGCTCTGGCTGGGTCACAGAGTTGTTCTGAAGTCAATCCTTTGTTATTTTAGCTGTGTGCTTAGGGTCATTGTCTTGTTGGAAGGTGAACCTTCGGCCAAGTCTTAGGTCCAGAGTACTCTGGAAGAGGTTTTCATCCAGGATATCTCTGTACTTGACCGCCTTCATATTTTCTTCAATTGCAACCAGTTGCCCTATCCCTGCAGCTGAAAAACACTCCCATAGCATGATGCTGTCACCATCATGTTTCACTGTTGGGATTGTATTGGGCAGGTAATGAGCAGTGCCTAGTTTTCTCCACACATACCGCTTAGAATTATCACCAGAAAGTTCTATCCTCTTCTCATCAGACCAGGGAATCTTATTTCTCATAGTCTGGAAGTCCTTCATGTGTTTTTTTTTTTTTTAGCACACTCTATACGGGCTTTCATATGTCTTGCACTGAGGAGAGGCTTACGTCGGGCCACTCTGCCATAAAGGCCCGACTGGTGGAGGGATGCAGTGATAGTTGACTTTGTGGAACTTTCTCCCATCTCCCTACTGCATCTATGGAACTCAGCCACAGAGATCTTGGGGTTCTTCTTTACCTCTCCCACCAAGGCTCTTCTCCCACGATTGCTCAGTTTGGCTGGATGGTCAGGTCTAGGAAGACTTCTGGTGGTCTCAAACTTCTTCCATTCAAAGATTATGGAGGCTACTGTGCTCTTAGGAACCTTGAGTATGGCAAAAATTATTTTGTAACCTTGGCCAGATCTGTGCCTTGCCACAATTCTGTCTGAGCTCCTTAGCCAGTTCCTTTGACCTCATGATTCTCATTTGGTCTGACATGCACTGTGAGCTGTGAGATCTTAGACAGGTGTGCGCCTTTAAAAATCAAGTCATATCAGTTTAATTAAACACAGCTGGACTCCAATGAAGGAGTAGAACCATCTCAAGGATGATCACAAGGAAATGGACAGCATGTGACTTAAATATGAGTGTGTGAGCAAAGGGTCTGAATACTTATGACCAAGTTTTATTTCAGTTTTTCTTTCTTAATAAGGCTGGTTTCACATTTGCGTTTTTTAGCGCTGGAAAAAAACGCATATGTGCGCATGCGTTTTTTCCCCTATATTTAACATGGGTGCGCATACCTGCGAGCTTGTAAGCGCATGTATGCGATTTTCATGCGCTGCGTTTTTTTGGGGTGTGCGTTTGTATTTTCCAGACGCAGCATGTTGCATTTTTTGGCCCTGCAAAAAAGCGCATGCGCACATATGCGCACGTTTTGCGCTAAAAATGGCCATTATAGCCTATGGATGCGCATATGTGCGCACTGGCATGCTCATGTATGCGTTTTTTTGCATATGCGTTTTTTTTTTTAACCATGGAATTTAGGGGTTTGGGTTAGAGTTAGGGTTAGTTAAGGGGGTTTAGGGTTAGGGTTAGGGTCAGGGTCAGGGTTAGGGTTGGGGTTTGGGTCAGGGTTAGGGTTAAGTATGGTTTGGTTAAGGGTTAGGGTCAGGGTTAGGGTCAGGATTAGGGTTAAGTATGGTTTGGTTAAGGGTTAGGGTCAGGGTTAGGGTTAGGGTTAGGGTTAGGGTTAGGGTCAGGGTTAGGGTTAGGGTTAGGGTTAGGGTCAGGGTTAGGGTTAAGTATGGTTTTGTTAAGGGTTAGGGTCAGGGTTAGGGTCAGGATTAGGGTTAAGTATGGTTTGGTTAAGGGTTAGGGTCAGGGTTAGGGTTAGGGTTAGGGTCAGGGTTAGGGTTAAGTATGGTTTTGTTAAGGGTTAGGGTCAGGGTTAGGGTCAGGATAAGGGTTAAGTATGGTTTTGTTAAGGGTTAGGGTCAGGGTTAGGGTCAGGGTTAGGGTTAGGGTTAGGGTTAGTTAGGGTTTAGGGTTTGGGTTAGGGTTAAGTATGGTTTTGTTAAGGGTTAGGGTCAGGGTTAGGGTTAGGGTTAGGGTCAGGGTTAGGGTTAGGGTTAGGGTTAGTTAGGGTTTGGGGTTTGGGTTAGGGTTAAGTATGATTTGGTTAAGGGTTAGGGTCAGGGTTAGGGTTAAGTATGGTTTTGTTAAGGGTTAGGGTCAGGGTTAGGGTCAGGGTTAGGGTTAGGGTTAGGGTCAGGGTTAGGGTTAGGGTTAGGGTTAGTTAGGGTTTAGGGTTTGGGTTAGGGTTAAGTATGATTTGGTTAAGGGTTAGGGTCAGGGTTAGGGTTAGGGTTAGGGTCAGGGTTAGGGTTAGGGTTAGGGTCAGGGTTAGGGTTAGTAAAGTCATGGTTTGGGTTAGTGTGAGGGGCCACCTAATGTTGGAAAAAAACGCAAACGCGGTAAAAACGCACTAAAAACGCATACAAACGCATAAAAACGCTGCGTTTTTTTCATGCATGCTCATAAAAATGCTTGAAAAAAACGCAGTATTTGTATGCTTTTGTATGCGTTTTTTCAATGCGTTTTTTTGCGGGAAAAACGCGCTGCAAAAAAAAGCAAGTGTGAAACTAGCCTAAATTTGCAAAAATTTCTACTTTTCAGTTTTTTTTCAGTCAAGATGGGGTGCAGAGTGTACATTAATGAGAAAAAAAATTAATTTTTGAATTTACCAAATGGCTGCAATGAAACAAAGAGAGAAACATTTAAAGGGGTCTGAATACTTTCCGTACCCACTGTAAATCTGTAAGGTCACGTTCACATGTTCAGTATTTGGTCAGTATTTTACATCAGTATTTATAAGCCAAAACCAGGAGTGCATGATAAATACAGAAGTGGTGACATGTTTCTATTCTACAGGGTGGACCATGTATATGGATACACCTAAATAAAATAAGGAATAGTTGGTAATATCAACTTCCTGTTTGTGACACATTAGTATATGGAAGGGGAAAACTTTTCAAGATGGGTGGTGACCATGGTGGCCATTTTGAAGTTGGTCATTTTGGATCCAACTTAATAAATGGCCCACCCAGGTCTATCCATACAAATGGCCCACCCTGTACATTTCCTCTGATTGTTCCATTCCTGGTTTTGGCTTACACATACTAATATACAATACTAAAATACTGGCCAAATACTGAATGTGGCCTCAAAAACGCGCCTATCTGTCATCTAGCTAATGAGTTTTGGAGCAGCTTAAGTGCCCCTGAAGTCTGGCATTGGGGGAAAAGGGGATGGAGCATGTTAAATTTCAATATTCCCATTCCTTTGTTCCAAGAAAGATAAATGGTGACAGAAGTGTGTAACAGCAGTTTATTACCCTTAATCCACTGAAGTAAACATACACGACTGACTGATCCGTGCTTCGATGTTTGTAGAGGAATCCTAGGATACATAGCTGCCAGCCGAGTTCCTGGACACAGGGGCAGACCTACCGCCCGTGCAGACCGTGCATTGCACTGGGGCCCCGGGGGAGAGGGGGCCCCTCCAGCCTCCAGCACCGCATGGCTAATTATATCAAAATTCAAATTAGCCATGTGTAGTGCAATGAGGAGAGCAGCGCTGCGGGAGGAAAAGGGGCCCCTGTGAGGCAGGGGGGCCCGGCTGCCCCCAGCGCCGGCTCCACCCCCTGCTCCCTGCATTGAAGGAGGCAATGATGGAGCCTGGAGGAGAGAGCGTCAGCTGACGCTCCCTCTCCCATCATTCCCCGCTTTGCCTCTGACACAGCGGGGGCGCGATGACGTCATCGCGCTCTCACTGTGTACCAGGCAGTGCATGAGAGGAGACAGCAGCCGGGAGCAATGCAGGCATGAGGAGAAGGTGAGGAGTGTGTTGTTTTTTTTTTTTAATTAAGTGTGAGTACAGGACTATGGGGCCATGCTGGGGGGGCTATATACCATGCTGGGGGGCTATATACCATGCTGGGATGTATTATACCATGCTGGGGGGCTATATACCATGCTGGGCTGTGGGGCCATGCTGGGGGGGCTATATGCCATGCTGGGCTGTATTATACCATACTGGGGGTTGCTATATA
Organism: Dendrobates tinctorius; assembly: GCF_039654945.1. Classification (NCBI taxonomy): domain Eukaryota; kingdom Metazoa; phylum Chordata; class Amphibia; order Anura; family Dendrobatidae; genus Dendrobates; species Dendrobates tinctorius. The sequence goes on along the minus strand of NW_027361728.1, from coordinate 22,943,126 downwards.
CCATGCTGGGCTGTATCATACCATGCTGAGGGGGTTATATACCATGCTCGGCTGTATCATACCATGCTGGGGGGGCTATATACCATGCTGGACTGTGGGACCATGCTGGGGGGGCTGTATACCATGCTGGGGGGGCTATATACCATGCTGGGGGCTATATACCATGCTGGGCTGTATTATACCATGCTGGGGGGCTATATACCATGCTGGGCTGTATCATACCGTGCTGGGGGGGCTATGTACCATGCTGGGGGCCTATATACCATGCTGGGCTGTATTATACCAAGCAGGGGGGCTATATACCATGCTGGGCTGTATTATACCATGCTGGGGGGGCTATATACCGTGCTGGGCTGTATTATACCATGCTGGGGGGCTATATACCATGCTGGGCTGTATCATACCGTGCTGGGGGGGCTATGTACCATGCTGGGGGCCTATATACCATGCTGGGGGGGCTATATACCATGCTGGGCTGTATTATACAATGCTGGGGGGGCTATATACCATGCTGGGCTGTATTATACCATGCTGGGGGGGCTTTATACCATGCTGGGCTGTATTATACCATGCTGGGGGGGCTTTATACCATGCTGGGCTGTATTATACTATGCTGGGGGGCTATATACCATGCTGGGCTGTATTATACCATACTGGGGGGGCTATATACCATGCTGGGCTGTATTATACCATGCTGGGCTGTATTATACCATGCTGGGCTGTATTATACCATTCTTGGGGGGCTATATACCATGCTGGGCTGTATTATACCATGGTGGGCTATATACCATAGTGGGCTGTATGCCATGGTGGGCTGGGCTATATACCATGTGGTTCTGGGCTATATACTATGTGGCTGTGTTATATATCATGGGAGGTATATTTTACATTATATTCTATAAGGGGAGGCTGTGTTATATAATATGGGGGGGGCTACATTATATTCTATGGGGAGGTGGGCTGTATTATATTCTATTTGTGGCTACATTATATTCTATAGGGGGGCTGTATTATATTTATTATATTCTATGGGGGCTGCATTATACCATATGAGGAGGGCTACACTGTATTCTATGGAGGGGCTACATTATACTATATAAGGGGCTGCATTATATCCTATGAGGGGGTTGCCATATATTCTATGGAGGGGCTGCATTATACTATATGGGGGGGGACTGCATTATATTCTATGGGGGGGTTACATTATGTTCTATACAGATATTATATCCAGCCCTGCATAGACTCAATATTAGATAACAACCAATAACAAACAACTTTGCTGCCCTATGAAGGGCTGGGGGGGCCCGAAAAATTTCTTGCACAGAGGCCCACTACAGTCTGTGTCCGCCCCCTGCCTGGACAAGCTATTTTATCATTTATCTCTTATTATGCTTTCTTGGCATGTTTTTATTAAAATGGCTAAAGTTTTGTGGGTATTAATATTTATTATGGGTACTAAAGTGATGAAGCTCATAAGTGCCGTTGGCACTGATCAATACAGATGTGTGCAGTATAAAACCTTGTTCTGTGTAATTGTTATTATAGAACGCACATACTGAATATTCCATTAAAACTACGTTGCCTTTTTTGATTTATGTAGACTGGCCATAAATTACAGGATACTATATAAACCAGGCTTAAAGGTCATACATAATAATATCTGCTCACACTGTAATCCCAGGAGGAATGCCAGGTGGCAGTGCAATGGTTAAAGTAGAGTAGGATTACTGTAACAATGCAGAAAGATCAATTCTATAAATGCACATTAAGAAAATGCACGAACCCTCAAAGCAGTGATCCTGAAGAATGCCTGAATATCACATTACTGCATTATGGAAAGGGAAAAAACAGCACACATGGCATGGCTCATTGCTGGCCGCTTGCTCAGGCACGTTCATCTTTTTCATGATTACTTTTTCCTTATTCAACTATAGAAAGACATTAAAAAAGATACCAATTGTGCATTCATAACGATAAAAGAATAACAATATTGCGCCTATATTCCATTTTAACAATCTAGTACATTTTAGATGGCATCACTAAATCTTCAAATTATTCCATGCATTGTCTAGCCAATATATAGCATTGGACCTGTTTATAAAACAGCCATTTTCCTGTGCCCCATGTGTATATGATAAAAAGAACAGTGCTATTTCATTTAGATTGACTCATAATGAAACACTGGCCCCCTCATATAATACTTTTTTTTAAATTTAATTAAAGATGTAGTTTCTATCTGACATTTAACTAAAATTCTAGATAGAAACTCTTATAGAAGTCCTAATTCCAGTTTAACAATTTCAGGGACTCAGACTAAGGCTGGGGAGAATAAGAATTTCAAAGCTTGTGTTTGATAAAAAAAATCTCCCAAAAACTCTGGGGTGTCAGTTTAATTTATAACCTTCATGCATTTCGATGTTTCACAACATAATAAGTAAAAACACTCCCTGTATCCATCCAGCTTCAACAAGTCTTTATTTCAATAAGTTGGGCTAGGGTCACATGACTGATATTCATTGATAAGAGAAAATCAGTCCGGTTATGCTAATACCACTTGGATCAGTCTCTGATCAGAGTATGATCAGAGTGTGATCAGATTCTCTCAGACATGGAGAAAATAAAGCTTCTCCATCTTCTACACGCAGGGTGTCCATGAACATCGGACAATTATTTTCCACGGACCCACAGACATGAGTAGCTGAGTGCCATGTAATTATCGGCGGCAACTCATGCATGCTGCAATTTTTTTTTTTTTTCCTTGGACTGAATCAGTTGGAAGAAAAACATCGAACATGTGCATAACCTCATTGAATGCGGTCAGATGACAGGCCAATCAGCTGCTAAATGATATAAACCAAGGAGGGCTGGACAGAGACCGAACACTGAATAAATATTCATGATCTGTCATTTGTATTTGATTCAAACTGTTAGAATGATTTGATTAAATGTGTTTTCCAACGAGCAAAAGTTAATTTTAATCAGACCGTGTTCCTGTCCGGTCAGACTCAGCCATTACACAGTACACAGCTCAAGCACATTTATAAGATTATCTTACCACTAGAACATTTTATTTAAACACATCCAATTGTGGAACTTATTATTATTCCAAGATCTATTGATTAAAATTATCCTTTGTTTGTGGGAAAACCTCTTTAAAGAATGAAAGTAACTCTTTAATAGTTTAACATTGTCATTTTTAAAATTAAACAGCTATTCTAGTGCAGACATTTATTGGATATCCATTCACTTTTATGGAAGTTGTGAAAACAGCCAGGTGTCAAGCTCCATAGGTGTCTGATTAGCCAATACCCCTTTAAGGATAATATAATGTTGAATACAGGACTTTAAGTATACAGATAATTTCATTTGGGCTCAAATCTGTGTTAGCTGCTTTCAAGGTGAGTAGTTAAGTAAGGACAGACCAATTGGCTAAGGTTGGAGCTTTTGGGTAAGGATGGAGCTGTTGGGCAAGGGCAGAGCTGTTGGGTAAGGACAGACAGCTGTTGGGCAAGGATGGAGCTGTTGGGCAAGGATGGAGCTGTTTGGCAAGGATGGAGCTGTTGGGCAAGGATGGAGCTGTTGGGCAAGGACGGAGCTGTTGGGTAAGGATGAAGTTGTTGAGTAAGGATAGAGATGATGGGTAAGGACGGTGATGATGAGTAAGGACGGAGCTCTTGGGTAAGATGGAGCTGTTGGGTAAGGATGGTGATATTGGGTAAGGACGGAGCAGTTGGGTAAGGGCGGTGATGTTGAGTAAGGATGGATCTGTTGGGTAAGAACGGTGATATTGGGTAAGGACAGAGCTCTTGGGTAAAGAAGGTGATGTTGAGTAAGTATGGAGCTGTTGGGGAAGGATGGTGTTACTGGGTAAGGACGGAGCTGTTGGGTAAGGACGGAGCTGTTGGGTAAGGACAGTAATGTTAGGTAAGGATGAAGCTGTTGGGTAAGGACAGTAATGATGGGTAAGAACAGAGCTTTTGGGTAAGAACGGAGCTGTTGGGTAAGGACAGTAATGTTGGGTAAGGATGGAGCTGTTGGGTAAGGATGGAGCTGTTGGGTGCTTCTCCAGTGTAGTCTAACTACTCTTGACTGGCAAACTATGGTGATGGGTTACAGCACAGGGTGATTATGAGTACCAGCCTGGCAAAATAACACTCCACCTGCTACAATATATCCTGAAACAGCATGTGAGGGTTGTAATTGCTTTTAACAGAATGCAAAGCCATATTGTAAGTGGTTTTAGTTTTCAGATTAATCATGCTATTATATTGAATGAAGAGGCATAAAAAAAGAACAGGAAGAAGAGGGAAACACAGTACAAGGAGTACAATAATAACTAGCCATGTACAATTATTGCATATCTAATCAAGTACTGAGGACTAAAAATACATCTGTGGAACATGATCTTAAAGTAGAAGATACTCAGTATGTGTTTCTTGTGGCTTTGATAATCAATATTTGAGTCTACATTTCAGGGTTGGCTCATTAGATTAGAGCTTATTGATTACAAGATAAGCCCCCATTCTTTCCTGAATTCAGAGACATGGACAAGTCTTAAAAGAACATGACAACTATTGTCCCCAAGTCACCAGCATGTTACATAAGGTCAAACTTAGAGCTTATGTTCACATGAAGCCTCTGTCACAGATTCGACATAAAATACCCGTCGAAATAGTGCAGTGTGGAGCTTTACTTTATCCGGTAAAATGCAGGACACCATGATAAAAGATAATAAACATCCCATTACAGTAGATGGGATGGCAGCAGGACACGTCCTTTAATTTTGTTGTTCTGATCTTTTGACAGAGAAGGGCAATATAATTAGGAAACATAGGTGTGAATAGGGTCTAAACCATTACAAAAGTAAGCACTATTTTACATTGATAACTATGCTAAAACTGATGGCTGATTGTATATTTGCTCACACATCTAAATGGAGCACTGCGCCAGACATATAAGCCATATAATACAAACCGTTTACTGTTGACCTCAGGTATAGGAGCACAATTCCAATTTTGGTGCAGCTACATGTGCGGCAATACAATATACACATTACAGCTAATGGGGTGTATACTGAGGATCTTGTCTCAGGAAATTTGCAATTTTCATCCCAGTGATCAGCTGGACATGTAGCAAAGTTCAAGTTGTCATTTAAGCACTTTTGCTACATAAAGGAACCAACCCAACACTTTTCAACTTCGATAGTATTATATGTCGTATCTATGTCTATCCTACATTGATTTGACCCCTATAACTTATATTATGAAATATTACCTAGACGAAAAGAATTCTCAGAAAGTCTGACCTGATAGGGGATACAATTTACTAATGGCAACAGGTCCAACTTCTGTCTCAGTTAGAAGTCACTTGGACAATTACTTGTATTTTTTATAAGGCGCTGCCTGTGTATTACAACGCTAAAATGTGGATGTTTATTCCTCTGCAGCAGACAGGAATATACAAGGATGCAACTTTTAGACCAAGTTTCTGTATCTTCAGTTGTTTTTCATTTTATGATAACAGTTTTAATCATTTCCTTTCCGGTTGCCTTGAAAGTGATTCCATTACTATAATAGGTGTTCGAGGAATTATAAAACTTCCCTGCCCTTCATGTTCAGGTTGGGATAGTTGATTCAGAGGAAATATTATTTATTCCTGCTGATTCCAACGGGTCAGGACATCTTAACAGGGAACCATAGTGCAGGCATAGCTTGTCCATAGACTGTAGATTGCTGCATGTGCACACATAAGTCAGCGGCGGCCCCCCAATAGATTCTAAAGTCATATCATAGACCCTCTAATGGAATCAGTATTATTTCTATGAATCCATACAGCATGCATACATGGAGGTATATTGATACCATTACTTCTGCGCGGCATTACTGCTTTTATTTCACATGTGATAATAACCACTAAATACAACATGCAAGGTATAATAAATTCAAGGCAAAACTTGCTCCATGGCCAAACATCTGCGCATCTTTAAGAAGACGCGGGAAACATCCCAAAGAGAGAAAATGACAAAATATAGAAAATTAAATCCTTCTTTTCTACAATCACGGATATTTTTAATATAAATATTACACTAATATATTGGACTGAAAGAAAACAAAAATTTACACTATAAATACAAAAAATAGTAATACTAATATGTGCGCTATTTGGCAACGATATGGATAACTAAGGTCGTTCTCATTAACAATAATCACAGATAATAACTGGAGCTGAGATTGTGAACTCGCAGGGTTAACACAATAATAGGAATAGTCGTTCCAGCAGTATTAATCTAGCCCTATCTCTGATATAACACCCTGCATGTGATATTGGACTATAAAGTATAAAGCTGGGAGCTCTGACATAGCACATTTGCTTGTACAGTGTATATATCATTTTTTTTCAGTGATATCATTCTGTTCCATACTGATTAGGACATTAAGGTGAGCGGTAAATGCCATCTGGCCAGGTTTTCCTGGCATGCTTACAATCTAGGGTATGTCCCTCCCTTGTGAGGCTTGGATTTCTAGAAGGTGGTGTGATTCAAGGTTACAGGGAGCAGGCAGCAGCCACAATTCCAGGACTTTGCATTTTAAAATAGCCACTCTCATTTCCCAAAGAAAAAAAAAATCAATAATCTCACTTAAATTCTTCCCTGGGAGATGAAACGCTTTGTAAATAATGTATGCCATGCAGAAATTAGACAAAAGTCCTGTTAGTCTGGCACAAAGTACTTCAGGATGACATGTCCTAGCACAGGAGCTGCAGTCCCAGGACCACCCAAGGTGGGTGAAGCCTGAGGTGCATTTGTCCTTCAGCTGACATACACTGGGCCATGTGTATACATGTGTACATGACAGCCAGCCCAGGCTATTCATCTTCTATGGACAGTTACAAGGCAGAACCCTCCAAATTCACCCCAGCATCTAACTTTATTTTTAGGAGTTGTCCCTGGGAGCCCTCATCCATAGTGCTTGGGGTGACTTCCCACACCTGCTGCACACAGCATGATCTGCTCTTACCTGGATGTGTCCCTGGTACATTGTGTTGCAGGGCCCCTGGAGAAGGTCGGGGGATGAGGCGCCTGTGGGTGCAGAGACAGAGCAGGTCCTGGATCGCAGTCCTGGGAGCTGTCCCTCCCGACCTGGTGCTGAAGTCAGCGCAGATGCAGCAGAGATCTCTGACGAGCACAACTCTGGGCAGAAACTCTCCTCCTCTATGGAACTCTTTGTCGCTTTCTGTTCTCCTCGTTCATCTTTCTGATGCCTGGATCCTCCCCAGGGATCACAGTGGCACCTCCTCCTGGTACTCTGTGCCCACTGCAGGACTCATGACACCGAAATACTACCTAGGACTCATCGGAGAGGATCTCTGTGCTGGTCTCCTCCATGACATCAGCAGGACCTCCCCCTGGGCTCAGCCAGAACAGAGGACTCCTCTGTCACCTTCTCCCACCTCTGGACCAGGATCCTGTTACACAGAGGAAATCCTCAGGGTGAATGATGGCTAAATATACACCCAGGATCCCTGCAGATGAGGAAGATGCTGCTGCCAGTGCTTGATCACCAAGGGGAAATGTCTCACTACAATAAGTGCTGTGCGCTGACACAGACTCATTCTGCTGCCTCTAATGCCCCATTATATGGGATTGCATAGTGCTGGCATCATACTGGCAGCCTTCAGCAGTCTGGCTGCACAGGAGCTGGGCTTTGTCAGCCGCCTTAATCACACCATCATGTCTGGATGCACCAGGCTGTCGCTGCTGTCTGGGATTATGGAAAGTTTCCAGGCGGAGGCAGCAGTAATAAAATATATTAATGTACAAATGCAGCAGAAATGGTCTCTCCTGCCAACAAAGCCCATTAAAAACTTATGTCCTAATCCTTGTGCCACAGTGGGGACAGGTGGTCATGTAGGAAGATGGCCATACTGCCCACGTTCCCCCTTGAAGGACACGGGTATTGTTGTAATCTATATTGTCAGCTGTGATATGCATTCTTCATATATATGCCTACAGTAGGGAGCATTAGAGTTAATGTTTGGGACTTGACCAGATTGGGGGGGGATAAGGTGAAAGAACAAGACACCTAGCATTATGTCCCCTGAGTCTGTAACTCAGAGAGGTAATGGGCCAGGACAGGACAGAGAATATGAGTCCAAGAAAATGCCCTGAGCAGGAGTTCCAAGGCGTCGGTAGCAGATAAGCTAAGGAACTGAGACTGTGTGTTACAATGGCCCATATTGTAAAGGAGATGTTCATAAAGTTGTGTACCCGCTGCCAACTGTACATAATTCCCACAACTGACTTCAGTAAGACTGTGATCTCCCTCATTGAAGTCCTCAACATCTGGTCATGGCCAACTAAAGTCATCAATGACATGTGGCCTGCAAGGGCATAACGCCCCTATAGCACAAGTCCACACACCATCATGTAACGTGCCGGGGCGCAGGAGATGAATACCTCGCTCACGGCTACCGCTCCACGCCACGTTACCACCATATTCAGTATGTAGTCATTCAGCTCTATGTCAGGAGATGCAGCTGAATCTGCAATGCTGCTTGATATAAGGCATTGTAAAAACTTCTATGGACCCTGCCTGACATACAAGAACAGTGCCTGCTAAATTGATGCTTGCAATATAATTCTGTATGAGGTTTGTAGTGGGTCCTTTTAACCCCTTAACAACCAGAGGTATTTTTGGTTTTGCATTTTCATTTTTTGCTCCCCTTCTTCCCAGAGCCATAACTTTTTAACTTTTTGGTCAAAATGGCCATAAAAAAAGCTTGTTTCTTGCAGGATGAGTTGTAATTTTGAACCACACCATTGGTTTTACCGTGCCATGTACTCGAAATCGGGAAAAAATTCCAAGTGTGGTGAAATTGCAAAAAAAAGTGCAATCCCGCACTTGTTTTTTGGGTTTTCTTTTCACCATGTTCAGTAAATGCTAAAACTAACCTGCCATTATTATACTCCAGGTCATTACAAATTCACAGACACCAAACATGCACCTTTTTCCGATACCCGTAACGTCTCCATTTTTTCTGATCTCAGGTTGGGTGAGGACTTATTTTTTGCACGCTGAGCTGACCTTTTTAATGGTATGGTACAATTCTGGTGCAGATATGAGCTTCAGATCGCCCGTTATTGCATTTTAATGCAATGTAGCGGCGACCAAAAAAAACTTAATTCTGTCGTTTTGACTTTTTTCTCGTTACTCTGTTTAGTGATCAGGTTAATTCTTTTTTTTATATTGCTAGATCAGTCTGAATGCGGCTATACCAAATATGTGTATGTTTGATTTTTTTTTTATTGCTTTATTTTGAATGGGGCAAAAGGGGGGTAATTTGAACTTTTATATATTTTTTAATTTTGAATATTTTTTAAAACATTTTTCTTTACTTTTTGCATGTTTCAATAGCCTCCATGGGAGACTAGAAGCTGCACTTGTCCGATCGGCTCTGCTACATACAGGTGATGATCAGATCACCTGTATGTAGCAGAATTACTAACTTGTTATCAGCGCCGACCACCAGATGGCACTCATAGCAATCTGGCAGTGACAACCATAGAGGTTTGCTGGAGACCTCTGGTTGTCATGCCAACCCATCGGTGATCCGCAATCTTGTGACAGGGGTAACTGATTTCCTGTGCGCTTGCTGGAAGCGAGAGTTAAATCCGCTGTCAGAGTTTGACAGCGGCGGTGTCATGATCCAGGTTGGATTATGACAGATTATTGCACAAGTAACCTTTTTTTCTTTCCTTAAGCTGTGTGCTTAAAGGTGGTTTTGCCCCCAGTGGCCATTAGGGTCATTGCACAGTGGTATCTTTTGTTCTAGTTTGCCCCCGGTGGTGGCTAGCGTTATTACACGGGAATCACTAGCAGGTGTTTTTGCTCTGGCTCTTACCTATAAAAGAGTGTCAGGTGTGTTCACTCATGGTGGGTGATAGTGGTGTTTTCCAACCATCCTTGGTGAAGGAAGGAGCTAGAGAGAGTTCCTGGCAGCTCAGTCAGAATCCTGGAGTGGCAGCTATGGTTTCAGTGAGGAGTTCTTGCAAAGCTTGGTGGAGTGGCAGCTATGGTGTCAGCGAGGAGTTCTTGCAAAGCTTGGTGGAGTGGCAGCTATGGTGAAAGCTGCACTCAGATGCTGGACTCTGTTGCTGGAAGAGAGCTGCACTCAGATGCTGGACTATGTTGCTGGAAAGCTGCACTCAGATGCTGGACTCTGTTGCTGGAAAGTTGCACTCAGATGCTGGACTCTGTTGCTGGAAAGCTGCACTCGGATGCTGGACTCTGTTGCTGGAAAGCTGCACTTGGATGCTGGACTCTGTTGCTGGAAAGCTGCACTCAGATGCAGGACTCTGTTGCTGGAAAGCTGCACTCAGGTGTTGGATCCGGTTGGAGGAAAAGATGCACTCAGGTGTCGGACTCTGCTGCTTGGAGCATTAGCAACAGAGCAAAGCTAAGTGGTGTTTCCCTGTTTGTCACTTTCCTCAATGTGTGTTTTAGTGCAGTGGTGGGATTAGTTTCTGCACCATCCACTTCACTAGTAAAGGGATTGGTTCAGGGCGAGCTAGGGATTTCAGGTATCCTGATCGGCGCCCGGTGCAGAACCGGCCTAGGGATTGTTAGGAGTGTAGAGACACTGACTCAGGGGGAGTGCAGGAGGTCTCCCCGTCCCCGTTCCCTATCGCAGGGCCACCATTGTAATGGTTTTCCTGGTTTTCCCCTTTATTCTGAAATTCGCCCTGCTGGAGGCGGTGTATTCAGACATACATGTACTACTGAAATTCGCCTGCTGGAGGCGGTGTATCCGGCTGCATGTTCTATTATTTAAATTCGCCCTGCTGGAGGCGGTGTGTCCAGTCACACGTGACCATGACAGGCGGTTAACAGCCGCGGGTGGATCGCGATTCCACCCTCGGCTGTTAGCGGCACTTGTCAGCTGTTCAAAACCTAGACTACAAGCAAGAAACAAAAAAATAAAAAATACGTCCATTCTTGAGAACAGAGAGACTTTTTGACAAGTAAATTGCAAAGTTTCTTATTTTTCCAAGTATTTTGCAATTTTAACCATTTATGATGATGACAATTTCCCTTTTGGATAATGCTAATAGTTCCAGATATGACATGTGATTGAGTCAGAAAGTGAATGTGGTATTTATTTTACTGTGGTTTTAGTAATAGGCCAAAACAGTGATAAAGCCCTGTAGTAGTAACTTCATTCGCTCTGGAGCAGCATGCGATTACAATGTTAGGGTAGGTGTGCAATGGTTAATCCTCCATCAAAAAACAAATGCTTGTAATCCGCATGATGACGGAGAATGGATTATCTGATGACTTTAACCCTCATTCATTTTTTTTTGCACTTGCGTTTGTATGACAAATCCAGGAGTGGAACTTACATACACATATTGATGCAAAAATACATGAATGAGGCCATATTATGAGGTCATATTCAAAGTAGGGGTGAAATGTGACTCAACATTTTTTTTTCTGTGGGAAGAGGGTTAACAGTCCGCAATCCGCATGGAGGCAATGGGAATTCCCAGCAAGAAGTCAAAGCTATGTTATTAGTGTTCCCTGTAAGCTGTGCACCCTGTGAGGGAAAGAGTTAAAACAACACCCGAATGAGGTCAGCACTAGAGATGAGTGAATATGTTCAGGTTCCCTCTTATTTGGCAAGCTATAGCGCTTGCTGAATAAGCTACAGCGGGAACCCGGCTTCCTGGATCGTGCCGGCTGATCAGCTGATCAGTGCCGCAGCTGTATGTGTCGCGGCTGTGTCACTGTCACAGCACATGCATAGAGAGCCGAACACACAGGCTCTCCATGCATGTGCTGTGACTATCACACAGCTGCGGCGGTGATCAGTTGATCAGCCGCTGCGATCCAGGAAACCTTGTTCCAGATGCAGCTTATTCAGAAAGCGCTATAGCTTGCCGAATATGAGGGAACCTGAACATATTCGCTCATCTCTAGTCAGCACGCCCAATAATAGGCTGATTTTATAGCTAGCTGAAATTTTTCAGCCACATGGCTTACATAGGTGAAACCCACTGAAACCATGTAGCTGCATGGATGAAAACTGCAATGTAAAACCATGGTAAAATCAGGAGCCAGGTACTCAGCTTTAGGGCACCAAACATTATGGGAACTGACTGCAAGATGTTGAGATTTCACCCATATATCATTTCCAGAGTGAGCCACTTATGAAGAACAGACTTTATAGAAACACTAACAATTATGAATGATATTGATGATGATGATGATGATATAATGGACTTTCTAGGAAAAGGTAACATGTTCAAATAATCATTAGACTGCGGAAAAGTGCTGTAAAGTATTCAAAGAATTGGAAGGAACTTGCTTTTAGGGTGCGGTCAGACGTCTACAGATTCTCTTGTGCGAAAGAATCGGGCTGAGTGTGAGTCGAGTGTCATCTGATTTTCCCACATGAGAGAACTGGAGCATAGTTTTGGAGAAGACAGAGAACTTAATTTCTCCTTCTTCACCATTGAGTCAGTGGATGTCAGATTGCACTCAGATGACATCCGAGTGCAGTCCGATGTTTACACGCACCCATAGACTTGCATGGGTGCGCGTGATTCAAATTCCGGAGCCTGTGTACAGCAATTTTTTTCTCTAGTGCTGCTGTGACTTTTTGTTCATAGCAAATCAACGTGAGAAAAAAATTGCAGATCTAAACTGTCCCATAGTATAACGTTGGACCAAGTGCTATCTGATAAAGCATCTGACAGCACTTGGCTGAGTCGGCCATGTTATATGGCAAGTGTGATTGAGCCCTTACTAGATCTCTTTGTATAGATACAAATAGGAAAAAGGTAATACACACCACGCATTTGTTCTTCCTGCTGAAGTTTTTTTTTTTTTTTTTTTAGGTGAAGCTGCTTAAACATTTTTATTTGTTTCTGAAGCGTCTTCGCTGGCAGCTTTGCTGTTGTTTTTTGTGGCACTGAGGTTTTTTTGTTCTGTATTTAATACTATGGGGCAAGTGGCTTCCTAGAGGTCTGTAGAAAGGGCATGGTATTTTTTTTAATAGCTTCACAGTGTCCAAACCCTGAAGAAGTTAAAAGAAGCACGAGCCTGAATATGTGCACAGCAATGTTGTTTTTACATTGATGTACAATATGTTCATTTTTCGCAGCAATTTTGCAGCAGGATTCCAGGTGAAGTGCAACTAAAAAAGTGTGCACATACCAAAACCACACCGCATTTTGGTTTGGATCTTATGGCTTTTTTTGACAAAGATTTTCCTAACTTTTTTATGCAAAAACTCAGTGGCAAAATGTTTTTTTTCCAAATAAACAGGAAAAAATTACTCCTTATGGTGGTAGGAGGGGTGTTGGTTGAGTTTTTCTTTCAATTTTAAGTCCACACTGTCATGATCCAGGCTGGATCTGACAAGTTAAATGGACAAAGTGAACTTTTTTCCTTTGGCTTGGTGCCAAAGTGGGTTGATTACCCCCCCGGTGGCCATTAGAATTATTACACGTGGTGTCGTTCATTCTAAGTTGCTCCAGTGGTGGTGAGCGGTAGTGCACTTTAGTTTCTTTGGTTTAATGTGCACTTAATTACAAATCAGGTGTTAGGCTCTATAAAAGAGAGTCAGGTGTGTTCAATCATTGTTGGTGATATTGATTGTGTGTTCATTTGGCAAGTAAGCCTGGGGTGAGGAAGGAGCTGAACATGAGTCCTGCGCAGCCCAGCCAGAGGGGACGAGTGGCAGCTATGTGGTCTGCAAGAAGGGCTGGCATGGCATGGTGGAGTCACAGTTTATGGTGTCGGCAGGAAGTGCTTGCATGGCTTGGTGGAGTGGCGACTATGGAGAGAGTTGCACTCAGCATGCGGGACTTGGTTGCTGAGAACTGGACTCAAGCATGCTTGGCTTTTTGGGCAGAAGCTGAACTCATCTTTGGGACTCTGTTACTGGACTTCTGCAATTGGTGGTGGACTCTGCTCCAAGGCTGCACTATAGTGAAGAATCCAGTTATGGTGATGGATCCGGGTGGAGGAGAAGATGCACACAGGTGGTGGGCTCTGTTGCTAGGAGCGTACGCAACAGAGCAAAGCTAAGTGGTGTTTCCCCTGTTTTGTCATCTTTCCTCATGTGTGTTTTAGTGAAGTGGTGGGATTAGTTTCCGCACCGACCAATTCCCTAGTGAGGGTTTAGGTCAGGGCGAGCTAGGGTTTTTAGGTTCCTGTGCGCGCCCGATGCGGAACCGGCATAGGGAACGTTAGGAGTGCAGGGACACTGGCTCAGGGGAGCTCAGGAGGTCTCCACTTCCCTATTCCCTATCACAGGGCCCACCATTGTTAATGTTTCCCAGGTTTCCCTTATTGTTTAAATTCGCCTTACTGGAGGCGGGGTTTCCAGAATTGTATATACGTGTAATGTCTAAATTCGCCAGTTGGAGGCGGTGTATCCAGCTGCACATGTTTATTATTTAAATTTACCCCACTGGAGGCGGTGTATCCAGGGTCACGTGTGTCATATGGGTTCGCCTTGCGGTACTCGCTGCGTCCAGACACACGTGACCGTGACATTATCACCAACCTTACTTTTTTTTCTGGTGAGCCTTGGTCATGTGGAGACCTGTGAGTAATTGCTGCCGAGACTCACTGAGGTGAGAGAGGAGTGGCATGGTGTGTTAGCGCCGCTGCAGCAGTAGTTATCAGGGTCTGGGGCCTCTGTTCAGACAACCAGGAAATCAAAATGGCGTTCTGGCAAAAAGCCCCTAGAGTCGCTGCTGGGGAACGGGACTTGTTCATACTGGCGGATGCACCCAGACAGGTGGGTGGAGTTGGTGATCCCCATGGTGCTGTCTGGGGTTCCCCAAGGTGAAGGGGTACGTCCCTGTAGTGAGCAGACTGGTGTATAGTCCGCGGGGCTCACACCAAATCTTCAATACCACCGAAGAAGCCACCCCTCCTGGTCGTGTGGAGGCAACCAGCGAGTGTATATTTCGCCTCCATATCCCTGCGGCGCTGGCAAAAAGCCCCCTAGAGTCACTGCTGGGGAGCGGGACTTGTTCATACAGGTGGACGTAACCAGACAGGTGGGTGGAGTTGGTGATCCCCATGGTTCTGTCTGGGGTTCCCCGATGTGAAGGGGTACGTCCCTGTAGTGAGCAGACTGGTGTTATAGTCCGTGGGGCTCACACCAAATCTTCTATACCACCGAAGAAGCCGCCGCCTCCTGGTTGTGTGGAGGCGACCAGCGAGTGAATATTTCCTCCATATTCCTGTCCCCTTCTCCTCCAGGTCTGAGCGGCAGGTGTGCTGCGGGGGAGTAGGGACAAATCTCAACCCTCGCCATTAACCCACCCTGGGAGGCGCAGACCTCATGGTGAAAGGGTTGGAGGGTGGTGTCCCGTGGTGAATAATGGGGGTGTGAGTGTTGTGGCACAGGGGGACGCCTCTGTTGTCGAGTTCAGAATGAGTTCACCAAAATATGACAAACGAATGTGTGGCAATAAACGTTCAGGTCCGGACCTGTGTGTGAACGAGCATGTATGGGTGGCCACCAAAAACATCTTGTGGAAGTGTGTTGTGGAGTCTGATCAGCTCGTAGCAAACATACACATACATAAACTCATTCCCCAGGTCGGCACTGTGGAGATGAGTGGTGCCTCCAGAACATACATTGCCAATACCAGCGGTGCGTTTGTCATTAACCTGAAGTGTCAGGTAGTGGTGGGGTGAACTCAGGATCTGGGCGTCCCTGCTGTAGGTGTTTCCCTTATGAGGAGTGGTCTTGAGGGTCCAGAGGCCCCTCATTAAGGAGGGGGTACTGTCATGATCCAGGCTGGATCTGACAAGTTAAATGGACAAATTGAACTTTTTTTCCTTTGGCTTCGTGCCAAAGTGGGTTGATTGCTCCCGGTGGCCATTAGAATTATTACACGTGGTGTCGTTCATTCTAAGTTGCCCCGGTGGTGGTGAGCGGTAGTGCACTTTAGTTTCTTTGGTTTAATGTGCACTTAATTACAAATCAGGTGTTAGGCTCTATAAAAGAGAGTCAGGTGTGTTCAATCACTGTTGGTGATATTGATTGTATGTTCATTTGGCAAGTAAGCCTGGGGTGAGGAAGGAGCTGAACATGAGTCCTGCGCAGCCCAGCCAGAGGGGACGAGTGGCAGCTATGTGGTCTGCAAGAAGGGCTGGCATGGCGTGGTGGAGTCACAGTTTATGGTGTCAGCAGGAGGTGCTTGCATGGCTTGGTGGAGTGGCGACTATGGAGAGAGTTGCACTCAGCATGCGGGACTTGGTTGCTGAGAGCTGGACTCAAGCATGCTTGACTTTTTGGGCAGGAGCTGAACTCATCTTTGGGACTCTGTTACTGGACTTCTGCAATTGGTGGTGGACTCTGCTCCAAGGCTGCACTATGGTGAAGGATCCAGTTATGGTGATGGATCCGGGTGGAGAAGATGCACGCAGGTGGTGGGCTCTGTTGCTAGGAGCGTACGCAACAGAGCAAAGCTAAGTGGTGTTTCCCCTGTTTTGTCATCTTTCCTCATGTGTGTTTTAGTGCAGTGGTGGGATTAGTTTCCACACCGACCAATTCCCTAGTGAGGGTTTAGGTCAGGGCGAGCTAGGGTTTTTAGGTTCCTGTGCACGCCCGGTGCGGAACCAGCATAGGGAAAGTTAGGAGTGCAGGGACACTGGCTCAGGGGAGCTCAGGAGGTCTCCACTTCCCTATTCCCTATCACAGGGCCCACCATTGTTAATGTTTCCCAGGTTTCCCTTATTGTTTAAATTCGCCTTGCTGGAGGCGGGGTTTCCAGACTTGTATATATGTGTAATGTCTAAATTCGCCAGTTGGAGGCGGTGTTTCCAGCTGCACGTGTTTATTATTTAAATTCGCCCCACTGGAGGCGGTGTATCCAGGGTCACGTGTGTCATATGGGTTCACCTTGCGGTACTCGCTGCTTCCAGACACACGTGACCGTGACACACACCATAGGAAAACAAAAGCGTGGCATCTTTTCTGGAATTACAGTGGCCAGCAAAAGTATTCACTCCCCTTGGCTTTTTATCTATATTGTTACAGCACAACCTGTGTTTAAATATTTTTGTAATCTGAATTGGGATGCATCAGCATTAAATATTGTATATACTCAAGTATAAGCCGACCCAAGTATAAGCCGAGGCACCTAATTTTGCCACGGAAAATGGGGTAAGTTTATTGACTTGAGTACTAGTCGGGTATGCATTGTCCCCTCATCCCTGTCCTGCTATGTGTGGCTCCCCCATCCTGTCCTGCTATGTGTGGCTCCCACTGTTGTATGCATGGCTCACAACCCTCCAACCCCCCAGCATGGCCCACAACCCCCCAGCATGGTTCACAACCACCGCATGGCTCACAACCCCCCAGCATGGTTCACAACCCCTACATGGCTCATAACCCCCCAGCATGGTTCACAACCCACCAGCATGGCTCACAACCTCATCATAGCTCACAACCCCCAGCATGGCTCAGAACCCCTCATAAACACAATCCCCCAGCATGGCTCAGAACCCCCAGCATGCCACACAACTTCATCATAGCTCACAACCCCAGCATGGCTTACCACCGCCTCATAGCTCACACACCCCCAGCATGGCACACACACCCACAGCATGGCTCACAACTCCCTCATAGCTCACAACCCCCCCAGCATGGCTCACAACCCCCCCAGCATGGCTCACAACCCCCCCAGCATGGCTCACACCCCCGTCCTACTCACCCGCATCCCTGCAATGCATCTCTGTCCCGTGCTGGCAGCTCTTCCTTGTTCCTGTGCTCAGCGGTCATATGGTACCGCTCATTAAGGTAATGAATATGGGCTCCATGCCTATGGAGACTCGTGCATATTCATTACCTTAATGAGTGGTGCCATGTGACCACTGTACACAGGAAGAAGCTGCCAGCGCAGGGACAGAGATGCAAGGGACGGAGATGCAGCAACGGAGAGTGAGTATAGATGTCTTCTGGAAGTTCCCTCCCCCGCTGGCTTTCTGGACAATGACTTGTGTATACGCCGAGGGGGGGGCGTTTTTAGCACACAAAAATGTGCTGAAAATCTCAGCTTATACACGAATATATGCGGTATACCATTTTGTTGCTGAAACGATCTTTTGATAACCCGTTATTGCATTTTAATGCAATGTTGCAACAACCAAAAAAAGTAATTCTGGCGTTTTTAATTTTTTGTCTCATTACGCTGTTTAGCGATCGGATTAACTCTTTTTTCATATTGATCGGGCGATTCTGAACGCGGTGCTATAAAATATGTTTGTTTGTTTTTTTATTGTTTTATTTTGAATGGGGCGAAAGGGGGGTGAGTAGAACATTTATATATTTTTATTTTCTTAATATTTTTTAACACCTTTTAATACTTTTTGCATGCTTCAATAGTCTCTATTGGAGACTAGAAGCTGCTCTTGTCTGGTCAGCTCTGCTACATACAGGTGATGATCAGATCGCTTGTATGTAGCAGAATCACTCACTGGCTTTGAGCGCCGAGCACTGGGCGGCGCTCATAGCAATCTGGCAGAGACAACGATAAATGTCTGCTAGAGACCACTTGTTGCCATGCCAACTCATCGGTGCCCCACGATCACGTGACGAGGGTCACCGATGGGCAAATATCCAGCGCCCCTGCCGGAAGTGTGAGTTAAATGCCACTGTCAGCTTGACAGTGGCATTTAGTGAGTTAACAACCGCGGGTGGTTTGCGATTCCACCCGCGGCTGTTAGAAGCACATGTCAGCTGTTCAAAACAGCCAACATGTGCTGGGAAAGATGTGGGATCACCGCCAGAGCTCGCATCAAAGGGAGGGAGTTCGACATTGGTGTACATTTATGCCTGATGTCGGAAAGGGGTTAAGCTAGAGGGACTACTAACCAAAAAATACCATGAAGACCAAGGAGATCTCCAAACAAGTCAGGAACAAAAGTTGTTGAGAATCTCAATCTCTGATGATTCCATAGAGCACCATTAAATCCATTATCATCAAATTGAAAGAACATGTTACCACAACAAACCTGCCAAGGAAAGGCTGCTCACCAAAACTCTCAGCTGGCAAGGAGAGCATTAATCATAGAGGCAGCACACAGAACAAAGGTAGCCCTGAAGGAGCTGCAGAGTTCCCAAGCAGAAAGTAGAATATCTGTCCATAAGACCACAATAAGCCTTACATTCTGTAGATGTGGCCTTTATGGAAGAGCGGGCATTAAAAAGGATTTACTTACACACAACAATTGTAAGGCTCGTTTTGAGTTTGCCAAAAGGCTTGTGGTAGACTCCACAAATGTATGGAGGAAGGTGCTGTGGTTAGATGAGACTAAAATTGAACTTTTTGGGCACCAAGGTAAACACTATTCTAGTGTCCAACCAATACAGTTCATTAGTAATCATTACCCCAAGAACATCATCCCCACAGTGAAACATTATGGTGGAAGCATCATGCTGTGGGGATGTTTTTCGGCAGCAGGGACAGGGAAAATGGTCTGAGTCGAAGGGAAGATGGACAGTGCGAAATGCAGGCATATTCTTCAGCAAAACCTGTTTAAATCTGTCAGTGATTTGAGACTGGGATGGAGGTTCGCTTCCAACAAGACAATGACCCAAAGCATACTGCTAAAGCAACGCTCTAGTGGTTTAAGGTGAAACATGTAAATGTTTGGGAATGGCCTAGTCAATGCCTATACCTCAATCCAATTGAGAATCTGTGATCAGACTTGAAGATTGCTGTTCACCAGAGGAAACCATCTAACTTTATGGAATTGGAGCAGCTTTGCCTTGAGGAATGGATAAAAATCCTGGTGGCAAGTTGTGCAAAGCTCAGAGACTTATCCAAAGCGACTTGCAGATGTAATTCCTGCAAAAGGAGGCTCTATAAAGTACTGACTTTAGGGGGTTGAATTGTTAGTTATGCACATTGATGCTTTCAGTTTTTTTTGTCCTATTTGTTGTTTACTTCACAATAAAAAGAAAATCAAATGTTCATAGTTCTAGGCATGTTCTTTACATGAACTGATGCAAATCCTGAAAAAAACCCCCTGAAATTCCAGGTTATGAGGTAGAAAATGCGAAAAATCACTGTAAGCTCTCATAACACCCTATTTTGACAAAACTACACCTACATCCTTAGTGGTTTTTCTCTTAAAGGTATAGGTCAACAATTTCAGATTGGTGGGGTTCCAACTCTTTTGTCCCTTGCCATTAAACTGTTTGAAGAGGCTTGGCGTTTGTCTTCCAGCCTTTTTATAGTTTGCATTGCGCTATCTACCTGCTCATTGTCTACTTACTATGATAGCAGCTGTATATTGCAGCACAGTCCTATTCACTTCAGTGAAGCAATGCCGCTATACCCAGCATAACCACTACACCCACCAAATAATAATAAATCGGATGTTCAACCAATAGCCACAGATATGGACATTTTTCTGTTTTGCTGCTGCAACTATTTTTTCTAATGTGACAATAAGAAGGTAGGCATATTGATCAATCATTTAACGGCTTATCTGGGGATACATAATATTTTTTACAATGGCTTAAGAACTAACAGGCAAGCTACCTGCGTGTTGTGCCTGGTGCCGATCTATTTGGGCGCTGAGCGGTCACATGTCCCATTGACAACGTGGCAGCTTCTCTTTGTCTTTGCTCTGTTGACAGGGCGTGACTGCTGACATCATGCTGATTGATTGCCTAAATGCAGAGAGTCGGCTGTCATTCAGCAACATGTCGGAAGTCACGCCTGTGGACAGAGCAGCCTGGAAGAGGAAGAGCAGCTGAAGCACCACAGGCAGTTAGTTGCATCATTTAGCAACAACCTGTCTGTTAGTTTTAGGCACTTAGTTTAAAAAAAATGTCCTGGATAAGCCTTTTAATTAGTTTCTCCTTAAAGAGGTTTTCTGAGATTAGACAAAAATGTCAGGTTTGATCTAAGATAGTCTCACATATGTCTACAGGTTGTTTTTGGATTTGACCTCCGCCTCATTTGCTTCACTACTGTTAAAAAAAAACATTGGCAGGTCGAGCTATGCTTGTGATATTTTTTCTCATCCTGATAAAAACTGATGGATACAGAGGATTTACAGCAGTGCATAAAGGCTAAACAGCTCCCTCGGTTCCCCATGACCTCTGTGTGCTGCTATTGGGAGTCACAGAGCTTGTACAGAGTAGGCCACAATGTTTTTTCCATTGGAAAACGACACTCTTTGTTATAGCAACCTTTCTCTGCTGTGCACTATTCTCTAGTCTTTGACTATAGCCGGCAATGTAAGTGTAGGGAAGGTGACCTGACGGACGGACGGACTAGTCAGAGTGAAGGAAAGGTTTGCACAGTGTAGGTAGGTGTCAGTTATTACAGTGGGGAAACAGCTAGGAAAGTGTAGTGGACGTGCAGTACCTTGGGTTGACCATTAGATGGCAGGGAGGAGTGTGAGCAAAGGACTTGACATCAGCTTAGGGCTTTAGAAACCGTTGGTCATGGGGGGCGGACTGACAGTTTCAAGGAACCGGGTTAGCTATAAATACTGAGGGAGGGTTCCAGAAGGTTCCAGTCCCCAGGGGGAGCCTCAGTGACAGGAGGACTGCGACAGTCTGTGCGCTGTGAGGTGAATCCAGACCAGGGGGACTGGGGAGAGAGAACAACAGGGGGGTGGTCCTGACAGACCGCAACAGAGACGAGATAAAGGGAATAGGCACACCGTGTAAAGAACGACGTTTGACCAGTGAATGGACTGTTGGTGATTAGGCTTAGGGCAGCCACAGTGTCGGAAGCTGTCACTACGTCAGGAAAGGCAAAAAGGACAGGACGTATATATACGTCCCAGGCGAGAAACACGGTGTGTGAAGCGGCTCTGGATACAGAGGGCCATGAGTTAGGTACTGTGCTGTGTTGTGAAGCGGCTCTGGATGCGGAGGGCCGAGAGAGAGAGATATGGCGATGTGCTGCGAGGGCCGTCAGGCGGACGGCGCGCGAAAATAAACTTGGACCTGTTGTACCCAGTACCTGCCTCCATTTCGTCTCTGTTTCGTCTCTGCGTGGTAAGAAGAGGGACCACCCCCCCAGCCCGGCCCTCCAACCCTACATTTGGCGTAGTCGGCAGGATCGCCGCCGCTAATACATCATCTTTTGCGGCAGGCATGCCTCAAAGAATGGAAAAGGACTTGGACTGTGCTGCTTGGATTATAAATACCTGTGGATTACAATTGGCTTACCTGTGGATTACAAATTGGGAGCGCTGTGGTGACTCCGTGGTGCTGACAGAAGATCCGGGGCGGTATCAGGAGCTGCGCAAGATGGCGGCATTACTACAGCGCAGGGGAGAGGTCCGGGTGTTTGCAGTCGTGTTGAATGGACTGGGACCCCCTCCAACGTACCCCCGTGGACAGCAGTATGTGCCCGGAGGCCGACGCTCCCATGTACTGGACTCTGGCAGATGGGTGGAAAGGCCTGCCAACGCCCCACCCAGCAGGAGGAGTGGTACAAAAGAAAAACTTGGCTGCGGCTGTCTGATGCCATTCGAGTGCTGCCCAACGGACGGTATGAGACGCTGTGGGTGTCGGGGCCCCGGCCGCCTAGAGTGGCAGTGGCGGCAGGGGATGGAGCTGTGCCAGGAGTCGCCCTCAGGACCACGGGCGGGTAGCGGGACGCTGGGCTGGGGAGCGGAGCCTGAGCGGAGTCAGCGAGAGCGGCCGCCACCAATACCGGCAGAGGACTTCCCAGCGGAGCCCCCGAGTCTGGGGGAAAGGCCCGCAGGACAGTGGAGCGAGGGACGGAGGCTGCGGGGGAAGCCGCGTGTTGATGTGATGAAGGCCGCAGCGCCAGGGAAGGTGAGAGTACCCCCGGCACCACCAGTGCCTCTGCAAGTGTCCCCCACCATTCTGCCACAGCACGCGGTCTCCAGCATACCGGAAGGTCGGGCTGCAGAGGGCCCTATGATATACGCAGAGTTGAGTGAGGCCCCTGCCCCCGTCCCCGTCCCTCAGCCATCCCGCCCGGAGTCACCAGGGCGGAGCTTGTTGACAGAAGATGCGTCTGTGCTCTCTCGGCCGGAAAAACCTCCATCACCAGAACTGGCTGTCACCCTGGCTCTGCTGGAAGTATTGGATGCGGCCTACCCTGCGGCCGCAGTGATGCCTGCATTAGAACCGGCTGTGGCCTGTGTGACAGGCCCTGTGGACCAGCCCCCCGGAAACACGGCTGCTCCCATCCGCCACCCGGCCCCAGCGGCTGCTGAGCCGCAGAAATCATCGGCCGCCTCTGATCCACGCCCTTTCTCGGCAAGGTCCCACCCACCGGACTCTGGGACTGGCGCGACCCCCTCTGTCTGGGTGGCGGAGGTGATAAAACAAAAGAAGATCCGGGAGCAGGAGGAATGGAGCCTGCTTCACTCAAAAGAGGAGGCTGGCATGGCGGTGGAAAGATCCCGGGGACGGCTGGTGTACACCAACACGGACAGGAGGCACGGTTTCATTCGTGACCAGTCTGGCCAGAAAGTGTACGTGAATGTAGCATCCATACGTCATGGCCGGGCCCTGAAAGAAGGGGACTTCGTCTCCTTCTATAAAGAATACTGCCCCCGCGGGTATTATGCGGTGGCAGTACTGGCGGAGCCTGAGAAAAGCGGACCCCCGTGAAAAAAAGGACTGATATGGACACTCTCGGTTCCCCCAGGAGTTCCACGGCTGTGGAGCCCTCACCTCTGTCCATTGAGAGTGGGATAGACTGTCAGGAGTTCGATGCACCGTTGTGCAGGTTATAAGGACAGTTGCATTTAAAAAAAAAAATGTTTTTGTTGTTGTTTATCTGATGCAACTATTCTCTCTCTCTTTCTTCTTTCTATGTTCTTTATATACGAAAATATGTTTACCTGACAGAACGGGGATACGGAAAAGCGGAGGAGTGTCCAGGTCCAAGGAAGGGGGGGGAGGAAGAAAGAGGATCTGCCATGTTATGTTGTTATATGTTGGTTTTAAAAGCAAAAGAAAATGGAAAAAAAAAATTATAAAAATGGGTACTTGTGATATTGTAAAGTTGTTTTGGTGTACAATATGCACAAAAAAATGAAACAGGTCCGGGTAAGGGAAGGTCTGCGGGACCAAAGGAAAGTGTGAGATCCGGTAGGGATCTAAGAGTTGAGGAGGTCTGGGAGACCGGGACGCCGACCATGACATGTTATTGAAAGAAAGGAAAATGAGTTGGAAGACGTGAGGAAGACAGCCGTCCTAGGTCAGGTCCCCAACACCACAGACACCCCTGAAGGAGGAAGGCGGGCACTGGTAATGATCTGGAAGGTAAGAGACCTCGATCATGGCGTACCGAATAGTGGAAGGTGACAGTAGGGGAGAGTAGGGGAAGGTACACGCCATAGAGAGAAAATGGGTGTACCTAGCCCAATTTGAAAGACGTCATGTGGCGTGCGCGCTGGTGAGTAGCAGTAGGCTGCTCAGAGCATAGTGCTCCCAGTATGGTTCGGCCCCCGCAGATGGTGGGTTTGGCTCAACAGCTGGTCCGACAACAGAATGTAGGTGTAGCTTCAGAACGACGAAGGCAGGGATGACGATTGTCGAGGATGACAATGGACAAAGGAAGGGAGAGTGTAGGGAAGGTGACAGGACGGACGGACTAGTCAGAGTGAAGAAGGAAAGGTTTGCACAGTGTGGGTAGGTGTCAGGTATTACAGTGGGAAAACAGCTAGGAAAGTGTAGTGGACGTGCAGTACCTTGGCTTGACCATTAGATGGCAGGGAGGAGTGTGAGCAAAGGACTTGACATCAGCTTAGGGCTTTAGAAAACCGTTGGTCATGGGGGGCGGAGTGACAGTTTCAAGGAACCGGGTTAGCTATAAATACTGAGGGAGGGTTCCAGAAGGTTCCAGTCCCCAGGGGGAGCCTCAGTGACAGGAGGACTGCGACAGTCTGTGCGCTGTGAGGTGAATCCAGACCAGGGGGACTGGGGAGAGAGAACAACAGGGGGGTGGTCCTGACAGATAGACCGCAACAGAGACGAGATAAAGGGAATAGGCACACCGTGTAAAGAACGACGTTTGACCAGTGAATGGACTGTTGGTGATTAGGCTTAGGGCAGCCACAGTGTCGGAAGCTGTCACTACGTCAGGAAAGGCAAAAAGGACAGGACGTATATATACGTCCCAGGTGAGAAACACGGTGTGTGAAGCGGCTCTGGATACAGAGGGCCATGAGTGAGGTACTGTGCTGTGTTGTGAAGCGGCTCTGGATGCGGAGGGCCGAGAGAGAGAGATATGGCGATGTGCTGCGAGGGCCGTCAGGCGGACGGCGCGCGAAAATAAACTTGGACCTGTTGTACCCAGTACCTGCCTCCATTTCGTCTCTGTTTCGTCTCTGCGTGGTAAGAAGAGGGACCACCCCCCCAGCCCGGCCCTCCAACCCTACATAAGCAATGACTATTTCAGGGAGACCTATCAGGCATACAAATATAGTATAAGATCTGCTAAAAGTTTTTTTGCTGAAAAAATAAACAAAAGCAAAACAAACACAGTAGATATACAGGGTGGGTCATTTATATGGATACACCTAAATAAAATGGGAATGGTTGGTGATATCAACTTCCTGTTGTGGCACATTAGTATATGGGAGGGGAGAAACTTTTCAAGATGGGTGGTGACCATGGCAGCCATTTTGAAGTCAGACATTTTGGATCCAAATTTATTTTTTCCAATGGAAAGAGGATCATGTGACACATCAAACTTATTGAGAATTTCATAAGAAAAACAATGGTGTGCTTGGTTTTAACATAACTTTATTATATCATGAGTAGTGTTGAGCGATACCGTTCGATACCCAAAAATATCGTATCGGATGGTATCGCCCGATACGAAAAAAATATCGGGTATCGCCGATTCCGATAGTCCCATTCAAGTCAATGGGACTTCCGGTATCGGAATTAAAAAAAGCCCTTTATTTCCTTGTTGGCTAATTCTACATAATTGAAAACAAATAAGAATCATGTAGAATGTATTGTGGGAGGTGGATGAGACATTAAAAGCATAGTGGTTTATTCAAATCACATGGCATAACATTAATTCCAATTTTTTTTTTCAGTACGTTCGGAGTTAAAAAGATATTGACTATGTTAACCTTTTTTATATTTTGTCAGATATGTATGTTTCACAACTTCCATGCTCTTCACGTTCTTTTGTACTTCTCCCACACTTTCTCCTTCATGATCCGCAGCAGTAGCATTTTTTTCATCAACTTTTTCTTCACCTTATTCATCTTCTTCTTCTTCATCTTCTTCCCATTAATTTTTTTTTCCATTCTTCATATTCTTCTTAATCAGCTATTATCAATTTTAATATGCTATTTCTTCATCTTCTTCCTATTCTTCTTTGTCTTCATTTTCTTATGGTGACAGGCATTCCTGTAGTATTTATCTATAAAAGTTATAAGATTACACCTTACGTTCTGCCTGTCACAAAAGATTTACAACAGGATTTGTCCGCGTTCAGTTTGGCCTGCAGCAGCAGGCATTTTCCAGGGGCACCACGAGGAGGAACGGACTCACCCCCATTTACTGCTTAGTCTTCTTCTGCTTATAATTTTGATTTCTTCTATGCTGATTTTTAGTCTTATGCTTAATGTTCTTCTGCTTTCTGTTCTTCTGCTTTAGCTTCTTCTGCTTCTTGTTCTTCTGTCTTTTGTTCTGTATCTTGGTGGTTGTCTTCATGTTCTTTGTCCTCTTGGTCTTATTATTTAGGGTCATATTTCTGGTCTTCTTTGGTGTGGTCTTCAGGGTCGTCATCATCAGGGTCGTCGTCATGGAGATCAATAAGGATTACCAAAGACAATTTCAAAAAGCTTGATCTTGGAAATGTAGCAGAAGGTACAAGAAGGCTGAGAAACTGGCGAGAACCAGCAGACAGTGCTGGCACCCGGATGGGTAGCAGAAGGAACAAGAGCCAATGGCACTACCGAGGACCAACTGACGGTGCTGGACCACGGTTACTAAGCAGAAGGTACCTGTGCTAAAAAGCACTACCAAGGACCAGCTGACGGTGCTGGACCTCGGATACAGAGATGGAGGCACCTAGGCCAAAGGCTGTGGCGAGAACCAGCAGACAGTGCTGGCACCCGGATGGGTAGCAGAAGGAACAAGAGCCAATGGCACTACCGAGGACCAACTGACGGTGCTGGACCACGGTTACTAAGCAGAAGGTACCTGTGCTAAAAAGCACTACCAAGGACCAGCTGACGGTGCTGGACCTCGGATACCGAGATGGAGGCACCTAGGCCAAAGGCTGTGGGGAGAACCAGCAGACAGTGCTGGCACCTGGATGGGTAGCAGAAGGAACAAGAGCCAATGGCACTACCGAGGACCAACTGACGGTGCTGGACCACGGTTACTAAGCAGAAGGTACCTGTGCTAAAAAGCACTACCAAGGACCAGCTGACGGTGCTGGACCTCGGATACTGAGATGGAGGCACCTAGGCCAAAGGCTCTGGCGAGAACCAGCAGACAGTGCTGGATCCCGGGTGGGTAGCAGAAGGTACCCATTCAAAGCAAAGTAGCCAGGCCGCAAGCCGGCCGCAGTTACCGAAACCCACAGTCCTACAGGAGGTCCATGTCCCATTGGCACTATGGATCCAGCCTTCAGTGCCAGTTCCCGCAGCCCACATAGGAGTCACCTAAACTGCAGGCACCGTAGAGTCGGCTAACCCGGCCGCAAGACGACAGGACAACGGATTGGTGGCATAGTGACCTTGACACTACCCGGAAACAGCAAGCGTGCTGGAACCAGGCTGGGCAACAGGGAGTCCCCGTGCCAAAGACACTGCTGAGAACCAGCTGAAGGTGCTGGAACCCAGATGGGTAGCAAAAGCTACAAGAGCCAATGGCACTACCGAGGAACAGCTGACGGTGCTGGACCACGGTTACTAGGCAGGAGGTACCTGTGCTACAAAGCACTACCAAGGACCAGCTGACGGTGCTGGACTTCGGATACCGAGATGGAGGCACCTAGGCCAAAGGCTCTGGCGAGAACCAGCAGGCAGTGCTGGAACCCGGGTGGGTAGCAGAAGGTACCCATTCAAAGCAAAGTAGCCAGGCCGCAAGCCGGCCGCAGTTACTGAAACCCACAGTCCTACAGGGGGTCCATGTCCCATTGGCAATACGGATCCAGCCTTCAGTGCCAGTTCCCGCAGCCCACATAGGAGTCACCTAAACTGCATGCACCGTAGAGTCGGCTAACCCGGCCGCAAGACGACAGGACAACGGATTGGTGGCATAGTGACCTTGACACTACCCGGAAACAGCAGGCGTGCTGGAACCAGGCTGGGCAACAGGGAGTCCCCGTGCCAAAGACACTGCCGAGCACCAACTAGCGTTGTTGGAGCCCAGGGAGAACCAGGGTGCAGGCCGAGGCCTACTTGGTGGCAGTTTTAGATTGTTTGTAGGCTACAACAGACTGTCAACGTGCTCCAATTAGGCATCTGTCTCCACTCTGTTTCCAGGATTTCACGTGACCACCAACACCGCCAGTTTATGCGTACAATAGCCGTCTGCCCAATCCACACGTGTTCCTGTGTTACTGGTGTTCTGTAATGTCAGCAGATCCCCTGATGTTTGTCTGCCAATGTCTCCTGCTCTGTCCACGTTCCCACCACTTGCAGTGGGAAGGTGGACAGCGCAGGAGACAGTGCCGGACACACATTGGGGGATCAGCTGACGTTACAGAACACCAGGAACACAGGAACAAGTGTGGAATGCGTGGACGGCAACTGTGAGCAGGAACTGGCGGTGTTGGAGGTCAGGGGAAATACTAGAGACAGAGTGGAGACAGAGGCCAAATCAGAGAATGTTTAAATCTGAAGTAGTTACAATTTGGAGGCAGCAGCAGTTTGCCCTCCACACAGCAGAGGATCAGCTGACGTTACTGACCCCCACTTTCACATGAACAAGTGTGTTTTTCTGTGTGGACAGCACTTCCGAGCAACAACTGACGATGTTGGAGCCCAGGGATAGTCATTTTGTAGGCTGAGGCCAACTTGGAGGCAGTTTAAGATAAGACGTTGTTTGAATTTGGAGGCAGCAGCAGTTTGCCGTACACACAGCAGGGGATCAGCTGACGTTACCGAACCCCACTTACACATGAGCGAGTGTTTTGTCTGTGCGGACAGCACTTCTGAGCCCAACTGGCGGTGTCGGAGCCCAGGGAAAAACAGGTAGTAGGCCGAGGCCTACTTGGTGGCAGTTTGCGATTGTTTCTAGACTACTACTAACTGTCAACGTACTCCAATTAGGCCTCTGTCTTCACTCTGTTTCGAGTATTTCCTCTGGCTTCCAACCACGCCAGTTGCTGCTCTGAAATGCCGTCTGCACAACCCACACTTGTTCCTGTGTTACTGGGGTTCTGTAACAGCAGCTTCTCCCTAGAGGGGAGTCTGGCAATGTCTCCTGCTCTGTCCACATTTCCACTACAAGTAGTGGGAATGTAGACAAAGCAGGAGACATTGCCGTGCTCACCTCTGGAGATGAGCAGATGTGACAGGACCCAGGTAACACAGGAACAAGTGTGGATTGTGCAGACGGCACTTGAGAGCAGAAACAGGCGGTGTTGTAGGCCGGAGGAAATACTCAAAACAGAGTGGAGACAGAGGGCAAATCAGAGAACATATTAAATCAGAGGTAGTCAGAAGTTGTAGGCAGCAGGAGAGTTTGCCGTACACACAGCAGGGGATCAGCTGACGTTACCGAACTCCACTTACACATGAGCGAGTGTTTTGTCTGTGCGCACTGCACTTCTGAGCAACAACGGGCGTTGCTGTTGCCCAGGAAATAAAGTTCAGGTCATAGAAACATGAACACAACAGGAGACCTGGATCCTGTTGCCAGCCAATTATTTATTCTGGAAGAGGACTGGCAAATTCAGGTGAGATCCAGGCCTTGTTCATTTTCACAAAAGTAAGCCGGTCAACATTATCGGCGGATAGTCGCGTGCGACGGTCTGTTACCACACCACGTGCAGCACTAAAGACACGTTCCGATAATACACTGGCAGCAGGGCAAGCCAGCACCTCCAATGCATACTGGCTAAGCTCTGGCCATGTATCCAGCTTAGAGACCCAATACTTGAACGGGGAAGAGCCGTCTGGGAGAACACTAACAGGGCACGACAAATAGTCTGTCACCATCTGACGGAAACGTTGCCTCCTGCTGACTGGAGCCGTCTGTGATGGTGTAGCCGTTTGTGGCGGTCCCACAAAACTTTTCCACATTTGGGCCATACTGGCCTTGCCTTGTCCTGCGGCACTGCCTCTGCTACCTCTTTGTGCAGAGCTTCCTCCACTGCCTCTACCCACATGGCTGCTTTGAAAAGCACTACCAGCAACACTTGCGGGGGGAATGGAGAACATGATGGCCTGCACAAGTGTTTATTGGTACTCCCGCATTTTTCGCTCCCGGTTCAACTGTGGTATGAGGCTTTGTAAGTTGTCCCGGTAGCGAGGATCTAGGAGGGTGTACACCCAATAATCAGCCGTGTGGAGAATGTTGGCGATGCGGCGGTCATTTAACAAGCACTGCAGCATGAAATCAACCATGTGCTGCAGACTGCCAACTGGACCGGAAACGCTGTCCCCAGCTTCAGGCAGCATCTCTGCCTGCTCAGCATCACCCCACCCTCGCTGTACACACTGACTACTAGAGCCTTGTGTACCTCCCTCCTCTGGAGAGATGTGTTCCTCCTCCTCCATTGACTCCTCGTCATCCCCCTCACTAAGTGTCCCCTGCCTGGGCCTTTGTGTGGAAGCACGTTGCGCAGATTTGCCAGAAGCAGATGGCATTTCTGACTGCTCATCCTCGACCTCTTCAAAAACCTCCTCACTTAGTGCTTGTAAGGTTTTTTGAAGCAAACAGATGAGGGGGACAGTCATGCTGATTAGTGCATCATCTGCACTGGCCATCCGCGTGGAGTCATTGAAGGCACGCAAAACTTGGCAGATGTCCCTCATAGTGGCCCACTCAGTGGTGGTGAAGTGTGTCCGGCGCACAGTGCGACTTGTTTGCGCCTGATGCAGCTGGTACTCCATTACTGCTGCCTGCTGCTCACACAACCGCTCCAACATATGTAACGTTGAATTCCACCTGGTGGGGAGGTCACATATGATGCGATGTTCTGGCAGGCGGAATCGTCGTTGCAGAGATGCAATGCGCGATCTTGCCATGCTGGAACGCCGCAAGTGAGCACACTCTAGGCGAACCTTGTGCAGCAGTGCATCAAGATCCGGATAGTCCCTCAGAAAGCTCTGCACGACCAAATTGAGCACGTGTGCCAGACATGGTATGTGAGTGAGGTTGCCTAGGCCCAGAGCTGCCACTAGATTTCGGCCATTGTCACTCACTACCAAACCTGGCTGGAGATTCGCTGGCACAAACCACACATCGCTCTCCTGCTTGATGGCATTCCAGAGCTCCTGTGCTGTGTGGCTCCGATTCCCCAAAGAAATTAATTTAAGGACGGCCTGTTGACGTTTGGCCACACCTGTGCTCATATCTTGCCTAACAGGCTCACGCAGTGCTGATTCCGAGGAACTAGAGTAGGAGGAGGACTCAATATGTACAGACTGCATTCCTGCAATCCTTGGAGTTGGCAGAATACGTACAGAGCCACTCTCCAGATCTGTACCCGGCTCCACAACATTGACCCAATGGGCAGTGAGGGAAAGGTATCGTCCCTGTCCATGGCTGCTGGTCCACGCATCGGTGGTCAGGTGGACCTTGCTACTGACGGCATTTAGTAGCGCATTTTTAATTTTTCCCTCCACATGCTTTTGCAGGGCAGGGACAGCTTGCCTGATGAAATAAAAGCGGCTGGGCATATTGTATTGTGGAATTGCCAATGACATAAAGTTCCGGAAGGTGTCAGTCTCCACCAGCCTGAATGACAGCATCTCAAGGGCCAGTAGTTTGGCAATGCCGGCATTCAGAGCCAGTGCTCGGGGATGGTTTGCCGAGTATGGCCACTTTTTCTCCCATGCCTGTGCTACCGATTGCTGGTGAGTGGCCTGGGAGTGTGCTGATGACTGTGAACGTGGTTCAGTGGGTGGAATTTCACTGGGTCTCTGGACAACAGTGGCAGTGGTTCTTCCATGGCGTTCCAGTGAGGAAGCCGAACCAGCTGTGTGTGAGCTGGAGGAAGAGGCCCCAACACGAGCTGAAGAGGTGGTAGGTGCTGCTGAAGGTTGGCCTACATCTTCAGTGTGTCTGTGTAACTCCACCTCGTGCTTGGTACGCACATGTTTCCACATATTTGTGGTATTGAGGTTGCTCACATTTTTCCCTCGTTTCACTTTCTGATGACACAGCTTGCATTTGACAAAGCAAATGTCATCTGCAACTGTGTCAAAAAAAGACCACGCAATGCAAGTCCTGGGAGCGCCCGTTTTGTGTTTTGGAAGAGGATTGCTCCTCACGGGTGCCAAAGTGGAGGCTACAGGCAACCAAGTCTGCCCCCGCCCTCTCCCTCCTCTTTTGGCCGTTCGGGGAATCTCTTCCTCAGAGCTGCTCCCACCACCTTCCTGTGGCTGACGCCATGATGGGTCAAGGACCTCATCATCTCCACTCCCCTCTTCAAGCACCGACTGGTCCTGGGTTGTCTCGCCAGCACCGTACGCACCAGAAATTGGCAACTGAGTCTCATCATCATCAGATGAGCACTGAGGTGTGCTAACAATAGGCACTGGCCCACCCGCCTCTTCAGATTCAGAGTGACAAAGCAGTTGCGCATCACTGCATTCTCCCTCTTCTTCACGCTCTAGAATGCTGCTTGGCTGGCCACCTCTTTCCAAGCCAACAGATTCTGAGAACAGAAGTAAAGATTGAGATGGCTCCTGTCCAGGGCTCTCAGACTGCCTGGGCAATTTGGCAGGTGGTGAAGAGACAGATGGTTGCTCTTCAGTGCTCTGGCCTTGGGAGGATGCGGAAGTCATTGAAGTGGATGCGTTAGCTGCCATCCATCCGACAACGGCTTCAATTTGTTCGTCATGCAGCAGTGGGGTACGGCGAGGTCCTACAAAGCTGCGCATGAAGGACTGTTGCCTGGTAAAAGTGGGGTATGCCGGGTCACTGGTGGCCGCAGCAGACACCGAATCCCCACGTCCTCTCCCTGCTGAATCCCCCCGTCCTCTCCCTGCTGAAACTCCACGGCCACGACCACGTGCCTTACTCCCTGCCTTCTTCATCTTGGTAGACTGATAAAGATAGGCAGAAAAGTAACAAAGGGGTGGCTTAGTGTTCTTATTCCTGAACACCTGCTAACCAGTATAAGAAACACTAATTTGGCTAAGAGTGTGTGTACTACACTTTAATATGATCTAATGTGGCCTAGACAACTCTAAAGTGGAGTGTTTGGTGAACTTTATTTCCTTTTTTTTTGGGGGGGGGGGAAAGAAAAGGATGTGACCAAAGTTCGAAAGCTATAGTATCACAAACTTTTTGGAGCGATTACAATGCAGGAAGCTAACCTACAATGCAATTGATGAGGCTCCAAAAAATAGGGTGATACTAGTCTGGCTGGCCCTGAAGGGCACAAGCCAGCAAAAAGGCTCCTCTATCTAATCCTATATAGTGTTTGCAACCAACCAATGACAATGGATGCGGTTGGAAGCACACTAATATAGGAGCAAAAATCTGGCTAAATTAGCTGCAAAAAAAGGACTATGTATGAGGCAGTGACGCACGCTGAGCGGACTACAGCTAGCGGTGGCTGTAGAACACACTGCAACGTGAGCTGCACTCACACACAGAGAGACCTATCAGACAGCCAAAAACAGTGCAGAGAAATTGGCTATAGCACTGAAAGGCTGCTGAAAGGCTCCGCTGTCCACTCCTTTAGTGTTTGCAACCAACGTATATGGATACGTATGGAAGCACACTATACAGGAGAAAAAAAAAGCAGCAATAAAAGAAAAATGTGTATGAGGCAGAGACACACGCTGGCCGGCCTACAAGCAGACGTGCCTGCAGGACACACTACACAGCGTGGGTCTGCACTCACACAGCCCTTGCAGACAGCTGTGAACACTGCTGCTAGGCAAAAGAAAGCTACAGTGGTGGTTTATGTAGCCTGGATAAAGCACAATATTGTTTTTAGAATCGCTATTTCTAACTGTCCCTCACAGTCTTCAACAGCAGCCTGTCCCTAACTGAATTCACAGCAGAGTGACCAGAAATGGCGGCTGCAGCGCTTTTTATAGTGCATCATGACATCATTTCAGCAGCCAATCACAGCCATGCCAGTAGTTAACATGCCTACATGCCTAACAGGATGTGCCCTCACTTCTGAGGATCCCCATTGGCTGAATCAAATCGAGCGGGCTCCTAGCATTATGGGAACTTCCGATTCCGGTATTCGAAATGAAAAAAGTATCGGAACTAAGTATCGGAATTCCGATACAGCTAATATCGGCCGATACCCGATACTTGCGGTATCGGAATGCTCAACACTAATCATGAGTTATTTACAAGTTTATGACCACTTTTAAAATGTGTCAAAGTGCTGCCCATTGTGTTGGATTATCAATGCAACCCTCTTCTCCCACTCTTGACACAGTGATAGCAACACCGCAGAAGAAATGCTATAACAGGCTTCAAATATCTGTTGTTTCAGATGTTGCACATCTCTTATCTTCACAGCATAGACAACTGCCTTCAGATGACCCCAAAGAGGAAATCTAAGGGGGTCAGATCGGGAGACCTTGGTGGCCATTCACGTGACCCTCGACGACCAATCCACTTTCCAGGAAACTGTTCATGTAGGAATGCTCAGACCTGACACCCATAATTGATGGTATGCTGTGGTATATGCACCACCACATTATGGGTGTCAGGTCTGAGCATTCCTACAATGAATCTGACCCCCTTAGACTAGCATTTCTTCTGCGGAGTTGCTATCAGTATATACATATTAGTCCTTAAAACCCAAAGCCAACTATGGGTACATTCCGCAAGGATAAATGAACACTAAATGCCACTAGAGGGAATAAACAAATGGCACAAGGAATGTGGAGTACAAAATGTAAACAATTTTATTCATATTAGAATTCATATATCATACAATCACATATAGATGCCTCAAATTACCAAAAAGCTGCTGGATATATGGACAGAATAAATCACTACATTATTAAAGCTAAAATGAACCAATAGTGGTGCTGCGCTATGGTATATAGTGCCCGCATAATTATAAGTGCAACCGCTACAGACCAGATTATAATAAGTGCCCCAACTGACACATTACTCCTACATTTAGTACCTGGACCTGACAGAAGCGGATCACATTCTTTAGCAATTCAGGGCAAGCCATAACAACTGCTACCAAATGTAAAATAGTGATACCTGTATATAATGTCCACAATATCACCGCGATCTACCCCGACGCGCGTTTCGCCTCTTCTTCTTCTGGGTGTTGCTATCAGTGTTGCATTGATAATTCAATACAATGGGCAGCACTTTGAACACATTTTACAAGTGGTCATAAACTTGTAAATAACTCATGAAAGAATAAAGTTATATTAAAACCAAGCACATCATTGTTTTTCTTGTGACATTCTCAATAAATTTGATGTGTCACATGACCCTTTTCTTATTGGAAAAAATAAAGTTGGATCCAAAATGGACAACTTGATAATGGCCGCCATGATCACGACCCATTTTGAAAAGTTATCCCCCTCCCATATACTAATGTGTCACAAACAGAAAGTTGATATCACCCACTATTCCCATTTTATTTAGGTGTATCCATATAAATGGCCCACCCTGTATATCCCTAGTTATAGCCTGTGAAATCAACATATTCATAGTTTACATCGATTGCACTAAGAGAGCTGAAAAACAGCCTACAATAGACAAAAGACATTTCTATAACTAAGAGTCTCTTTTTAAGGTTTTGACTAGAACTTAAAGGGAATCTGACAGTAGGATGGTCCATCCTAAGCCGCCTATATTGGTATGTACAATAGGCCATAGGAAGCTGAATAAAAAGACACCTTTATATCTGTGATCTGATGTTTTATTCCAGAGATAGCCATGCTATTCTTATATGTAAATGAGCTGTTCAGAACTATGATTTGGACAATAATCTGCATGAGAATCTGCCTCCAGAGATTATTTTACATATGGGGGGGCATTACCAGTGTGATGTGTAATGGCTGCTCTCTGCTATCCTAATCTCTCTGCAAATCTGTGTGTGATTATAACTCACACATGTATAGATTCCTCTCATCTTCAGCTTCCAGCTCACAGGCGGACCATACAATACAGCAGAGCTTAGAGAGCTGCAAAAAAAGATGTTTGCAAGAAGACAAAGTTCAGTTTTATTGTTCTGTTTTAGCCACGTGTCTCACACTGGTAATGCCCCTTTTTATATAAAATAATCTCTGGAGGCAGATTCATGCATATCGGTGTCTGGTCCATAGCCTGGAAGAGGTCATTTTCATATTAAAAAAGTGGCATTGTCTGGATAAAGACATTGTAGATGTTAAAGTATCATTGTATTCAGCTTCCTATGACCTACTTGCCCATATAGATGTCTTAGGAGGGTTGATTCTACTGATAGTTCATCATTTGTTAAATGGAATCTATCTAATAGGGATAAGTCAGAAATAGAATTGGTGCAAAGCTATTCTCAGGACCTGATCCAGCAGTCTGGAGAGTGGCTCTTAATCGGGTGCCCTGCAAGTTGCCTATTACCTGACAACATCTGAGGCTCCTCTCCAATTACCCAGCCTAGCATGATGTCAATGTTGCTGCATGACCCTCATATAATGTCGTGCCAGGCCAACTTGTCCAAAGAAGAGCCATAGATCCTGTCAGGTAATAGTTGGTTCTCAGAGATCCTATCTGGCAGCCACAGATCACTTAACTGGCTGATGGACTGGGTCATATGAATCGATTTGCTCAAACTCTAGTTGTTATTATGAGATCAGCGGTGTTATATTCTACACCAGCCAGTGCAGGTTTCAGATAATAGGGGGTGCAGGGTGTTGGGCCAACCAATCTTGTAACTATTACCTATCCTATGAATAAACCTCATTTTTTGGGTCCCAGACTATTCCGTTAAGGTCTATAAATTTTATGTAACCCCTTTAAAACTTGAATTCCTCCTATGTACTACCTTACAAGCCCTATTTGATTTATAATAAGTTGGGTGAAAATGCTGAAATTGTCTAAAATAAAAGCACAGAACATGTAATCAATCACAGGGCCTCGTTCACTTATAAGGGTATGTGCACCCGTTGTGTAAATAGATGCAGAAATTTCTGGATCTCTTGGCAGAAAAAACGCAGCTCCAAAAACGAGCGTTTTTGATGCGTTCTTGCCCTTCATTTTTTGACTCATTTGAATGGTGAAAAATGCACAGAGAATTGACATGCTGCCGATTATTTTCTGCACCAAAATCTGCAAGTCAAAAATACTCAACATGTGCAAGACACGTCAGGTTTCTCTTTCACTTTGCTGGCAGCAGGATTGCTTCTGGTTTTGCTAGCAAATCACAATGGCAAAAACACACCAAAAATGCACCACATCTGCAATGTGTGCACAAGTGGTAATAGTGCGCTTGAAAAAATAAATCTGTGATGTGATGGGCTATGGCCGACACAAAGCTGTTTTTCTTTGAGACACTTTTCATAAATCTGCCCCATTGCATCAGTTTTACTCGGAGCAGTCTATGTATAAATATGATCCTAGATTCTGTCCATAAAAAGAAATGACCTTTTTGTCCTCCTGTCCCGTATTAGGCTAGTTTCACACTAGCGTTTATTCGAAGCAGCGCACGGCGCCGCTAAGCCCCGCCCCCTGCCGACTCCCTGCCCGCCCCATCCGGTCATCGCCGCCTACTATCGCACATGGACGCTTGCGATCTGCGCACCCTATCTTTAGCATAGGGTGCGCAGATCGTGCACTGGCCGTGCGCTAGTAGGATTTTGGTGTGCGCTGCGGACTTTTGAAGGTGCTCCCATGCGCGCCGAACGCAGCACGTTGCATTTCAGCGCGCACGGCGCACCTGCAAAAGTGCGCAGCGCATGCCAAAATCCTACTAGCGCACGGCCAGCGCACAATCTGCGCACCCTATGCTAAAGATAGGGTGCGCAGATTGCAAGCGTCCATGTGCGATAGTAGGCGGCGATGACCGGATGGGGCGGGCAGGGAGCCGGCAGGGGGCGGGGCTTAGCGGCGCTGCGTCGAATAAACGCTAGTGTGAAGCTAGCCTTACTGGTATGAAGTGATATGAGAATAAAATCCTTTGCAGTTGGTACAATGGTAAAAAGCATACATCTTATGACTGTATGCGTTGTGCCATTCACCTCATATTAATCTGCGGTATAAATGCCCAATATCTTGCATATAAATGTGCCTATATCGTGCTTCTCCAGAACTGGAGAGATTCCTGGCAGCTATGCTCTCTTTATCCACTGAATATTTCTACTAACGCAAAATTGCAGAGTGTGAAATTGAAAAACATATTCTCTTTCAGAATAAATCCTGTTTTATGGATATTTCTAATATCTTGATTTTACAATTCAGCCTGATACATGTGATGCATCAAAAGCAGAGTAAAGTTGAAATCAAATGCTTCTGTATTCCATTCCTGTCTTTATGGGGTGAGGGTCCCCAGGTACATTTCTAGGGTTACTCATGCTTCCACACTATATATAAAATTGTTAGCTATAATGTGCAGCTCAGTGGAGATTATAATCCCACTGAGGAATACTGTATGTAGGTAAACGCAAGTCTTCGGAGCTTGTTGTGTTTCCTTGGTTTCTGTGCGCACTTCCTGTTCTCACAAGCATATCACAGCTTGTTACCGAGTGCAGGTTAATGTTGGGAAACAAGGAGCGAATGTTTCCATTAATAAGCGAGCCTGACCGATTCATTAATGAACCACTGCTTACTCCAACCTTCTGCCAACCCATAATGACCAGTATGCACAGTTTGTCTTTTCTTCACTGATTAGAACAACAGTTCGTGTAGTAAAACATTGTCACCCTAATGACAAAAATCAATCAATATGTTTACAGATTAGGGATAAGGAAAAATGAAGCAGCGTGATAATAGTGAAAGCCTGACTTTACTTATCCAGTGATGCAGAAGAGGATAAAAGCCAAATCGGAATCTCAGTTTGTAAACACGATATTTCGGGGGTATTGCCTCTCATCAGTACAAAGAATGAGATATGATTTGGCTGATTGAGAGGCTTTTATCATACGTCTTATTTCAAGGCTTGTTAAAGGGTCGATATTGACTTGTAGGATTGCTATTTCCAACAGATGGCATTAGAGTTCAAGTCCTCTTCCTCTCTGAAGCGACAACTTGCATATTTAGTTTCCCAGAGGAGCAGGCAAGGCATTTAAGTCTCCTCATACTAGTGTGCCAGATCAGTCATGCCACTCTCCACAAGGAGAAACCTTACCCCATAGATCCCAGTCTTAGACTCACTCCCAGCCAAATTAGATCTCATACTTTGTACTGATGAGGGGCAATACCCCGAAACCCAACCATGTCTGCAAATTGAGATTCTGATTTGGCTTTTCTCCTAAGTCATGTGACAAGGGTTGTTAAAGGGTTAATAATGACTTGTAGGATTGCTACTTCCAATAGGTGGCACTAGAGTTCAAGTCCGTTTCCTCTCCGAAGAGACAATTTTCATGCTTATAAGGACTCATCTTGTCTGTTGTTAATCACATGATGTCATAGACCTAATGGAAAAGAGAAGAGTTAACTGGGTAGAAAGGTAAAATGAGCAATTGTTAGTACACAGTGCTGTATAATATGATAATTGCAATATATTAAGAGAATCAAATTACTAATGGAAGTACTTCCTTAATTGGATCTGGATGTTACCTGCCCTTTAAATTTATAGGCTTTAGCTCAGGAGAGGGACGTCCCATTTAACGACATCGCATTATCGTTAGCAATTGAATCCAAGCTATTTAATCAAAATATATTCTAAATATCCCAATTTCGGAAGTATATCCTTTATATAAGTACTGTAATACAAAAATCATATCTTCAATATTTAAATACAGTATGTTATCACACTCAGAGCGTAGTAGTTTATGTTTGCTTGTGTGCTGTATGTATTAGCAGAGCAGGTTAGAGAGAACCTTTTAAATAATATAAAGATACTTAAAGGGGTTAGCATCCAGATGTTACAGCATAGTGGATGAGATTTCTAGAAATCCCATGTCCACTACGCATGTATGTGCACCTGCAGATGACCTGCGGAAACTTTCAGGACCACAGCATGTCAATTTCTCTCCACAACAGAAATTTCATCAATAGAATGTTTTGGATGCGGTAAGTTCACGTGGCTCAGTGAGTTCGTGCAGATTTACCTGTGTTCAATAGAACCCAGCATTTTGGACACAGCGAAAATACGCTGCATCCAAAGCACTGCTACTTCTGGATTGTGGACACACAGCCTATAATGGCCATGTCTGACCGTGCAATAACGTGGTCTGATCCTACCACAGCTACTGACCAGGGGAAAGGAGAAACAAGAATACAGACATTACATCACAGGATGGCAAATGATTCTTTCTTTGAAGTAAAACATTCTACAGGGTGGGTCATTTATATGGATATATCTAAATAAAATGGGAATGGTTGGTGATATCAACTTCCTGTTTGTGTCACATTACTATATGGGAGGGGGAAAACTTTTCAAGATGGTTGGTGACTGGTGACCATGGTGGCCATTTTGAAGTCTGCCATTTTGGGTCCAACTGTAATTTTTCCAGTGGGAAGAGGGTCATGTGACACATCAAACTTATTGAGAATGTCACAAGAAAAACAATGGTGTGCTTGGTTTTAGCATAACTTTATTCTTTCATTAGTTATTTACAAGTTTCTCTTTGTTTACAGTCATTGACATGTCACAGAGGTTAACGCGTGAGGAGCGGATAGAAATTGTGTTGATGTATATATTTTTATCTTAAAATCAACTTTTGTTTATGGGAAAACCCCTTTAACTCCTTTCCAACATTGGGAGTAATAATGCACCCATGTCAGACTCCCCTTGTTTGCTGCGGGCTCCGGTGCTGAGCCTGCACCTTATTGGGCACATAACGGCTGATCTATACAGCTGACATGTGCCCACAACAGCCGGGGGTGGAAATCCAATCCACCCGCAGCTGTTAACTAGTTAAATGGTGCTGCTAAGTTTCTGACAGCGGCATTTAACTCGCGCTTACCTGAAACACTTTGCTAATCCCGCCCATTGGAGACCCGTCACATGATCTCGAGTCACCAATGGCTCGGCATGACAACAAGAGGTCTACAGCAGACCTCTATAATTGTCATTGCCAGATTGCTATGAGCGCTGCCCCGTGGTTGGCACTCATTGCAAGTGAACATTTCTGCTACACACAGGTGATCTGATCATCACCTGTGTGTAGCGAGAGTGATCGAAGTATAGCAGCTTCTAGTCTCACATAGAGAGTATTGAAGCATGCAAAACGTAAAAAAAGTTTTTAAAAATATTAAAAGTGTTAAAAAGATATAAAAGTTCAAATCACCCCCTTTTCGCCCCATTCAAAATAAAACGATAGAAAAAAACAAATATACACATATTTGGTATCACCACCTTCAGAATCGCCCAATCTATCAATGTAAAAAAAGAATTAACCCGATCGCTAAATGGTGTAACGAAAAAAAATTCAAAACGCCAGATTTACGTTTTCTGGTCGCAGCTACAATGCAATAAAATGCAATAACAGGCGATCAAAAGATTTTATCTACACCAAAATTATATCAATAAAAACATCAGCTCAGTGCACGAAAATATGTCCTCACCCAGCCCCAAATCATGAAAAATGGAGATGCTACAGGTCTTGGAAAATGGCGCCTTTTTTTAAAACAAATTTTGGAATTTTTTTCTCCACTTAAATAAAAAAGAAAATATACGTGGTTGGTGTCTGTAAACTGTATGACCTGTAGAATCATTGTAGCAGGTCAGTTTTAGCATTCAGTGAAGATGGTAAAAAAACCAAACAAATAACAGTTGAGGAATTGCCTTTTTTTGCAATTTCACCACACTTGTAATTTTTTTCCCGGTATGTTAAAACCAATAGAGTCATTCCAAAGTACAACTTGTCCTGCAAAAAACAAGCCCTCACATGGCCATATTGACGTAAAAATATTAGTTAGTTATATCTCTGGGACGAAGGGGAGCAAAACAACAGAAATTTAAAAGCTGAAATACCCCTGGTCATTAAGGGGTTAATCAACCTAGACAGGGTTGTCAACTTTTAAAAAATAATAGGGCACTTTTTTCACCGGTTCGTACAGAAGTAACATAGTAACATAATAACATACTGTAGTTAGCAAGGCTGAAAGAAGACATTTGTCCATCCAGTTCAGCCTATATTCCGTCAGAATAAATCCCCAGATCTACGTCCTTCTAAAGAACCTAATAACTGTAAGATACAATATTGTTACGCTCCAGGAAGACATCCAGGCCTCTCTTGAACCCCTCGACTGAGTTCGCCTACACAACCTCCTCAAGCAAGAAATTCCAGATTCTCACTGACCTAACAGTAAAGAATCCTCTTCTATGTTGGTGGAAAAACCTTCTCTCCTCCAGACGCAGAGAATGCCCCCTTGTGACCATCACCTTCCTTGGTATAAACAGATCCTTGGAGAGATATTTGCATTGTCCCCTTATATACTTATACATGGTTATTAGATCACCCCTCAGTCATCTTTTTTTCTAGACTAAATAATCCTAATTTTGCTAATCTCTCTGGGAATTCTAGTTCCTCCATCCCCTTTATTAATTTTTTTGCCCTCCTTTGTACTCTCTCTAGTTCCATTATATCCTTCCTGAGCATGGGTGCCCAAAACTGTACACAGTACTCCATGTGTGGTCTAACCAGGGATTTGTACAGAGGCTCTCATCATGTGTTTCCAGACCTCTTTTAATGCACCCCATGATCCTGTTTTGCTTGGCAGCCGCTGCCTGGTGCTGGCTGCTCCAGATAAGTTTATCATTGACTAGGATCCCCAAGTCCTTCTCCATGTCAGATTTACCCAGTGGTTTACCGTTCAGTGTGTAATGGTGATATTGATTCCTTCTTCCCATGTGTATAACTTTACATTTTTCGTTTTTTAACCGCATCTGTCACCTTTCGGCTCAAGTTTCCAACTCATCCAGATCCATCTGTAGCAGAACACTATCTTCTCTTGTATTGACTGCTTTACACAGCTTTGTATCATCTGCAAATATCGATATTTTACTGTGCAAACCTTCTACCAGATCGTTAATAAATATGTTGAAGAGAAAAGGTCCCAATACTGACCTCTGCGGTACCCCACTGGTCACAGCAACCCAGTTAGAGAATATACCATTTATAACCACCCTTTGCTTTCTATCACTAAGCCAGTTACTTACCCATTTACACACATTTTCCCCAAGACACAGCATTCTCATTTTGTGTACCAACCTCCTATGTGGCACGGCATCAAACACTTTGGAAAAATCAAGAGAAACCATGTCCAATGACTCACCTTGGTCCAGTCTATAGCTTACCGCTTCATAACAACTGATTAAATTGGTTTGACAGGAGCGATTCCACATAAGCCCATGCTGATATGGAGTTAAACAGTTATTCTCATTGAGATAATCCAGAATAACATCCCTCAGAAACCCTTCAAATATTTTACCAGCAATAGAGGTTAGACTTACTGGCCTATAATTTCCAGGTTCACTTTTAGAGCCCTTTTTGAATATTGGTACCACATTTGCTATGCATGAGTCCTGTGGAACAAACCCTGTCGCTATAGCGT
This sequence comes from Dendrobates tinctorius, assembly GCF_039654945.1. NCBI lineage: Eukaryota > Metazoa > Chordata > Amphibia > Anura > Dendrobatidae > Dendrobates > Dendrobates tinctorius. The sequence goes on along the minus strand of NW_027361728.1, from coordinate 22,899,290 downwards.
CCCTAAATATAAGAAATAATGGTTTGTCTATTACAATACATTACTTAGTTCTCTTAGTACTCGTGGGTGTATGCCATCTGGACCTGGAGATATACCTATTTTAATCTTATTTTGCCGCTTTCGCACCTCTTCTTGGGTTAAATTGGTGACCTTTAATATTGGGTTTTCTTTGTCTCTCGGCATTTCACCTAGCATTTTATTTTCCACCGTGAATACTGTGGAGAAGGTGTTTAATATATTAGCTTTTTCCTCATTATCTACAACCATTCTTTCTTCACAATTTTTTAAGGGACCTATACTTTCACTGTTGATTCTTTTACTATTGATATAGTTGAAGAACAGTTTGAGATTAGTTTTATTCTCCTTAGTAGTGTGCTTCTCTGTTTCCTTTTTGGCAGCTTTAATTAGTTTTTTTAGATAAAGTATTTTTCTCCCTATAGTTTTTTAGAGCTTCAACCTTCAACTGTGCCATCCTGCTTTAGTAATGTAAATGCTTTCTTTCTTCTGTTAATTGCCCCTCTTACTTCTTTGTTTAGCCAAATTGGGTTTTTCCTATTTCTTGTCCTTTTATTTCCAAAAGGTATAAACCGCTTACAGTGCCTATTTAAGATGTTCTTAAACATTTCCCATTTATTATCTGTATTCTTATTTCTGAGGACATTGTCCCAGTCAACCAGATTAGGGCATCTCTAAGCTGGTCAAACTTTGCCTTCCTAAAGTTCAGTGTTTTTGTGACTCCCTGACAAGTCCCCCTAGCGAAAGACAAGTGAAACTGTACAATATTGTGGTCGCTATTTCCTAGATGCCCGATGACCTGCAGATTTGTTATTCTGTCAGGTCTATTAGATAGTATTAGGTTTAAAAGTGCTGCTCCTCTGGTTGGATTCTACACCAATTGTGAAAGATAATTTTTCTTGGTTATTAGCAGAAACCAGTTGCCTTTATGAGTTTTGCAGGTCTCTGTTTCCCAGTTAATATCCGGGTAGTTAAAGTCCCCTATTACAAGGACCTCATTATGGGTTGCAGCTTCATCTATCTGCCTTAGGCCGGCATCACACTAGAGAGGAATGCGGATGAGTGCTATGCGATAAAAAAAATCACATAGCACTTGGACCAATGTTAATCTATGGGGCAGCTCCCATTATCCGTTGTTTTCTCGTCCGTATTATTCGTGCGAGTGAAATCGCAGCATGCTGCGATTTGCACTATATATTGGACAAGATTCGCCAATGCAAGTCTATGGGTGCGAGAAAAAACGGATACCACACGGACCATGCGTGTGATTTGCGAGAAATATGCAAGCATTCTTCAGGTGACACGAAATTGAATCAGGCATTGTCAGGAAGCTTTGGCTTGCAAATTTCCCTGGCCACCTCTACTAAAAAACAGGAAGCATGCCTCCACGGAGTCCAGCATCATGGCGACGCATATTAACATGGAGATGCTCATAGTTCTGGTGAAAGAGAGGCCAGAACAGTGGGATCAACGGGACAAACACTACGCAGACTGGGCACGTAAGGAGGCAGCATGGAGGAGAATTTGCAGGCAGATGTTCCCCGACTATGAGGAAAGATCTCGTGAGGCCCAGCAGCAAATTAGTAAGTACATTTATTAAAAAGTAGTTTTACTAAAAGGAACACGTGTTACCAAACTAACATGAAATCATCATGTGGTATTTTTTATGCAGAATATGTGGCCTACTTTACACTTAACACTTGCCAAGTTGCATTGTTTGAATATTAAAACTTGTTTTGTGTTACGTTGCAGGGACTGATGTCACAAGAGGGTGGCGCAGCTGTAGGGACCAAAACAGGCGGGAGAGACATCAGCGGGCCAGGCGTGGGGATGCAGCACCCAGAAAAAGGAAATACATATACTTTAACAGGCTGAATTTTCTTGCTCCGGTTCTGGATCTGAGACCGTAAGTGCATGCATTACACAACATTTTATACATGCTGTTAGCCTGAAATCTTAATAATTTTTTTTTTTTTTTTAAAAACAGCACGGAGTCCAACCTTACAGTGAGAGAGACAGCTTCCGACTCCGAGGTCCCTAGAGATCCAGTGGGGGAAGGTGAAGTGGTGGCTGGTCTATCTTCTGCACCCAACCACCACCACCAACAGTGTCATCTGCAACACAGGACGCTAATCCAGAGGACCAGGGCAACAGTAGCAACCCCACCTTGCCTCTGAATACCTCACCCCAAGCTGCATCCATCACAAGCCGTGCCCAGCGCAAGAGAGAAGGACCAGCTACAGGCACCAGGAGGCACGTGGACAGTGGGATGTTGGACTATTTGGCCAGGACTGCAAATGATGATGGAGAGGAAGCTTATGCCCGCAGTCTGGCACAGTACCTCCAGCCAATTCCCCATGAGGTCAGGCTGCGTGCCAGAAGGGCAATCTAGATCCTGATTGATGCCTGCACACCACCCAATAATCCAACCCTGGTATTTGCTTTTTTGGAAAGGTGGCAGCTTTCTAGTAATAACCAACTGCAAATGCCGGGACTACCAGAAGTGCAGGCTCAATCAGCTTCTGAGCCACCTCCTACCCGAATTCCTACGCCTCAGCCACAGCCCGCCCCAACCCAACATCGGCCTCCACAGGTCCAATTTTTGGACCATACTGCACCTGCCCAATTTAGCCACTTTATCAGACCCACTGTTGGAAGCTGCTCCTAACATGGGTATGGTCAACATGGCCATATTAAGGGGTATGAACCAATTGGGCACACCTCTAGCCAGGAGTACCCACCACCATAGACATTTTACCCCTACTATGACCCCCAACAGGAGAATGCCATGGTTCACCATCCGGCATCTGCATCTGGCATCACACCAGGTGACTCCCATCATCACTACCACCACCAACCTACCATAACTTGTAGGTTTATTTTTGGTTTTGTTTTGTAATTTTGTTTATTTTTTTCCTCTTTGTTAAAAATAATATAGGCCAACTTTGACATGGCCAATATGCCATATGGCTAAAATATGGTATTTTGAAGGAAAAAAAATATATTTTGTGAATTAAAAAAGTTAATTCAATATGACTCTTTGGTGATGTTATGACGTGCTAGGTGATGTATTGCTTTAACTATTTCATACCTTATTGCACAGACAAAGCACACACTGCAAACTTTAACGTTACTTTATTTTTAAACAACCAAAAAAACAAAAATCACAGCATAGAAACTGCATTGTCTTGCCATGGAGTAGGTCCCTCTGGTGAAACAAAATAATTTGTAAACACATCCCGCACTTTTATTCCTGAGGGCTGATGACGTGGATGAATTACTTGTGTAATAAGCCTGACAATATTTGGCAGCACATCTTCATCACCATCATATGAGGAACAGTCATGGATTCTGTTGAAGTATCACACAGGCTTTAATCACCTCATTCACATTTCCTTCACTATGTTGAATGGCTGACTGCAGGACCCGCCATTTGGCACAAAGAATGCCAAAGGCACACTCCACCAGTCGTCGTGCGCCGGATAGGCGTATATTAAATATTTTGCGCCGGTGGTCCAGGGCTCTACGTGGATAGGGCCTCATGAGGTTTTGTGTTAGTTGAAAGGCCTCATCTGCAACCATCACATAAGGCACCTCTTCCAAAGTGGACCCTGGTAGCTGACGTGGGAGTGGGATGTCCAAATCATTATTACGCAGCCGCAAACCCATAATGGAAGAATTGAAGACTCTGGAGTCTCCAGTTCTTCCATAGGCCCCAATATCTACAATTGTAAATCTGTAGGCACTGTCGACCAGGGCCAACAGACTAGCGAAAAAAACTGTTTATAGTTAAAATATTGCGAACCTGAGTTTGGCTGTTTATGCACACGGATGTGCTTGCCATCCAGTGTGCCAATACAGGTGAGAAACTGGCACGCTTCCACAAACCCACGGGTTATACGCAACCAGTCTTTCAATTTTGGCTCAGGCATGACCGATTGATGTAGTCGGGACCATATTTCCGACACAAAGCAGTAATACTACAACACAAGCATGGACTCTAATGCAAAGATTGGAGGGTGTCACCTGTTGTAGAGCCAATAAATAGGGTGGCTGATTTGATTTTAATCAATTTCAGGCCAAGAAACTGTTGTATTTCTATTTTGAAAGGCTGCGAGAAAATTACACCATACGGAAGCCATACGGATGTCACAAGGATACTTAGATGCAAGGAAATCGCATTCTCGCATTGCAAACGGATTACATACGGATCACTGTTCACGAAACATTGATATGATTCTCGTCAGTGTGACTCCAGGCTTAGTAGTAGACTTTCCATGATTTCTGTTATATTTAGTGGTTTGTAACAGACCCCAATGAGAATTTTGTAACTATTTTTCCCTCCATGTATTTCGACCCATATGGCCTCGACATCATCATTCCCTTCGCTAATACCCTCCTGTGACGTCTGCCTGCGGTCTGGACTGCAGCCAGACAGCACCCCGAGAAACACTGAGACCCTTTACCCCTATACAGGGATCTGGATTTATAGCAGAGCCCAGGAGGCGCTGTCTGAATAGGAGCAATGACCAGAGCAGGACGGTCGCCAGAAAGATGTTCCAATACAGGACACAGAGGCAATGATATCCGAGACTAAACCAGTCAGGCAGAAATGGTATAAAAACAGTAGACAGTAGCAGAGTCAGATTCCAGGTCGAAGCCAGAGTCATAAACCGGGAGGGAAGCAGAGGTACAGAATCGTTAGGCAAAAGCAGAGTCAGAATCCAGGCCAAAGTAAGAGTCATAAACCAGGAGGGCAGCAGAGGTACAAAGTCGTTAGGCAGAAGCAGAGTCAGAATCCAGGCCGAAGTCAGTGTCATAAACCAGGAGAGTCGCAGAGGTACAGAATCGTTAGGCAGAAGCAAAGTCAGAAGTCCAGGCAAAAGTCAGAGTCAGTAAAACAGCAATTCACACAGTAACACGCAGGGGAACCAAGAATATATCCGGCGGCCTGCAAGAGCAGTCCCAAGGTATTTGAGGGATCAGGTCATCCCTTACAGGCCCGTGGCCTGATGATGTCATCCGGACCGCCCCCAGGACCAGGCTGGATGGTAATGCACCAGCCCCTTCATGACTGACCGAGGAGCGAAGCCTGCGTCCAGCGGACGCCTGCGCAGGAGCCTCATGACTATCGCCGCCACCACTCGGGGTTGAAGCACAACGCCTCCCAGAGACCAAGGCCGAGACTGCAGGCCACGGGTCAGACGGTGATAGGACAGTCCGGCGCCTCCTAGTGGTCGAGGCCGGAACAGCAGGCCCTGAGTCTGACGGTGATGTGATAGTCCGGCGCCTCCTACTGGCCGAGGCCGGGACAGCAGGCCCTGAGTCTGGCGGTGATGTGATAGTCCGGCGCCTCCTACTGGCCGAGGCCGGGACAGCAGGCCCTGAGTCTGGCGGTGCCGTGACACCTCCCTTAAAGTGGACTTTAGACAAGACTTTACATAAAGACAAACCCCTCCTCCTCTCCGATTTTTATGATCCTTTCTAAACAGCCTGGAACCCTGTAAGATAACTGCCCAGTCATAGCTTTCATCTAACCATGTCTCGGTTATTCCCACTATGTCGTAGTTACCTGTAGATATTTCTGCTTCTAGTTCTTCCATCTTGTTTGTCAGGCTTTTGGCGTTTGTGAGCATGCAGTTCAGAGGATTTTGTTTTGTTCCAATCTCCTCCCTGTAGATTGTTTTAGAAATTTTCTTACCTCCCTTCCTTCTTACCTTATAGAAGAAAAAAATAAATTAATTTTGTTTTTGATTTTTTTTTGTGGCTGGAGAAACTTTTACAGATTATTATGACTCTAATTATCATCATTCCACAGTTCACTGTGAAGGCACCTAATCTCCTGATCAGAATTATGAGCATTAAATATATAGTATATCATTTAAAATCTTAATGACCCATTAGAATTTTCCAATGTGTTCCTAAAAAAGTCTTCCCATAATTTTTTGCAAAATTATCCAGAAAAATTTTAAAAAATCAGGTTGTTGACACTGAGTTTTGTTTAAACATGCCAAAAGCATCAATGAAGTTCATGTGGTCAGGAGGCCGACAATAAAGGCAGGACGGATTCGTAGAGTACAGTGATTGTGTGTAATCTACAAGCCATAAGTACTCAAAGTCCAGTTTGACAACCAGCTGTTAACAATATGAATATTCCAGTCTATTGGCTTGACAGCTATCCCTGCTGCAAAAAGATACATAAATGCTGGAGAGTTAATTGTTTTTTTACTTACATAAATTTTATGCATTTTGCGTATATCATATATTGTAGGTGTATAGTGTGTTCTGGAACATGTAGTGTTTTTGTGTTTTATGTTGTAAATCAGCAGCTGATTTACTCAAAAATGGCGAACACTTGTTGCTTAGGTCTATAAATGTTTTGGGCTATTTAGTAAATAGGCTTTCTGACTATATTAATGATTTTGCTAGTTCAATGAGGCAAGAAGCCACTTGTTAAATATTGCTGTAACTACAGTAAATTCAAACTACCCCTGTTTGGCACTAAGCGCATCGAAGTGCAAGTGATTTTCTGAAAGTAAATTTATGTCTAACACATTTTTTCTGAAACTAAAAAAAAATCATTGCTGAAGAATCTTATGGATTTGAGACCACGCTCCAGATATTTAAATCCGCAGAATACCCAATCTGTCAAAGATTTAGCTGACATTTTGGCAGGGCTCTCACACATTCCATTGTGAAAATGAAATCCACAGTAAAGTCTTGTATTTAATGCTTTTTTCGTAATTGGGGATTTTTCAAGGATATATTGTGGAAATAAATTCTACAGGGCTTTCTCTGGGGCTTTGTCATCCTCTAACTTTACATGACAATACCCCGCTCACACATTTAGTAGTTAAATATCTTTTTCTGTAAGTCATAGTTGATAATGTTTCTGATAAACAAAGAAAGGTATGGTAGATGCATTATGGAGCTCTATGGAAAACAATGATAATATGTGAGCGTGCACAAGCACTTAATATTTTTACCACTTCCAATTCAGATATATTCTTTGAATGACTTGCATGTCTGGTGGCCACTAGAGATAAGCGACTTTGCCTTTTTTCGGGTCGAGTCGGGTTTCATGAAACCCGACTTTCTCAAAAGTCGGGTCGAACTAAATCGGCCGATTATCGTGAAACGTCGAAACCCAATGCAAGTCAATGGGGAACCAAAGTCGGCAGGGAGTGGAGGACAGGAAACACACCTACAGTGCCCATTTTAATGCCAAAAACATCAATTCTTATTACTTAAGCTTGTCAACCTTAATTTACTTTATAATAGTTAGGCATTGAAAACTGGGGGTTATTTGGCTAAAGTGGTGGGGGGGAGTAGGGCTGGCTCCAGATTTTCGTGGACCCTGGGCCAAAGAGTGTCACTGGGCTCTTTTAACACATGCCACAATTCATGATCCTCTGATACGGCAGAGAAATAGCGGCATAGTACAATGAAAAATACTTCACTTCTTACATCTCATGACTGATTTCCATTTTAAATTCTCCAATAGCTCCAAAAACGGACAGTATATTACTCCATACAGTATTATGGGCACCGCATAGTGTGCTATACAGAGTAATAAGGCCCATATATTTCTCCATACAGAATCATTGGTCCCATATAATGTTTGAAACAGTATATGATGAGCTCCACATAATGCTACAGTATATTTTGGTCCCCATGGATGAAGCTCCATTGTGTTATGCGCCCAAATAATGCTCCATATATAATGGGCCCCATTTTTAATGCTCCAGTGCATAATGGGCCCTGTAAATGCTGCTCCAGTGTCTGATGTCCACCTTTGGAATGCTCCAGTGTATGGTGGGCCTCATATACCATTCTCCAGAGTATAGTGCTCCCCAAAAATAGCTGTCCCAACATTGAAAACAATTAAATAAGTCTCCTTGCTAGGGAATCCCTGTACTAGTCTGGACTCCTCGTCGTCCCCATCTTCCATCTCTCTGCACTTGGACTGTTTAGGCAGAGGGCGTACAGACGTGATGTCATCGTGCTCTCTGACCAGAATGTCACTGTCAGGAAACGCGGAAGACGTCACGGCGGTGGAGCGGGGAGAGGTAAGTATTTCAACTTTGCAAGTGCTGTGATCCTGAGCAAGCTGGGGGGCCCACTGGTTGGCGACCGCACTGGCACAGTACCCCTCATAGTACGGCGGTGTGTCTGACGGCGGGTGGGCCCTCCCGGTGGGCCCTCCCCTCCCGGCGGCAGAGACACTATTCTCCCACCGGCAGAGACACTTTTGTGTACCGACAGAGACACTTTTGCGTACTATGAGGGGCCCTGTGCCAGTGCCTTCACCCATGAGTATGCCCCACCTGCTCAAGGAACCTGCACTTTCATCTGCACCTTCCTCTTTGTCACCGTGTAAGGTGGTATAGTGTGCGGGAAGGGGAACCGGAGTTTCATCACGGTCAGATTCTGGATGTGTAGAGTGCGAGGGGAATGTAGTGGTCTGAGTCGGTCAATGTACCAGCAGAATCATCTAGCAGTGGCTGGGCATCAGTGCACTTGTGGCGCCCCAGGAGTACGGTCGCCACAGTGGCATTACCTTCCTCCTAGGGAGTGTGAGGTCATGCTTGGGAGCAACGAAGGATCTCTCTAGCAGTTAAACCAACACACAACACAATTCTCTCTCCAGGCCAGCAGGGAGACCTCTGAACCTGACTGCTGAGGAGCTGCTCTCTGTGGTCAGGAGGAGGTAAGTTAGGGCAGTCTGTGAAGGGAAAGGGAAGTGTGTGGTCGTGAGAAGGGGAGCTGGAGGATGAGCAGAGTTAAGGCTCACTCTTAGCTGGAGTGCATGGTCGGGATTCCGGTCTCCGAGTTTGTAGGGACACTGACGGTCCTGCAGCAGAAACTGGAGGAAGTACTGTAGCAGCTGGAAATGCTCTGTTCCCAACTAAGCCTCAGAGGCCCCAGCAGCGACGTGTGTGAGCGAGGAGGAAAAGGCTATGGCTGCCTGCCATATGAGAAAGTTCCAAAAGAAAGTCAACAGGGGGAACTTCAGTGAGCTCAGTACTGCGAGTACCTCAGATAAGCGCTAGAAAGGAGGCCACACTACCTATCTGCAGAGAGAATTCCAAATTTGCTTCCAGGCTGACCAACTCCTTCTCTATCTGTACTCTGGGTCCTGGATGGCACTTACCAAGTACAGGTAAAAGAACTGCATGACTGTCTGTCATCATTCTCCTGCACCTGGTGCACGGCTCTGCTACATCCTGCACTGCACACCTTCTACCAACTCTTTCATCTGCCCTGCGACTACGGCCCTACCTGTGCAGGGCTTCCACATCTTAGCTGCACCACAACATCTGTCCCAGAGAAGCGACACTGCAGCGCAGGTCAATGTGATCAGAAACTACAGGTGGCGTCACGTATCATTCACCTATAAACGTTATTCACCCCTTTGCATGGACGCCCAGGGCCACGGAACGAGTCATCACCACCAATGTGACACATCCCTCTGAGACACCGGCCCGGTACCGATTAACCCCACTGCCCTGGCTGGCCACCCACACTCCATGTCAGATTCATCTTGGACTGGGGAATTCACGATTTGACTTGATAACCCAGGCATGGTATGATAGAAGGAGCTACATGGACTAATGTGAAGTGTGGCCTGCTGCATCATTCACTTTTGGTGGGGGTGAAGGACACAAGGAAAGGGGTTCTTCCCGATCAGGAGCCAGCACTTGACGACTCAGTGCTTGCATTTTTTGAAACTTCAGAAGAGGAGGGCATATTTGCTGGAGTCTGTTTCAGCAATGTAAGCCAAAACCAGTTCCTGATGCTCCGGCTTTAAAAGCGATTAACCTATTCCCAGAAAAGGTAGCCTTCCAGGCGTTCCGGAGCCAGACCATGACGCAGGCTCAACACCTCCTGCCTTAGCTGCTATTGTGCTTTTGCCACTACCCGCAGGTGCACCACCACCATCAGCACCAGCTGGTCCCCCCACGCCCACGTCCGCGGCCTCTTCCACCAAACTTCAAAATGTTGCAGAACATGAACCCAAAATAACATCAGATATATGGTACTGTATCAGAAGCGTACAGCTCTATACAGTCAAAGGATGATTGTCAATCTCCCTATATATACCATCAGTTACACAGAGACGCTCACAGGCTCAGTATGGATTAGACAAGAATATAAAAAGTAGAAAAAGTGCACAGTATCATCAGATAGCAGGTATATATAATATAGTTGAAACATTCTAAATCTCCGTAGATATTTCAGGAGGCAGACACAGATGCTCTCAGTATGGCTTACAACACAATATAAAAAGCTGTAAAACGGTAATGGATCTGAAGAGTACAGCTGTACACAGTGTAGAGGTCATTGTTGTCAATCTCAGTATTTATTTTCACAGTCAGAAAATAACTCTCACTTGGTCAGTTTGGATTAGACCAGAATATAAAAAGCAGTAAATGGGTACTGTATCACAAGCGTAGAGCTGTATACACTAGTGTTGGGGTAATTTTTACATGTACATCTAAAATGCAGGAGTAACCCACAGACTGTCACACGCTCAGTATGGATCACACCACAATATAACAAGAAGATCCGCAAGAAATAATCACTCATGTGGGACAATGCTCCAGGTGTCAATGATACACTTAGAGTGGTGGGTGGAGGAGGACTTCCTGGCAGAAAGGGTACAGTATCACCAGATACCAGGTATATATAGCATAGTTTAAACATTAAAAATGTACATCTATATATTCAGGAGTAGTGTTGAGCCACCCCGCTAGTGTTCCAGTTCGTTTTGGTTCGTCTAACACGAGGCAAGTTCGTCGAATGTTTGTCGAACGTTCGATGAACAACGTCAAACACCATTGAAAACAATGGCAGGCAAACACAAACACATACAAACACATAGAAAACAATTACAAAACACCTTAAAAGTGTCCCAAAGCAGACAAAATGCTCAGAATACAAAAATAACATATGGAAAATGGCAACTACATATAGAAAAGAGGTAGAGGAGACACAGATATAGGCATGTCATGCCCTTATGAAGTCAAGAAAGGCTGGAATAAAAATGTAAAATACCAAAAAACAGTAAAAATCTGAAATCAAAGACGATCATATACCATCGGACTTCCCACCATAAATTAGGCCAACTGCTGATCGGGCGGCGTTATTCCCACGAACCTCCAAACAGCGTCCATGAAGGCAAAGTGTTTGGTTTCCGGGGGCAGTATGGTTGCAAAGCTGAACCTTAAAGGAATGTCCAGAAGGGCACCACCAGGAGTGGAGTCTGCGGCTTAATTCGACTCAACCCGGGAAATCTCAACCATGCCAGCTACAGAAAAGATTGACAGATTGCAAGCTTTGTTGATTCTGTCGGTGGTGGTGGATGTCCGTTTTTAATTGTGCTTGCGATTTGTCAGCTTAATTCCGTTAACAAATGAGACTCCGGCATGCCCCCGCAGTACTCGTCAAGCTTACTAGAGGGACACGCAAGGCGCTGGCACGCGAGATCGATCAATAACAGGTCTGTCATGCCCTTACATGTCAGGGGCTGCATGCGTGCTACACTGAAAGGTCCAACGTGTGTCGCTTACAGGTGCAGATAACCCGCTGAACCCCATTAGTGATGGGGATCTGGGATTACAATTTTTCCCCACGAACGAGGATTTCCCAGTAAGTGCAGGTCAACCGGAATTCCAGAATTAGGCCTAACCGGCATTCCAGAAAAAATTAAGTGTCCAAACCACAGGTGCTGTAGCTTGCTTAACAGCAGGGTTCCTATGCTGAGTAGCACGCAGTTCTTACATAAACAGGCGGCATAGCTTGGTTCACTGGTGGGCTCCTCTGCTGAGTAGCAGACAGTGCTACAAGGCCCAAAAGGATTTTCTGGACAAGATATGGTAAAAATAATTAGAAACACACACGGTGTAGCTCCTTGACAGGTGTACTACACCGCTTCCTACCACACACAGCTACTATGCCATGAAACAGTCTATTAACATTGAAAACCATTATTGATGTGAAAATGAAGTTACGCTTTTGGTGAACGAACCGTTCTCGAACGGCTCGAACACCGCCCAAAACAGCTGAAATTTTAACTTGGCGAAAAGGTCGACTCGAACACTGCTCATCTCTAATCAGGAGGCAGACTCAGACGTTCTCAGACCCAGTATGGATTCGACAAGATTGTAGAAAGCTGAGAAAGGGTACAGTATCACCCGATAACAGGTATATATGTAGCATAGTTTACACATTAAAAACCTATGTCTATATATCAGGAGGCAGACTCAGAGGGTCTCAGGCCCAGTATGGATTTGACGTGATTGTACAAAGTTGAGAAAGGATACAGTATCACCGGATAACAGGTGTGTATATATATATATATATATATATATATATATATATATATATATATATATAGCATAGTTTAAACATTAAAAACCTATGTCTACAGTATATATCAGGAGGCAGACTCAGATGTTCTCAGGCCCAGTATGGATTCGATGTGATTGTAGAAAGTTGAGAAAGGGTACAGTATCACTGGAGAGCAGGTATATATAGCATAGTTTAAACATTAAAAATCTGCATGTATTGTTCCGGAGTCCGAGAAAGACACTCACAGCCTCAGTATGGATTAGACAAGAATCTAAAAAGTAGAAAAAGGGTTATGTATTCGAAGCATACACCAGTATACACTGTTGGGGTATTTTTCAATCTTCATATATATTTCAGTCTCAGTTAGACAGTCCAGACTCTCCGCAAGAGGAAACGAGATAGATACAAGTACAGATGGAAAGTCGAGTGATTGTAGAAATTTTAGAATTACTAATCACGGTAAAAACTCCCGGGAGAATTCTCAGAGGCGATGCTGAACCTCAATTACTTTGTCTGTGGAGACAGCGAAAACAGTTCTTGTGAAGAAAGGTTTGTTGTATCGCAGTACCGTGGAATCCATCACCGTTACTCATCTCTATCAAATTGTGATCACAGGGATAGATGTAGACATTGTCCTCACTGCCTATCATGATCTGTCAGGTAACTTTGGAGTGCAAAAGACACAGGCCACAGGCCGTAGGCGATTCAATTGGATTGGCATGAGAGGACACATTTAAAAATGTAGGCAGGAATGTCACACGTCTGTGAGTCGGAAAACCATGAAAGCTGATGATAAACCACCACTGCATCTCATTGTGAGTCGACGTCCATAACAAATGGAAGCCATTGATCATCTGAAGATAGAGCCCAGCAGGACAGGGCATAGCTACGTCTTAACCATCATCTATCATTTCATCAAATTTGCATTGGCAGTCCCAGTGAAATATTTAACAGGCCAGACTACACAGTGGTGGAGCAGGGAGAGGTAAGTATTGCAAGTGCTGGTGCCCTGAGAAAGCAGGGTGGGCCCACTCGTGGGTGTCGGTACTGGCACAGGGCCCCTCATAGTACGCCGGTGTGTCTGACGACAGGTGTGCACCCCCACCGTCAGAGACACTTGATTCTACTATGAGGGACCTTGTGCCAGTGCCGTTGCCAAAGAGTGTGCCCACTCCCCTGTCCAGGGCAACGGTACTCGCACGGGTGCGTGCGCCAGGTGGTGACCCCGGTCCTGTGGGGGGAGGCAGCCCAGTTAAGGAGGTAGAAAAAATGGCATATGTTGATGGTGGACATTCAGCAGCTGCAAATGGAGTAATTGGAGAAGTCCGCGGAAGAGGAGGACAAAAGCAAGCCATTTTTCTGGCAACCTACGTGTCAGCAGGAGAGGGTGGGACAAAATCCTTTGAAACCCATGCATGGTTCATTTTAATGAAGGTTAGATCATCAACATTTTGGGTCGACAGATGGGTCCTTTTTTCTGTCAGGATTGATCCAGCAGCACTGAAGACTTGTTCAGATAACACACTAGCAGCAGGGCAAGCGAGCTCCTATAAGGCATATTGTGCCAAATCAGGCCAGGAGTCAAGTTTACTGGCCCAATAGTCAAAGGGGAAGGACCGGTGAGGGAGAACATCGATATGGGAGAAGTAGTTTGTTACCATAGTTGACAACTGCTGTCTCCTGTCACTTTCGATCAATGCAGTATTACCAGTCGTGCGAGCGGTACTTGAAAAGTCAGTCCACAACATGGTCATGAAACCCCTGTGTTCAACGCCACTTCGGCTATGTGCACCACGAACACCTCTTCCATGTTGCCCCCTACGGCTCGTTGGAAAAACATCACCGCCGTTGTGTGCTGGGAATGCCTTTAACAAACGGTTTACCAGAGTTGCTTGTTTGTTAGCCAATATTAGCTCTAGGTTCTCCTGTGGCATGATGCTTTGGAATTTGCCTTTATAGCGTGGATCCAGGATGCTGGCCAACCAGTAGTTGTCATCGTTCATCATTTTGGCAATGCGGGGGTCTCTTTTTAGGATCTGCAAGGCATAATCAGACTTGTGGGCCAATGTTCCAGGTGTCAGTGATGCACTGCAAGTGCTGGGTGGAGGAGCACTTTCTGGCAAATCAACATCCCTCCAGTCACGCACAAACCCTGTACCTGACCTTGCCACGCCAACATTTTTTCTTGCCCCCTGAGAAGCATCCTGCTCCCCAAAATAATCATCCCCATCATCCTCCTCCTCCTCCTCTTCCTCTTCTTCCTCCACCTCGTCCACGAGACTTCCCTGAGCAGACAATGGCTGACTGTCATCAAGGCTTCCCTCCTCCTCAGCTGCAGACGCCTGCTCCTTAATGTGCGTCAAAGTTTGCATGAGCAGACGCATAAGTGGGATGCTCATGCTTAGGATGGCGTCGTCTGCACTTACCAGCCATGTGCATTCCTCAAAACACTGAAGGACTTTACAGAGGTCTTTCAGCTTCGACCACTGCACACGAGACAACTCCATGTCTGCCTGCAAACTGCCTGTCCATGTATCCTCCCACAAATGAATTACTGCCTGCCTCTGTTCGCACAGCCTCTGAACCATGTGCAGGGTGGAATTCCACCTTGCGGTGCTTGGGAAGGTGGAGCAATCGCTGCAGCTTCTGCATACGACTGGAGTGTACGGGCGACCAGCGGATGTGCGAGCACAGTCTTCGCACCTTATAGAGCAGGGGTGTTAACTCCGGATAATTATTGAGGAAGCACTGCACCACCAGGTTCAAGGTGTGAGCCAAGCAAGGTATGTGGCTGAGTTTTGAAAGGGCTATGGCTGCCACAAAATTCCGGCCGTTATCTCTAACTACCTTGCCTGCCTCAAGATGTAGACTGCCCAGCCATGACTCAGTTTGTCTCTGCAAGTAGTCGGCCAGTACCTCAGCGGTGTGTCTGTTGTCGCCCAAACACATCATCTTCAACACAGCCTGCTGATGCTTACCACTAGCTGTTTGATAGTGGGACAACTTGTGTGCAACACTGGCAGCTGTGAATGAAGTGCTCGTGCGACTGCGCTCTGTGGACGAGCTTTTGCTTCTGGAGGAGGAGGAGGGTCGAACGCCTACAGCCATCTGTTTACCGTGGGCTAGGCAGCACTGTCCCACCGCCGCTGTCCCCTGTGGACCCTGCATCCACCAAATTAACCCAGTGCGCAGTGATGGACACGTAACGGCCCTGGCCATGCCTACTGGACCATGCAACTGTTGTGAGGTGCACCTTTCCATTCGCTAATTGCTTGAGTGCTTGGACAATGCGGTCTTTCACATGCACGTGGAGGGCTGGGATGGCTTTTCGCGAAAAGAAGTGCTGACTGGGTAGGTCATAGTGTGGTACTGCGTAGGCCATGAGCTCACAGAAAGCTTTGCTTTCAACCAACCGGTAGGGCATCATCTCTAACGAGATTAGTTTGGCAATGTGGGCATTCAAAGCCAGTGTACGTGGATGAGAGGATGAGTACTTTCTTGTCCTACTCAGAGTCTCTGGTGGGGTGAGCTGGACTTGAGAGCTGCATATGGTGGAACTAGCGGTGGACATGGCGGACTGAGAGAGGGTTGGTGATGGGGATGGTGTTGGTGGTGTTGCTGATGGCCTAGATTCAGTCTTTCATAGCAATAACATTGTGATTCCATGACTGCTTTGCCCTTGCGACGACACCTCGACATTTGCAGCTGGTGGTGTGCTAACCGGTGGGCTTACAGTGGGGGAAGCAATGTAGCGTTGCTGACTACCTTCATTCGGAGCAGGTGCACATGTGGTACGTGAGGTTTGGTAATCCGTCCACGCTTGCAAGTGCATGGTGGTTAAATGTCTAAGCATGCAACTGGTATTCAAATTTCTCAGATTTTTCCCTCGGCTAAAGGTCTTTGCGCACTTCTTACAGATAACCTTTGCCTGATCATTAGGATTTTGTTCAAAAAAGTGCCACACTGCACTCTTCCTACTATGGAAGACATTTTGAGACCTTGCACGCTGTGCTAATTTGACCGTCTGGCCAAGCTGTCCTGCAACTCTTTTGTTTTTTGTAACACGTTTTTGGACTGCTACGGTCATACCAGATAACAACTGTTGCGATGTTGTTGCCTGCTGCGGATCCTCCTCCTCCTCTTTTGAGCTATTGGCAGCGGCACCCTCTTCCCCCAATGGATGCCAATCTGGGTCAACAACTGGGTCATCCATCACCTCCTCTTCAATTTCATGTGCACCTTCCTCTGTGTCACCGTGTAAGGTGGTATAGTATGCAGGAAGGGGCACCTGAGTTTCATCTGGGTCTGATTCTGCCTCAGTACACTGCGAGGACAATGTAGTGCACTGAGTGAATGTACCAGCAGAAAAATCTAGCGGTGGCTGTGCATCAGTGCACTCCATGTCAGATTCATCTTGGACTGGGGAATTCACGATTTGACTTGCTAACCCAGGCATAGTATGTGAAAAGAGCTCCATGGAGTAATTGGTAGTGTGGCTTGCCACATCCTTCACTTTTGGTAGGGGTGAAGGACACAAGGAAAGGTGTTGTTCCTGACCAGGAGCCTCCACTGACGACTCAGTGCTTTTATTTTTTGAAACTTCAGAAGAGGAGGCGAGAGAGCTGGAGGCTGTGTCAGCAATGTAAGCCAAAACTTGTTAATGAAGCTCCGGCTTTAAAAGTGGTTTACCTACTCCCAAAAAAGAGAGCCTTCGAGGCCTTGTGGAGCCAGACGATGACGCAGGCTCAACACCTCCTGCCTTAGGTGCTATTGTGCTTTTGCCACTACCAACAGATGCAACACTACCACCACCACCACCATCTGGACCAGCTGGCAACCCCCGCCCACTTCCATGGTGTCTTCCACCATACTTCCTCTTTTTTGTGAAAATGTACCCAAAATACCACCAGCTATATGGTACTGTAAAGCAAGGTGGAAGGTGTACCTACTATTGGTGATAATTTGAATCTCACTATAGATTTGAGGATGCAGAACTATTGTCTCAGGCCCAGTAGAGATTACACCTCAATGTAACAGGCTGAAATTGGATGGTGTATGGCAAGGTGGAGGGTGTCTATAGGATTGGTGAGAATTTGAATCTCACTATAGATTGGAGGACGCTGAACTATTGTCTCAGGCCCAGTAGAGATTACACCTCAATGTAACAGGCTGAAATTGGATGGTGTATGGCAAGGTGGAGGGTGTCTATAGGATTGGTGAGAATTTGGATTTCACTAGAGATTTGAGGACGCTGACAATGATGCTCTCAGTCCAAGTATGGACGCAGGCAGCCTAATAAGCAGGACTGCTGCACACACAAAAGGGTGGAAAAATGAACGCTTGGAAACTGTGCAGAAAAGAGGAAGAAAATTATTTTTGCTTTTAAAAAAGCAGTTTGCACAGCAGTGTGCAAACAGCAATGCAGCTATCAGGGAGCCTTATAAGGCAGCCTAATAACCAACAGAGCTGATGCACAAAAATAGAGCCTCCCCTGTCACTGCACACAAAGTGTTGTGTTGTAAGTGGAAATCGCTAACAGCAGAAGCAGTTTTTTGGTTCTTCTTCCCTGCCGAACGCTCTCCCTTATTCTGAATCAGCAGCCAGCAACCTCTCCCTAATGCTAAGATCGGCAGAAGATGGCGGTTGGCATTCACACCCTTTTATAGCCCCTGTGACACCACACCAAGCCAGCCAATCACTTGCATGCCCTTCTCAAAGATGGTGGTGACCGATGCCTATGTCATCGCGTTGCCCACAGTGTGCGTCCTCCATCATTGGCTGGAAAAGGGCGCTAGAAGCATCTTTTGAAACGTGACTTTGGCGCTCTGGTCGCTGACTTTTGAATATGACCGACCCGTTTTGCTCAACTCTAGTGGCCACTATGGTGACCTCTCCAGAACCATGATCTTCTAGATCCCTAAATCTACACTGATCCCAAGTTAATCCACCAGTCTGTCCTCCCACTAAACATTACGAAAGCTACATTACTTCTCTCATCCTCTAGACAGTTTACAATCTACCTTATTCCTTAACATCTTGCACATCAGGTAACTGACCTGTTCCCATACCCACAAGGTATCATCCAACCTACTTAATGTCCAGAGATCAGGAAATATACTGTAACCTCATCCATGGCTGACTACAGTGCATTTTTCAGTAACTTTCATTTCATTCAATTTTGGTGCAAAAAATTCTGCGACTCTTGGTGATTTCAAACCAGTTTGTCTCAGCTCCACCAAAAAGAGGGCGCACTGGGGGCGTGGTGCCACAACTTGTCTAATTCTTGACAAGCTGTGGCATTCCCTATGCCAGAAATCTTTCTCCAGTGAAGCACTTGTGTAACATTTCAGGTATGGCGCATAGAAGCAAACGCCAAATGTCAGATGCTCCAGATTCATGAAGAGGCATGAAAAAATTTGGGCAGCCCTGGTCAAAATTACTGTTATTGTTAACAGTTAAGGCTAGCTTCAGACTAGCGCATTTTACATGCAGCGCACGGCGCCGCTAAGCCCTGCCCCCTGCCCGCCCTGTCCGGTCATTTCCTCCTACCATCGCACACGGCTGCATGCGATCTGCGCACCCTATCTTTAGCATAGGGTGCGCAGACCGTGCGCTGGCTGTGCCTTATTAGGATTTTTGCATGCGCTGCGCACTTTTGAAGGTGCGCCGGTGTGCGCCGAATGCACCATGTTGCATTTTGGTGCACTCGGCGCACCTTCAAAAGTGCGCAGCCACGCAAAAATCCTACTAGCGCATGGCCGGCGCACGGTCTATGCACCCTATGCTAAAGATAGGGTGCGCAGATCGCATGCAGCATTGGGTGATAGCAGGATGAAATGACTGGACGGGGCGGGCAGGGGGCGGGGCTTAGCAGCGCTGTGCGCTGCATGTAAAATGCGGTAGTCTGAAGCTAGCCTAAGCGAGTTGAGGATAAAATGGTCTTTAAAGGGCCTATAGTTAAAGATGACACATTTCATTTGTTTTTCAGGCAAAAAAAATAAATATATATATGTATATTGTAACATTTTAAAGTTTACAAAAAAGAAAATAGGCCAATGCAAAAATGTGGGCACCCTTGGAGATTTGTATGCTCAGATAACTTTGAACAAGGTTTCAGACGTAAATTAGCCTGTTAGTGATATGACTTGTTCACTATCATCGTTAGGAAAGGCCAAGTGATGCAAATTTCACAGCTTTATAGAAATCCAACCTCCTCTAACCTTGTGCCAAAAAGCAGCAGCCATGGGTTCTTCTAAGCAGCTGCCTAGCACTCTGAAAATGAAAATGGTGGAGGACGACAAAGCAGGAGTAGGCTGTAAAAAGATAGCAAAGAGTTTTCAAGTTGCCTTTTCCTGAGTTTGAAATATAATTAAGAAATGGCAGTTAACAGGAACAGTGGAGATCAAGATAAGGTATAAAAGACCAAGCAAATATTCAGTGAGATATGCTGGTAGGATTGCTAGAGAGACAAATCAAAACCCCATACTTGACTGCAAAAGGCCTTCAGAATGATTTAGCATACTCTGGAGTTGGAGTACATTGTTCTACTGTTCAGAGACACCTGCACAAATATGGCCTTCATGGAAAAGTCATCATAAAAAACCTCTCCTGCATCCTCACCTTAACATTCAGCAT
Organism: Dendrobates tinctorius; assembly: GCF_039654945.1. NCBI lineage: Eukaryota > Metazoa > Chordata > Amphibia > Anura > Dendrobatidae > Dendrobates > Dendrobates tinctorius. Next base: position 22,879,286 of record NW_027361728.1, on the reverse strand, counting down.
CAGAAGTATGCAAAAGAACATCTAAAAGAAGCTTTATGCATTTTGGAAACAAGTATTCTGGACCAATGAAGTTAAAATAGAACTCTTTGGCCACAATGACCAAAGGTATGTGTGGAGATAAAAGGACACATAACTTCAGGGAAAAAAATCTCCTCAGCCATTAAGCATGGAGTTGGATCAGTCATGCTTTGGGGTTGTGTTGCAGCCAAGGGCACCGGGAGCATTTCATGGGTAGAGGGAAGAAAAGATTCAATGATAGTTCAGCAAATTCTTGATGCAAATATAACACTATTTGTAAAAAAGCTAAAGTTGGAAAGAGGATGGCTTCTACAAATGGATAATAATCCTAAACACATGTCAAAATCCACAATAGACTATTTCATACAGTTGTGGCCAAAAGTATTGACACCCCTGCAATTCTGTCAGATAATACTCAGTTTCTTCCTGAAAATGACTGCAAACACAAATCAAATTCTTTGGTATTATCTTCATTTAATTTGTCTTAAATGAAAAAACACAAAAGAGAATGAAGGAAAAAGCAAAACATTGATCATTTCACACAAAACTCCAAAAATGGGCCAGACAAAAGTATTGACACCCTCAGCCTAATACTTGGTTGCACAACCTTTAGCCAAAACAACTGCGACCAATCGCTTCCGGTAACCATCAATGAGTTTCTTACAATGCTCTGCTGGAATTTTAGACCATTCTTCTTTGGCAAACTGCTCCAGGTCCCTGATATTTGAAGGGTGCCTTCTCCAAACTGCAATTTATAGATCTCTCCACAGGTGTTCTATGGGATTCAGGTCTGGACTCATTGCTGGCCACCTTAGAAGTCTCCAGTGCTTTCGCACAAATCATTTTCTAGTGCTTTTTGAAGTGTGTTTTGGGTCATTGTCCTGCTGGAAGACCCATGACCTCTGAGGGAGACCCAGCTTTCTCACACTGGGCCCTACATTATGCTGCAAAATTTGTTGGTAGTCTTCAGACTTCATAATGCCATGCACACGGTCAAGCAGTCCAGTGCCAGAGGCAGCAAAGCAATCCCAAAACATCAGGGAACCTCCGCCATGTTTGACTGTAGGGACCGTGTTCTATTCTTTGAATGCCTCTTTTTTCTCCTGTAAACTCTATGTTGATGCCTTTGCCCAAAAAGCTCTACTTTTGTCTCATCTGACCAGAGAACATTCTTCCAAAACGTTTTAGGCTTTTTCAGGTAAATTTTGGCAAACTCCAGCCTGGCTTTTTTATGTCTCGGGGTAAGAAGTGGGGTCTTCCTGGGTCTCCTACCATACAGTCCCTTTTCATTCAGACGCCGACGGATAGTATGGGTTGACACTGTTGTACCCTCGGACTGCAGGGCAGCTTGAACTTGTTTGGATGTTAGTCAAGGTTCTTTCTGTCCACATCTAGGGAGGTTAGCCACAGTGCCATGGGCTTTAAACTTCTTGATGACCCTGCGCACGGTAGACACAGGAACATTCTGGTCTTTGGAGATGGACTTGTAGCCTTGAGATTGCTCATGCTTCCTCACAATTTGGTTTCTCAAGTCCTCAGACAGTTCTTTGGTCTTCTTTCTTTTCTCCATGCTCAATGTGGTACACACAAGGACACAGGACAGAGGTTGAGTCAACTTGAATCCATGTCAACTGGCTGCAAGAGTGATTTAGTTATTGCCAACACCTGTTAGGTGCCACAGGTAAGTTACAGGTGCTGTTAATTACACAAATTAGAGAAGCATCACATGATTTTTCGAACAGTGCCAATACTTTTGTCCACCCTCTTTTTTATGTTTGGTGTGGAATTATATCCAATTTGGCTTTAGGACAATTCTTTTTGTGTTTTTTCATTTAAGACAAATTAAATGAAGATAATAATACCAAAGAATTTGTGTTTACAATCATTTTCAGGAAGAAACTGAGTATTATCTGACAGAATTGCAGGGGTGTTAATACTTTTGGCCACAACTGTAAGGTGCAATCTGAAGCCTTTACAATGGCCCTCGTGGTACTCTCAAAATCATTGAAAATCTGAAAATCATTGAAAATCTGTGGCTAGACCTCCAAAATAGCAGTGCATTCAAGACGACCCAGGAATCTCACAGAACTGGAAGAATTTTCCAAGGAAGAATGGATGAAACTTTTACATGCCACTGCACACCTCTTCATGATTCAAGAGTGTCAGACGCCAACACACCTCCTTACTACGACCAGTGAGAAAATCGCTCGTCTTGATGAACCAGAACTATATTTGTAACAATATCCATTCAGAACAAGTGTTCAACCTCTAATATGCAGAAGATGACAAAGAGCGCCATTAATTAGTGATCACTCCACTATTGCCTCAGGGTAAGTCTTCTAATAATGTAGGATGCCATTATCACTTCATGCATAACTATTTATAGAGAACCTAACTACTTTTGCTCTTATTTTATTCCCACTGGTACCAATTTATCAATTTATTTGTTCTTTGTTTTTTTAATCTGCATATGGTTCAAGAGACATGGGTATTTTTAATTAATGCTAATTTTATGTTTTTTACCAAGTGTGCATTGCTCTCAAGGTAATAATGCAGACCAGCCTAAAAACAAACACCCCTTGGTAAAGATCATAAAAATTAGGGTTAAATAAAAAGGTCCATATCTTTGGAACTATATCATGGATTTATTAAAAATGTAATCGTCAGGTGAGCCGACATATTAATGCTCCTTGCATTAGGGACAGGGAAGTAGCAACTGGGCCCGGGACACCCGACAACAGAGTCGTGACAACTACTGTATATACAGCAGTCATTGCTCAGCTTGCTTAGTCTGAACGACTGTGACCAGGAATTAAAGTTAAGTTTTCAAAATGTTCCCATTGGTCAACAACTGAAGACTTGTCACCAAATAAAACCTGCCAACTATTGAGGGAATAGATTCCCACTCAAAAGATTGTGTCTGTCTTTAAAGAGGATTTGCTTTGTGTTGTGACATTCCTCTGTTGTTCCTCCTAGAATTTTTGGATAAATCAACAAATGGGCAGTACCTTTCCTTTTGGGAAATGGGTGCCCTGCTCTCAGCCCTGATTGGACCATATCAGACTGTTTAGGGACACACCCTCAACTCAAAACATGATTTTGGGTATGTGCACACATTGCAGATTTGCCTGCAGAATTTTCTGAACAGAATCTGCACCTCTTGGCAGAAAACACAGGTAAAAATACACGCATTTTTTATGCATTTTTGATGCGGATTTGTATGCGTTTTTGTAATCTAAATAAAGATCTATTATTTAAAAAAAAAAAAAAAATTGTGATGTCATTTTTGTCCAACCTCTAATTTTACATACTCCGTGTTAGAATAGTGTTTACACACAGACAGACAGACACACAGATAGATAGATACATGGATAGAGAGACAGATGTAGATAGATAAAATGGTACATAAATAGTTAAAGACAAACACAAAATCTGCACGCAATATCTTTAATTGGAAAAAAATGGCGTGGGCTCCCGCGCAATTTTCTGCTCCAGAGATATTGGCTGGGGGCCAATATTTCTAGCCTGGGAAGGAGTTAATACCCATGAAGCTTCCCAGGCTATGAATATCAGCCGGCAGCTAGCCTTTACTGGATATTAAAATAGGGGGACCCCCCAAAAATGACGTGAGGTTCCCCTATAATTTATAGCTAGAAAGGCTATGCAGACAGCTGCGGGCTGATATTCATAGCATAGAAAGGGTCCATGGATATTGGCCCCCCCTGGCTAAAAATACCAGCACCCAGGCGCCCCAGAATTGGCACATCTGTACGATATGCCAATTCTAGCACTTAGCCCTTCTCTTCCTACTGCGGTGTAGTGGTGACATATGGGGTAAATAAGGGGTTAATGTCACTTTTGATTGTCAGGTGACATTAAGCCCAGTTAATAATGGAGAGGCATCAATAAGACGCCTATCCATTATTAATCCTATAGTTATTAATGGGTTAAAAAAAGTCATAGCCAGAAAAAAGTTTTTTAATGAAATAAAACACTTCACAATTTTTCATTTTTATTCCATGCCTAATCCAATCGAAGCCATAGATCACCTGCAAAAAAATTTAAAAAGCAAACACAAATACTCCCTGTTCCGACGTATTCTCTCTTTAATAATGAGTGTCCCATGATGATCTCCCCTATAGAGTGGTCACATCAGCAGATGTGACCACTCTACAGGGCCTCCAATGACACACTGGAGATAATCCTCCTGCAGTGTATCAGCGGAGTTCACTTTACTGCACTACAGCCGTGAGAAAATTCTCACGCTGTAGTGCAGCAAGTGACAGGTGAACTCAGGTGACCTGTCGATGGCAGAGTGATACAGTGTGGAGGATTATCTCAGTCATTGTATTATCAGAGCCCCTGGAGAGCAGTCGCATCTGCTGATGTGACAGCTCTCCGTGGGAGATCGTCATGGGACAATTGTTATTAATTAGATTACGTCGGACACAGGGAGTATATTGCTTGTTTATTATTTTAATTTTATTGGCAGATGATCAATGACTTCGGGGACTAGGTTTATATGGTAAGTATGTACTGTATGTGTACTGTATGTGTTTGTTTTTTTTAACATTCAACACATTAGCCGAATGATGGGACTACTTTCCCATCATTGGCTAATGGTGTAACAGTAGCAGGCAAAGCCAGATAGGACTAGTAGTTCCATTGGATGATGCCTTCCTACACACACACACACAGACACACAGCCACGCACGCAGACCCCCATACAGACACAGATTCACGCAGATGCTGTGGAAAAAAAATGCTGCGCTTCTGTGCGGATTTTTCCTCAGCATGTGCCCAACAAATCTCCATTTATCATAGATTAACATTGGTTGTGCACTATACTGTGAATTTGATGCAAATCCGTGTGGCGAAAAATGCTGCGGATCTGCATCTAAATCTGCAATGTGTGCACATAGCTTTACAATTCTAGGAGGAATAACAGAGTTTTAGAAAAGATGGGGCAGAATTGTAATTTCATGGGGATTTGTTTATTTATTAGAAAGAACAAGTTGGGAAGAATTATTTTGTGCTGTTCTGCGTTGTACTGTCAGTTGCTGAGATTGCCCCTTTAAGATTGCAAATTCTGTTTTTAGCAGAACTATCTCAGTGGAATAAAAACTGAACACAGAAGAAAAAAAACAAAAACTGAATTATATCACATAAAATAGCTCTACCGTGACTGAAGCCGGTGGTAAGGAGTCCCATGACCCTTGGACAACGTTCTGGTCTTCCCTGTACGGGCTGCTGTCAGTACAACCGTACTGAACGTGGAAATGAAGCGGGACTGTGTGGTTATTTCTATAAAGCAAATTAATGCTCCTGATTGCAAACCTGCTGTGTTCAGCAGTGCGACTCTGAAGGGGGAACATGACTTTTGCATTTGGTTTACAATTCTCCATGTAAATTATCCCGCCCTGTATTTATACATTAATTTGACAGGATGGAAAGCGTTCTTGTCTGCTGCCTAGAAATGTCTTTTTCTCAGCTGACATTTTATTGCCCATTTCGAGCTCTGTTTATTTTTGGAAAATAACAACCCATAGAAATACCAGAAGAATTCACAAGGGTAGTGATTTTCATTAAAAGAAAACCACGCCAGTTGTAAGGTTTTAAATTGAAGTGTCATTTTATGTCTGTTTTATATGAATCTTCTCATCTTTCATTTAAGCAATGTGCTATTTTTATTACTAAAGGAAATATCCAATATTAAGTATGTTTATACAATTCCTATCCTCTCTGCTTCCACTAGCCCATGCCATGGGTATTCTGTCTTGTGTTGTGTACAGCTGTCTCCCAAACTTCATGTCTTGTTACATGCCCTTATACATTATTTATTATTATTATTTATTTATATAGTGCCATTAATTCCATGGTGCTGTACATACATAATGGAAAGAGTCTGGCGTCCAGTATGTATCATCACATCAGGCTTTATTTAGGTCCAGAATAATATTTGTGAAAAGGAACAGTTGATGCGTTTCAGGCCTTGAAACGCGACTGTAATTTTGCATTGGTTCCTTCCTGACATCCGACATACTATCCCGTCCATGGGACCCGGGCCCCTATGCCCATGGACGGGATAGTACGTCTACCGTGATCAGCGGCGCCCACGTGGTGAGCGTCGCTTATCGCGGCCGGGTGTCAGCTGATTATCACAGCTGACACCCGGCACAATGTGTCAGGGGCGGTCACGGACCGCCCCCGACATGTTAACCCCTTGCACACCGCAATCAAACATGATCGCGGTGTACCGGGAGTTAAAGGGAAGCATCGGCAGGGAGGGGGCTCCCTCCTTGCTTCCCTGAGCCCCCCACGGCAGGGCAATGTGCAGCGCTGCTGCGGGGGACTCCTTTCCTCCAGGCCCCCGAATCCAAGATGGCGACGGGGGCCTTCGGGGGCCTGCAGGAAGCTGGCTTCCTCAGTGCCTGCAAAGCGCAGGCATGAGGAAGCCTTCGGCACTGCCTGTGACAGATTACTGATCTGTCACAGTGATATGTGATGTGACAGATCAGCGATCTGTCACAGGACAGTGATGTCCCACCTGGGACTATATAATAAAGTAAAAAAAAAATAAAAAAGAAAAGTGTAAAAATAATTTTAAAAAAATCGCCAAATAAATTAGTAAAAAAAAAAAAAATATTCCCCAATAAATTCATTTTTTAAAAATAAAAAAAACCCAAAACAATAAAAGTACACATATTAGGTATCGCCGCGTCCGTAACGACCCGCCCTATAAAACTGTCCCATTAGTTAACCCCTTTAGCGAACCCCTTAAAAAATAAAAATAAAAAACGAAGCAAAAAATAATGATTTATTATCATACCGCCAAACAAAAAGTGTAATAACGCGCGATCAAAAAGACGCATATAAATATCCATGGTACCGCTGAAAACGTCATCTTGTCCTGCAAAAAACGAGCTGCCACACAGCATCATCAGCAAAAAAATAAAAAAGTTATAGCTCGCAGAATAAAGCGATGCAAAAATAATTATTTTTTATATAAAATAGTTTTCATTGCATAAAACCGACAAAACATAAAAAAACGACCTAAATGAGGTATCTCTGTAACCGTACTGACCCGAAGAATAAAACCGCTTTATCAATTTTACCGCACGTGGAACGGTGTAAACGCATTCCCCCAAAAGAAATTCATGAAACGCTGGTTTTTGTTCATTCTGCGTCCCAAAAATCGGAATAAAAAGCGATCAAAAAATGTCACGTGCCCGAAAATGGTATCAATAAAAACGTCCACTCGTCCCGCAAAAAATAAGACCTCACATGACTCGGTGGGTCAAAATACGGAAAAATTATAGCTCTCAATATGTGGTGATGCAAAAACTATTTTTACAATAAAAAGCGTCTTTTAGCGTGCGACAGCCGCCAAACATAAAAACCGCCATAAATAGTAAATCAAACCCCCCGTTATCACCCCCTTAGTTAGGGATAAATAATAAAATTAAAAAATTGTATTTATTTCCATTTTTCCGTTAGGGTTAGGGTTAGGGCTAGGATTAGGGTTAGGTCTGAGATTAGGGTTAGGGGTGTGTTGGGGTTCGGGTTGGAGTTAGAATTGGGGGTTTCCACTGTTTGGGCACATCAGGGGCTCTCCAAATGCAACATTGCGTCTGATCTCAATTCCAGCCAATTCTGAGTTGAAAAAGTCATATGGTGCTCCTTCCCTTCCAAGCTCTGCCATGCGCCCAAACAGTGTTTTACCCCCACATGTAGGGTATCAGCCTACTCAGGACAAATTGCAAAACAATTTTTGGGGTCCAATTTCTCCTGTTACCCTTAGGAAAATAAAAAAATTGGGGGCAAAAATATCATTTTTGTGGAAAAAAATGATTTTTTTATTTTCACGTCCGAGCGTTATAAACTTCTGTGAAGCACTTGGGGGTTCAAAGTGCTCACCACACATCTAGATAAGTTCCGTGGGGGGTCTAGTGTCCAAAATGGGGTCACTTGTGGGGAGTTTCAATAGTTTAGGTACATCAGGGGCTCTCCAAACGCACATGACACCCGCAGACCATTCCATCAAAGTCTGCATTCCAAAATGGCACTGCTTCCCTTCCGAGCCCCGACGTGTGTCCATACAGTAGTTTTCTCCCACATATGGGGTGTCAGCGTACTCAGGACAAATTGGACAACAACTTTTGGGGTTCAATTTCTCCTGTTACCCTTGGGAAAATAAAAAAATTGGGGAATAATTGATCATGTTTGTGGAAAAAATACGATTTTTTTATTTTCATGCCCTGGCATTATAAACTTCTGTGAAGCCCTTGGGGGTTCAAAGTGCTCACCTCACATCTAGATAAGTTCCTTAGGGGGTCTAGTTTTCAAATTGGGGTCATTTGTGGGGGGTTTCCACTGTTTAGGTACATTAGGGGCTCTCCAAAGGCAACATGACACCCGCAGACCATTCAATCAATGTCTGCATTCCAAAACGTCACTACTTCCCTTCCGATCCCCGACGTGTGCCCATACAGTAGTTTTCTCCCACATATGGGGTATCAGATTACTCAGGACAAATTGGACAACAACTTTTGGGGTCCAATTTCTCCTGTTACCCTTGGGAAAATAAAAAAAATGGTGACTAAAAGATCATGTTTGTGGAAAAAATACGATTTTTTTATTTTCACGCCCGGGCGTTATAAACTTCTGTGAAGCACTGGGGGGGGTTCAAAGTGCTCACCACACATCTAGATTAGTTCCTTGGGGGGTCTAGTTTACAAAATGGTGTCATTTGTGGGGGGTTTCCACTGTTTTGGTACATCAGGGGTTTTCCAATCGCGACATGATGTCCGATCTCAATTCCAGCCAAAAACGTCAAATGTCGCTGCTTCCCTTCCGAGCTCTGCCATGCGCCCAAATAGTGGTTTACCCCCACATGTGGGGTATCAGCATACTCAGGACAAATTGCACAATAACTTTTAGGGTCCTGTTATCCTTGGGAAAATAAAAATTGGGGTGAAAAGATCATTTTTGTGGAAAAAATATGATTTTTTTAATTGTACCGCTGTACGTTATAAACTTCTGTAAAGCCCTTGTGGGTTCAAAGTTCTCACCACATATCTAGATAAGTTCCTTGGGGGGTCTAGTTTCCAAAATGGGGTCACTTGTAGGGGGTTTCCACTGTTTAGGTACATCAGGGACTCTCCAAACGTGACATGGCGTCCGATCTGAATTCCAGCCAATTTTGCATTGAAAAAGTCAAACGGCGCTCCTTCCATTCTGAGCTCTGCCATGCGCCGAAACAGTCGTTCCCCCCCACAAATCAGGTATCGGCGTACTCAGGACAAATTGCACAATAACTTTTGTAGTCCAATTTCTCCTGTTACCCTTGGTAAAATAAAAAAAATTGAACCTGAAGTATTTTTTTTGTGAAAAAAAGTTAGATGTTCATTTTTTTTAAATATTCAAAAAAATTCCTGTGACGCACCTAAAGGGTTAAAAAACTTCTTGAATGTGGTTTTGAGCACCTTAAGGGGTGCAGTTTTTAGAATGGTGTCACTTTTGGGTATTTTCTATCATATAGACCCCTCAAAGTGGCTTCAAATGTGATGTGGTCCTAAAAATAAAATGGTGTTGTAAAAATGAGAAATCGCTGGTCAAATTTTAACCCTTATAACTTCCTAACAAAAAAAAATTTTGGTTCCAAAATTGTGCTGATGTAAAGTAAATATGTGGGAAATGTAAGTTATCAAGTTTTTTGTGTGCCGTATCTCTGTGATTTAAGGGCATAAAAATTCAAAGTTGGAAAATTGCGAAATTTTCAAAATTTTTGCCAAATTTCCATTTTTTTCACAAATAAACACAAGTTATTTGAATGAAATTTTACCACTAACATGAAGTACAATATGTCACGAGAAAACAATGTCAGAATCACCGGGATCCATAGAAGCGTTCCAGAGTTATGACCTCATAAAGGTACAGTGGTCAGAATTGTAAAAATTGGCCCGGTCATGAACGTGCAAACCACCCTTGGGGGTGAAGGGGTTAATCTGGACCTAAAGTAAAGCCTGATGTCTTTTATTTATTCCGGACTCTGGACTTATGACATTATACACTAATTAAGCTATGCTATGTGACGAGAGTGTTTTTATCTGTATGTGAACAAGATTGAGATTCTTTCCTAAATCATTTGCCCTTATGTAACTGCTGTTAGGAATAGTTTAGAAAAATGCAGAATTACTTACGCATTTCTATTCACCTGTAACTTTTCCAACACTCTAAGGGTAAGTGCACACGTAGTTTTTTGGTTGTGCGTATTTTGTAGAGAAATCCGCAGGACAAAAGTTCTGCGGTTTATCTGCGGATTAGCCTGCGGTTTTGCCCTGCGGTTTCACACCTCATAATGATAAGGTGTGAAACTGCAGCGGAAACCGCACAAAGAATTGACATACTGCGGATTGTAAACCGCAGCAAAACCGCGCGGAAAAATCTGCAGCATGTGCACTGCGTTTTTTTTTTTCATAGGAAATAAAGGTACTGTACAACGCAGCAGAATCCGCAGCGTGTGCACATAGCCTAATATATTTCATCTGGTTTCTTAAAAAGTGCACAATGGAAAAGGGACAAAATTGGATGTTCATAGAGTCTGATTAATTTAATCTGGCACCTGTCCTAACTAGAGTTGAGCGAAACAGGTCAACCAGATTCATAAGTCGCCAACTTATGGCAAAGTCGGGTTTCGCCGAGTGAAACTTGACCACAGCGTGAAGTCGGCCATGCGGTCGGCAAAACAAGCGACAAAGTCGGATTTCCCAGAATGCTTGCACGTGACTTTTTTCAGCCACTGATCAAGGATGTACACTGTGGGCAACGAGATGACATGTGCAGCGTCCGGGGAGAGAGAGAGAGTTTTCGCGCACTTTAAAAAAGTGGTCCGGCATGTAGGTGTGTTTACTGTCCTCCACTCCCTGCCAACTTTGCTTCCCCATTGACTTGCATTGGGTTTCATGTTTCAGGTGGACCTTCGACTTTTCACGATAGACAGCACACAGGAGCCTCAGGCAGCGCACAGGGGCCCCAGGCAGAACACGGAGCCCCAGGCAGCACACGGGGCCCCACGCAGATCACAGGGGCCATAGACAGCACACGGGGCTCCAGGCAGCACACATGGGGCTCCAGGAAGCCCACAGGACGCCCAGCAGCACACAGGGCCACAGGCAGCACACAGGGACCCTAGGCAGCACACAGGAGCCCCAGGCAGCACACAGGGGCCCCAGGCAGAACACGGGGCCCCAGGCAGCAAAGGGGGCAGAGACAGCGAACGAGGTCCCAGGCAGTAAGAGGGGCCCCAGGCAGCACATGGGGGCCCCAGACAGTGCACAGGGCCCCAGGCAGCGCACAGGGGCCCTAGGCAGAACATAAGGCCCCACGCAGCACAAGTGGGGTCCTATGAAGTGCATAGGGCCCCTGGCAGCACCCAGGGGCCCCAGGCAGCACATGGGGCCACAGTCAAAGCACAGGGGCCCCAGGCAGCACTCGGGGGAAGAGACAGCGAACAGGGTCCCTGGCAGCACACAGGGCACCAGGCAGAGCACAGGGGCCCCAGGCAGCACACAGGAGCCCCAGGCAGTGCACAAGGGCCCCAGGCAGAAGACAGGGCCCCAGGCAGATCACTTGGGCCACAGGCAGCACACGGGGACCCAGGCAGCACACGTGGGGCCCCAGAAGCGCACAGGGCCCCCGGCAGCACACGGGGCCCCAGGAAGCACACAGGGGCCCCAGGCAGAGCACCATGGCCACAGGCAGAGCACAGGGGCTAGAGGCAGCACACAGGGGCCACAGGCAGCACACGGGGCCCCAGGCAGAGCACAGGGTCCCCAGACAGCACACAGGGCCCCAGGCAGCACATAGTAGCCCCAGACAGTGCACAGGGGCCCCAGGCAGCATACAAGGGCCCCTGGCAGTGCACAGGGGTCCCAGGCAGCGCACAGGGGGCAGAGACAGCGCACAAGGAGGGAAGAGACTGTCTCTGCCACCCTGTGCGCTTTTTCTGCCCCCTGTGGGATGCTAGGACCCCCTGTGTGATGTCTGGGGCCCCATGCACTGTTTGGAGCCCCGTGTGCTTCCTGTGGCCAATGTACTCTGCCTGGGGCCCCATGTGCAGCCTGTGGCCCCTGTGCTTTGCCTGGGGCCCTGTGTGCTGCCGGGGGCCCTGTGCGCTTCCTGGGGTCCCCGTGTGCTGCCTGGGGCCCCTGTACAATTCCTGGGGACCCATGTGCTCCCTGGGCCCCTGTGCTCTGCCTGGGGCTCCTGTGGGCTGCCTGGGGCCCTGTCCGCTGCCAGGGGCCCTGTGCACTTCCTGGGGCCCCATATGCTGCCTTGGGCCCCGTGTGCTGTCTCAGGCCCCTGTGCTTTGCCTGGGGCCCAATGTTCTGCCTGGGGCCCTGTGTGCTGCCAGGGGTCCTGTGCACTGCCTGTGGCCCCCATGTGCTGCCTGTGGCCCCTGTGCTCTGCCTGGGGCCCCGTGTGCTGCCTTGGGCCCTGTGTACTGTCTGGGGCCACCATGTGCTGCCTTGGACCCCGTGTGCTGACTGGGACCCCGTTCACTGTCTCTGCCCCCTGTGTGCTGCCTGGGGCCCCTATGCGCTGCCTGGGGCTCCCCATGCGCTGCCTGGGGCCCCGTGTGCTGCCGGGGGCCCTTTGCACTGCCTGGGGCCCCCGTGTGCTGCCTGGGACCTCGTGTGCTGCCTGGGACCCCGTTTGCTGTCTCTGCCCCCTGTGTGCTGCCTGGGGCCCTGTGAACTGCCTGATCTACAGCAGCTGGGGTATATTCTGACTCGGAGGGCTATAATCTGGCCTAGGCCAATTTATACCCCAGGGTATAGTTTGGCCTAGGCCAGAATATACCCGGGAAATAGTCTGGCCCAGAGGGGTATAAACTGGCCTAGGCCAATTAATACCTTGGGTATAGTTTGGCCTAGGCCAGAAGATACCCAGGGTATAATCTGGCCTAGGCCATTTTAACCCTGGGTATATTCTGGGAGGGGGGTTAATCTGGCCTTTTACACCGGGATCAAGAAACAAGTGCTCTGTTCTCTGTCTCCAACCTACAATATTTAGAGATGAGTGAACCCATGGATGTCTGTATTCAGCTGGTTCAGACAGACTTTTTTTAGAAGTGTGGCTAGGGTCGCGAACTTAACCCTGGAGCCCATTTAAGTCAATGGGAACCCAAACTTCAGAGCTATAAAATCGCTAATAAATGCTCATTGGCTGCAAAAGGACGCAAAATGGGGGTAGGAGCAGGGCAATTGCCTTGCAAACAAATATGGATAAGAAAATGACTTAAAGGGTTTTTTCACCATAGCAATCATCCACATAGGATGTAAATGAATAATAAAAAATGTTTAACAGTGCCCCCACAGAGACTTAGGCTTGCTACATCCAGTCTAGTTATAAATTTCATCCACACAGCATAGTACCCTGTTGTGAGTTCATTCTCTGGTTCACCAGTTGTGCGTTCTCCTTCCAGACTCCCTTTGGTGGTAACAGGAGGTAGTGAGGCTGATTTGATCGGTGGAGATCTGCCACCTGAGAATGAGGATGACGATTGGACCTCAGGAGTCTCAGATTGGATTTAAGACTGCCGACGCCCTAATCAGTTGCTGGTGATTCCTTCTGGCTTGTCAGCTCTTGGTTTTCAGCTCTGTTCCAGTCATCTAAAGCTAAGTTTTTCTGCCCCCTGCCAATAGCCCTCACAGAACAACTATTAAAATTGTCTATTAATACACAATAAACCAATGAGCCAGAAGATAACCATGAATTGCTACCAGCATGATGAATAAGATAAACATGCAGACAAGGACATCACGTCCCAGCAATAAATTAGCAGTATATGGCAATTGGTAATCGCCTCTGTTAATGCAGATAAAGAAACCACTGATGGTGTATAAAAATAAACATGATGTAACATTGTTCCATAGTAAACAAATAAATAAAGAGATTTTAGAACACCACCCGGTGGCTACTTATCGTCAAAGTCGCCCCGACGCGTTTCCCCGGTGTAACGGTTCATCAGGAGGCCACAGACTTCAATACCACTGATACTCGATATGCTCCATGATGCCAAAAGATAACAGGATATAAACAAGTTGTTCTGTGAGGGCTATTGGCAGTAGCCCTTTTTTTGGGTTACCTTTACTATCATTATATTTGTGGGCTTATTGCCCTGGTTACTCTTGTATTGCATTCTGTGTATACTAAGGTTTTTCCCTTCCTTCATATCTTTTCTATCTGGCATTGTTTTCCCACCTGTGAATGTAGGATGAGGTAGGGGAGACCGGGTCAGACGACGTTGAGTGGGGGTGCCAAACAACCATATCTATTAGGGTGCCAACCTCCACGGCAAGGAAGGGTGCAGATAGTATATTGTAGCCTTTAACAGGGCTTTTAAGAAAATTATTGATTATTTATACACGGTCATAGGTGTTTTTTTAATTTCTATTGAATAAAATTAAATTTTATGGGAATACATGTTCACTTCAATATTATGTTATATTCCTTTCTTATAATGATTTTGTGGTACTTGATTTAAATTTTAGACTCAGAGCGTGGGTAACAATACCCCACATAAGATTAGACTAAGTTTCAGCCACAGAGCAGTAGCACAAAAAACACACATAGAGAAACTACTGCTGGTTGTCCCACCTGACAGTGGGGGCTCAGTGGAAGAACAAGGCAGAGGCTGAGAAGGAAGTCGCCAACTCTACTGGGGCACCACCAGCACCCCAGAATGGAGGGTTAGCATAGTCAAAATATGGCAAAACTTTCTCAGCACACCACAACATCCGTAAGTATGTGCAGACTCCACTAGATGGCAATAGAATGGAGGAAGGACTGCACACTCCCAGGGCAGGTCTACGAAGCAGCAGCGACAGCTACCACCAGGTGGCAGCAGAATAGTCAGACTAGCCTGGTCAGAAAATAGACTGAAGCACAGTACCAAAGGTATAAGCAAACTCAAGGTCACAAACAAGCCGAAGAGGTCAGAGCCGGTCAGGAGCGGATAAGCCAAAGACAAAAGACAGAAGCAGTCCCAAATACAAGCCAAGTCAAATGCCAGGGTGTCAACAAACTTACAGGGAAACACTGAGTCAGGACAGACAGAGGGAATTAACAGACACGAGGCAAGTCAGGGATTACAGGAGGACAAATCATTGTATACCAGAGTCAGATACACACGCCGAAGGCACAACTATAGCTGACACTGCCTGCAGGATGCAGTGGAGCTAAATAGCAAACCTAAAACCAGACTGAGGCTGAGAAAAGATAACCCCTGACATGATCAGACCCAGACTAGCGAAGACAGGACTCAAAACCTGGTCTGGATCATGACATCTGCATTGTTTTTTTGTGAGTCGTGTGTCTAAAAGATAATTGTACTCTGCAATGGTTTCTTGCGAGTAGTGTGTGTAGGAAATTGTTGTACTTTGAATTGCTTTTTTGCAAGTAGTGCGTCTAAAAAATAATTCTACTCGGCTGATGTTCTTTGCAAGGAATGTGTGTAAAAAATGTTTCTGCTCTGCAGCTTTCTTTTTGTGAGTAGTGTGTCTAAAAAAGTTCTCTACTCTGCAGCCATCTCGTCCCCATTTGTAGACCCCCACAATTATTTTATTTTACCGCTGTGTCTATACGAGTAGTGTGTTTAAAAAAATGCACTACTCTGCAGCCATCTCTTCCATTTGTGGGCTTAAAAATGTATTTTATTCTACTGCTGTGTCTATACGAGTATTGTGTTTAAAAAATGTTTCTACTCTGCAGCCATCTCTTTCTCATTTGTGGGCCAAAACGACTCTATTTCTACTGTGCAAAAAAAGAATCTGTTTCTACTTTACAAAAAGCCTCTGGGTGTGCTGTGTCAAAAAACTTGTGGTTTGACTTTACCATAAAGTTTCTGGGAGTAGTGAACCAAAAAACATCTGTTTCTACAGTACCAAAATAGGTACCGGATTAGATGGTGGAGCTGGATTTTGCGATTTGCGTTTTCCACATTTCTTCCATGCTAACCATCCCTTTTCCAGTGGTGCCAGTGCCCCAGATGCTTTGGCCACTTCATCCTACTCTGCCTTGTGCTTCCACTTAGCCCCTGCTGTCAGGTGAGGACGCCATCAGCAGTGGAGACTGCCCTTCCCGTGGTTGTTCCTTCCCGGTGAAAGACCTGGCTAGTCATTGCTTGCGTTGAGAAACATGTGATGGTGTCTCCGCGGCTGTTGATTTACATGTTTTTGCATATTTCCCATAAGGAATGGGGGCATTGCTCTAGCATCAATGCGTTGAGAAACATGTGATGGTGTCTCCGCAGTGTTGGATGTTGATCTCCATGAGGTCACTTATCCTCATTTTCACAGTCTTTTACTAGGCATTGCTCCTACTAGCCAGTTTCCTACTCCACACTGATGAGGGGCAATACCCCGAAACAGCTGTCTGTGGATGGATACCATGTTTTGGTATAGGTGGTTTCCTTCATTGGAGACTGCCCTTCCTGTGGTTGTTCCTTCCCGGTGAAAGACCTGGCTAGTCATTGCTTGTGTTGAGAAACATGTGATGGTGTCTCCGCGGCTGTTGATTTACATGTTTTTGCATATTTCCCATAAGGGATGGGGGCATTGCTCTAGCATCACTGCGTTGAGAAACATATGATGGTGTCTCCGCAGTGTTAGATGTTGATCTCCATGAGGTCACTCATCCTCATTTTCGCCATCAGCAGTGTGTCTACCAATGTGTACTTGTATTCCCGTATTTTCCAATCTCGCTCTAGTGACGGAAGTAAGTATGGCACGTTATGCTTGTAGCGGGGATCCAGCAGGGTGGCAACCCAGTAATCAGCACCTGTATCATTCCGGGAAACTCGGCGGTGGTTGCGCAGGCACAGCAGCATGTATTGCTTCATGTGTGCCAGGCTGCCTACAGGCAACGGCAAGCTGTCCTCTGTGAGATGTGTATCATCTGGGTCCTGTATCCTGTGTATTTCCCCCAGGCACACTCCATTGATGTCTCTGTGGGCTGGTTTAAGTGCCACCTTGCTGTCAACTCAGTTGTTCCTCATCCTCCTCATACTTCACATCTTACATCTCATCATGCAAAACTGTTCCCTGGCTTGACAATTGTGTACCTGGCTTCTTTTGGTACAGGAACCTATCCTCCAAGACGTGTGAACGCCTGGCTTGATAATTGTGTGAATGGTCCCTGGTCCTCCTCCTCCTGCGACACTACCTCATCCATCATTGCCTGAAGCTTTGTTCTACTATGAGACATAGAAGTAGGATAGTAATCGTGATGATGGCATCATAAGCAGTGACCATATTGATGGAGCTCTCAAAGTTGCGGTCTTGTGATTTTGCAAGATTTATAACTTCATCTCTCCAGAAGATGAGAGGGGTAGGAAGGGAGATTAGCAGCTAATTGCTGTATAAAAATCAATGGACAGGAGAGAGCTGACTGGCATGTTGAAGGCAATATGTCACCTAATTTGGGGATATGTCAAAAGTAAAAGAAAAGTCAAAGATGCTATAGGATTTTTACAGGATGAAAATGATGAAATGGTAAGACAGGATGTTGAGAAGGCTGAACTTTTAAATTCCTATTTTGCATCTGTTTTCTCTCAGAAACGAAATGTAACATCAACTGTTATTCACTGTCCTATTAAGGGAATAGAAGAATCCAGGATATCTATAAACAGAAAGATAGTGAGGAAACACTTAGCTAGCCTAAATGAATTCAAGTCTCCAGGTCCAGATGAATTACACCCCAGAGTACTGAAGGAGATAGCAGAAGAAATTTTTGAACCCCTCTCTATAATCTTTGAAAATTTTTGGAGAACAGGAGAAGTGCCAGAAGACTGGAGAAGAGCAAATGTTGTTCCTATCTTCAAAAAGGGGAAGAAGGTGGACCCAGGCAACTATAGGCCGGTGAGTCTGACTTCTATACCAGGAAAGATCTTTGAACAAATTATTAAACAACATGTATGTCAATACCTGGATAAGAATGAAGTGATTAAACAGAGTCAGCATGGGTTTGTAACTAATAAGTCATGTCAGACTAACTTAATTTCCTTCTATGACGGTATCACTGATTGGGTGGATCAAGGAAATGCTGTAGATATAGTATATCTTGACTTCAGCAAAGCATTTGACAAAGTCTCTCATACAATCCTTATTGAAAAAATGATTAAGTATGGAATGGACAAGGCAACTGTTAGGTGGATTCATAACTGGCTTAGTGATCGGACCCAAAGAGTGGTAGTAAATGGCTGCACATCCAGTTGGAAGAATGTCTCAAGTGGGGTACCACAGGGCTCTGTCCTGGGCCCTGTATTGTTCAACATCTTTATCAACGATTTAGATGAAGGAATTGAGGGTAAACTGATTAAATTTGCTGATGACACAAAGCTAGGAGGGATAGCTAATACTAGAGAAGAGAGAGAGAGGATTCAAAAAGATTTAAATAAACTGGAGAAGTGGGCAGCAACTAACAGAATGGTTTTTAACAGGGAGAAATGCAAAGTACTACATCTGGGCAATAAAAATGGAAAAAGCATATATAGAATGGGAGGAATAGGGCTAAGTGACAGCACATGTGAAAAAGACTTGGGTATACTAATAGATCACAGACTGAATATGAGTCAACAGTGTGATGCAGCAGCAAAAAAGGCAAATGCAATTCTAGGATGTATTAACAGAAGCATACAGTCTAGATCACGTGAAGTCATTATTGCCCTCTACTCCTCTTTGGTCAGACCTTATCTGGAATATTGTGTCCAGTTTTGGGCACCACATTTTAAAAAAGACATCAACAAACAGGAGCAAGTTCAGAAAAGAGCGACCAGAATGGTGACCGGTCTGTAAACCCTGTCTTATGAGGAAAGGTTGCAGGATTTGGGAATGTTTAGTTTGCAAAAGAGAAGACTGAGAGGAGACTTAATAGCTGTCTACAAATATCTAAAGGGCTGTCACATTGTAGAAGGATCAACTTTATTCTCATTTGCACAAGGAAAGACTAGAAGCAATGGGATGAAACTGAATGGGAGGAGACACAGATTAGATATTAGAAAAAACTTTTTGACAGTTAAAGTGATCAATGAGTGGAACAGGCTGCCACGAGAAGTGGTGAGTTCTCCTTCAATGGAAGTCTTCAAACAGAGGCTGGACAGACATCTGACTGGGATGATTTAGCGAATCCTGCTTTGAGCAGGGGGTTGGACCAGATGGCCCAGGAGGTCCCTTCCAACTCTACGATTCTATGATTCTATGATTAATTTTTGCTATGCAAGCTAAGAGCACCATAATGTAAGAGCAGAGACCATGATTATTGTGATTATACACAGCTTAACTACTGAGCTCTGCTAGAACTGCAGCAGCAAAAACTTAAACTACTGCGCCCAGTAAACTGATATATCGCTGGAATCAGCGTCTCTGTCCCTACCGCATACTGCTGTCCGATTAATAATAATAATATAATAATAATAATCTTTATTTATATAGCGCCAACATATTCCGCAGCGCTTTACAGTTGAACAGTTTCAAACACAACAGTCATAAGTAACAACGTTAACAATACAATAATTAAAGCGAAATAAGACGACCCTGCTCGTGGAGCTTACAATCTACAATGAGGTGGGGGGGATACAAAGCACAGGTTTGTATTTACAATGATGTATTTACAATGACGGTCCAGCCATCTTCAGGGGGTGGGGGTTAGATGGAGATAGTGAATGGGCTACACACACACAAACATGACTTTGATTACATAGCAAAATCCCTTATGACAGATTACCTTTAAGAATTAACCCTTTTCCTGGAATGTAAATACTGCACACACTCAACCAGGGTCTGGAGGCTAAGCTTCATGGACGCAAGCTGCACACTATTAAAGATAAAAGCCGTCATTGCAGGAGAATGACAGCAAGTAAAAAAGCAAGTCAACTGCAAACTTGCTTATTTGCTTGCTGCCTAATTTTAGAACCTTAAAATACTCTTTTAGGATACTTTTTCCTATAAATAATTCAGGTCTTATGCTTAAATAATACACCCCTGATGGCTGTGCACTTTGTACATTAGTCTATTATTCACAGTCAGAGACAGCCAGAATATCTGGTCCTGAAGACATCTAGCAATAAAACTGATATCCTTTACTTTGCTCCCATAGTAAACATTGTCAGACAAAAGTGAAGCAGCCTTTATCAAAATAGATAACTTCCAAAATCCTTTGTTTTGGGAAAATTAGTGCTTAGCAAGAACCATGATGCATAAATATATGAATAGATAATAAAGAGGGAAACAAAATAATCACCTGGCAGCGTTTATTTTCCTCAGTCAGTTTTAGTCAATACAACAGATTTTTACATCTGCGTTCAGATGAAATTGAAAAAAAAAATTGCTGGAGGGGTGCTTGGACGATTTGCCAAGCATGCAGGTATGTAGTCGATCAATTCTTTCAACTCCGTATGTTTTTGAACTGGTTCCAGAATTGATCTTACCATGGGAACAATTCTAAATATTTTAATTAGCGGAAAAATCATGCAACACATACCATAAAGAATGCCATGCAGTTATTAGATGATCAGAGCTACAATAGGTTATATAAGAGACAGGAGCAACAGAGGAAGAATCATGTTTGCATCAATCCACATTTATGGAAAACAAACATTACCAATAAACCTATCGATGTATATTGTATCCTGGACTGTGTGCCCGGTAATGTTCAGCATAGATGACGTATAATATATGTCAGTTCTCTACAAGACTAATCTTATAGTACAGTGATACTCCAAAAAGACATACTTCAATATCAAGCACCAGTGTGCCAAATATACCCATAAACGTAAAAGCAATACCGACTCATGAACACTGAGAGAAAAAGAAGTAAAACTGAGTCACAAACTGCTACAATAATTAAATACAATTTTATTGATAACAAAGGGACATATCATGGGACAAATATCACAAAATAGTCACATAATGTATATAGGATGATAGGAACCTAATGATCATTGCCTGGAGCAAAAAAGACAGGTGTAGTCCAGTTGTAAAAATCACTGGGTAAAAGGTGCTGAGGCTGTCAGACTGTAAGAAAACTGACGATATGTAACCCACAATGTGAATTAATCGCATGTGTTAGTGAAAGACTTCTCTGCTCATCAAATATGTATACATCACCAAAGCACAGAGACCGACCAAACTGAGCACATAATAATAAACTGATAGCCTCTAAGAGGGCACACAATATAACTTGTAAAATGGGGCGTAAAAGCGTCAGTACAATAATCCAATATGGGAAAATTCCTTAATAAGGAAGAGGCTTAGCTGGTCTTTCAGCATGATAATGATCCCAAGCACACCACCAGGGCAACGAAGGAGTGTCTTCATAAGAAGCATATGAAGGTCCTGTTGTGGCCTAGCCAGTCTCCAGATCTCAACCATATGAAAACCTTTGGAGGGATTTGAAAGTCTGTGTTGCCCAGTGACAGGCCCAAAACATCACTGCTCTAGAGGAGATCTGCATGGAGGAATGGGCCAACATACCAACAACAGTGTGTGCTAATCTTGTGAAGACTTACAGAAAACGTTTGACCTCTGTCATTGCCAACAAAGGATATATAACAAAATATTGAGATGAACTTTTGTTATTGACCAAATGCTTATTTTTCACCATAATTTGCAAAATAACTCTTGCCAAATCAGACAAGGTGATTTTCTGGATTTGTTTTCTCATTCTGACTCTCATAGTTGTGGTCTACCTATGATGTCAATTACAGGCCTCTCTCATCGTTTTAAGTGGGAGAGCTTGCACAATTGGTGGCTGACTAAATAACTAAATACTTTTTTTACCCACTGTACATCATGATCCATCTATAAATTTACGAGTTTTACTAGGATTGATTTTAGCAGTTTTGGACTTCAGCTCAAAGTCTATAAAGATCAATGTCTGGACAAAAAACACTCATTGACGTAATTCTTAAGAATTATACATGCCACTCGAGGGGTGGACACCAACACCAAGAGTCTTCTGTACAATTTGATCAATAATATAGCGGTAACACAACTTATCAAATATACTACATATTTCCATTTATATTGCAGTCAAAGCAGAGTCGATTCTTCTTAGCAGCAAAGGAGTTGTCCTCTTCCAGAAAATCTTGGTCACCAGGTGGAGTTAAAAACTGATTATTACTCACTGTCTGCGTGTCCAGCGCAGAATCTCCACCACTGCTCCTGGTGTCTAATATTGGCTGAGGTGTTGATGTCACATCCACAGCTTGGAAGCCAGTCAGTGAACTCAGCAGCTGGGCCCATGTAGAAGAAACACCCCCTCAGAAACACTGAGCTCACTGATTGGTTGAGGCACTGTTGATGTGATGTCAGCACCGCAGTCAATATTAAACACCAAAAGCAGTAGAGGAGACTCTGCATTGTACCCAGGGACAGTGACTAAAGCATATTTTGTTTTTAAATTGTCTACATAGGCGAAGAGGACTTGAAGTCTAGTGCCATCTATAGGAAGTAGCAATCCTTATAGTCAATAACGACTCTCCAACGAACCTTGTCACATGACTCACAGCCGGAGCCCACATCAAAGGGAGGGAGTCCGACATCGGCATACTATTACGCTTGATGTCGGAAAGGGGTTAATGAGTTTTATCACATGACTTAGGATGAAAGCCAAAAGTGTGAGATGTGGTTTGGCTGGGTGAGAGGCATCTGACTAGGATCCAAGCGGTTGAGTTTCTCCTTGCGGAGAGTGACATGTCAAGCATGCCGAGATGAGGAGACTTTTTTAAGAGGCAATGCTCCTCTGGGAAATATTCAAATTGTCTCTTTAGAGAGGAAGAGGACTAGAACTCTAGTGCCACCTCTAGGTCAATATCGACTTTCCAACGAGCCTTGCCACATGACTTAGGATAAAAGCCAAAACCAAAATCTCAATTTGCACTGTGTTTCATGGTACTGCCCCTCATTAGTGCAAAGTGTGAAATGTGGTTTGGCTGGGTGAGAGACGGCTCACCGAAATCCAAGAGTTTCTACGAAGATTTTCTGAAAGGGGACAACACTTTTAAACTAATAAATTCTCATTAAAGCACAGTAAATTTCAGCATACTACGCCTTGATGAAAGGCCTTGCTATATGGACTTGTTTCATGTTTTATATATGTAACTGGTGACCAAGTTGCAGGAGGGGATGGGCATTAGTTTTGTGCAACAGCATTGTTGTGAGACACGACTTAGCTGTTTTGGGCATGGTGTTCCACTTGGCAGTCACTTTTCCTTGGTATTCTGCCTACCACGGGTAGCTCTATAAAGCTGTAATCACAAGTAGTGATGAGTGAGTATGCTCGTTGCTCGGGTGTCCTCCGAGTATTTTGGCGTGCTCGGAGATTTAGTTTTCGTTGTCTCAGCTGCATGATTTGCGACTGCTAGACAGGCTGAATACATGTGTGGAATGCCTGTTTGTTAGGGAATTCCCACATGTATTCAGCCTGTCTAAATCTCTGAGCACGCCAAAATACTCGGAGATCACCTGAGCATGCTCGGGCAAACCCTAGCAATGATGCTACTCGCCCATCACTAATCACAAGGTGAAGTCATAACACATTTTTTTGCCTTGATTTTAAACAAAAATTACTATTACAGAAAACGCTTTGTTAATAATGCAATGATTTGTTAGCCAAGTGAATCAACATGAAAACTTTTTTTGGAGTACACAGGTATTGACCAACAGAGTATTTGCCCACAGTTTCATCTTTAGGATTTATATGACCTGCATATCCAAAAGAATGCATGCTGAAGGCTAATATGGCTATTACATTATTATATAAAGGATCACAATAGTCAGATCAAACAATGGATGAAACAGTTTTTGTAAACACTCATTTGTCTTGCTGATTTGGCTCATTGTATGCTGAACTGACACATTTCATGCTGAACAAGCATATTGCGATAATGAAAATATCCATTTAATGACTAAAGAACTAAATAATTATCTCTAAGGTCATTCATGCAAAATGTTCGCTAAATTATCATGTATGTAAAATTTCCATTAAGTAATACAGCCCAGATTAGAACAAATCCCACTGCATGCAGTTTTAAATTGTTCCTGCAAATTAAGTGTATAATACAGTGAACAATGGGCACCTTGGGTGTAGCTTAAGAAAATAGTGCAAAAAAAGACAGACAGCAAGAGAGAAAAAAGAGGATATGTGCCAGAACAACATTGGGTAAACGCCTATGGATTGTTTTCTGGGAGCGTTTTCAGCATTGTCACCAGCGATCTGTGAGCTGATTGAATTTCTCTAGGAATTAATGTTGTGTGCTGCCTAATCACTAAACCTGAAAACGAAAAAAAAACCAGATGAATGTAGTAATCTTCAGTAATTCCTCACTTGCCCAACTATTTTAGTACTCTGGGGATTTAGTTTGTTATGGGAAACATAATAATAGCAGCTTTTTTTTGTTATCCACATAAACCTTTAAAGTTTCTTGTTTCTGCCAATGGAATGAATGAGCAGGGATTTCAGTGTCAGATCATGTATTCTGAATGGAGCGTCATCCAGCAGGACATCTCTTTTTTGTCACTTGTCATCTGCTTAAGCCCTTTGTACAGAGACCTGTAAGATCTGTGCTTGGAGTCTGTGACAGTTTTCAGCCCACGGATACGACCCATGGGCTCCTGTCACTACTTGCAACCTCATGAGGTAGTGATAACAGAGAGAAAGAAACAAAATGAAAGACTTAAAAGGATATTCCCATCCACAAGATCCTATGCCGATATGCAGTAGGTGTAATAACAATAATATTAGCAAATACCTCCAATTAGAAATGTAATATAGTTCTTCTGATTCACCTATGTCACTTAATACATATGCATGGCATTGCAGTAACTTAAGGTACTGTCACACTTAGTGATGCACCAGCGATCCCGACCAGCGATATGACACGGTCAGGATCGCTGGTACATCGCTAAGTGGTCGCTAGTGAGCTGCCACACAGGCAGATCTCACCAGCGACATCGCTGGGGACGGGGGTCGCTACTTACCTGTCACACTAGGAGATCCTAACGTCCTCCCGCCCGGCTCCACGCTCGTCGCTCGTCTCTCCACAGGAAGCGCCGCAGGAAGCTGACGACGAGAAGCGGTCCAGCCTGTTCTCGCATGATCAGCGATAACCAGCGGGGGAGCGGGTCATAGGTAAGTATCACACACAGCGATATCGCTAGCAATATCGCTATAATGTCACAAGTTATAGCGATATTGCTAGAGATATCGCTTAGTGTGACAGGCCCTTAAGATATACAGGGTTATGACCACTAAAAACTCAAATAATAGTGATGATCGAGTACTAAAATGCTTGAGTGCTCGTTACTCGGGTTGAGCAGGTCGGACGCTCGCATGGGCTTGACTCGAGTAATAAGTATAATAGAAGTCAAAGGGAAACTCAAACATTTTTCCGGAACACCCTAAAAGGAGGGTTGGTGAGGCAGGAAAATAGCAGGGGAAGACGCCTGGGTGAACCTCTGACTCTCAGGTCGCTGCTGGGAACAATGCTGTAATAGTATTATTCCACTTTTACAGACTGACGATAAAACATACAAAACCGAAGCTAAAATGGATTTTACAGGTAAAAATGTTAGGAAACCTTCGTTCCTGTATAATGACTTGTATATAATGCTAAATTAAAAAGAGAAGAAAAAAAGCCTCCTCCACCCCTTAATAGTCGGACCATATCTCACCATATTTCCCTGTTGCCTGTGACCATGACATAGTAGAGAAGGAAATGAAACTACAAACATCGGTAGTCTTCGGTAAATATAATTTTAACATTTTACTACCTTATCTGGGCCTGTGGTGTGTGTTACATGGTCAGACACATCCTAATTAATTTATAATGAAGGATTTTGAAACTCACAAAGCCTATGTGGACAATGCAGGAACTAACAAAAATTAGAAGGAAGAGGGACATCGATACACCCTGTATTAAACGTGGCTCCTTAACTATCTTAACTGGGATAGTCAGGGAACAATGGTCAGGACAACTATTCTCTGCCCACGTCAGGGCGCAAGTGTCAATCCCGTGTGTGGTCTCTCTTAGGGCAGCGCATGTGTGGTACTCACGGTCACGTAGTGTACGGCACCTGGTTCTCTCTGGCAGTCACTGGACACACACTGCACGTCCCGCTCTCCCTGGTCCCCACTGTTGGCAGCGGGCGATGCTGATCTGCTTCACGCTGGTGCTCCTGGCTGGAGCACTACTCTGTGGCTGCTGCAACAACCAGCTCGGCTCTGCTCTGCATACACGGCTCTGCTCTACATGGATTTGCTCTGCACAGCTCTGCTCTGCGCGGCTCTGCACAGCTCTTTCTCTCTGGCTTACTGCTGGGCACACAGCTTCTATCAGTACAGCAGTCCCTGCCCTTCTGGTCGACTGCAGCCCACTCTGTCGCAGTGCTGGTACTCTGTGTCAGGATGGGGAGCAGAGCACAACGCTCACCTGACTGCATGCTGCTCTGCCCTGGTGCAAAACTCCCTTAATTGGCGTGCTTTTTCCTTCTCCTCTTCTGCCCCCCTCCGACGGCAGGATGCCCCTCCTCCCTAGAGCCTCCCCCAGGCAACAGGGGAAGGTCTGCCTCACTCAGGCTTTTCCCTGGGAACATTGGATGCAGCATCTCTAGTTCCGGACCCAGCACGCAGGTACCCTCTGCCTCGTCGACCCCCCTACATTTTGATGATGCTTGTGGTGGTCAGGCTGGTAGTGGTTAACCCCTGCTACTCTTGGTATGGCACAGGTTCCAAGTAACCTTTTTTTTACCATTCGTACCTTCTTTAAAAAAAGTGCCAGACCGCAGAACACCTAACCCTTTGTCTGGGAACTTGCCGAGTGTGGGTAATCTGGGATACAGTTGCCCAACTTCTCCCTCTGGCCAATCTACTGCCTCTACCTGCCTGTTTCCATGCTGCAGATGTCACTCCCTCTGCTCTGCTGGCCTGGCTCTGCATGGAACCTTCCCAAGGGACTTCATCGTCCACCACCCCTCTTCCACTTCTGCACTCTGGTCCTCCTGACTTGTTGACTTAACATCACTTGTTGGCAACTGTGTATTATTTACAGTACCTCTTGAGACACTAAATGCCTTACTCCACCATTGCCTTCTCTGACCTTGGCTGCTCAAATATTTGGGCATCACTTTACACAAGCTCCTCAAGACTCTTTTGGAAAGTGCAGGGTGAAAGGCCGCAATCAATAAATGGAAGTGTAAAGAGCTCCTCGGAGTGTTTGAATTGTGGGATCACTTGCCTCCTGGGACTCGCCATGGTTGGAGAAACGACAATCAGGGTGAGGATTATCCAGACTCTTGGCTAGTGAGACTGAACTGTGTGGAAGACAGAGTGGTGCTGCGAAACATACTGGAAGCATTTTCTGCCATCCAAGCGACCACCTCTTCATACTTTTGGCTTAAAAAGTGGTGTCCCATGCCCCCTGGAAAATGGGACAGGAAACTTTGTCTTGTGGATGAATGTGCTTTCACTGTAGGCTCAGTTTCACCTGGCCCACAACCTTGGCCTCTGCATGCACCATCTGCAGAACGTTCACTTCCTTGTCCCTTATTGCATGACTTGCGCATTTTAAATTAGGTATACATTTATATGCCTGCATACTTTGTAGGGAAAATAAAATATTTAGCCCTGACAATGGATTTTCTTTTAACGGTGCAGCAGCAGTATACAAGAACTGTAATAGCAATATTTAAACCTGCCTTACATCAGCACTATTTTGAAACATAATTTTATTTTCTTAGGAAGTGATAAAAGTTAAAAGTTGACCAGCAATTTCTCATTTTTTCAACAAAATTTACTAAACCATTTTTCTAGTAACCACATCACATTTGAATGACTTTGAGGGGCCTATATGACAGAAAATACAAAAAAGTGACATCATTCTAAAAACTGCACCCCTTAAGAGGTTCAAAATCACATTCAAGAAGTCTATTAACCCTTCAGGTGCTTCATAGGAATTAATGGAATGTGGAAGGAAATAAGGAACATTTAACTTTTTTTCACAAAAAATTAACAATAGATCCACAGTTTTTTTTATTTTGGCAAGAGTAGCAGGAAAAATTGGACCCCTAAATTTGTTGTGCAATTTCTCCTGAGTACTCAGATACCTTATATGTTGGAAAAAAAACTATTGTTTTAGCGCACGCCAGATTTCATAAGAGCAGGAGCGCCATTTGAGTTTTTGAATATAAAATTTGCTGTCATGTTTTGAGAGCCTCTGATGTTCCTAAACAGTGGAAACTGCTCCCATGTGACACAATTTTGGAAACTAGACTCCTCAGGTAACTTATCAAGATGTGTGGTGAGCACCATAACTCCCCAGATACTACACAGAAGTATAATGTTAAGCCATGAAAAAAAAAACCAAAAAACTTTTTCACACAAAAATGTTTTTTGACCCCAAATTTTGCATTTTCACAATAGTAACAAGAGAAAATGCACCATACAGTTGTGCAATTTCTCCTGAATATGCAGATACCTAATATGTAGAGGAAAACTACTGTTTGTGTGCACGGCAGGGCTTGGAAAGGAAGGAGTGCCATTTGACTTTTTGAATGTGAAATTTGCTGGAATCATTAGCGTATGCCAAGTCACGATTGGAGAGACCCTGATGTGACTAAAGAGTTTAATCCCCCCACAAGTGATCCCATTGTCGAAATTAGACCCCTCAATGAGCTTATTGAGAAGTTTATAACCTTGTGCGCTGCAAATTTTTTTAAAAAAATCAGTTTTTCTTCCAATAAATGTTTTTAGCCCAAAATAATTTTATTTTCACAAGGGCAACAGGAGAAAATGGACCCCAAAATTTGTTGTGCAATTTATCTTGAGTACCGAGATACCCCATATGTGAGAGGAAAATACTGTTTCAGTGCTCAGAAAGGATGGAGTGATGTTTTGGAACACAGATTTTTATGGAATGTGCTGCGGGTGTCATGTTGCGTTTGGAGAGTCCCTTATGTGCCTAACCAGTGGAAACCCCCCACAAGAGACCTCATTTTCAAACTAGATCCTTAAGGAATTTATCCAGATGCATGGTGAGAACCTTGAACCCAAAGGTGCTTCACAGAAGTTTATAACATTGAACTATGAAAATAAATCAATCACATTTTTTCACATAAAAATGTTATTTTTGCCCAATTTTTTTATTTCACATGGTTAACAGGGAAAAATGGACAACAAAATTTTGTTGTGCAATTTCTCCTAAGTACAGCAATATCCCATATGTGGTCGAAAATTACTTTTGAGGTACGGTGCAAAGCTCAGAAGGGAAGAAAAGAGGGGGGTGGCATGTCACCTTGTTAGAGGCCCTGAGGTGCCAGAACAGCAGAACCCCCATAAGTGACCCCATTTTACAAACTACACCTCTCAATGAATTCATCTAGGGGTGCAGTGATCATATTGACACCACAAGTGTCAGAGAATTTTATATCATAATGAAGTGAATAAAAAACAATTACATTTTTACCATCAAAATTTTGTTTTAGCACCAGATTTTACATTTTCACACTCAGAAATGGGCACCAAAATTTGTCCTACAATTTCTGCTGAATGTGGAAATACCCTATATGTGGCTGTACAGTACTGCTTAGCCATACGGCGAGACTTGGAAGGGATAGAGCGCTATTTTCCTCCTGGGGCACAAATTTTGCTAGAATAGTTTGTAGTCTCCATATACAGAGCCTCTAAGTGCTAGAAGATCAGAATCTTCCCTTACGTGATCCCATTTTAGAAATTATACCCTTTTGGGAATTTCATCTACCGGTGTAGTCACAATTTTGACACTATAGATGTTTTCCAAAAACAAGCAGCAGTGGATGTTGCTGAGTGAAAATTACAAATTGCCATTGTAGTACCCAGTACTAGAGTTGAGCGACTTTGGTCGGATCAGGTTTCATTCATCCGCTCAATGCCGACTTTTATTTCCCATTGACTTGCATTGGGGTCGGGTTTCGGACGAAACTCCGACTTTTTTTGCCCTAGTTGGACCAGTTTCATCTGAAACAAATTTTGTTTCATGAAACCAGATCTGACCAAAGTCGCTCAACTCTACCCAGTACATTACTGTCACCATTACGTTGTAGTGCCTAGTACATTGTAGTGTCCAGCTCATGCTTCTGTAGACACGCACCTGTAAACTAGGCTGTCATCGCTATAGAAATGCTAAAGATGTAGACGCTAAATGGGGTTTAAAAATAAAGAAAACTTGGCACTCAACTGCTAGAATATTTTTTGGATTTTTTAATGCAACCAGAAAATAAATAAATTAAAAAAATAAATTTTTTCTGGCTGCAATAAAAAATCCAAAAAATATTCTAGAAGTTGAGTGCCAAGTTTTCTTTATGTTTCATGTATGGTGTGGGGCCCAACTTGAACACCTTCTGAAGTTGTGCATATGGTGTTTTTCCTGTGCTAAATGGGGTTTAGGCATACTGTGGGGCCAGGGCCGGATTAAGGTTGGTGGGGGCCCCTGGGCAGAAAATCTGGTGGGGGCCCCCATATCATTAACATTTTAGCCATAACAGTAGAGCGCGAACTGTAGCACTCAGATGTACAATCTAATCTTATCCTCTTGTTCTGCCACATTCAGATTTACAGTACTACAATAGAGATACAGTCCAGGATAACTCAAAGCAGTCCAATTATAGACAGAAAGAGTTACTCACATTTTTTTTATTGAACTCAATGTTAAGACAGCCAAGGAATAATAAAAATGCAGAAAGGGAAAGTTTTCACCGGCAGCAATTGTTGCTAACTACTGTATAACAATATGCTCTCTATTGTATTATCTCCGGAGTACAGCTCCCCCCCCCATGCAGGGGTATACAGCTCTTGCCCCCTACAAGGGTATACAGGCAGCTTTCCCCCCCATGGGAATACAACTCCCCCCCCCAACGGGTATACAGCTCTTGCCCCCTACAAGGGTATACAGGCAGCTGTCCCCCCCCCCCAAGGTTATACAGTTCTCCAATGTTTCATCTTTATACAGTTCCCTTCTCCAGGTATACAGGCCCAAATGTACAGCTCCCCTCTCGCGCATACAGCTCCCCCGATCAATATATAGCTAGCTGGAGCCTGGAGGCAAGGGGGTTAATCACCGTGGCGCTGCAGAGTTGATTGGCGGGTACACAGCAGGCGGCGGGCGCACGATGCTCGTGAACGCGGCGAGCAGGCAGAGGAGATCCACAGGACAGGAGGCGTGACAGGAGAGGAGGCGTGACAGAAAGAAAGAACAGAGAAAAAAGAAAACAGAGAAAGAAAGAACAGAGAGAGAGAAAGAAAGAATGGAAAGAAAGAACAGAGAAAGAAAGAAAAGAAAGAAGAAAGAAGAGAGAGAGAGAAAAAAAAAAAAGAAAGATTAGAGAGATAAAGAAACAGAGATAGAAAGATTCTATAAAGATACTATAGCAGCCCAGCTCCCACTGTAGTGCCCACCTGAGCCTCCCGATGCAGGAAATATAATGATCCGCTCACATGGCCGACATCCCCAAGTTCAAGGCGATCCTGCTGTCCGCGCTGTTGGAGGAGGACATGGTGATGGATCTGAAGCATTCCCTAAAGTGCCTCCATGGTTCCGTCACAATCTCCTCCCGAAATTACCTAATTTCCGGTCAGCTTCTAGCACGTCACTTCCGGTGGAACGTCACATGCGAATTTTAAAGTGCTCCTAGGGGCTCCGCCGTGTACTCCTGTGTCCGCACGAAAAGCAAGATCCCAGCCGGGGCAGTATCTCTCTCAAAATCGGGACTGTCTCGCTGGGAGGTATGAATGCTCCCCACCATACACCTTGTACACGTATGGCACCGCATACATCATACACACACGGTTCCGCTTTTTATACCTCATACACACGGCTCTGTTCTGTACACCTTGCACACACACTGCTCAACTCAGTACACACATGGCTCCACTCCGCAAACCTCGTACACATGCGGTTCCGCTCCACACACCTTGCACACACGCAGCTCCGCTCCATACACACATGTGGGGCTCAGCTCCGTAAACGTGTGGCTCCGCTCAGTACACCTCACACACTCGCGGCTCTGCTCCGTACACCTCATACACACACACGGCTCCACTCCGTACACCTTGTACACACACGTCTCTGCTATATCCACCCTGTAAACCCTCCCTGACCCCACACAAACTTCACCTCATCCAGGACGATGAGAACCAGCACAGACAGCAGAGTCCTGCATAAACCAAGGGCTGATACTGGGTACTGGGGGAACATTATACTGTGTATGGGGGGATGGCGGTACTGGGGGAACATTATACTGTGTGGGGGATGGCAGAACTGTGGGAATATTATACTGTGTGAATATTATACTGTGTGGGGGTGACGGTAGTGGAGAACATTATACTGTATGTGGGGGGATGGTGATACTGTGGGAACATTAAACTGTATGTGGGGATGTGATACTGTGGGAAAATTATACTGTATGTGGGGACAGGAAAGGGACATTGCAATATGTGTTTTGTTACTTATTGTTTTCCATACTTGGGTCACATGTACAAGGAACAAAATGCTATGATTCTTAGAAAGTGACAACAAAAAAGCACCAAGATAGTCTCAGCTCTGAAAAGGTTACTGCCCCCTCTGCCCAGTAATGGGGAATCTCCAGCACCTACCTCCACCTGCAGAGCCACACTCCACATAGAGAATAATGGAGCCTCCAGCACCGACCTCCACATGCAGAGCCACACTCCACATAGAGAATAATGGAGCATCCAGCACCGACCTCCACCCGCAGAGCCGCACTCCACATAGAGAATAATGGGGCCTCCAGCACCTACCTCCACCCGCAGAGCCGCACTCCACATAGAGAATAATGGAGCCTTCGGCACCGACCTCCACCCGCAGAGCCGCACTCCACATAGAGAATAATGAAGCCTCCAGCACCGACCTCCACCCGCAGAGCCGCACTCCACATAGAGAATAGTGGAGCCTCCAGCACCGACCTCCACCCGCAGAGCCCCACTCCACATAGAGAATAATGGGGCCTCCAGCACCGACCTCCACCCGCAGAGCCGCACTCCACAGAGAATAATGGAGCCTCCAGCACCGAACTCCACCCGCAGAGCCGCACTCCACATAGAGAATAATGGAGCCTCCAGCACCGACCTCCACCCGCAGAGCCGCACTCCACATAGAGAATAATGGAGCCTCCAGCACCGACCTCCACCCGCAGAGCCCCACTCCACATAGAGAATAATGGGGCCTCCAGCACCGACCTCCACCCGCAGAGCCGCACTCCACATAGAGAATAATGGGGCCTCCAGCACCGACCTCCACCCGCAGAGCCGCACTCCACATAGAGAATAATGGAGCCTCCAGCACCGACCTCCACCCGCAGAGCCCCACTCCACATAGAGAATAATGGGGCCTCCAGCACCGACCTCCACCCGCAGAGCCTCACTCCACATAGAGAATAATGGAGCCTCCAGCACCGACCTCCACCCGCAGAGCCGCACTCCACAGAGAATAATGGAGCCTCCAGCACCGACCTCCACCCGCAGAGCCGCACTCCACATAGAGAATAATGGAGCCTCCAGCACCGACCTCCACCCGCAGAGCCGCACTCCACATAGAGAATAATGAAGCCTCCAGCACCGACCTCCACCCGCAGAGCCGCACTCCACATAGAGAATAATGGAGCCTTCAGCACCGACCTCCACCCGCAGAGCCGCACTCCACATAGAGAATAATGAAGCCTCCAGCACCGACCTCCACCCGCAGAGCCGCACTCCACATACATGGCTGCTCTCAGTGCTCTGTGCTGTGCGCACAGGACCTGTGATGAGGTCACAGGAGGGGAGGAGACAGGGGTCACATGATCGGGGGCCCTGACACCTTACCTCCTGTGATCTCATCACAAGCCTTTGCACGCTACCAGCAGCATCAGCGTTCACGCTACTTGTAGATGCTGCTGGTAGCAGAGCACATAATGCCGCCCCCACGGTCACTCACTTTTAGGTGGGGAGAAGATGGAGTGCCATTGCAGCAGCCAGCAGGAATGTGGTGGGGGCCCCCTTAGAAGCTCTTGTGGTGGGGGCCCCGGGGCTGAAGCCCCGCCTGCCCTGCCTATAATCCGGCCCTGTGTGGGGCTCAGACATGAGGGGGGCATTTGGATTTGGTAGTGCATAATTTGCTGAATTTCTTTTTTGGCTGTGAGAAATAGTGCTTATCCAGAGCCTTTGTACTACCAGTAACGTGGAAGCCCCCTATATTTCCATTTACAAATGACGGACCTGAGTGTGGATTTGCTTTT
Source organism: Dendrobates tinctorius (assembly GCF_039654945.1). Classification (NCBI taxonomy): domain Eukaryota; kingdom Metazoa; phylum Chordata; class Amphibia; order Anura; family Dendrobatidae; genus Dendrobates; species Dendrobates tinctorius. The sequence goes on along the minus strand of NW_027361728.1, from coordinate 22,844,940 downwards.
TTTGTGGAATGAGTTGAAGCTTTGGTTGGGAACATTTTACGTAACATTTGGGATCACGTTTATCCTACACTCTACACTGAGTATTTGCATTGGGGTTTACATCTAAATATGCGATTGGCATGAAATCCCCGAGGGATCCATTCACTATAATGCAGCAGTAGAGTTACTCTGGACAATGCATGCCTAAAAAGATGGACAGCACCAGATTATAGGTGGCCAGACGGCATCCACAGTGTCTCTATCTGCCTCATTATAGGGAATTTGTCACCAAGAGATTCCGTTTAAATCATGTTTTTCAGAGATTTACATGGAAACCCTGATGTAAGTGCTCAGAGTAGAGTCCAGGAAAATTGTGAGCTTAGCTGTACTGCGATGTTTGAGATGCAGAATGAACAAATCAACAGCAAGTGAAGAATTGGTTCTATTTAATATTTATACCGTTCCTCGTGCAGTACAAGTGATTAGACAATTTTATTCTTTGGGTTGGTGCGATTTCAGCGATACCAGATTTACATCAGGTTTTTCATGTTTGGTTGCTGTCACACACGAAAAAATGCTTATTATTGCACATCACCATATTTTGAGAACTATAATTTTTCCAGATTTCTGCTGACAGTCATGTGAGGGCTTGTTTTTTGCGGGACGAGTTGACATTTTTAATGGTATAATATTTGGGCACATGACATCTTTTGATTACTTTCTATTATGATTTTTAGGAGGCAGAATGAACAAAAACCATCAATTCACAAATTTGTTCGTTTTTTTTGTGCTATTCTGCACAGGTACTGACATACATGTTGTTTAATAATTTGTTCAAAGATCTTTCCTGGTATAGAAGTCAGACTCACCGGCCTATAGTTGCCTGGGTCCACCTTCTTCCCCTTTTTGAAGATACGAACAGCATTTGCTCTTCTCCAGTCTTCTGGGACTTCTCCTATTCTCCAAGAATTTTCAATGATTATGGAGAGGGGTTAAAAATTTCTTCTGCTATCTCCTTCAGTACTCTGGGGTGTAATTCATCTGGACCTGGAGACTTGAATTCATTTAGGTTAGCTAAGTGTTTCCTCACTATCTTTCTGTTTATAGATATCCTGGATTCTTCTATTCCCTTAATAGGACAGTGAAGAAAAGTTGATGTTACATTTCCTTTCTGAGAGAAAACAGATGCAAAATAGGAATTTAAAAGTTCGGCCTTCTCAATATGCTGTCTTACCATTTCATCATTTTTATCCTGTAAAAATCCTATAGCATCTTTGACTTTTCTTTTACTTTTGACATATCCCCCAAATCCTTTATTATTGCTTTTGACGTCTCTTGCAAGCCTCAATTCATTGTCAGCTTTAGTAATCTAATTCGTGCCCTGCAGGTTCTGCAGACAGCATTATATTCTTCTTTATATATGCCTCCCTCTTTCCATTTTATAAACATTTCTTTCTTCCTTTTTAGCATGTGCTTAAGTTCTGTGTTCATCCATCCTGGTTTCCTTAAACACTTCCTATTCTTCCCTCTTTTCGGAATTGTTAACATTTGTGCTTTGAGAAATTCATTTTTCAAGATTTCCCATCCTTCCTGGACATTTTTGTCCTTAAGGATATCCAGCCATTGGATCCCTCCAATTCTCTTTCTGAATCCCTTAAAATCTGCCATTCTGAAATCTAACCTTGATGTCTGAGTCTTCACAGGTCTTCCTCCTCTATTTATCCAAAATTCTAAAATAGCATGGTCGCTACCTCCTAGGGTCCCAGCCACTTTTACCTTCACAACCATTTCCTCCCTGTTTATAAGGATAAGATTCAAGGTAACAGATCCCTTATTTTCTCCTCTACCTTTTGGAAGATAAAGTTGTCAGCAAAAGAGGATAAGAATTTCCTTGACCTGTTAGTTTTGCCTGAGAGAGGCTCCCAACAAATGTCAGGATAGTTGAAATCTCCCATAACAACTATGTCATATTTTTTTGGAGAACTTGGCCATTTGATGCATAAAGACTTCATCCATATCTTCAGCTTGCACAGGCGGTTTGTAGTAAATGCCTACTGTAACGGCGTGTCCCAAGCTGGGGTACCTCTTTCAGTACCACCTCGTGTTTTCGGAGGTCCACTCTGCGTTGGCTGGAGTCTGAATGAAGGACGCTGGCTGGAATTCCTCTGAGTGCATGGGCGCATATAAAAGATCACTGCTTCTCCATGTATTTCCAGTCTGACAACACTTTACTCACAGGACACAGAATATATCACACAGATACAGAGGGCAGGCCAGACATGCATTACAAAAGCCGCAGGTGGCTGGAGCCTGCCGATGTTTACTGTGGAAATTACAAAGGTGGGGGAGGGCGGACACAAGGGGAATGCTGATGCATTAGGGACATGCATCTCACATAGAACCTATTATTCATACATATAACTGCACAACATATTCTGTGGGCTAAGTGGTTCTGTAACACTGCTCCCCTTTTCAGCGACGCAATCGGCATACACAGTCTGATCCTCAACGGATCAGTTTGGGGATGACCCAAGTTTATGGGGTTGGTACAAGTTCCGTTTGTCGACTTAGTCCATCGACGTTACTGTTTTGTTTGCCGGGTCTGTAGTGGATGGTGAAGTCCAGAAGTTGTAGGGCTAAACTCCACCGCAGCAATCTGGCATTGTCTCCGGAGACCCGATTAAGCCAGACTAGGGGATTATGGTCCGTTAGAAGGGAAAACTGTCGTCCATACAAATATGGTTGCAACTTCTTGAGTGCCCATACTACCGCCAGGCACTCCTTCTCGATGGCCGCATAGCTTACTTCACGGGGCAGTAGTTTCCGACTCAGGTAAGCTACCGGGTGTTCTTGGCCGTCCGGCCCGACCTGGCTCAGTACTGCCCCCAATCCAAACATAGAAGCGTCCGTATGAACAAGGAAACGTTTAGTTGAATCGGGTGCGGCCAATACAGGGGTATTGGTGAGGGCGTCCTTTAGTTGGCGGAAGGCTTCCTCACACTCTGAGGTCCAGGTTACCTGGTGGGGTTGGTGCTTACGGGTCAAATCAGTGAGGGGCTTGGCTACGCTGCTGTAATTGGGAACAAATTTCCTGTAATACCCCGCTGTCCCTAGAAACGCCATGACCTGTGTTTTAGTGCATGGGATGGGCCATTTGGCTATGGCCTCAATCTTGGCTGGTTCTGGTCGCTGTTTCCCACTTCCCACCCAATGCCCTAAATACTGAACCTCTGCTTTGCCCACGTGACACTTGTTTGGGTTCAGGGTGATTCCGGCCTGGTGGATCCTGTCCAATACTGTCTCTAGATGATTTAGATGCTCTTCCCATGTCGCACTGTAGATGGTGATGTCGTCCAGGTAGGCACAAGCATAGTCCTGGAGACCATCCAGAAGCCGGTCAGCCAGCCTTTGGAAGGTCGCCGAGGCATTCTTCATCCGGAATGGCATAACTCGAAACTGGAATAAGCCGAACGGGGTGACAAATGCCGACTTGGGAATAGCGTCAGGGCTAAGGGGAATCTACCAGTAGCCTTTGCATAGATCGATGGTGGTCAAATACTTTGCCCCCGTCAGCCGGTCTAACAACTCATCCACACGCGGCATGGGGTATGCATCCATCACTGTTTTCTCATTGAGCTTACGATAGTCTACACAAAACCGTGTAGTCCCATCCTTCTTGGGCACTAACACTACGGGGGATGCCCAGGGACTATCTGACTCTTCAAAGACCCGTAAATGCAACATCTCTTGTATCTCTTGTCGCATCCCCTCTCGTACAGACTCAGGGACGCGGAAGGGGTTTTGTCGCAGGGGGGTCTGATCCTGGGTCTCAACCTTGTGTTGTGCCAGGTGAGTGTACCCCGGTCTCTCTGAAAACATCCTCTGTCGCAGCCTCAACAACGTCTCCGCCTGCTGTCTCTCCCGGGGGCCTAGGTCTTCACCCAAGTGTACCTGGTCCCATGTTTTAGACTGAGTCCTTTCCCTAAGACATCCGGCAAGGGAAGTCCGGCTAAATCCTCTGCTTCAGGTGCACAGATGGCCACTATCTCTTCAGGGCGCTCCCGGTAGGGCTTCAGCATATTCACGTGGAACATGCGGATAACCCTGGGGTCGTCACAATCGGCGACATTATAGGTTGTGTCGGCTATTTTCTCCACTACCTGGTAGGGCCCCTGCCATGCAGCTTGAAACTTATTCTGCTTAGTGGGCTCTAACACCAGGACCTTCTGTCCTATTTCCAAAGTGCGCTCTCTGGCCCTTCGATCGTACCATATGCACTGGCGCCGCTGGGTCGCCTGCATGTTCTCACGTACAGCCTGAGTCAGCTCCTGTAGGCGGTCCTGGAATTCCAGCACATGGGGTACAATAGGTACCCCTTCTATGAGGCCCTCCCCTTCCCAGTGTTCCAGCACTAAGTCTAGGGGTCCCCTTACCCGTCTCCCGTATACCAGCTTGAACGGGGAGAACCCCGTGGATTCTTGGGGCACCTCCCGATAGGCAAACAGGAGGTGTGGCAAGAATTTCTCCCAATGAGCTGTTTTAATGTCTCGTTAAAGCGTTCACACAACCCATTGGTTTGCGGGTGGTACGGGGCGCTTCTAATGGACTTTACGCCGCACAGCTTCCACAGTTGGTTGGTCACCTCTGCTGTAAACTGGGTACCCTGGTCCGAGATAATCTCCCGGGGAAATCCAACCCGTGAGAAAACCTGGAGCAGGGCGGCCGCCACCGTCTCTGCCAGTATGTTAGGTAACGCAACCGCCTCTGGATACCGTGTGGCATAATCTACCACGGTCAATATATACTTTTTCCCAGACGGACTGGGTTTGGCTAACGGCCCTATCAGATCGACCGCTACTCGGCTAAATGGTTCCTCCACAATGGGGAGGGGGCGTAATTTGGCCTTGCATCGATTCCCCCCTCTTGCCAATGCGCTGGCAACTGTCACAGGTTTGGCAGTACTGACGCACATCATAGGTTACCCCCGGCCAAAAGAAGTTTTATGTCAGACGATGCCTGGTGCGACTGACGCTGAAGTGCCCGGCCAAGGGTATATCATGAGAGATTCGCAGTAACTCCTGCCTATACTTCTTGGGAACTACCAGCTGTCGTTTTATAGTGGGGCTCGTCCCTGTGTGGTGCTGCTCTGTGATCCGGTAGAGGAGTCCCTGCTTCCATACAAACTGTTCCCCTTCTAGTACTCCTCTCCCCTCCTGTGCCTTCCAACGATATCCCTCCAATGAAGGATCCTCAAGTAACTCCCTCTTAAATTCATCTGGGGTGGCCCAAGAAATGTGTCTGGCTATGGGAATACGTGCAGGGCTGGGATGTCTTACCTGGGCCTCCTCTGAGTGTGATTCAGCCTCCTCAGCACGAGCTTGTCTCCGGGTGGTCACAGGATAGGTCTCAGCCAGAGGGGCCACCGAGAATGCAGACAACATGGGCCCCAAGTCATTTCCCAGCAAGACGTCTGCAGGCAAATCCTCCATCAAGCCGACCTCAACAAGGCCATCCCCGACTCCCCAGTTCAGGTGAATCCTGCCAGTTGGTAGTCGATGTATGGCTCCCCCTGCTACACGGACTGCCACTGTCTGGTCCGTCTTCTCTTGGTCCCGGACGAGATGAGGCTTCACAAGGGTCAAAGTTGCTCCGGAATCTCTTAGTCCCTGCATATGTTTCCCATTAACCCACACGACCTGTCGATGCTGTTGTCGATTATCTGCCCGGGCTGCCTGCACGGGGTCTACTTCATGCAGCACTTCCTCCATCTCTTCCACCCCTTGGTTAGTCGTAGCCCCCAATGCCGGGTCAGCTTCGCCTTGGTAGCAGTGTACAGCAGCCCGGCTGAAGGTAGCTGTTCCCGCCTTTGGCCACTGGGTATGCTGAGTCCGGTTGGGGCATTGTCTTTGCAGGTGGCCCAGCTGACGGGAGGTGTGGCATCGCGCCCCAGGGGGACTGTGGTAGGCCGGGTTTCTAGCTGATCCCCCTACAATTTTCGGTGGTTTGGGGCCCCTCCAGGTCCATGGGCGGGACCCTAGTGACCACCTTTGATCCGGAGAACTGCGGCCTCCTGGCATCATGATGATGTTCATCGGCCAGACGAGCGGCTTCCTCAAGAGTCGTTGGCCGCCTGTCCCGAAGCCATTCCTGTGTCTCGGGGTTTAGTCCATTAAAGAATTGTTCTAACAGGAAGAGCTGGAGGACGTCCTCCTTAGTGGTTGCTTGGCTCCCTTGTACCCACTGTAGCAGTGACCGCCGTAATTTACAGGCCCATTCAGCGTGGGTATCGGTTACGCGTTTTATAAGTCCGTGGAACTTTTGGCGATAGGCCTCTGGTATCAGCGCATACTGGGCCAAGATCACTTCTTTGATCCGCTCATAGTCCGTACAGTCCTCATCAGGTACCGTGCGATAGGCGTCCGCTGCCCGACCTGTCAGCTTGCTGGCCAGAATCTGAACCCATTCCTCCGGCTTCACTTGATGAAGGGCACACTGCCGCTCAAAGTCCTGGAGAAAGCCATCAATGTCTTCCTCTGCCTCTCCCATCTGTCGGAAGGCATTATACTGGATCTTTTTGTGGCTTACTGTTGAAGGTACTGGTCGAAGGCCAGAGCTCCCCCTGCTTGCTGACTCTCCTCTCTCCACTCTGCCATCTCCATCTTGGCCAGCTCCACTTTGGTCCGCTCTGCCATCTCCATCTTGGCTAGTTCTATCCTGGTCCGCTCGGCCATCTTTTCCTTCAGATCAGTACGCACATCAGCCATCACCTCTCGTATGATCTCTACTGCAGGGTTTGGGCCATAGAACGCCAGTCTGTCTTTACCTCCCTCTGGAATTCGGTCTCCTCCATGTTCACATTGGGGGGCGCTGCACTGTCGTGTTCCATGATGGCTGCTATCAAATCCGCTTTTGTTTTGTTGCTGGCGATCAACCCTCGGGCTTCCACCAGATCTTTTAATGTAGTCCTCTTTAACTTCTGGTAGTTATTTTCCATTCATTCCTTTCCTCCTGTAGAAGGGGTATCAAATCCCGCTGTCTGCCACCAGTGTAACTGGGTCTTCCAAGCTGGGGTACCTCTTTCAGTATCACCCCGTGTTTTCGGAGGTCCACTCTACGTTGGCTGGAGTCTGAATGAAGGACGCTGGCTGGAATTCCTCTGAGTGCATGGGCGCATATAAAAGATCACTGCTTCTCCATGTATTTCCAGTCTGACAACACTTTACTCACAGGACACAGAATATATCACACAGATACAGAGGGCAGGCCAGACATGCATTACAAAAGCCGCAGGTGGCCGGAGCCTGCCGATGTTTACTGTGGAAATTACAAAGGTGGTGGGGGGCGGACACAAGGGGAATGCTGATGCATTAGGGACATGCATCTCACATAGAACCTATTATTCATACATATAACTGCACAACATATTCTGGGGGCTAAGTGGTTCTGTAACACCTACAATGGGGTCCTTTCCATTGTTCTGTCCCTGTATTCTTACCCAAACAGTTTCCAAAGAACTCCCAGTCTCTGAAGCTTCAATCTCTGTGCAGATATTCGTGTTTCTAACATACAATGTTTACCGATTTCCTGTTTTCAGCTGCATCGGCCAAAATCCAGTGATTGTTGAGCTCGCGGAGACTTTTCATTTTTCCCAGAAGGCACTGGGAATATGCAAATTCTCTCCTCAGGACTCTTCCCCTTATCCCTATCCTGGTAGAAATGGTCCCCCTCATCCCTATCCTCGCATGAATGGCCCTCATCTCCATCCTAGTATGTATAGCCCCATCCTTATGACTGGCCCATCCATCTCATGGTATAATTGGCCCCATCCCCATCCTGGTATGCATAACCCCATCCTTATCCTGCTATGATTGGCCCTCTATCCCTATCCTAGTAGTGCATGACCCCATCAGAAAAACATTAAAAAAACAACAAACCATTACACTTACCTTCTTGCGTTCCCTCGCAGCGTCTTGTTCCGGTGTCAGCAGCTGCTTTATGCTTGTAAGCAGCTCATGGCAGCGATGTCATGCGCAGCTTACAAACCGAAGGACAGCTGCCAGAATACTCAATGCACTGCACGCCGGGACTATGTGCGTGGAGGGCAGAGTATTCTTTCACTTTAGTTGCGTGCACAGTGTCAGCTGCCGGCTTCCGGCAGCTGCCAGATGGTCACGTGTCCCCACTACTAAAGGTAATGAATATTCACCACATTCCACACCAATGGGAGTGGAGCACAGTGAATATTCATTCCCCTTTAGTAGCGGGCACAAGTGACCGTTGGCAGCTACAGGAAGCCGATGGCTGACACTGTGCTCTCTACTAAAGAGGGTGCAATGAATACTCACTGCCCTCGATGCACAGTTAGTATTCCAGCAGCTGTCCTTTGGCTTGTAATCAGTAGTGTTGAGCATTCCGATACCGCAAATATCGGGTATCGGCCGATATTCGTGGTATCGGAATTCCGATACTGAGTTCCGATACTTTTTGCATATCGAATACCGGAATCGGAAGTTCCCATAATGCTATGAGCCAGTTTGATTTGATTCAGCCAATGAGGAATCCTAAGAAGTGTGGGCACAACCTGTTAGGCATGTAGGCATGTTAACTAATGGCATGGCTGTGATTGGCTGCTGAAATGACATCATGATGCGCTATAAAAGCCGCCACCGCCATTTTGGGTTCACTCTGCTGTGAATTCAGTTAGGGACAGGACGCTGCTCTTGTGACTCTGAGGGACAGTTAGAAATATCGATTTGCTAGATTGTGCTTTACCCAGGCTAGTTTAGCAACCCCTGTGAGAAGCTTTCTTTTGCCTTGCAGCGCTGTTCACAGCTGTCTGCAAGGTCTGTGCGAGTGCAGCTCATGCTGTAGTGTGTCCTGCACCACCTCTGGTTGTAGGCTGCTCAGCGTGCGTCACTGCCTCATACATATTTATTTTTGTTTTATTGCTGCTCATTTTTCATTAATTCTCCTATTAGTGTGCATCCATCCGTATCCATCTACATTGGTTGCAAACACTATATAGGAGTAGACAGCGGAGCCTTTCTGCAGCCTTTCAATGCTAGTGCACAGTTCTCTGCACTGTTCACGGCTGTCTTGTGGTCTCGGTGTGTGAGTGCAGCTCACGCTGTAGTGTGTTCTGCAGCCACCTCTGGTTGTAGTCTGCTCAGCGTGCGTCACTGCCTCATACATTGTTCTTTTTTGCTGCAGTGCTGCTTATTTTTCCTGAATTTCTCCTATCAGTGTGCTTCCATCTGTATCCAGCTAGATTGGTTGCAAACACTATATAGGAGTAGATAGAGGAGACTTTTTTCTGGCTTGTGCCCTGCAGCCCCAGCCAGATTAGTAATAGCCTATTTTTGGAGCCTCATCTATTGCATTGTAGGTTACCTTCCTACATTTTAATAGCTCCAAAAAGTTTGTGATACTATCGCTTTCACATCTTTGGTCACATCCTTTTTGTTTTTTTGAAAAAAAACACGTAAATAAAGTTCACCAAACACTCTACTTGACAGTTGTGTAGGCCACATTAGCTCATATTAAATTGTAGTCCACACACTTTATAAAATTAGTGTTTCTTATACCTGTTAGCAGCTGTTCAGGAATAAGCACACTAAGCCCTTAGTACTTTTCTGCCTATCTTTATCAGTCTACCAAGATGAAGAAGGCAGGGAGTAAGGCACGTGGTCGTGGGCGTGGAATTTCAGCAGGGAGAGGACGTGGGAATTCTGTGCCTGCTGCGGGCACCAGTGACTCAGCATCCCCCAGTTTTACCAGGGAACAGTCCTTTATGCGCAGCTTTGTAGGACTTCGCCGTACCCCACTGCTGCGGGACGAACAAATTGAAGCCGTTGTCAGATGGATGGCAGCTAACGCATCGACTTCAATTACTTCCACATCCTCTCAGGGCCAGAGCACTGAAGAGCAACCATCTGTGTCTTCACCACCTGCCAAATTGCCCAGGCAGTCAGAGAGCCCTGGACAGGAGCCATCACAGTCTCTACTTCTGTTCTCGGAATCTCTTGGCTTGGAAACAGGGGGCCAGCCAAGCAGCATTCTAGAATGTGAAGAAGAGGGAGTATGCAGTGATGCGCAACTGCTTTGTCCCTCTGAACCTGAAGAGGCGGGTGGGCCAGTGCCTATGGTCAGCACACCTCAGTACGCATCAGATGATGAGACTCAGGTGCCACTTTCTGGTGCATACTGTGCTGGCGAGACTACCCAGGAGAAGCAGGTGTTTGAAGAGGGGAGTGTAGATGATGAGGTCCTTGACCCATCATGGTGTGAGGAACAGGAATGTGGTGGGAGCAGCTCTGAGGAAGAGATTCCCCGAACGGCCAAAACAGGAGGGAGAGGGAGGGAGAGGGAGGGGGCAGACTTGGTTGTCTGTAGCCTCCACTTCGGCACCCGTTAGGAGCATTCTTCTTTCAAACCCAAAACGGGCGCTCCCAGGACTTGCAGTGCGTGGTCCTTTTTTGACACAGTTGCAGATGACATTTGCTTTGTCAAATGCAAGCTGTGTAATGTGGAAACATGTGTGGACCAAGTACGTGGTGGAGTTACAAAGACACACTGAAGACGTAGGCCAACCTATAGCACCACCTACCACCTCTTCAGCTCGTGTTGTAGCCTCTTCCTCCAGCTCACACACAGCTGGTTCGGCTTCCTCACAGCATCGCCATGGAAGAACCTCTAGCACTGTTGTCCAGAGACCCAGTGACATTCCACCCACAGCACCACATTCCCTGTCATCCTCACACTCCCAGGCTACTCTACAGCCATCGGTAGCACAGGCATGGGAGAAAGGCGGCCATACTCAGCAAACCATCCCCGAGCACAGGCTCTGAATACTGGTATTGCAAAACTACTGGCCCTTGAAATGCTCTCATTCAGGCTGGTGGAGACTGACACCTTCCGTAACTTCATGGCATTGGCAGTCCCACCAATACACCGTGCCCAGCCACTTTTATTTCAGCAGGCAAGCCATCCCTGCCCTGCAAAAGCATGTGGAGGGAAAAATTAAACATGAGCTACTAAACGTCGTCATTAGCAAGGTCCACCTGACGACCGATGCGTGGACCAGTAACCATGGACAGGGACGATAGCTTTCCCTCACTGCCCATTGGATCAATGTTGTGGAGCCGGGTACAGATCTGGAGAGTGGCTCTGTACGTGTTCTGCCAACTCCAAAGATTGCAGGAATCCAGTCTGTACACATTGACTGCTCCTCACACTCCAGTTCCTCTGAATCAGCGCTGCAGGAGCCTGTTATGACCAGTGGCGGATTATAATGAGGTCAATTTGGGCAGTTGCCCCGGGCCCAGTGGGGTTAAGGGGCCCACAGCCCAGGCCAGTAAATTGCCCCATTATAATCCGCCACCGCGCAGGGCCGGATTATAGGCAGGGCAGGCGGGGCTTCAGCCCCGGGGCCCCCACCACAAGAGCTTCGAAGGGGGCCCCCACCACATTCCTGCTGGCTGCTGCAATGGCACTCCATCTTCTCCCCACCTAAAAGTGAGTGACCGTGGGGGCGGCATTATGTGCTCTGCTACCAGCAGCATCTACAAGTAGCGTGAACGCTGATGCTGCTGGTAGCGTGCAAAGGCTTGTGATGAGATCACAGGAGGTAAGGTGTCAGGGCCCCGATCATGTGACCCCTGTCTCCTCCCCTCCTGTGACCTCATCACAGGTCCTGTGCGCACAGCACAGAGCACTGAGAGCAGCCATGTATGTGGAGTGCGGCTCTGCGGGTGGAGGTCGGTGCTGGAGGCTCCTTTATTCTCTATGTGGAGTGCGGCTCTGCGGGTGGAGGTCGGTGTCGGAGGCTCCATTATTCTCTATGTGGAGTGCGGGTGGAGGTCGGTGTCGGAGGCTCCATTATTCTCTATGTGGAGTGCGGCTCTGCGGGTGGAGGTAGGTGCTGGAGGCCCCATTATTCTCTATGTGGAGTGCGGCTCTGCGGGTGGAGGTCAGTGCTGGAGGCTCCATTATTCTCTATGTGGAGTGTGGCTCTGCGGGTGGAGGTGGGTGCTGGAGGCCCCATTATTCTCTATGTGGAGTGCGGGTGGAGGTCAGTGCTGGAGGCCCCATTATTCTCTATGTGGAGTGTGGCTCTGCGGGTGGAGGTCGGTGTCGGAGGCTCCATTATTCTCTATGTGGAGTGCGGCTCTGCGGGTGGAGGTCGGTGCTGGAGGCTCCATTATTCTCTATGTGGAGTGTGGCTCTGCGGGTGGAGGTCGGTGCCGGAGGCTCCATTATTCTCTATGTGGAGTGGGGCTCTGCAGGTGGAGGTCGGTGCTGGAGGCTCCATTATTCTCTATGTGGAGTGCGGGTGGAAGTAGGTGCTGGAGGCTCCATTATTCTCTATGTGGAGTGGGGCTCTGCTGGTGGAGGTCAGTGCTGGAGGCTCCATTATTCTCTATGTGGAGTGCGGCTCTGCGGGTGGAGGTCGGTGCTGGAGGCTCCATTATTCTCTATGTGGAGTGTGGCTCTGCGGGTGGAGGTCGGTGCTGGAGGCTCCATTATTCTCTATGTGGAGTGCGGCTCTGCGGGTGGAGGTCGGTGCTGGAGGCTCCATTATTCTCTATGTGGAGTGGGGCTCTGCGGGTGGAGGTAGGTGCCGGAGGCTCCATTATTCTCTGGAGTGCGGCTCTGCGGGTGGAGGTCGGTGCTGGAGGCTCCATTATTCTCTATGTGGAGTGCGGCTCTGCGGGTGGAGGTCGGTGCTGGAGGCTCCATTATTCTCTATGTGGAGTGGGGCTCTGCGGGTGGAGGTAGGTGCCGGAGGCCCATTATTCTCTATGTGGAGTGTGGCTCTGCGGGTGGAGGTCGGTGCTGGAGGCTCCATTATTCTCTATGTGGAGTGTGGCTCTGTGGGTGGAGGTAGGTGCCGGAGGCTCCATTATTCTCTATGTGGAGTGCGGCTCTGCGGGTGGAGGTAGGTGCTGGAGGCTCCATTATTCTCTATGTGGAGTGTGGCTCTGCGGGTGGAGGTAGGTGCTGGAGGCTCCATTATTCTCTATGTGGAGTGCGGCTCTGCGGGTGGAGGTCAGTGCTGGAGGCCCCATTATTCTCTATGTGGAGTGCGGCTCTGCGGGTGGAGGTCGGTGCCGGAGGCCCCATTATTCTCTATGTGGAGTGCGGCTCTGTGGGTGGAGGTCGGTGCTGGAGGCTCCATTATTCTCTATGTGGAGTGCGGCTCTGCGGGTGGAGGTCAGTGCTGGAGGCCCCATTATTCATGTGGAGTGCGGCTCTGCGGGTGGAGGTCGGTGCTGGAGGCTCCATTATTCTCTATGTGGAGTGCGGCTCTGTGGGTGAAAGTCAGTGCTGGAGGCTCCATTATTCTCTATGTAGAGTGTGGCTCTGTGGGTGGAGGTCAGTGCTGGAGGCTCCATTATTCTCTATGTGGAGTGCGGCTCTGCGGGTGGAAGTAGGTGCTGGAGGCTCCATTATTCTCTATGTGGAGTGCGGCTCTGCGGGTGGAGGTCGGTGCTGGAGGCTCCATTATTCTCTATGTGGAGTGGGGCTCTGCGGGTGGAGGTCGGTGCTGGAGGCTCCATTATTCTCTATGTGGAGTGGGGCTCTGCAGGTGGAGGTCGGTGCTGGAGGCTCCATTATTCTCTATGTGGAGTGCGGCTCTGCGGGTGGAGGTTGGTGCTGGAGGCCCCATTATTCTCTATGTGGAGTGCGGCTCTGCGGGTGGAGGTCGGTGCTGGAGGCTCCATTATTCTCTATGTGGAGTGTGGCTCTGCGGGTGGAGGTCGGTGCTGGAGGCTCCATTATTCTCTATGTGGAGTGGGGCTCTGCGGGTGGAGGTCGGTGCTGGAGGCCCCATTATTCTCTATGTGGAGTGTGGCTCTGCGGGTGGAGGTCGGTGCTGGAGGCTCCATTATTCTCTATGTGGAGTGGGGCTCTGCAGGTGGAGGTCGGTGCTGGAGGCTCCATTATTCTCTATGTGGAGTGCGGGTGGAGGTCAGTGCTGGAGGCTCCATTATTCTCTATGTGGAGTGCGGCTCTGCGGGTGGAGGTAGGTGCTGGAGGCTCCATTATTCTCTATGTGGAGTGTGGCTCTGCGGGTGGAGGTTGGTGCTGGAGGCTCCATTATTCTCTATGTGGAGTGCGGCTCTGCGGGTGGAGGTCGGTGCTGGAGGCCCCATTATTCTCTATGTGGAGTGTGGCTCTGCGGGTGGAGGTCGGTGCTGGAGGCCCCATTATTCTCTATGTAGAGTGTGGCTCTACGATTCGTGACCCCCGTCACGTGACGAGGGGGGCCCACAGAGTCTGAACTGCCCCGGGCCCTGGCTACCCTTAATCCACCCCTGGTTATGACCGATATGAGCACAGCCGTGGCCAAACTTCAACAGGCCGTACTGAAATTAATTTCTTTGGGGAATCGAAGCCACACAGCGCAGGAGCTCTGGAATGCCATCAAGCAGGAGAGCGACGTGTGGTTTGTGCCAGCGAATCTCCAGCCAGACTTGGTAGTGTGTGACAATGGCCGAAATCTGGTGGCAGCTCTGGGCCTAGGCAACCTCACTCACATCAGACAGGCCCAAATGCATCTGCACTAATCCAGGGTGCAGCGGACCCAAGTAAAATGGCAGCTGCACAGGTGCATAAATACCAAATGAAACAGCCAGCCTACAATCAGGGATTGGCCGTGTGGTACACCAGTGCAGAAAAAATAATCCGCATGTGGCAGTGTTCACACAGGGAATGCAGGGCTTTTTTGGAGGATTTTTTTTTTTTTTTTTCCTCTTTGAGGTTTTCAACCTCACTCACATCCCATTTCTGGCACAAGTGCTCAACTTGGTCGTACAGAGCTTTCTGAGGGACTATCCGGATCTTGATGCACTGCTGCACAAAGTCAGCATAGAGTGCGCTCACTTGCGGCGTTCCAGCATGGCAAGATCGCTCATTGCAGCTCTCCAGCGCCGATTCCGCCTTCCGGAACATCGCATCATGTGACCTACCCACCAGGTGGAATTCAGCGTTACATATGTTGGAGCGGTTGTGTGAGCAGCAGGCAGCAGTAATGGAGTACCAGCTGCATCAGGCGCAAACAAGTCGCACTGCGCGCCGGTCACACTTCACCACCACTGAGTGGGCATCTATGAAGGACATCTGCAACGTTTTGCATGCCTTCGATGATTCCACACAGATGGTGAGTGCAGATGATGCACTAGTCAGCATGACTGTCCCCCTTATCTGCCTGCTTGAAAAAACACTGCAAGCACTAAGGGAGGAGGTTTTGGAAGAGGTGGAGGATGAGGAGTCACAAATGCCATCTGCTTCAGGACAGTCTGCGCAACGTGGTTCCTCATAAAGGCCTAGGCAGGGGACACTTTGTGAGGAGGATGAGGAGGAGTCAATGGAGGAGGAAGACATCTCTCCAGAGGAGGGAGGTACACAATGCTCTAGTCAGTATGTAGAGCGAGGGTGGGGTGATGCAGAGCAGGCAGAGATGACGCCTCAAGCAGGAGACAGCATTTCTTGGCCAGTTGGGAGTCTGCAGCACATGGTTGATTTCATGCTGCAGTGCCTGAGAAATGACCGCCGCATCGCCCACATTCTCAAGACGGCTGATTATTGGGTGTACACCCTCGTAGATCCTCACTACCGGGACAACTTACAAAGCCTCATAACTAGAGTTGAGCGACTTTTGGTTTTTTATGGTTGAGTTTCGTTTCGTGAAACCCGACTTTTCCAAAAGTCGGGTCGAGCAAGATCGGCCGATTATAGGGAAAAGTCGGGGTCGTCCCGAAACACGAAATCCAATGTAAGTCAATGGGGAATAAAAGTCGGCAGTGAGAGGAGGACAGGAAACACACCTACAGTGCTCATTTGAATGCCAAAAGCATCAATTCTTCTTACTTAAGCTGGTCAACCTTAATTAACTTCATAATACAAGTTACGCACTGAAAAATGGGGGTTATTTGGCTAAAGTTGTGGGGGGGTAGGGCTGGCTCCAGGTTTTCATGTGCCCTGGGCGAAAGAGCGCCCCTTTAACACATACCACAACTCATCATGCTCCGATACGGCAGAGAAATAGCGGTATAGTACAATGAAAAATACTTCACTTTTTACATCTCATGACGAGGCCCATCTATTTCTCCATACAGAATCATTGGTCCCATATAATGTTTGAAACAGTATATGATGAGCTCCACATAATGCTACAGTATATGTTGGTCCCCATGGATGAAGCTCCACTGTCTTATGGGCCCAAATAATGCTCCAAACATAATGGGCCCCATTTCTAATGCTCTAGTGTATAATGGGCCCTGTAAATGCTGCTCCAGTGTTTGATGTCCACCTTTGGAATGTTCCAGTGTATGGTGGGCCCCATCTATCATTCTCCAGAGTATAGTGCTCCCCAAAAATTGCTGTCCCAACATTGAAAACAATTAAATAAGTCTCGCTAGGGAATCCCTGTACTAGTCTGGACTCCTCGTCGTCCCCATCTTCCATCTCACTGCACAGTATTTCAACCTTGCAAGTGCTGTGATCCTGAGCAAGCAGGGGGGGCCCACTCGTTGGCGACGGCACTGGCACAGGGACCCTGATAGTACAGTGGTGTCTGATGGCGGGTGGGCCGAACCTGCACTTTCATCTGCAGCTTCCTCTTTGTCACCGTGTAAGATGGAACTGTATATGGGAAGGGTAACCTGAGTTTCATCAGGGTCAGATTCAGGCCGGGTAGCGTGCAAGGGGAATGTAGTGGTCTGGGTCAATGTACCAGCAGATTCATCGAGCAGTGGCTGGGCATCAGTGCACTTGTGTCGCCCCCAGGAGTACGGTCGCCACAGTGGCATTACCTTCCTCCTAGGGAGTGTGATGTCATGCTTGGGAGCAACAAAGGATCTCTCTAGCAGGTTAACTGATTGGGCGGCGTTATTCCCAGGAGTCATGACCCTCCAAACAGCGTTCATGAAGGCAAAGTGTTTGTTTTACTTGGGCAGTATGGTTGCAAAGCTGAACCTTAAAGGAATGTCCAGAAGGGCACCACCAGGAGTGGAGCCTACGGCGTAATTTGACTCAACACGGGCAACCTCAACCATGCCAGCTATAGAACAGATGCACACATTGCAAGCTTAATTCCGTTAACGAACGAGACTCCGTCATGCCCCGCGGTCCGAGTCTGGCTTACTAGAGGGACAAGTGAGGCTCTGGCACATGAGATTGGCCAATAACTGGTGTGTCATGCCCTTACATGTCCGTGGCTGCATGTGCGCTACACTGAAAAGGCCAGCGTTTGTCGCTTACAGGTGCAGATAACCCGCTGAACAACGTTAGTGATGGGGATCACTGATTACAATTATTACTCGCGAACGATGATTTCCCAGTAACTGCAGGTCAACCGCAGTTCCGGAATTAGGCCTAACCGTCATTCCTGAAAAAAATGAAAAACTTACGTGTGCAAACCACAGGTGATGTAGCTTGCTTAACAGCTCGCCAGCCGTTCTCACGCCCAGTATGGGTTACACGTGATTGCACAAATGTGAGAAAGGGTACCGTATCCCCGGATAACATGTATGGATAGCGTACACATTCAAAATATATGTCTATACATCAGGAGGCAGGCTCAGACTGTGTTAGGCCCAGTATGGCTTGCACGTGATTGCACAAAGGTGAGAAAGGGTACCGTATCCCCGGATAACATGTATGGATAGCGTACACATTCAAAATATATGTCTATACATCAGGAGGCAGGCTCAGACGGTGTTAGGCTCAGTATGGCTTGCACGTGATTGCACAAAGGTGAGAAAGGGTACCGTATCCCCGGATAACATGTATGGATAGCGTACACATTCAAAAGATATGTCTATACATCAGGAGGCAGGCTCAGACGGTGTAAGGCCCAGTATGGCTTGCAAGTGATTGCACAAAGTGAGAAAGGGTACCGTATCCCCGGATAACATGTATGGATAGCGTACACATTCAAAAGATATGTCTATACATCAGGAGGCAGGCTCAGATGGTGTTAGGCCTAGTATGGCTTGCACGTGATTGCACAAAGGTGAGAAAGGGTACCGTATCCCCGGATAACATGTATGGATAGCGTACACATTCAAAAGATATGTCTATACATCAGGAGGCAGGCTCAGACGGTGTTAGGCCCAGTATGGCTTGCACGTGATTGCACAAAGGTGAGAAAGGGTACCGTATCCCCGGATAACATGTATGGATAGCGTACACATTCAAAATATATGTCTATACATCAGGAGGCAGGCTCAGACGGTGTAAGGCCTAGTATGGATTGCACGTGATTGCACAAAGGTGAGAAAGGGTACCGTATCCCCGGATAACATGTATGGATAGCGTACACATTCAAAATATGTCTATACATCAGGAGGCAGGCTCAGACGGTGTTAGGCCCAGTATGGATTGCACGTGATTGCACAAAGGTGAGAAAGGGTACCGTATCCCCGGATAACATGTATGGATAGCGTACACATTCAAAATATATGTCAATACACCAGGAGGCAGGCTCAGACGGTGTCAGGCACAGTATGGATTTGACGGCCCAGACTACACAGGGGAGGAGCAGGGAGAGGTAAAGATTGCAAATGCTGGGGCCCTGTCCAAGCAAGGGGGGCCCACTCGTGGGCGTCGGTACTGGCACTGGGCCCCTCATAGTACGGCGGTGTGTCTGACGGCGGGTGTGCACCACCACCGTCAGAGACACTTGATTGCACTATGAGGGACCCTGTGCCAGTGCCCGCGCCCAAGAGTCGGCCTACCCACCTGTCCAGGGCAACGGCACTCGCACGGTGTTGTGCGCTAGGTGGTGACCCCGGCCATGGGGGGGGGAGGCAGCACAGTTAGGGAGTTTTAGAAAGTGGCATATGCTGATGTTGAACATTCAGCTGATGCAAAAGGCGAAATAGGTCAAGTCCCAGGAAGAGGTGGACCAAAGCAAGCCATTTTTCTGTCACCCTATGTGTCATCAGGGGAAGTTGGGACAAAATCCTTGGAAACCCATGCATGGTTCATTTTAATGAAGGTTAGATCATCCACATTTTGGGTAGACAGACGGGTCCTTTTTTCTGTCAGGATTGATCCAGCTGCACTGAAGACTCTTTCCGATAGCACACTTGCAGCTGGGCAAGCGAGCTCCTGTAAGGCATATTGTGCCAATTCAGGCCAGGTGTCCAGTTTAGCGGCCCAATAGTCAAAGGGGAATGACCTGTGTGGGAGAACATCGATATGGGAGGAAAAGTAGTTTGTAACCATAGTTGACAACTGCTGTCTCCTGTCACTTTCAATCGATGCTGTATTACCAGTTGTGTGAGCGGTACTTGAAAAATCAGTCCACAACATTGTCATGAAACCCCTGTCTCCAACGCCACTTCTGCTGTGTGCACCATGAACACCTCTGCCAAGCTGCCCCCGGCCCGTACGGCTCGTGTGAGAACCATCACCGCTGCTGTGTGCTGGGAATGCCTCAAGCAACCGATTTACCAGAGTTGCTTGTTTATTAGCCAATATTAGGTCATGGTTCTCCTGTGGCATGATGTTTTGTAATTTGCCTTTATAGCATGGATCCAGGATGCTGGCCAACCAGTAGTCGTCATCGTTCATCATTTTGGCAATGCGGGGGTCCCTTTTTAGGATCCGCAAGGCATAATCTGACATGTGGGCCAATGTTCCCGGTGTCAATAATGCACTGCGAGTGCTGGTTGGAGGAGCACTTTCTGGCAAATCCACATCCCTCCAGTCACGCACAAACCCTGTACCAGACCTTGCCACGCCAGCATTTTCACTTGCCCCACGAGATGCATCCTCCTCCCCTAAGTAATCATCCCCATCATCATCCTCCTCCTCCTCTTCTTCCTCCAACTCGTCCAGGAGAGGTCCCTGAGCAGACAATGGCTGAATGTCATCAAGGATTCCCTCCACCTCTTCCTCCTCGTCAACACTGGCTGCAGACGCCTGCTCCTTAAGGTGCGTCAAAGTTTGCATGAGCAGACGCATAAGTGGGATGCTCATGCTTAGGATGGCGTCGTCTGCTCTTACCAGCCGTGTGCATTCCTCAAAACACTGAAGGACTTTACAGAGGTCTTTCAGCTTCGACCACTGCACACCTGTCAACTCCATGTCTGCTCTCAAAGTGCCTGGCCGTGTATCCTCCCACAAATGCATTATGGCCTGCCTCTGCTCGCACAGCCGCTCCACCATGTGCAGGGTGGAGTTCCACCTTGTTGCAATGTCGATAATGAGGCGGTGGTTGGGAAGGTGGAGCAATCGCTGCAGCTTCTGCATACGAACGGAGTGTACAGGCGACCGGCGGATGTGCGCGCACAGTCTTCGCACCTTCTGGAGCAGGGCTGTTAACTCCGGATAATTTTTGAGGAAGCACTGCACCACCAGGTTCAAGGTGTGAGCCAAGCAAGGTATGTGGCTGAGTTTTGAAAGGACTATGGCTGCCACAAAATTACGGCTGTTATCACTAACTACCTTGCCTGCCTCAAGATGTACACTGCCCAGCCATGACTCAGTTTGTCGCTTCAAGTACTCGGCCAGCACCTCGGCGGTGTGTCTGTCGCCCAAACACATCATCTGCAACACAGGCTGCTGACGCTTTCCACTAGCTGCTCGATAGGGGGACACCTCGTGTGCAACAGTGGCAGCTGCAGATGGAGTGCTCGTACGACTGCGCTCTGTGGACGAGCTTTCGCTTCTGGAGGAGGAGGAGGAGGAGGAGGGTGGAACGCCTACAGCCAACTGTTTTCTATACCGTGGGCTAGGCAGCACTGTCCCACCACCGCTGTCCCCTGTGGACCCTGCATCCACCACATTAACCCAGTGCGCAGTGATGGACACGTAACGGCCCTGGCCATGCCGACTGGACCATGCATCAGTTGTGAGGTGCACCTTTCCACTCACTGACTGCTTGAGTGCATGGACAATGCGGTCTTTCACATGATGGTGGAGGGCTGGGATGGCTTTGCGAGAGAAGAAGTGGCGACTGGGTAGGTCATAGCGTGGTACTGCATAGGCCATGAGTTCGCGGAAAGCTGCGCTTTCCACCAACCGATAGGGCATCATCTCAAACGAGATTAGTTTGGCAATGTGGGCGTTCAAACCCAGTGTACGCGGATGAGAGACTGAGTACTTTCTTGACCTACTCATAGTGTCTGGGAGGGTGAGCTGGACTTGAGAGCTGCATATGGTAGAAGTAGCGGTGGACAGGGCGGACTGAGAGAGGGTTGATGATGGTGATGGAGTTGGTGTTCTTTCTGATGCCCTAGATTCAGTATTTCGTTGATATAACAGTGGGATTCCCTGACTGCTGTGGCCTTGCAACGACACCTCAACATTTGTTGCTGTGCTAACCGGTGGGCTTACAGTGGGGGAAACAATGTAGCATTGCTGACTACCTTCTTTGTGATCAGTTGCACATGTGGCACTTGAGGTTTGGTGTTGTGTCCACGCTTGCAAGTGCATGCTGGTTAAATGTCTAAGCATGCAACTGGTATTCAAATTTTTCAGATTTTTCCCTCGGCTAAAGGTCTTTGCGCACTTCTTACAGATAACCTTGACCTGATCATGAGGATTTTGTTCAAGAAAGTGCCACACTGCACTCTTCCTACTTTGGCAGACATTTTGCAGCCTAGCACGCTGTGATGTTTTGACCCTCTGGACAAGCTGTCCAGCAACTCTTTTGATTTTTGGAACCTGTCTTTGGAGTGCTCCGGGCCTGCCAGGTAACAGCTGTTGCGATGTTGATGTCTGCTGTGGATGCTCCTCATCTGAGCTATTGGAAGCAGCACCCTCTTCCCCCAATGGATGCCAATCTGGGTCAACAACTGGGTCATCCATCACCTCCTCTTCAATGTCATGTGCACCTTCCTCTGTGTCACCGTGTATGGTGGTATAGTGTGCGGGAAGGGGCACCTGAGTCTCATCAGGGTCAGAATCTGGCTCTGTACACTGCGAGGACAATGTAGTGCTCTGAGTGAATGTACCAGCAGAATCATCTATCAGCGGCTGTGCATCAGTGCACTCCATGTCAGATTCATCTTGGCCTGGGTAATTCACCATTTGACTTGATAATCCAGGCATGGTATGTGAAAACAGCTCCATGGAGTAATCAGTAGTATGGCCTGTGTCATCCTTCAATCTTGGTTGTGGTGAAGGACACAAGGAAAGGTGTGGTTCATGAACATGAGCCTTCAATGACGACTCAGTGCTTTTACTTTTTACAACTGAAGAAGAGGAGGCGATAGAGCTGGAGGCTGAGTCAGCAATGTAAGACAAAACTTTTTCCTGATGCTCTGGCGTTAAAAGCGGTTTGCCAACTCCTAGAAAACTAACCCTTCAAAGCCTTATGGAGCCAGACGATGACGCAGGCTCAACACCTCCTGCATTCGGTCCTATTTTGCTTTTGCCACTACCATCAGATCCACCACCAACACCATCATTACCAGCTGCCAACCCCCGCCCAATTCCACGGCCTCTTCCACCAGCCTTCCTCATTTTTGGTAGAAATGTAGACAAAATCCAACAAACTATATAGTAATGTAAAACAAGGTACAAGGTGTCTATAGGACAGGGGAGATTTAGATTTTCTGCACACACTAGTGGACACTGGACACTTTTGGATTGTGTGAGGCCCACTGAATATCAGAACGCTATGTCACAGGCTCGATGGCACAGGTGTGAAAAAAGTGACTACAGGATAAGGGAGATTTTGAATTTCTGTGAGATTTTTAATTTCTGCAGACACTTGTGGACACTGGACACTTGGATTGTGTGAGGCCCACTGAATATCACAGCGCTATGTCACAGGCTCGATGGCACAGGTGTGAAAAAAGTGACTACAGGATAAGGGAGATTTTGAATTTCTGTGAGATTTTGAATTTCTGCAGACACTTGTGGACACTGGACACTTGGATTGTGTGAGGCCCACTGAATATCACAGCGCTATGTCACAGGCTCGATGGCACAGGTGTGAAAAAAGTGACTACAGGATAAGGGAGATTTTGAATTTCTGTGAGATTTTGAATTTCTGCAGACACTTGTGGACACTTGGATTGTGTGAGGCCCACTGAATATCACAGCGCTATGTCACAGGCTCGATGGCACAGGTGTGAAAAAAGTGACTACAGGATAAGGGAGATTTTGAATTTCTGCAGACACTTGTGGACACTGGACACTTGCATTGTGTGAGGCCCACTGAATATCACAGCGCTATGTCACAGGCTCGATGGCACAGGTGTGAAAAAAGTGACTACAGGATAAGGGAGATTTTGAATTTCTGGGAGATTTTGAATTTCTGCAGACACTTGTGGACACTGGACACTTGGATTGTGTGAGGCCCACTGAATATCACAGCGCTATGTCACAGGCTCGATGGCACAGGTGTGAAAAAAGTGACTACAGGATAAGGGAGATTTAGATTTTCTGCAGACACTTGTGGACACTGGACACTTGGATTGTGTGAGGCCCACTGAATATCACAGCGCTATGTCACAGGCTCGATGGCACAGGTGTGAAAAAAGTGACTACAGGATAAGGGAGATTTAGATTTTCTGCAGACACTTGTGGACACTGGACACTTGGATTGTGTGAGGCCCACTGAATATCACAGCGCTATGTCACAGGCTCGATGCAGCAGGTGTGAAAAAAGTGACTACAGGATAAGGGAGATTTTGAATATCTGCAGACACTTGTGGACACTGGACACTTGGATTGTGTGAGGCCCACTGAATATCACAGCGCTATGTCACAGGCTCGATGCAGCAGGTGTGAAAAAAGTGACTACAGGATAAGGGAGATTTTGAATTTCTGCAGACACTTGTGGACACTGGACACTTGGATTGTGTGAGGCCCACTGAATATCACAGGGCTATGTCACAAGCTCGATGGCACAGGTGTGAAAAAAGTGACTACAGGATAAGGGAGATTTTGAATTTCTGCAGACACTTGTGGACACTGGACACTTGGATTGTGTGAGGCCCACTGAATATCACAGCGCTATGTCACAGGCTCGATGGCACAGGTGTGAAAAAAGTGACTACAGGATAAGGGAGATTTTGAATTTCTGCAGACACTTGTGGACACTGGACACTTTTGGATTGTGTGAGGCCCAATGAATATCAGAGCGCTATGTCACAGGCTCGATGCAGCAGGTGTGAAAAAAGTGACTACAGGATAAGGGAGATTTTGAATTTCTGCAGACACTGGACACTTTTGGATTGTGTGAGGCCCAATGAATATCAGAGCGCTATGTCACAGGCTCGATGCAGCAGGTGTGAAATAAGTGACTGCAGGATAAGGGAGATTTTGAATTTCTGCAGACACTTGTGGACACTGGACACTTTTGGATTGTGTGAGGCCCACTGAATATCAGAGCGCTATGTCACAGGCTCGATGGCACAGGTGTGAAAAAAGTGAATTGTAGAATTGGGCAGAATAGGAATCTCCCTAGAGTGTAGGTCTGTAAGAACAGAACAAGTCCTCCACAGTGACACACAGATAGCTTCACTGTGGCTGTGATAACAGCCGTTACACGGTACTGTGTGAGGAGCGTACACCGCTGTATGGTGTGAATAAATGCACGCTCAGTACCTTAGCAGGACAAAAAAAAAATTGGGATTGCTTTTAAAAAAGCAGTTTGCAGAGCAGTGGGGAAACAGCTATGCAGCTGTCAGGAAGCCTTAGAAGGCAGCCTAACAACCAACACCGCTGATCCACCACAATATAGCCTCCCCTTGCACTGCACACACAGTGACTGGTGTGTTGCACAGGCAAAATCGCTAGCAGCAGAAGCAGTTTTTTTTTCTTCTTCCCTGCCTAACGCTCTCCCTACAGAATCAGCAACCTCTCCCTATGCTAAGATCGGCAGAAGTAAGATGGCGGTCGGCGTGCACGCCCTTTTATAACCCCTGTGACGCCCACCAAAGCAAGCCAATCACTTGCATGCCCTTCTGAAAGATGGTGGCGACCCCTGCCTATGTCATCACGTTGCCCACAGTGTCCGTGGATCCTGATTGGCTGAAAAAGAGTGCTAAACAAACTTTTGAAACGCGACTTTGGCGCGTAAGTCGCCGACCTCGTGGCCGACTTCATCCTAGGGTCGGGTTTCGTTTCATGAAACCCGACTTTGCCATTGTTCGACCCATTTCGCTCAACTCTACTCATAACACCAATGAACCGGGAGCGTAAAATGCAGGAGTACCCAGACACACTGGTGCATTCCATCATGTTCTCCATTCCACCCGAGATCAGTGCTGCTAGTGCTTTACAAAGCAGCTCTGTGCGTCGATGTAGTGGAGGAAGCTCTGCACAAAGAGGGAGCAGAAGCAGCGCCTCAGTACAAGGCAAGACCAGTATGGCCAAAATGTGGCAAAGTTTTGTGTGCCCGCCACAAATGTCTACACCATCACAGACGGCTCCAGTCAGCAGGAGGCAACGTTTCCGTCAGATGGTGACAGACTACATGTCTTGCCCTCTCAATGTACTCCCAGACGGCTCTTCCCCCTTCAAATTTTGGGTCTCTAAGCTGGATACCTGGCCAGAGCTTAGCCAGTATGCATTGGAGGTGCTGGCTTGCCCTGCTGCTAGTGTATTATCGGAACGCGTCTTTAGTGCCGCAGGTCGTGTACTAACAGACCGTCGCATGCGACTATCCTCCGATAACATTGACCGGCTTACTTTTCTGAAAATGAACAAGGCCTGGATCTTGCCTAAATTTGCCAGTCCTCGTCCAGATTAAATAATTGGTTGGCAACAGTATCCAGGTCTCCTGTTGTGTTCATGTTTCTACCACCTGAACTGTAATCCCTGGGCTCCAACTCGACCAGTTGCTGCTCAGAAGTGCCATCTGCACAGAAAAAACACTAGCTCCTGTGTTAGAGGGGTTCAGTAATGCCAGCTGCTCCCCTGCTGTGTGTACGGCAATGTCTCCTGCTCCCTCCACATTCAAACTACATCAGATATTAAACTTGCTCCAAGTAGACCTCAGCCTACACCATGATTGATCCTGGGCTCCAACACCGCCAGTTGTTGCTCAGAAGTGCCATCTGCACAGAAAAAAACTAGCTCCTGTGTTATTGGGGTTCAGTAATGCCAGCTGCTCCCCTGCTGTGTGTACGGCAATGTCTCCTGCTCCCTCCACATTCACCCTGCATTAGATATTAAACTTGCTCCAATTAGGTCTCAGCCTACTCCATGATTGATCCTGGGCTTCAACACCGCCAGTTGCTGCTCGGAAGTGCCGTCTGCACAGAGAAAAACACTAGCTCCTGTGTTAGTGGGGTTCAGTAACGCCAGCTGCTCCCCTGCTGTGTGTCCGGCAATGTTTCCTGCTCCCTCCACATTCAAACTACATCAGATATTAAACTTGCTCCAAGTAGGCCTCAGCCTACACCATGATTGATCCTGAGCTCCAACACCGCCAGTTTTTGCTCAGAAGTGCCATCTGCACAGAAAAAAACACTAGCTCCTGTGTTAGTGGGGTTCAGTAACGCCAGCTGCTCCCCTGCTGTGTTTCCGGCAATATCTCCTGCTCCCTCCACATTCAAACTACATCAGATTTTAAACTTGCTCCAAGTAGGCCTCAGCCTACACCATGATTGATCCTGGGCTCCAACACCGCCAGTTGCTGCTCAGAAGTGCCATCTGCACAGTCAACATATGCTCCAGTGTTATTGGGGTTCAGTAATGTCAGCTGATCCCCAGCTGTGTGTAAGGCAATGTCTCCTGCTCTGTCCACATTCACACAACTAAAGATTTTAATCTTGCTGCAATTAGGACTCTTCCTCCACTCTGTTTGAACTGTAATCCCTTGGCTCCAACACCGCCAGTTGCTGCTCAGAAGTGTCTTTGGCACAGGTAGTCCTTCCTGGCCAGCCTGGTTCCAGCACGCCAGCTGTTTCCGGGAGATATCAACGTCACTTTGGCACCAATACGTTGTCCTGTCGTGTTGCGGTTGGGTTAACCGACTATGGTGCCTGCAGTTTAGGTGCTTCCTATGTGGGCTGCGGGTTCTGGCAATAAAGGCTGGTTCCGTAGTGCCAATAGGACAAGCACCCCCTGTAGGACTGTGGGTTTCGGTAACTGTGGCCGGCTTGCGGCCATGCAACTTTGTTTTTCATGGGTATCTTCTGCTGCCCCTCCGGGTTCCAGCACCGTCAGCTGGTTCTCGGCAGTGCCTTTGGCTTTCGTGCCTCCATCTCCGTATCCGAGTTCCAGCAACGTCTGCTGGTCCTTGTTAGTGCTTTCTAGCACAGCTACCTCCTGCTTAGTAACCGGGTTCCAGTACCATCAGCTGGTCCTCGGTAGTGCCATTGGCTCTTGTTCCTTCTTCTACCCATCCAGTTTCCAGCACCGTCAGCTGGTCCTCGGTAGTTCCATTGCCTCTTGTTCCTTCCGCTGCCCCTCTGGGTTCCAGCACCATCAGCTGGTTCTCAGCAGTGCCTTTGTGTTACGTCCATCTGCAAGTCTGGGCTGCAGAAAGACAGCGCCCCGAGTAGCACCGACACCCTTTACCCCTATACAGGGATCTGGATTTACTGCAGAGCCCAGGAAGCGCTGTCTGAACAGGAGCAGAGTGCCAGAGCAGAACGGTCGCAATAGAAAAGCAGTGAGGGAGCCAAAAATGAAGTCGGAAACCAGGCGAGCAGTGGAGGTACAGAAACGGCAGGCAGAGGCAGAGTCGAGAGTCCAGGCAGAGGTCACAAACCAGGAGAGTAGCGGAGGTACAAAATTGTCAGGCAGTAGAGGGGGGTCCGGAATCCAGGCCAAGGTCAGTGTCAGTAATCGGGAGAAATGCAAGGTACAAAAACGGCAGGCAATAGAGTAGTCAGAAATTCAGGCTGGGGTCAGAGTTAACGATAGGCAATCACAAAGTAACACATAGGGGAACCAAGAATATATCCGGCGGCTTGCAAGACCAGTCCCAAAGTATTTGAGGGATCAGGTCATCCCTCACAGGCTCTCGGACTGCTGATTTCATCAGAACTGCCCCCAGGACCAGACCCGATGATGATGCACAAACCCCTTCATGACAGACAGCAGAGTGGAGTCTAAGTCCACTAGACGCCTGCACAGGAACCCTTTCACTGTTGCTGCCATCCCTCGGGCACGAACCACGGCACCTCCCAGTGGCCGAGGCGGGAACAGCAGGCCCTGAGCTCGACGGCGATGTGTCAGTTCGGCGCCTCCTGGTGGTCGAGGCCCGGACCGCAGCCCCCGAGCCCACGGGCAGCGTGACCGTCCATCGCCTCCTCGTGGCTGAGGACGGAACAGCAGGCCCCGAGTCTGATGGCGACGTGACACTTTGGCTTAGGTGCCTCTATCTCGGTATCCGAGTTCCAGCAACGTCTGCTGGTCCTTGGTAGTGCTTTCTAGCACAGGTACCTCCTGCTTAGTCACCGGGTTCCAGTACCATCAGCTGGTCCTCGGTTGTTCCATTGGCTCTTGTTCCTTCTGCTACTCATCTGGGTTCCAGTACCGTCAGCTGGTTCTCGGCAGTTCCTCAGCCTTCTTGTACCTTCTGCTACATTTCCAAGTTCAAACTTTTTGAAATGGTTTTTGGTAATCACTCTGGATCTCCCTAACGACGACCCTGAAGACCACCCCAAAGAAGACCAAAAAGATGACCCTGAAGAAGTTGACCAAGAGGACAAAGAACATGAAGACAACCACCAAGATACACAACAACAAGAGACAGAAGACCAAGAAGCAGAAGACCAAGAAGGAGAAGAACAAAAAGCAGAAGAATAAAAAGCATAAGACTAAAAATCAGAGCAAAAGATATTATCTAAATTATAAGCAGAAGAAGACTAAGCAGTGTATGGGGGTGAGTCCGCTCCTCCTCGTGGTGCCCCTGGAAAATGCCTGCTGCTGCTGGCCAAACTGAACACTGACAAATCCTGTTGTATATCTTTTGTGACAGGCAGAACGGCTGGTGTAATCTTCAAACTTTTATAGATAACAACTACAGGAAGGCCTGTCACAATTAAGAATATGATGAAGAAGAAGAATAGGAAGAAGATGAAGAAGTAGAATATGAAGAAGAATAATAGTTGAATAAGAAGAATATGAAGAATGTAAAAAAAAGAATAATAGGAAGAAGGTGAAGAAGAAGAAGATGAATAAGGTGAAGAAGAAGTTGATTAAAAAGATGCTGCTGCTGCTGAAGATCATGAAGGAGAAAGTGTGGGAGAAGTAAAAAGGTGAAGAGCATGGAAGTAGTGAAACATACATATCTGACAAAATATAAAAAAGGTTAACATAGTCAATATCTTTGTAACTCCGAACGTCTTTAAAAAAAAAAATGTATTCCTGCTATTCCATTTGATTGGGCTAAACCTCTATGCCTTTAATGTCTCCTCCACCTCCCTCAATACATTCTACATTATTATTAGTTGTGTTTCTTCATGTAGAATTAACCTACAAGGAAAGAAAGGGTTTATTTTAATTCCGATATTTCTGTCCCATTGACTTGCATTGGTTTCCGGTATCGGAATCGGCGATATCCGATACTTTTTGGGTATCGGTCCGATCCAATCCGATCCGATATTTCACGATATCGGAAGGTATCGCTCAACACTAGTAATCAGTACATGACACTCCTGCCATGCACAGCTTAAAAGCATGAAGCAGCTGCTAGTACAGGAACAAGATGCTGCGAGGGAGCGCAGGAAGGTAAGTGTAATGGTTTGTTTTTTTCTGATGGGGTCCTGCACACAATGATGGGGCTGGGGTCCAATTATACCAGGATAAGGATGGGGACAAACTTACCAGGATAAGAATGGGGCCATGCATACCAGGATGCTTTTAAAGAGAAATGAATTTTCAATGCCCTCCATGCCCATGGGCTTGGAATGCAGTGAATATTCATTTCTCTTTAGCAGCAAGCACAGGACTTAACTGCAGCAGCCTTCTGCATCCTGTGACCCGCTTGCTCCATCACTGCCACTCCCCCACCTCCCCACCAGAGCTAGATCCGGTACATCTGGACTATAAGATGCACCTCCCATTTTCCTCCACAATCTTGGAGGAAAAAAGTGCTTCTTATAATCTAAAAAATATGGCTCCCCCAGAGCAGTATATATACGGCACATTTCGGGAAGGGGTTAAAGCAAGCCTCTGGTTGGAAATACAATGTGACATTATCAAGGGAATGCTTACTAAAGTTACTAGGTGCCCTCCTTCTGCCACCAACCTTCTTTCCTTGGGCTCCTTTTCTTTCTACTTCAATGGCCCCAGTGATTTTCAGACTACTCTATACCCATTATACTTTGGGAGCCTGAGATACTCCCCAATTCTTGGAATTTTAGCTTTCCTGCTCATGTTACCAATTGTCTCTTCAGCGATACAAAGGACTAGAACTCTAGTGCCACCTATAGGAAGCAGAAATCCTAAAAGTCAATGTCGACCCTTTAACCACATAACCCCCAGAGCTTTTTTCAGTTTTGCGTTTTTGTTTTTCACTCCCCTCCTTCCCAGAGCCATAACATTTTTATTTTTCCATCAATATGGCCGTGTGTGGCCTTGTTTTTTGCGGGACGAGTTGTACTTTTGAACAACATCATTGGTTTTACCATATCATGTACTAAAAAATGGGAAAAAAAATCCAAGTGTGGTGAAATTGCAAAAAAATGTGCTACCTCATACTTTGTTTTTTTTTACCAGGTTCACTAAATGCTTAAACTGACCTGTCATTATGATTCTCCAGGTTATTATGAGTTCATAGACACCAAACATGTGTAGGCTCTTTTTTATCTAAGTGGTGAAAAAAAATTTCAAACTTTGTGAAAAACAAATTGCACCATTTTCCTATACCCATTGCATCTCCATTTTTCATGATCTCGAGTTGGGTCAGAGCTTATTTTTTGCGTGCTGAGCTAACAGTTTTAGTGATACCATTTGGTGCAGATACGGTGGTGATCAAAGAAACGTAGTTCTGGAGTTTTGACTTTTTTCTCGCTACACCGTTTAGCAATCAGGTTAATCCTTTTTTATTGATAAATTGGATGATTTTGAACGCGGCGATACCAAATATGTATGTATGCTTGATTTTATTTTTATTGTTTTATTTTGAATGGGGAGAAAGGGGGGTGATTTGAACTTTTATATTTTTTTTTATTTTTTTTATATTTTTAAAAACATTTTCTTTTTACTTTTGGCATGCTTCAATAGTCTCCATGGGAGGCTAGAAGCTGCCACAACCTGATCGGTTCTGCTACATAGAGGCGATAGTCAGATCACCTCTACATTATGTAGTAGAATTGCTCACTTGCTATCAGCGCCGACCACTGGATGACACAGCAATCCGGCACCGACAACCTTATAGGTCTCCAGGAGACCTCTGCCTGTGATGCCAATGAACCGGAGACCCAAGATCACATGACGCGGGTCATCAGTGTGCGTATTTCTGCCACGATTGCCGAAAGCGCTTGTTAAATGCTCCTGTCAAAGTTTGACAGCAGCATGTAACGGGTTAATAGCTGCGGGTGGATCGCGATTCCACCCACAGCTATTGCAGGCATATGTCAGCTGTTCAAAGCAGCTGACATGTCCCGGGAAAGATGTTAGCTCACTGCCGGAACCCACATCAAAGGGAGGGAGGCCAACATTGGCATACTATTACGCCTGATGTCGGAAAGGGGTTAATGAGTCTTGTCACATGACTTCGGATAAAAGCCAAAACCAAAAACTCAATATGCAGACATTGTGTTTTGGGGTACTGCCACTTGTCACTGCAAAGTGTGATATGTGGTATGGCTGTGTGAGAGGTATCTGACCGGGATCCAAGGGGTAACGTTTCTCAACACGTCAAGCATGCCGAGGTGAGGAGACTTTTATGCTGCAATGTTCCTAATATTTGCACATTTTCTCTTCAGAGAGGAAGTAAACTAGAACTCTAGTGCCACCAATAGGAAGTAGCAATCCTAGAAGTCCAGTATTGACTCCCCAAGGAGCCTTGTCACATGACTTAAGATAAACCTGCTCATGTTACTAACACTGTCCTGCTCATGTTACCAGAGCAGTTGATGTCATATACTAGCACTGCACAGTGTGCTTGGGCAGGATTAGACGATGTCTGGAAATTTGTGGATTGCTAGCAGAAGGATACCAAAGCATTACACCAGTTAACTTCACTAAGAATTTTTCCATAAATATACATTTTTTGTTAAAATGGAGGATCACTTTTAAATTAAATAATAATTTGTTTCAATGATGCAGCTTCAACATAACCCAATAAGAAGGGACACATTTGGATGGACAGGTTGACTGATTACA
This sequence comes from Dendrobates tinctorius, assembly GCF_039654945.1. Classification (NCBI taxonomy): domain Eukaryota; kingdom Metazoa; phylum Chordata; class Amphibia; order Anura; family Dendrobatidae; genus Dendrobates; species Dendrobates tinctorius. Next base: position 22,812,702 of record NW_027361728.1, on the reverse strand, counting down.
TTGAATTTGTCACCTTTTACATAGTGCCAACTTTTTAACTAAGAACTTTTTAACTAGTGGTTGAACCATTTTCTGGCACAAAGTAGATGCAAAAGGGAAGAAAACATGAAGGTATGCAAGCTCTGGCATTGGTGGTACCTTGTTGATACTAAATAATATTATGCTTTATTGTCCTTAATTTTTATTTATTTCGAATCTGCAAACAAAATTTCAATACTCCAAAATCTAGTATTTCCATGATATTCACATAGAAGCGTGTAAAAAAAATCGTGAATTTTGTGCACACGACTTAGTTTTCATGTGGCTTCTGACTGAAACCTGCCTCAAAACACTAAAAAAACTAAAATAAAATATTATATTCACTATAATGTCAAAATGACTTGCTGTTTATATTAGTTTTGTCTTTTTTAACTTCTTTAAAGCGTTCACGCCTTGAAAGCCTTTAGACGGCTAAATGTAAGTGACCGGTCCAATTCTTCAGGCAGATTCCAACTGAAATCCACCACCGTTATATAGTGAAGAAGACATTAGCAGTAAAACCACCAGAAACACAATTATTATGACAAATAAGACATTTTAGGAAAACCACAGCCTGTGCTTTCCTGAAGCCTCTTCTGTTTGAAAAACTGGTACGCCGGAGTCTTTAAGATGTTTTGTGCACATTCTCTAATAAGATCAAAGTCTAGACTTCTGCCACTTTGGATTTAGTCTAAGGACATGAAACTAATTAGCAAAGCTCAATCCAATGGCCATGTATTGAGGCCATGTGCAAAGCACCTGATCTATTTTTACTTGTCAAGGTCACTTGGCTGCTGTATGGCGTTATGCTTTGTACAAGTGAGGGACTTTGAACCATGAGCTTTAGAACTTTGGACAACCTAGGGCTAATGGGAATTTGAGGCCTGAAACAGGCAGAAAGTGCGTTAGGAAAATGACATACTTATAATAACATTTCCACTTTTGGTCAAAACTAAGATATTATGTAACCCCTTCCCAACTTGTGATATACAGTTAGGTCCCGAAATATTTGGACAGTCACCGAATCTCCGTGATTTGGGCTCTGTATGTCAATATTTTTTAATTTAACCCCTTTCCGACATCTGGCGTATATTTTATGCCGATGTCGGACTCCCTCCCTTTGATGTGGGCTTCGGCGGTGAGCCCACATCTTTCCCCATACATGTCAGCTGTTTTGAACAGCTATCACGTGCCCGCAATAGCTGCAGGTGGAATCGAAATCTACCTGTGGCTATTTGCCCGTTAAATGCCGTTGTCAAACTCTGACAGCGGCATTTAACAAGCGCTTTCGTCAATCGTGCCAGTAATACGCACACCGATGACCCGCGTCACGTGATCGCAGGTTGCCGATTTGTTGGCATGACAGTCAGAGGTCTCCTGGAGACCTCTATCATTGTCAGTGCTGGATTGTTGTGAGCGCCTCCCAGTGGTGCGTGCTCATAGCAAGTGAGCAATTCTACTACATAGAGGTAATCTGACCATCGCCTCTATGTAGCAGTGCCGATCGGGCTATGGCAGCTTCTAGTCTCCTATGGAGACTATTGAAGCATGTCAAAAGTAAAAAAAAATGTGCTTAAAAATATAAAAAAAAAAAAGTTAAAATCACCCCCTTTCACCCCATTCAAAATAAAAAAATGAAAATAATATCAAACCTACACATATTTAGTATTGCCGCGTTCAGAATCGCCCGCTCTATCAATAAAAAAAGAACTAACCCGATCGCTGAACGGCGTAGTGAGAAAAAAAAGTCAAAACGCCAGAATTATGTTTTTTTGGTCACTGCGACATTGCATTAAAATGCAATAACGGCCCATCAAAAGATCGTATCTGCACCAAAATGGTATAATTAAAATCATCAGCCCGGCACGCAAAAAATAGCCCTCACCCAACCCGAGATCACAAATATTGGAGACACTACGGGTCTCGGAAAATAGCACAATTTTTTTTTTTTAGCAGAGTTTGAAATTTTTGTTCACCACTTACGTAAAAAAGAACCTAGACATGCTTGGTGTCTATGAACTCATAATGACCTGGAGAATCAGAATGACAGGTCTGTTTTAGCATTTAGTGAACCTAGCAAAGAAGCCAAACAAAACAAGTGTGGGATTGCACTTTTTTTTTGCAATTTCAACGCACTTGGGAGTTTTTTTTCCCGTTTTCTAGTACATTACATGGTAAAACCAATGGTGTCGTTCAAAAGTACAACTCGTCCCGCAAAAAATAAGCCATATTGATGGAAAAATAAAATAGTTATGGCTCTGGGAAGGGGGGGAGGGAGAAATGAAAACGCAAAACCGAAAAAAGCTCCAGGGGTTAAGGGGTAAAAATTAAACAACTTAGATGCAACTGAAGTTTTGACTTTCAGGTTTCATTAACGGGGTTGAAGAAAAATATCTTATGAAATGATTAGGAATTGCAACCATTTTTTTTACAAAGCTTCCTCATATCAGGGACTCAAAAATAATTGGATAAATTAACTATACCATAAATAAAATGTTCATTTTCAATACTTTGTAGAGACGCCTTTGATGACTGCCTGAGGTCTGAAAGCCATGGATGTCACCAAATGCTTGGTTTCCTCCTTTGCAATACTTTCCCAGGTTTTTACTGCAGCTGACTTCAGTTGTTGGTTGTTTGTGGGTCTTTCTTCCTTAAGTTTTGCCTTAAACAAGTGAAATGCATGCTCAATGGTTTTGAGATCTGGTGATTGACTCAGCCATTGTAGAATATTCTACTTCTTTGCTTTAAAAAACTCCAGGGCTGCTATTGCAGTTTGTTTTGGGTCATTGTCCATCTGGACTGTCAAGCACCGTCCAATCAACCTTGATACATTTGATTGAATATGAGCAGAAAGTATCGGCCTGTACAATTCAGAATTCATCCAGCTTCTTCAGTCACATCATCAATAAATACTAGTGACCAAGCGGCATTGTAAGCAATGCATGCCCATGTTATCAAGAGCTTTTGAGCTAATTGTCCAATTAATTTTGGTCCCTTTAAAAAGAGGCAGCTGTATTAAAGAGCTGTAATTCCTAAACCGTTACTCCAATTACGATGTGAACACCCTCAAATTAAAGATGAGAGCCCATATCTACAATATAATGCTGGATGCGTTCTTCTGTCCAAAGCCTCTGTAGACTCTGCAGTGTGGCCAGATCAGAAGAACACATCCAGCTTTCATAGGTGACAGGGAGGAGGACTAGGATGGAGGAGTGTGGCATCGGAGATTGTGGTATGTGTAGGCGCTGATCGCATACAGTGTTCTCCGCCGTGTTGAAGACATACTGCAATCTCCGACGAGGCAGTAGGAGGAGTGTCGTGCCAGAGTCAGTGCGTGCGCATTGAGCAATCTCCGGTGCCATTTTATTGAAGACAAATTTTGCACAGTGTCTTCAACAAAATGGCTCCGGATTGCACAGTATGTGCACGCTTTGACTCCGACACCATTTTGCTTGAGTAACACAGACGACATGCTGTAAGGAGTCGGGGGGGAAAGGTGAGTAGGAGTGTTTTTTTGTATGTATGTATGAATGGATTAATGGACGGAACAACAGCAGTGTAGGCAGGATGGGGAGCATATACCAGGATTGGCGATCAGGATGGGGGATCCGATTCCAAGATGGGGGACCAGGTTGGGGGAGGATATTCCAGGATGGGTGAGCAACTATTGTGATGGTGAACCAGTATGGGAGCAAATTTCAGGATGGGGACCGAGATGAGTGAGCATATACCGGGATGGGTGACCAGGATGGAGGAGCATATACCAGAATGGAGGAGCATATTCCATGAAGAGGGGACTTGGATAGGGTTGCATATTCCAGGATAGGGGACCAGGATGAGGGAGCATATACCAAGATGTGAGACCAGAATAAGAGAGCATATATCAGGATAGGGAAGCATATACCAGGATGAGGTTCCAGGATGGGGGAGCATATACCAGGATGAGGAGCATATACCAGAATGGTGGACAAAGATAGGGGAGCATATACTAGGATGGGGTAGCATATACCAGGATGGGGGAGCATATACTAAGATGTGGGAGTATATTATAGGATGGGGACCATATTCCAGGATGACTGACCAGGATGTAGGAACATATACGAGGATGAGGGAGCATATAACCAGGATGGGTGAACATATACTAGGATGGGGGAGCATATTCCATGACGGGTGAACATATTCCAGGATGTGGGAGCATATACCAGGATGGAGGACCAGGATGGGGGTGCATATTCCAGGATGGGGAAGCATATACCAGGATGGGGGACAAGGATAGAAAGCATATACCAGGATGGGGGAGAGTATATACCAGGATGGTAGAATGATGGACCACGGTGAGGGAGCATATACCAGTATGGGGGACCAGGATAGGAGAGCATATACCAGAATGGGGAGCATATACCAGGATGGAGTAGCATTTACCAGGATGGAGGACCAGGGTGGTAGAGAAAATAACAGAATGGGGGAGCATATTCCAGGATGGGGGACCAGGATGGCGGACCATATACCAGGATGGGGGACCATATTCCAGGATGGAGGAGCATATACCAGGATGGGGGACCAGGGTGGGAGAGTACATAACAGGATAGGGGAGCTTATACCAGGATGGGAGAGCTTATACCAGGATGGGGGAGCATATTCCAGGATGAGGGACCATATTCCAGGATGGGTGAATAGGATGGGAATCATATTCTAGGATGGAGAAGAGCATATACCAGGATAGGGGTGAGCATACACCAGAATGGGAAGTATATAACAGGATAGGCGAGCATATTCCAGGATGGGGGGCATATTCTAGGATGGAGAAGCATATACCAGGATGGGGGACAAAATACCAGGATGGGGGAGCATATTCCAGGATGGGGGAGCCTTTGGTTTCAGTCATGGGGCCAGGGGTGGTGCTTGTTCAGGCATTGCTTTGAAAATACAGAGCAGCCACTGTAACCGCACCCCTGTGCCTGACTGTCAGCCGGCTTTAATGTAGAGCCATTGTCAGTCAGGGTCGGGGGCGCAGTTACAGCAGGCTCTCTGTATTCTCATACCTTAATGTTGTGTAAAGACTTAAGCAGGTTATCCACTACTCAGACAACCCCTTCTCAATTTCTATTTTTCCCTGTATAAAATAACAATCTATTCTCACCTCTAGTGATGGCTCTGTTCCAGAGACATCGGCAGCTGGTGTTCCAGGTCTTGTGTTATGTTATTATGCCATGTGACCCATGCAGCAAATTAGCAGCCTATTCACTCTCACTTTCTTTGGACAAAACCGGCACCCGGAAGAAGTAATAGCTGAATATCAGTTACGTTCAAAATAAGTGAGAGTGTAGTGACCATTCATTGGCATCAGGACTCACTTGGCATAATAACATCACGCAAACTCTGGGACACCACACACTGACACAGCTGGATCAATGCTAACACCGGAGGTGAGTATAGGCAGTATTTAGTTAATTTTTTAACATGTTTTTGGAGGCTTATACTCGTATAGCAACAAAATGTACCCAAGAACACGTTATACTGTGTGGATGAGCAATATAATACAGATACATTTTGACCATATTCTTAGAGGCTTTTATAGCAATGAAATGTACTCAAGAACACGTTATACTGTGTGGATGAGCAATGTAATGCTAAAAAATTTTGAACACGTTTTTTGAGGGCTATATACTAACAAACTGTATTAAGAACATGTAATACTCTATGGATGAGCAAAACATTTTTTAACTTTTTTTTGAGGGTTGCAGAGTGTACATTAGTGAGAAAAAAATTAACTTTTTGAATTTACCAAATGGCTGCACTGAAACAAAGAGTGAAAAATTTAAAGGGGTCTTAATACTTTCCATACCCACTGTATACCAAGGAAATGTACTCCAGAACAAGTAATGCTGTATGAATGGGCAATATAATATCAATACATTTGAGAACAAGTTTTTTGAGAATTATATAACACAAAATGTATACCAGAAGACAGAATAGTGTATAGGTGAGAAATGTAACACAGCAACTATTTGTAATGCTTTCTTGGAGTGCGATTTATCGTAAAAAAATTTACTCCAGAACACAGAATAGTGTTTTGGTGAGAAATGTAACCCAGCTAAATTTTTTAAACACTTTTTGGGAGGGTTATATATCATAGAAATGTCCCCAAGACCACATAATACTATGTGGCTGCAAAATTTAACCCAGCAATATTTGTTAATGCTTTTTTCGATTGTTATACATGTCAACAATGTACCTCAGTCCACAGAATAATGTATGAGTAACACATGTAACCCAGCAAGCTATTTCAATGCTTTTTTGGAGGGTTATGCATCCAAGAAATGTAACCCAGACCACAGAATAGTGTATGGGTAAGAAATATAACCAAGACAAATTTTTAAAGGTTTTTTGTACTCTTATGTATCACCACAATGTGGCAGAAAGCACATAATAATTTATGGATGAGTAATCTAATCCAGAATTATTTTGCAGCGCTTTGTTTTTTAGTTTTACATACCACCATAATGCAATAATGTTATACTGTATGAATGACTCATTGAATTCATAAAAAAAAATTAGAGCATAAATATTTTTAAAGCGTAGTTGATGTACTTATATAGTCCTAAAACCTTTGCAGAAATTGCAAAGCCAGACAAAAATTATAAGGAAGGTCATTTATTGACCACTGAAAAGCAATAAATGGCAGGCCTCATTCAAATATTGATTATTAAAAACACTTTATATGCTGTTGTCATCTGGTGGTGTAGAAAAGTGTGGGCTAATCCAGACTTTGTTCATTTTTATGAGAGTGACCTTGTCAGCGTTCTCAGTTGACAGGCGAAAACGCCTTGTCTGGTATGACACCCTGACTGCATTGAGAAACCCACTCAGACAAGTCGTTAGTGGCAGGGAAGCACAAAATCTCCAAGGCATAGAGGGACAGTTCATGCCAGGTGTCCAGCTTTGAGACCCAATATTTGAAAGTCGCAGAAGTAGGGAATATGCTGGTTTGTCAGCCAGGTATTGCTTGACCATGTTTGAAAACTTTTCCCTCCTAGCCATAAATACCCGGTCATCAGGCCTTGAGCACTGGGCTGGTGTCATGAAAACTGACCGACGCCTTTGACTGTGTACCCCTGTCTCTGCTGTGAGTCTCCCTGGCCTCTCCTCTTTAGTTGGGAAAGGAAGCTTGCCCCCTGCCTCTAGCATTGTCTGAAGGGAATTTTTTCAACATATTTTACACAATAACCTTCTGGTATAGCAGAATTTTTGAAGATCTCTCCACCTCAGGAAGAAGAAATACAAAGTTCACCTTGTAGCATGTGTCAAGCAGGGTGAACAACCAGTACTCTTTTTTGGATAAAATGGATGTAACGCGAGGGTCATGGGAAAGGTAGCGGTACATAAAGTCCGCCATATGTGCCAGGCTCCATAAAGCCAACACTTCCATGTTTCCACCATGATGATGACTTTGCAACTCTTCCTCCTCCTCCCTCTCTTCCTCATCATTCCCATACTAATTGCATCCACGTAGGAGAGATGGGACAATGGTTATGTGGCTAATAGCATCTGTTATGATAGTCACCAGCTCCTTAGCGTCCACCTTATTGTTACCCAATCCACTCTGAGCAGGTAAAATGAGGCTGGGCTGGCTAGAATCTCTCTGTGTTATATCTTCCTCATTCCCCACCTGGTCTGCATGCAAAGCTTCATGTTTAATTGTGAGCAGCGACTGTTTAAGTAGCCACAGAAGCGGGATTGTTCCAATGACCATGGCATCATCGCTTCTCACCATGTTTGTGGAGTTATCAAAGTCTTGGAGAACTGCCAAAATGTCAGACCTCCATGCCCACTCTTCAGCTATTATGTGCGGAGGCTGACCAAAATATCAACAGATGTGTTGGAGCTGGTACTAACCTACAGGCCTCTTCTGCTCACAAAGTCTTAACAACATGTGCACTTTAGAAAAAACACAAAAATTGAGCTTGGTTTGAGTTGGTACACATGCAGCACATAAATGCATGTTCACATGGCCAAAAAGCATACAAAACCTACAAAAGACAAAATGAAAACAGCAGGGTTTTTTCATTTTGTCTTTTGTAGGTTTTGCATGCTTTTTGGCCATGTGAACATGCATTTATGTGCTGCATGTGTACCAACTCAAACTAAGCTCAATTTTTGTTTTTTCTTTGTATTTTTGCATTCTGTGCAAGCTGGGGTGTAGCCTCCCTCTCCTGAGCTGGAAATTGTATTTAAAGGCTTCCCCTGACTGGTGTCCGGTGGTTGGGACCCGGTCCTTGTCTGCACTTATTCACACAGATGTCAACTTTGACACATGTTTTTAATATTAGACAATGTAGGATCGCCCCGACCACAGAGTCACCTTGTCGATGGTGGGAAGGCTTTTATGCTATGTTTGATCAAATACAGTATTACTAAGAACTCTGTTTGATTTAAATGCACTTTTGCTTTTTACTTATTTGATTACAGAAGGGTTTTTTCATTTTGTCTTTTGTAGGTTTTGTATGCTCTTTTGCCACGTGAACATGCATTTATGTGCTGCATGTGTACCAACTCAAACCAAGCTCAATTTTTGTGTTTTTTCTTTGTATTTTTGCATTCTGTGCAAGCTGGGGTGTGGCCTCCCTCTCCTGAGCTGGAAATTGTATTTAAAGGCTTCCCCTGACTGGTGGCTGGTGGTTGGGACACGGTTCTTGTCTGCACTTATTCACACAGACGTCAACTTTGACACATGATAAGGTTTTTAATATTAGACAGTGTAGGACCGCCCCGACCACAGAGTCACCTTGTCGATGGTGGGATGGCTTTTATGCTATGTTTGATCAAATACAGTATTACTAAGAACTCTGTTTTGATTTAAATGCACTTTTGCTTTTTACTTATTTGATTACAGCAGGGTTTTTTTCATTTTGTCTTTTGTAGGTTTTATGTGCACTCTAGAGTCTCAGTGCATGGTGACATTGCACACCTGTCGGTGAGCTGGCACTTGCATGCGCTAGTATAAGCGGGGGTCTATTTTACCAATACCGATCAATATTGTGTATAGCAAATTGGTATGGAGATATATGTATACTTATATTAAAACTTAGCTTTTAATGTTATATTAATAAAAACAGTGTGTCAAATTAAGGTGCCAAATAAAATAGTGATAGTGTCTGTGCAACCGTGCCCATAAAATAAAATTGTATTAAGACGCCTCCTATTGTCCAGATATGAGCGGATTACAATCCTCTTTGTTGTCTATATAGGCCAGGTATTAATAATACCAAACACTAGCCAGAGAGCATCTCAATATAAACAACACAACACTTTTTAGAGGTTGTCTTAGGTACCTAAAACATCAGTCCTATACTCATTTCCAATATTTAAGGACAATTGTCATTAGAGTGCGAATCATATAAATAAGATATCTATTTCCCCAATATCAGATATCTAATACATTGACATATTTTTTAGGGTCAAAAGGAACAATATATCGCATCTATGGAGTCCAGTATAGTGTAGTGCCTATATTCCACCAAAATACTGCATATTAACTACTCTCATGATGCATTATTAATATGTCCTTATACTCATCTCATGTGTATTAGTCCTATACACTGATGCCTGTATATGCCCTCTTGTGGAAAAGGCCTCCAGTCTTTAAAAGAGCTTCATGTCTGCATTCATCTGGACCGCCTTAATCCAACGCCGTTCTCCCAACGCGTTTCATCTAATCAGGACTCATCAGGGGAGTTTGTGGAGTTCAAATAGACACTTGCATGCGCTACTGCAGCACTGCCACAGCAGCATCAGCTTTAGCCGACTTGTGGAAATGGGCGCTGGATCAACTTACCTTGACGAAAAGCTCTTGCAAATCTGGGTAGGAGGTGGAGGAAACCCTGATCGAAGTACGGCCAGCAATCCTCGGCATTGGGAGCACATGTGCCATGCAAGTGTGTGACTCAGCCCCAGCCTCCACAATGTTCACACAGCGGGCCATCAGGGAAATGTAGTGTACCTGGCCACAAGCGCATGTTGGTCATTAACTGGACAGTCCCAGTAAGTGCATTAGTAAAGGTGATGTTCCTGGACACGAGGTGGTACAAGGCGGGAATGCCACACTGTAAGAAACAGTGGTGGCTGGGCACCGAGTACCAAGAGACAGCTGCTGCCTTGAATCAGCGGAAATTGTCAGCGTCAACAAGCCTAAAGGGCAATATTTCCACAGCAAGTAGCCCGGAAATGTGTCAATTTAGCCTTTGGGCCTGTGAGTGGTTGGCTGCAAACTTTCTCTTTCATTCCAAGACCTGGGGTGGGGAGAGCTGAATGCTGTGCTGGGACAAAGATTTTGAATTGCCTGATGACAGTAAGTCAGAATGTCCAAGGATCGGTACTGGGCTGGAGGCATCTGCGCCAATGTTTTGGACAGGGGATTGGGAAGAACCTAGCACAGTGGAAAAGGCAGTGGTGTCACCCGATGGCACCAATGGACCCAGGCATTCGGTCAACTGAGTCGGGTGCTTAGATGACATGTGCCTTACCATGCGTACTGTCCGGGCCCTGATGATCTTGACATAGCATAGGTTGCAAATGGCCATTTTGTTTGTCTCAGAACTCTCTTTAAAAAAGTCCCAGACTGGGGAACACCTACAGTAACTCTTTGACAGAGAAATTCAGAAATGTTGGTGCTCTGTGGAACAGTTGCCCGTCTTTTCCCTCTGGTCACCCCATGACCTCTTCTTGTCTGTTTTGTTGCTGCTGATCTCTCTCCCTCATTGCTGCTGTCCTCGATCTGCATGCCAGCTTCCCTGGTTTGGTTGGTGACTTCATCATCCACCACCTCGTCTTCCACCCCTGCAACCTGGTCCTCCTGAGTTTGTGACTTAACAGCAATAAGACTTAGCGGCAACTGTGTCTCATCATCTTCTTCCTCCTTAGCCAAAATGTGTCTGCGGTTCCCCACCGTTATCTTCTTGTGGTTGTAGCTGCGCTAAGCTTTGTGCATCACTAAACAGCATGTCTTCTTGTCCTTCTTTGAGCATACAGGTTGAGAGGCCATAATCAAGAAATGTTGTTGTAAAGAGCTCCTCAGAGTGTCCTAGTGTGGGATCACTAGTCTCCTGGAACTCAACATGGCAGGAGGAAGGAGGATCAGGGTGAGGATTAAGATATCCAGACTTTAGTCTGGTGAGACTGGATGGCATGGAAGACTGGGTAGTGCTGCCAAGCCTGCTGGAAGCATTATCTGCTGTCCAACTGACCACCTGTTAACACTGTTCAGGCTTCAGAAGTGGTGTACTGTGCCTCCCTAAAAAGTGGGACAGGAACCTATGTGTTGTGGATGGGTGTATTTCTTGTCTTCCAGCAACAGACACAGTCACATCTGCCGCAGGTCTTCAGCATCTGTGTGCACCATCATAACACTTCCACATCTCCTTCCCATATCCCAACCAAGATTTATTTTTAATAAAACAAAAAAAAATTGGTTACCTGCAGTAGTCAAAGTGGTTTTTGGGAGTTTAATACCATCGTAATGTAACTGTTAGGTATCAGGTTCCTGTCGCTGCACAGCAGGAATCCCAAGCCTTGCATTCGGTAGTCTCCCATTCCTCTCCAGCCGCAGAGGAGGCTGCTCAGCAGACTCGTTGATCCCGGAGCTCTGCTCAGACCAGCTCTGTGGGTTTGGTTGCTGCTGTCACATCTGGTCCAACTATAGCAACGCATACTGGTCAGCAGTGAGCTACTCCAGGGACTAAGTCCTCCTTTCGGTCCACTGAGCATGCCCGTGGGACGATCTCTCATTGGAGATCGGAGGTCACATGCTCAGGTCCTTCTCCAGCTCAGATTGGACCATCAGGAAGGTCAGGAAGGACGCTGCTATTAAAGGTTCGCATGGCCGCTTGGCCATGCGCTAATATAGAGAAAGATTTACTGGGTGACGTTTCACTGGGTGACATTAACCCATGTGTGACCTTTTGTATACCGCTTTATACTTCCGCCATTACTAAGCAGCAGTTTACCACTCTTGCACGGTGGACCTTGGGCTGCGAACCTTACTATTATATTATTATTTGGTGCGTTCCACCAGCCCTAACAGTAACACAAAGAATGCAAAAGTGTATGGATGTTGATGACAATCAAATTCAATTGAGAACAATGTTTCAATGCTTTTTTGGAGTCTTACAGTAGGTACGGAAAGTATTCAGACCCCTTTAAATTTTTCACTCTTTGTTTCAATGCAGCCATTTAGTAAATTCAAAAAAGTTCATTTTTTTTCTCATTAATATACATTCTGCACTCCATCTAGACTAAAAAAAACAGAAATGTAGAAATTTTTGCAAATTTATTAAATTGCTCAGACACTCATATTTAAGTCACATGCTATCCTTTTCCTTGTGATCCTCCTTGAGATGGTTCTACTTCTTCATTGGAGTCTAGCTGTGTTTAATTAAACTGATAGGACTTGATTTATAAAGGCACATACCTGTCTATTTAAGACATCACAGCTCACAGTGCATGTCAGACCAAATGAGAATCATGAGGTCAAACGAACTGGTCACGGAACTCAGAGACAGAATTTTGGCAAGGCACACATTTGGCCAAGGTTACAAAAGAATTTCTGCAGTCCTCAAGGATCCTAAGAGCACTGTGGCTTTCATAATCCTTAAATGGAAGAAGTTTGGGACCACCAAAAGTCTTCCTAGACCTGGCTGTCCAGCCAATCTGAGCAAGTGTGGGAAAAGAGCCTTGGTAAGAGAGGTAAAGAAGAACCCCAGGATCACCTTGGCTGAGCTCCACAGATGCAGTAGGAGATGGGAGAAAGTTCCATAAAGTCAACTATCACTGCAGTCTTCCACCAGTCGGGCCTTTATGGCAGAGTGGTCTGAAGGAAGCCTCTCCTCAGTGCGAGACATATGAAAGCCTGCATAGAGTTTGCTAAAAAACACATGAAGGACTCCCAGACTATGAGAAATAAGATTCTCTGGTCTGATGAGACGAATATCAAACTTTTTAGTGATAATTCTAAGCAGTATGTGTGGAGAAAACCAGGCACTGCTCATCACAATCCCAACAGTGAAACATGATGGTGGCAGCATCGTGCTATGGGGTGTTTTGAGTTCCAGGGACAGGATGACTGCTTGCAATTGAAGAAAACATGAATGCGGCCAAGTACAGAGATATTCTGGATGAAAACCTCTTCCTGAGTGCTCTGGACCTCAGACTTGGCCAAAGGTTCACCTTCCAACAAGACAATGACCCTAAGCACACAGCTAAAATAACAAAGGAGTGGCTTCAGAACAACTCTGTGACCATTCTTGACTGGCTCAGCCAGATCCCTGACCTAAATCCAATTGAGCATCTCTGGAGAGACCTGAAAATGGCTGTCCACCAACGTTCACCATCCAACCTGATGGATCTGGAGAGGAGCTGCAAGGAAGAATGACAGAGTATCCCCAAAACCAGGTGTGAAAAACTTGTTGCATCATTCCCAAGAAGGCTCATGTCTGTACTAGCTCAAAAGGGTGCTTCTATTCAATACTGAGCAAAGGGTCTGAATACTTAGGACCATGTGATATCTCAGTTATTCTTTTTTATTAAATTTGCAAAAATTTCTACATTTCTGTTTCTTTTCAGTCAAGATGGGGTGCAGAGTGTACATTAATGAGGAAAAAAATAACACTTTTGAATTTACCAAATGGCTGCAACGAAACAGAATGAAAAATGTAAAGGGGTCTGAATACTTTCCGTACTGTATATACCACAGAAATGTACCACAGAACATGTGAAAATATATGGCAGAGAAATTTAAGACTGCAACATTTTTTTACGCATCTTTCAGTTCTATAGATCACAGGAAATGTCACCCAGACCACGGAATAGTGTATAGATGAAAACTGTAAGCTAACCAATTTTTTAAATGCTTTTTTGTAGTTTTCGATATCACAGAAATTAATCCCAGACTATGATACAGTGTATGGGTGATAAATGTCATCCAGCTAAATATTTAACACTTTTTTGGAGTGTTAGATATCACAGAAATGTACCACGAAACAAATCCAAAGTGGAAAAAAGAGCCGGGCTGAATAAACCGCGCTGACCAGAAAAAAACGCACCTTCGGCAGTCCATATAATAAAAAACTTCTTTAATATTATATGGACTGCCGAAGGTGCGTTTTTTTTCTGGTCAGCGCGGTTTATTCAGCCCGGCTCTTTTTCCACTTTGGATTTGTTTCATTTACTACCAGCGGGATACCAGCGACGACCGGACCTTTATGAGTGATTCCCAGTTTGTTGTGACTCACACAACTTCAGAGGGTGAGTCTAACTGATTGGGCTTGCTTGCTATTGTGGTTCTTCAAGACAATACACCCTATGTGCGCTTTCCATTTTTGTTTTTTCTAGAAATGTACCACAGCAAACTGTATGACTGAGAAACTTAAGCGTGTATAAAGCACTTTTTTTGTGTTTTATACAGTAGATTACCGGATATGTACTCCAGAACACGTAATACTGTATGGGTGAAAAACTTCAGCATACAACATTTTGAAATGCCTTTTTGTAGTGTTATGTAAATAGAAAAACAACTCTTGAACACGGAGTAGTGTATGGGTAAAAAATTTAACCTAGGGAAATTTGTGTAACGATTTTTTGGGGAGTGTTATATAGCACAATAAGTAACACAAATCTTGTAATACTCAATGGATTAGAATATATTAGATTTTTTCACCCCCCCTAAAAAAAACCCTGCAGCTATATATTTGCCATCGGACTACACAGCCCTAATCCCTATCTACAGACTGGATTCTGTCACTCTCCCTGCTCCAACGACTCGCTCTCCCTCCCAAAACTAAATGTACATTTTATCTGCTGCAAACGATTAGCCCTGAGAAGGACTGTTAGTATGATGGCTCAGCTTCAGCACCAGTATCAACACTAAAGGCCTCTCATTCATTATACTATGCACACACAGGCCTAAACAAGCACTCTCTCACTGCAATACTATGTGTCACAAAGTTGTGCAATGGCGTCAGTGTGCCGAGCTGGGTGGCACCTGTTTTTTTATAACCCATGATGATTTTACATGGCCAGCCAATAACAGTAATGCCGCAACCAGGATGGCTACGGAATTACAGTGACGCGCACGCAACCCGAGGATGCTTATTAGCTATGTAAGTGGCACCAAAAATGCGCATTGGAGATTTGAGTTTTACACAAATCACCGCCCATTACTCGCCATGTAACCAGTAAATCCAAGCACTGTGATATTCAAGTGATAACCGAGTATCACCGAGCATGTTCGCTCATCCCTAGCATATACCCTAAAAGGTACCCTAAAAGCAGTGACAACATTTTCTTTGTCACAAACAGCTGTAAGAAGCAATGATTGATTGGAAAGTTCTGTAGATTTTCAATTTTCTCAGATTTCTTTGTTTTCTTTAGCTTTACTTTTCTTTCTTTTTCTTAGCAATTACTAGCTTGTAATTATTGCCCTGTAAAGATGAAAGTTTGGCTAATATTCTTAATATTTCTATATTGTTCTGCTTCTTTTCTGATCTATAAATTTTTAAATTAACCCACACTGAAAATAGGTTTATGATTTGCTTAGCTTCAGCTTTTACAAAGGAATGCATTGTCTACTTTAATAATACAATTTTTAATCATAGCGATTATACGGAGCCATGTGGAGATATGACGACATAGTATTCTTTCATGTTATGTTGTATTTTATTTAAACCATCTGAAGACGTTGGGAGGTTGCATAGCTTACATGCCTTTTATGTGTATAGAGAATGAAAGAAATGTGGAGCATAGCAAACAAATAACCATTTCATCTAGTAATGATTGGAATTATCCTTATGTATGTCATTTTACATCTGCAATGAGGTTTATCTGGTTGGAAATGTATATAATTATTTTTCAGTGAGCTACTAAATGGAGAGAGTTAGGTTCTTGATTAACACAATAAAAGTATGATTGTGTAAGAACAGTGCAATTATAAATCTATTAGTTATTAATATTATAGACTTACGGAAATTATGTTTACTGGATAGGTTCTGTGCACACTGTCTGTCCCATACATAGAATCTTATGTAAAAAAAATAGTCAGTTTGGGGTGTAAAATAACTGGAACATAACATTGGACACTCTGTCTGATCTTTCAGCAGCATGTTATAGAGCAGGAGGAAATTAACAGATTGGTATACAGGTTTGGGGAATATATTTCTTGTATTGCTGTCATTAAAATTCCTACTCTTTCTATGTTGAGTGGTCTCTAGGGTGGTCCTAATCAGAGACTGACAGCTATTTATGCACACTTATACAAGGAGAGCTGTCAGTCATTGTTTAGAACGTCCCGCATGGCTGTGTGGATTAGAAAGAACAGGAGTCCAAATTAATACAATACAAGATATAGTGATTTTTTTCCCCTCAAACCTATATTCGAATCTTCTCAGCTCCTCCTGCTCTATAACGTGCTGCCCACCGATCACACAGCATTTCCAAGCTAACATGGTGCTTTAGAATTACCAATATAGCAGCTGTCTGAGATCTGACCTACCACCAATCTTCTGGTTAATAGTGGGCTTCTGTATTTTAACTTATAATGTCGATATGTATAAGAACAGCTATAACGATAAATGAACACAAACATTATGTATGTTTATGCATGTTCGTTTTCTAAGTTCTAATCACCATTATTTTTATTTTACTTCAAATCAGCTAATGCTTTATTGCAGCCTGATTGGAGAAGACTGATTGCTCCATCACATCAGAGAGGTGCACAAAACATAGTCTGATTGCTAAAAATTGGCACATTTACAGCAACACTTTCCATTAAACTTTTTTTTTTCCCCAAAAGTGAGAACCAAACAGAGATGCAATCAAACGTTCTTCAAATCTGATGTATTGCATCGAAAGTTTGTACACAATCTCTTTATTTTCTGTATACATTACTGTTCAAATCTATATACAATTCTGTCAACTGTTTTTGGGAATGGCATAATGAATGAGTGGTAAATCACATTTAAAAGCAACCTACCCGTATATTTAAATGATGCCTTTTATATACCTAGTGCATGGGATGATGGGGCTTAGGCTTGCTTCACAGACTCTTTGTCTTTTTTATGTTAGAAATTTCATGTAGAATATCATCAAGCATGGCAATTTCCAAGAATATAAAAGCTTTGAAGAAATAGATACTTCCTGTTGAAGCAATGGCCAAACGCGCTTTGGGCAGATAAATAATGTTTTTTTTTCTGGAGACAGGATCCCTTTAAATGTTTTTATATGTTAATGATTTCAGGGAATTAGGCTGCAAGCTTAAAGCAAGGACCTCCAAGGTGGTGTTTTCTGAAATACTGCCTGTACCACGTGCCACGCCAGAGAGGCAACGGGAGATTAGGGAGGTTAATAAGTGGCTCAAGAATTGGTGTAGGAAGGAGGGGTTTGGGTTTGGAGAACTGGGCCAACTTCTCAGTTGGCTACAGTTTCTACGCTAGGGACTGGCTGTACCTCAATGGGGAGGGTGCAGCTGTGCTGGGGGAGAAAATGGCTAGAAGGTTGGAGGAGTGTTTAAACTAGGGACTGGGGGGAGGGTATTCATTTTATAGGAGGGGAAGACAGGGTAGATAGTGACCTGGGCACAAATAAAGAAATTGGGGGTGAAGTGGGGGGTGGGGTTTGAACAGTTAAGGTTTTAGGGAAGAATAGAGGTACAGAGAGATACATAAAGTACTAATGCCAGAAGCCTCGCCAACAAAATGGACAAATTAGAATTAACTTTGTTGGAACATAATTATGACATGGTGGGGATATCAGAGACATGGCTGGATGAGAGCCATGACTGGGCGGTTAATTTACAGGGCTATAGTCTGTTCAGAAATGACCATACAAATAAGCGAGGGGGAGGGGTGTGTTTATATGTAAAATCATCCTTAAAACTCATCTTGCTTGACAATATATGTGAATCTAATGGAAATGTAGAGTGCCTGTGGGTGGAGATAAGGGGACGGGGAAAAATAAGAAATTACTGATAGTGGTTTGTTATAAGTCTCCAAAAATAATGGAGGCAATGGAGAATATACTCGTAAAGCAAATACTGCAGATGAAGCTGCGACTCAAGGAGAAGTCATTATTATGTGGGACTTCAACTACCCTGAAATATACTGCTCAAAAAAATAAAGTGCACACTAAACAATAAATTGTATTGTTTAGTGTTCGCTTTATTTTTTTGAGCAGTATACATTGAGGAGCAGAAACCTGCAGTTCCAGCAAAGGTAATGTGTTTTTTTTTTTGTTTTTTTAATTCGTTTATTAAACCATAAACAGGGTGTACAACATACATACTGGTACATAATGTTATGCATAGTACAAAATATACATATGTTTCACATGACATTAAAATGTAAGGCAAAATGTGCATACCAGTTGTATACAAGATAAAGCAAAACATAATGTCAATTAAATCACAATGGTCTTATGTTATTACTCGAATGATGAGATCTACCTAACTTTAAACGGTACCTACATCTACAAAAACAAAAGCTATTCCGCAGCCTACTTCCACACAATTAACTATTTATTATGTGACATCTCCACTCTACAAAGTGAGGTGAGAGGAATTCCACCTCTCCCAAATCTTCTCAAATTTACTCGGGCACCCTCTGTTTTGATATAACGTGCGTTCATATGGGATAATCGAATTCACTAAATTGATCCAGGACCCGAGAGAGGGAGATGAACCTTCCATCCACCGTAATGCCAGTACCTTCCGTGCCATAAACAGCATCTCCCGTAAGAAAATCCCAACATATTGACCCCATGTCTCCTCATCCCATACTCCAAACAGACAGACCAGTGGTTCAAGGGGAACAGGAATTTGTACCAGATGTGTTCATAATGATGTCACCTCCTTCCAATATTGTGCAACAATAGGACAGTACCAGATCATATGAATAAAGTCTGCGTCTATTGAATAGCATCTTAAACATTCTGATGATTGGCATTGGCCCATCTTAAAGAGTCAAGTTGGAGTCAAATATGATTGATTTATAATATATAATTGTATCATCCTGTTATTAACAGACGGAGATACCCTGATTGGTGACTCCAGGATTTTTTCCCACTCCTCTCCCCGTATATCTGGGATGAGCCTTTCCCATTTCTTCTTAACAGAGTCTATGGTGGATTCTGTCCCTACTGACAGCATATATGTATACAGAGAGGAAATGAGACCTTGGGGACCTTGTGATTTAAGGATCCCTATCAAGGGTAAAGACAAAATAGCATTGTCTAAACCTACACATCTCATGTGCGATTGAAATGCTGACCTTAGTTGTAAATAACGAAAGAACTTGGATCTCGGGACATTGCGGTTAACTTGTAATTATTCAAAAGATATCAGAGTTCCACGATCATATAGATCACCTATCGTAAAAACATTATACTGAGCCCAGAACTCGGCGAATGGGTGTTCAAGTAATGCTGGAAGGTAACCATTATTCCATAGGGGTATTTCAGCTATAATATCCTCAAATCCAACCACCCTTTTAATCTGCTGCCATACTGATCGTGCCAGACGAAGCAGGGGTAACAGCCGAGGGACATTTATTTTCCTCATTTCCAAAAATCCTAGCGGGCAACTAGTTTGTGCGGCATGAAGCAGATGATCTTCAGAATTAGGGAGGTGACCGCCAGGCATCCATGTACTTATAGCTTTGGCCTGTCCAGACAGATAATACAGAAAGAAATCCGGTAACGCTGCCCCCCCTCCTTTTTTGGGTCTCTGCAGAGTGGATAGTTTAAGTTTGGGCCTGGTTTTCCCCCATATAAAAGATGTGATCTGGGAATTCAGATTTGCAAAAAAAGATCTGGGCACCACTACAGCACTGTGTTGGAGAGAATAGCTAAGCTTGGGGAGTAATATCATTTTAATTAAATTAATACGTTCGACTACAGACAATAGAAGTTTACCCCAGATCATAAATTTGGCTTTGACTATCTCCAGCAGTGTATGTATGTTAAGTTGCAAATCAAGCTTACTGCCTTGAGAAATATGGACACCCAGATATTTGAAACTGGTTACAATGGGTAGTGAGGAGAGAGTCTCAAGTCCTGGCATTGGAGCATGGGAAAGAGGCATCGAAGCAGACTTCTCCCAATTTATATACAGGCCAGAATATTTACTGAATTTATTTATAGTAGTGATCACTCTTGTCAGGGTTTCCTCTGCTTTTTCCATAAATATCACCATATTGTCAGCATATAGGCCTATGGTGTCTGTCCGACCCGCTATCTCTATACCAGCAATATTAGGGGAAGATCTTATGCGAACTGCTAGTGCCTCAATTGCAAGAACAAAAAGGGCTGGGGAAAGGGGGCACCCCAGATGAGTTCCCCTATGTAATGAAAAGGGCTCAGATATAGAACTATTTACAATGACCCAGGTCTTGGGCTTCCTGTATAATATACTGACCCATTTTTGGAATCTATCACCAAATCCATATCTCTGCAAACACGCACGGTGAAAAGGCCATTCAAGAGAATCAAAGGTCTTGGCCACATCAAGCGATGCCAATGCCAATTCATTGACCGGCACCAGGGAGCTATATTGGACCACCGACTGGACTCGTCTAATATTGATGGAGGTACTCTTACCAGGCATAAAGCCAGTTTGGTCAGAGTGTATGAGGTCTAATATGACTGAGTTCAACCTGTTGGCCAAAATTTTCGTAAAAATCTTATAATCCACATTTACTAATGATATAGGCTGATAAGATCCACAATCTAAAGGGTCCTTCCCCTCCTTTTTAAGAACTATTATATTAGCCTCATAGAAGGATTCCGGCATGGATCCCCCCTCCCAAATTCCCCAAAACACCATCAACAAAAGGGGCGCCAATATCTCCTGGTACTTCCTATACAATTCGACAGAAAATCCATATGGTCCAGGGGCCTTCCCAGAGGCCATATCCTTCATGGCATCCTCTGTCTCCTCCACAGTAACTCAGCATCCATGAAGGCCTGCTGAGAAGGACTTAATGTGGGAAACTCTATATCTGACAGATAGTTTAGACACCCCCAGCTATCAACATCAGTCTTAGAATTGTACAATGAACTATAATAATCATAAAAGAACTTCAGTATTTCCTCAGTTGAAGAAACCAAAGTACCATCTGAGTTGCAAATCTGTAATATTGTATTAGTTGTATTATGTTGATGCACGAAGTAAGCCAAAAATTTGCTTGCCTGATTCCCCAGCTCAAAATAAGATTGTCGGGCAAAAAATAGTTTGTTTGGTTTTAGTGTCTATATGTTGAGTATATAACCTTTGAGCAGTCAACCACTCCACCCTATTGCTGTTAGCTTGGTCAGATATGTAGGCGGCCTCCGAATCTTTCAGATTTCGCTCCATCTCATCATCCTCCCCTGATGTCACTCGTTTAATGTAAGAGATCGTAGAGGATAAACAACCCCTCAGATAAGCCTTAAGAGTGTCTCAAAATAAATTGATATTTCGGGGTTCAGGGTGGGACGAGATGAAGCAATGTAACTGATCTATCATTCTATCGGGCGATTTCATCAACTTCAGCCTAAAAGGGTTCAATTTCCATGTTATCCTATTGTTCAATGGTCCGTATTTAAGTTTAAGAATGACCAGACTATGGTCTGAAATCCCCCTACTGCCATGTTCAATATCATCCACCCATATCGCCAGGCTGCTGGATCCAAAAATATAATCTATGCGAGACAGGGAGTGTTTAGTGGAGGAATGGCAAGTATACTCCCCCGTCTCAGGGTGGCGCATTCTCCATAGATCCAGCCACCCGCTACCCGCCATGAATTGTGACAGCTGGGATGTAGCCGGGGGGGGGTCCCACTCTGTACTCCATCACCTAATCTCAGTTTATCAAGATGATTATTCATGACCAGATTAAAATCTCCCATGCAAATGAAATGCACATCTGGATAATTCAGGGCAAAACTCAATGCTTTCTGGATAATTGACATATTGGCTGGAGGGGGATGACCACTATAACCTTTCTCTATATTATTAAAATGTTCTTTCACTCGATCCATGAGTCTGCGTTTAGTCCGACCAACATATATTTTTTCGCAAGGGCACCTGATTAGATAGATGACACCAGTGGTAAAACAAGTAATCGAGTCCTTAATCCTGAATGGCAATTTGTTTTTTCCCCGGTAACGTCACCTGGTTCTCCTCCCTCCTTGCCGCTGCACGCCGGCGGCGCCTCTCGGCCGGAGTGCGCCGCCATCTTTTTCAGCGTGTCCAGCGGCTGTCAACTGAAGGGACGCTCCTACACCACTGTCTGCAGGAGGGACGCCTCCTTGGTGTTGCGTCTCTGGTTTCCATCGGGGTACAGCCTTTTTCATACATGGCACATGCTGGATTCATCTGCAGCCCCACAGTTCACAGGAAGTAAGTACAATACCTATTCATGACCCACTTAGGTGGTCATTGCAGGATATAGACAGCCAGCGCAGGTGCAATTCAATTTTCATCTTTGTGTATTAACAGTGAAACACCCCTTGAATAGCTGGTGTGAAAAGCATGTATAAACCATTGTACCCACGGTTTTTGCACACACCGAACTATATCTCTGGTCAGGTGCGTCTCAACCAGAGCCACAATGCGAGGGCGATATTGTCTAATTTGTGAGAACACCTTAATTTTCTTTCGGGGGTTTTTTATGCCTCTTACATTCCAGGTCATACATATCAACTCAGAACCCATTCTCGCCTATCTGGATATGTTGCATAGTGGTGTCTGAGCAGAATGCAGAGATATCACCTAGATAACAAAATTGGCATTGGCTGCGGCATTTACCTAAATAACTATAAAAGCTATAACTTTTGGAAAAGAAAAAACTGAATAAGAACCTAGTAATATAGGAGCACAGCCTCACGCCCCCATCAAAAAACAAACAAGGGGATACCATCACTGAACACAGCATCCAGTATTGTTGGTAACTTGATACTCGCCGAGAGAGCTCCAATTAGACCTTTGACTGAAAGGATCCGAACTAACAGCCGTCACATTAGGATTCCTTTGCAGGGGATCCCCTATGGGACCGCAGCCATTCAGTCACCTCCACTGGATCTGTGAAAAACACGGAGGTACCTCCGTGAACAACCCGAAGCCAGGCCGGATATATCATTGAATACATAATGTTTCTTTCCCTGAGCCATTTCTTGACTTCAATGAATTGTGCCCGCTGCTTCTGAAGTTCCAAGGAAAAGTCCGGGAAGATGGAGATCACAGCATTGTCGAACTTGATGGGACTTTTTAGTCGTGCAAGACGCAGAATGGTATCTCTGTCCTTACAGTTGAGGCATGCCAGGAAAGGCCAAGGCGGGGCTCCCGGAGGAAGGAGTTTTGTAGGGACCCTATGAGCCCTTTCAATAGCGAACACTGAAGAGAATTCATGTCCCAGTGAGGCCTTAAGCTAGTCTTCCAGAAACTGCTCAGGATGCTGACCTTCCGAGCATTCTGGCAGACCAATGATGCTGATATTATTCCGACGCATTCTGTTCTCCAAGCCGTCCGCCTTCTGCTTCCAAGCATTCATAGAGCCCGCCACTTTCGTTAATTTGGCCTCCATAGGTGTAATGGTATCCTCTACCTGGGACACCCTCGTCTCCACCTCCGTAATGCGTCCCTTCATGGCCTGCATATCTTGACAAAGTCTCACCACCTACGTGTAAACATCCTCTATTCTCTCAGTCAGGGATGTCCTAGTTAGGGAGATAGCCTGCATCAATTGCTCAGACGCCTGTTTAAGGGTCAATTCTTCCTGCTCAGTCTCCTCCTCACCCCCAGAAGGACGATTTTTACGCTGAACTTGATAGGAAGTATTTCTAAGAGGCCGTGCACTTTCAGAGGGATCGGGTCTTGCAAACTCTTTTAGTTTTTCTGCTGCTCCAGACCCCTTAAATAGACTCATGGTTAACTGCAGTGTGATCCAGTAAGACAGCTAGAGGTATATGCTCGGACATTTCCCACCACAGATGGTGAACACAGCAGGGTTAATAATAGATGATTGTAGCTGAGGACACAGAAAGGAGGCCATGTGAAATTGTGAGGACGGTGACCGGTATTATGCCAATAGAGTTCCTTGCGGCTAGGGGAGAGAGAGAAGGTGAGGGGGCCCCACAGAGACAGCAGCAGTAGGGGGGTATTCAGAGCCTCCCACAGTGATGGCGCCAGCCGGTGTAGTGATTAATCAACGGAGGGGAGAGAGCATGCAGGGCCCAATCTTCCAGGGCACTCACCGCATGTCCCCTCTAGTCTGCCAGCATATATCTTCACTGCCCGGGTAGTGTTACAGCGGCATGGGCAGACGTCGCAGCTCTCACTGACAGAGCGCATGTCCAAGATGGCCACCGCCTCGTGTAGGATCAGCCGCCCGTTCCGGTCTCCCCGGTCGCCCGCTCACCAAAGCCGCTCCACGTCCTCCTGCGGGGCTCCGTGGGGGATCCCGATATCCAGGGGGGTCCAGGCAACTCCAAATATACCGCAGTAAGGGGGTCCAGAGTCCAGGATAAGGCAGGATTCTGAGGAGCTCTCTCAACAAGCGTCCTCTCTCTCCAGCTACATAGCCACGCCCCACCAAGGTAATGGGTTTTTGACAACTATGAGAAACAATTACCTTTCACAACTGGTTCAGGAACCAACAAGAGGGGGGGCACTGCTAGACCTAATATTAACCAACAGGCCAGACCACATATCAAATGTAAGGGTTGAGGGTCACTTGGGTAATAGTGATCACAAAATAATAAGTTTTCTTGTATCGTTTAATAAGATGTGTAGTAGAGGGGTTACGAGGTCACTAAACTTCAGGAAGGCAAATTTCCAACGGATGAGAGATGATCTTAGCGCAATAAACTGGGACGATATCCTGAGACATAATAGTACACAAGGAAAATGGGAGACGTTTACTAGCATCCTGAATATGGGAATAAACATGCTAGAAATAGGAGGAAACCACTATGGTTAAATAGAGCTGTAAGGGCACAATAAGTGACAAAAAGAAAGCATTTAAAGAATTAAAGCAAGTAGGTAGTGATGAGGCATTAAATAAATACAGAAAATTAAATAAATTCTGCAAAATGCAAATCAAGGCAGCAAAGATTGAGACAGAGAGACTCATTGCCAGAGAAAGTAAAAATAATCCCAAAATAAACTTTTAGTGCTTTTTTCAATAACAAGGAATCTGGCCCAATTATTGCTGTTGTCATTTGAGCCTAGTTGGAAATGACACACGAAGATACACAATGAAGAATATAATATTAAAACTAATTAGAAAAATGTTTTATTTAAAAAAGTTTTTTTTTACATCTTTACAAAATCCTAAACGCTTCAATTCCCTGAGCTGTCCCCCTTTTCCAGTAGTACTAATGGACCTCGCTGAACTTATGATGTTTCCTGTCAGTGGATTCTTAGTGTCTACATTGAACTGTTCATATTCTTTACATTGTGTCCTTACATATTTACCGTCTATTTCTATACCATGTACTAAGTGCATGCCTCTTCTTCTACACCATATCTTTTACTATGTATCTTTAACTTGTCTTTTCAATTTTCGTTTCCTGGGTGCTGTCATTCCTGATTCATATCTTGACATATCTTTTCGATCCAACATGGTCTCTTTTCTTGAGTATCTTGACAACTGACTTTCTA
The DNA here is from genome assembly GCF_039654945.1 of Dendrobates tinctorius. Lineage (NCBI taxonomy): Eukaryota > Metazoa > Chordata > Amphibia > Anura > Dendrobatidae > Dendrobates > Dendrobates tinctorius. The sequence goes on along the minus strand of NW_027361728.1, from coordinate 22,787,003 downwards.
CTTATCCCTACTTATCTGCAATGGATGTATAAGCTGCACCATGTGAAGAGCTTCTTGTGAGACAATCATGTAATGAGTCTGACTTCATCATTAACTAAAAGTAAACACTAAACCTGACTCAAAGTAACCTTTAGCCACCCTTGAATAACATAACCAGCTAATGACTTTCTAATCAGGCCCTAAAGCCAATCTAACAGCCACATTAACCCTTAATTACATGATGGGGAAATTCCTGATAGCAAAACCATCTTCTTCTGTTACCATGATGCATCTGGGAGGAAGCAGAGATATCAAATTTTCCTTTAACACCTGTATACTTGGTGAGGAACATTCAAGTATGCATAATATACTTTATATACAATAAAAGAAAACTGAAAAGAGGGATCTCTTGGTATAAGATTTATTTTTTTGTACAGACGAGCATCTGTTTTTTTTTTCATCTGAGCAATTCAGTCATAATTCTGAATATAACTTAAGTAGCAGTGCCTGATTGGCCATCTGGCAATGCTAGATGGACCTCCCTGGTTGTGGGCCGTATCAATTGTGGCTCTGTTAATGGTATAGGCATCCTCAGGACGTCGGTACTGTTAGGAGCTATGATGGAGCATGAAGCGTCCACTCCATGCTCCATCACTTACTTTGGATACTTTCAGCCCGCGGCATGCTGGAGGCCAGCATCATGTTGGTGACATTGGCAGCTTGGGGCTGTAAAGGCATTCATCATACTATATAGGAGCTGTAGGGGACCATAATACTGTAATGGAACTGTGAGGTGGACCCTCATAATATATGAGGGCTGTGGGGTACCATCCTACTGTATTAGGACTTTGAGGGGACCCTCATCCTATATGCAGGCTGTGGGGGACAATCATCCTGTGTTATGGCTGTGAAGTGAACCCTCATACTATATGGGGATGTAAGGGACCATGTAGACTGTAATGAGGCTGTGAGGGGGACCCTCATACTATATGAGATCTGTAGGGGATGATTGTAAGGGATCAAGGTGGATTATTATTATTAATATTATTATAAGGAGGCACAGGATGATATTATTTCTATAAGACACTGTATAACTATAAGAGGCACAGAAGAGCATTATTGCTATGAGAAACTGCAGAAGAAACATTATTACTGTATAGGGGCACAGAGTGGACACTTAGTGGGTGGGGCACAAAAGGAGGGTATTATTATAGAGGGGCATTATTACTATCTAGGGCACTATATGTATAGGATGCTATATGGCTTGTGTAAAGGTGGTGGAATATGAGGAAGGTCCCTTGAAAAGCAGTAAGCCACATATTTCTGTGTTACATTTTGCAAGGAACAGTTATGGATGTGTAAAGTGTCAGAGGGCAGTAGCCATGGTTGAGTTGCTGCTCCATAACGCAGGAAAATTGTGTCCTAGTTTCAATGTGCTGTCAGATGTGGGTTGTATCACACTCACTTGTAGGCTGCAGGCCTCTGCTGTCTCCAGGCCTCCATCCTCCATGGGGGTAGCACGGTAGCTCAGTGGTTAGCACTGCAGCCTTGCAGCACTGGAGTCCTGGGTTCAAATTCCACCAAAAAAGGAGTTTGTATGTTCTGCCCGTGTTTGCGTGGGTTTCCTCCGGGCTCTCCGGTTTCCTCCCACATTTCAAAGACATACTGATAGGGAATCTAGATTGTGAACCCCATCGGGAACAGCAATGATAACGTGTGCAAAACTGTAAAGCGCTGCGGAATATGTTGGCGCTATATAAATAAAGAGATTATTATTATCCTCAGGAGCCACCGCATATAAGTTAGGGGACACAAAGTTTGTTTCAACACACAAAATTTTACTGGACATTTCAATTTCATCAGATTGTAACACAAAGTATTGGGCACAACACTTCTCATTGCTTGTTTCCTTAATATAGTACATTTTCAGTATTATTATTTGTTCATCCTCGATGATCCCTACATTTACGGTTTCTGTCAGCCCCAAGGCATTCCTGTCCAGTCCTGCAGTACACCTAGGATCCACTACCTTCCCTTCCCGTGGTTCCATGTCCATCTTCCTCTGTTCACCAGAAGTTAAGGCAAGATAAGGCAAGCTTTGTAGTACCTGTACTGGGCCTTGAGCTACGGACGTTGCAGGAATGTCCGCAAGGGGTTTCAATAAGGTCTCTCACTGGCCTGAATGAATGATTCTTTCTGACACCAGCAACCCACTGCACTTAAACTTGACCTTGGCTGCTGTTCTTCTGTTATCCAATGTGTAACAACTCACATGGGAGAATAGGTAAGACACTAAAAAACTTAAAATGACCCTGCTGGTTCCTGTACAGACTAGAGATTCTGACCTCACAGTTTCTAGCAGTTCCTACATGGGCTTGATTAATGCTAGCTGACTAAATGATTGCAGCTCTGACCTATGCTGCTTGAAAGGTTGTCAAGCACTTCACATTTCTCTTAAGGAAACGGAGGGCAGAGCAAAGTGCGATTTATCTACAAAAGGAAACAAGTGCTGAGATAGAAAGAGATCTCAGAGTGAGTTAAAACAAACCACAAAATACAAAACGAAAAGCTAAGGTACATACTGCTAGAAAGAATGCCACCTACTTCCTAAACAAGAAATAGAAGATAGGTGCATGGCGAATAGCATAATCAGCAGAGAGATAAATCCTAGCTGGTCTTTCACAGGCATATATATTTGGACAGAGACAACATTTTTCTAATTTTGGTTCTAGACATTACCACAATGAATTTTAAACAAAACAATTCAGATGCAGTTGAAGTTCAGACTTTCAGCTTTCATTTGAGGGTATCCATATTAAAATTGGATGAAGGGTTTAGGAGTTTCAGCTCCTTAACATGTGCCACCCTGTTTTTAAAGGGAACAAAAGTAATTGGACAATTGACTCCAAGGCCATTTCATGGACAAGGTGTGGGCAATCCCTTCGTTATGTCATTCTCAATTAAGCAGATAAAAGGCCTGGAGTTGATTTGAGGTGTGGTGCTTGCATTTGGAAGGTTTTGCTGTGAAGGAAAGATGCAGTCAAAGGAGCTCTCCATGCAGGTGAAACAAGCCATCCTTAAGCTGCAAAAACAGAAAAAACCCATCCGATAAATTGCTACAACATTAGGAGTGGCAAAATCTACAGTTTGGTACATTCTGAGAAAGAAAGCAAGCACTGGTGAACTCATCAATGCAAAAAACCTGGGCGCCCATGGAAGACAACAGTGGTGGATGATCGCAGAATAGTCTCCATGGTGAAGAGAAACCCCTTCACAGCAGTCAACCAAGTGAACAACATTCTCCAGGAGGTAGGCGTATCAATATCCAAACCTACCATAAAGAGAAGACTGCATGAAAGTAAATACAGAGGGTTCACTGCACGGTGCAAGACACTCATAAGCATCAAGAATAAAAAGGCTAGACTGGGCTTTGCTAAAAAACATCTAAAAAAGCCAGCACAGTTCTGGAAGAACATTCTTTGGACAGATGAAAACAAGATCAATATCTACCAGAATGATGGATAGAGAAAAGTATGGCGAAGGCGTGGTACAGCTCATGATCCAAAGCATACCACATCATCTGTAAAACACGGCAGAGGCAGTGTGATGGCTTGGGCATGCATGGCTGCCAGTGGCACTGGGTCACTAGTGTTTATTGATGATGTGACTCAGGACAGAAGCAGCCGAATGAATTCTGAGGTATTCAGAGCCATACTGTGTACTCAGATCCAGCCAAATGCAGCCAAACTGATTGGTTGTCGTTTCATACTACAGATGGACAATGACCCACAACATAAAGCCAAAGCAATCCAGGAGTTTATTAAAGCAAAGAAGTGGAAGATTCTTGAATGGCCAAATCAGTCACTTGATCTCAACTCAATTGAGCATGCATTTCACTTGTTAAAGGCTAAACTTCAGGCAGAAAGGCCCACAAACAAACAGCAACTGAAAACCACTGCAGTGAAGGCCTGTTAGAGCATCAAAATGGAGGAAACACAGCGTCTGGTGATGTCCATGAGTTCAAGACTTCAGGCAGTCATTGCCAACAAAGGGTTTTCAACCAAGTACTAGAAATGAACATTTTATTTACAATTATTTAATCTGTCCAATTACTTTTGGTCCCTTTAAAAACAGGGTGGCACATGTTAAGGAGCTGAAACTCCTAAACCCTTCATCCAATTTTAATGTGGATACCCTCAAATGAAAGATGAAAGTCTGAACTTCAACTGCATCTGAATTGTTTTGTTTAAAATTCATTGTGGTAATGTCTAGAACCAAAATTGGAAAAACGTTGTCTCTGTCCAAATATATATGGACCTAACTGTATGTGTATATTTATATATGCATTCTATGTGTCTATATCTATTCTTTTGTTTGTGATTGAAAATCTGTCATAGGGCTCCATTATATGTCCATTTTGCAAGCCTGCGAGAAATTCTCGGCATACGGATGCCATACAGATTACATACGGATGCTTACATGGGAAAAATACGCGGCCACACCCTGTTAATGGATGACATGGGGAGCACTAGTTAGGGACCATTTATGCATATTACGGCCATACAATACGGTCCGTATTTTTCTACGTTGTGTGTGACGCCGGCCTTAAAGGTGATTGGGTATTCAAATGAATAAATGAAATCACCTTTTATAATTTCTTTATCATTTCTTTAGTCTTTTTAGGTTAACAGACAATAAACAATCTGAGAAAAGGTATAACTGTTGTCAACCCCAGAGCACAGAATGAAGGGATCGTACCAAGACGCATGACAACTTCAATATCTAACAGGCAGCAGTACCTTTTCACTGGGGCTTGTCCCTTCCTTTAAATGTGTCTGTCTCTTCAATATGTAACTGGGCAGATCATCCTCACAACAGTATGCAGGGTGGGCCATTTATATGGATATACCTAATTAAAATGGGAATGGTTGGTGATATCAACTTTCCTTTTTGTGGCACATTAGTATATGGGAGGGGGGAAACTTTTCAATATGGGTGGTGACCATGGCGGCCATTTTGAAGTCAGCCATTTCGGATCCAACTTTATTTTTTTCAATGGAAAGAGGGCCATGTCACACATCAAACTTATTGAGAATTTCACAATAACCCTCAAGAGTGGGAGAGGAGGGTTGCATTGACAATCCAACACAATGGACAGCACTTTGAACACAGTTTATAACTGGTCATAAACTTGTAAATAACTCATGAAAGAATAAAGTTACGTTAAAACCAAGCACACCATTGTTTTTTGTGAAATTCTCAATAAGTTTGATGTGTCACATGACCCTCTTCCCATTGGAAAAAATAAAATTGTATCCAAAATGGCTTACTTCAAAATGGCTGCCATGGTCACCACCCATCTTGAAAAGTTTTCCCCCTCCCATATACTAATGTGCCACAAACAGGAAGTTAATATCACCAACCATTCGCATTTCATTTAGGCGTATCCATTTAAGTGGCCTACCCTGTATATTACATTGCTGTAATATATAGGCCGTGTGGATGTATGCGGATGTCTCCACATGCGTCATCGCATCAAAATTACAACTTGTTGCGTTCGATGCTGGTCGTCGCTACGTCAGAACGACGCATGCGGAGGCATCCGCATACATCCGCATGGCCTGCGTACCCAATGCTAAAGATAGGATACACAGGCCGCATGCGGACATAGGCGGAGCTGACCGGAGGAGGCGTGGCAGGGGCGGAGCTTCACAGAGGAAGTCCACATCCCTCCGCAGCTCCTCCATCTGCAAATGTGAAACCAGCCTTATTTTATTCTTATACATTACTTATCTGACACTATAAAGAATCTGTGCTGCACTCACATTATGCATAACCTTTACATTACCTACACATCATGTATCACAATACATGTATCAAACCACAGGACACTCTTCACAAGAAGATATTGTTGTTTTCAAGGTCAGCAAGGCGACAGTATAGCCCACCACAGATGGAAGAAGAGGTCAGATGGTCTGTGTCGAATGAAAAAGAAAAGAGAAAATTAATGACAACAATCAACAATAGCGTCACTGATCTAAACCTGCATACTGTGGTAAGTCAACTCACTTGGCAGTTCACGGAGAGAGAAAAGCAGGAACACTGTCGTCTTCTTAAGTCTTCAGTTAGTTTATTATAAGGCAGCATAATCCAACTAGAAGTGGAAAGTAAAACACAGCCCTTCACACAAAAACAGGAAAACAAAATGCTGTAACAGAGCCCATGCATTGTGGGTAACATCCTGCTCTGTAGCAACACAGGTTCAGTCTTTCCTCCACAAGACACAAACCACTGGAGGGTCCTCGCTCCAGTCTGTCCAGGCTGAACAAAGATTGCCTCTAGAGTCTAACTTTTTAAACCCAGACCATGTGACTCTTTTCATCATGTGACTGAACACATGATTAATGCATCACACAGGTCATGTCAGCTCTGCAGGTGGAGATAAAGTGGATATTCTCCAACCCACTCATTGAATGTAAACATAAAACCAGCTCATTATGCAACTTTAACTTAACCCTCCGAAAAGTGGAGGAACAGTGTGCTGGAGGAAAATAGTCTGGTTTTATATCACATATCGCATTATTACTGACGCCATTAAATATGACACATATCTCCCCTCTATTACATTATCAGTGACTTTGTCACATTCTCCCCTCTGTACAAAGACAGGAGTTTTGGCACCTTCACTCGCTAAGGCTGGTTTCACATTTGCGTTTCGGTGCGCAGCGTACGATCCGCATAGATGCGTCATGCGTACAGATCTTTAACATGGTGTATGCAGGGACACCTCTTTCCCCACCTTCTCTTGGTTCTCTCCCATCCAATGTGTCAATCCCTTCCAACTTGTATTCCATTCCTAATGTGTCCTCTGCCAATGTTTCTGACCCAAACCACCAATTGACTGCCACTTCCCCTGTAACAAGTTCCCCAAACACTCCTAGCCTACTTTCACAGCCCCATACCCCCCAGGTCCACAATGTAACTCCCTCCCACAGATCCCAAAAGTAAAGCCCTTTTTTTTTCTTTTTTGTTATTTATTTGTCAAATTTCCTCTTGGTGTTATGCTTGTTAATAAAAATTATTTTGGTTCACAATACCTGTTACCCTGTGTTTTCTTTATCTCTTTATCTAAAACTAGATGGAGGCCCGATGCTATCGCATCAGGAGGGTGGTAATGTCACGATGGCGGCAGGCTTTGCAGTGTTGAGAATTGTCCCCCATGTGCTCACCTATCCACTCTCTCTTTCCCCATGTGCTGACTTCTCCCGTCTTTGCTCTCTTCCTTGACCTATCTACCCCATGTGCTATCCCCCTTGTCTGCTGTCTCTCTCCTTCCTGTGCTGTGTTCTACCCTCATGTGCTGTCCCATTTGAGCTGTCTCCCCCTGTGCTCTGTCTCTCTCACCCCTGTGCGCTTTCTCTCTCCCCCTACAGAGTGTGCGTGTGTGTGTGTGTGTGTGTGTGTGTGTGTGTGTGTGGTGCAATGGTGTTTCACTAGTGGTACCGCGCAAGAGGCTGATACCACCAGCAGTTTCCATATTGAGACACCCATCACTTGGGTGTCCCAATATGGCAGTCAGCGAACCTCTGCCACTTGGAATTCTAGGATCCGGACACATCTGGATGGAACAGGATGTGAAGACATTACAAGGTAAGTATATATTAGATGTGTGTATTGTTGAGTGAAGTATTAACGGGTGTTACAGTAAAGGTGTTTACTAGTATTAAAGTCAGCAAAATTACAGGTATATAACATTACAGGTGCATAACATTGCATAATAATGATAATAATTTTATTTCTATAGCGCCAACAGGGGGACTTGGACAGACAATAAACATTACAGCATAACAATAAACACAGATCAAAACAGATACCAAGAGGAATGAGGACCCTGCTTGCAAGCTTACAATCAATGAAGAAAAAGGGGAGACGCAAAAGCTAGATGGTAACAATTGCTTTCATTGTTTGGACTAGCCATAGTGTACGAATCGGGTGTTCCTGTAATGCTGCATGAACCAGTTAATAGCCTAAGTATATAATGTACATAAGAATATACATGCATATAACATTGTAGGAACATAACATTACAGGTTCATTTTACTTAGCAACTTAATCATTTCGTCTTGCCATGCCACACGTACAATATCCGAAACAAAGTAGGCAGCAAATTTATCCCTCATTTGTGCAACTTCCACTGTAGACATCAGAGGGTGATCTTGGTAATCCTGCAATGTGGTAGTAACAGGTTCATCAAGTTCTATTTGTTGTCGCTCTTTCACCAGGATACAATTGTGCAGAACACCACACGCTTTCACAACCACAACAATTGTCTCAATTTTTAGATTGATGGCTGTTCCCAAAATGCCACATTTAGATACCAGTAATCCAAAGGCACACTCCAACATTCTTCTTGCCCTTGTCAGTCAGCAGTTGTATATCCTTTTGGTGTGATTCAAGTCCCGACTTGAGAACGGTTTTATGAAGTTGGCACACATTTGAAACGCCTCATCTCCAACCACAACAAATGGCATTGGCGGTCATTCAGTGTTGGGAAAAGGTTGTGGCTGTGGAAAATTGAAGTTATTATGATATAAACGTTGGCCCTTGTCAGAGTTTTTGAAAGTCTGAGAGTCATTTCCTCGTCCAAATGAGCCAACGTCCACGGCGACAAATCGAAAGTCAGCATCTGCAATCGCCATGAGAACAATTGAAAAGTATTTTTTGTAATTGAAATACTCGGATCCGCTTCCAGCAGGTTTCATAATCTGAATGTTGTTGTCGTCCACAGCCCCCAAACAGTTTGGAAAATTACAAGTGTCCTGGAATTTTGCAGCATTTTCCAGCCAGGGTTCAGTTGTGGGTTGGGGGAGGAATTCTTCATACACAACGTCACATAAAGCACATCAGGTGTCTCCAACAATCCCAGAAAGTGTGGACACTCCAATACAGAATTGAAAATGTAGAGATGATAAGGTCTCTCTGGTAGCCAGCTATCTGCCGAACAGAAAATGGAAAAAAAAATTAAGTACATGGCTTTTACAACAATAATAATAACGACGTGTTTGTTTTTCAAAATTACGTACCTCTGGGTCACCAACAGACGTTCCTCAGCAGGAATTGCTCGATGTAGCTGTGCGTCCTGCCTGGTGATGGCTCCTCAGACACTTAGCGGCAAGCCATTGAAGCTCTGTTCCGACATTCTCGTGTACTCAAAAAACTTCTCCGGGGTTTTCATGCAGCTCAGTGTACAAGGTGTGGTAGGCTCCATGGTTCTCTCGGACTTCATTGATGGGGTGTTGCCAATAGCGACAATGACATCTTCTCCGTCTTTCTCTTCTTTCTTCTTCACAAGCAAAAGCAAAGGCAAGAGCCAATTTCAATGAAAAATCAAGATGAAGAAGGAAGCTCTCCACGCTAAGATCCATCTTGAAGCTGGATACAGCAGCAAAAGACGAGGATTTCATCTGTGTAGTGTGTCTGTGTATAGAAATCCCATAAGACACGCCCACTGGGTGGCTGGTGTCAAGGAAATTCTACTGGAAAAGCATTGGAAATACTGAATGCATGCACAGAAACAACGCAAACGCATGCAAAAACGCATTCAAATGCATGCACACACAGAGTTTTTTTCCGTAATGTGTAAGATGATGCGAATTAAAAAACCGCTGCGTAAACATGCGTTTTGTATGTGTTTTTGCATGCATTTGCACATGCGGATCATACACAGCAGACTCAAACGCTAATGTGAATCTAGCCTAAGTAAGGGAGTTTGGACAGGACATCTGCGTCCCTGTGCAACTTTCCTGGCCTATGCTCAATGTGAAATCTTGGAGGCCTATGAACCACTTAGTTAGATGAGAATTTGTATTCTTCTTTTCCCTCAACCACCTCAGAGGGGCATGGTTAGATACCAGCTTAGAACTACGGCCTAGCAGGCAGTGTCTCAGGGTATCTACAGCCTATTTAATGGTCAAGCATTCTTTCTCAACGATGGCATAGTTTCTCTCACATGAAGAGAGCTTCCTGCTGAGATACAGGATGGGATGCTCCTCCCCATTCACGTCCTGAGATAGCATGGCTTCCAAGCTGACTTCTGATGCATCTGTCTGGACCACAAACTCCTTGCTGAAGTCAGGTGCGACCAGAACTGGATGTTTACACAGAGCCTGCTTCAGCTCCTGGAAAGCCATCTCAGACCATTTAATCATTTATGATTTTGTGCCTTGAAGGAGGTCCATCATGGCGAACCTTGGGATAAACCCACAATTCCAAGAAATGCCCTAACTTGCTACTTGGAAAGCGGAATTGCCTCAGTCTATTTTATCTAAGGCTTAATTTCACCCCTCCCGGCGACATAGCCTAGGTATTTGGCCTCTTCTTTCAATATGGCACATTTTTGGGGTTTACGGTGAACCCCGCATTCCTCAATGCATCCAGGATTGCCTGTTCCTTTGGTAGATGACTACCCCAGTCAGGGCTGAAGACCACAATGTCATCTAGGTAGGCTGCTGTCATGATCCAGACGGGGTTTTGAGTCCTGTCTGCCCATTTTTTTCGGTCGGGTCATGTCAAGGGTTAACTTTGCCTTGCCTCATTTTGGTTTCATCTAGGTAGGCTGCTGTCATGATCCAGATGGGGGTTTTGCGTCCTGTCTGCACCTTTTTCCCAGTCAGGTCATGTCAAGGGTTAACTTTGCCTTGCCTCATTTTGGTTTCAGGTTGGCTATTTCTCCCCGCTGCATCCTGCAGGCAATGTCAGTTATGTTTTCTGCCTACGGTGTGTGTTTATGACTCTGGTAGTACCCTGATTTGTTCTGCTGCACTTACTGACTTTGCCCGTATCTGTTCCTTCCTCTCTGCCCGTCCCATCTGTTTCCCTTTGTCTTTGGATTTCACGGTGTTTGACTCGGCTGTGGTTCTGAATTGACTTCGTCTTTTGCTTCTGGTACTTCTGCTTTGGACTGGTATTCACCCTCTGGCTCTCCACTGACCCTGTGCTTGTTTTTTCCCTTTGGTCTAGATTTTGACTCGGCTTGTTTGACTACACTGTCACCTGGTGGTAGCCTCACAGCAGCGCTCCAGGTCTGCTGTTGCAGATGTGTTGTCCTCTTTCCACTCTATTGCCATCTGGTGGAGCTTGCAGCTACCTGCATAGCTGCAGCGTGACAGCTGCGGCATACTTTATATGCGGAGCCACAACCCAATCCATAGCCCTCTGGAAGGTTGCTGAGCCCCTCTGCAGTCTGAAAGGCATTCTGGTCTACTGGAAACACCCATCAGTTATTGAGAAGGTCGTCTTCTCCTTGGCACTCCAGGACATGGGGATTTGCTAGTAGTCCTTTGTCAGGTTGAAGATTGTAATGTACCTCATGTTTCCCAGTCTCTCAATGAATTCATCCAACCAGGACATTGGAAATGCATCACATTTGGAGACCTCATTCAGCTTGTGGTAATCATTGCAAAACCGCAACTCACTGTCATGCTTCGACACGAGGACGATTGTACTCGACCATCCACTTTCGAATCCTCAATCACCCCAAGGTCTAACATCCTTTTCACCTCATTGGCTGCCACTTCCCGACGTGCTTCAGGCATTCCATAGGGACCAAGGTTCACCCTTACATGTGGTTCTGTCAACACGTCATTCTCCACCACCTGTGTATGCTCTGGCAAATCTGAGAACAAGTCACTGTTCTGCTTCAATAGTTCCCAACGCTGCTGTCTCTAGGCCGGCGTTAGAAACTCTGCAGCGGTGACATTGTCCACTGTGGCTTTGGAACTGGCTCCCATGCAAGGGGTTTCCTGCGACTTCCGATCTCACCATGGTTTGAGCAAGTTCACATGGAATATTTGGTGCATCTTCCTTCGGCCTGGCTGGTGTACCTTGTAATTCACCTTGCTCAGTTTTTCCACCACCTCGTATGGGCATTTCCACTTGGCTAGGAATTTGCTCTCCTATGTGATGATTAGCACAGCCTCACTGTCACTGAACAGTTATACACCCTTGCCTGTGCTTCCTGTGCTTGGAGAAAATGCTCCTTCATGACTACTTTCGCCATCCTCTTCTGTAACTTGGCGACATGATCTATGATGCTCCAATATGGCGTGACCTCAGCTTCCGAGGTTTCCTTGGCGATGTTCAGGAGCCCTCATGGATTTTGACCATACAGAAGCTCGAATGGCGAGAATCCAGTAGAGGCTTGTAGAACTTCTCTGACTGAGAAGAGAAGAAATGGAGCAGATAGTACCAGTCTCAACCATGCTTCTCAATGACATTCTTGAGCATTGCCCTCAAGGTCTTATTGAAGTGCTCTACGAGGCCATCTGCCTGTGGATGGTAGACTGAGGTTCGCAGCTGGGAAATCTGAAGGACCTTACACAACTTCCTCATTATCTAGCTCATGAAAGCAGTTTCCTGGTCTGTCAACATTTTCTTCGGCAGACCCGTGCGTACAAAAATATGAAAAAGTTCCCCGGCAATACTCTTGGCCGGCCGAGGAGTTTCTTAGTGGTACTGCTTCAAGGTACCGGATCGCATAGTCTAGGACCACTAAGATGCATTGGTGCCCTAGTGCAGATTTTAACTAGAGGACCCAATAGATCCATGGTAATCCTCTCAAATGGGACCCCTATCACAGGTAACAGAACTAGGGGACTTCGGAAGTGAGTAGAGGGAGCAGTTATCTGGCAGGTAGGGCAGGACCTGCAATAATTTAGGATCTTCTGGTAGAACCTCTGTATTATGCTCTCCTGCATGTTCTCTATCCTGATGTCCTCGCAAAACATGTGAATGGGCCATGTCTAAGACCTTCCACCAGTAGGGACCAGAACCAAGAGCTACTCCACTATCTCCCCTCCCCTCAGTGTGGTCACCCGATGCAGTAACTCGCCATTAACAGCAAAGTGTGGGAACGTGGTGTCAGCTCCCGGCTCTTGAGCAACCCAATGTGTCACAGACACATTTTCGAATGCACCTTTTAGGGTAAGCTCCCGCATTTTAACAGAGCCAAAATTTTCCTCAGAAACCACCAGATCATCTCATCCTCGTCACCCTCCAGGACACACAAGGGGAACTCCTCCACCTCCAGCTGTGATGGGGATTGATCAGGGTTGAGTTGGCGTATGTCTGAGTCACTTAGCAACCTCGCTTTTTTCCCACAAGTCCCAAAAAGGCTAAAGTCCTGCTCAATTATTACAGGGTCTACTAAGTGTCTCACTACCCCAACCTCATGGAACTCAGTACCACAGATTGTTTTTATATACACCCTGGCAATGGGGTAGTCCTTGGCATCGTCGTGGAAACAGCGGATGCCCACTTGTTTCCCTGGGATCAACTGGTGCGGGAGTGTGGCCCTTATTAGGGTCACCAAACTCCCTTAGTCCAATAGTCCGGACACCAGCAACCTATTTATGGACATGGGACATGACTGTGGCCTATCTTCAGGCTAATGGTGCACACTGCAAGCGGAATAAGCATAATACGAGCAGCGCCTGCCTAGGCTGCAATCCATCTGCTCGGAAGACAAAGAACAATGGGCTGCTATGTGTCCTTGACCGTGACACCGCCAGCAGATCAGGTCTTTACCAGCAGTCTTTTTTAACCCCTCAACAGCTCCTTGGGACTTCGAACTTCCCCAGTGGTGGATTTGCTACCCCTCTTTTGGGACTCGGGCTCCCGCTGGGTACCCCAGTATGGAAATGCACCATCCCCCAGCTTCCTTAGGGACCTCTCGACCACATGGTACCCTTCTACTAGGCCGAACAGGTCATCCACATTCCAGGGAATCCCCTGGGCAACTAATGTCTGTACCGGCCTTGGAAGGGAATGGATAAGCCTGTCCATTACAACTCGCTCCACCATCTGGGCTGGGGTGGAGAACTCTTGCTGCAACCATTTCTGCACCAGATGCAGCAAGTCGAACATTTGGGAGCAAGGAGGTTTATCACCAAAATATGCCCAGTGATGAACCCTTTGTGCTCAGACAGACATAGTGACTCCTAAGCTTGCCAGTATCTCTGTTTTTAGTTTGACATATTCCCAGGCATCTTGTAAGGCCAGGTCAAAGTAAGCCTTCTGGGGCTCGCCGGTTAGATAGGGGGCTAGCACCTCTGCCCACTGGTCTGTTGGCAGTCTCTCCCGCTCTGCTACCCGCTCAGAAACAGTCAGAAATGTCTCTACAACATCACCCGGGGTCATTTTCTGCATCGCTCATCTTACCGCATTCCGGATGTACACGTCGTCACCTGCACCTAGACTTGTGGAATGAGCTTCCGGGCTCCCATGAAATGCCTCAGCAATCAACTCGATCTGCTCCTGCTGTTGTCGAAACTGGTCCTTTTGTTGTTTCTGTTGCTGTAGGATTTGCTGCTGGTGCTGCTGCGGTTGCATCGGCTGGATAAGCAGCTTACTCATCTCCTGATGTGCCAGCTGTTGCTGCAGCTGCACATTCACCAAATGCTTAATCAGGTACTCCATATTGTCTGTCGTCTCTTGGCTTATGGCCACCTTTACTCAGGACATGCGGTTTGTCCACCGCTGCTACTCGTGTTCTTATAACGTTGCCCGCATTCAAAACACCACTTGTGGTAAGTCAACTGACTTTGCGGTACACGGAGGTAGAAAAGCAGGAACAATGTCTCTTTAAGTCTTCATTTAGTTTATTATAAGACAGTATAAACCAACTAGAAGTGGAAAGTAAAACAGGCAAAAACAGGAAACAAAGAAAACAAAATGCTGTAACAGAGTCCATTTGTTGCGAGAAACATCCCGCTCTGGAGCAACACAGGTTCCGTCTTTCCTCCACAGGATACAACCACTTGAGAGTCCTTTATGCAGTCTTGCTGAAGCAAGACTGCCTCTAGAGCCCAGTTATTTAAACCCCAGACCATGTGACTCTTTTCATCATGTGACTGACCACATGATTATAACATCACACATGTCCTGTCAGCTCTGCAGGTGGAGATAAAGTGGATATTCTCCTACCCGCTCTATGAATGTCCACATAAAACCGGTCCATTATGCAAATTTAACTTAACCCACACAACACATAGTGTGCTGGAGGAAAATACTCTGGTTTCAAATCACTGATCCCATTAAGCTCAGTGACACACATCTCCCCTCTATTACATTACCAGTGACTTTGTCACAATACATATACTGAATGGTCTGCCAAGCACTGGTTTAGGACTTATATTACCATTATATGGTTACTGCATGGTGGTAATACCAGTCCTAGTTCAAAGATTTTAGTTCAAGAAGCTGTCATGGTTTGCTCAGCTTGTGGGATTAGGTAGTTCAGAGGTTAATGTGGACGGCCTCACTCAGATTCTGGGAGGCTTTTTATAGCCTCATTGTGGGCTCATTCCTCGTCGCTTATACTCAGACCCTTGGCCGAGTGTGTGTGACCCTGGTGTGCTTTGTGACTGTGATACTTTATGCTTGTTTGGTTCTGATCCAGTTCTGTCCCTGCTACGAGTTTTGCCAGTCCCTCTTGTACTGTGCTGCCCTCTCTGTGTATGACTCATTGCTTACGTTCTTCTGACTATTCTCTGCTCGCCCCTCTGGTACCACGCGGCCCTCTCCGTGTATGACCCCCGTTTGTCTGACCTGAAGTCCCCTCGCCTCTATTCTAGGATTCCTGTAGTAGAATCCTACAATCATCTCCTGCATTATCGGACCCCGGGCCCTCCCGCAGTAGGGGTAAGTCACCCTGCTCAGCTGTGGCAGTTCGCCGGCGCTGACAGGATCCTGATAGAAGCCTCCCATCTTTATATAATATATATTTTTTTAATTAAATATGTATATGGTGTGTAGTGTGAGTGTGTTAATATACTCGTCTACCATCACTTTTTTCTCTTGATTCCAGCACCATTCTGCTGCCCTTCTCAATTATACAGGGTGGGCCAATTATATGGATACACCTGCGTGGGTCATGTATATGGATACACCTAAATAAAATGGGAATGGCTGGTGATATCAACTTCCTGTTTGTGGCAATTAGTATATGGGAGGAGGAAAACTTTTCAAGATGGGTGGTGACCATGGTGGCCATTTTGAAGTCGGCCATTTTGGATGCAACTTTATAAATGGCACACCCAGGTGTATCCATATAAATGGCCCACCCTGTTGTTCTGCCCATTCATGTGCAGCAAGAAATTTCTTAAGTGCTGTTCCAGCTATGGCCATTAGATGTCATAGTTGCCCTTCTCTTTCCTGTTCATGGATTTAGAATCCTTTCGCTTTAATAGTTGTTCTGTTTAGAACTGACCCTTCATTTTTCCCAGGCTGGGAAGTTGTAGCCATTTTCCCTCAGCTTCCTGAGCTACTCTCATGTGTCCTGTTCTCTGCAAAATCACTGCTTCTGTCAAGCGGATTCCGGTGAGGGTTTAATACAATTATTTGTTTTATCAATGCATGTGTGTAAGCTAGCCATTATGCAGCCCTGTGATATGTGCAATGTGTATCCAGCTCGTTGTAATGCTCTTGCACTGCATGTTAGATAGATGCATCCCTGTTCAGATGCAATGTTGCAGCCTAAGTTGCTTAGATATCTCTCTTCACTGCATTGTGTGTTGCATTACTCAACCTCTGTAATAATGCCTGCTACTGGTATAATAGCACTCTGTATCATTGTCTTTACTAATGTAATAACATCCTGTATTACTGCTGTTGTTGTTGTTGTTGTTGTTGTTATCTGCCAGTACTTCCTTATAGTTTTTACCCGATCTCATCCACAATTGTGTTCACCAATCTCCTCCACATCCTTTATCATCTACCATTGTTATGCACATCATCTGAATAAATATAGACTTAGGGTACCGTCACACTTAGCGATGCCCCAGCGATTCGGACAACGATACGACCCGGTCAGGATCGCTGGTGCATCACTAAGTGGTCGCTAGTGAGCTGCCAAACAGGCAGATCTCACCAGCGACATAGCAGCGGTCGGCGGTCATCACTTACCTGTCAGACGCGGCGATGAAGATGTCCTCCCGCCCGCATCCACGTGTCGCTCGTTGGCGCCACAGGAAGCCCAGCAGGAAGCAGCCGACGAGAAACGGCCCAGGACGTTCTCGTGCGATCAGCGTTAACCAGCGGTGGAGCCGGTCGGAGGTAAGTATCACACATAGTGATATCGCTAGCAAAATAACTGCTGCGTCACAAAATCGGTGACGTTATAGCGATATTGGTAGCGATATCGCTTAGTGTGACAGGCCCTTTAGCCCAATCGACGTTATGCGTCACTCGTAGCGAGATCGCAGGCGAGATCACTGTTGCGTCACAAAACGACACAATAGCGATCTCGCTAGCAATCTTGCTACGTGAGACGGGGTCTTTAAGCACCCATGCAGTCTTTTTAATGGGAGTGGATGAAGGGTTTAGCCGTATGCTGGAATCCACACAGCGTCATACGTGGAAGAAGGCAGAACACTGTATTACCGCAATTCTGACTAGGTGGCTAACTCTGTGCATGACCCAGAAGTGGCCTTTACAATGTAAGACTTTTGGAGCCTCGTCACGTATAGAGTTAGCCGGCTAGTCAGAATTGCAGTAACTTCAATATGAAGCAGAGTAGGACAGTGCTGGATACCAGAAAGAAAAGCCATACGTGAGTATATTAATATACTCGCACTCGGTACCAGTCCCTAGAGCACAGAGATTTCCAGAGTCTGTGCTAAGCTGTGAGTCTGCTCGGTCTTTATATAATTAGCAGAAGAGTGCTTTTGCCTGGGAACTCAGCAACTGCTTGGAATAAGGGACACTGTTGTAAGAATTAAGTGTTCTTACAGGATTCACATTGCCTGCTAGATGGAATGGACCACAGATCCAGTAACTGTTTACCTTGGACCCCTGGAGATCCAAAGAATCGTTTACCAGAGGTATAATTAGCAGCAGGAAGGCTACACAACCTCGCAGCGAAGAAACTGAACCCTCACTGTGCAGGTCAGACCAAAACCCTGCATGTGAATTGCATGGAAGCTTTTGGAAATGTTTGCAGAACTTCAGTTAAAGGTACCAACTGATCATTACCTTGTCTAACACTGATTATTCTCTGTTGCACCAAAACTGCTCCAACTGGGAGTCATCCCTAGTTGGGAAGGGATCAGTCATCTGGCATTGTCCATCACCATCTAATTTCCAGGGACCTTCATCAGTGCCTGGCCATACCAGGCCAAACATCCCAACTGGCATCACAAACCTTTTAATTATTTTTATTATTAACCCCACACTTGACAATGACTGGCTCGCATCCTCGGTCAGACTCGACCAGCACTCTGACCGTTGTGACCCAGTACTGTTACTGCAGCGGCACGGCAGGGACGGCACATCAGCTCGGAGGGGTCACTTTGCTGGGGCTCAGGCTAAGTTCACACGTAGCGGAATTCCCGCGGAAGTTACCACGAGAATTCCGGAATTCCATTCCACGGGAAAAAATCACATTTTAAATTCCCGCGATTTTCCAGTGGAAAAACTAGCGATTTGCAAGCATAATTAGCTTGCAGAATGCTAGCATTTTCCAAGCGATCTGTAGCATCGCTTGGAGAACTGATTGACAGGTTGGTCACACTCGTCAAACATAGTGTTTGACGAGTGTGACCAACTTTTTACTATTGAGGCTGCCTATGCAGCGTCAGTAGTAAAAAGATCTAATGTTAAAAATAATAAAAATAGGGGGGCGTGGCTATGCCGTGAACGGGAGAGGACGCTGGCTAGGAGAGCTCCTCAATATCCTACTGCATCCTGGATTCTGAACCCTTTCCTGTTAGCTTGCTTGGCGCTGTCTGGACCCCCTAGACGTTGGGACCCCCCGTGTACCCCGCAGCAGGTCGTGTGGCACCTTCTCTGAGCAGGCGGCAGGGGAGACAGGAGCGGGTGGCTAATCCTCCACGAGGTGGTGGCCATCTTGGATGTGCAGCTCTGCACTGAGAGCTGCGGCGTCGGTCACACCGCTGCACCGCCGTCGGGCAGTGAAGATACCGGCTGACAGTCTTGAAGGGACGCTCGGTGAGTGCCCTGAAAAAGTGGGCCCTGCGTGTTATCCCTCCTCTATTATTTGCTCACTGCGCCGGCTGGCGCCATTACTAAGGGAGGCTCTGCACATCCTCCCCCACTGCAGCTGTCTCTGTGGGGCCCCCTCTCCCTCCCCTGGCCACAAGGAACTGTGCTGAAGTTTTGGTTGCCGTCCTCATAATCCCTGTAAAAATATGCAAAACACAAGCCGCGGAGACACCATCACATGTTTCTCAACGCAAGCAATGACTAGCCAGGTCTTTCCCTGGGAAGGAACAACCACGGGAAGGGCAGTCTCCAATGAAGGAAACCACCTATGCCAAAACATGGTATCCATCCACAGACAGCTCTTTCGGGGTATTGCCCCTCATCAGTGTGGAGTAGGAAACTGGCCAGTAGGAGCAATGCCTAGTAGAAGACTGTGAAAAATGAGGATGAATGAACTCATGGAGATCAACATTCAACACTGCGGAGACACCATCACATGTTTCTCAACGCAGTGATTCTAAAGCAAAGCCCCCATCCCTTATGGTAAATATGTAAAAATATGCAAAACACAAACTGCGGAGACACCATCACATGTTTCTCAACGCAAGCAATGACTAGCCAGGTCTTTCCCCGGGAAGGAACAACCACGGGAAGGGCAGTCTCCAATGAAGGAAACCACCTATGCCAAAACATGGTATCCATCCACAGACAGCTCTTTCGGGGTATTGCCCCTCATCAGTGTGGAGTAGGAAACTGGCCAGTAGGAGCAATGCCAGTAGGAGCAAAAATTTTGGCCAAGAACTCAGTCATATTAGACCTCATACACTCTGACCAAACTGATTTTATGCCTGGTAAGAGCACCTCCATCAATATTAGATGAGTCCAGTCAGTGGTCCAATATAGCTCTCTGGTACCAGATAATGAATGGGCATTGGCATCGCTGGATGCGGCCAAGGCCTTTGACTCTCTTGAATGGCCTTTTCTCCATGCATGTCTGCAGAGGTATGGATTTGGTGACAGATTCCAAAAATGGGTCAGTGTTTTATACATGAAGCCCAAGGCCTGGGTCATCGTAAATTACTCCATATCTGAGTCATTTTCACTGCATAGGGGAACTCGTCAGGGGTGTCCCCTTTCCCCGGCCCTTTTTGCTCTTGCTATTGAGGCACTGGCAATTTATATAAGATCTTCCCCTAGTGTTGCTGGTATAGAGATAGCGGGTCGGACAGACACTATAGGCCTGTATGCTGATGATATGGTGATATTTATGGACAAAGCGGAGGAAACCTTGACAGGAGTTATCACTACTATAAATAAATTCAGTAAATATTCTGGCCTATATATAAATTGGGAGAAATCTGCTTTGATGCCTCTTTCCCACGCTCCAATGCCAAGACTTGATACCCTCTCCTTACTGCCCATTGTAACCAATTTTAAATATCTGGGTGTCCATATTTCTCAGGGCAGTAAACTTGATCTACTACTTAATATACAACCATTGCTGGAGACGGTCAAAGGTAAATTCGCGATCTGGAGTAAACTTCCACTGTCTGTAGCCGGACGTATTAATTTAATTAAAATGATATTACTCCCCAAGCTTAGCTACTTTCTCCAACATAGTGCGGTAGTGGTGCCCAAATCCTTTTTTGCTAACCTAAATTCCCAGATCACATCCTTTATATGAGGGAAAACCAGGCCTAAACTTAAACTATCCACTCTACAGAGACCCAAGAGGGGAGGGGGGGCAGCGTTACCCGATTTCTTCCTGTATTATTTGGCTGGACAGGCCAAGGCCATAAATGCATGGATGCCTGGAGGTCATCTCCCTGATTCTGAACATCATTTGCTTCATGCTACACAAGCTAGTTGCCCACTGGGTTTTTTGGAAATGAGGAAAATAAATGTCTTGAGATTGTTACCCCTGCTTCATCTGGCACAATCGATATGAAGACAGATTAAAGGGGTGGTTGGATTTGGGGATATTATACCTGAAAGGCCCCTATGGAATAATGGCTACCTCCTGGTGCTACTTGAACATCCATCTGCCGAGTTTTTGGTTCAGTATGGTGTCTCTACGATAGGTGGTCTATATGATCATGGAACTTTGATGTCCTTTGAACAATTACAAGTTAATCGCAGTGTCCCGAGATCCCAGTTTTTCCGTTATTTGCAACTAAGGTCAGCTTTTCAATCGCACATGAGATGTATAGGTATAAATAATGCTATTTCATCTCTACCCTTGATAGGGATCCTTAAATCACAGGGCCCTCAAGGTCTCATCTCCTCTTTGTATACATATATGTTGTCGGTGGGGACAGAATGTACCTTAGATTCTGTTAAGAAGAAATGGGAGTGGCTCATCCTAGATACACAGGGAGAGGAGTGGGAAGAAATCCTGGAGTCACCAATCTGGGTATCTCCGTCTGCCAATAACAGGATGATACAATTATATATTATTAATCAATCATATTTAACTCCAACTCGACTCTTTAAGATGGGCCAATACCAGTCATCGGAATGTTTGAGATGTCACTCAATAGATGCAGACTTTATCCATATGATCTGGTGCTGTCCTGTCGTTGCACAATACTGGAGGGAGGTGACATCACTATGGACATCTTTGGTGCAAATCCCTGTTCCCCTTGAGCCACTGGTCTGTCTATTTGGAGTATGGGGTCAATATGTTGGGATTTTTCTTCGGGAGACATTGTTTATGGCATGAAAGGTACTAGCACTACGGTGGATGGGAAATTCACCTCTTTCTCTTGAGTCCTGGATCACTTTAGTAAATTTGATTATCCCATATGAACGTACGTTGTATCAAAACAGAGGGTGCCCGGGTAAATTCGAGAAGATTTGGGAGAGGTGGAATTCCTCTCACCTCACTTTGCAGAGTAGAGATGTCGCATAGTAAACAGCTCATTATGTGGAAGTAGGCTGAGGAATAGTTTGTTTTTGTAGACGTAGGTATGGTTTAGAAGCTAGGCAGGTTTCATCATTGGAATAATAACACGAAGCTATTGTGATTTAATTGGTATTATGTTTTGCTTTATTTATATACAACTGATGCGCACATTATGCTTCACATTTTCATGTCACCTGAACATATGTACTGTATATACTTGAATATAAGCCGAGATTTTCAGCCCATTTTTTTGGGCTGAAAGTCCCCCTCTCGGCTTATATTCGAGTCATATACACCGAGGGGTCGGAGGGGGATATCAGGTCATACTTACCCGTCCTGACACTGTCTCTTGAGCCCCCAGCTTCTCCACGCTCTCTCTCTTCCTGCCTTCAGCGGTCACGTGGTACTGCTCATTAAAACTCATGAATATGCGCATATTCATGAGTTTTAATGAGCGGTATCACATGACCGCTGAACGCAGGAAGAGAGAGCGCGAAGAAGCTGGGGGCTCAAGAGACAGCGTCAGGACGGGTAAGTATAGCGATACTCCTGCATCCATGGCTGCTTGCTGCTGTCTGTCAGTGACTTCAGACAGCAGAGGGCGCGGTGACGTGTTAGTGCGCACCGCGCCCCCTGTAGTCTGAACGTCACTGACCGATGACATGGCAGATAGCGGTGAGCAGCCATGGACACAGGACAGGTGAGTATCTGACACCCAGCGACGGAGAGGTATATCATTTTTTTTATTTTCACATGCAGCAGCGGCAGCACATAAGGGAATATTCTAAGGAGCTTCTTATGGGGTCAGCATATGGGGGAATAATCTATGGAGCTTCTTATGTGGTCAGCATATGGGGGAATAATCTATGGAGCTTCTTATGGGGGCAGCATATGGGGGAACAATCTATGGAGCTTCTTATGGGGGCAGCATCTATGGAGCTTCTTATGGGGGCAGCATATGGGGGAATAATCTATGGAGCTTTTTATGGGGGCAGCATATGGGGGAATAATCTATGGAGCTTCTTCTGGGGACACTATATGCGGGAATAAACTATGGAGCATTTCCCACCCTAGGCTTATACTCGAGTCAATAAGTTTTCCCAGTTTTTTGTGGCAAAATTAGGGGGGGGGGGTCGGCTTATACTTGAGTATATACGGTGTATATTTTTTTTGTATCAAGCTTAACATCATATACTAAATGTGTGTGTACTTTATTGTATAACTGCTTATGGTTTAATAAACGAATAAAAAAAAAAAAATAGAAATAATTAAAAAAATCGGGTTGTATTCACCTTCCGCCGTCCCGCGCAGCGTCCCCAGGCCTCCGCGATGTTCCAGCAGGTCCCGTTCCCAGTAATGCATTGCGGCAATGGCATTTGATGACATCGCGGTCTCGCGAAACCGCTACATTACTTGGGACGGGAGCTGCCACGTTTATTGCTGAAGCCTGGGGACGCTGCGCAGGATGTCGGAAGGTGAATAAAACCCAATTTTTTTTATTTTAATTCTATTTTTTACAGGGATATGGTACCCACAGCCTGGAGGACAGTCTCCTCTCCTCCGGACCATGGGTACCATCCGCAAATGTTCTGCTTACTTTTCGCATGGTGGGCACAGCCACATGCGGAAAGTAAGCAGAACAATGCATTCCTATGTGGGCGGAATTGCCGCAATTCCGCAAATTAATGAGCATGCTGCGGATTTTTCCGCGATGCGATTCCGCCGTGGGAAAATCCGTAGCATTAGCACAGCATTGCGGAATCCCATAGCATTGCATGGGATGCTGTTTTTTTGCGTTTTCGCGGCAAAATCGAGCGGTAAAAACCGCCGCAAAAAAACCTGATCGTGTGAACGCAGCTTCAGGGTGAGTTACTGCAGGAGTCTGAACTTAAATGCAGATCAGGTCACACAGTATATATGTGCTAAATGTGTGCCCGATGCGAGGGCAGTAACATCACTGCCCTGGGGGTGGCGGCCCACCCACTTCCGTGCAGTCACAACCGGCAGGAAAGACGTGTTTTGCGGTCTGTGCTGGAGATGGTGTGCGGCGCCACGAGAGGGTGGCCGCACCCAATCTCCAGCATAGGCCTCAAGCCACGGTCTTTCCTGCCGGCTGTGACTGAACGGAGGTGGGTGGGCAGGCAGCAGCAGGATCCGGCGCGTGCAGTCAGGCAGTGGGTCTTGGCGAGGGTCTGGAGGCAGCATCCCTCTCATTACTCCCCCCTCATTACACCCTCTCGTTACACCCCTCTAACAGCCGGCAGGAAAGACGGTGTTTTGCGGCCTGTGTTGGAGATGGTGTGTGGCGCCACCAGAGGGTGGCCGCACCCAATCTCCAGCACAGGCCTCAAGCTGCGGTCTTTCCTGGTGGCTGTGACTGCACAGAGGTGGGTGGGCAGGCAGCGGCGGGATCCTGCGCATGTAGTCAGGCGGTGGGTCCTGGCGGGGATCTGGCGGCGGCATCCCTCTCATTACACCCCCTCATTACACCCTCTCATTAAACCCCCTTCATTACACCCCTCTCATATCACCTCGTTACACCCCTTTCACAGACTTGTGATCGCAGCGGCGGCCTGGATCCGAGCGGCAGCTGGGGTCTGAGCGGCGGCTGGGATCCAAGCAGCGGCGGCCTGGATCCGAGCAGCAGCTGGGATCCCAGCAATGGTCGGGATTGCAGCGGCGTTCGGGATCGCAGCTGCATCCTGGATCCGAGCGGCATCACTTGGGTGTTCCAAAATGGCAGTCGGCGTACTTCCGGTGGGGTGCAGTGGATTGTGGGATTCATAGACATCCAGATGGAAGTGGATGACAGACAATTTAAGGCAATTATATATATATTGTAGGGATGTGACTCGCTCAGGTGCAGCGGGAGACAATTATGAGGCAGGTTTTCCCAAAGTCCATGTGGTTTATTAACTTCATAAACCCACAAGGCAGCATAACACTGAAATGTAACCTTCAGCTCAGGCAAAGGAACAGAAATGTCCGTGGCTTCAGACTCGGACTGAGAGTCTCAGCACATGCTGGGAGCTGTAGTCCTCTCCATATACACTCTCTGTAGTGTCCCACCTGGACACATGGAAGTCTGTCCACACTCAGACAGACTCCCTCCACACTCTCTCACATGTGCCAAACACCTCAATTACATAGCCCTGTAACCACACCCACAGGTGATCACATGGCTATGACATCACTAAAGGTTGTATAGACACACACAGGCTTCCCTGACACAGTGTAACAGAAAGATCAGCATTACCTCTGCTGATCAATACACCCTGGAGCCTGAATCCCAAGGTCACCCACCTTGAGACCCATAATGGTCATTTAGGACCCTGCTCCTGTTACCACGCTGAATGTGCCTGTACACCCGTCCTGGGACACCCACACAGCGCCCCCTAGCTGACATAGTGGTCACTACACCACATACCTCCGCCCTCTGTTCAAACTTGTGGGGTTGAACACATGACATCACCCAGGGATCTTGAGACCTGGCACCCATGTCACCTTGCCCTACAAGTCGAGAGGACCATCTCCGTCTGTTTCGGTATTCATACTGCATCATGTTTACGTTAGGCCTCCCCCGCCCCCACCGGTCAGTATCTCGGCCTTGGGCTTTGGCCTTCCCGTCAACGTCCGTCAGTGTGACCAGACACTCTTTAGTCTCCACCTGTCTGCAGTGTGCTCCGTCACCCGACCTTTCTCTCACTGGTTGGCTCTCCCAGTTCGCACGGTCATGAGTCCCACGTCCAGCTGGGCCAACTGGCTGGTCTGAGTCTGACCCTCTGTCGCTTTGTCCACCACCGAGTCTTGTGCCTATGTTACTAAGATTAGAACGGCCACTTGCGGACTCTCGACGTTCTTGCCTTCGACTACCTGTCCTTTCATTCCTTGGAGGATCCCTTCGGGTCCTTACAACTTGGGTTGGAGGTGGACGCCACCTGACGTTCTCTATCTGCTCATTCATCTGCAGTCGATCCTGTCTTAGCTGCTCAATCTCCTTCAGGTACGCTACCACAATGACAGGAACCATGTCATCTTCAACAGCGACTTGGATTTCACCAGCAGGTGGGATCCTCACTCTCTTCACACTGGATCGATTCACCATCTCCTGCATCACCTTTCCAAGTCTGCCAACGACTTTCCCCACCAGATTTCTGGGTACCGGAATTATGTCTTCCACAAAGCCCAGCCGACTTTGAGCTTCCCTTGCAAGCTCCAGACGTCGAGTGGCTTTCCTCTTACGCTCCACGAGCATCCGTTTCGTGCGGAGACATTGTAGGTGCATCTCCTTCAGGACAGCCACCCGTCTCTCTGTGTCTTCCGTTTCTGCCAGTATCACCAACTGGTCTGTTTCTGGTGCCCAGCTCACACTATAGGCCTTTACTGCCTTTTTAAAGGTCTCATGCACACCTTTGCTGGCACACGCTTCTCGCATGTCTTCGGGTACCTCCATCACGCAATTGAAGGTCATGGACTTGCTCTCATCCTGGACAGATGGCTCTGGGTTCCGCACGGACACTTCCCTCATGGTATCTGCCAAGACCGGGTGACTGTCTTGTGCAGCTCTTGGCTCACCATCTTCCTGAGATTTACAGTCTTCAGGACCCTTTTCCAAGATGGGCTTTGGCAGTTCTGCCTTGCTAACAGTCGGGCACGGCCGCTGTACGTCTTCGCCCCTCCACTTCTCCTGCAGAAGACCTTTTACTACTCCACTGAGTTCTTGCAGAACTTTATCTCGCTCCTCTGCCAGGTAGCGATGCTCATCCTCTCTCCTGAGAATTTCCTGTTGATGCTTCTCTTGGGCCTCTCTGAGCACCTCCATATCTTCCAACAGGGTCTTGTTCTTGGTTTTACACGCTGACAGGTGACCTCTGAGCTCAGAGACTTCCTTCTCCAGCTCATCCACTCTGTGCTCAGCTGCTTGCCTTAGGACTCTTTCCCGTTCGACATGTTCTGTTACAGTCTCCTTTATCAGCTGTATCTCACGATCTTGCTCTCTTTTGTCCATCACGTGTCTCACCACTACCTCTTTAATTATATCGTTAAAGGGTACCACTGGGTCAGTCACACCAGTCGAGTGAACCCTCCAGTTACTGTCCAGCACCAATGTGTTTAGTCCAGTCGTCTCATCTCCCAGCCCACCATCTGTCTTATCACGAGACGTCAGGTCCATAAGTTGGGCAGATGTCCTTCTTCCGGTCAGTTCTACCTCTGACCTGTCCACGTCAGGAGCCGTCACTGTCTCAGTGTCCGCTGGCCCCACAGTCGAAGCATCTCCATCGTCCGACCAAACGTCATCAAACAAAAGAAAGTCCCGGCCCCTGTCCCAGGCATAGACTAAGTCCCGTTGTATCCCGCTACCTTGGCACTCACCACCTTTGGTCCCCTCAAACACTACTCTGTCTACTGCGTAGTTCACCGTGACCCCGTGTTTACAGCGAACCCTGACGTTTTTCTCGGTCAGAGAGAAAACGAGAGGAGTTCCTGTCAGAGTCACCTGACTTTCTGATTCCAGCCGACCAAAGGCTCCTTCCCGGTGCAGCATCACTGTACACATCTGTGGCCCGTCATTACTCCCTGGAAAGGATATTCCACATTCTGAAAAAGACCTGCACATACACTGCGGCACTCCAGACATACCCACTGAGTCCACCAGTGCTGTCATTTCTTCAAACTTGGCCCCTTTCTGGACCACCACCCCACTTTGGGTTGCCACTCCAATTTGGGTCACCGCCCCCTTTTGGGACTCCACCCCTTTTTGGGTTACCACTCCAATTTGGGTCACCGCCCCCTTTTGTGACTCCACCCCTTTTTGGGTTACCATTCCAATTTGGGTCACCTCCCCCTTTTGGGACTCCACCCCTTTTTTGGTTACCACTCCCTTTTGGATCACCGTCCCCTTTTGGGACTCCACCCCTTTTTGGGATTTCCCCATGTCCGTTCTGCAGAACTTCTTATGCCACAGTTCACACAGTACAGTTTGTCTTTTAACGATACCACACAAGTCTTTGTTGGCACCACCACAGCTCCTGCTGTCACTGATCACCGGCACCTCCGGCTGCTGTTCACACACACACACAGCGGCTGGTGTCACTGCAGCTCCTGCTGCGCCATCTTCGTGGACCCGCCGATCCACCGGAAGCCGCTTGTCACCTTCGTAACCCCGCTGGGTTACTGGAAGCCGCTTGTCACCCTCAAAGATAAAAAAGCCACAAAAGTGCGCCCATAGGGCCTTACCAGTGCAGGTATAATGGGTTATGCAGCAATAATACAGGGTACTCACCCTTATTAGTTGTGTAAAGCCACAACTACTGTATCCGCTTAGTCACATGCAATAAAGCTGCAGCAGGATGGTGTAGACAGACAGCGTCTGCTACCAATGCTCCCAGGAAAAACACCAGGGCCCTGTGCTGCGAGACCTTTGTGACCCCACTGAGCCACAGCAAGCACTTTCAGGTTTTTGCAGAAAAAACAAGGAAAAGGAAAAAAAAAAAAAACACATGCACAGTCTCTCACGTGTCCTGTTCGTGTGCCACTCAGGACGTACCGTCTCCGCCTGAGACCGTCCAACACACAGGGCACATCGGGTGCTATTCAGGGAGCCGACCCTCCTCCCAGGGTCTCCCAACACACCGGCCTCACCAGGTCCAAGGTCATCTCACGTGTTCCAGGGATCCGATTCCTCTCCCAGAACCTCCCAACACTGACCCTCCAGGTACACAGTCTCTCATTGACCCTGGTCAGTGCAACACAGACTCCTGTCTGTTACCTGTGTCGGCCCCACAGGTTCCTGGACGCCTCTTCTCCTCAGAGGTATCCCACAAATATTAATAGTCACTTTCTCTGACCTCGGTCAGTATTACTCACAGTTGTCAGACCGTCTGCTCTCCTGGCTCAGAATCGCCAGCATTGCCACACATGCTTCTGGGAATCGCTGCCCGCAGTCTGTCACCAATTGTAGGGATGTGACTCGCTCAGGTGCAGCGGGAGACAATTATGAGGCAGGTTTTCCCAAAGTCCATGTGGTTTATTAACTTCATAAACCCACAAGGCAGCATAACACTGAAATGTAACCTTCAGCTCAGGCAAAGGAACAGAAATGTCCGTGGCTTCAGACTCGGACTGAGAGTCTCAGCACATGCTGGGAGCTGTAGTCCTCTCCATATACACTCTCTGTAGTGTCCCACCTGGACACATGGAAGTCTGTCCACACTCAGACAGACTCCCTCCACACTCTCTCACATGTGCCAAACACCTCAATTACATAGCCCTGTAACCACACCCACAGGTGATCACATGGCTATGACATCACTAAAGGTTGTATAGACACACACAGGCTTCCCTGACCCAGTGTAACAGAAAGATCAGCATTACCTCTGCTGATCAATACACCCTGGAGCCTGCATCCCAAGGCCACCCACCTTGAGACCCATAATGGTCATTTAGGACCCTGCTCCTGTTACCACGGTGAATGTTCCTGTACACCTGTCCTGGGACACCCACACAGCGCCCCCTAGCTGACATAGTGGTCACTACACCACTATATATATATATATATATATATAAGTGAAAAAGAAAGTAGGATGGCACTCACCGTTCTCATAAAGCAGTTCACTTTATTTAATTAAAACAAGGCATAGGCATGGATGTTGGCATGGGAGAAATGTAATAAGACGGACAACAGCCGTTTGGCGCACAATGCGCTTCAACAGGTCCTATGCATATTGTATATAGAGAGGCTATGTGGAGGTTAATACTGTGGGATCTCATACAGTATACAGATAGCTATGTGAGGACTCATTGTATATATAGAGGTTATGTGGGTGTTCATACTTTATATAGGGGCTATGTGGGGGCTCATACTGTATACACTGTGCTATGTGGGTATTATTACTGTATGTAGGTGGCTAGGTGAGTGCTCACACTGTATGTAGGGGCTTATTCTGTATGTTGGAGCTATGTGTAGGCCCTTATGGTACATAGGGGCTGTGTGTGGGCTCATACGGCATATAGGGGGATGTCGGCATACTTGAAGTAGTTTTCCCATGAACAAAGTACATTTTAATCAATAGATGTTGGAATAATAATACGTTCCACAATTGGATGTGTTAAAAAAAATGTTTCTGTGCTGAGATAATCTTATAAAAGAGTCACTTCTGTGTACTGTGTAATGGCTATGTCTCACCATGCTGGAACATGGTCTGATCATACCACAGCTCCTGGGAAAGGGAGGAAGCAAAAGAGAGGATACAGGCAGCACAGAACGGGATCACAGCTGATGCTTTCTGTGAGGTAAAATATTTCACTGCCTGTTTTTAAGCAATGTTAAAGTGTGAAGGGGTTATCCAGTCTTAGGCTACAAGTCTGCAGTCACTTTGAGTGACAGCAGACTTGTGAATCCTCAGATTGTGAATACTGCACGCTGTGAGGATTCTCCGGTGTCGGGAGCAGCTGGCACTTGTCTGCCAGTATGTGATTTGCATACAAGTACCGACTAGATTTACATGACTTTGAAATGCAAGTGTATTGAGCGAGGCCGGAAACAGTCTAGTTGGAATGTGGCTAGGAGCATGCAAATTGCATGCTTGCAGTCACATAAATGCCCACCACGCAAGTCACTGCAGACTTGTAGCTTAAGACTGGACAACCCCTTTAAGGATGTGCCACTACTCATGTTCCACTGATCTGTGCTTGCCTCCAGGCTAAAATTTGCCCTATGAATAACTGTAAAGGCAGTAGAATCTGTAACTTATTTCCACAATAAAACAAGTACCTAAAAATAACTGACACTATTACAGTATACATTTCAATGCACCAGCATTTATTATCTCAACGATTTTGAAATGACTTGACATATAGATGTCATAAAAGTCCATCTGTTCTCCACTCATATAAGGGAGGCAAGATAACTACAGCAGGTGAAAAAGGAGCCATTTTCATGGAAGCAATTACTTTCATGTCAAAGTGTTTCTGTGTTATTTATGATAAAATCACATTGGGATGGAGAAAGGGTAACTAATACCATGAGAGTATAAGACTTGATCTACAGCTCAATCTTACTCTCTTACAAGGGTAAGGATATTCCTTAACAGAAAAAGATAAGAATGCCTGACTTTAAACATTGCTAGTTCTCAAGTTAGCAAGGGCTCCAAGGTAGACTAATATCGTATGATTGCCTTTCTAAAACTTCACTGAATGAGTATACATGTTATGCATAATAGTGTGTATATGTGGGAAAAAATAAGAAAATAAGAATGCTTTAAAAAAATTGAATTGTTAATAATTAGTTTTCATCAAATAGCAAAATGCAAAGTGATCATTCAAAACAGAAATCTATATCAAAACAATATTTGGTGTGACCACGTTTTGTCTTCAAAACAGCAACAATTTTTCCAGGTATTTCTTCTGTATATAATCCGTATAAAAGTTTGTAGGATTGTAGTCAGTTGTATGAGTAATCAGTTGTAGCAAACAAATGATAATGATTAGAGATGAATGAACCCAGGGATGATCTGGTTCGCCAGGTTCGACGAACATGCAGTAAAAAGTTTGGTTTGGGTCCGAACTTGACCTCAAACATGGCCCTGGAACCAAACCAAATACAAGTCAATGGGCACCCGGGCTTCAGTGCTCTAAGATGGCTGTAACATTTTCATAGTGAGGGCTAGTAGGCTGGAAAAGGAAGCTAAATGGTGGTAAGAGCAGGACAATTGCCCTGCAAAATAAATGTGAATAGAGAAATAACTTAAAGGAGTTCCTCACTATAGCAATCATTGGAAAAATAGGAAGTAAATGAACAACAAAAGAGGCTAGCTGCCAGGGTCGGACTGGGGTGCCTAGGGCCCACCAGTGGAATTGACTCTAGGGGCCCACCCTATGGCTACCATAAATGGTTTTATTATTTGTTCATTTTTTGGCCTGTCACTAAAATGTGTGCCTTTTAGCAAACTATACAGTGTGCAAAATAGAACTGTATAGTGCACTGCACTATATCAAAGTGTTTCTTGTTAAGCAACTTTTTTATTATATTTGATAACGGAATCTGTTATTTACAATCAGTAGTAGTTTTTGCACACATGGACATTCCTTGTCCTAGGTAGACCACCTAGCCCCTCAGTCAATTTACAGGGAACCTGTCAGATCCCCAGTTGCCTCAGAACCACCACAGTTATGTCTGCATTTATAAACACTCTGCCTAACAATCCCTGTATTACAATACATACATAAACTGATCTGTAGAAAAAATATTTCTAAAGTCCATCTATTATACGTAAATTAGGGCTTTGAGCAGTCTATCTACACTCCCGATCATGAGCAGTGCACCTCTCTGAAGCACCGTACACCCAACATCAGAGGATCAATGCAGTGAAGCCGCACATGCACGAGGTAAGGGTCCCGTTACACTAAGCGACGCACCAGCGATCCCGACATCGATACGACCTTGTAAGGATCGCTGGTACGTCGCTACATGGTCGCTAGTAAGCAGTCTAACAGGCAGATCTACTCAACAACGCAGCAACGATACGGCGATCCGTATATCGACCTCGGCAGTTGTTGGGACCTTGTCACACAGCAGCTATTCTGGCGACTCACGCCTGCGTCTCTGAGTTCTGAGTCGCCAACGAGGTCGCGCGTCGTTGTTATGGCGTCAATTTACGAAAAGAAAAAAGAAATAGGCCACAGACAGGGGATCACCCTAGGCAGGAAGTAGCATAAAAAATTCAAATTTTATTGAACACAGAAAAACAGACACAAAATATGTTAAAAACATTAAGAATGGTCACACATGTGACACATAGAAAGTTTACACAAAGCTCATAATAGAGCAAACCACCTGCAGCTATACACTCCACAATAAGTATTGATTTAAGTAACGACCCTAGGTCCTTGTACTGTAAACAGCATGCCAGAGTATAGAGAATACACACCATCAAATAGATGCGTTAACTGTGCAAAACGTAGGAAATAATCCCTATACAATCATGATAGATCATTAATTCGAAGCCTGAGAAAAAAGGGTAACACTGATAACTATGGGTCACCACAAATAGAGTTGTGTTGCCACAAAACTACTTATCCATATGCAATGCATGAGTGTAAAGGATAATAGGATTTAAATGGCCAACTTCAGGAGTACAAATACCCAAGCCTCAAAAGTAGGCATAGAACATACAGTTAGCCCACATAATATGAGCACATAGTGATAAATGATGTAGGCTGAAATAGCCACCTACAATGATCAGCACAAGTTCACATTAGCGATATACAGAACCCATGTGGAGTGGAGCCAGGCAGAGTAGAAAGCCCCGACGCGTGTTGCCACCCTAGGTGGCTTCGTCAGGCAAGGTTTTTAATATTAGACAGTGTATGACTATCCTGAACAGAGTTACCGTGTTGTGGTGGGATGGCTTTCATGCTACTTTTGATCAAAAACAGTATTATTAAAAACTCTGTATTATTTAGATGCACTTTTGCTTTTACTCATTTAGTTACAGCAGGGTTTTTGCTCATTTTGTCTTTTGCAGATCTGTTTATGTGTGTAATATAATACAGGGACCGTTAGGCAGGGAATTTACATATGCAGACACAAATGCTGGTGGTTCTGGGGGATGGGGGACCTGACAGGTTTCATTTAAACAATATTCAAAGTGAAGCAAAATGTTATCCAGCAAATTTAAATGGAAACGTTTACTGCAATGAATCCACCTCTGCCGCTATATATCCATCCATATAGGGTCTTTCACAACTGACTTGGGAAATACCCTAGAAGAGTCAGTATTTGGAGGTGTAAGGCAGATTCACTCCAATAAAATTTTCCATCTGAAGACTCTGGTGAACATTTGCTTCATTTTAATCAGACGGGTTTCACATGATCCGCGTTATGCAGCCAGATGCTCCCATTGACTATAAGGCGAGACCACCCGGATCCGGCATTGAGCCAGCAAAACGGTCAAACCTTAGCATGGTGTCATGTCCAGCCACCTGTTTTGCTGGCTCGTGACCGGCCTCCCATTATAGTCAATAGGAGCATCTGGCTGTATCAGGAAAGTGTTGGATCGTGTGAATTCCATCCGGCTTTTCCTAGACAGAAGAGCCTGCCGGATTTCAAAACACAAGTGTGAAAGTAGCCTTACAGTGTGAGTGACTTTTGATGCTGCGGGTTTAGATACAACACCTGTCCCAGCATCTTCACTGCAGTAACAAAACTACAGCTCCCAGCAGGCCCTGAAGGTTTGAATCTGATAGGACATGCTGGGAGCTGTAGTTTTCAGGACGGAAGGTTAGCAATGGAATCTCTCAGTATGGCAGTAGTCCGGCTTGCCTGAAGCATGTCCCTCTCTCCTCAGCCAAGACCACACGCAGTGAAAGCCTGCCGCCGCGCTCTGCAGACTGGAGGTGGGTCCTCTCTGTCTGCCCGTGCGCGAGAAGCAGGGAGCGGAGAAAGTACATGTCAGGAGGCCAGGGCCAGAGTCACCAGCACAAGATGTCCAGCAGGCCCACATACAGGGCCAGACAGTGACAGAAAAACAGCCCTGCTATACAAACCCCACCAGCCCACAAACTATAACTCTCCAAACCCCAATCAGTGGATTTTGCTATACTTTATTATGCCTCTCACCACTCTCCTAAAGGAGTTATTTGAAGAGTCACATGTGAATGGCGCCGCACTATGTATGATTGACCACAGCTCCATTTCATGGTGCTCTTCAGAGAGCTGGTTCTCAGGATCGTGGTGGTCCCAGCGGTCAGATCCCTAGCGATTGGAGAGTGGATTATTTTTATTTGCCCTTAGGAACATAGAAAAAATATAAACAACTAATTTGCCCATGACTCACGCTGCGCCAAAAGATCACATTACAAACTGACTTCAATGCACCAGAATGTAAGTAAATGTGATGGCTGGTTGCTGGTGCAAAAAATCAAAATGATTGTGTTTTATCCACTTGTGTGCCGTGGTCCAGAAAACTTGCCGGATGCAAAGCTGCTACATTCCCTTACTTTGTAGTGCATTGTAGCTGCAGCATAATGTGATTATTGGCCGCACGCTGAATTATGGCCAAAGGTGACGAGTTGCCCCAGCAAAATATTACCTCTGTGCAGTACAAACGCTGCAATGCAATTCATATACAGCATCTTACTGAGGCCTCGCTCACACGAGAAATCAGAAAGAGAAATTTACATGCGGCAGTCTGTAGAGTTGCGCCGCATGTCCATTTCTGCAGGGAAGCCGCTGGTGTCTGTGGACGCATAGAGGGCATGAGATTTCTTGAAATCTCATCCACTATGCTATAACATCTGGATGCTGTGAGTTGGACGCTGCACAAGTATGCAGCGTCCAACCCACAGTGTTTACTGACCGTGTGCACGTACCCTTAGATGTTGTAGTATATGGCAGAAGATTAATGCTAGCAATTCTAAATATGTGTAATGTACAGAGGTCAGGAACAGAACTGAGAGCACAGGGCCCTTGTGCAAGAATTGTGTACGAGTCCAAACCTCTAAATATCACTTCATAAAAACAAGTTGTATACACATAATTAATTACCATACACATCACACCAGCACCATACACACGACTCACAAGTCGCACCAGCACCATGCACGCACGTCGCACCATGCACGCTCGTCACACCAGCACCATGCACGCTCGTCGCACCAGCACCATGCACGCTCGTCGCACCAGCACCATGCACGCTCGTCGCACCAGCACCATGCACGCTCGTCGCACCAGCACCAGGCACGCTCGTCGCATCAGCACCAGGCACGCTCGTCGCACCAGCACCAGGCACGCTCGTTGCACCAGTACCATGCACGCTCATCGCACAAGCACCAGGCACACTCGTTGCACAAGCACGAGGCATGCTCGTCGCACCAGCACCATGCACACTCGTCACACAAGCACCAGGCACTCTCGTCGCACCAGGCATTCTCGTCACACCAGTACCATACAGGCTCGTCGCACCAGTACCTTGCACGCTCATCGCACCAGCACCATGCACGCTCGTCGCACCAGTACCATGCACGCTCGTCACACCAGCACCATGTACACTCGTCACACCAGCACCATGCACGCTGGTCGCATAAGCACCAGGCACACTTGTCGCACCAGCACCAGGCACTCTCGTCGCACAAGCACCAGGCACGCTCGTTGCACAAACACCAGGCACTCTCGTCGCACAAGCACCAGGCACGCTCGTTGCACAAACACCAGGCACTCTCGTTGCACAAGCACCAGGCACTCTCGTCGCACCAGTACCACGCACGCTCGTCCCACAAGCACCAGGCAGGCTTGTCGCACCGAGCACGCTCATCACACAAGCACCATGCACGCATGTCACACAAGCACCACCATGCATGCTTGTCCAGCAGCTCACATGGAACAACTGCAGTGTACACAAATATACAGTACAGAATATACACAGCACCCATTCTAAACATGACCGTAAAGCCACATTATTACTTACCTCATCCGATCCTGTCTCCATTCCACCATCCTGCACTTAGAGTAGTGGGCCCAGAGTAGTAAGTTCCGCTCCCAGGTCAACAAATTTAAAGAAGTTATAACACTCACTGCTTCTTAAACTTTATGCCACAGGCGGGTGATGGGTCATTTTGTGCAGCTGCTCTGAGCCTGGAGACTCCTCACTGCTCACAGACAGAGCAGTCTGCAGAGCCTCCCGTCTTGATCAGGCTGCACACCGCATGAGAAGAGGAGCCGGAGAGTGAAGCAGCCGGAGCTGCGCCCTCACAGGGAGTCCTGGTGCTGGAGAAGGACGCTATGAATGCAGGAGCTGTCAGGGATTGATGAAGCTTTCTCTCTCTCTCAGCAAGGGCCTACCGAGGGATTCACCGGTACCCCGCCAGGCCAGACCGACCCTGAATGTGTTATAGAGTAATTTAGCGCATCTATCACTTTGCTTTGGTACATGTACATATCATTTCAAGACACACTGATGTACTTTGTTTAGGAAAAATAATTTGTATTGCCAATTCCCTGCAGACATCACTTTAAAGGGTGTTCTCAATCCTGAAGTGATCTCCTATCCAAATGATAGGATATAACGTTCTGATCGTTTAGCTTCCAACAGTCTTAGCCCCACCAATCCTGAGGAGCAGAGGCTGACTATGTGCACTGCCTCTTCATTCATTTTAATAGGAGCGCCGAACATCAGCTAAGCGCTCAACTCCGCAAACTCCGAAGCGCCCATTAAAATTGAATGGATCTGTATTGCTCTTTATCAACCTACGCTCTATTCAGCCAGGGCTCTTCGGCGCTCCAGTCTCCGGAGTGATGGGAACCATGACGGCCAGACCAACAGTGAATGGAAAGCTATCCTCTGTCCCATGGATAAAGGACAACTTTTGGGGTCCATACTCATTTGCGTTTAAAATGGACAAGTACAATCTGCTAAAAAATTGGATGGCACGCTGACTAGTGTTAGTCAATTATTCTGTGTTAGAGATGAGCGACTTTGCCTTTTTTTGGGTCGAGTCGGGTTTCACAAAACCCGACTTTCGCAAAAGTCGGGTCGAACGAAATCGGCCGATTATTGTGAAAAGTCGAAGTCCAACTGAAACACGAAACCCAATGTAAGTCAATGGGGAAGAAAAGTCGGCAGGGAGTGGAGGACAGGAAACACACCTAGAGTGCCCATTTTAATGCCAAAAACATCAATTCTTATTCCTTAAGCTTGTCAACCTTAATTTACTTTATAATAATAGTTAGGCATAGAAAACTGGGGGTTATTTGGCTAAAGTTGTGGGAGGGTAGTGCTGGCTCTAGATTTTCGTGGGCCCAGGGCTAAACAGTGTCACTGGGCTCCTTTAACACATGACACAATTCATGATCCTTTGATACGGCTGGGAAAAAGCGGTACAGTACAATGAAAAATACTTCAATTCTTACATCACATGACTGATATCCATTTTAAATTCTCCAATAGCTCCAAAAACAGACAGTATATTCCTCCATACAGTATTATGGCCACCGCATAGTGCGCCATACAGAGTAATGAGGCCCATATATTTCTCCATACAGAATCATTGGTCCCATATAATGTTCGATACAATATATGATGAGCTCCACATAATGCTACAGTATATGTTGTTCACCATGGATGAAGCTCGAGTGTCTTATGGGCCCAAATAATGCTCCATATATAATGGGCCCCATTTCTAATGCTCCAGTGTATAATGGGCCCTGTAAATGCTGCTCCAGTGACTGATGTCCACCTTTGGAATGCTCCAGTGTATGGTGGGCCCCAGATATCATTCTCCAGAGTATCATGCTCCCAAAAAATTGCTCCCAACCGTTAAAACAATTAAATAAGTCTCCTCGCTAAGGAATCCCTGTACTCTGGACTCCTCGTCATCCCCATCTTCCATCTCTCTGCATTTCGATTGATTAGGCAGAGGGCGTACAGACGTGATGTCATCGCGCTCTTTGACCAGAATGTCACTGTCAGGAAAAGTGTTTGGTTTCCGGGGGCAGTATGGTTGCAAAGCTGAACCTTAAAGAAATGTCCAGAAGGGCACCACCAGGAGTGGAGCCTGCGGCTTAATTGGACTCAACACGGGCAACCTCAACCATGCCATCCACAAAAAAGCTGCACAGATTGCAAGCTTAATTCAGTTAACGAGTGAGACTCAGGCATGCCCCCGCGGTCCGCGTCCAGCTTACTAGAGGGACACGCGAGGCTCTGGCACGTGAGTTCGGCCAATAACTGGTCTGTCATGCCCTTACAAGTCCGGGGCTGCACGCGTGCTACAAAGAATGGACCAGCGTGTATCGCTTACAGGTGTGGATAACACGCTGAACCCCGTTAGCCGTTAGTGATGGGGATCTGGGATTACAATTCTTACCCGCGAACAAGCATTTCCCTGTAAGTGCAGGTCAACTGTAATTCCAGAATTAGGCCTAAACTGCATTCCAGAAAGAATGTGAAAAAATTATGTGTCCTAACCACTGGTGCTGTAGCTTGCTTAACAGCTGGGCTCCTCTGCTGAGTAGCACACAGTTCTTACATAAACAGGCGGCATAGCTTGGTTCACGGGTGGCCAACTCTGCTGAGTAGCATACACAGTTACTAGGCCCAAAGTATTAAGTGGTGTAAATGCAGTCAAAAACTGGTTCTATCATAAACAGGCGGCATAGCTTGGTTCATGGGTGGGCTCCTATTCTGAATAGCAGACACAGTTACTAGGCCCAAAAGGATTTTCAGGACAATATGCGGTAAAAAATTATTAGAAACACACACGGTGTAGCTCCTTCACAGGTGTACTACACCGCTGGCTACCAGACACCGCTACTATGCCCTAAAACTGTCTATTATCATTGAAAACCATTATTAATGTGAAAAAAGATACACTTTTGTTTAACGAAACGTCCTCGAACGGAAACTCGAACAGCCGAATTTTAATCAAAGTGTTGTAGTTCGATGAACGGATCTAACACCGCCCAAAACAGCTAGAATTTGAACTTGGCCAACAGTTCCACTCAAACACCACTCATCTGTAATCAGGAGGCAGACTCAGATGGTCTCAGGCACAGTATGGATTCGACAAGATTGCAGAAAGTTAAGAACGGGTACAGTATCACCGGATGACAGGTATATATAGCATAGTTTAAACATTTAAAATCTCCGTGTTTATTTCCGGAGTCCGACAAAGACACTCACAGCCTCAGTATGGATTAGACAACAATCTAGAAAGTAGAAAAAAGGAAATGTTTTTGAAGCGTACACTGTTGGGGTATTTTTAAATCTTCATATATATTTCTGTCTCAGTAAGACAGTCCAGACTCTCCGCAAGAGGAAACGAGATGGATAAAAGTACAGTACAGACATAAAGTCGAGAGATTGCAGAAATTTAGGAATTACACTAATCACGGGAAAAACTCCCGGGTGAATTCTCAGAGGCGATGCTGACCCTCAATTACTTTGTGTGTGGAGACAGCGAAAACAGTTCTTTGTGAAGAAAGGGTTGCTGTATTGCAGTACCATTGATCCCATCACCGTTACTCATCTCCATCAAATTTTGATCACAGGGAGAGATGTAGACATGGTCCTCACTGCTTATCATGATCTGTCAGGTAACTTTGGAGTGCAAAAGACAGAAGTCACAGACAGTAGGCGATTCTATTGGATTGGCATGAGAGGGTACATTTAAAAATGTGGGCAGGAATGTCACACATCTGTGAGTAGGAAAACTGTGAAAGCTGAACATAAACCACCACTGCATCTCATTGTGAGTCGACGTCCATAAGAAATGGAAGCCATTGATCATCTGAAGCTAGAGCCCGGCCAGCAGGACAGTCCTATAAAGACATTTTATACACCATCCAATTTCAGCCTGTTATATTGAGGTGTAATCAACACTGGGCCTGAGATAATAGTTAAGTGTCCTCAAGTCTGTAGTGAGATTCAAATTCTCCCCAGTCCTATATAGACATTTTATACACCATCCAATTTCAGCATGTTATATTGAGGTGTAATCTACACTGGGCCTGAGATAATAGTTCAGTGTCCTCAAGACTGTAGGGAGATTCAAATTCTGCCCAGTCCAATATAGACATTTTATACACCATCCAATTTCAGCCTGTTATATTGAGGTGTAACTTACACTGGGACTGAGATAATAGTTCAGTGTCCTCAAGTCTGTAGGGAGATTCAAATTCTCCCCAGTCCTACATAGACATTTTATACACCATCCAATTTCAGCCTGTTATATTGAGGTGTAATCTACACTGGGTCTGAGATATTAGTTCAGTGTCCTCAAGTCTGTAGGGAGATTCAAATTCTCCCCAGTCCTATATAGACATTTTATACACCATCCAATTTCAGCCTGTTATATTGAGGTGTAATCTACACTGGGCCTGAGATAATAGTTCAGTGTCCTCAAGTCTGTAGGGAGATTCAAATTCTCCCCAATACTATATACACCTTGTACCTTGTTTTACAATACCATATTGCTGATGGTATTTTGGGTACATTTTCCCAAAAATGAGGAAGTTTGTTGGAAGAGGCCATGGAAGTGGGCGGGGGTTGCCAGCTGGTAATGATGGTGTTTGTGGTGGTGGTGGATCTGCTGGTAGTGGCAAAAGCACAATAGCACCTAATGCAGGAGGTGTTGAGCCTGCGTCATCGTCTTGCTCCACAAGGCCTCGAAGGCTCCCTTTTCTGGGAGTAGGTAAACCGATTTTAAAGCCGGAGCTTCAGGATCAATTTTTGGCTTACATTACTGAGACAGCCTCCAGCTATATCGCCTCCTCTTCTGAACTTTCAAAAAATAAAAGCACTGAGTCGTCATTGGAGGCTCATGGTCAGGAACCACACCTTTCTTTGTGTCCTTCACCCCTACCAAAAGTAAAGGATGCGGCAGGCCACACTACAGAATACTCCATGGAACTCTTTTCACATACCATGCCTGGGTTATCAAGTCAAAGCGTGAATTACCCAGTCCAAGAAGAATCTGACATGGAGTACACTGATGCACAGCCACTGCTAGATTAATCTGCTGGTACATTCACTCAGAGCACTACATTGTCCTCGCAGTGTACTGAGCTAGAATCTGACCCTGATGAAATTCAGGTGCCCCTTCCCGCATACTATACCACCTTTCATGGTGACACAGAGGAAGGTGCACATGCCATTGAAGAGGAGGTGATGGATGACCCAGTTGTTGACCCAGATTGGCATCCATTGGGGGAAGAGGGTGCCACTGCCAATAGCTCAGAAGAGGAGGAGGAGCATCTGCAGCAGGAATCAACATCGCAACAGCTGTTATCTGGCAGGCCCGGAGCAGTCCAAAAACGGGTTTCAAAAACCAAAAGAGTTGCAGGACAGCTAGGCCAGACGGTCCAATTAGCACAGCGTGCAAGGCCTCAAAATGTCTTCCATAGTAGGAAGAGTGCAGTGTGGCACTTTTTTGAACAAAATCCTAATGATCAGGCAAAGGTTATTTGTAAGAAGTGCGCAAAGACCTTTAGCCGAGGGAAAAATCTGAGAAATTTGAATATCAGTTGCATGCTTAGACATTTAACCACCTTGCACTTGCATGCGTGGACGGACTACCAAACCTCACGTACCACATGTGCAACTGCTCCCAATGAAGGTAGTCAGCAACGCTACATCGTTTCCCCCACTGTAAGCCCACCGGTTAGCACACCACCAGCAGCAAATGTTGAGATGTCGTCGCAAGGACAAAGCAGTCAGGGAATCACAATGTTATTGCTACGAAAGACTAAATCTAGGCCATCAGAAAGAACACCAACTCCATCACCATCATCAACCCTCTCTCAGTCCGCCATGTCCACCGCTAGTTCCACCATATGCAGCTCTCAAGTCCAGCTCACCCTACCAGAGACTATGAGTAGGACAAGAAAGTACTCATCCTCTCATCCGCGTACACTGGGTTTGAATGCCCACATTGCCAAACTAATCTCGTTAGAGATGATGCCCTACCGGTTGGTTGAAAGCGAAGCTTTCCGCGAACTCATGGCCTATGCAGTACCACGCTATGACCTACCCAGTCGGCACTTCTTTTCTCGCAAAGCCATCCCAGCCCTCCACCTTCATGTGAAAGACCGCATTGTCCATGCACTCAAGCAATCAGTGAGTGGAAAGGTGAACCTCACAACAGATGCATGTCCAGTAGGCATGGCCAGGGCCGTTAAGTGTCCATCACTGCGCACTGGGTTAATGTGGTGGATGCAGGGTCCACAGGGGACAGCGGCGATGGGACAGTGCTGCCTAGCCCACGGTATAGGAAACAATTGGCTGTAGGCGTTCGACCCTCCTCCTCCAGAAGCGAAAGCTCGTCCACAGAGCGCAGTCGCACGAGCACTCCATCCGCAGCTGCCAGTGTTGCACACTCAGTGTCCCTCTATCGAACAGCTAGTGGTAAGAAGTGTCAGCAGGCTGTGTTGAAGATGATGTGTTTGAGCGACAACAGACACACCGCGGAGGTACTGGCCGACTACTTGCAGCAACAAACTGAGTCATGGCTGGGCAGTCTACATGTTGAGGCAGGCAAGGTAGTTAGTGATAGCGGACAGAATTTTGTGGCAGCCATAGCCCTTTCAAAACTCCGACACATACCTTGAACCTGGTGGTGAAGTGCTTCCTCAATAATTATCCGGAGTTAACAGGCCTGCTCCAGAAGGTCCGAAGACTGTGCTCACACATCCGCCGGTTGCCCGTACACTCCAGTCGTATGCAGAAGCTGCAGCGATTGCTCCAACTTCCCAAGCACCGCCTAATTATCGACGTTGCAACAAGGCGGAACTCCACCCTGCACATGGTTGAGAGGCTGTGCGAACAGAGGCAGGCTGCAATGCATTTGTGGGAGGATACACGGCCAGGCACTTTGAGGGCAGACATGGAGTTGTCGGGTGTGCAGTGGTCGAAGCTGAAAGACCTCTGTAAAGTCCTTGAGTGTTTTGAGGAATGCACACGACTGGTAAGCACAGACGACGCCATCATAAGTATGAGCATCCCACTTATGCGTCTGCTCATGCAAACTTTGACGCACATTAAGGAGTAGGTGTCTGCAGCCGAGGAGGATGAGGAAGAGGAGGAAGGAAGCCTTGATGACAGTCAGCCATTGTCTGCTCCGGGATCTCTTCTGGACGAGGTTGAGGAAGAAGAGGAAGAGGAGGAGGAGGATGATGATTGGGATGATTATTTAGGGGAGGAGGATGCTTCTCGTGGGGCAAGAGAAAATGTTGGTGTGGCAAGGTCAGGTACAGGGTTTGTGCGTGACTGGAGGGATATGGATTTGCCAGAAAGTGCTCCTCCACCCAGCACTCGCAGTGCATCATTGACACCTGGAACATTGGCCCACATGTCAGATTATGCCTTGCAGATCCTAAAAAGGGACGCCTGCATTGCCAAAATGATGAACGATGACGACTACTGGTTGGCCAGCATCAGGCCCGGATTGGCAATATAACCAACCGGGCATTTTCCCGCTGGGCCGCTGTCACGTGGGCCGCGGGCGGCAGCGCCGATCATCTGGCCGCTTGCCAGCTGCTGCGGCCACTGTTGCTCCTGCCGCCGGCCCTCTGCGGGCACGGCGGTGATAGTTTCCAAGTTCCTCCCGCACTGCAGGGAGATAAGCCGCCACGCCCCCCTCGCACCCCATCCTCGCCTTAGCATGAGACCCCCTCCCCCCCGCAGCCACTCACAGCGTCGCACTCGCTTGCCTGCTCGCTCTGTTCGCAGGACCTGTGTGAGGTCACAGGAGGGGAGGAGTCAGGGGGTCACATGATCAGGAGCCTTTGTCCAGACCCCCCGACATGTCACCCCTGACTCCGCCCCTCCTGTGACCTCACACAGGTCCTGTGCGCTCAGCCTTGCGTCTGCAAGACTCTGCTTTGCTGTTGTCATGGTGCTGGTTGAGGTAAGTATGTGTGGGGTCAGGATTTACAGTGTGGATGTAGCAGAGCTGTGTGTGTATGAGGTGTATGGAGCGGAGCCGTGTGTACGAGATGTACGGAGCGGAGCCGTGTGTGTACGAGGTGTACAGAGCGGAGCCGTGAGTGTACGAGGTGTACGGAACAGAGCCGTGTGTGTACGAGGTGTACGGAGCGGAGCCGTGTGTGTACGAGGTGTACGGAGCGGAGCCGTGTGTACGAGGTGTACGGAACAGAGCCGTGTGTGTACGAGGTGTACGGAGCGGAGCCGTGTGTGTACGAGGTGTACGGAACAGAGCCGTGTGTGTATGAGGTGTACGGAGCGGAGCCGTGTGTGTACGAGGTGTACGGAACGGAGCCGTGTGTGTACGAGGTGTACGGAGCGGAGCCGTGTGTATGAGGTGTACGGAGAGGAGCCGTGTGTGTACGAGGTGTACGGAACGGAGCCGTGTGTGTACGAGGTGTACGGAGCGGAGCCGTGTGTGTACGAGGTGTACGGAGCAGAGCCGTGTGTGTACGAGGTG
The DNA here is from genome assembly GCF_039654945.1 of Dendrobates tinctorius. Classification (NCBI taxonomy): domain Eukaryota; kingdom Metazoa; phylum Chordata; class Amphibia; order Anura; family Dendrobatidae; genus Dendrobates; species Dendrobates tinctorius. The sequence continues at coordinate 22,742,182 of NW_027361728.1, read as the reverse complement.
TACGGAACGGAGCCGTGTGTGTACGAGGTGTACGGAGCGGAGCCGTGTGTACGAGGTGTACGGAGCGGAGCCGTGTGTACGAGGTGTACGGAACAGAGGCGTGTGTGTAGGAGGTGTACGGAGCGGAGCCGTGTGTGTACGAGGTGTACGGAGCGGAACCGTGTGTGTACGAGGTGTACGGAGCGGAGCCGTGTGTATGAGGTGTACGGAGAGGAGCCGTGTGTGTACGAGGTGTACGGAACGGAGCCGTGTGTGTACGAGGTGTACGGAGCGGAGCCGTGTGTGTACGAGGTGTACGGAGCGGAGCCGTGTGTGTACGAGGTGTACGGAGCGGAGCCGTGTGTGTACGAGGTGTACGGAGCGGAGCCGTGTGTGTACGAGGTGTACGGAGCGGAGCCCTGTCTGTGTACGAGGTGTACGGAGCGGAGCCGTGTGTATGAGGTGTACGGAGAGGAGCCGTGTGTGTACGAGGTGTACGGAACAGAGCCGTGTGTGTATGAGGTGTACGGAGCGGAGCCGTGTGTATGAGGTGTACGGAGAGGAGCCGTGTGTGTACGAGGTGTACGGAACAGAGCCGTGTGTGTACGAGGTGTACGGAGCGGAGCTGTGTGTACGAGGTGTACGGAGCGGAGCCGTGTGTGTACGAGGTGTACGGAGCGGAGCCCTGTGTGTGTACGAGGTGTACGGAGCGGAGCCCTGTGTGTGTACGAGGTGTACGGAGAGAAGCCGTGTGTACGAGGTGTACGGAGAGAAGCCGTGTGTACGAGGTGTACGGAGAGAAGCCGTGTGTACGAGGTGTACGGAGCGGAGCCGTGTGTACGAGGTGTACGGAGCGGAGCCGTGTGTGTGTACGAGGTGGAGCCGCGCGTGTACGGAGAGGAGCCGTGTGTGTGTACGAGGTGGAGCCGTGCGTGTACGGAGAGGAGCCGTGTGTGTACGAGGTGTACAGAGCGGAGCCGTGTGTGTGTACGAGGTGGAGCCGCGCGTGTACGGAGAGGAGCCGTGTGTGTACGAGGTGTACGGAGCGGAGCCGAGTGTGTACGAGGTGTACGGAGAGGAGCCGTGTGTGTATAAGGTATACGGAGAGGAGCCGTGTGTGCATGAGGTGTACGGAGAGGAGCCGTGAGTGTATAAGGTGTACGGAGAGGAGCCGTGTGTACGAGGTGTACGGAGCGGAGCCGTGTGTGTGTACGAGGTGTACGGAGCGGAGCCGCGCGTGTGTACGAGGTGTACGGAGAGGAGCCGTGTGTGTATAAGGTATACGGAGAGGAGCCGTGTGTGCATGAGGTGTACGGAGAGGAGCCGTGAGTGTATAAGGTGTACGGAGAGGAGCCGTGTGTACGAGGTGTACGGAGCGGAGCCGTGTGTGTGTACGAGGTGTACGGAGCGGAGCCGCGCGTGTGTACGAGGTGTACGGAGAGGAGCCGTGTGTGTATAAGGTATACGGAGAGGAGCCGTGTGTGCATGAGGTGTACGGAGAGGAGCCGTGAGTGTATAAGGTGTACGGAGAGGAGCCGTGTGTGTACGAGGTGTACGGAGAGGAGCCGTGTGTGTACGAGGTGTACGGAACGGAGCCGTGTGTGTACGAGGTGTACGGAGCGGAGCCGTGTGTGTACGAGGTGTACGGAGCGGAGCCGTGTGTGTGTACGAGGTGTACGGAGCGGAGCCGCGCGTGTACGAGGTGTACAGAGCGGAGCCGCGCGTGTACGAGGTGTACGGAGAGGAGCCGTGTGTGTACACGAGGTGGAGCCGTGTGTGTACGAGGTGTACGGAGAGGAGCCGCGCGTGTACGAGGTGGACGGAGTGGAGCCGTGTGTGGAGTGGAGCCATATGTGTACGGGATGTACGGAGCGGAGCCAAGTGTGTACAAAGCATACAAAGCGGGCTTTTCCCACGGACACAGGAGTACACGGCGGAGCCCCGAGGAACATTTTAAAACACACACATGACGTTCCACCGGAAGTGATGTGCTGGAAGCTGACCGGAAATGAAATAATTTCTTGAGGAGATTGTGACGGAACCAGGAATGCTTCAGATCCATCACCGTGTCCTCCTCCGACAGCGCAGACAGCAGGATCGCCTTGGAATCGGGGATGCCGGCCATGTGAGCGGATCATGATAGGTCCTGCACCGGGAGGCTCAGGTGGGCACTACAATGGGAGCCGGGCTGCTATAGTATCTTTGTAGAATCTTTCTTTATTTCTTTCTCTCTTTTTCTTTCTTTCTCTGTTCTTTCATTCTCTGTTCTGTCTTTCCCTCATTTTCTTTCTCTCTCTGTTCTTTCTTTCTCTCTCTGTTCTTTCTTTTTTCTCTCTCTGTTCTTTCTTCCCCTCTTTCTTTCTTTTTCTTTCCTCTCTTTCTCTCTGTTCTTTCTTTCTTTACTTCTTTCTTTCTCTCTCTGTTCTTTCTCTGTCTCTCTCTGTTCTTTCTTTCTTTCCCCTTTCTTTCTCGCTCTCTCTGTTTTCTTTTTTCTCTCTCTCTCTGTTTTCTCTCTTCTTTAGTGCCAGTCAGTGTGCCCATAATGCCAGCCACTGTGCCCTCAGTACCAGTCAGTGTGATCAGCAGTGCTAAATGGGTGCGATTAGGTGTGGACATGGGTGTGACTAGTTGTGAAATGGGTGTGGCTGGGCGTGGCCAAAATTTGCAGCGGCGCGCTGTGCGCGCCGCAGTCTTTGTCCATCTTTCCCTTCTTCAAAAGTTGGGAGGTATGATAGGGGCGGCTATGACCAGGGGGTCTGGTTGCCCAATAGAGAGCAGTTCTGCCAGGAATTCTGTAATCATGCATACAAAAGGGGACAGAGCTTTGGGAGGAGTACTGTACCTAAAAGCAATAAATAGGACTGAGCTGAAATACTGGGCACAGCTATGACTACATGTTATATAGTCGTGTTAATCTCCTCTCACTTCTTGTAACCTACAAGTGTACAAAGATATTATATAGTCACCATGTGACTAGTGGGCCTGTGTAACTTCAAATGCCAGGGCTGAATTTTAGTCCCAGTCCAGCCCTGGCCAGCATCCTGGATCCACGCTTTAAAGGCAAATTCCAAAACACCATGCCACAGGAGAACCTTGACCTAATATTGGCTAACAAACAAGCAACTCTGGTAAACCGTTTGTTTGAGGCATTCCCAGCACACAGCAGCAGTGATGGTTCTCCAACTAGCCGTAGGGAGCAACAAGGAAGAGGTGTTCATGGTGCACACATCAGAAGTGGCGTTGGAGACAGGGGTTTCATGACCATGTTGTGGACTGATTTTTCAAGTCCCGCTCACACGACTGGTAATACTGCATCGATTGAAAGAGACAGGAGACAGCAGTTGTCAACTATGGCTACAAACTACTTCTCATCCCTTATCGATTTTCTCCCTCACAGGTCATTCCCCTTTGACTATTGGGCCTCTAAACTGGATGCCTGGCCTGAATTGGCACAATATGCCTTACAGGAGCTCGCTTGCCCTGCTGCTAGTGTGCTATCGGAAAGAGTCTTCAGTGCTGCTGGCTCAATCCTGACAGAAAAAAGGACCCGTCTGTCGACCCAAAATGTTGATGATCTAACCTTCATTAAAATGAACCATGCATGGGTTTCAAAGGATTTTGTCCCACCTTCCCCTGATGACACATAGGTTGCCAGAAAAATGGCTCGCTTTTGTCCTCCTCTTCCTCGGACTTCTCCAATTCCTCCATTTGCAGCTGCTGAATGTCCAACATCAACATATGCTATTTTTTAAACCTCCCTAACTGGGCTGCCTTCCCCCCCCATGGCCGGGGTCACCACCTAGTGCACGCAACCGTGCGAGTGCCATTGCCCTGGATAGGTGGGTGGGCCGACTCTTGAGCACCAGCACTGGCACAGGGTCCCTCATAGTGCAATCAAGTGTCTCTGACGGTGGGGGTGCACACCCGCCGTCAGACACACCGGCGTACTATGAGGGGCCCAGTGCCTGTACCGACGCCCATGAGTGGGCCCCCCTTGCTTGGGCAGGGCCCCAGCATTTGCAATATTTACCTCTCCCTTCTCCTCCGCTGTGTAGTCTGGGCTGTCAAATCCTTCCCTGGGACTGCCACTACAAATTTGGTGAACTGATAGATGATGGTTAAGACGTAGCTATGCCCTGTCCTGCTGGCTGGGCTCTAGCTTCAGATGATCAATGGCTTCCTTTTCTTATGGACATCGACTCACAATGAGATGCAGTGGTTGTTTATCATCAGCTTTCACAGTTTTCCTACTCACAGACGTGTGACATTCCTGCCCACATTTTTAAATGTGCCCTCTCATGCCAATCCAATAGAAATGCCTACAGCTTGTGGCTTCTGTCTTTTGCACTCCAAAGTTACCTGACAGATCATGATAAGCAGTGAGGACAATGTCTACATCTCTCCCTGTGATCAAAATTTGATGGAGATGAGTAACGGTGATGGGATCAATGGTACTGCAATACAGCAACCCTTTCTTCACAAAGAACTGTTTTCGCTGTCTCCACACACAAAATAATTGAGGGTCAGCATCGCCTCTGAGAATTCTCCCGGGAGTTTTTCCCGTGATTTGTAATTCCTAAATTTCTGCAATCACTCGACTTTATGTCTGTACTTTTATCCATCTCGTTTCCTCTTGCGGCGAGTCTGGACTGTCTTACTGAGACAGAAATATATATGAAGATTTAAAAATACCCCAACAGTGTATAATGGTGTACGCTTCAAAAACATTTCCTTTTTTCTACTTTTTAGATTGTTGTCTAATCCATACTGAGGCTGTGAGTGTCTTTGTTGGACTCCGGAAATAAAGACGGAGATTTTAAATGTTTAAACTGTGCTATATATACCTGTTATCCGGTGATACTGTACCCTTTCTCAACTTTCTGCAATCTTGTCAAATCCATACTGTGCCTGAGACCGTCTGAGTCTGCCTCCTGATTACAGATGAGTGGTGTTTGAGTGGAACTGTTGGCCAAGTTCAAATTCTAGCTGTTTTGGGCGGTGTTAGATCCGTTCATTGAACTACAACACTTTGATTAAAATTCGGCTGTTCGAGTTTCCGTTCGAGAACGTTTCGTTAAACAAAAGTGTATCTTTTTTTTCACATTAATAATGGTTTTCAATGATAATAGACAGTTTTAGGGCATAGTAGCGGTGTCTGGTAGCCAGCGGTGTAGTACACCTGTGAAGGAGCTACACCATGTGTGTTTCTAATAATTTTTTACCGCATATTGTCCTGAAAATCCTTTTGTGCCTAGTAACTGTGTCTGCTACTCAGAAGAGGAGCCCACCCGTGAACCGAGCTATGCCGCCTGTTTATGAAAGAACCAGTTTTTGACTGCATTTACACCACTTAATACTTTGGGCCTAGTAACTGTGTATGCTACTCAGCAGAGTTGGCCACCCGTGAACCAAGCTATGCCGCCTGTTTATGTAAGAACTGTGTGCTACTCAGCAGAGGAGCCCAGCTGTTAAGCAAGCTACAGCACCTGTGGTTTGGACACTTAATTTTTTCACATTCTTTCTGGAATGCTGTTTAGGCCTAATTCTGGAATTACGGTTGACCTGCACTTACTGGGAAATGCTTGTTTGCGGATAAGAATTGTAATCCCAGATCCCCAGCACTAACAGGGTTCAGCGTGTTATCCGCACCTGTAAGCGATACACGCTGGTCCTTTCATTGTAGCACACGTGCAGCCCCGGACATGTAAGGACATGACAGACCTGTTATTGGCCGATCTCGCGTGTCCCTCTAGTAAGTTGACCGCGGACTGCGGGGGCATGCCTGAGTCTCGTTCGTTAACGGAATTAAGCTTGCAATCTGTGCAGCTTTTTTGTGGATGGCATGGTTGAGGTTGCCCGTGTTGAGTCCAATTAAGCCGCAGGCTCCACTCCTGGTGGTGCCCTTCTGGACATTCCTTTAAGGTTCAGCTTTGCAACCATACTGCCCCCGGAAACCAAACACTTTTCCTGACAGTGACATTCTGGTCAAAGAGCGCGATGACATCACGTCTGTACGCCCTCTGCCTAAACAGTCGAAGTGCAGAGAGATGGAAGATGGGGACAACGAGGAGTCCAGAGTACAGGGATTCCTTAGCGAGGAGACTTATTTAATTGTTTTAAAGGTTGGGAGCAATTTTTGGAGAGCACGATACTCTGGAGAATGATATCTGGGGCCCACCATACACTGGAGGATTCCAAACATTTACAGGGCCCATTGTACACTGGAGCATTAGAAATGGGGCCCATTATATATGGAGCATTATTTCGGCCCATAAGACACTGGAGCTTCATCCATGGTGAACAACATATACTGTAGCATTATGTGGAGCTCATCATATACTGTATCGAACATTATATGGGACCAATGATTCTGTATGGAGAAATATATGGGCCTCATTACTTTGTATGGTGCACTATGCGGTGGCCATAATACTGTATGGAGGAATATACTGTCTGCTTTTGGAGCGATTGGAGAATTTAAAATGGATATCAGTTATGTGATGTAATAATTGAAGCATTTTTCATTGTACTGTACCACTATTTCTCTGCCGTATCAAAGGATCATGAATTGTGTCATGTGTTAAAGGAGCCAAGTGACACTCTTTGGCCCTGGGCCCTCGAAAATCTGGAACCAGCACTACCCCCCACAACTTTAGCCAAATAAACCCCAGTTTTCAATGCCTAACTATTATTATAAAGTAAATTAAGGTTGACAAGCTTAAGGAATAAGAATTGATGTTTTTGGCATTAAAATGGGCATTCTAGGTGTGTTTCCTGTCCTCCACTCACTGCCGACTTTTCTTCCCCATTGACTTACATTGGGTTTCGTGTTTCAGTCGGACATCGACTTTTCACAATAATCGGCCGATTTCGTTCGACCCGACTTTTGCGAAAGACAGGTTTCGTGAAACCAGGACTCGACCCGAAAAAAGGCGAAGTCACTCATCTCTAATGGCAATGCAAGCCAATGGATGAGAGAAAAAAAATCTCACGGCACATGGACCATGCGTGTGTCTTGCAACGTTTACGCATCCATCTAATAGGAAATCCAACATTTCATCAGCCGAGTACAATAAATTCACAGCCCCAATCGTCAGAATTGAACCGATATATAGATAGAATAAAAGAAAAAAATGGTGTGATGTCCCCCTAATTTTTAATAACCAGCTGAGGGAAAGCAGGCAGCTGAGAGCTGGTCTTAATAGCCTGAGAAGGGGTAATAGACTTGAAGCTTCCCAGGCTATTAATATCAGCTACAGCTGTCTACTTAGCATTTACTTGTTACTAACAATGGGTTACCCCTAGTGATAAGCAAGCATACTCAGTAATGACCGTTACTTGACCGAGCATCGCTGTACTTGTGGTACTTTGTGTGTTTATTTCAATTAAAGGACTTTACTATGTCTTTATTAAGTTTGACTATGGGGTTAGTAATGGTGGTGTCTGATAGACGTCTGTCCATTACTAACTCCTGGGCTTAATGTCAGCAAACATAAAACAGCTGACATCAACCTCACAACTATTACCCCATTTGCCACTGCACCAGGGCAAATGGGAAGACCTGGGCAAAGTGCCAGAATAGGCGCATCTAATGGATGTGCCTTTTCTGGGGCTGCTTTTAGGCTGGGGATAACCAATATCCATGGTCTCTTCCCAGTCTGAGAAAACTAGCCTCTAGTTATGCACTTTAGCTTGGCTTGTTATCAAAAACAGGGAGGACCCCACACTGTTTTTTCAAATTATTTATTTAAATAATTTAAAAAAATTAAATTTTGATAACCAGCCAAGATAAAGCTGATAGCTAGGGGCTGTAGCCCCCAACTGTCAGTTTTGCCTGCCCTGGCTATCAAAAATAGAGGGTACTGCACTTTTTTTTCTTACACAGTGTGCGCCAGGCAATCACTGCAATATCAATACTTGACATGGCTGTGATTGAGACAGAAGTGCCCACCCAGTAAAGCATGTGAATTGGCTGCACTGCGGCCTGCGCTTCACTCTGTCGAACACGTACAGTTACACGGACTACCTGGAGAAGTTCGTGTTCGGAGAAGCACAGACACTTAACCTTTTGGGTTTGCCCATCCCTAACTGAAACTAAAATGGTACAAGGTATTGAGAGATAGCGTTATAGACTAAACTGCATCTAAACAATGCTGAGCAACCTGGAACTACTAAATTTCTCACACTGTTCTCTAATCAGCTTACTTTATTAAATAAAGCAGTGAAATGTTGTTTAACCTGATTTTCTAAAGTAAATAGTAATAATCCTGCTGCTGCTGAAGGGGTATTTTGTTCTACAATGAATTCCATGACTCTGTACTGAGAGGATTATGCGCACAGAATTGTTATTCACTATTTTGAAATGAGGAAATATTACTAATGGGACTGGTGTAAATCTCTTAGTGCCCCACTGTATGATTTATTAATCCTTTGTTAGCCAGGGAGTGTTTACCTAGGCTTTTGCTCCAAGTGTATTTTATCATTCCACAAATACGGTGATACCCCACCTGTGACTCTCCAGCTGATAAACTACTCCCAGCATGCTCTGACAATCTGCAATTTTTATGGCATACTGGGGGGGTTCAAGTATTACAAAAGTTATAGTCACAGGTTGATATACACTACCTAAGGACATTATCCACAAGCCTTTGAAAACTCATATGACATTAGGTTGCATTAAAATATCACCAAACAAACACTGGCAACAACAAACATTCTAAAATTGTTAAAGCCATGGCAAAATATACAAGTAACTAAACTAATGCAACAACACTGAATATGGATCTGATATAGGACAGAAAACTTATTTCACCTTTTTACCCTCACCTACTGAATCTTTCCCCTTCTCTTGTAGATTATCTTTGTATTGCCTGTTGCTATGCTATATGTAGTTGCACGTCTTCTGCACATTGTTAGGTATTGCTAAATGATTGCTATGTAGTGTAAACCTGTTTTTTTTACTGTATAGCTCCCTGTAAAATAATAATAATAACAATAATAATTACAAGTAGGGGTTCACTCTCTCTGATAGGCATTGAGCATTATGCCTTAGGTAGCGTTCACATGGACAATGCAGTTTTGGTCCAAACACAGGCAGTTTTTATTGCCTTTCACAGGTTGCACAACACCAAAACAAACTCTTAAACATAAATCCTTTATCTTGTCAAGGCATTAACTAAACAGAACCAGACCCTGGCTACTCACAAACAGCTGAGCTAGCCCCAGCTCGGTCATACAAATAATCAAGGGGTGGTGGAAAAACCCACTAATATGAGACTACAGATCCAATATAAAAATAATATATCTTTATTGGACAGTTATGCAGGAACAGACAAAGACAATGCTCAGTAGTGCATTAAACGGACAGACCTGCGCAAATAATGGGAAAAACGCTGTGAACCCCACAGAAAAGACAGGTATTAAGATATAGTGTCAAAATAGACTCATAACAATATTTGAGTCTCACATCAGCAATATCTATATAGACATATCGCCACAATGGGTTAAATAGATTGCTGCTATACAGATATCATGTTTTAATCTAAGAGTTACCAGCCCTGACCAGACCTGTTGCCACTGTATCAATAGCCAGAGACCAATCATATAATGCGTATGGCAACAAATTGCCCGTTCATTGTCTGTACTTTACCTATAATAGGCGGCACGGTAGGGAGTCCCGGGGGTCCGCGCGTCTGCCCCGACGCGCATTTCGGATGCTCGCCACCTGACGAAGGATGAGCATCCAAAACACACATCGGGGAAGACAACAGTTTGTCCCTGCACTCCTAACTTTCCCTATGCCGGTTCCACACCAGGTGACGCACGCGTACCTCAAACCCTGACTAGCCCTGCACCTAAACCCTCACTAGGGAATTGGTCGGTGCGGAAACTAATCCCACCACTGCACTATACACACATGAGGAAAGATGACAAAACAGGGGAAACACCACTTAGCTTTGCTCTGTTGCGTACGCTCCTAGCAACCGAGCCCACCACCTGCGTGCATCTTTTCCTCCACCCGGATCCATCACCATAACCGGATCCATCACCATAGTGCAGACTTGGAGCAGAGTCCAACCAGTTGCAGCTGCCCAGTAAACAGAGTCCCAAAGATGAGTCCAGCTTCTGCCAAAAAGTCCAGCATGCTTGAGTCCAGTTTTCAGCAACCAAGTCCAGCATGCTGAGTGCAACTCTCACCATCATCACCACTCCCCCAAGCCATGCAAGCACCTCCTGCTGACACCATAAACTGCGACTCCACCACGCCATGCCAGTCCTCCATGCAGACTCCATAGCTGACTCAACCCCTCTGGCTGGGCTGCCCAGGACTCTTGTTCAGCTCCTTCATCACCCAGGCTTGCTTCCCAAATGACGAACTCACAGTATCACCAACAGTGATGAAACACACCTGAACTCTTTTATAGAGCCTCACACCTGATTTGTAATTAAGTGCACATTAAACCAAAGAAACTAAAGTGCACTACCGCTCACCACCACTGGGGCAACTTAGAATGAACGACAAAATATGTAATAATTTTAATGGCCACCGGGGGGCAATCAACCCACTTTGACACCAAGCCAAAGGAAAAAAAGTTCACTTTGTCCATTTAACTTGTCAGATCCAGCCTGGATCATGACACTAGTTATATGCAGGGATAGCCAGGTGATCTAATCAGAACCTGTAGAGCTAGAATTTAACCCACGCCAACCTGGCTTTGTTACATACTCCCCTCTGTCCAAAGCTGGGGGCTGGGAACCATCTGCCAACACACAGTGCCTACAGTGCTTTATATTGACCAGAACATGAGGCTTATGCTTGATGACAAAAGGTTGACCTAGTAACTTCATAAAACTGAAGAAGCTGCCCCTATTTTTGGGTACCGATTTTAGGCCATGCTGATTTTTGGAACGCAGCAAAGTTCCTGCCACTTCGACACCTGTTGGCCAACCAGCAAGGGGTTCGAGTGGGTCCCTACTCTTCTAGGGTTTTAGCAGGTTACCATAATATATGGGCAATGCCTTCCTTTTCTTTGGTAGTTGTACTTTATAGTTGATCTCTCCCATCTTTTCCACCACCCTGCCACTGGGCAAGGAACATGCTCTCCCCTGTGAGCTCTAACACAAGTACCCGATCCCCAGACTTCATAGACTCATAGAATAGTAGTGTTGGAAGGCACCTCCTGGGCCATCTAGTCCAACCCTCTGCTCAAAGCAGGATTCACTTAATCATCCCAGACAGATGTCTGTCCAGCCTCTGTTTGAAGACTTCCATTGAAGGAGAAATCACCACCTCTTGTGGCAGCCTGTTCCACTCATTAATCACTTTCACTGTCAAAAAGTTCTTTCCAATATCTAATCTGTGTCTCTTCCCATTCAGTCTCATCCCATTGCTTCTAGTCTTTCCTTGTGCAAATGAGAATAAAGATGATCCTTCTACAATGTGACAGCCCTTGAGATATTTGTAAACAGCTATTAAGTCTCCTCTCAGTCTTCTTTTTTGCAAGCTAAACATTCCCAAATCCTGTAATAGTTCCTCATAGGACATGGTTTGCAGATCGATCACCATTCTGGTCGCACTTCTCTGAACTTCTCCAGTTTGTTGATGTCTTTTTTAAAATGTGGTGCCCAAAACTGAACACAGTATTTCAGATGAGGTCTGACCATAGAGGAGTAGAGGGGGAGAATGACTTCACATGATCTAAAGTGTATGCTTCTGTTAATTCTGATTTGGCTTTTATCCTAAGTCATATTACAAGACTCGTTAAAGGGTTGATTGTGACTTGTAGGATCACTACTACCAATAGGTGGCGCTGTAGAGTAAAAGTCCTCTTTCTCTCTGAAGAGGCAATTTGCATATAATGCTTCTGTTAATACATCCTAGAATTTAATTAGCCTTTTTTGCTTCTGCATCAAACTGTTGACTCATGTATAGTTTATGATCTATTAGTATACCCAAGTCTATTTTACATGTGCTGTTGCTTAACTCTATTCCTCCCATTCTGTATATGCTTTTTTCACTTTTATTGCTCAGATGTAGCACTTTGCATTTTTCCCTGTTAATAATCATTCTGTTAGTTGCTGCCCACTGCTCCAGTTTATTTATATATTTTTGAATCCTCTCTCTCTCTTCTCTAGTATTAGCTATCCTTTCTAACTTTGTCTCATCAGCAAATTTAGACAATTTATCCTCAATTCCTTCATCTAAATCATTGATAAAGATGTTGAAGAATACAGGGCCCAGAACAGAGCCCTGTGGTACCCCGCTTGAGACATTCTTCCAACCATTTACGACAACTCTTTGGGTCTGGTCACTAAGCCAGTTATGAATCCACATAAATGTTGCCTTCTCCATTCCATATTTAATCATTTTTTCAATAAGGATGGTGTGAGATACTTTGTCAAATGCTTTGCTGAAGTTAAGACATACTTTATCTACAGCATTTCCCTGATCCACCCAGTCAGTGATTCTGTCATAGAAGGAAATTAAGTTACTCTGACATGACTTATTATTTACAAACCCATGCTGACTCTGTTTAATCACTTCATTCTTATCCAGGTACTTACATACATGTTGTTTAATAATTTGTTCAAAGATCTTTCCTGGTATAGAAGTCAGACTCACCGGCCTATAGTTCCCTGCATCCACATTCTTGCCCTTTTTGAAGATAGGAAAAACATTTGCTCTTCTCCAGTCTTCTGGGACTTCTCCTGTTCTCCAAGTCTTTTCAAAGACTATGGAGAGTGGTTCAAAAATTTCTTCTTCTATCTCCTTCAGTACTCTGGGGTGCAATTCATCTGGACCTGGAGACTTGAATTCATTTAGGTTAGCCAAGTGTTTCCTCACTATCTTTCTGTTTAAAGATATGCTGGATTCTTCTATTCCCGTAATAGGACAGTGAAGATCAGTTGATGTTACATTTCTTTTCTGAAAAAAAAACAGAAGGAAATTAAGTTAGTCTGACATGACTTATTAGTTACAAACCCATGCTGACGCTGGTTAATCACTTCATTATTATCCAGGTACTTACATACATGTTGTTTAATAATTTGTTCAAAGATCTTTTCTGGTATAGAAGTCAGACTCACCGGCCTATAGTTGCCTGGGTCCACCTCCTTCCCCTTTTTGACAATATGAACAACATTTGCTCTTCTCCAGTCTTCTGGGATTTCTTCTGATCTCCAAGAATTTTCAAAGATTATGGAGAGTGGTTAAAAAATTTCTTCTTCTATCGCCTTCAGTACTCTGGGGTGCAATTCATCTGGACCTGGAGACTTGAATTAATTTAAGTTAGTTAAGTTTTCCCTCACTATCTTTCTGTTTATAGGTAGCCTGGATTCTTCTATTTCTTTAATAGGACAGTGAAGATCAGTTGATGTTACATTTCATTACATTTCATTTCTGAGAGAAAACAGATGCATAATAGTAATTTAAAAGTTTGTCCTTCTCAACATCCTTTCTTACCATTTCATCATTTTTATCTTGTAAAATCCTATAGCATCTTTGACTTTTCTTTTACTTTTGACATATCCCCCAAATCCTTTTTTATTGCTTTTGACGTCTCTTGTAAGCCTTAATTCATTGTTAGCTTTATTAATCTGATGCCTCCCCTGCAGGTACTGCAGACAGCATTATGTACTTCTTTAGATATGCCTCCTTCTTTCTATCTGATAAACATCTCTTTCTTCCTTTTTAGCATGTGTTTAAGTTCTGTGTTCATCCATCCTGGTTTCTTTAAATGCTTAAATGTGAGATTTAAGTTGTCTCACTCAAACAGACCATTTATACCCCTGGATTTTTTCCTCTTGGGCTTTGAGGAGGTGCTCTTTTACTTTTCCCTTAGCTTGTTTCCATGACACAACAAATCATTATGCTTGGCCCCTTGCTGAAACAAACTATCAGCTCTTGTCTCCCAGAGAACCCCATTTACATTTTCAAGAGTTTTCTTTACTTTTAAGTCTCTGAAAGTTGTCTCCAAGGTCAGTGATATTGCTTTAGGGGATGCTTCTTCATCCTTCTTTCAAGCCAGTACAGTAAACAGAAATTCATGATATATGTACATCATGTGCCTTTGCGACCAGTAACTCAAGCTGAATAGAGCACTGGCTCACGAAACTCCTACAGGAGGCGCTATCGCCAGAAAATTTATCGGGCAACGGGAGGCGGGTAACTGTCGGTGCAGGCGTGGCCATGGACACACGTGAGACAGGCTCTGCGACTGCCTGAGCAGCAGCCTCAGTAAACTTCGCAGCGGAGGCGGCACTCTCAACAGTAGCCATCCTGCCCTCCAGCTGCTGAATGTACCGCTGAAGCTGCTGCAAGTCTGCCATTATTAGCCAGACCCTGGCGCTAGTAAAATGTTAGGAACGGCGGAACGCACTAAATAAATAAATAATAAAGTGCATTCGCCGCTCGGGGTCCACCGTGCAGTAGGTGTTAAAACCACTGCTAAACAATGGTAGATGCGCTATATGGTGGTATAATGCGCTCGGGTTCAACGTCACCCAATGAGCGCGGAGCGGACTCTGTTAATCTCACTGAGGCGCTGTAACAAAAACATACAAGTATGCACTGAGCCAGTTAGACTTCACCGGACTCAGTGAAATTGCACAGCGTGCGGGGTCGCTGCTGTGGACGCCGGTAAGTGCTGCTACATGCAGCGCGGCGGCAGACACAGCCGCTAAGCGATGGTGCCTTGAGAGGTGTGACACCACCGAACGCTAGTGTAGAGGTGCGGTGTGCACAGTGGCCTAAGGCTTGCCACTGACTGGCGCGGACTCTAACTATAGTTCCCTATCCACATGCGTAATATCAGAGGGAGGGGAATCTTAATGAGTCAGTCACCAGAATAATACATCCATCACCATTCACACATCTAGCAAGAATAGCCTATACTAGTGCATGGCCGAGCGGCCATGCGGGCCGTTTATAGTCATGCGGGACCTTCCAGATCTCTGAGATGGACCAATGAGATCAGGAGAAGGACCTGAGCACGTGACTACCGATCTCCAATGGGAGATCGTCTCATGAGCATGCTCAGTAGAGCGGCGGAGGGACTTAGCCTCTGGAGCGATTTGCTGCTGAGCAATCTGCATTGCTATTGCTGACCCAAAGGTGGCAGCAACAGCCAGACACATAGAGCAGGTCTGGGCAGAGCATCTGTGATGCTGGGATTGCTGAGCAATCTCCTCTGCGGTTGATAAATAATGGGAGACCACAGAATGTGAGTGTTATGATTGAGTCACCGTAGGAGGCAAAAACAGAACTGCTAGCTAAGTCCAGAAAACCAGAGAGGTTGGCAGCTATCGGACTGCAGACCCCTGATCCTATCACAACAACTAACAGTAGCCGTGGGGGGTTCCTACGATGCCCTAGACCCCTCGATCACAGTCGGAGAATTAACTAGGCCTAAAGAAAGAAAGGGGAAATCTAAACTGCTCCAGAGCAGACCCCAAAGCAATAGGCAGCCCCCAACATATAATGACGGTGAAGCAAGATAAAAACACTAACACAGACAGAAAGATAGACTGAGCAAAGACGGGGCCCAAACTACCTAGATAGGAAAGGACAGGAAGGCTGCTGTCTGCAATCCGTGAAAAACCCTATGAAATTAAAAGCCAACAGACTGACAGTGAAAAAGGCCCTGAAGACACTAGGCTTCAAAAAAGCTATGTCAGTACTCAGGAATATTCTGAAGACAGAGCAACCGGCAAAAGGAAATTCAGCTCATCCCAGCAGGGAATGGCAGAATCCAGGAAAACAAAAGCAAAACATAAATGCAAACAGGCAAAACAGAAAACTTAGCTTTAGGGAAGCAGGAATCAGACTGGTGTCCTAGGAGTCCACAGAGAAATCACCTGCAGGGCAGAAGGGCGTCGGCAGCCTTATATTCAGTCCGTGACTCCACTCAGCCAGTCATCCTCATTAGTCTCAGGTGCCTGATAATCAGGCTCATTACCTTCCTTTACCAGAATAGGGAGTTCACCAGACCTCAGTGACGAAGGGGAAAATGAACTCACAACAGTACCTCCCCCTTGAGGAGGGGTCACCGAACCCTCAACCACGCCACCAGGGCGATCAGGGTGAGCCCGATGAAAGGCACGCACCAATCTTTTGGCATGAATATCAGAGGCAGAGACCCAGGAATTATCCTCCTGACCATAACCCTTCCACTTAACCAAATACTGGAGTCTCCATCTAGCCAGACTGGAATCCAGTATTTTCTCTACCTCATATTCCATGTTGCCTTCAACCAATACAGGGTCTGGAGGTGCCACCCCAGGAACAACTGGTTCAACAAACCTCTTCAACAAGGATTTATGGAACACATTATGGATTTTAAATGTGACAGGAAGAGCCAAACGAAAAGAGACCGGATTAATAATCTCCAAAATCTTGTAAGGTCCAATAAATCTAGGCTTAAACTTAGGAGAAGCCACCTTCATAGCAATATTTTTTGATGATAACCACACCATATCACCAATCTTAAACTGGGGACCAATGGTCCTATGTCGATTGGAAAACCGCTGGGCCTTTTCCTGGGAGAGAGATAACTTATCCACCACTTGGTCCCAGATCTGGTGCATTCTCTCCACCACAGTGTCAACACCTGGGCATGCAGAAGGCTCCACCTGCTCTGAAGAAAATCGAGGATGAAACCCAAAGTTACAAAAAAAAGGTGACATCAAAGTGGCAGAACTAGCTCTATTATTTAAAGCAAATTCGGCCAAGGGCAAAAATGAAACCCAATCATCCTGATCAGCGGAAATAAAACATCTCAAATACGACTCCAAGGTCTAGTTTGTTCTCTCTGTCTGCCCATTGGTCTGAGGGTGAAAAGCAGAGGAGACGGACAACTGAATTCCCAGCATGGAACATAAAGTCCTCCAAAATCTAGACACAAACTGAACTCCTCTGTCAGATACAATGTTCTCAGGAATCCCGTGCAAGCGAACCACCTGTTGCAAAAACAGGGGCACCAACTCAGAGGAAGATGGCAACTTAGGGAGTGGTACAAGATGAACCATCTTAGAGAACCTATCACAAATCACCCAAATAACAGTCATTCTTTGAGAGACCGGCATATCAGAGATGAAATCCATTGAAATATGGGTCCATGGCCTCCTGGGGACCGGCAAAGGCATCAACAACCCACTAGAGCGAGAACAAGATTTAGACCGGGAGCAAGTCCCACAGGACTGCACAAAATTCCTGACATCATGAGACAAGGTGGGCCACCAAAAAGAGCGACTCACCAGATCTCTAGTACCAAAAATACCTGGATGACCAGCCAATGCAGAGCAATGAACTTCAGACATCACTCTCTTCTTCCACTGGTCAGGAACATACAACTTTCCACTGCGACAACGCTCAGGTTTGTCGTCCTGGAACTCTTGCAGAGCAAGTCTCAAATCGGGCGAGATGGTAGCAGGCTTGGTCACCACAGGAGAATCAGCAAATTAACTCCTAGAGAGGGCGTCTGCCTTGACATTCTTAGTTCCAGGAAGAAAAGAGACCACAAAATCAAAACGTGTAAAAAACAAGGCCCACCTAGCCTGTCTAGGGTTCAAGCGTTTAGCCGACTCTAGGTAAATCAAATTCTTGTGGTCAGTGAGGACCACAACTTGATGTTTAGCTCCCTCCAACCAATGTCTCCACTCCTCAAATGCCCATTTCATGGCCAACAGTTCCCGATTCCCCACATCATAGTTACGTTCAGATGGAGAGAACTTTCGGGAAAAGAAAGCACAGGGATTCATTTTAGATGTTACAGGATCCTTTTGGGACAAAACAGCTCCTGCACCAATCTCAGAAGTATCCACCTCTACCTGGAACGGGAGTGAGACATCAGGTTGCCGCAAAACCGGGGCGGAGGTAAAACTTCGCTTCAGCTCCTGAAAGGAAGCAACAGCCTCCGGAGACCAATTCAACACATCAGCACCCTTCTTAGTCAGATCAGTCAATGGCTTGGCAATACTAGAAAATTTTGCTATAAATTTCCGATAAAAATTAGCAAAACCCAAAAACTTCTGGAGGGCCTTTAAAGAAGTGCGCTGAACCCAATCATAAATGGCCTGTACCTTGGCCGGGTCCATTTCAATAGTTGACGGAGACAAAATAAATCCCAAAAATGAAATCCTCTGTACTCCAAAAAGGCATTTCGATCCTTTGACATACAGGGAATTCTCCCGCAAGATCCGGAACACAGTCCGAATATGTTCCACATGAGAATCCCAATCCTTGGAGAAGATCAAAATATCATCCAGATAGATAATCAAAACTTTATTGACAAAGTCTCGAAAAATATCGTTCATGAAGCACTGGAAGACAGAAGAGGCATTAGTGAGCCCAAAAGGCATCACCAGGTACTCAAAATGTCCCTCCGAAGTATTAAACGCCGTCTTCCATTCATCCCCCTGCTTAATGCGGATAAGATTATACGCCCCCCTGAGGTCAAGCTTGGTAAACCAGCAAGCACCTCTAACTCTAGAGAATAGATCCGAAATCAGGGGTAACGGATACTGATATTTAATAGTAATTTTATTGCGGGCACAATAATCAATACAAGGCCTTAAAGAACCATCCTTTTTGGCCACAAAAAAAAACCCGGCACCTAAGGGTGAAGAGGATGGTCTAATATGACCCTTCTCCAACGCCTCCTTAATATAGGACCGCATAGCCTCATGCTCGGGTACAGATAAATTGAAGAGCCGACCCTTGGGAAATTTACAGCCCGGGCTTAGTTCAATAGCACAGTCATAACTCCTATGAGGAGGCAAGGACGCAGACTCATTCTCACTAAATACATCATAAAAGTCCGCCAAATAGTCAGGAACATCATGCGACTGAGGAGAGGTGGAAAAAACCGGAGCCTCCCTAAAGGCACACCGACAACCCCAACTCACCACAGACACAGACTTCCAATCCAAAACTGGATTATGAATTTGCAACCAGGGAAACCCCAGAACAACGGCATCATGCAGACCATGCAACACCAAAAATCTGGGTCCAAAACTGAGGTTTATTTTTAGCCAAAGGAGTAGCATCAATCCCCCTCAAAGGGATAGGCGTCTGCAGAGATGTCATCAGAAATCCACAACGTTTAGCAAAATCCAAGTCCATTAGGTTTAGCGCTGCTCCCGAATCCACAAAAGCCTAGGCGGAAAATGTGGACAGGGAGCAGATCAGAGTAATTGCCAGAAGAAACTTAGGTTGAACACCACCAACAGAAAACGTGTGTGCAAAGCGTTTCTCTCGTTTAGGACGAACAGAAATAATATGCGAGGCATCTCCACAGAAAAAACACAGCTTATTACGCCTTCTGAACTCCTGACATTGCGCCCTAGACAAAACTCTATCACATTGCATAGGTTCAGACGTCTGTTCAACCGGTGGCAACACCTCTCGTGCAATCCTGCGTTCACGTAAACGCCGATCAACCTGAATGGCTAATGACATAGAATCGTCCAGACCAGAGGGAACAGGAAATCCCACCATAGTATCTTTCACGACTTCTGACAGACCCTTCCAAAAGAGAGCAGCCAAGGCATTATTATTCCAGGTAGTAAGGACCGCCCACTTTCGGAACTTTTGACAGTACAACTCTGCAGAATCTCGACCCTGGTTTAATGCCAACAGGGTCTTTTCAGCCTGATCAATAGCATTAGGTTAATCATACAACAACCCCAAAGCTTGAAAGAATGCGTTCACATTAGTCAGAATAGGATCATCTGGTTTCAAAGAAAACGCCCAATCCTGGGGATCGCCACGCAGCAAAGAGATGACAATTTTAACCTGCTGCGCGGAGCTCCCTGACGAGTTAGGCTTCAAGGCAAAAAATAATTTACAATTATTTTTGAAACTCAAAAATTTAGATCGATCCCCAAAAATACATCAGGTGTAGGGATCTTTGGTTCAACAGCATGCGAACGAGCAAGGTAGGCGGAAATTCCCAGCACTTCCGCAGCGAGCTGCTCCACACGATCAGACAATTGCTTTATCTCCATTGAGAGAAAAAAAAATTCCCCCTATGGCCTCAGAGATATAGAGGAAAGAATATACACACTTTTTTTTTTTTTAAAACACAATTCTTTCCTGCTATTGAGTACCCTAGGATCTGCGGTATGGCGGGTGATTCTGTTATGATTGAGTCACCGTAGGAGGCAAAAACAGAACTGCTATCTAAGTCCAGAAAATCAGAGAGGTTGGCAGCTATCGGATTGCAGACCCCTGATCCTATCACAACAACTAACAGTAGCCATGGGGGTTCCTACGATGCCCTAGACCCCTCGATCACAGCCGGAGAATTAATTAGGCCTAAAGAAAGAAAGGGGAAATCTAAACTGCCCCAGAGCAGACCCCAAAGCAATAGGCAGCCCCCAACATATAATGACGGTGAAGCAAGATGAAAACACTAACACAGACAGAAAGATAGACTGAGCAAAGACGGGGCCCAAACTTCCTAGATAGGAAAGGACAGGAAGGCTGCTGTCTGCAATCCATGAAAAACCCTATGAAAATAAGAGCCAACAGACTGACAGTGAAAAAGGCCCTGAAGACGCTAGGCTTCAAAAAAGCTATGTCAGTACTCAGGAATATTCTGAAGACAGAGCAACCGGCAAAAGGAGATTCAGCTCATCCCAGCAGGGAATGGCAGAATCCAGAAAAGCAAGGAAAACAAAAACAAAACATAAATGTAAACAGGCAAAGCAGAAAACTTAGCTTTAGGGAAGCAGGAATCAGACTCGTGTCCTAGGAGTCCACAGAGAAATCACCCGCAGGGCAGAAGGGCGTCGGCAGCCTTATATCCAGTCAGTGACTCCACTCAGCCAGTCATCCTTATTAGTCTCAGGTGCCTCATAATCAGGCTCATTACCTTCCTTTACCAGAATAGGGAGTTCACCAGACCTCAGTGACGAAGGGGAAAATGAACTCACAACAGTGATGCTCTGGACTCCCGCTGTGTAGCCGCAGGAATCCGACGGCTAACATTTTGTACCGTCAATTGCCCCTTCTGCCCTTTTTCAGAGAAACCATCAGAGAAACAACTGAGTCTGGGCAACAATCGAGGAGGTTGTCCAGACTCCCAGGTATGTTTTTTTCACGTACAAAGATGGTTTTCCAGGTTGAATTGGAACTTGCTGGCGGTCCTGTTATGACCACCGCCTTTGTTGACTGTGGTTCCTCTATTAATCTGATTGATGCCCAAGTTGTGACTCTTAATAAGATAGGGACAGTCAGGTTAAAAGACCCTGCTAAAATTGTGACTGTGGATTCATCCCCTCTTACCCGGGATGGAATTTGCTTTATGTCTGAAATTTTTTCTTTGAAAGTGGGCTCCACTCATGTGGAAAAGTTAAGTTGTTTCATTATGAATAATCTGCCTGCAGGACTGGTATTGGGGATGCCCTGGCTGCAACGCCACAATCCTCTCATTGATTGGGTGAAGGAGGAGATCATCCGATGGGGATGTAATGATAATGGTTTGTGTAGTGACCTGGTTCCTTTGGTCAATCCGATAAAATCTGTATCTGTGTCGTCTATCAGTCTGGAGGGTATTCCGGAGTACCTGAGAGACTTTGAAGACGTGTTTTCCGAAAGCAAGGCTGAGGCGCTCCCACCACATAGACCATATGATTGTGCAATCGATTTAATACCTGGAGCCAAATTACCCAAGGCTCGTTTGTTTAATTTGTCTGGGCCTGAGCACCAAGCTATGAAAGAGTACATTAAAGAGAGCCTTTGCAAGGGGCATATTCGGCCCTCGGTCTCACCCGTGGCAGCGGGGTTTTTCTTTGTAAGAAAAAAAGATGGTGGGTTGCAACCGTGCCTCGAATTTCGGGAACTAAACAAAATTACTGTTAAGAACACGTACCCTCTACCGTTGATTCCTGATCTATGCAACCAACTCACAGGGGCCAAATGGTTTTCAAAGCTCGATCTACGAGGGGCTTATAACCTTATAAGGATCTGGGAGGGGGACGAATGGAAAACAGCGTTCCTGACAACTGAGGGGCTGTTTGAAAACCTGGTTATGCCCTTCGGCCTAAATAACGCTCCTGCTGTTTTTCAGAATTTCATTAATATTGTTTTTTCTGACTTGATTGGGCATTCTGTAGTCATTTACCTGGATGACATCTTGATATACTCTGAGGACAGTCAGTCACACTTACACCATCTACGTATGGTTCTTATGAGACTCTGGGAGAACCATTTGTATGCTAAGCTGGAGAAGTGCTCATTTTTTATGCAAGAACTATCTTTTCTGGGTGTAATTGTATCCGGGGAGGGATTCCGCATGGATCTAGGGAAGGTTCAGGTCAATACCGATTGGGTGCAGCCTCATGACCTGAAGGGGTTGCAGCGATTTCTGGGCTTCGCTAACTATTATAGGAAGTTCATTAAAGGGTTCTCGCAGGTGGTGAAACCCTTGACGGACTTCACTCTTAAAGGGGCAGATGTAAAAAATTGGTCCGTGGCCGCAAAAGATTCCTTCCTTACATTAAAGAAGTGTTTTACCACAGCTCCTGTGTTGGTACAACCCGATTCGTCAAGACCTTTTATCGTCGAGGTCGACGCTTCGGAGGTGGGGTTGGGGGCAGTATTGTCACAGGGCCCCTCTACCCTGACTAACCTCAAACCCTGTGCTTTTTTTTCTAAGAAGTTCTCTTCGGCCAAGAGAAACTATGATGTCGGTAACAGGGAATTGTTAGCGGTTAAATTGGCCTTCGAAGAATGGAGGCATTTTTTGGAGGGGGCCGCTCATCCCATTACGGTCATCACTGATCATAAAAACCTGACCTATATCGAGTCTGCTAAGAGATTGACCCCCAGACAGGCTCGGTGGGTACTTTTTTTTTCTCGATTTCATTTTACCATCACGTTCCGACCAGAGTCTAAAAATGTAAAAGCGGATGCCTCATCCCGAAGTTTTGATTCTGTATCCCCTCCAGAACCTCCTTCCTCCATTCTTCAACCGGGAGTGGTTGTAGCCGAAATCTCCTCTGAGTTACAGAGAGAGATTCTGGATGCACAAGTTCCCAGGAATAAACCCCCAGGTAAATTGTTTGTACCCGAACAATTCCATCTCACACTCCTTCAAGAATTTCATGATTCTGTGTTAAGTGCACACCCTGGTATTGCAGCTACAAGGGGGCAGTAGCTAGGGGTTTTTGGTGGCCCTCTATGGGTACTGATATTAAAAGGTTTGTAAATTCTTGTGGGGTGTACGCTCGCTTTAAAAGCTTTCAGGTCCGGCCGGCCGGGGAATTGGTGCCTTTGCCAATTCCAGAGAAACCATTGACACACCTGTCCATGGACTTTATCACTAATCTTCCATCTTCCAAGGGCAACTCAGTGGTATGGGTAGTGGTTGATAGATTTTCTAAGCAAGCCCACTTTGTGCCATTACCTGCATTACCAACTGCTGAAACCTTGGCCCGCTTGTTTATACAGCACATTGTTCGGTTGCATGGAGTGCCTGTGAACGTGGTGTCAGACGGGGTGTGCAATTTGTGGCCAGGTTTTGGAGAGCGTTTTGTAAGAAGTTGGGGGTCACGTTGTCATTCTCCTCTGCCTATCACCCAGAATCCAACGGACAGACTGAACGCACCAACCGTTGGAGCAGATTCTGAGGTGCCTGGCCTCCTCCAGACAGGAAGACTGGTGTGAGATATTACCCATGGCAGAATTTGCATTTAACTGTCG
The DNA here is from genome assembly GCF_039654945.1 of Dendrobates tinctorius. Taxonomy (NCBI): domain Eukaryota; kingdom Metazoa; phylum Chordata; class Amphibia; order Anura; family Dendrobatidae; genus Dendrobates; species Dendrobates tinctorius. Next base: position 22,718,499 of record NW_027361728.1, on the reverse strand, counting down.
TATTAATCAGTCTACCGGAAAGTCTCCCTTTCAGGTCAATTATGGGTTTGTTCCGCAGTTTGGGGAATTTTCCCATATGGATTCGGATTGCCCTGGTGCCGAGGGGATGGTACAACAGTTAAAAACCCTCTGGAGGGAGGTGCAGGGGAACATCTCCAAAGCCCAGGAGAGGTACAAACATTTTGCAGACAGGAGGAGGGGGTTGGGTCCTGCGTTAACTGTGGGGCAAAAAGTCTGGTTGTCCACCCGTAACATCAAACTTAAGATACCCTCTATGAAGTTGGGCCCCAAATTTATTGGCCCATACAAGATTGTAGAGGTGATGAACCCGGTGGCATACAGATTACAGTTGCCCACCTCCTTCAAAATATCTAATGTCTTCCACAGGTCCCTATTAAAGCCTGTGGGGACAGTTAGAGAAGATCCCTCATCCGTGGCTCCACCAGTATTGGTAGAGGGTCAACTGGAGTACGAGGTAGGGCGTATCATTGATTCACGGTGGGTGTGCCGGAAACTTCAGTACCTTATTCATTGCAAGGGATATTCCGTTGAGGATCGGTCATGGGTTCCAGCCAATTCTATGCACACTGATAGACTGGTGTGGGCTTTTCATGCCAGATACCCTGAGAAACCTGGGGGTCCAGTGGCCCCCCATTAAGAGGGGAGTACTGTCATGGTTAGGACATGGTTAATGTCCTGACTTCTCAGGATTAATTTTGCTGGCCTCCCTTTGGATCTGGGAGGGGTATTTATACTCACTCCAGACTAGGATTCCCTGTCAGCTATACTGTTATTTTGGCTGTGTGTCTGACCCCTGGTGTGCTTGTATACTGCATTGCTTGTTTGATTCCCGTATATGACCCGGTATGTCCCCTCACGCTGTTCTCTGTCTCACGTTTTGGTATTATTGTCTTCTCCGGTTCTGACCTTCTGGCTTGGCTATCGTTACTCCGTTACCGTTTGCCCCTATTGTACCGTTTATTGCCCATTCTGGTTTTATGATCTATTGCTACGTCCTGACTATGCGCTCTATCTAACCCTTTGGTACTGTACCGTCTATTGCCCATTCTGGTTTTATGATCTATTGCTACGTCCTGACTATGCGCTCTATCTAACCCTTTGGTACTGTCCTGCTATCTCGTGCATTGACCCCGGCTTGATCTGGTTTACGTCCCTGTCTATGCCCCTTGGTAACTTGTCCCGTAGTTACCTTTCTAGGAGTTTCCCTGCAGCTCCTAGCTCTGTGGAGCTTAGGTCACACCCCCAGCAGTCACGTGCTTCAGGTCCTGATAGTCTGAAGCACGCATCGTCACCGCTGCTACCCTGCTCCACAGGTATCTTTGAGCACTGTTTTTGTACTCAGGACCCGCGCACTGGCTCTGTGAGCAAGTGCAGTGCGGTGTTCCTGACAGGAATACTCCTCGCAGGGAGGCAAAGTGTTAAACAAGAGAGACAAACAGTACATAAAGACAATGGATAACTTGAGGTGAAGAACAATGGTTCGAATATCATTAGTTCGTTAGACCAGGAGTAAGGAAGTTCCCGAACGGCAGTTCCATCTGCAAAATCAGTGGGACAGTTGGCTCATATTTGATCAGGGGAATGACACTCCCAGCAGACAATATTATGAGATATACCCCTTGATCATAACTCTGACCCTTCCTGGGTCTTTGTGCACCCCTCAGATGTGACCTTCTTTTGGTTCTCTCAGAAATGTGACCCCAAGTTCTCTTGACTGCTTAGTGAGTTTTCCATGGCAAAGCATCTTTCCACAAGGCTCACAAGGTCATCTGCATTCTGGGGATATACTAAGGCAACCCAGCTTTGCATGGATTTCGGTAAATGGCTGCAGCCATTTTTGCATCTGGTGTAACAGGTCGAACATCTTGGACCAGGAACATTTGTCCATTTAGTAGCACCAGAGGTGCACCCTGTCATGTGTCTGGGTTCCAGCCATTGAGCTTGTGCTTTGTGGTTGGCTTCTCTGTCCGCCAAGCCACAGTGGATGCACCTTTTTTCAAGGTGTTTAGCTTCTGTTATCCTTGCTTCAGTCTTCAGGGTAACAGGTGTTTTTATTTATTAATTTGTCTTTTGTGTGGCTTAATAAACTTTCCCCTCATGGCATTTCCTGCTGCTGATAGTCTCATTTGGATGTCCAGCCATATTTCTGTAGTTTAACCAAATCAGTGAAAGATAAGCTTGGGCTTATCTCTGTGCTGTTTATGTTCTTTACCCTTCACCTATCTTATGTTTCTATTTAGGAAGTAGGTGGCATATTCTCTAACAGTACCTACTTAATCTTTTATTTGTATTCTTTGGTTTGTTTTGCTCACTATGGGATCTCTTTCTATTTCATCACATTTTCCCTTCTTTAAGTAATTTGCACCCTGCTCTGCCTTCCAGGTATTTAGGAACGTGAAGAGCTTGACTGCCTTTCGGGCAGCATAGGTCCGAGTTGCCATTGTCTAATCTGTGGTTAGGGCTATCTCATCTCACACAGTAATCACACTGTGGACTGCGGGGTCAGGATCTCTAGTCTATACAGGAATTGGAAGTGTCAGATATAGCTTTACTGTGTTACCCATTTTGCTACACTGGTTGCTACACTCATAACATACCCATTGTGCTCAGACTGCCAGCGTCATGCCCAAACATGCTCTAATCTCTGCCTTCAGCTTGTCATACTCCTTGGCATCCTGCAGGGCAAGATTGAAGTACACTTTTTGAGGTTCCTTTGTAAGATATGGAGCTACGACCTCTGCCCATTGCTCTTGGAGCAATTTCTCTCTGTCTGACACTCTATCAGATACATTTAAGAAAGCTTTGATGTCATCCTCCTGAGTCTGTAAGGCCTCCCAAACCGTTAGCGTCACCTGGATACCTTCACTTTGGCTGGTGGGTTGTGCTATCCCCCTGGTCCGGTCAGTTTCTACCACGACAGCCATATGCTGCTGATGTTGCTCTTGTTGTTAGAGCTGCTATTGATGTGGCAACTGCTGGATCAGGAGTTTGTTGATTTTTCATTGGCACTACTGTTGCTGCCACTGCTGCTGCTGCTGGTGCCGCTGCTGTTGCTACATATTGTACTGGAACAGTAGTTTAACAATATCCATATCCCTCACCAGCCTGAGAATACCAGCCCCCAGCTGTGAGCTTTAGCATGGTTGGTTGTCAAAAATTAGGGCTGACTCCACAATGTTTTTTTTAAATTATTTATTTAATCCCTTAATGACCAAGCCATTTTGTAGGTTAATGACCAGGCCTTAATTTTGAAATTATGTGCTTATAACTCTGGAATGCTTCAACGGATCCTGCTGATTCTGAGACTTTTTTCATGACATATTGTACTTCATATTAGTGGTGAAATTTCTTTGATATGACTTGCATTTATTTATGAAAAAAATAGAAATATGGCGAAAATTTTGCAATTTTCAAACTTTTAATTTTTATGTCCTTAAATCAAAGAGAAATGTCACAAAAAATAGTTACTAAATAACATTTCCCACATGTCTACTTTACATCAGCACAATTTTGGAACCAAAATTTTTTTTTGTTAGGAAGTTATAAGGGTTAAAAGTTGACTAGCGATTTGTCATTTTTACAACAAAATTTACAAAACCATTTTTTTAGGGACCAGCTCACATTTGAAGTCACTTTGAGGGGTCAATATCACAGAAAATACCCAAAAGTGACACCATTCTAAAAACTGCACCCCTCAAGGTGTTCAAAACTACATACAAGAAGTTTATTAACCATTTAGGTACTTCACAAGAATTGAAGCAATGTGGAAGGAAAAAATGAACATTTAACTTTTCCCCCCCAATTTTTTTTGTCAAGGGTTTCAGGAGAAAATGAACCACAATATTTGTTGTGCAATTTCTCCTGAGTACACTGACACCCCATGTTTGGAGGAAGACCAATCTTTAGGCACACGGCAGTGGTCAGAAGGGAAGGAGAATCATTTGAGATTTTGAATGTCAAATTGGCTGGAATTGAGAGCGGACTCCATGTCGCGTTTGGACAGCCCCTGATGAATCTAAACAGTGGAAACCCCACATAAGTGACCCCATTTTGGAAATTAGACCCCCCCGTGGAACTTATCTAAATGTGTGGTGAGCACTTTGAACCCCCAAGGGCTTCACAGAAGGTTATACTGTAACGTAGAGCCGTAAAATTAAAAAATCATATTTTTTCCAAAAAATGATCCTTTCACCCCCAATTTTTATTTTCCCAAGGGTAACAGGACCCCAAAACTTATTGTGCAATTTGTCTTGAGTACATTGATACCCCATATGTGGGGGTAAACCACTATTTGGGCGCATGTCAGAGCTCAGAAGGGAAGCAGCACCATTTGACTTTTTTGGCTGGAATTGAGATAGGATGCCATGTGCATTTGGAGAGCCCCTGATGTGCCTAAACAGTGGAAACTCCCCACAAGTAAACCCATTTTGGAAATTAGACCCCCCAAGGAACTTTTCTAGATGTGTGGTGAGAGCTCTGAACCCTCAAGAGCTTCACAGAAGTTTATAACATAGAGCCGTAAAATTAAAAAATCATATTTTTTCCACAAGAATGATCTTTTCATCCACAATTTTTATTTTCCCAAGGGTAAGAGGACTCCAAAAGTTGTTGAGCAATTTCTCCTGAGTGCGCAGATACCCCATATGTGGGGGTAAACCATTGTGTGCGTGCATGGCAGAGCTCAGAAGGGAAGGAGCACCGTTTGACCTTTTCAATGTAAAATTGGCTGAAATTGAGATTGGACGCCATGTCACGTTTGGAGAGCCCCTGATGTGCCTAAACAGTGGAAACCCCCCACAAGTGACCCTATTTTGGAAACTAGACCCCCCAAGCAGCTTATCTAGATGTGTGGTGAGCACTTTGAACCCACAAGTGCTTCACAGAAGTTTATAACGTAGAGCCGTGAAAATAAAATAATCATATTTTTTTTACACAAAAATGATCTTTTTGCCCATAAATGTCTATTTTCACAAGGGTAACAGGAGAAATAGAATGCCAAAAGTTGTTGTGCAATTTGTCCTGAGTACAATGATACCCCATATGTGAGGTGTAACCACTGTTTGGGTGCATGGAAGAGCTCATAAGGGAAGGAGCGCTGTTTTGGAATACAGACTTTGATGGAATGATCTGCGGGCGTCACGTTGCATTTGCAGAGGCCCTGATGTGCGTAAACTGTGGAAACCTCCCACAAGTGACACCATTTTGGAAACTAGACCTCCCAAGGAACTTATCTAGATGTGTGGTGAGCACTTTGAACCCCCAAGAGCTTCACAGAAGTTTATAACGTAGGTTATAATGAAGTTTATAATGTATTGCCCCCAAATTTTTATTTTCACAAGGGTAACAGGAGAGTTAGACCCCACAAGTTGTTGTTCAATTTGTCCTTAGTACGCTGATACCCCATATGTGGGGGTAAACCACTGTGGTCGTCTTACTGCAATCCTTGGGAGGTAGAATGTACAAATCCATAAAAGGTGAAGAATTGGTTTTATTTTTTACGCCATTCCTTGTGCCGTATTAGTGATATGGCGACTTAATTCCTCAGCTCGGTGCGATTACAGCGATACCAGATTTATATCCTTTTTCATGTTTAGCTTCTGTCACACACTAAAAGACGCTTTTTTGGAAGAATTTTTTGCAAGAAATGTTTGCATCGCCGTATTATGAGTGCTATAATTTTTCCATATTCCGGCCGACAGAGTCATGTGCAGACTAGTTTTTTGCGGGACGAGCTGACGTTTTTATTGGTACCATTTTCGGGCACATAGCGCTTTTTGATCGCTTTCTATTCCGATTTTTGTGGCGGCAGAATGAACAAAAATTAGCATTTATTGCACTTTTTCCAAGCGGTATGATGATACCGCTTGGAAAAAGTATAATTTGCTACTTTTTTGTGTTTTTTTTTTTTTTACGGCATTCACTGAAGGGGTTAACTAGGGTGACACTTTTATAGATGGGATTTTTACGGACGTGGAAATATGACGCATGTGTTTTTTTTTTTATTTTATTTTTTTACATAAAAATGTGTATTTTTAGGGGATTTTTTAAATTATTTTGTTCTTCTTTTTTTTTTTACCATGCCCCTTTATGGGACTTTCACTTTAGGTATAATACATTACAATGCTGGAAATTTCAGCCTCTCCTGCCCAATCACTGCTGTGTTTGGTCAGTCAGATTCACTGACCAGTCACAGCGCTTGGGGTGCAGGGACCAATTGCAAGGGTCCCTGCACCCCTTGCCGTGCCTTGTCGGCACTGAACTGTCACTGCGTGGTTACACGCAGTGACAGTTCAAAGGCAGGACTTGCACAGTCTGTCCTGTTGCGGGAAGTTACTTCCTGCCATGATGGACTGTGCACGTCCATGGACATTAAGGGGTTAAACCTATCTTGCTAACACTGACAGCTGAGGGTTGCAGCCCCCAGCTGTGAGTATTGCCTGGCAGGTCAGCAAAAATACAGGGGAACCCACGCCGTTTTTTTTTGTTTAATTATTTATTTACAGAGCTGCAGCGGCTGATGAATACTCCCATCCGCCAATCCTGCTCTCACTGTTAGGCTGAGTTCACACGTGGCGTTTTTTTCGCGTTTCCGCAGCGGTTTTAATCACGCAATTTTGCCGCGAAAACGCGAAAAATAAGCATCCCATGCATTTCTATGGGATTCCGCAATGCTGTGCTAATGCGGTTTTTACCGCGGCGGAATCGTTTCGCGGTAAAAAACGCAGCATGCTCATTAATTTGCGGAATCGCGGTCATCCCGCACCCATAGGAATGCATTGTTCCGCTTACTTCCCGCATGTGGCTGTGCACACCATGCGGAAAGTAAGTAGAACATTTGCGGATGGTACCCACGGTCCGGAGGAGAGGAGACTGTCCTCCAGGCTTTGGGTACCATATCCCTGTAAAAAATAGAATTTAGAAATAAAAAATATAGTTATTCTCACCCTCCGACGTCCCGCGCAGTCTTCCCGCTTCTCTTCACGCTTTCGTTCCCAGTAATCCTTTGCGAAAATGCCCGCGATGACGTCCGTTCTCGCGGGATCGCGAAGTCTCGCGGTCATTCGCGCGACGTCATCGCGAATAACCGCGAGACGTCGCGATCCCGCGAGAACGGACGTCATCGCGGGCATTTTCGCAAAGGATTACTGGGAACGCCTGCACGGGACGTCGGAGGGTAAGAATAACACCATTTTTTTTTTTTTTTTTTTTTCATTCTATCTTTTACTACTGATGCTGCATAGGCGGCCTCAGTAGTAAAAAATTGGTCACACTCGTCAAACACTATGTTTGACGAGTGTGACCAACCTGTCAATCAGTTCTCCAAGCGATGCTACAGATCACTTGGAAAACGCTGGCATTTTGCAAGCTAAATACGCTTGCAAAATGCTAGTTTTCAGCGGGAAATTCGCGGGAATTTAAAATGCGATTTTCCCGCGGACTGGAATTCCGGAATTCTTGCGGTAATTTCCGCGAGAGTTCCGGTACGTGTGCACTTAGCCTAATTAGTGGCAGCAGGGGTCGAATGATGGGTTCAGTAGTCCCATCAGCTGACACCAGTGGCTGGAGGTGATCTTTATACCTCTGATCACAGCTGCGAGCTCACATGGTCTTCTGACAACATGTGAATCGTGGCTCTCTGACCTCTCAGAATGTGGTAGCTTATTCCATCTGTAGATATTCTTGAGACCGGGGCTAAACGGGTAAGAGGGTCCCCTACTGGAGTAAGACTGAGCAGAGTTGGTGCTGAAAGACGGGAGAGCAGGGTCCGTCCCGGAAGCGAGCTTAGTGGGAGAGAGGGAAAGACAGGGAAAGAGGAGAAAATGTCCATTGCCAACCCTGATGCTGATGCTGTTGTGTAAAGGAAACCGTAAAGTTGATTGTTCAAGTATTGAACAGGACTGTGACAGAAAGCCCTGAGGGGGAGCTGTAGAAAGCGACAGGTATGCTGACAGAAAACTGCCATGTCTATGTGAGGGGAGGCAAGGACTCTGTTGCCCAGAGTCCTCGGCCATGACTACGGTCTTGGCTGAACCTTACACTATCATGCACATTAGAGCACAGCAAACACTGGAAGAGAGGTAGTCTTATATGGTGAGTATATCCCAAACTCTATATTTTAACTGGAAAAGTGGGGGCCCGAGGGTTTTCTTATATGCCCAGTCGTCTTATACGCCGAAAAAATACGGTATATCCCTAGCCTTGTCCAGGCGCTACCTAAACAGAACAGACCCTAGCTACTCACACACGGCTGAGTTAGCCCTAGTTCGGTCAAACAAAACAGCTATTGCCCATGGCAACCACTGATACTTGCGGTTCTCAGCACACAGCCTGTGCAGACTCTGCTCAGAGATTCTGGTCTGTCTTTCTCTTTAACTCCAGCAGGGCCGGATTAAGGTTGGTGGGGGCCCCTGGGCAGAAAATCTGGTGGGGGCCCCCATATCATTAACATTTTAGCCATAACAGTAGAGCGCGAACTGTAGCACTTAGATGTACAATCTAATCTTATCCTCTTGTTCTGCCACATTTCCACCACCACCATCATTGCATTCTCACCCACCACCCCATCATTGCCCTCTCGACCATCACCCCATCATTGTCTTCTCCCCATCACTGCCTTCTCCATCACCCCATCACTGCTTTCTCCCCATCACTCCCATCATTGCCTGCTCCATCACCCCATCACTCCCATCTTTGTCTGCTCCATCACCCCCATCATTGCCTGCTCCATCACGCCATCACTCCCATCATTGCCTTCTCCATCACCCCATCACTCCCATCATTGCCTTCTCCATCACCCCATCACTGCGTTCTCCATCACCCCATCACTGCCTTCCCCCATCACTCCCATCATTGCCTGCTCCATCACCCCATCATTGTCTGCTCCATCACCCCATCACTGCCTGCTCCATCACCCCATCACTGCCTGCTCCATCACCCCCATCACTGCCTGCTCCATCACCCCATCATTGCCTGCTCCATCACCCCATAACTCCCATCATTGTCTGCTCCATCACCCTATCACTGCCTGCTCCATCACTCCCATAATTGTCTGCTCCATCACCCCATCATTGCCTGCTCCATCACCCCATCACTGCCTTCTCCATCACCCCCATCATTGTCTGCTCCATCACCCCATCACTGCCTGCTCCATCACACGGCCCCATCACTGCCTGCTCCATCACCCCCATCATTGCCTGCTCCTTCACCCCATCACTGCCTTCTAGACCATCACTCCCATGTCCCATCACTGCCTCTGCCTGCTCCATCATACACACAGATATACACACACACAGACAGACATACATACATACATACATACATACACTGATACACACATACATACACACACAAGACACCACCTCTCTCCTCTCACCTGTCCTCCGCAGCATTGCCAGCGCTTCCTCCCTCACACAGCAGCGGCCGCTGAATGATGACGTGTGAAAACAGGAAGCGCGGCCTCCAGGCAGGAAGCAGGACGGACCCTTGCCGGCCGCTCCGTTCCTGCTATTCACTGACGGCGTCTAATATTTATCCTCGCGCTGCGTTGGCGGTTGCTGCCCAGTGGTGGGGGCCCCCTTAGAAGCTCTTGTGGTGGGGGCCCCGGGGCTGAAGCCCCGCCTGCCCCTCCTATAATCCGGCCCTGAACTCCAGTCTGGTCAGTTTCCCTGAGTTGACTGACTAAGGAGAACAGCCAATCTGGTTATATGCAGGACTACGCAGGTGATTTATTTAGCTACAAAACAACAATAATAATAATAATAACTAGACGTGTATTTCCTGAAGGAAGTACAGATAGTGCTTTGAAATGGTGCCCAGGCTGCCCCTTTAAGAGAGACTTGCCTGCTGCCCCTGCAAGACTTTCAACTCAGGATCCGTTTTAACGGTGGGTGCCTCTCAGGGGCCACTTTGGCTTCAGGGTTTGATTTGGTGGGTGGGGCCCCTCAGGATCTGATTCGGTGGCCTGGGCTCCTCAGGGTTTGAATTGGTGGCCGGGATCCCTCAGGGTCCAATTTTGTGGGTGTGGCCTCTCAGGGTCTGATTTTGTGGGTGTGGCCCCTCAGGGTCCGATTTTGTGGATGTGGCCCCTCAGGGTCCGATTTTGTGGGTGGGGCCCCTCAGGGTCTGATTTTGTGGGTGGGGCCCTTATGGTCTGATTTTGTGGGTGGGGCCCCTCAGGGTACGATTTTGTGGCCGGTGCCCCTCAGGGTTCGATTTTGTGGTTGGGGCCCCTCAGGGTCCGATTTTGTGGGTGGGGCCCCAAAGGGTCTGATTTTGTTGTTTGGGCCCCTCAGAGTCCAATTTTGTGGCTGGGGCCCCTCAGGATCCGATTTTGTGGCCGGGGCCCCTCAGGGTCCGATTTTGTGGCCGGGGCCCCTCAGGATCCGATTTTGTGGGTTGGGCCCCTCAGAGTCTGATTTTGTGGCTGGGGCCCCTCAGGGTCCGATTTTGTGGGTGGGGCCCCTCAGGGTCCGATTTTGTGGGTGGAGCCCCTCAGGATCCGATTTTGAGGGTGGGGCCCCTCAGGATCCGATTTTGTGGGTGGGGCCCCTCAGGGTCCAATTTTGTGGGTGGGGCCCCTCAGTGTCCGATTCTGTGGCCGGTGCCCCTCAGGGTCCGACTTCGTGGCCGGGACCCCTCAGGGTCCGGTTTTGTGGTTGGGGCCCCTCGGTCGAATTCTGTGGCCGGCACCCCTCAGGGTCCGATTTTGTGGCCGGGGCTCCTCAGGGTCCGATTTTGTGGCCGGGGCCCCTCAGGGTCCGATTTTGTGGCCGGGGCCCCTCATGGTCCGATTTTGTGGCCGGGGCCCCTCAGGGTCCGATTTTGTGGTTGGGGCCCCTCAGGGTCTGATTTTGTGGCTGGATCCACTCAGGGTCCGATTTTTTGGGTGGGGCCCCTTAGGGTCTGATTTTGTGGGTGGAGCCCCCTAGGTCCATTTTGGTGGGCGGGGCTACTCTGGGTCCAATTTGGTGGGGGGGACACTCTGGGTCCGATTTGGTGGGCGGGCCCCACGGGGTCTGATTTGGTGGGCGGGGCTCCTCTGGGTCCGATTAGGCGGGCGGGGCCACTCTGGGGCCGTTTTGGTGGGCGGGGCCCTTCATGGTCCGACTTGGTGCACGGGGTCACTCTGGGTCCGATTTGGTGGGCGGGGCCCCTCAGGGTCCGATTTGGTGGACTGTGCCACTCTGGGTCCGTTTTGGTGGGCGGGGCCACTCTGGGTCTGATTTTTTGTGCGGGGGCACACTGGGTCTGATTTGGAGGCCAGGGTGACTCAGCCTCCGATTTGGAGGCCAGGGTGGCTCAGCCTCCGATTTGGAGCATGGGGTCACTCAGCTTTCGATTTTGCGCGCCGGCCCTTTAAGACTCATTTCGGTGCGCCGGCTCTTTAAGAATCACTTTGGCGCGTCGGCCCTTTAAGAGCCAGTTTGTCTCACTGGGCTTCTAAATCCACTTTGGCGCACATTCTCTCTTAGGGGCATGCGTCATGTGATGAAGCTAGATTTGCATTTGTGCTGTGGGTTTCGCTTTAAAAGCTGATATTATGTGGCAGAAACTGTGTCCTGTGACATTCGTAGGCGTTGGCATAGTAGCTGGGTCTGACTGCGCATATCAATGAGCTTAACTGCCATTTCAATCGCCTTAGGGCATGTTTTGTCTATGGCAAAATTTCCCCATTCAAATGCTTTGAGACAATTCATTCCAATGACAGGAAAAAAAATTTTCTAACGCAAATTGCGCAAAAACTACAAATCCGATCAACACGAAAAATACTTAGCACACCTTTCGTGGACGCTGGCTTCGAAACGACACCTCAACGGAGTCTGTGCGTGTAGCGGTTCGGGCCGCATTAATTGCGGAAATCAAGTGAATAATAATAACTAGATGTGTATTTCCTGAAGGAAGTACAGATAGTGGTTTGAAATGGTGCCTGGGCTGCCCCTTTAAGAGAGACTTGCCTGCTGCCCCTGCAAGACTTTCAACTCAGGATCCATTTTAAATGTGGGTGCCTCTCAGAGGCCACTTTGGCCTCAGGGTCTGATTTGGTGGGTGGGTCCCCTCAGGATCCGATTCGGTGGCCTGGGCTCCTCAGGATTTGAATTAGTGGCCGGGATTCCTCGGGGTCCAATTTTGTGGGTGGGGCCCCTCAGGGTCTGATTTTGTGGGTGTGGCCCCTCAGGGTCTGATTTTGTGGGTGGGTCCCCTCAGGGTCCAATTTTATGGGTGGGGCCCCTCAGGGTCCAATTTTGTGGGTGGGGCCCCTCATGGTCCGATTTTGTGGGTGGGGCCCCTCAGGGTACGATTTTGTGGCCGGGGCCCCTCAGGGTCCGATTTTGTGGCCGGGGCCCCTCAGGGTCTGATTTTATGGCCGGGGGCCTCTCAGGGTCCGATTTTGAGGGTGGGGCCCCTCAGGGTCCGATTTTGTGGGTGGGGCCCCTCAGAGTCCGATTTGGTTGGCGGGCCCCTCAGGGTCCGATTTGGTGGGTGGGGCCCCTCAGGGTCCGATTTTGAGGGCGGGGCCCCTCAGGGTCCGCTTTGGTGGGTGGGGCCCCTCAGGGTCCAATTTTGTGGGTGGGGCCCCTCTGGGTTCGATTTTGTGGCCGGGGTCTCTCAGGGTCCGATTTTGTGGCCGGGGCCCCTCAGGGTCCGATTTTGTTTCCGGGGCCCCTCAGGGTCTGATTTTGTGGCCGGGGCCCCTCAGGGTCCGATTTTGTGGTTGGGGGCCCTCAGGGTCCGATTTTGTGGTTGGGGCCCCTCAGGGTCCGGTTTTGTGGTTGGGGCCCTCAGGGTCCGATTTTGTGGCCGGGGCCCCTCAGGGTTCGATTTTGTGGTTGGGGCCCTCAGGGTCCGATTTTGTGGCCGGCGCCCCTCAGGGTCCGATTTCGTGGCCGGGGCCCCTCAGGGTCCGATTTTGTGGCCGGGGCCCCTCAGGGTCCGATTTTGTGGCCGGGGCCCCTCAGGGTCCGATTTTGTGGTTGGGCCGCTCAGGGTCCGATTTTGTGGCCGGGGCCCCTCAGGTTCCGATCTTGTGGCCGGGGCCCCTCAGGGTCCGATCTTGTGGGTGGGGCCCCTCAGGGTCCGATTTTGAGGCCGGGGCCCCTCAGGGTCCGATTTTGTGGTTGGGGCCCCTCAGGGTCTGATTTTGTGGCCGGGTCCACTCAGGGTCCGATTTTGTGGGTGGGGCGCCTTAGAGTCTGATTTTGTGGGTGGAGTCCCCTGGGTCCATTTTGGTGGGCGGGGCCACTCTGGGTCCGATTTGGTGGGCGGGGCCCCTCAGGGTCCGATTTTGTGGTTGGGGGCCCTCAGGGTCCGATTTTGTGGCCGATTTGGAGCCTGGGGTCACTCAGCTTTCGATTTGGCGCGTCGGCCCTTTAAGACTCATTTCGGTGCGCCGGCCCTTTAAGAATCACTTTGGTGCTTCGGCCCTTTAAGAGCCAGTTTGTCTCACTGGGCTTCTAAATGCACTTTGGAGCACATTCTCTTTCAGGGGCATGCGTCATGTGATGAAGCTAGATTTGCATTTGTGCTGTGGGTTTCGCTTTATGAGCTGATATTATGTGGCAGAAGCTCTCTCCTGGGGGCGTCATGTGATGTTCGTAGGCATTGGCATAGTAACTGGGTGTGCCTGTGCATATCAATGACCTCAACTGCCATTTCAATCGCCTCAGGGCATGTTTTGTCTATGGTAAAATTTCCCCATTCAAATGCATTGAGACAATTCATTCCAATGACGGGAAAAAAAATTTTCTAACGCAAATTGCGCAAAAACTACAAATCCGATCGACACGAAAAATACTTAGCACACCTCTCATGGACGCTGGCTTCGAAACGACACCTCAACGGAGTCTGTGCGTGTAGCGGTTCGGGCCGCATTAATTGCGGAAATCAACTGGAAAATAATAATAAGAAGAAGTTAGCAGCGTTCGGATTACAATATAGTGGTTTTTTCAAACCACTATAATAAGAAGAAAAATTTAGCAGCGTTCGGATTACAATATAGTGGTTTTTTCAAACCACTATAATGAAAGAAAATCAAATTTCCTACCTTTCTATCTGTCCAAAGACCAGATCTCCCAAATTAAATCCTTTTCACCCATCTGTTGGGTGAATAAAGAATTTGCCTACCTAGGAATCACCATTACAAAAAACCTGGTATCAGTCAATTTCAACACTCTATTGAATACCATTAATAAGGATACAAGCATCTACGGAGAGAAAGACCTATCATGGTGGGGCAGAATTCTCACTGTGAGAATTTTCACCCTTCCAAAAATTCTCTATGTTCTAGACTCCTTGCCTTTACCTATTTCGGTACCAGAATTAACAACCATCCAAACAAACATCAAGAACTTCATCTGGAACAATAGAAAAACCAAAACCCATCAATCATTCACCTTCAAAAATAATCTCATGGAGGTTTAGGAATCCCTAATATCACAGCTCACTATCTAACATCCTTGATCAAGAATAGTGAACACTGGCTTCCATCCAATAGCCCCCCAGCAAGGCTAGACATAGAAACCTTCATAAATAATGATAAAAACCCCCGAAACCTAATCATTAATACCCTAACAAAATGTTTCCCGGACACTACAGCTCACCCCATTTTTATTGCCACTATGTACGCTTGGAAAAAACTGGCATCCAGAAAAAAAGGTTCTTACAACCTAACAATTCTGAAAAAATTACCCCTAAATGTATTGTCTTCCCTGATCAACCAAGACTTACATAATTCATGGGATGAATATGGTATAAAAAAACAGGGGACATCTTTGATGGACCATCAATTCAAAAATTTGGCGAATTAAAAATAAAATATAGACTTCCCTCATCAATGTTGTTCCAGTTCATGATACTGAAACAACAGGTTCTATCTTTTCTCCAGAAAAAAACAAGGTTCAGAAGCACCTTTAAATCTATTCTGTAATACTGAGCACAGGATTTTCTGGAGTCATGCTTACATCTAAGACTGGCTCAACAATGACACCGATCTTACAAAAAACGCGACCATTAAAAAATGGGAAAATGATCTAAAAATTAACATATCGTGTGATGACTGGGAAGACGCTTTAAATCACACATGCGCCTCCACAATGTCCATGGCACTACAGGAAACACATTACAAAGTTATATCCAGATGGTACTTCACCCCAGCCAGGGTAGCACATTTTGATTAAGAAACCTCTCCTTTATGCTGGAGAGGTTGTGGCTCCCGTGGAAACCTTCTACATATGTTCTGGAGCTGTCCTAAACTGGCCCTATTGTGGTCACAAGTATCGGATACCATCAATAAAATATTAGGTAAGACTACTACTCTCTCCCCTCAACTTGCGCTACTATTACTTGATTTCTTAGATGTCAGTCCAGACAAAATATCCCTCATCATCCACACTCTGCTTGAAGTTAAAAATTCGATCGCATTCAATTGGAAAAATAAACCCCCCCCACCTTTCAAGATATAAAAGATAGAATTCTTCTCCACAAATCCTATGAAGAAAGATTTGCTCTGGTTAACAACCAATTAAACAAATGCTCCAAAAAATGGTCTTACTGGGACTACCTGACTCCCTAAACCTCTAACATTGCATCCGTCTTACATAATAGCGCTTCACCTCAAAGTACATGATATTTTTTTTTTTTTGCAGAAAGTCTCACTGCTCATATCTTCGACTTATTGCAACTCCGCTTTAGTCTATGTACCTATCCCGTATAACAATACTACATTTTATGTTAATGTTATGTACGATATTTATTGTACAATTTTTTCTGTTCTTCTATTTGACTTATGTCAGTCCGCTTAAATAATTACAACTGTTTAAACAACAAATTGTTTGATTGTTCAACTGTCATGTTTTGTACCCCCCTTAACCACCTTCCCTCCCCCCCTCCCATCCACCTCCCTCCTCCCCTTCTTCCCTCACGTATTACACCATTGCTGACTTGACTTACTTGTATAAATGCATATGAGTTAATGTTGAAAAATGTAAATAAAAATATGGAAAAAGGGTCCATTACACTATATGGAGCAATATATGAGGCTCATTATACCGTATGGAGCAATATACAGTGGGGCAAAAAAGTATTTAGTCAGTCAGCAATAGTGCAAGTTCCACCACTTAAAAAGATGAGAGGCGTCTGTAATTTACATCATAGGTAGACCTCAACTATGGGAGACAAACTGAGAAAAAAAATCCAGAAAATCACATTGTCTGTTTTTTTTTTTCATTTTATTTGCATATTATGGTGGAAAATAAGTATTTGGTCAGAAACAAGCAATCAAGATTTCTGGCTCTCACAGACCTGTAACTTCTTCTTTAAGAGTCTCCTCTTTCCTCCACTCATTACCTGTAGTAATGGCACCTGTTTAAACTTGTTATCAGTATAAAAAGACACCTGTGCACACCCTCTAACAGTCTGACTCCAAACTCCACTATGGTGAAGATCAAAGAGCTGTCAAAGGACACCAGAAACAAAATTGTTGCCCTGCACCAGGCTGGGAAGACTGAATCTGCAATAGCCAACCAGCTTGGAGTGAAGAAATCAACTGTGGGAGCAATAATTAGAAAATGGAAGACATACAAGACCACTGATAATCTCCCTCGATCTGGTGCTCCACGCAAAATCCCACCCCGTGGGGTCAGAATGATCACAAGAACGGTGAGCAAAAATCCCAGAACCACGCGGGGGACCTAGTGAATGAACTGCAGAGAGCTGGGACCAATGTAACAAGGCCTACTATAAGTAACACACTACGCCACCATGGACTCAGATCCTGCAGTGCCAGACGTGTCCCACTGCTTAAGCCTGTACATGTCCGGGCCCGTCTGAAGTTTGCTAGAGAGCATTTGGATGATCCAGAGGAGTTTTGGGAGAATGTCCTATGGTCTGATGAAACCAAATTGGAACTGTTTGGTAGAAACACAACTTGTCGTGTTTGGAGGAAAAAGAATACTGAGTTGCATCCATCAAACACCATACCTACTGTAAAGCATGGTGGTGGAAACATCATGCTTTGGGGCTGTTTCTCTGCAAAGGGGCCAGGACGACTGATCCGGGTACATGAAAGAATGAATGGGGCCATGTATCGTGAGATTGAGTGCAAACCTCCTTCCATCAGCAAGGGCATTGAAGATGAAACGTGGCTGGGTCTTTCAACATGACAATGATCCAAAGCACACCGCCAGGGCAACAAAGGAGTGGCTTCGTAAGAAGCATTTCAAGGTCCTGGAGTGGCCTAGCCAGTCTCCAGATTTCAACCCTATAGAAAACCTTTGGAGGGAGTTGAAAGTCCGTGTTGCCAAGCGAAAAGCCAAAAACATCACTGCTCTAGAGGAGATCTGCATGGAGGAATGGGCCAACATACCAACAACAGTGTGTGGCAACCTTGTGAAGACTTACAGAAAACGTTTGACCTCTGTCATTGCCAACAAAGGATATATCACAAAGTATTGAGATGAAATTTTGTTTCTGACCAAATACTTATTTTCCACCATAATATGCAAATAAAATGAAAAAAAAACAGACAATGTGATTTTCTGGATTTTTTTTTCTCAGTTTGTCTCCCATAGTTGAGGTCTACCTATGATGTAAATTACAGACGCCTCTCATCTTTTTAAGTGGTGGAACTTGCACTATTGCTGACTGACTAAATACTTTTTTGCCCCACTGTATGAGGCTCATTTATTCTGTATGGAGCATTATGCGTTACCCATAATACTGTATTGAGCAATATATGGGGCTCATTATACCGTATGGTGCAATATATGGGGCTCATTACTCTGTATGGAGCACTATGTGGTGCCCATAATACTGTATGGAGGACTATGCTGTCTGGTTTCTGAACTATTGTAGAATGTCCAATACATCTCACTCATGTAATGTAAAAAGTAAGAGAAATATTTGGCATTGTACTATACCTATATTTCTCTGCCGTATCTGTGCATCATGTATTGCGGTATGTGTTAAAGCTGCCCAATGAGACTCTTTGGACCAGGGCCCACAAAAACTTGGAGCTGGCCCTAACCAGCACCGTACCCAATATTCAGCTATGTAACCTAATTCTATACAGTAAAAAGTAACAGACAGTCATAAAGATGGTACATGATATTTATTTAATGAGGCAATGGAGTCCAAAGCTGCAGCAGTATCAACACTGTTACCATTAGATAGCTGCTAAATGGACTGATGGTCTCTCCCAGTATCACTGCCATAATCTTACACTTCTTCCTTGCATCTTTACAATGTTCTTCTGATGCTTCAAAGGAAGCAGTGACTACGGCATAGGGGGCAGCGAGGGTTGGAGCGGAGCCATGTGGAGATGCAACTGTGATGGTAGCAATGTTTGCATGGAAGAACTACGACTTCCTCTCCAATCTCATAGTCCATTATGCAGATGGCACAGGATTCTGCCTCTTCCTGAGATGTTATCCTTCTTGTTGGGAAGCTCTTAGTGCACAGAGCTTGTCTTTGCTGAAGAATATTAAGTTGGTTAAATTGGGCAGGTGGCGATGGTGGCCGCATATGGGGAGGAGGTGGATATACTCCCATTCCCTGCAGCTGAATGATGCGGTTAAAAAGATGGTTTGCCTGGTGTGACTGTAGAGCAGATGGGCTTGGAGCTGGGACCTCCATGGGTCTGGAGGGCTCTGCAAGGGCCAGTCTCAGTGGCGAGCGGCTTCTTTCCCTGCGATGGTGTGCTCTCTGCCACAGAGGAGCTCTGGCCCTTCTCCCTCTTGCGGTGACTTCAGTGGGGCCTGTATGATGGCCATCATTGGTAATGAGCCTTCTCTGCTCCCTTAGGCGATGGTGGAGGATTATGGCCTGACCTATAAAGAAAAAGATTACTATAATTATGCTAAATTGCAAAAAAAACACTTTTGGGCTAAATGGATAGAACTAGCTGTTGCTCTCGAATTTAGAGAGAGACGGAAACATTGTTTCATCTTTGGCCTACATAAACCTGCTCAGTATTCCTTCTCTGCAGACATTACAAAGCAGGGTGCAAATATGTTAGCATTTTGGGCTCCACGTTTAACTTTTACCCAGGGCCTCACTTTGTCTACAACTTTCCCTGACCAACCCCTAAGGAATATGAATAGATGGTGGAGGACGCACTGTGTGTCCTGAAACATCTTAGCCCAAAGAAAACCCTCAGAAAAGCTCCTATAAGGCGGAATATTCTCTCACTTACTCTGATTTTCAGGTCGGCTCAGCCACGTCTCGTTGTCAGCATTGAGCTGATGCAGCTCCCGGGACGTCATGGCTCAGTTTCTCGGGGCTGAGATGGTGAAATGTAAAGAACTAAGTTCTCTGATGGCAAAGATGATATTGTGCCAAAAAAATAAGAATCCGTGGAAGTAAATACCAGACGTACAAACAATCTAGCGCGCTTCCAAAACCAAAGTGGAGTCTCCGCAAATGCATCAACTCTGAAAATGGCGCTGAGGTCAACGAGCACAGAGATTGTATAACCTCACAACATTCTGTGTCATTGTGACATCACATGTGAGTGGAACCACGCGCTGTCATAATGGCTGACTGTCCAGTCTGTTATATGTCCTCTATATACACACATACACTCCTGGGAAACAAATGTATTCATTGTAAGAATATTACACACCTAGGAATGATAATCAGTTTTATCATTTATATCAGTGTGTGCATTATTCCCTAAACCTCAGCCACTGCAGAACATGTTTCTCATGGTGGTCCTGAAAGAAAACAAAACACAAAGTCAAGTACCAAACTCCACTACTCCTCGGTACTGCTGCCAGTGTCGTCCTCTTTCAGCAGAGGCCATTGGGTGACCACTGCAGCCAATCACTTAATTTAATAGAAATTTCCCATTAATATGTTTTATCATAATTCAAAAGAAACATTTTTAGAAAAGAAAACAGATAAATGAGATTTTCAGAAAATGGCATATATGAAGGTGGATACTAACGGTATGATATACAGAGAGAAGAATGCTGTGACTACACAGATCATGTTGGTCCATCTGATTAACCCTTAGGAAAATAATCAGGTCATATAGGGACGTACATAGAAATCCCTGAATTAGGACATCCCATTGGCCCCAGATGCTATTAAACAACCCATCGAGATGGCAGAGACCTCCTTGTTTGACTTCTTAGATTCCATGGTTGCTGGCCACAATGGATTCTACCGGATTAAACTGCTGCAATCAGCATGGCTTGTATTAAGGCATTTACGGCTGGTTGTCAGCTGTGTAAAACAGCCGGCTGTATGGAGTGGGCTCAGCTTGTAATTCTGCTCCTTATAAATCATCCTAACTTGAGCTGTACATATATACGGTATAAGCAGGCGATGGGGCCATTCTGCTCAAGGCTCCGTCTGTACATGGGCCCCATAGTGATCTTGCAGCCTGCCGCCATTGGCTGCATGTTGCTGAGTCTATTTGAAAAAGCATATACTGTAGGAATTAATAATTACAGAGTGAACATATACAATCCCTATAAAAACTATTTTATTTCATACATATAAAAAAAAAAAACAATTTTCCAGTGAAACCATGGCAAATGCCATAATAAAAAGACCTGAACTGAGATGCTGCAAAGCCCTGCAATAAGCCTTTCTGATACCTTCCTATCCATGGAGGTTGGCACCCTAGGGATTTGGGGTACTCCACAAATGATAAGTGGTCACATTATTTATATATATGCTCCATTGTGAGGGTATGTCTTTTTACATTTATTGTGGACCCTGATGTCATGATGTGGTAATTGTTATTCTATTTTTCTGGGATTGCCTGCATTAGTTTAGGGCATTTTTTACCATTCATCTCTGCACTATTGGTCATTGTTTTCATACCTGTGATATCAGGGACCGGCAGGGCAGTAAGGGACAGTCCTCGCTGAGTGGGGGCGCCAAAATTGGGATCCCTACCTCCTCCTCCTGAGATAGCACGGCACCGATGCCTATCTCAGAGGCATCAGTCTGCACCACAAACTCTTTTTTTGAAATTTGGAGTGATCAGGACTGGTGTATCACACAGTACCCCTTTTAATTTTGTAAAGGCCTCCTCTAACTGATCATTCCAGTGGACCATCACAGATTTTTTTCCTTTTAAACAATCTGTTAAAGGCATGGACAGGGTTGCAAAGTTGGAAATGAATCGCCTGTAATATTCCACCAAACCCAAAAAGGCGTTTACCTTCTTTGTTGTGAGGGGACGGGGCCAGTTCTGAATTGCCTCGACCTTGTTCACTTGGGGCTTGAGAACTCCCCTCCCAATGACATAACCCAAGTACCGGGCTTCCTCCAACCCTATGAAACACTTCTTTGGGTTGGCAGTTAGCCCTGCTTGTCGCAGGGAGTCTACCACTGCCTGTACTTTTGCTAAGTGGCTTTCCCAATCGGTGCTGAACACAATAATATCATCTAGATAAGCTGAGGCATAGTGGCGATGGGGACGGAGAACAATATCCATTAACCTCTGGAACGTTGCTGGAGCTGTTACCCAAAGGTTAACACCTTATACTGGAACAGCCCCTCAGGTGTTATAAACTCCGTCTTTCCCTTCGCCGCCTCTGTTAGGGGTACCTGCCAATAACCTTTTGTGAGGTCCAGAGTTGTAAAATACCGTGCTTGCCCAAAGCGCTCTATCAACTCGTCAACCCGGGGCATGGGGTAGGCGTCAAACTTTGAAATGTCATTGAGCTTTCTAAAATCATTACAGAATCTTAGAGACCCATCAGGCTTGGGTATTAGATTTATTGGGCTGGCCCACTCACTCTGAGACTCTTCTATGACCCCTAAATGTAGCATCATTTTTACCTCTTCCGAGATGGCTTGTCGCCGGGCCTCAGGCACTCGATATGGCTTTAATTGGACCTTGGCCTGTGGCTCTGTGACAATGTCATGTTGGATTAGGGAGGTGCGTCCAGGGAGCTCCGAAAAAACATCTGTATTTTGGATGATGAACTCCCGGACCTCCTGAACCTGTTTAGGAGACAAAGTGTCTGCAATTTTGACCGCGGGTTGGGCTTCTCCTGCCTCGCCCCGAGGTAACGGAGCCTTTTCCATCTGAAATGCTGGCAGCAGACTATCCCCACCAAGGTGCTCTCTATCTTTCCAGGGTTTAAGCAAATTAATATGGTAAACCTGTTCTGGCTTTCTCCAACCTGGTTGGTGTACCTTGTAGTCTACTGGTCCCACCTTCTCCATGATCTCGTAGGGTCCCTGCCACCTTGTGAGAAATTTGCTATCTACGGTAGGCACAAGCACCAAAACTCGATCCCCAGGGCTAAAGGTTCTTACCCGAGCCTCCCGGTTATAGACCCAACTCTGTGACCATAGTGCTGCCTCCATATGTTCCCGGACCAAAGGTAGGACTGTCTCCATTCTCTCTCACATTTTTGCAACATGTTCTATCACACTTTTGTGGGGAGTAGGTTGGTTCTCCCGGGCCTCTTTGCCTATATCTAGTAAGCCCTGTGGATGTCTGCCGTACAATAGTTCAAAGGGCGAGAACCCCGTAGATGCCTGAGGTACCTCTCGCACTGCAAATAACAAATATGGCAATAACAGATCCCAGTCCTTCCCATCTTTGGAAACTGCCTTTTTTAACATGCACTTCAGTGTCTTATTGAATCTTTCTACCAGACCATCTGTTTGGGGAGTTCCTTCATAATTTTTTACATAAAGGGGGTTCCCTGGTCTGTTAAAATCTCTTGTGGAATTCCCACCCGTGAAAACATACCCATGAGTTCCTTTGCTATAAGCTTAGCTGATGTGTGGCGCAGAGGAATGGCCTCAGGATATCGGGTAGCATAGTCTAGAACTACAAGAATGTGTTGGTGTCCCCTTGCCGACTTATTGAGAGGCCCCACCAGGTCCATGACCACTCTCTCGATGGGTACCTCTATAATTGGCAAAGGCACCAAAGGGCTCCAAAAGTGAGACTGGGGACTGGTTACCTGGCATACTGGACAGGAGCTATAGCACTGTTTAACTTCTTCATGAACCCCTGGCCAGTAAAATCGCTGCAGAATTCGGTCGAGGGTCTTCTTTTGGCCCAAATGCCCCCCAAGTATTTTGTGGGTGTGGTCCCTCAGGGTCCGATTTTGTGGGTGGGGCCCCTCAGGGTCGGATTTTGTGGGTGGGGCACCTCAGGGTCTGATTTTGTGGGTGGGGCCCCTCTGGGTTCGATTTTGTGGCCGGGGTCTCTCAGGGTCTGATTTTGTGGTTGGGGCCCCTCAGGGTCCGATTTTGTGGCCGGTACCCCTCAGGGTCCGATTTTGTGGCCAGGGCCCCTCAGGGTTTGATTTTGTGGCCGGGGCCCCTCAGGGTCCGATTTTGTGGTTGGGGCCCCTCAGGGTCCGATTTTGTGGCTGGGGCCCTCAGGGTCCAATTTTGTGGCCGGGGCCCCTCAGGGTCCGATTTTGTGGTTGGGGCCCCTCAGGGTCTGATTTTGTGGCTGGGTCCACTCAGGGTCCGATTTTGTGGGTGGGGACCCTTAGGGTCTTATTTTGTGGATGGAGCCCCCTGGGTCCATTTTGGTGGGCGGGGCCACTCTGGGTCCGATTTGGTGGGCGGGGCCCCTCAGGGTCCGATTTGATGGGCGGGGCCCCTTGGGGTCTGATTTGGTGGGCGGGGCTCCTCAGGGTCCGATTTGGTGGGCGGGGCCACTCTTGGTCCGATTTAGTGGGCGGTGCCCCTCAGGGTCTGATTAGGTGGGCGGAGCCCCTCTGGGTCCGGTTTGGTGGGAGGGGCCCCTCTGGGTCCGATTTGGTGGGCGGGGCCCCTCTGGGTCCGATTTGGTGGGCGGGGCCCCTCTGGGTCCGATTTGGCGGGCGGGCCACTCTGGGTCTGATTTGTTGAGCGGGGCCCTTCAGGGTCCGATTTGGTGGGCGGGGTCACTCTGGGTCCGATTTGGTGGGCGGGGCCACTCTGGGTCTGATTTTTTGAGCGGGGCCACACTGGGTCCGATTTGGAGGCCAGGGTGGCTCAACCTCCGATTTGGAGGCCGGGATGGTTCAGCCTCCGATTTGGAGCCTGGGGTCACTCAGCTTTCGATTTGGCGCGTCGGCCCTTTAAGACTCATTTCTGTGCACCGGCCCTTTAAGAATCACTTTGGTGCGTCGGCCCTTTAAGAGCCAGTTTGGCTCACTGGGCTTCTAAATCCACTTTGGTGCACATTCTCTCTCAGGGGCATGTGTCATGTGATGAAGCTAGATTTGCACTTGTGCTGTGGGTTTCGCTGATATTATGTGGCAGAAGCTCTTTCCTGGGGGCGTCATGTGAAGTTCGTAGGCATTGGCATAGTAACTAGGTCTGCCTGTGCATATCAATGAGCTTAACTGCCATTTCAATTGCCTCAGGGCATGTTTTGTCTATGGCAAAATTTCCCCATTCAAATGCATTGAGACAATTCATTCGAATGACGGGAAAAAAAATTTTCTAACGCAAATTGCACAAAAACTACAAATCCGATCGACACGAAAAATACTTAGCACACCTCTCGTTGACGCTGGCTTCGAAACGACACCTCAACGGAGTCTGTGCGTGTAGCGGATCGGGCCGCATTAATTGCGGAAATCAACTGAATAATAACTAGATGTGTATTTCCTGAAGGAAGTACAGATAGTGGTTTGAAATGGTGCCCGGCCTGCCCCTTTAAGAGAGACTTGCCTGCTGCCCCTGCAAGACTTTCAACTCAGGATCCGTTTTAAATGTGGGTGCCTCTCAGGGGCCACTTTGGCCTCAGGGTCTGATTTGGTGGGTGGGGCCCCTCAGGATCCGATTCGGTGGCCTGGGCTCCTCAGGATTTGAATTAGTGGCCGGGATTCCTCAGGGTCCAATTTTGTGGGTGGGGCCCCTCGGTCTGATTTTGTGTGTATGGCCCCTCAGGGTTCGATTTTGTGGGTGTGGCCCCTCAGGGTCCGATTTTGTGGGTGGGTCCCCTCAGGGTCCAATTTTATGGGTGGGGACCCTCAGGGTCTGATTTTGTGGGTGGGGCCCCTCATGGTCCGATTTTATGGCCGGGGCCCCTCAGGGTCTGATTTTATGGCCGGGGCCCCTCAGAGTCTGATTTTGTGGGTGGGGCCCCTCAGGGTCTGATTTTGTGGCCGGGGCCCCTCAGGGTCCGATTTTGTGGCCGGAGCCCCTCAGGGTCCGATTTTGTGGCTGGGGCCCCTCAGGGTCCGATTTTGTTGGTTGGGCCCCTCAGGGTCCGATTTTGAGGGTGGGGCCCCTCAGGGCTTGAATTGTTGGCCGGGATCCCTCAGGCTCCCATTTTGTGGGTGTGGCCCCTCAGGGTCTGATTTTGTGGGTGGGGCCCCTCAGAGTCCGATTTGGTTGGCGGGGCCCCTCAGGG
Source organism: Dendrobates tinctorius (assembly GCF_039654945.1). Classification (NCBI taxonomy): domain Eukaryota; kingdom Metazoa; phylum Chordata; class Amphibia; order Anura; family Dendrobatidae; genus Dendrobates; species Dendrobates tinctorius. The sequence continues at coordinate 22,693,145 of NW_027361728.1, read as the reverse complement.
TCCGATTTTGTGGGTGGGGCCCCTCAGGGTCCGATTTGGTGGGCGGGGCCCCTCAGGGTTCGATTTGGTGGGCAGGGCCCCTCAGGGTCTGATTTTGTGGGTGGGGCCCCTCGGGGTCCGATTTTGAGGGAGGGGCCCCTCAGGGTCCGATTTTGTGGGCGGGGCCCCTCAGGGTCCGATTTGGTGGGCGGGGCCCCTCAGGGTCCGATTTGGTGGGCGGGGCCCCTCAGGGTCCAATTTTGTGGGTGGGGCCCCTCTGGGTTCGATTTTGTGGCCGGGGCCCCTCAGGGTCTGATTTTGTGGTTGGGGCCCCTCAGGGTCCGATTTTGTGGGTGGGGCCCCTCAGGGTCCGGTTTTGTAGTTGGGGGCCCTCAGGGTCCGGTTTTGTAGCCGGGGCCCCTCAGGGTCTGATTTTGTGGTTGAGGCCCCTCAGGGTCCGATTTTGTGGCCGGGGCCTCTCAGGGTCCGATTTTGTGGCCGGGGCCCCTCACGGTCCGATTTTATGGCCGGGGGCCCCTCAGGGTCCGATTTTGTGGCCGGGGTCTCTCAGGGTCCGATTTTGTGGCTGGGGCCCCTCAGAGTCTGATTTTGTGGCCGGGCCCACTCAGGGTCCGATTTTGTGGGTGGAGCCCCTGGGTCCATTTTGGTGGGCGGGGCCACTCTGGGTCCGATTTAGTGGGCGGTGCCCCTAATGGTCCGATTTGGTGGGCGGGGCCCCTCTGGGTCCGATTTGGTGGGCGGGGTCACTCTGGGTCTGATTTGGTGGGCGGGGCTCCTCAGGGTCCGATTTGATGGGCGGGGCCCCTCTGGGTCCGATTTGGTGGGCGGGGCCCCTCTGGGTCCGATTTGGTGGGCAGGGCCCTTCAGGGTCCGATGTGGTGGGCGGGGTCACTCTGGGTCCAATTTGGTGGGCGGGGCCCCTCTGGATCTGATTTGGTGGGCGGGGCCACTCTGGATCCGATTTGGTGGGCGGGGTCACTCTGGGTCCGATTTGGTGGGCGGGGTCACTCTGGGTCCGATTTGGTGGGTGCGGTCACTCTGGGTCCGATTTGGTGGGCGGAGCTCCTCAGAGTCCGATTTCGTGGATGGAGCCCTTCAGGGTCCGATTGGGTGGGCGGGGCCACTCGGAGTTTGATTTGGTGGGCGGGGCCCCTCAGGATCCGATTTGGTGGGCTGTGCCACTCTGGGTTTGATTTTTTTTAGCGGGGCCACACTGGGTCCGATTTGGAGGCCAGGGTGGCTCAGCCTCCGATTTGCAGGCCGGGGTGGCTCAGCCTCCGATTTGGAGCCTGGGGTCACTCAGCTTTCGATTTGGCACGCCGGCCCTTTAAGACTCATTTCGGTGCGCCGGCCCTTTAAGAATCACTTTGGCACGTCAGCCCATTAAGAGCCAGGGTGGCTCACTGGGCTTCTAAATCCACTTTGGCGCACATTCTCTCTCAGGGGCATGCGTCATGTGATGAAGCTAGATTTGCATTTGTGCTGTGGGTTTCGCTTTAAGAGCTGATATTATGTGACAGAACCTCTGTTCTGGAGATGTCATGTGACGTTCGTAGGCATTGGCATAGTAACTGGGTGTGCCTGCACATATCAATGAGCTCAACTGCCATTTCAATCGCCTCAGGGCATGTTTTGCCATTTCCCCATTCAAATGCATTGGAGACAGTGCATTCCAATGACGGGAAAAAAAATTTTCAAACGCAAATTGCGCAAAAACTACAAATCCGATCGACACAAAAAATACTTAGCACACCTCTCATGGACGCTGGCTTCGAAACGACACCTCAACGGAGTCTCTGCGTGTAGCGGTTCGGGCCGCATTAATTGCAGAAATCAACTGGAAAAGAAGAAGAAGAAGAACTAGATGTGTATTTCCTGAAGGAAGTACAGATAGTGGTTTGAAATGGTGCCCGGGCTGCCCCTTTAAGAGAGACTTGCCTGCTGCCCCTGCCAGACTTTCAACTCAGGATCTGTTTTAAATGTGGGTGCCTCTCAGGGGCCACTTTGGCCTCAGGGTCTGATTTGGTGGGTGGGGCCCCTCAGGATCCGATTCGGTGGCCTAGGCTCCTCAGGATTTTAATTAGTTGCCGGGATTCCTCAGGGTCCAATTTTGTGGGTGGGGCCCCTCAGGGTCTGATTTTGTGGGTGTGGCCCCTCAGGGTCGGATTTTGTGGGTGTTTGCCCCTCAGGGTCCGATTTTGTGGCCAGCACCCCTCAGGGTCCGATTTTGTGGCTGGGGCCCCTCAGGGTCCGATTTTGTGGCCGGGGCCCCTTAGGGTCCGATTTTGTGGCCGGGGCCCCTTAGGGTCTGATTTTGTGGCCGGGGCCCCTCAGGGTCCGATTTTGTGGCCGGGGCCCCTCAGGGTCTGATTTTTTGGGTGGGGCCCCTCAGGGTCCGATTTTGTGGCCCGGGGCCCCTCAGGGTCCAATTTTGTGGTTGGGGCCCCTCAGGGTCTGATTTTGTGGCCGGGTCCACTCAGGGTCCGATTTTGTGGGTGGGGTCCCTTAGGGTCTGATTTTGTGGGTGGAGCCCCCTGGGTCCATTTTGGTGGGCGGGGCTACTCTGGGTCCGATTTGGTGGGCGGGGCTCCTCAGGGTCTGATTTGGTGGGCGGGGCCCCTCGGGGTCTGATTTGGTGGGCGGGGCTCCTCAGGGTCCAATTTGGTGGGCGTGGCCTCTCTCGGTCCGATTTAGTGGGCAGTGCCCTTCATGGTCCGATTTGGTGGGCGGAGTCACTCTGGGTCCGATTTGGTGGACGGAGCTCCTCAGGGTCCGATTTGGTGGGCAGGGCCCCTCTGGGTCCGATTTGGTGGGCGGGGCCCTTCAGGGCCCGATATGGTGGGTGGGGCCACTCAGAGTCTATTTTGGTGGGCGGGGCCCCTCAGTGTCCGATTTGGTGGGCTGTGCCACTCTGGGTCTGTTTTTTGTGGGCGGGGCCACTCTGGGTCCGATTTGGAGGCCAGGGTGGCTCAGCCTCCGATTTGGAGCCTGGGGTCACTCAGCTTTCGTTTTGGCGCGTCGGCCCTTTAAGACTCATTTCGGTGCGCCGGCCCTTTACGAATCACTTTGGCGCTTCGGCCCATTAAGAGCCAGTTTGGCTCACTGGGCTTCTAAATCCATTTTGGCGCACATTCTCTCTCAGGGGCATGCGTCATGTGATGAAGCTAGATTTGCATTAGTGCTGTGGATTTTGCTTTAAGAGCTGATATTATGTGGCAGAAGCTCTTTCCTTGGGGCGTCATGTGACATTCGTAGGCGTTGGCATAGTAACTGGGTGTACCTGTGCATATCAATGAGTTCAACTGCCATTTCAATCGCCTCAGGGCATGTTTTGTCTATGGCAAAATTTCCCCATACAAATGCATTGGAGACAGTGCATTCCAATGACGGGAAAAAAAATTTCTAACGCAAATTGCACAAAAACTACAAATCCGATCGACACTAAAAATACTTAGCACACCTCTCATGGATGCTGGCTTCGAAACGACACCTCAACGGAGTCTGTGCGTGTAGCGGTTCAGGCCGCATTAATTGCGGAAATCAACTGGAAAATAATGATAATAATAAGAACTAGATGTGTATTTCCTGAAGGAAGTATAGATAGTGGTTTGAAATGGTGCCCGGGCTGCCCCTTTAAGAGAGACTTGCCTGCTGCCCCTGTAAGACTTTCAACTGAGGATCCATTTTAGCTGTGGGGGCCACTCAGGGGGCCAATTTGGTGGGCGGGGCCACTCGGGGCCATTTTGGTGGACGGGGCCACTCGGGGCCGGTTTGGTGGGCGGGGCCACTCGGGGGCCAATTTGGTGGGCGGGGTCACTCGTGGGCCAATTTGGTGGGCGGGGCTACTCAGGGTCCGATTTTGTGGCCGGGGCCCCTCAGGTTCCGATTTTGTGGCCGGGGCCCCTCAGGGTCCGATTTTGTGGGTGGGGCCCCTCAGGGTCCGATTTTGTTGGTTGGGCCCCTCAGGATCCGATTTTGAGGGTGGGGCCCCTCATGGTCCGATTTTGTGGCCGGGCCCCTCAGGGTCCGATTTTGTGGTTGGGGCCCCTCAGGGTTTGATTTTGTGGCCGAGTCTACTCAGGGTCCGATTTTGAGGGCGGGGCCCCTTAGGGTCCTATTTTGTGGTTGGGGGCCCTCAGGGTCCGATTTTGTGGGTGGGGCCCCTCAGAGTCCGATTTGGTTGGCGGGGCCCCTCAGGGTCCGATTTGGTGGGTGGGGCCTCTCAGGGTCCGATTTTGAGGGCGGGGCCCCTCAGGGTCCAATTTTGTGGGCGGGGCCCCCAGGGTCCAATTTTGTGGGTGGGGCCTCTCTGGGTTCGATTTTGTGGCCGGGGCCCCTCAGGGTCCGATTATGTGGCCGGGGCCCCTCAGGGTCCGATTTTGTGGTTGGGGCCCCTCAGGGTCCGATTTTGTGATTGGGGGCCCTCAGGGTCCGATTTTGTGGGTGGGGCCCCTCAGGGTCCGATTTGGCTGGTGGGGCCCCTCAGGGTCCGATTTGGTGGGCGGGGCCTCTCAGGGTCCGATTTTGAGGGCGGGGCTCTTCAGGGACTGATTTTGTGGGCGGGGCCCCTGAGGGTCCGATTTGGTGGGCGGGGCCCCTCAGGGTCCAATTTTGTGGGTGGGGCCCCTCTGGTTTGGATTTTGTGGCCGGGGTCTCTCAGGGTCCGATTTTGTGGCCGGGGCCCCTCAGGGTCCGATTTTGTGGTTGGGGCAACTCAGGGTCTGATTTTGTGGCCGGGTCTACTCAGGGTCCGATTTTGAGGGCTGGGCCCCTTAGGGTCCTATTTTGTGGTTGGGGGCCCTCAGGGTTCGATTTTGTGGATGGGGCCCCTCAGAGTCCGGTTTGGTTGGCGGGGCCCCTCAGGGTCCGATTTGGTGGGCGGGGCCTCTCAGGGTCCGATTTTGAGGGCGGGCCACTCAGGGTCCGATTTTGTGAGTGGAGCCCCTGAGGGTCTGATTTGGTGGGCAGGGCCCCTCTAGGTTCGATTTTGTGGCCGGGGTCTCTCAGGGTCCGATTTTGTGGCCGGGGCCCCTTAGGGTCCGATTTTGTGGTTGGGGGCCCTCAGGGTCCGATTTTGTGGGTGGGGCCCTTCAGAGTCCGATTTGGTTGGCAGGGACCCTCAGGGTCCGATTTGGTGGGCGGGGCCCCTCAGGGTCCGATTTTGTGGGCGGGGACCCTCAGGGTCCGATTTGGTGGTTGGGGGCCCCTCTGGGTTCGATTTTGTGGCCGATTTTGTGGCCGGGGTCTCTCAGGGTCCGATTTTGTGGCCGGGGCCCCTCAGGGTCCGATTTTGTGGTTGGGGCCCCTTAGGGTCCGATCTTGTGGTTGGGGGCCCTCAGGGTCCGATTTTGTGGGTGGGGCCCATCAGAGTCCGATTTGGTTGGCGGGGCCCCTCAGGGTCTGATTTGGTGGGCGGGGCCTCTCAGGGTCCGATTTTGAGGACGGGGCACCTCAGGGCCCGATTTTGTGGTTGGGGCCCCTCAGGGTCCGATTTTGTGGTTGGGGCCCCACAGGGTCCGGTTTTGTGGTTGGGGGTCCTCAGGGTCCGATTTTGTGGCTGGGGCCCCTCAGGGTCCGATTTTGTGGCCGGGACCCCTTAGGGTCCGATTTTGTGGATGGGCCGCTCAGGGTCCGATTTTGTGGCCGGGGCCCCTCAGGTTCCGATTTTGTGGCCGGGGCCCCTCAAGGTCCGATTTTGTGGGTGGGGCCCCTCAGGTTCTGATTTTGTGGCTGGGGCCCCTCAGGGTCCGATTTTGTTGGTTGGGCCCCTCAGGATCCGATTTTGAGGGTGGGGCCCCTCAGGGTCCGATTTGGTTGACGGGTCCCCTCAGGGCCCGATTTGGTGGGCGTGGCCTCTCAGGGTCCGATTTTGTGAGTGGGTCCCCTCAGGGTCCGATTTTATGGGTGGGGCCCCTCAGGATCCGATTTTATGGCCGGGGCCCCTCAAGGTCTGATTTTATGGCCGGGGCCCCTCAGGGTCTGATTTTGTGGGTGGGGCCCCTCAGGGTCTGATTTTGTGGCCGGGTCTATTCAGGGTCCGATTTTGAGGGAGGGGCCCCTTAGGGTCCTATTTTGTGGTTGGGGGCCCTCAGGGTCCGATTTTGTGGATGGGGCCCCTCAGAGTCCGATTTGGTTGACGGGGCCCCTCAGGGTCCGATTTTGAGGGTGGGTTCCCTCAGGGTCCGATTTTGTGGCCGGGGCCCCTCACGGTCCGATTTTGTGGTTGGGGCCCCTCAGGGTCTGATTTTGTGGCCGGGTCTACTCAGGGTCCGATTTTGAGGACGGGGCCCCTCAGGGTCCGATTTTGTGGGCGGGGCCCCCCAGGGTCCGATTTCGTGGGCGGGGCCCCCCAGGGTCCAATTTTGTGGGTGGGGCCCTTCTGGGTTCGATTTTGTGGTCAAGGCCCCTCAGGGTCTGATTTTATGGCCGGGGCCCCTCAGGGTCTGAATTTGTGGGTGGGGCCCTTCAGGGTCCGATTTTGTGGCCGGGGTCTCTCAGGGTCCGATTTTGTGGCTGGGGCCCCTCAGGGTCCGATTTTGTGGTTGGGGCCCCTTAGGGTCCGATTTTGTGGTTGGGGCCCTCAGGGTCCGATTTTGTGGGTGGTGCCCTCAGAGTCCGATTTGGTAGGCGGGGCCCCTCAGGGTCCGATTTGGTGGGCGGGGCCTCTCGGGGTCCAATTTTGAGGGCGGGGCCCCTCAGGGTCCGATTTTGTGGTTGGGGCCCTCAGGGTCCGATTTTGTGGGTGGTGCCCCTCAGAGTCCGATTTGGTAGGCGGGGCCCCTCAGGGTCCGATTTGGTGGGCGGGGCCTCTCAGGGTCCGATTTTGAGGGCGGGGCCCCTCAGGGTCCGATTTTGTGGGCAGGGACCCTCAGGGTCCGATTTAGTTTGTGGGGCCCCCAGGGTCCAATTTTGTGAGTGGGGCCCCTCTGGGCTCGATTTTGTGGCCGGGGTCTCTCAGGGTCCGATTTTGTGGCCGGGGCCCCTCAGGGTCCGATTTTGTGGTTGGGGCCCCTCAGGGTCCGGTTTTGTGGCCGGCGCCCCTCAGGGTCTGTTTTCGTGGCCGGGGCCCCTCAGGGTCTGATTTTGTGGCTGGGGCCCCTCAGGGTCCGGTTTTGTTGGTTGGGCCCCTCAGGATCCGATTTTGAGGGTGGAGCCCCTCAGGGTCCGATTTTGTGGCCGGGGCCCCTCAGGGTCCGATTTTTTGGTTGGGGCCCCTCAGGGTCTGATTTTGTGGCCGGGTCTACTCAGGGTCCGATTTTGAGGGCTGGGCCCCTTAGGGTCCTATTTTGTGGTTGGGGTCCCTCAGGGTCCGATTTTGTGGATGGGGCCCCTCAGAGTCCGATTTGGTTGGCGGGGCCCCTCAGGGTCCGATTTGGTGGGCGGGGCCTCTCAGGGTCCGATTTTGAGGGCGGGCCCCTCAGGGTCCGATTTTTTGAGCGGAGCCCCTGAGGGTCTGATTTGGTGGGCAGGGCCCCTCTGGGTTCGATTTTGTGGCTGGGGTCTCTCAGGGTCCGATTTTGTGGCCGGGGCCCCTTAGGGTCCGATTTTGTGGTTGGGGGCCCTCAGGGTCCGATTTTGTGGGTTGGGCCCTTCAGAGTCCGATTTGGTTGGCAGGGACCCTCAGGGTCCGATTTGGTGGGCGGGGCCCCTCAGGGTCCGATTTTGTGGGTGGGGACCCTCAGTGTCCGATTTGGTGGGCGGGGCCCACAGGGTCCAATTTTGTGGGTGGGGCCCCTCTGGGTTCGATTTTGTGGCCGGGGTCTCTCAGGGTCCGATTTTGTGGCCGGGGTCTCTCAGGGTCCGATTTTGTGGCCGGGGCCCCTCAGGGTCCGATTTTGTGGTTGGGGCCCTCAGGGTCCGATTTAGTTTGTGGGGCCCCCAGGGTCCAATTTTGTGAGTGGGGCCCCTCTGGGCTCGATTTTGTGGCCGGGGTCTCTCAGGGTCCGATTTTGTGGCCGGGGCCCCCAGGGTCCAATTTTGTGAGTGGGGCCCCTCTGGGCTCGATTTTGTGGCCGGGGTCTCTCAGGGTCCGATTTTGTGGCCGGGGCCCCTCAGGGTCCGATTTTGTGGTTGGGGCCCCATCAGGGTCCGGTTTTGTGGCCGGCGCCCCTCAGGGTCTGTTTTCGTGGCTGGGGCCCCTCAGGGTCTGATTTTGTGGCTGGGGCCCCTCAGGGTCCGGTTTTGTTGGTTGGGCCCCTCAGGATCCGATTTTGAGGGTGGAGCCCCTCAGGGTCCGATTTTGTGGCCGGGGCCCCTCAGGGTCCGATTTTTTGGTTGGGGCCCCTCAGGGTCTGATTTTGTGGCCGGGTCTACTCAGGGTCCGATTTTGAGGGCTGGGCCCCTTAGGGTCCTATTTTGTGGTTGGGGTCCCTCAGGGTCCGATTTTGTGGATGGGGCCCCTCAGAGTCCGATTTGGTTGGCGGGGCCCCTCAGGGTCCGATTTGGTGGGCGGGGCCTCTCAGGGTCCGATTTTGAGGGCGGGCCCCTCAGGGTCCGATTTTGTGAGCGGAGCCCCTGAGGGTCTGATTTGGTGGGCAGGGCCCCTCTGGGTTCGATTTTGTGGCTGGGGTCTCTCAGGGTCCGATTTTGTGGCCGGGGCCCCTTAGGGTCCGATTTTGTGGTTGGGGGCCCTTAGGGTCCGATTTTGTGGGTTGGGCCCTTCAGAGTCCGATTTGGTTGGCAGGGACCCTCAGGGTCCGATTTGGTGGGCGGGGCCCCTCAGGGTCCGATTTTGTGGGTGGGGACCCTCAGTGTCCGATTTGGTGGGCGGGGCCCACAGGGTCCAATTTTGTGGGTGGGGCCCCTCTGGGTTCGATTTTGTGGCCGGGGTCTCTCAGGGTCCGATTTTGTGGCCGGGGTCTCTCAGGGTCCGATTTTGTGGCCGGGGCCCCTCAGGGTCCGATTTTGTGGTTGGGGCCCCTTAGGGTCCGATCTTGTGGTTGGGGGCCCTCAGGGTCCGATTTTGTGGGTGGGGCCCATCTGAGTCCGATTTGGTTGGCGGGGCCCCTCAGGGTCTGATTTGGTGGGCGGGGCCTCTCAGGGTCCGATTTTGAGGACGGGGCGCCTCAGGGCCCGATTTTGTGGTTGGGGCCCCTCAGGGTCCGATTTTGTGGTTGGGGCCCCTCAGGGTCCGGTTTTGTGGTTGGGGGCCCTCAGGGTCCGATTTTGTGGCTGGGGCCCCTCAGGGTCCGATTTTGTGGCCGGGACCCCTCAGGGTCCGATTTTGTGGATGGGCCGCTCAGGGTTCGATTTTGTGGCCGGGGCCCCTCAGGTTACGATTTTGTGGCCGGGGCCCCTCAAGGTCCGATTTTGTGGCCGGGGCCCTTTAAGGTCCGATTTTGTGGGTGGGGCCCCTCAGGGTCCGATTTTGTGGCTGGGGCCCCTCAGGGTCCGATTTTGTTGGTTGGGCCCCTCAGGATCCGATTTTGAGGGTGGGGCCCCTCAGGGTCCGATTTGGTTGACGGGTCCCCTCAGGGTCCGATTTGGTGGGCGGGGCCCCTCAGGGTCCAATTTTGTGGGTGGGGCCCCTCAGGGTCCGATTTTGTGGGCGGGAACCCTCAGGGTCCGATTTTGTGGCCGGGGCCCCTCAGGGTCCGATTTTGTGGTTGTGGCCCCTCAGGGTCCGGTTTTGTGGTTGGGGGCCCTCTGGGTCCGGTTTTGTGGCCGGGGCCCCTCAGATCCGATTTGGTTGGCGGGGACCCTCAGGGTCCGATTTGGTGGCCGGGGCCCCTCAGGGTCCGATTTTTTGGGTGGGGCCCCTCAGGGTCCGATTTTGTGGCCCGGGGCCCCTCAGGGTCCAATTTTGTGGTTGGGGCCCCTCAGGGTCTGATTTTGTGGCCGGGTCCACTCAGGGTCCGATTTTGTGGGTGGGGTCCCTTAGGGTCTGATTTTGTGGGTGGAGCCCCCTGGGTCCATTTTGGTGGGCGGGGCTACTCTGGGTCCGATTTGGTGGGCGGGGCTCCTCAGGGTCTGATTTGGTGGGCGGGGCCCCTCGGGGTCTGATTTGGTGGGCGGGGCTCCTCAGGGTCCAATTTGGTGGGCGTGGCCTCTCTCGGTCCGATTTAGTGGGCAGTGCCCTTCATGGTCCGATTTGGTGGGCGGAGTCACTCTGGGTCCGATTTGGTGGACGGAGCTCCTCAGGGTCCGATTTGGTGGGCAGGGCCCCTCTGGGTCCGATTTGGTGGGCGGGGCACTTCAGGGCCCGATATGGTGGGTGGGGCCACTCAGAGTCTATTTTGGTGGGCGGGGCCCCTCAGTGTCCGATTTGGTGGGCTGTGCCACTCTGGGTCTGTTTTTTGTGGGCGGGGCCACTCTGGGTCCGATTTGGAGGCCAGGGTGGCTCAGCCTCCGATTTGGAGCCTGGGGTCACTCAGCTTTCGTTTTGGCGCGTCGGCCCTTTAAGACTCATTTCGGTGCGCCGGCCCTTTACGAATCACTTTGGCGCTTCGGCCCATTAAGAGCCAGTTTGGCTCACTGGGCTTCTAAATCCATTTTGGCGCACATTCTCTCTCAGGGGCATGCGTCATGTGATGAAGCTAGATTTGCATTAGTGCTGTGGATTTTGCTTTAAGAGCTGATATTATGTGGCAGAAGCTCTTTCCTTGGGGCGTCATGTGACATTCGTAGGCGTTGGCATAGTAACTGGGTGTACCTGTGCATATCAATGAGTTCAACTGCCATTTCAATCGCCTCAGGGCATGTTTTGTCTATGGCAAAATTTCCCCATACAAATGCATTGGAGACAGTGCATTCCAATGACGGGAAAAAAAATTTCTAACGCAAATTGCGCAAAAACTACAAATCCGATCGACACGAAAAATACTTAGCACACCTCTCATGGATGCTGGCTTCGAAACGACACCTCAACGGAGTCTGTGCGTGTAGCGGTTCAGGCCGCATTAATTGCGGAAATCAACTGGAAAATAATAATAATAATAAGAACTAGATGTGTATTTCCTGAAGGAAGTACAGATAGTGGTTTGAAATGGTGCCCGGGCTGCCCCTTTAAGAGAGACTTGCCTGCTGCCCCTGTAAGACTTTCAACTGAGGATCCATTTTAGCTGTGGGGGCCACTCAGGGGGCCAATTTGGTGGGCGGGGCCACTCGGGGCCATTTTGGTGGACGGGGCCACTCGGGGCCGGTTTGGTGGGCGGGGCCACTCGGGGGCCAATTTGGTGGGCGGGGTCACTCGTGGGCCAATTTGGTGGGCGGGGCTACTCAGGGTCCGATTTTGTGGCCGGGGCCCCTCAGGTTCCGATTTTGTGGCCGGGGCCCCTCAGGGTCCGATTTTGTGGGTGGGGCCCCTCAGGGTCCGATTTTGTTGGTTGGGCCCCTCAGGATCCGATTTTGAGGGTGGGGCCCCTCATGGTCCGATTTTGTGGCCGGGCCCCTCAGGGTCCGATTTTGTGGTTGGGGCCCCTCAGGGTTTGATTTTGTGGCCGAGTCTACTCAGGGTCCGATTTTGAGGGCGGGGCCCCTTAGGGTCCTATTTTGTGGTTGGGGGCCCTCAGGGTCCGATTTTGTGGGTGGGGCCCCTCAGAGTCCGATTTGGTTGGCGGGGCCCCTCAGGGTCCGATTTGGTGGGTGGGGCCTCTCAGGGTCCGATTTTGAGGGCGGGGCCCCTCAGGGTCCAATTTTGTGGGCGGGGCCCCCAGGGTCCAATTTTGTGGGTGGGGCCTCTCTGGGTTCGATTTTGTGGCCGGGGCCCCTCAGGGTCCGATTATGTGGCCGGGGCCCCTCAGGGTCCGATTTTGTGGTTGGGGCCCCTCAGGGTCCGATTTTGTGATTGGGGGCCCTCAGGGTCCGATTTTGTGGGTGGGGCCCCTCAGGGTCCGATTTGGCTGGTGGGGCCCCTCAGGGTCCGATTTGGTGGGCGGGGCCTCTCAGGGTCCGATTTTGAGGGCGGGGCTCTTCAGGGACTGATTTTGTGGGCGGGGCCCCTGAGGGTCCGATTTGGTGGGCGGGGCCCCTCAGGGTCCAATTTTGTGGGTGGGGCCCCTCTGGTTTGGATTTTGTGGCCGGGGTCTCTCAGGGTCCGATTTTGTGGCCGGGGCCCCTCAGGGTCCGATTTTGTGGTTGGGGCAACTCAGGGTCTGATTTTGTGGCCGGGTCTACTCAGGGTCCGATTTTGAGGGCTGGGCCCCTTAGGGTCCTATTTTGTGGTTGGGGGCCCTCAGGGTCCGATTTTGTGGATGGGGCCCCTCAGAGTCCGGTTTGGTTGGCGGGGCCCCTCAGGGTCCGATTTGGTGGGCGGGGCCTCTCAGGGTCCGATTTTGAGGGCGGGCCACTCAGGGTCCGATTTTGTGAGTGGAGCCCCTGAGGGTCTGATTTGGTGGGCAGGGCCCCTCTAGGTTCGATTTTGTGGCCGGGGTCTCTCAGGGTCCGATTTTGTGGCCGGGGCCCCTTAGGGTCCGATTTTGTGGTTGGGGGCCCTCAGGGTCCGATTTTGTGGGTGGGGCCCTTCAGAGTCCGATTTGGTTGGCAGGGACCCTCAGGGTCCGATTTGGTGGGCGGGGACCCTCAGGGTCCGATTTGGTGGTTGGGGGCCCCTCTGGGTTCGATTTTGTGGCCGATTTTGTGGCCAGGGTCTCTCAGGGTCCGATTTTGTGGCCGGGGCCCCTCAGGGTCCGATTTTGTGGTTGGGGCCCCTTAGGGTCCGATCTTGTGGTTGGGGGCCCTCAGGGTCCGATTTTGTGGGTGGGGCCCATCAGAGTCCGATTTGGTTGGCGGGGCCCCTCAGGGTCTGATTTGGTGGGCGGGGCCTCTCAGGGTCCGATTTTGAGGACGGGGCACCTCAGGGCCCGATTTTGTGGTTGGGGCCCCTCAGGGTCCGATTTTGTGGTTGGGGCCCCTCAGGGTCCGGTTTTGTGGTTGGGGGTCCTCAGGGTCCGATTTTGTGGCTGGGGCCCCTCAGGGTCCGATTTTGTGGCCGGGACCCCTTAGGGTCCGATTTTGTGGATGGGCCGCTCAGGGTCCGATTTTGTGGCCGGGGCCCCTCAGGTTCTGATTTTGTGGCCGGGGCCCCTCAAGGTCCGATTTTGTGGGTGGGGCCCCTCAGGTTCTGATTTTGTGGCTGGGGCCCCTCAGGGTCCGATTTTGTTGGTTGGGCCCCTCAGGATCCGATTTTGAGGGTGGGGCCCCTCAGGGTCCGATTTGGTTGACGGGTCCCCTCAGGGCCCGATTTGGTGGGCGTGGCCTCTCAGGGTCCGATTTTGTGAGTGGGTCCCCTCAGGGTCCGATTTTATGGGTGGGGCCCCTCAGGATCCGATTTTATGGCCGGGGCCCCTCAAGGTCTGATTTTATGGCCGGGGCCCCTCAGGGTCTGATTTTGTGGGTGGGGCCCCTCAGGGTCTGATTTTGTGGCCGGGTCTATTCAGGGTCCGATTTTGAGGGAGGGGCCCCTTAGGGTCCTATTTTGTGGTTGGGGGCCCTCAGGGTCCGATTTTGTGGATGGGGCCCCTCAGAGTCCGATTTGGTTGACGGGGCCCCTCAGGGTCCGATTTTGAGGGTGGGTTCCCTCAGGGTCCGATTTTGTGGCCGGGGCCCCTCACGGTCCGATTTTGTGGTTGGGGCCCCTCAGGGTCTGATTTTGTGGCCGGGTCTACTCAGGGTCCGATTTTGAGGACGGGGCCCCTCAGGGTCCGATTTTGTGGGCGGGGCCCCCCAGGGTCCGATTTGGTGGGCGGGGCCCCCAGGGTCCAATTTTGTGGGTGGGGCCCTTCTGGGTTCGATTTTGTGGTCAAGGCCCCTCAGGGTCTGATTTTATGGCCGGGGCCCCTCAGGGTCTGAATTTGTGGGTGGGGCCCTTCAGGGTCCGATTTTGTGGCCGGGGTCTCTCAGGGTCCGATTTTGTGGCTGGGGCCCCTCAGGGTCCGATTTTGTGGTTGGGGCCCCTTAGGGTCCGATTTTGTGGTTGGGGCCCTCAGGGTCCGATTTTGTGGGTGGTGCCCCTCAGAGTCCGATTTGGTAGGCGGGGCCCCTCAGGGTCCGATTTGGTGGGCGGGGCCTCTCAGGGTCCGATTTTGAGGGCGGGGCCCCTCAGGGTCCGATTTTGTGGTTGGGGCCCTCAGGGTCCGATTTTGTGGGTGGTGCCCCTCAGAGTCCGATTTGGTAGGCGGGGCCCCTCAGGGTCCGATTTGGTGGGCGGGGCCTCTCAGGGTCCGATTTTGAGGGCGGGGCCCCTCAGGGTCCGATTTTGTGGGCAGGGACCCTCAGGGTCCGATTTAGTTTGTGGGGCCCCCAGGGTCCAATTTTGTGAGTGGGGCCCCTCTGGGCTCGATTTTGTGGCCGGGGTCTCTCAGGGTCCGATTTTGTGGCCGGGGCCCCTCAGGGTCCGATTTTGTGGTTGGGGCCCCTCAGGGTCCGGTTTTGTGGCCGGCGCCCCTCAGGGTCTGTTTTCGTGGCCGGGGCCCCTCAGGGTCTGATTTTGTGGCTGGGGCCCCTCAGGGTCCGGTTTTGTTGGTTGGGCCCCTCAGGATCCGATTTTGAGGGTGGAGCCCCTCAGGGTCCGATTTTGTGGCCGGGGCCCCTCAGGGTCCGATTTTTTGGTTGGGGCCCCTCAGGGTCTGATTTTGTGGCCGGGTCTACTCAGGGTCCGATTTTGAGGGCTGGGCCCCTTAGGGTCCTATTTTGTGGTTGGGGTCCCTCAGGGTCCGATTTTGTGGATGGGGCCCCTCAGAGTCCGATTTGGTTGGCGGGGCCCCTCAGGGTCCGATTTGGTGGGCGGGGCCTCTCAGGGTCCGATTTTGAGGGCGGGCCCCTCAGGGTCCGATTTTTTGAGCGGAGCCCCTGAGGGTCTGATTTGGTGGGCAGGGCCCCTCTGGGTTCGATTTTGTGGCTGGGGTCTCTCAGGGTCCGATTTTGTGGCCGGGGCCCCTTAGGGTCCGATTTTGTGGTTGGGGGCCCTCAGGGTCCGATTTTGTGGGTTGGGCCCTTCAGAGTCCGATTTGGTTGGCAGGGACCCTCAGGGTCCGATTTGGTGGGCGGGGCCCCTCAGGGTCCGATTTTGTGGGTGGGGACCCTCAGTGTCCGATTTGGTGGGCGGGGCCCACAGGGTCCAATTTTGTGGGTGGGGCCCCTCTGGGTTCGATTTTGTGGCCGGGGTCTCTCAGGGTCCGATTTTGTGGCCGGGGTCTCTCAGGGTCCGATTTTGTGGCCGGGGCCCCTCAGGGTCCGATTTTGTGGTTGGGGCCCTCAGGGTCCGATTTAGTTTGTGGGGCCCCCAGGGTCCAATTTTGTGAGTGGGGCCCCTCTGGGCTCGATTTTGTGGCCGGGGTCTCTCAGGGTCCGATTTTGTGGCCGGGGCCCCCAGGGTCCAATTTTGTGAGTGGGGCCCCTCTGGGCTCGATTTTGTGGCCGGGGTCTCTCAGGGTCCGATTTTGTGGCCGGGGCCCCTCAGGGTCCGATTTTGTGGTTGGGGCCCCATCAG
This sequence comes from Dendrobates tinctorius, assembly GCF_039654945.1. NCBI lineage: Eukaryota > Metazoa > Chordata > Amphibia > Anura > Dendrobatidae > Dendrobates > Dendrobates tinctorius. Next base: position 22,677,718 of record NW_027361728.1, on the reverse strand, counting down.
GGTCCGGTTTTGTGGCCGGCGCCCCTCAGGGTCTGTTTTCGTGGCTGGGGCCCCTCAGGGTCTGATTTTGTGGCTGGGGCCCCTCAGGGTCCGGTTTTGTTGGTTGGGCCCCTCAGGATCCGATTTTGAGGGTGGAGCCCCTCAGGGTCCGATTTTGTGGCCGGGGCCCCTCAGGGTCCGATTTTTTGGTTGGGGCCCCTCAGGGTCTGATTTTGTGGCCGGGTCTACTCAGGGTCCGATTTTGAGGGCTGGGCCCCTTAGGGTCCTATTTTGTGGTTGGGGTCCCTCAGGGTCCGATTTTGTGGATGGGGCCCCTCAGAGTCCGATTTGGTTGGCGGGGCCCCTCAGGGTCCGATTTGGTGGGCGGGGCCTCTCAGGGTCCGATTTTGAGGGCGGGCCCCTCAGGGTCCGATTTTGTGAGCGGAGCCCCTGAGGGTCTGATTTGGTGGGCAGGGCCCCTCTGGGTTCGATTTTGTGGCTGGGGTCTCTCAGGGTCCGATTTTGTGGCCGGGGCCCCTTAGGGTCCGATTTTGTGGTTGGGGGCCCTTAGGGTCCGATTTTGTGGGTTGGGCCCTTCAGAGTCCGATTTGGTTGGCAGGGACCCTCAGGGTCCGATTTGGTGGGCGGGGCCCCTCAGGGTCCGATTTTGTGGGTGGGGACCCTCAGTGTCCGATTTGGTGGGCGGGGCCCACAGGGTCCAATTTTGTGGGTGGGGCCCCTCTGGGTTCGATTTTGTGGCCGGGGTCTCTCAGGGTCCGATTTTGTGGCCGGGGCCCCTCAGGGTCCGATTTTGTGGTTGGGGCCCCTTAGGGTCCGATCTTGTGGTTGGGGGCCCTCAGGGTCCGATTTTGTGGGTGGGGCCCATCTGAGTCCGATTTGGTTGGCGGGGCCCCTCAGGGTCTGATTTGGTGGGCGGGGCCTCTCAGGGTCCGATTTTGAGGACGGGGCGCCTCAGGGCCCGATTTTGTGGTTGGGGCCCCTCAGGGTCCGATTTTGTGGTTGGGGCCCCTCAGGGTCCGATTTTGTGGCCGGGGCCCCTCACGGTCCGATTTTGTGGTTGGGGCCCCTCAGGGTCTGATTTTGTGGCCGGGTCTACTCAGGGTCCGATTTTGAGGACGGGGCCCCTCAGGGTCCGATTTTGTGGGCGGGGCCCCCCAGGGTCCGATTTGGTGGGCGGGGCCCCCAGGGTCCAATTTTGTGGGTGGGGCCCTTCTGGGTTCGATTTTGTGGTCAAGGCCCCTCAGGGTCTGATTTTATGGCCGGGGCCCCTCAGGGTCTGAATTTGTGGGTGGGGCCCTTCAGGGTCCGATTTTGTGGCCGGGGTCTCTCAGGGTCCGATTTTGTGGCTGGGGCCCCTCAGGGTCCGATTTTGTGGTTGGGGCCCCTTAGGGTCCGATTTTGTGGTTGGGGCCCTCAGGGTCCGATTTTGTGGGTGGTGCCCCTCAGAGTCCGATTTGGTAGGCGGGGCCCCTCAGGGTCCGATTTGGTGGGCGGGGCCTCTCAGGGTCCGATTTTGAGGGCGGGGCCCCTCAGGGTCCGATTTTGTGGTTGGGGCCCTCAGGGTTCGATTTTGTGGGTGGTGCCCCTCAGAGTCCGATTTGGTAGGCGGGGCCCCTCAGGGTCCGATTTGGTGGGCGGGGCCTCTCAGGGTCCGATTTTGAGGGCGGGGCCCCTCAGGGTCCGATTTTGTGGGCAGGGACCCTCAGGGTCCGATTTAGTTTGTGGGGCCCCCAGGGTCCAATTTTGTGAGTGGGGCCCCTCTGGGCTCGATTTTGTGGCCGGGGTCTCTCAGGGTCCGATTTTGTGGCCGGGGCCCCTCAGGGTCCGATTTTGTGGTTGGGGCCCCTCAGGGTCCGGTTTTGTGGCCGGCGCCCCTCAGGGTCTGTTTTCGTGGCCGGGGCCCCTCAGGGTCTGATTTTGTGGCTGGGGCCCCTCAGGGTCCGGTTTTGTTGGTTGGGCCCCTCAGGATCCGATTTTGAGGGTGGAGCCCCTCAGGGTCCGATTTTGTGGCCGGGGCCCCTCAGGGTCCGATTTTTTGGTTGGGGCCCCTCAGGGTCTGATTTTGTGGCCGGGTCTACTCAGGGTCCGATTTTGAGGGCTGGGCCCCTTAGGGTCCTATTTTGTGGTTGGGGTCCCTCAGGGTCCGATTTTGTGGATGGGGCCCCTCAGAGTCCGATTTGGTTGGCGGGGCCCCTCAGTGTCCGATTTGGTGGGCGGGGCCTCTCAGGGTCCGATTTTGAGGGCGGGCCCCTCAGGGTCCGATTTTGTGAGCGGAGCCCCTGAGGGTCTGATTTGGTGGGCAGGGCCCCTCTGGGTTCGATTTTGTGGCTGGGGTCTCTCAGGGTCCGATTTTGTGGCCGGGGCCCCTTAGGGTCCGATTTTGTGGTTGGGGGCCCTCAGGGTCCGATTTTGTGGGTTGGGCCCTTCAGAGTCCGATTTGGTTGGCAGGGACCCTCAGGGTCCGATTTGGTGGGCGAGGCCCCTCAGGGTCCGATTTTGTGGGTGGGGACCCTCAGTGTCCGATTTGGTGGGCGGGGCCCACAGGGTCCAATTTTGTGGGTGGGGCCCCTCTGGGTTCGATTTTGTGGCCGGGGTCTCTCAGGGTCCGATTTTGTGGCCGGGGTCTCTCAGGGTCCGATTTTGTGGCCGGGGCCCCTCAGGGTCCGATTTTGTGGTTGGGGCCCTCAGGGTCCGATTTAGTTTGTGGGGCCCCCAGGGTCCAATTTTGTGAGTGGGGCCCCTCTGGGCTCGATTTTGTGGCCGGGGTCTCTCAGGGTCCGATTTTGTGGCCGGGGCCCCCAGGGTCCAATTTTGTGAGTGGGGCCCCTCTGGGCTCGATTTTGTGGCCGGGGTCTCTCAGGGTCCGATTTTGTGGCCGGGGCCCCTCAGGGTCCGATTTTGTGGTTGGGGCCCCTCAGGGTCCGGTTTTGTGGCCGGCGCCCCTCAGGGTCTGTTTTCGTGGCCGGGGCCCCTCAGGGTCTGATTTTGTGGCTGGGGCCCCTCAGGGTCCGGTTTTGTTGGTTGGGCCCCTCAGGATCCGATTTTGAGGGTGGAGCCCCTCAGGGTCCGATTTTGTGGCCGGGGCCCCTCAGGGTCCGATTTTTTGGTTGGGGCCCCTCAGGGTCTGATTTTGTGGCCGGGTCTACTCAGGGTCCGATTTTGAGGGCTGGGCCCCTTAGGGTCCTATTTTGTGGTTGGGGTCCCTCAGGGTCCGATTTTGTGGATGGGGCCCCTCAGAGTCCGATTTGGTTGGCGGGGCCCCTCAGGGTCCGATTTGGTGGGCGGGGCCTCTCAGGGTCCGATTTTGAGGGCGGGCCCCTCAGGGTCCGATTTTGTGAGCGGAGCCCCTGAGGGTCTGATTTGGTGGGCAGGGCCCCTCTGGGTTCGATTTTGTGGCTGGGGTCTCTCAGGGTCCGATTTTGTGGCCGGGGCCCCTTAGGGTCCGATTTTGTGGTTGGGGGCCCTCAGGGTCCGATTTTGTGGGTTGGGCCCTTCAGAGTCCGATTTGGTTGGCAGGGACCCTCAGGGTCCGATTTGGTGGGCGGGGCCCCTCAGGGTCCGATTTTGTGGGTGGGGACCCTCAGTGTCCGATTTGGTGGGCGGGGCCCACAGGGTCCAATTTTGTGGGTGGGGCCCCTCTGGGTTCGATTTTGTGGCCGGGGTCTCTCAGGGTCCGATTTTGTGGCCGGGGTCTCTCAGGGTCCGATTTTGTGGCCGGGGCCCCTCAGGGTCTGATTTTGTGGTTGGGGCCCCTTAGGGTCCGATCTTGTGGTTGGGGGCCCTCAGGGTCCGATTTTGTGGGTGGGGCCCATCTGAGTCCGATTTGGTTGGCGGGGCCCCTCAGGGTCTGATTTGGTGGGCGGGGCCTCTCAGGGTCCGATTTTGAGGACGGGGCGCCTCAGGGCCCGATTTTGTGGTTGGGGCCCCTCAGGGTCCGATTTTGTGGTTGGGGCCCCTCAGGGTCCGGTTTTGTGGTTGGGGGCCCTCAGGGTCCGATTTTGTGGCTGGGGCCCCTCAGGGTCCGATTTTGTGGCCGGGACCCCTCAGGGTCCGATTTTGTGGATGGGCCGCTCAGGGTTCGATTTTGTGGCCGGGGCCCCTCAGGTTACGATTTTGTGGCCGGGGCCCCTCAAGGTCCGATTTTGTGGCCGGGGCCCTTCAAGGTCCGATTTTGTGGGTGGGGCCCCTCAGGGTCCGATTTTGTGGCTGGGGCCCCTCAGGGTCCGATTTTGTTGGTTGGGCCCCTCAGGATCCGATTTTGAGGGTGGGGCCCCTCAGGGTCCGATTTGGTTGACGGGTCCCCTCAGGGTCCGATTTGGTGGGCGGGGCCCCTCAGGGTCCAATTTTGTGGGTGGGGCCCCTCAGGGTCCGATTTTGTGGGCGGGAACCCTCAGGGTCCGATTTTGTGGCCGGGGCCCCTCAGGGTCCGATTTTGTGGTTGTGGCCCCTCAGGGTCCGGTTTTGTGGTTGGGGGCCCTCTGGGTCCGGTTTTGTGGCCGGGGCCCCTCAGATCCGATTTGGTTGGCGGGGACCCTCAGGGTCCGATTTGGTGGGCGGGGCCCCTCAGGGTCCGATTTTGTGGGCGGGGCCCCTCAGGATCCGATTTTGTGGGCGGGGCCCCTCAGGGTCCGATTTGGTGGGCGGGGCCCCTCAGGGTCCAATTTTGTGGGTGGGGCCCCTCAGGGTCTGATTTTGTGGGTGGAGCCCCCTGGTTCCATTTTGGTGGGCGGGGTCACTCTGGGTCCGATATGGTGGGCGGGTCCCCTCGGGGTCTGATTTGGTGGGCGGGGCCCCTCTGGGGTCTGATTTGGTGGGCGGGGCTTCTCAGGGTCCGAATTGGTGGGCGGGGCCCCTCAGGGTCCGATTTGGTGGGCGGGGCCTTTCTGCTTCCGATTTCGTGGGCGGGGCCCTTCATGGTCCGATTTGGTGGGCGGGGTCACTCTCGGTCCGATTTGGTGGACGGAGCTCCTCAGGGTCCGATTTGGTGGGCAGGGCCCCTCTGGGTCCGATTTGGTGGGCGGGGCCCTTCAGGGTCCGATTTGGTTGGTGGGGCCACTCCGAGTCTGATTTGGTGGGCGGGGGCCCTCAGTGTCCGATTTGGTTTGCTGTGCCACTCTGGGTCCGTTTTTGGTGGGCGGGGCCAATCTGGGTCCGATTTGGAGGCCAGGGTGGCTCAGCCTCCGATTTTAAGGCCGGGGTGGCTCAGCCTCCGATTTAGAGCCTGGGGTCACTCAGCTTTCGATTTGGCGCGTCGGCCCTTTAAGACTCATTTCGGTGCGGCGGCCCTTTAAGAATCACTTTGGCGCTTCGGCCCTTTAAGAGCCAGTTTGGCTCACTGGGCTTCTAAATACACTTTGGCGCACATTCTCTCTCAGGGGCATGTGTCATGTGATGAAGCTAGATTTGCATTTGTGCTGTGGGTTTTGCTTTAAGAGCTGATATTATGTGGCGGAAGCTCTGTTCTGGAGATGTCATGTGACGTTCGTAGGCATTGGCATAGTAACTGGTCCTGCCTGCGCATATCAATGAGCTCAACTGCCATTTCAATCGCCTCAGGGCACGTTTTGCCATTTCCCCATTCAAATACATTGAGACAATTCATTCCAATGACGGGAAAAAAAAATTTCTAATGCAAATTGCGCAAAAACTACAAATCTGATCGACACGAAAAATACTCAGAACACCTCTCATGGACGCTGGCTTCGAAACGACACCTCAACGGAGTCTGTGTGTGTAGCGGTTCGGGCTGTATTAATTGCGGAAATCAACTTAATAATAAGAAGAAGAACTAGATGTGTATTTCCTGAAGGAAGTACAGATAGTGGTTTGAAATGGTGCCCGGGCTGCCCCTTTAAGAGAGACTTGCCTGCTGCCCCTGCAAGACTTTCAACTCAGGATACGATTTAACTGTGGGTGCCTCTCAGGGGCCACTTTGGCCTCAGGGTCTGATTTTGTGGGTGGGGCCCCTCAGGGCCCGATTTTGTGGGTGGGGCCCCTCAGGGTCCGATTTTGTGGGTGGGGCCCCTCAGGGTCCGATTTTGTGGGTGGGGCCCCTCAGGGTCCGATTTTGTGGCCGGGGCCACTCAGGGTCCGATTTGGTGGCCGGGGCCCCTCAGGGTCCGATTTTGTGGCCGGGGCCCCTCAGGGTCTGATTTGGTGGGTGGGGCCCCTCAAGGTCCCATTTTGTGGCTGGGGCCCCTCAGGGTCCGATTTTGTGGCCGGGGCCACTCATGATCCGTTTTTGGTGGCCGGAACCCCTCAGGATCCAATTTTGTGGGTGGGGCCACTCTGGGTCTGATTTGTTGAGCGGGGCCCTTCAGGGTCCGATTTGGTGGGCGGGGTCACTCTGGGTCCGATTTGGTGGGCGGGGCCACTCTGGGTCTGATTTTTTGAGCGGGGCCACACTGGGTCCGATTTGGAGGCCAGGGTGGCTCAACCTCCGATTTGGAGGCCGGGATGGTTCAGCCTCCGATTTGGAGCCTGGGGTCACTCAGCTTTCGATTTGGCGCGTCGGCCCTTTAAGACTCATTTCTGTGCACCGGCCCTTTAAGAATCACTTTGGTGCGTCGGCCCTTTAAGAGCCAGTTTGGCTCACTGGGCTTCTAAATCCACTTTGGTGCACATTCTCTCTCAGGGGCATGTGTCATGTGATGAAGCTAGATTTGCACTTGTGCTGTGGGTTTCGCTGATATTATGTGGCAGAAGCTCTTTCCTGGGGGCGTCATGTGAAGTTCGTAGGCATTGGCATAGTAACTAGGTCTGCCTGTGCATATCAATGAGCTTAACTGCCATTTCAATTGCCTCAGGGCATGTTTTGTCTATGGCAAAATTTCCCCATTCAAATGCATTGAGACAATTCATTCGAATGACGGGAAAAAAAATTTTCTAACGCAAATTGCACAAAAACTACAAATCCGATCGACACGAAAAATACTTAGCACACCTCTCGTTGACGCTGGCTTCGAAACGACACCTCAACGGAGTCTGTGCGTGTAGCGGATCGGGCCGCATTAATTGCGGAAATCAACTGAATAATAACTAGATGTGTATTTCCTGAAGGAAGTACAGATAGTGGTTTGAAATGGTGCCCGGCCTGCCCCTTTAAGAGAGACTTGCCTGCTGCCCCTGCAAGACTTTCAACTCAGGATCCGTTTTAAATGTGGGTGCCTCTCAGGGGCCACTTTGGCCTCAGGGTCTGATTTGGTGGGTGGGGCCCCTCAGGATCCGATTCGGTGGCCTGGGCTCCTCAGGATTTGAATTAGTGGCCGGGATTCCTCAGGGTCCAATTTTGTGGGTGGGGCCCCTCGGTCTGATTTTGTGTGTATGGCCCCTCAGGGTCCGATTTTGTGGGTGTGGCCCCTCAGGGTCCGATTTTGTGGGTGGGTCCCCTCAGGGTCCAATTTTATGGGTGGGGACCCTCAGGGTCCGATTTTGTGGGTGGGGCCCCTCATGGTCTGATTTTGTAGGTGGGGCCCCTCAGTATGATTTTGTGTCCGGGGCCCCTCAGGGTCCGATTTTACGGCCGGGGCCCCTCAGGGTCTGATTTTATGGCCGGGGCCCCTCAGAGTCTGATTTTGTGGGTGGGGCCCCTCAGGGTCTGATTTTGTGGCCGGGGCCCCTCAGGGTCCGATTTTGTGGCCGGAGCCCCTCAGGGTCCGATTTTGTGGCTGGGGCCCCTCAGGGTCCGATTTTGTTGGTTGGGCCCCTCAGGGTCCGATTTTGAGGGTGGGGCCCCTCAGGGCTTGAATTGTTGGCCGGGATCCCTCAGGCTCCCATTTTGTGGGTGTGGCCCCTCAGGGTCTGATTTTGTGGGTGGGGCCCCTCAGAGTCCGATTTGGTTGGCGGGGCCCCTCAGGGTCCGATTTTGTGGGTGGGGCCCCTCAGGGTCCGATTTGGTGGGCGGGGCCCCTCAGGGTTCGATTTAGTGGGCGGGGCCCCTCAGGGTCCGATTTTGTGGGTGGGGCCCCTCGGGGTCCGATTTTGAGGGAGGGGCCCCTCAGGGTCCGATTTTGTGGGCGGGGCCCCTCAGGGTCCGATTTGGTGGGCGGGGCCCCTCAGGGTCCGATTTGGTGGGTGGGGCCCCTCAGGGTCCAATTTTGTGGGTGGGGCCCCTCTGGGTTCGATTTTGTGGCCTGGGCCCCTCAGGGTCTGATTTTGTGGTTGGGGCCCCTCAGGGTCCGATTTTGTGGGTGGGGCCCCTCAGGGTCCGGTTTTGTAGTTGGGGGCCCTCAGGGTCCGGTTTTGTAGCCGGGGCCCCTCAGGGTCTGATTTTGTGGTTGAGGCCCCTCAGGGTCCGATTTTATGGCCGGGGCCTCTCAGGGTCCGATTTTGTGGCCGGGGCCCCTCACGGTCCGATTTTATGGCCGGGGGCCCCTCAGGGTCCGATTTTGTGGCCGGGGTCTCTCGGGGTCCGATTTTGTGGCTGGGGCCCCTCAGAGTCTGATTTTGTGGCCGGGCCCACTCAGGGTCCGATTTTGTGGGTGGAGCCCCTGGGTCCATTTTGGTGGGCGGGGCCACTCTGGGTCCGATTTAGTGGGCGGTGCCCCTAATGGTCCGATTTGGTGGGCGGAGCCCCTCTGGGTCCGATTTGGTGGGCGGGGTCACTCTGGGTCTGATTTGGTGGGCGGGGCTCCTCAGGGTCCGATTTGATGGGCGGGGCCCCTCTGGGTCCGATTTGGTGGGCGGGGCCCCTCTGGGTCCGATTTGGTGGGCAGGGCCCTTCAGGGTCCGATGTGGTGGGCGGGGTCACTCTGGGTCCAATTTGGTGGGCGGGGCCCCTCTGGATCTGATTTGGTGGGCGGGGCCACTCTGGATCCGATTTGGTGGGCGGGGTCACTCTGGGTCCGATTTGGTGGGCGGGGTCACTCTGGGTCCGATTTGGTGGGTGCGGTCACTCTGGGTCCGATTTGGTGGGCGGAGCTCCTCAGAGTCCGATTTCGTGGATGGAGCCCTTCAGGGTCCGATTGGGTGGGCGGGGCCACTCAGAGTTTGATTTGGTGGGCGGGGCCCCTCAGGATCCGATTTGGTGGGCTGTGCCACTCTGGGTTTGATTTTTTTTAGCGGGGCCACACTGGGTCCGATTTGGAGGCCAGGGTGGCTCAGGCTCCGATTTGCAGGCCGGGGTGGCTCAGCCTCCGATTTGGAGCCTGGGGTCACTCAGCTTTCGATTTGGCGCGCCGGCCCTTTAAGACTCATTTCGGTGCGCCGGCCCTTTAAGAATCACTTTGGCACGTCAGCCCATTAAGAGCCAGGGTGGCTCACTGGGCTTCTAAATCCACTTTGGCGCACATTCTCTCTCAGGGGCATGCGTCATGTGATGAAGCTAGATTTGCATTTGTGCTGTGGGTTTCGCTTTAAGAGCTGATATTATGTGACAGAACCTCTGTTCTGGAGATGTCATGTGACGTTCGTAGGCATTGGCATAGTAACTGGGTGTGCCTGCACATATCAATGAGCTCAACTGCCATTTCAATCGCCTCAGGGCATGTTTTGCCATTTCCCCATTCAAATGCATTGGAGACAGTGCATTCCAATGACGGGAAAAAAAATTTTCAAACGCAAATTGCGCAAAAACTACAAATCCGATCGACACAAAAAATACTTAGCACACCTCTCATGGACGCTGGCTTCGAAACGACACCTCAACGGAGTCTCTGCGTGTAGCGGTTCGGGCCGCATTAATTGCGGAAATCAACTGGAAAAGAAGAAGAAGAAGAAGAACTAGATGTGTATTTCCTGAAGGAAGTACAGATAGTGGTTTGAAATGGTGCCCGGGCTGCCCCTTTAAGAGAGACTTGCCTGCTGCCCCTGCCAGACTTTCAACTCAGGATCTGTTTTAAATGTGGGTGCCTCTCAGGGGCCACTTTGGCCTCAGGGTCTGATTTGGTGGGTGGGGCCCCTCAGGATCCGATTCGGTGGCCTGGGCTCCTCAGGATTTGAATTAGTTGCCGGGATTCCTCAGGGTCCAATTTTGTGGGTGGGGCCCCTCAGGGTCTGATTTTGTGGGTGTGGCCCCTCGGGGTCGGATTTTGTGGGTGTTTGCCCCTCAGGGTCCGATTTTGTGGCCAGCGCCCCTCAGGGTCCGATTTTGTGGCTGGGGCCCCTCAGGGTCCGATTTTGTGGCCGGGGCCCCTTAGGGTCCGATTTTGTGGCCGGGGCCCCTCAGGGTCCGATTTTGTGGCCGGGGCCCCTCAGGGTCCGATTTTTTGGGTGGGGCCCCTCAGGGTCCGATTTTGTGGCCCGGGGCCCCTCAGGGTCCAATTTTGTGGTTGGGGCCCCTCAGGGTCCGATTTTGTGGTTGGGTCCCCTCAGGGTCCGATTTTGTGGTTGGGGCCCCTCAGGGTCCGATTTTGTGGCCGCGGCCCCTCAGGGCCTGATTTTGTGGCCGCGGCCCCTCAGGGTCCGATTTTGTGGGCGGAGCCCCACTGGGTCCAATTTGGTGGGCGGGACCACTCTGGGTCCAATTTGGTGGGCGGGACCACTCTGGGTCCAATTTGGTGGGCGGGGCCTCTCAGGGTCCGATTTGGTGGGCGGGGCCCCACAGGGTCCGATTTGGTGGGTGGGGCCCCCTCAAGGTCCGATTTTGCGGCTGGGGCCCCTCAGGGTCCGATTTTGTGGCCGGGGCCACTCAGGATCCGATTTTTGTGGCCAGAACTCCTCAGGGTCCGATTTTGTGGCTGGGGCCCCTCAGGGTCCGATTTGGTGGGCGGGGCCCCTCAGGGTCCAATTTGGTGGGCAGGGCCCCTCAGGGTCCAATTTGGTGGGTTGGGCCCCTCAGGGTCCGATTTAGTGTCAGGGGCCCCTCAGGGTCCGATTTTGTGGTTGGGTCCCCTCAGGGTCCGATTTTGTGGTTGGGGCCCCTCAGGGTCCGATTTTGTGGCCGCGGCCCCTCAGGGCCTGATTTTGTGGCCGCGGCCCCTCAGGGTCCGATTTTCTGGGCGGAGCCCCACTGGGTCAAATTTGGTGGGCGGGACCACTCTGGGTCCAATTTGGTGGGCGGGACCAATCTGGGTCCAATTTGGTGGGCGGGGCCTCTCAGGGTCCAATTTGGTGGGCGGAGCCCCACAGGGTCCGATTTGGTGGGCGGGGCCCCTCAGGGTCCTATTTGGTGGGCAGGGCCTCTCTGGGTCTGATTTGGTGGGTGGGGCCACTCTGGGTAAGATTTGGAGGCTGGGGTCGCTCAGCCTCCAATTTGGAGGCCGGGGTCGTTGAGCTTCCGATTTGGAGGCCGAGGTCAAAGAGCCTCAGATTTGGAGGCAGGGGTCGATGAGCTTCCGATTTGGAGGCCGGGGTCGATGAGCCTCTGATTTGGAGGCCGGGGTGGCTCAGCCTCCGATTTGGAGGCCGGGGTGGCTCAGCCTCCGATTTGGAGGCCGGGGTGGCTCAGCCTCCGATTTGGAGGCCGGGGTGGCTCAGCCTCCGATTTGGAGGCCGGGGTGGCTCAGCCTCCGATTTGGAGGCCGGGGTGGCTCAGCCTCCGATTTGGAGGCCGGGGTGGCTCAGCCTCCGATTTGGAGGCCGGGGTCGGTCAGCCTCCGATTTGGAGGCCGGGGTCGGTCAGCCTCCGATTTGGAGGCCGGGGTGGCTCAGCCTCCGATTTGGAGGCCGGGGTGGCTCAGCCTCCGATTTGGAGGCCGGGGTGGCTCAGTCTCCGATTTGGAGGCCGGGGTGGCTCAGCCTCCGATTTGGAGGCCGGGGTGGCTCAGCCTCCGATTTGGAGGGCAGGGTGGCTCAGTCTCCGATTTGGTGTGTCGGCCCTTTAAGACTCATTTGGGTGCGCTGGCCCTTTAACAATCACTTTGGCGCGTTGGCCCTTTAAGAGCTAGTTTGGCTCACTGGGCTTCTAAATCAAATTTGGCGGACATTCTCTCTCAGGGGCATGTGTCATGTGATGAAGCTAGATTTGCATTTGTGCTGTGAGTTTCGCTTTAAGAGCTGATATTATGTGGCAGAAGCTCTGTGCTGGGGTTCAAGTGAAGTTCGTAGGCGTTGGCATAGTAACTGGGTCTGCCTGCGCATATCAATGAGCTCAACTGTCATTTCAATCGCCTCAGGGCACGTTTTGCCATTTCCTATTGAAAAGCATTGGAGACAGTGCATTTCAATGACGGGAAAAAAAATTTTCAAACGCAAATTGCGCAAAAACTACAAATCCGATCGACACGAAAAATACTTAGCACACCTCTGATGGACGCTGGCTTCGAAACGACACCTCAACGGAGTCTGTGCGTGTAGCGGTTCAGGCCGCATTAATTGCGGAAATCAACTTAATAATAATAACTAGATGTGTATTTCCTGAAGGAAGTACAGATAGTGGTTTGAAATGGTGCCCGGGCTGCCCCTGCAAGACTTTCAACTCAGGATCCGTTTTAACTGTATGTGCCTCTCAGGGGCCACTTTGGCCTCAGGGTCTGATTTGGTGGGTGGGGCCCCTCAGGATCTGATTGTTTGGCCTGGGCTCCTCAGGGCTTGAATTGTTGGCCGGGATCCCTCAGGCTCCTATTTTGTGGGTGTGGCCCCTCAGGGTCCGATTTTGTGGGTGTGGCCCCCAGGGTCCGATTTCGTGGGTGTGGCAGCTCAGGGTCCAATTTTGTGGGTGTGGCCCCTCAGGGTCCGATTTCGTGGGTGTGGCCCCTCAAGGTCTGATTTTGTGGGTGTGGTCCCTCTGGGTCCGATTTTGTGGGTGGGCCCCTCAGGGTCCGATTTTGTGAGTGGGGCCCCTCAGGGTCCGATTTTGTGGCCAGGGCCCCTCAGGATCTGATTTTGTGGCCGGATCCCCTCAGGGTCTGATTTTGTGGGTGGGGCCCCTCAGGGTCCGATTTTGTGGCCGGGTCCCCTCAGGGTCCAATTTTGTGGGTGGGGCCCTTCAGGGCCCGATTTTGTGGCCGGGGCTCCTCAGGGTCCGATTTTGTGGTTGGGGCCCCTCAGGTTCCGATTTTGTGGGTGGTGCCACTCTGGGTCTGATTTGGTAGGCAGGGCCCCTCAGGAACTGATTTTCTGGCCAGGCCCCTCAGGGTCCTATTTTGTGGGTGGGGCCCCTCAGGGTCCGATTTTGTGGTTGGGACCCCTCAGGGTCCGATTTTGTGACTGGGGCCCATCAGGGTCCGATTTTGTGACCGGGGCCCCTCAGGGTCTGATTTTGTTGGGGCCCCTCAGGGTTTGATTTTGTGGCCGGGGCCCCTCAGGGTCTGATTTTGTGGGTGGGGCCCCTTAGGGTCTGATTTTGTGGGCGGAGCCCCTCTGGGTCCAATTTGGTTGGCGTGAACACTCTGGGACCGATTTGGTGGGCGGGGCCACTCGGGGGTCGATTTAGTGGGCGGGGCCACTTGGGGGTCAATTTGGTGGGTGGGGCCACTCGGAAGCCGATTTGGTGGGTGGGGCCACTAGGGGCCCGATATGGTGGGTGGGGCCACTCGGGGCCCGATTTGGTGGGCGGGGCCACTCGGGCGATTTGGTGGGCGGGCCACTCGGGCGGTTTGGTGGGCGGGGCCACTCAGGGGCCGATTTGGTGGGAGGGGCCACTCAGGGCGATTTGGTGGGCGGGTCCACTCAGGGGGCCAATTTGGTGGGCGGGGCCACTCGGGGGCCGATTTGGTGGGCGGGGCCACTCGGGGGCCGATTTGTGGGCGGGGCTACTCTGGGTCCGATTTGGTGAGTGGAGCCCCTCTGGGTCTGATTTGGTGAGCGGAGTCCCTCTGGGTCCGATTTCTTGAGCGGGGCCACGCTGGGTCCAATTTGGAGGCCAGGGTCGATCAGCCTCCAATTTGGAGGCCGGGGTGGCTAAGCCTCCGATTTGGAGCCTGGGGTCACTCAGTTTTCGATTTGGCGCGCTGGCCCTTTAAGAATCACTTTGGCGCGTCGGCCGTTTTAGAGACAGGGTGGCTCACTGGGCTTCTAAATCCACTTTGGCGCACATTCTCTCTCAGGGGCATGCTTCATGTGATGAGGCTAGATTTGCATTTGTGCTGTGGGTTTCGCTTTAAGAGCTGATATTATGTGGCAGAAGCTCTGTCCTGGGGGCGTCATGTGATGTTCGTATGCGTTGGCATAGTAAATGGGTGTGCCTGCGCATATCAATGAGCTTTACTGCCATTTGAATTGCCTCAGGGCACGTGTTAAGTTGCCCATTGAAAAGCATTGAGACATGCATTCCAATGACGGGAAAAAAAATTTCAAACGCAAATTGTGCAAAAACTACAAATCCGATCGACACGAAAAATACTTAGCACACCTCTCGTGGATGCTGGCTTCTAAACAACACCTCAACGGAGTCTGTGCGTGTAGCGGTTCGGGCTGCATTAATTGCAGAAATCAACTGAATAAAAAGAAAAAGTTAGCAGCGTTCGGATTACAACATTAATACTAGATGTGTATTTCCTGAAGGAAGTACAGATAGTGGTTTGAAATGGTGCCCGGGCTGCCCCTTTAAGAGAGACTTGCCTGCTGCCTCTGCAAGACTTTCAACTCAGGATCCATTTTAACTGTGAGTGCCTCTCTGGGGCCACTTTGGCCTCAGGGTCTGATTTGGTGGGTGGGGCGCCTCAGGATCTGATTCCTTGGCCTGGGCTCCTCAGGGCTTGAATTGTTGGCGGGGATCCCTCAGGCTCCGATTTTGTGGGTGTGGCCCCTCAGGGTCCGATTTTGTGGGTGGGGCCCCTCAGGGTCCGATTTTGTGGGTGGGGCCCCTCAGGGTCCAATTTTGTGGGTGGGGCCCCTCAGGGTCTAATTTTGTGGCCGGATCCCCTCAGGGTCCGATTTTGTGGCCGGGGCCCCGCAGGGTCCGATTTTGTGGCCGGGGCCCCTCAGGGTCCGATTTTGTGGTTGGGGCCCCTCAGGGTCCGATTTTGTGGGTGGGGCCTCTCAGGGTTTGATTTTGTGGCCAGATCCCCTCAGGTCTGATTTTGTGGGTGGGGCCCCTCAGTGTCCGATTTTGTGGCTGGGGCCCCTCAGAGTCCGATTTTGTTGGTTGGGCCCCTCAGGATCCGATTTTGAGGGTGGGGCCCCTCAGGGTTCGATTTTGTGGCCTGGGCCCCTCAGGGTCCGATTTTGTGGTTGGGGCCCCTCAGGGTCTGATTTTGTGGCCGGGTCTACTCAGGGTCCGATTTTGAGGGTGGGGCCCCTTAGGGTCCTATTTTGTGGTTGGGGGCCCTCAGGGTCTGATTTTGTGGGTGGGGCCCCTTAGAGTCCGATTTGGTTGGCGGGGCCCCTCAGGGTCTGATTTGGTGGGCGGGGCCTCTCAGGGTCCGATTTTGAGGGAGGGGCCCCTGAGGGTCCGATTTTGAGGGCGGGGCCCCTGAGGGTCCGATTTTGTGGCCGGGGCCCCTCAGGGCCGATTTTGTGGTTGGGGGCGCTCAGGGTCCAATTTTGTGGGTGGGGCCCCTCTGGGTTCGATTTTGTGGCCGGGGTCTCTCAGGGTCAGATTTTGTGGCCGGGGCCCCTCAGGGTCCGATTTTGTGGTTGGGGCCCCTCAGGGTCCGATTTTGTGGTTGGGACCCCTCAGGGTCCGGTTTTGTGGTTGGGGCCCCTCAGGGTTCGATTTTGTGGCCGGCACCCGTCAGGGTCCGATTTCGTGGCCGGGGCCCCTCAGGGTCCGATTTTGTGGCTGGGGCCTCTCAGGGTCCGATTTTGTGGCCGGGGCCCCTCAGGGTCCGATTTTGTGGTTGGGCCGCTCAGGGTCCGATTTTGTGGCCGGGGACCCTCAGGGTCCGATTTTGTGGCTGGGGCCCCTCAGGGTCCGATTTTGTGGCTGGGGCCCCTCAGGGTCCGATTTTGTGGCCGGGGCCCCTCAGGGTCCGATTTTGTGGCTGGGGCCCCTCAGGGTCCGATTTTGTGGCCTGGGCCCCTCAGGGTCCGATTTTGTGGGTGGGGCCCCTTAGGGTCTGATTTTGTGGGTGGAGCCCCCTGGGTCCATTTTGGTGGGCAGGTCCACTCTGGGTCCGATTTTGTGGTTGGGGCCCCTCAGGGTCCGATTTTGTGGTTGGGGCCCCTCGGGGTTCAATTTTGTAGGTGGGGTCCCTCAGGGTCCGATTTTGTGGCCGGGTCCCGTCAGGGTCCGATTTTGTGGGTGGGGCCCCTCAGGGTCCGATTTTGTGGGTGGGGCCTTCAGGGTCCGATTTTGTGGGTGGAGCTCCTCAGGGTCCAATTTGGTGGGCGGGGCCACTCTGGGTCTGATTTGGTGGGCGAGGCCACTCTGGGTCCGACTTCGTGGGCGGGGCCACTCTGGGTCCGATTTGGATGCCAGGGTTGCTCAGCCTACTTTTTGTAGGCCAGGGTCTATCAGCCTCCGATTTGGAGCCTTGGGTCACTCAGCTTTCGATTTGGCGAGCCGGCCCTTTAAGACTCATTTTGGTGCGCCGGCTCTTTAAGAATCAATTTGGCGCGTCGGCCCTTTAAGAGCCAGGGTGGCTCACTGGGCTTCTAAATCCACTTTGGCGCACACATTCTCTCTCAGGGGCATGCGTCATGTGATGAAGCTAGATTTGCATTTGTGCCGTGGGTTTAGCTTTAAGAGCTGATATTATGTGGCAAAAGCTCTGTTCTGGAGATGTCATGTGACGTTCGTAGGCGTTGGCATAGTAACTGGGTCTGCCTGCGCATATCAATGAGCTCAACTGCCATTTCAATCGCCTCAGGGCACGTTTTAAGCTTCCCATTGAAAAGCATTGACACAGTGCATTCCAATGACGGGAAAAAAAAATTTCAAACGCAAATTGCGTAAAAACTACAAATCCGATCGACACGAAAAATACTTAGCACACCTCTCATGGACGCTGGCTTCGAAACGACACCTCAACGGAGTCTGTGCGTGTAGCGGTTCGGGCTGCATTAATTGCGGAAATCAACTTAATAATAAGAAGAAGAAGAAGAAGAAGAATAAGTTAGCAGCGTTCGGATTACAATATAGTGGTTTTTTCAAACCACTATAATAAGTTAGCAGCGTTCGGATTACAATATAGTGGTTTTTTCAAACCACTATAATAATAATAAGAAGAAGAAGTTAGCAGCGTTCGGATTACAATATAGTGGTTTTTTCAAACCACTATAATAAGTTAGCAGCGTTCGGATTACAATATAGTGGTTTTTTCAAACCACTATAATAATAATAATAATAATAAAACCCATCAAAGTAGAAAAATTACAAAAACTTGATGCAGTCATGTTGAGCTGGACTCAAATTTTTCTATAGAAAAATTGCAGTCACAGCACTCAACTAAAATATTAGTAGAACTTATTCCTTAGTACTGAATTGCAGCATAAAAATATTACCTCATTTCTAATACAAGTATTATAAGTATATAGAATATGTAATAGACATGCAAAAGAAGTGACAGCATCTTTATATATTCAGTTTCTCTCATGTGACATCTCTGATTATAGCCATTATTTTTACTTTTCTTCTTCCATCACAGAGCACCATGATGACATCCCCTGAGCACCGCAGAATTTACTCCAAAAAATATTTGCGTTCTGCAGGGAACCCCAGCCTATACAATTACATAAATAAATGTTTACTTTGGATCCCTAAATAAGTCCAGAACTCTTCATTATTTCAAATTCATGAACCGATTCCATGTTTACCAGATCCCGGACAAGACATACAAGGAAATACTGGACTTCTGATCTGAGAGTGGCATGGTCGCACATGTCGGGACGATATTGGAATGTGCAGTGGCAGCACAAAAATATATATATCAAACTGTGATAGGTAAAAATATATATATCAAGAGATTATTATGCTCTCAGAGTATACAGTGTAACAGACCCCCGCCAGAAATTCAGATTTTTATACCAGGCTTCCAGTGGCCCTTTGCAGTTGTTGTATGCTCCAGTGTCATTATCTCATTAGCAGTGGTAGGAACAGAACCCATGTACTTCATAACTGAACATATGCATGCTTTAGACTATTTGCTATATACACATTATTTCTTTCAAGAATTACTCCAAGATTAGTACTTGATATCTGAATACAGGGTCGTACTGGCCTGGTGGGGTACCAGTGAAATGCCCAGTTGGCTCCAGAGATAGAAAGAGGAAGAAAAAGAGTTTTTAGGGACACGGGTCCTTTAAAAGCACAGGAGGCATGGGTGAGCGCACATGCAGACCTGGCCCGCCGCCGCCGCCACCAGGGCCGGCATCACCACCCAGTGAACACAGGCAAGTGCTGGGTCCCTTGGACTAATGAGGGAAGGGGAAGACATGCTATGGGTCCTGTGAGTCGGGGAAGCCTGGTGCAAGCGCTGAACCCAGCCCCCACTCAGATGCTCACCTCTCCTCGTTCCCATCAGATACTGTCTATTCTGTATGGAGCAATATATGGGTCCCTACATAATGTATGGAGCATTACATGGGGCAATTATACTGTTTAGAGCATTATATGGGGCCCATTATACTATATTAAGCAATATATGGGGCCATTATACTGTATGGAGCATTGTATGGGGCCCATTATACTGTATGGACCAATATACAGGGCCCATTATACTGTATGGAGCATTATATGGGGCCTATTATACTGTATGGACCAATATATGGGGCCCATTATACTGTATGTAGCATTGTGTGTGGCCTTTACTCTGTATGGACCAATATATCGGGCCACTATACTGTATGGAGCACCATACGGGGCCATTATACTGTGTGGAGCAATATATGGGGCCCATTATACTTTATGGAGCAATATATGGGGCCCATTATGTACTGTATGGAGCAATATATGGGGCCCATTATACTGTATGGAGCCATATATGGGGCCAATAATTCTGTATATAAGACAATGTGGTGCCCATAATAAAGTATGGAGGACTATGTAGTGCCAATAACCCTGTATGGAGGACTATGTAGTGCCTATAATACTTATGGAGGACTATGTGGTGCCCATTATTCTATATTCAGGACTATAATGTGCCCATAATTCTGTATAGAGTACTATGTGGAGGCAATAATACTTTATGGAGGACTATATTGGGCCCATAATAATGTATGGATGTCTATATGGGGCCCATTATATACTGTATGGAGAACTATATTGTGCCCATATTTTTGTATGGAGTACTATGTTGGGCCCATAATACTATATTGAGAAATATGTGGTGCCCATAATACTGTATGAAAGACTATGTGGTGCCCATATGCATCAAATGGCCAAGTTCTCCAAAAAATATGACATAGTGGTCATGGGAGATTTCAACTATCCAGACATTTATTGGGAATTTCTCTCAGGCAAATCTAACAGGTCAAGGAAATTCTTATCTTCTCTTGCTGACAACTTTATATTCCAAAAGGTAGGGGAGAAAACAAGGGGATCTGCTACCTTGGATTTAATACTGATAAACAGGGAGGAAATGGTTGAGGAGGTAAGAGGTAGGAGGTAGCAACCATGCTATTTTAGAATAACTAGATAAGGAACTAGAGGAGGAAGACCTGTGAAGACTCAGACATCAAGGTTAGAGTTCAGAAAGGCAGATTTTAAGGGACTCAGAAAGAGAATTGGAGGGATCCAATGGCTGGATATCCTTAAGGACAAAAATGTCCAGGAAGGATGGGAAATCTTGAAAAATGATATTTTCAAAGCACAATCATTAACAATTCCAAAAGAGGAAAATACGAAGCATTTAAAGAAACCAGGATGGATGAACACAGAACTTAAACACATGCTAAAAGGAAGCATGAAATGTTTATCAAATGGAAAGAGGGAGGCATATCTAAAGAAGAATATAATGCTGTCTGCAGAACCTGCAGGGCACGAATCAGATTACTAAAGCTGACAATGATTTAAGGCTTGCAAGAAACTTCAAAAGCAATGAAAAAGGAATTTGGGGATATGTCAAAAGTAAAAGAAATCAAAAATGCCATAGGATTTTTACAGGATGAAAATGATGAAATGGTAAGAAAGGATATTGAGAAGGCTGAACTTTTAAATTCCTATTTTGCATCTGTTTTTTTTTTCAGAAAAGAAATGTAACATCAACTGATCTTCACTGTCCTATTATGGGAATAGAAGAATCCAGGATATCTTTAAACAGAAAGATAGTGAGGAAACACTTAGCTAACCTAAATGAATTCAAGTCTCCAGGTCCAGATGAATTGCACCCCAGAGTACTGAAGGAGATAGAAGAATAAATTTTTGAACCACTCTCCATAGTCTTTGAAAAGACTTGGAGAAGAGGAGAAGTCCCAGAAGACTGGAGAAGAGCAAATGTTTTTCCTATCTTCAAAAAGGGCAAGAATGTGGACGCAGGGAACTATAGGCCGGTGAGTCTGACTTCTATACCAGGAAAGATCTTTGAACAAATTATTAAACAACATGTATGTAAGTACCTGGATAAGAATGAAGTGATTACACAGAGTCAGCATGGGTTTGTAAATAATAAGTCATGTCAGACTAACTTAATTTTCTTCTATGACAGAATCACTGACTGGGTGGATCAGGGAAATGCTGTAGATATAATATATCTTGACATCAGCAAAGCATTTCGCAAAGTATCTCACAGAATCCTTATTGAAAAAATGGCTAAGTATGGAATGGACAAGGCAACTGTTAGGTGGATTCATAACTGGCTTAGTGATCGGACCCAATGAGTGGTCGTAAATGGCTGCACATCCAGTTGGAAAAATGTCTCAAGTAGGGTACCACAGGGCTCTGTCCTGGGCCCTGAATTGTTCAACATTAGTGTTGAGCATTCCGATACCGCAAGTATCGGGTATCGGCCGATACTTGCTGTATCGGAATTCCGATACCGACTTCCGATATTTTTTCAATATCGGAAGTCGGCATCGGAATCGGAAGTTCAGTTTATTGACAGCCTGACGTCATCATGATGCGCGGTGTGTGCGCATCATGATGCGCCGTCATTTCGGGCCTTCCGGGGGTCTCTGCCGGCCTGCCGGGGGGCTGTGCCGGCCTGCCGGGGGGCTGTGTGGACTGCCCGGGGTCTGTACCGGCCTGCCGGGGGGCTGTGCCGGCCTGCCGGTGGTCTGTGCACCCTGTGGGGGTCTGTACCGGCCTGCCGGGGGGCTGTGCCGGCCTGCCGGTGGTCTGTGCACCCTGTGGGGGTCTGTACCGGCCTGACGGGGGGCTGTGCCGGCCTGCCGGGGGGCTGTGCTGATGTCCGGGGGTCTGTGCAAGCATCGTCCGATGGGACTACAAGTCCCATCTGGCGATGCCTGCTACCATGACAGTGATTGACACATTAGCCAATGATGGGACAGTAGTAGTCCCATCATCCGGCTAATGTGTTAAATGTTAAAAAAAAAAAAAAAAAAAAAAAAAATACTACATACATACTACATGCATGCTACATACATACTACATGCTACATACATACTACATACATACTACATACATACTACATACATACCACATATATACTACATACATACTACATACATAACACATATATACTACATACATACTACATACATACTACATATATACTACATGCATGCTACATACATACTACATGCTACATACATACTACATACATACTACATGCATGCTACATACATACTACATGCTACATACATACTACATATATACTACATGCATGCTACATACATACTACATGCTACATACATACTACATATATACTACATACATACTACATGCATGCTACATACATACTACATGCTACATAGATACTACATACATACTACATGCATGCTACATACATACTACATGCTACATACATACTACATATATACTACATGCATGCTACATACATACTACATGCTACATACATACTACATATATACTACATACATACTACATGCATGCTACATACATACTACATGCTACATACATACTACATATATACTACATGCATGCTACATACATACTACATGCTACATACATACTACATATATACTACATACATACTACATACATGCTACATACATACTACATGCTACATACATACTACATATATACTACATACATACTACATACATACTACATGCATGCTACATACATACTACATGCTACATACATACTACATATATACTACATGCATGCTACATACATACTGCATGCTACATGCATGCTACATACATACTACATACATACTACATGCTACATACATACCACATATATACTACATACATACTACATACAATACATTCATACAATACATACATAGACATACAGTACATATAACATAGAGTAACATACTTACCAATACTTGTCACATTGTTCCCCGAAGCCATTGTCTTTTACGGAATAAATATTAACATAACAAACCACAAAAATACTCACCCACGATCCGAAGCAGTCCACGAGTGTGTCCCACGACGATCTTGGGTAGAGAACTGCAGCATCAGCTGTTGCTGCCGTTCTCTACGGGCTGCAGGAATCCAATGACGGAAGGTAGGTATCCTTCCGCACTGTATTCCTCCGCCACTTAAAAAAAAAAAAAGTCCCTAGTCTCACTTTATGCCATTGCTGCGTGGGAAATTCCCACACAGCAATGGCATAAAGTGAGACTAGGGACTTTTTTTTTTTTTAAGTGGCGGAGGAATACAGTGCGGAAGGATACCTACCTTCCGTCATTGGATTCCTGCAGCCCGTAGAGAACGGCAGCAACAGCTGATGCTGCAGTTCTCTACCCAAGATCGTCGTGGGACACACTCGTGGACTGCTTCGGATCGTGGGTGAGTATTTTTGTGGTTTGTTATGTTAATATTTATTCCGTAAAAGACAATGGCTTCGGGGAACAATGTGACAAGTATTGGTAAGTATGTTACTCTATGTTATATGTACTGTATGTCTATGTATGTATTGTATGAATGTATTGTATGTAGTATGTATGTAGTATATATGTGGTATGTATGTAGCATGTAGTATGTATGTAGTATGTATGTAGCATGCATGTAGCATGCAGTATGTATGTAGCATGCATGTAGTATATATGTAGTATGTATGTAGCATGTAGTATGTATGTAGTATGCATGTAGTATATATGTAGCATGTATGTAGCATGTAGTATGTATGTAGTATGTATGTAGTATATATGTAGTATGTATGTAGCATGTAGTATGTATGTAGCATGCATGTAGTATATATGTAGTATGTATGTAGCATGTAGTATGTATGTAGCATGCATGTAGTATGTATGTAGTATGTATGTAGTATGTATGTAGCATGTAGTATGTATGTAGCATGCATGTAGTACATATGTAGTATGTATGTAGCATGTAGTATGTATGTAGTATGTATGTAGTATGTATGTGGTATGTATGTGGTATATATGTAGTATGTAGCATGTAGTATGTATGTAGCATGCATGTAGTATATGTGTAGTATGTATGTAGCATGTAGTATGTATGTAGCATATATGTAGTATGTATGTAGTATGTATGTAGCATGCATGTAGTATATATGTAGTATGTATGTAGCATATATGTAGTATGTATGTAGCATGTAGTATGCATGTTGCATGCATGTAGTATATATGTAGTATGTATGTTGCATGTAGTATGTATGTAGTATGTATGTTGCATGTAGTATATATGTAGTATGAATGTAGCATGTATGTAGTATGTAGTATGAATGTAGCATGTATGTAGTATGCATGTTGTATGTATGTAGCATGTAATTTTTTTTTTTTTTTTTTTTACATTCAACACATTAGCCGGATGATGGGACTACTACTGTCCCATCATTGGCTAATGTGTCAATCACTGTCATGGTAGCAGGCATCGCCCGATGGGACTTGTAGTCCCATCGGACGATGCCTGCACAGACCCCCGAAGCCTGCACAGCCCCCCGGCAGGCCTGCACAGCCCCCCGGAGCCTGCACAGCCCCCCGGCAGGCCGGCACAGCCCCCCGGCAGGCTGGCACAGCCCACCGGAGCCTGCACAGCCCCCCTGGCAGGCCGGCACAGCCCCCCGGCAGGCCGGCACAGACCACCGGAGCCAGCACAGACCCCCTGGCAGGCCGGCACAGCCCCCCGAAAGGCCCGTACAGACCCCAGAGAGGCTGTACAAGGGAAAAACAGGATTTTTCTTATTCCGATACCGGAAGTCCCATAGACTTGAATGGGACTTCCGGTATCGGAATCGGCGATACCGATACTTTTTTTTAAGATCGGCCGATCCATTCCGATCCGATACTTTGAAGTATCGGACGGTATCGCTCAACTCTATTCAACATCTTTATCAATGTCTAAGATGAAGGAATTGAGGGTAAACTGATTAAATTTGCTAGCACAAAGCTAGAAGGGATAGCTAATACTACAGAAGAGAGAGGATTCAGAAAGATATAAATAAACTGGAGCAGTGGGCAGTAAAAAGGAAAAAGCATATACAGAATGGGAGTAATAGGGCTAAGCAACAGCATATGTGAAAAAGACTTGGGTATACTAATAGATCACAGACTGAACATGAGTCAACAGTGTGATGCAGCAGCAAAAAAGGCAAATACAATTCTAGGATGTATTAACAGAAGCATACAGTCTAGATCACATGAAGTCATTATTGCCTTCTACTCCTCTTTGGTCAGACCTCATCTGGAATACTGTATCCAGTTTTGGGCACCACATTTTAAAAAAGACATCAACAAACTGGAGCAAGTTCAGAGAAGAGCGACCAGAATGGTTGCAGGATTTGGGAATGTTTAGCTTGCAAAAGAGAAGATTGAGAGGAGACTTAATAGCTGTGTACAAATATCTGAAGGGCTGTCACATTGTAGAAGGATCATCTTTATTGTCATTTGCACAAGGAAAGACTAGAAGCAATGGGATGAAACTGAATGGGAGGTGACACAGATTAGATATTAGAAAAAACTTTTTGACAGTTAGGGTGATCAATGAGTGGAACAGGCTGCCACGAGAGGTGGTGAGTTCTTCATTAAAAGTCTTCAAACAGAGGCTGGACAGCCAGACATCTGTCTGGGATGATTTAGTGAATCCTGGTTTGAGCAAGGGGGTTGGACCAGATGGCCCAGGAGGTTCCTTCCAACTCTAACTTTCTATGATTCTATGTACTGTATGGAGGACAATGTAGTACCCATATACTGAATGGAGGACTATGTGGTACCCATAATACTGTATGGAGGGATATGTCCTTATGGTCCATTTCTATTTTATTTAGGATGTGCCCACTTTTGCAAACTATATGAGGATTACTGTGACTGTTCATTTGATTATATGTTATGGCACACCTCTTTATTTAGTGGATATTTTCCTTGCACATTTATGATCATTGTCATTAACCAACCTCTGGTAGTTGGTAAATGTTTTTAGTCCTTTTTGTTATCCAATACTATATTGTTATTAGGTCTCTATGCCAACTGCACATCTTGTATCTTATACCTGATACTGTATTTTGTGGATTTGTGCTAAAGTATTTTTGACATTGTGCACCATTCACCTATATCCTTTTATTTCTTTATGCAATTTATTGTTACTATTTTTATACATTTTGTGATAAAACTATTATTATTTTTTTACATCTTTGACTCTGTACTCCATGTCTCTTGTAGGATATTGATTGAAGCGGAGTGTCAGTTTTTTTGGTCCATTTTTATATAAAATGACACAATTTTGTGTCACTTTATCATTTCTAGTTTGGATGAGATTGCTTGTACTGTGCAAACATTGTATTGTGGAGTTTCCTGTGTGTGTTTTGACAAGGAAAGACTCTTCTCCTGACAGAAAGCTTAGCCACCATAAGATACATCATACCCTGTCAGGAGTACCACCCTGAGCCATACACCACATGAGAACGCCACACATATACTGTATATAGGACTATATGTTGCCCATAATACTGTATGGAGAACTATGTGGTGTCCATATACTGTAGGGAGGACTATGTGGTGCCGATATATTGTATGGAGAACTATGTGGTGCCCACAATACTGTATGAAGGACTATGTGGTACACATAATACTGTATGGAGGACTACATGGTGCTCATAATACTGTACGTAGGACTCTACTGTCCAAATACTGTATAGAGGACTACGTGGTGCCCATAATACTGTATGTACTGTAGGTGTAAGGGGGTAAGATATAATGACTTTCATGTTTCCCTTCCCTCGGATTGTCTTCCGGTTCTTGATGTTTACAGATGTGTTTTATAATAATTGCCTGCAGTACTGCTACATGTATAACTATGTATCACTGCTCATTGATTATGGTACTGCCACTTGAATGTGTTACCATTAGTGTTGAGCGATACCGTTCGATACCCAAAAATATCGTATCGGATGGTATCGCCCGATACGAAAAAAATATCGGGTATCGCCGATTCCGATACCGGAAGTCCCATTCAAGTCAATGGGACTTCCGGTATCGGAATTAAAAAAAGGCCTTTATTTCCTTGTTGGCTAATTCTACATAATTGAAAACAAATAAGAATCATGTAGAATGTATTGTGGGAGGTGGAGGAGACATTAAAAGCATAGTGGTTTATTCAAATCACATGGCATAGCATTAATTCCAATTTTTTTTTTGAAGACGTTCGGAGTTAAAAAGATATTGACTATGTTAACTATTTTATATTTAATCAGATATGTATGTTTCGCAACTTCCATGCTCTTCACCTTCTTTTGTACTTCTCCCACACTTTCTCCTTCATGATCCGCAGCAGTAGCATTTTTTTCATCAACTTTTTCTTCACCTTATTCATCTTCTTCTTCTTCACCTTCTTCCCATTAATTTTTTTTTTCCATTCTTCATATTCTTCTTATTCAGCTATTATTAATTTTCATATGCTATTTCTTCATCTTCTTCCTATTCTTCTTTTTCTTCATTTTCATATGGTAACAGGCATTCCTGTAGTACTTATCTATAAAAGTTATAAGATTACACCTTACGTTCTGCCTGTCACAAAAGATTTACAACAGGATTTGTCCGCGTTCAGTTTGGCCTGCAGCAGCAGGCATTTTCCAGGGGCACCACGAGGAGGAACGGACTCACCCCCATTTACTGCTTAGTCTTCTTCTGCTTATAATTTTGATTTCTTCTATGCTGATTTTTTGTCTTATGCTTAATGTGCTTCTGCTTTCTGTTCTTCTGCTTTTGCTTCTTCTGCTTCTTGTTCTTCTGTCTTTTGTTCTGTATCTTGGTGGTTGTCTTCATGTTCTTTGTCCTCTTGGTCTTATTATTTAGGGTCATATTTCTGGTCTTCTTTGGTGTCGTCTTCAGGGTCGTCATCATCAGGGTCATCGTCATGGAGATCAATAAGGATTACCAAAGACAATTTCAAAAAGCTTGATCTTGGAAATGTAGCAGAAGGTACAAGAAGGATGAGAAACTGGCGAGAACCAGCAGACAGTGCTGGCACCCGGATGGATAGCAGAAGGAACAAGAGCCAATGGCACTACCGAGGACCAACTGACGGTGCTGGACCACGGTTACTAAGCAGAAGGTACCTGTGCTAAAAAGCACTACCAAGGACCAGCTGACAGTGCTGGACTTCGGATACCGAGATGGAGGCACCTAGGCCAAAGGCTGTGGCGAGAACCAGCAGACAGTGCTGGCACCCGGATGGGTAGCAGAAGGAACAAGAGCCAATGGCACTACCGAGGACCAACTGACGGTGCTTGACCACGGTTACTAAGCAGAAGGTACCTGTGCTAAAAAGCACTACCAAGGACCAGCTGACGGTGCTGGACCTCGGATACCGAGATGGAGGCACCTAGGCCAAAGGCTGTGGCGAGAACCAGCAGACAGTGCTGGCACCCGGATGGGTAGCAGAAGGAACAAGAGCCAATGGCACTACCGAGGACCAACTGACGGTGCTGGACCACGGTTACTAAGCAGAAGGTACCTGTGCTAAAAAGCACTACCAAGGACCAGCTGACGGTGCTGGACCTCGGATACCGAGATGGAGGCACCTAGGCCAAAGGCTGTGGCGAGAACCAGCAGACAGTGCTGGCACCCGGATGGGTAGCAGAAGGAACAAGAGCCAATGGCACTACCGAGGACCAACTGACGGTGCTGGACCACGGTTACTAAGCAGAAGGTACCTGTGCTAAAAAGCACTACCAAGGACCAGCTGACGGTGCTGGACCTCGGATACCGAGATGGAGGCACCTAGGCCAAAGGCTGTGGCGAGAACCAGCAGACAGTGCTGGCACCCGGATGGGTAGCAGAAGGAACAAGAGCCAATGGCACTACCGAGGACCAACTGACGGTGCTTGACCACGGTTACTAAGCAGAAGGTACCTGTGCTAAAAAGCACTACCAAGGACCAGCTGACGGTGCTGGACCTCGGATACCGAGATGGAGGCACCTAGGCCAAAGGCTGTGGCGAGAACCAGCAGACAGTGCTGGCACCCGGATGGGTAGCAGAAGGAACAAGAGCCAATGGCACTACCGAGGACCAACTGACGGTGCTGGACCACGGTTACTAAGCAGAAGGTACCTGTGCTAAAAAGCACTACCAAGGACCAGCTGACGGTGCTGGACCTCGGATACCGAGATGGAGGCACCTAGGCCAAAGGCTGTGGCGAGAACCAGCAGACAGTGCTGGCACCCGGATGGGTAGCAGAAGGAACAAGAGCCAATGGCACTACCGAGGACCAACTGACGGTGCTGGACCACGGTTACTAAGCAGAAGGTACCTGTGCTAAAAAGCACTACCAAGGACCAGCTGACGGTGCTGGACCTCGGATACCGAGATGGAGGCACCTAGGCCAAAGGCTGTGGCGAGAACCAGCAGACAGTGCTGGAACCCGGGTGGGTAGCAGAAGGTACCCATTGAAAGCAAAGTAGCCAGGCCGCAAGCCGGCCGCAGTTACCGAAACCCACAGTCCTACAGGGGGTCCATGTCCCATTGGCACTACGGATCCAGCCTTCAGTGCCATTTCCCGCAGCCCACATAGGAGTCACCTAAACTGCAGGCACCGTAGAGTCGGCTAACCCGGCCGCAAGACGACAGGACAACGGATTGGTGGCATAGTGACCTTGACACTACCCGGAAACAGCAGGCGTGCTGGAACCAGGCTGGGCAACAGGGAGTCCCCGTGCCAAAGACACTGCCGAGAACCAGGTGACGGTGCTGGAACCCAGATGTGTAGCAAAAGCTACAAGAGCCAATGGCACTACCGAGGAACAGCTGATGGTGCTGGACCACGGTTACTAGGCAGGAGGTACCTGTGCTAGAAAGCACTACCAAGGACCAGCTGACGGTGCTGG
This sequence comes from Dendrobates tinctorius, assembly GCF_039654945.1. NCBI lineage: Eukaryota > Metazoa > Chordata > Amphibia > Anura > Dendrobatidae > Dendrobates > Dendrobates tinctorius. The sequence continues at coordinate 22,648,580 of NW_027361728.1, read as the reverse complement.
ACCTCGGATACCGAGATGGAGGCACCTAGGCCAAAGGCTCTGGCGAGAACCAGCAGACAGTGCTGGAACCCGGGTGGGTAGCAGAAGGTACCCATTGAAAGCAAAGTAGCCAGGCCGCAAGCCGGCCGCAGTTACCGAAACCCACAGTCCTACAGGGGGTCCATGTCCCATTGGCACTACGGATCCAGCCTTCAGTGCCAGTTCCCGCAGCCCACATAGGAGTCACCTAAACTGCAAGCACCATAGAGTCGGCTAACCCGGCCGCAAGACGACAGGACAACGGATTGGTGGCATAGTGACCTTGACACTACCCGGAAACAGCAGGCGTGCTGGAACCAGGCTGGGCAACAGGGAGTCCCCGTGCCAAAGACACTGCCGAGCACCAACTGGCGTTGTTGGAGCCCAGGGACAATCATGGTGTAGGCCGAGGCCTACTTGGTGGTAGTTTTAGATTGTTTGTAGGCTACAACAGACTGTCAACGTGCTCCAAATAGGCATCTGTCTCCACTCTGTTTCCAGGATTTCACGTGACCAACAACACCGCCAGTTTATGCGTACAGCAGCCGTCTGCCCAATCCACACGTGTTGCTGTGTTACTGGGATTCTGTAATGTCAGCAGATCCCCTGATGTGTGTCTGCCACTGTCTCCTGCTCTGTCCACATTCCCACCGCTTGCAGTGGGAAGGTGGACAGTGCAGGAGACAGTGGCGGACACATATTGGGGGATCTGCTGACGTTACAGAACCCCAGTAACACAGGAACACGTGTGGAATGCGTGGACGGCAACTGTGAGCAGGAAGTGGCGGTGTTGGAGGTCAGGGGAAATACTAGAGACAGAGTGGAGACAGAGGCCAAATCAGAGAATGTTTAAATCTGAAGTAGTTACAATTTGGAGGCAGCAGCAGTTTGCCCTCCACACAGCAGGGGATCAGCTGACGTTACTGAACCCCACTTTCACATGAACGAGTGTGTTTTTCTGTGTGGACAGCACTTCCGAGCACCAACTGGCGGTGTTGGAGCCCAGGGACAATCATGGTGCAGGCCGAGGCCTACTAGGAGCCAGGTGTAAAGCTGAGGTATTTTGACTTTGGAGGGAGCAGGACACTTTGCCCTCCACACAGCAGGGGATCAGCTGACAATACTGACCCCCACTTTCACATGAACAAGTGTCTTTTTCTGTGTGGACAGCACTTCCGAGCACCAACTAGCGTTGTTGGAGCCCAGGGAGAACCAGGGTGCAGGCCGAGGCCTACTTGGTGGCAGTTTTAGATTGTTTGTAGGCTACAACAGGCTGTCAACGTGCTCCAATTAGGCATCTGTCTCCACTCTGTTTCCAGGATTTCACGTGACCACCAACACCGCCAGTTTATGTGTACAGTAGCCGTCTGCCCAATCCACACGTGTCCTGTGTTACTGGGATTCTGTAATGTCAGCAGATCCCCTGATGTGTGTCTGCCACTGTCTCCTGCTCTGTCCACATTCCCACCGCTTGCAGTGGGAAGGTGGACAGCGCAGGAGACAGTGGCAGACACACATTGGGGGATCTGCTGACGTAACAGAACCCCAGTAACACAGGAACAAGTGTGGAATGCGTGGACGGCAACTGTGAGCAGGAACTGGCGGTGTTGGAGGTCAGGGGAAATACTAGAGACAGAGTGGAGACAGAGGCTAAATCAGAGAATGTTTAAATCTGAAGTAGCTAAAATTTGGAGGCAGCAGCAGTTTGCCCGCCACACAGCAGGGGATCAGCTGACGTTACCGAACCCCACTTTCACATGAACGAGTGTGTTTTTCTGTGTGGACAGCACTTCAGAGCACCAACTGGCGTTTTCGGAGCCCAGGGAAAATGAGGTAGTAGGCCGAGGCCTACTTGGAGCCAGGTGTAAATCTGAGGTTGTTTGACTGTGGAGGGAGCAGGACACTTTGCCATACACACAGCAGGGGATCAGCTGACGTTACCGAACCCCACTTTCACATGAACGAGTGTGTTTTTCTGTGTGGACAGCACTTCAGAGCACCAACTGGCGTTTTCGGAGCCCAGGGAAAATGAGGTAGTAGGCCGAGGCCTACTTGGAGCCAGGTGTAAATCTGAGGTTGTTTGACTGTGGAGGGAGCAGGACACTTTGCCATACACACAGCAGGGGATCAGCTGACGTTACCGAACCCCACTTTCACATGAACGAGTGTGTTTTTCTGTGTGGACAGCACTTCTGAGCACCAACTGGCGGTGTCGGAGCCCAGGGAAAATCAGGTAGTAGGCCGAGGCCTACTTGGTGGCAGTTTGCGATTGTTTCTAGACTACTACTAACTGTCAACGTACTCCAATTAGGCCTCTGACTTCACTCTGTTTCGAGTATTTCCGCTGGCTTCCAACCACACCAGTTGCTGCTCTGAAATGCCATCTGCACAACCCACACTTGTTCCTGTGTTACTGGGGTTCTGTAGCAGCAGCTTCTCCCTAGAGGTGAGTCAGGCAATGTCTCCTGCTCTGTCCACATTTCCACTACAAGTAGTGGGAATGTAGACAAAGCAGGAGACATTGCCGTGCTCAACTCTGGAGATGAGCAGATGTTACAGGACCCAGGTACCACAGGAACAAGTGTGGATTGTGCAGACGGCACTTGAGAGCAGAAACAGGCGGTGTTGTAAGCCGGAGGAAATACTCAAAACAGAGTGGAGACAGAGGGCAAATCAGAGAACATATTAAATCAGAGGTAGTCAGAAGTTGTAGGCAGCAGGAGAGTTTGCCGTACACACAGCAGGGGATCAGCTGACGTTACCGAACCCCACTTACACATGAGCGAGTGTTTTGTCTGTGCGGACAGCACTTCCGAGCACCAACTGGCGTTGTCGGAACCCAGGGAAAATGAGGTAGTAGGCCGAGGCCTACTTGAAGCCAGGTGTAAATCTGAGGTTGTTTGACTGTGGAGGGAGCAGGACACTTTGCCATACACACAGCAGGGGATCAACTGACGTTACCGAACCCCACTTACACATGAGCGAGTGTTTTGTCTGTGCGGACAGCACTTCTGAGTACCAACTGGCGGTGTCGGAGCCCAGGGAAAATCAGGTTGTAGGCCGAGGCCTACTTGGTGGCAGTTTGCGATTGTTTCTAGACTACTACTAACTGTCAACGTACTCCAATTAGGCCTCTGTCTTCACTCTGTTTCGAGTATTTCCGCTGGCTTCCAACCACGCCAGTTGCTGCTCTGAAATGCCGTCTGCACAACCCACAATTGTTCCTGTGTTACTGGGGTTCTGTAGCAGCAGCTTCTCCCTAGAGGTGAGTCAGGCAATGTCTTCTGCTCTATCCACATTTCCACTACAAGTAGTGGGAATGTAGACAAAGGAGGAGACATTGCCGTGCTCAACTCTGGAGATGAGCAGATGTTACAGGACCCAGGTACCACAGGAACAAGTGTGGATTGTGCAGACGGCACTTGAGAGCAGAAACAGGCGGTGTTGTAGGCCGGAGGAAATACTCAAAACAGAGTGGAGACAGAGGGCAAATCAGAGAACATATTAAATCAGAGGTAGTCAGAAGTTGTAGGCAGCAGGAGAGTTTGCCGTACACACAGCAGGGGATCAGCTGACGTTACCGAACCCCACTTACACATGAGCGAGTGTTTTGTCTGTGCGGACAGCACTTCTGAGCAACAACGGGCGTTGCTGTAGCCCAGGAAATAAAGTTCAGGTCATAGAAACATGAACATTACAGGAGACCTGGATCCTGTTGCCAGCCAATTATTTATTCTGGAAGAGGACTGGCAAATTCAGGTGAGATCCAGGCCTTGTTCATTTTCACAAAAGTAAGCGGGTCAACATTATCGGCGGATAGTCGCATGCGACGGTCTGTTACCACACCACCTGCAGCACTAAAGACACATTCCGATAATACACTGGCAGCAGGGCAAGCCAGCACCTCCAATGCATACTGGCTAAGCTCTGGCCATGTATCCAGCTTAGAGACCCAATACTTGAACGGGGAAGAGCCGTCTGGGAGAACACTAACAGGGCACGACAAGTAGTCTGTCACCATCTGACGGAAACGTTGCCTCCTGCTGACTGGAGCCATCTGTGATGGTGTAGCCGTTTGTGGCGGTCCCACAAAACTTTTCCACATTTGGGCCATACTGGCCTTGCCTTGTCCTGCGGCACTGCCTCTGCTACCTCTTTGTGCAGAGCTTCCTCCACTGCCTCTACCCACATGGCTGCTTTGAAAAGCACTACCAGCAACACTTGTGGGGGGAATGGAGAACATGATGGCCTGCACAAGTGTTTCTTGGTAGTCCCGCATTTTTCGCTCCCGGTTCAACTGTGGTATGAGGCTTTGTAAGTTGTCCCGGTAGCGAGGATCTAGGAGGGTGTACACCCAATAATCAGCCGTGTTGAGAATGTTGGCGATGCGGCTGTCATTTAACAAGCACTGCAGCATGAAATCAACCATGTGCTGCAGACTGCCAACTGGACCGGAAACGCTGTCCCCAGCTTGAGGCATCATCTCTGCCTGCTCAGGATCGCCCCACCCTCGCTGTACACACTGACTACTAGAGCCTTGTGTACCTCCCTCCTCTGGAGAGATGTGTTCCTCCTCCTCCATTGACTCCTCGTCATCCTCCTCACTAAGTGTCCCCTGCCTGGGCCTTTGTGTGGAAGCACGTTGCGCAGACTTGCCAGAAGCAGATGGCATTTCTGACTGCTCATCCTCGACCTCTTCAAAAACCTCCTCACTTAGTGCTTGTAAGGTTTTTTGAAGCAGACAGATGAGGGGGACAGTCATGCTGATTAGTGCATCATCTGCACTGGCCATCCGCATGGAGTCATCGAAGGCACGCAAAACTTGGCAGATGTCCCTCATAGTGGCCCACTCAGTGGTGGTGAAGTGTGTCCGGCGCACAGTGCGACTTGTTTGCGCCTGATGCAGCTGGTACTCCATTACTGCTGCCTGCTGCTCACACAACCACTCCAACATATGTAACGTTGAATTCCACCTGGTGGGGAGGTCACATATGATGCGATGTTCTGGCAGGCGGAATCGGCGTTGCAGAGATGCAATGCGCGATCTTGCCATGCTGGAACGCCGCAAGTGAGCACACTCTAGGCGAACCTTGTGCAGCAGTGCATCAAGATCCGGATAGTCCCTCAGAAAGCTCTGCACGACTAAATTGAGCACGTGTGCCAGACATGGTATGTGAGTGAGGTTGCCTAGGCCCAGAGCTGCCACTAGATTTCGGCCATTGTCACTCACTACCAAACCTGGCTGGAGATTCGCTGGCACAAACCACACATCGCTCTCCTGCTTGATGGCATTCCAGAGCTCCTGTGCTGTGTGGCTCCGATTCCCCAAAGAAATTAATTTAAGGACGGCCTGTTGACGTTTAACCACACCTGTGCTCATATCTGGCCTAACAGGCTCACGCAGTGCTGATTCCGAGGAACTAGAGTAGGAGGAGGACTCAATATGTACAGACTGCATTCCTGCAATCCTTGGAGTTGGCAGAATAGGTACAGAGCCACTCTCCAGATCTGTACCCGGCTCCACAACATTGACCCAATGGGCAGTGAGGGAAAGGTATCGTCCCTGTCCATGGTTACTGGTCCACGCATCGGTGGTCAGGTGGACCTTGCTACTGACGGCATTTAGTAGCGCATTTTTAATTTTTCCCTCCACATGCTTTTGCAGGGCAGGGACGGCTTGCCTGCTGAAATAAAAGCGGCTGGGCACATTGTATTGTGGAACTGCCAATGACATAAAGTTCCGGAAGGTGTCAGTCTCCACCAGCCTGAATGACAGCATCTCAAGGGCCAGTAGTTTGGCAATGCTGGCATTCAGAGCCAGTGCTCGGGGATGGTTTGCCGAGTATGGTCACTTTTTCTCCCATGCCTGTGCTACCGATTGCTGGTGAGTGGCCTGGGAGTGTGCTGATGACTGCGAACGTGGTTCAGTGGGTGGAATTTCACTGGGTCTCTGGACAACAGTGGCAGTGGTTCTTCCATGGCGTTCCAGTGAGGAAGCCGAACCAGCTGTGTGTGAGCTGGAGGAAGAGGCCCCAACACGAGCTGAAGAGGTGGTAGGTGCTGCTGAAGGTTGGCCTACATCTTCATTGTGTCTGTGTAACTCCACCTCGTGCTTGGTACGCACATGTTTCCACATATTTGTGGTATTGAGGTTGGTCACATTTTTCCCTCGTTTCACTTTCTGATGACACAGCTTGCATTTGACAAAGCAAATGTCATCTGCAACTGTGTCAAAAAAAGACCACGCACTGCAAGTCCTGGGAGCGCCCGTTTTGTGTTTTGGAAGAGGATTGCTCCTCACGGGTGCCAAAGTGGAGGCTACAGGCAACCAAGTCTGCCCCCGCCCTCTCCCTCCTCTTTTGGCCGTTCGGGGAATCTCTTCCTCAGAGCTGCTCCCACCACCTTCCTGTGGCTGACGCCATGATGGGTCAAGGACCTCATCATCTCCACTCCCCTCTTCAAGCACCGGCTGGTCCTGGGTTGTCTCGCCAGCACCGTACGCACCAGAAATTGGCAACTGAATCTCATCATCATCTGATGCATACTGAGGTGTGCTGACCATAGGCACTGGCCCACCCGCCTCTTCAGATTCAGAGGGACAAAGCAGTTGCGCATCACTGCATACTCCCTCTTCTTCACGCTCTAGAATGCTGCTTGGCTGGCCACCTCTTTCCAAGCCAACAGATTCTGAGAACAGAAGTAAAGATTGAGATGGATCCTGTCCAGGGCTCTCAGACTGCCTGGGCAATTTGGCAGGTGGTGAAGAGACAGATGGTTGCTCTTCAGTGCTCTGGCCTTGGGAGGATGCGGAAGTCATTGAAGTGGATGCGTTAGCTGCCATCCATCCGACAACGGCTTCAATTTGTTCGTCACGCAGCAGTGGGGTACGGCGAGGTCCTACACAGCTGCGCATGAAGGACTGTTGCCTGGTAAAAGTGGGGGATGCCGGGTCACTGGTGGCCGCAGCAGATACCGAATCCCCACGTCCTCTCCCTGCTGAATCCCCCCATCCTCTCCCTGCTGAAACTCCACGGCCACGACCACGTGCCTTACTCCCTGCCTTCTTCATCTTGGTAGACTGATAAAGATAGGCAGAAAAGTAAAAAAGGGGTGGCTTAGTGTTCTTATTCCTGAACACCTGCTAACCAGTATAAGAAACACTAATTTGGCTAAGAGTGTGTGTACTACACTTTAATATGATCTAATGTGGCCTAGACAACTGTAAAGTGGAGTGTTTGGTGAACTTTATTTCCTTTTTTTTGGGTGGGGGGAAAGGAAAGGATGTGACCAAAGTTTGAAAGCTATAGTATCACAAACTTTTTGGAGCGATTACAATGCAGGAAGCTAACCTACAATGCAATTGATGAGGCTCCAAAAAATAGGGTGATACTAGCCTGGCTGGCCCTGAAGGGCACAACCCAGCAAAAAGGCTCCTCTATCTAATCCTATATAGTGTTTGCAACCAACCAATGACAATGGATGCGGTTGGAAGCACACTAATATAGGAGCAAAAATCTGGCTAAATTAGCTGCAAAAAAAGGACTATGTATGAGGCAGTGACGCACGCTGAGCGGACTACAGCTAGCGGTGGCTGTAGAACACACTGCAACGTGAGCTGCACTCACACACAGAGAGACCTATCAGACAGCCAAAAACAGTGCAGAGAAATGGGCTATAGCACTGAAAGGCTGCTGAAAGGCTCCGCTGTCCACTCCTTTAGTGTTTGCAACCAACGTATATGGATACGTATGGAAGCACACTATACAGGAGAAAAAAAAAGCAGCAATAAAAGAAAAATGTGTATGAGGCAGAGACACACGCTGTCCGGCCTACAAGCAGACGTGCCTGCAGGACACACTACACAGCGTGGGTCTGCACTCACACAGCCCTTGCAGACAGCTGTGAAAACAGCGCTGCTAGGGAAAAGCAAGCTACAGTGGTGGTTTATGTAGCCTGGGTTAAGCACTATATGTTTTGTGGAATCGCTATTTCTAACTGTCCCTCACAGTCTTCAACAGCAGCCTGTCCCTAACTGAATTCACAGCAGAGTGACCAGAAATGGCGGCTGCAGCGCTTTTTATAGTGCATCATGACATCATTTCAGCAGCCAATCACAGCCATGCCAGTAGTTAACATGCCTACATGCCTAACAGGATGTGCCCACACTTCTGAGGATCCCCATTGGCTGAATCAAATCGAGCGGGCTCCTAGCATTATGGGAACTTCCGATTCCGGTATTCGATATGAAAAAAGTATCGGAACTAAGTATCGGAATTCCGATACAGCTAATATCGGCCGATACCCGATACTTGCGGTATCGGAATGCTCAACACTAGTTACCATTATATAGAAGACTTATATATTGCTTTCTATTGAATGTGTTACCATTATATAGAAGACTGTTATATATTGCTTTGTATTCCAGTATTATAGTATTGCATATATATGATGTGTCCTTTGTACATGTACAGTTAGGGAAAGTTAGTGTATCTTTCTTGGGACAGTAGAGGAGGGCACTCTTAGTACATATTTTCCCCATAGATCGGGTAGGTGTAATTATGTTGAGGTCCACTAGATGGGGGCATACTAGTGGGGTCTGATAGGATATTTCATACAGGGTTAATTGTAGGAGGGGCTACTGAGAGTTAAGGTTAGTGATGAAGAGTGTTTTAGTCAGATGGGCCAGGGCGCCCAAGTGTCCACATGGGCTATAGGCCCGGACAGCTCAGCAGCCACATAACGTTAAGTTGTTATAGCCCACGATACCCACGGCCACTGCATGTCTTAGCAGAGGGTCAGAACAGGAAAAGGAAGACGTGGCGTCTTACCACCTGGGCCAATGCTTTTAGGGTAGAAGTTGGCTGGACTAAAGAAATGAAAGGCGTTGGAGCTTCGATGAGATCAGTAGACAGACGGGCTGGATGCTTCACCAGGGGCCACCAAACGTAGTGATTGATGAATTTGTGTCTGAGGCGAAACAGGCTGAAGTAAATGTCATTATAGTGAGGACAGGCCAGAAAGGAACAGGGAAGCAGTCTAGTATGGTCCTGTCCGGACGTGTACTGCACAGAAGTGACAACAAGCAAGGGAAAGATGAGGAAGCAAGCAAATGTTATAATGTACCAACTATGGATGTAACATGCAAAGTCCTAAGTAAAGAAAGTGTTAAAGTTGTCTCGGACTGTATATCCATTGATGAGAGTCACCTAGAAGAGGGACCATTGTGGCTTAGGAAGTGCTTGGGTGAAGTTGGATCTGGAGATGCAGGTATGCTGAGGAGAAAAGTATTGTTACATGTAGGGGAAGGACTGGACGCAGCTGGTTGGAGCGCCCCGCAGGGCCTTAGGTTACTCAGTACCGGGCCGGTCAGGCTCTCAATAGGGTCACGGTGGCAGTGACCTGGTCCAGGGCCCTGGGCATCCAGTAATTAAATAGAGGATAGTTATATGGTGTTTAATTGTGACGCCACCCGTGGTGTTCGAATATGGGTGGCCGACGCTGCTGTTTTGGTCCTCTGGGGCTGATGGTGAAGCAGCAAAGATGGTTCAGCTCCTCACGGGTAGAGCGGGGCCCCAGGGCAAATATATTTGATTGTTCAGATGGTGGGGAACATTGGGGTGCAGAGAATAAGGGAAGCACACAGAGAGGTGCAGTTTTCTTTACCTTAAACTTGAAAAAAGTTGTAATCTGGGGTACCACATACAGATGAAGGATTGCGTCCGACTCGCCTGGAGGCATTCAGGGGATCGACCTTGCCAGGTGGGGTTGAGGACCTTCCTTCTGCGCTCTGTTTTTCGGGTCCCTGCTGCTTGTAGCTAAGCTGAGCCCCTCTCCTGCGTGATGATCTCTAACCTGTATGACTGACAGCGTGAGCCTATATCACGGGTACTGTCCTTTTCACTGTCAGCCCCAGGCGATTCAGAATGCAGGAGTTTCAATGGGAGCAAAGTATTCACCCTCTGTAGTAAACTTGACCATGAGCTGGTGGGAGGGATTGTACATTTGTAATCCATCGAATCCCTTTTTGAAGGATGTAATTTGGTACGGCAGATTCATAGATGATATTCTAATCATATGGATGGGCTGTGAAGCTGCCGTACAGAATTTCATTTTTTATTTAAATAATAATATTTTCAATCTTGAATTTAAAGTTCAACATAATCACAATGTCACCCAATTTTTGGATTTGACCTTGGAGGGGAGGATGTTTTCTAGGATTTCCACTAAAACTTATAGAAAGCAGATAGCTGGCAACACTATTTTGCATGCTACCAGCCGCCATCCAGCACATACAATTAAAGCGATTCCGTTGGGTGAGATTATTAGAGCAGACCGTAATTGTAACACCCCTGATTCGTATATCGCAGAAATAAATAGCATTGAAAATCGCTTACAAGCTAGAGGATATAAAAATTGGATGATCAATAGAGCAAAAAAAATAGTAGATTCTAATAAAAAATCAAATAAATTAAAGAATTCAAAAAATCCACTAGGATTAGAACCAAATCAAAAATCTAAAAAGTGGAAGAAGAACTATATGTCACAAAATAGCTCACTTACACTTGTTTTGAAATATAGTAATGAATTTGATATCATCAAACGTATGCTTCATAAAAATATTTCCATCTTGAGAGAAGATAATATCCTAAATAATATTTTACATAACAACTACAAAGTAGTATATAAAAAGGCTACCACACTAGCCAATATTCCATATAGCCAGTGCTATCAGATCTTCTCAATCTAAAGGCAATTGGTTATCATTGAGGGGTTTTTACAAGTGCGGTTTGCATAACTGCAAAATGTGCACAGTGGCTAAGAAATGTAAGTTTTTTACCAACACAACTAATAATAATAAATATCAGATCAGTTCCTTTTTGAATTGTAATACTCGGTGGGTCACCTATATTATAGAGTGCACAAAATGCAATCTCAAATATGTTGGTAGCACAAAACGTTCAGTTCGCACCCGAATTAAGGAGCATCTTCATGATATTGTTAAATATAACCCAGCAAAAAATACATCACAGGCTTCTAAACACTTTATTCAAAAACATGACAAAACAATTGAATTTTTTTCTGCATATGCGATTGAAAACCTTCACAAAAAATCCAGACATGGCTTTAATCTAAATGATCTGAGAAATAGAGAGGCTTGGTGGATTTTTCAATTGGACACTAGAGTCCCACAAGGCTTGAATCTTAGACGAGATATCATGTTGCATTATTAGTTACCGCAATAACAATCTGTTTGGTATAATGTCTTTAGTTAAAACCTTACACTGTCATTATTTGATTTTAATACAAACATATTTAGATTCTGTGACAATTTAACTGGGTTCATTGTGCACTTTATTTAGTGAACTTGCACATGCATTGATACTTCCAGGTGCTAAAGTTTTAATCACTGCGACAATACGTGTGGTTGTGCAGTGATTGTAACGAAAAAAAAAAATAAAAATTTTCATGATCAACTTTGGCACCTTATCTTATGACAGTGTTCACTAACATGACTTTGTCGATAACCAATAATTCTTGCATTTTACAGATATACATCTGAAAATATCATTGGTTTTTATAATCATGGAAACAATCCTGAAATTGAGTGTTATAGGATTTATTTATGTCTATCCATGATTATTTGAAATTGTGACCATATTTGGCTTGGAAGATTTTTATGGAGATCTTTGTCCTCGATGTCGGGAATGATTTGTTGCAGGACATTGTTCACACTTACTTGTGTTGGTTTGGTCATTCCCACAGTGATCGATTTGAAAAAAAAAAAAAAAATTTTTTAGAGAAAGGAACATGTCTTCAATATCGGAATTGACCATTATGGAACTTTGTTCATACTGATCCTGAAAATAACTCATCCATTTTTGTCTTCGCTTTTTGTTTCCAGTTCTTAGGATTTTATTCATATATAATGATTGTCTATAAGTGTATATTTTCCACCATCATGTATCATATATCATGTCGATATTATTTTTGTGAAAACCCTTATAATTGCTCTACATTTATTTATATCATTGTTTATCAATGACTAAAAATGATTAATAATATGAACCATAAAAATCATACATATAATGACTTACAAATTGCATTGGTCATTATACACATATATATATACAAATTCACTCAGAATAAAACTCAATTGAGTTTTTTTGTTATATACGATCTGAAAGAGCATTATATGTGGTTTCAGTAAGACATTTTTATAATTTTTCTTTTTCATGGTTTTGTTTTTTCACTTATTCACTTTTGTATAACACAGCATTATTTGCTGACACATATGTTTCCACTTGCACTTAATTTCCCCTATCAAAGAGGGGGTATATAGTGGAACTGGCAACATTCACTAGTTGTTATGATTAAGGGCGTCTAGCCAGAAACGCGTAAACAACGTTCTGTTGTCTGAACAGCATTCAATAAATCACCAGAGCACTCAGCTGGATCGCTTCTTCTTTCATTATAGTAGAGTTCTAGTCCTCTTCCTCTCTGAAAAGACAATTTGCAAATTTCCCAGAGGTGCATTGCGGCTTCAAAGTTTCCTTATTTTGGTTTGACATATCACTCTCTGCAAGGAGAAATGATACACCTTGGATCCTAGTCAGACACCTCTCACACAGCCAAACCAGGTCTCACCCTTTGCACTGAGGAGAGGCAATACCCTGAAACACAGTGTCTGCAAATTGAGATTCTGGTTTTGGCTTTTATTATAAGTCATGTGATAAGGCTCGTTGGAGAGTCGATATTGACTTTTAGGATTGCTACTTCCTGTAGGTGGCACTAGAGTTCTAGTCCTCTTCCTCTCTGAAGAGACAATTTGCGCAAATTAGGCATGGAATATTCAGTTGGTAGTTGTCTATTTTCCTAGATTATTCTAGGTTTTTATGTGTAATATTTTGTGATATATAGCCACTTATTTGTTAACCCCTTCATGATATTTGACGTACTATACCGTCCATGTGCCCTGGGCCTTAATGCCCATGGATGGTATAGCACGTCAATAGCGATCAGCCCCGCTCTGACAGCCTCTCTGCCTTTGAATCGGAGACCCCATGTTATGAGGCGGAGTCCCGATCGTTGCCATGGAGACCCGATGTCGTCATGGCGACATCCAGGTCTCCAGAGCTGAGAGACTTCCTGTCATGTGCAATGCATGTCAGGAAGTCTGTTGGGTCAGTGTGCAGAAAGTGCAGTGCTGACAGCTTCTATGGCATGCAGATATGCATGCTATAGAAGCGATCAGCCTGCACAAAATGAGTGTCCCATAGTGTAACACAGTGTAAAAGTAAAAATTAAATAATTTTTTTTTAAAATAATTGTAAAATTATTTTAAAATTGGTAAAAAATAATAAAAAAATTTATTCCATCAATAAATAAATATTTAAATAAAAAAATCTAAACAATAAAAGTACACATAGTTACTGTAGAATCACCGCATCCGTAACGACCCGACCTATAAAACTATCCTACTAGTTAACTCCTTTAGTGAACACCATTAAAAAAACAAACAAGGCAAATAAACAATGCTTTATCATCATACCGCCAAACAAAAAGTGGAATAACACGTGATCAAAAAGACGGATATAAATAAACGTTGTACCGCTGAAAACGTCATCTTGTTCCGTAGAAAACAAGCCACCATATAACTCCATCACCGGAAAAATAAAAAAGTTATAGCTCTTAGAATAAAGGGATGCGAAAATAATTATTTTTTATATAAAATAGCTTTTATTGTATAAAAGCGCCAAAACATAAAAAAAGATATAAATGAGGTAAAACTGCTTTATCAATTTTACCATAGGCAGAACGGTATAATCGCCCCCAAGAGAAATTCATGAATTGCTGTTTTTTTTTCATTCTGCTTCCCAAAAATCCGAATAAAAAGCAATCAAAAAATGTCATGTGCCCAAAAATGGTACCAATAAAAACATAAACTCATCCTGCAAAAAACGAGACCTCACATGACTCTGTGGGCCAAAATATGGAGAAATTATAGCTCTCAAAATGTGGTGATGCAAAAATTATTTTTGCAATAAAAAGCATCTTTTAGTGTGTGACAGCTGCCAAACATAAAAACCCACTATAAAAACCCACTATAAATAGTAAATCAAACCCCTTTTATTACCTGCTCAGTTAGGGAAAAATAATAAAATAAAAAAAGTATTTATTTCCATTTTCCCTTTAGGGTTTGAGCTAGGGTTAGGGTTAGGGCTATAGTTAGGGCTAGGGTTAGGGTTGGGGCTAAAGTTAGGAACAGGGTTGGGGCTAAAGTTAGGAACAGGGTTGGGGCTAAAGTTAGGGATAGGGTTGGGGCTAAAGTTAGGATTACGGTTTGGGTTGGGATTAAGGTTAGGGTTGGGATTAGGGTTAGGGGTTTGTTAGGGTTAGGTTTGTGGTTAAAGTTATGGTTAGGGTTGGGATTAGGGTTAGGGGTGTGTTGGGGTTAGGGTTGGAGTTAGAATTGGGGGGTTTCCACTGTTTAGGCACATCAGGGGCTCTCCAAACTCAACATGGTGACTGACCTCAATTCCAGCCAATTTTGCATTGAAAAGTTAAACGGCGCTCCTTCCCTTCCGAGCTCTGACATACACAGATATAGGGTATCAGCATAGTCAGGACAAATTGCACAACTTAGGGGGGCAGTTTCTCCTGTTACCCTTTGGAAAATAAAAAAATTGGGGGCAAAAAGATCATCTTTGTGAAAAAAATATGATTTTTCACTTTTACGGCTCTACATTATAAACTTCTGTGAAGCACTTGGGGGTTCAAAGTGCTCACCACACATCTAGATAAGTTCCTTAGGGGGTATACTTTCCAAAATAGTGTCACTTGTGAGGGATTTCGACTGTTTAGGTACATCAGGGGCTCTTCAAATGCGACATGGCGTCCGATCTCAATTCCAACCAATTTTGCACTGAAAAGTCAAACGGCGCTCCATCCCTTCCGAGCTCGGCCATGCGCCCAAACAGTGGTTTACCCCCACATATAGGGTATCAGAATACTCAGGTCAAATTGCACAACTTTTGGGGTCCAATTTCTCCTTTTACCCTTGGTAAAATAAAACAAACTGGATCTAAAGTAAATTGTTTGTGAAAAAAAGTTAAATGTTCATTTTTTTAAACATTCCAAAAATTCCTGTGAAGCACCTGAAGGGTTAATAAGTTTGAATGTGGTTTTGAGCACCTTGAAGGGTGCAGTTTTTAGAATGGTGTCACTTTTGGGTATTTTCTATCATATAGACCCCTCAAAGTGACTTCAAATGTGATGTGGTCCCTAAAAAAATGGTTTTGTAAATTTTGTTGTAAAAATGAGAAATCGCTGGTCAACTTATAATCCTTATAGCTTCCTAACAATAAGAAAATTTTAGTTCCAAAATTATGCTGATGTAAAGTAGACATGTGGGAAATGTTACTTATTAAGTATTTTGTGGGACATATGTCTGTGACTTAAGGGCATGACAATTCCAAGTTGGAAAATTGCAACATTTTCAAAATTGTCACCAAATTTCCATTTTTTTCACAAATAAACACAAATCATATCAAATTTTTTACCACTATCATGAAGTACAATATGTCATGAGAAAACATTGTCAGAATCACCAGAATCCATGGAAGCATTTCACAGTTATTACCTCATAAAGGGACAGTGGTCAGAATTGTAAAAATTGGCCTGGTCATTAACGTGCAAACCACCCTTGAGGGTACAGGGGTTAATCCTTCCATAAGAAAATGTAAGGTACATATCACATATAATAGGAGTATGTCTTATACCATTATGCCCTGACAGATGCTTTTTTTTCTAAATAAATTGATATATGAGCTATGTACAAGACAAAATGGAATTTGAGGCATCTAGCGTAAGTAAAATAGATCACCTAGGGAACCTTCCAAAAAACATAAATATAAATATAGCAGAACAATGTTTTCTAAAGGCCATAAACCAGATTTATGGAGTTGGAGTAATGCCATTGATAAGCAATTCTAGTTTGCAATAAATAATAAGAAGTGTACATGCCAGCAAATACTGTCCATAGATACTTGAACAACAGCACCCCCAGCTGTATCTAATCTATATCAAATCTCTTTTGCATTATACAGTACTGTGAAAAAGTTTTAGGAGGGTGTGGAAAAAATGTTTCAAACTACAATTTATCACAAATGTAATTAGACCCCTCACATTTTTACAAATAATTTATTATACAGTGGGGAAAAAAAGTATTTAGTCAACCACCAATTGTGCAAGTTCTTCCACTTAAAAAGATGACAGAGGGCTGTAATTGACATCATAGGTAGACTACAACTATGAGAGTCAAAATGAGAAAACAAATCCAGAATATCACATTGTCCGATTTGGCAAGATTTATTTTGCAAATTATGGTGGAAAATAAGTATTTGGTCATTAACAAAAGTTTATATATATATATATATATATATATATATATATATATATATATATATATATATATATATCCTTTGCTGGCAATGACAGAGGTCAAATGTTTTCTGTAAGTCTTCACAAGGTTGGCACACACTGCAGGTGGTATGTAGGCCATACCTCCATGCAGATCTCCTCTAGAGCAGTGATGTTTTGGGTCTGCCACTGGGCAACACGGACTTTCAAATCCCTCCAAAGGTTTTCTATGGGGTTGAAATCTGGAGATTAGCTAGGCCACTCCAGGACCTTCATATGCTTCTTACAATGTCACTCCTTCATTGCCCTGGCAGTGTGCTTGGGATAATTATCATGCTGAAAGACCCCTCCACGTTTCATCTTCAATTCCCTTGGTGATGGAAGGTGGTTTGCACTCAAAATCTCATGATACATGACCCCATTCATTCTTTCATGTACACAGATCAGGCATCCTGGTCCCTTTGCAGAGAAACAGCCCAAAGCATGATGTTGCCACCTCCATTCTTCACAGTAGGTATGGTGTTCTTTGGATGCAGCTCAGCATTCTGTCTCCTCCTAACACGGCAAGTTTTGTTTCTACCAAACAGTTCTACTTTGGTTTCATCAGACCATATGACATTCTCCCAAGACTCTTCTGGATAATCCAAATGCTCTCTAGCAAACTTCAGACAGGTTAGGACATGTAGCGGGACACATCTGGCACTGCAGGATCTGAGTCCCTGGTGTCGTAGTGTGTTACTGAGGGTCGCTTTTTTATGGTGGTCTCAGCTCTATGCAGGTCATTCACTAGGTTCCCCCTTGTGGTTCTGGGATTTTTGCTCATGGTTCTTGTGATCATTTTGACCCCACCGGGTGAGATCTTGCGTGGAGCCCCAGATCAAGGGATATTATCAGAGGTCTTGTATGTCTTCCATTTTCTTATTATTGCTCCCACAGTTGATTTCATCACACCAATCTGCTTGCCAATGGCAGTGTCATGGTGCAGTCCAGAGTTTATTTTCTGCTGTCCTCTCTCTGGACTGGTCATGCGGGGGTTAATCTCCTATGCCTTGTTCTGGAGCTAGCTGCGCTATTTCAGTCCATCACAGCCTGCTGACCAGTGTTAGTGATAGCTCTAGCTTCCAGTTCAGAGCCTCTGACCCTTGTACCTTGGTGCTCCTCCCGCCTTTGACTTGTATCCACGTGTATGACGCTGACTGATCTTTGACAACGTCTCTTGGTATTCGTCTCTGCTGCTATGTTCTCTGTCTGGCTTTTGATTCCCCGGCTTGTACCCGGTCAACGTCTTCCGTCTCACGTTTTTGGACCCCACGCTCATGTTTGGCTTTTTGACCCTCGGCTTGGTATTTTGACTACATGTATTGCTGCTACTTCTGGTACATCTGCTCCTGATAGTTTCTGACTCGGTTCATCTGACCATTCTCTCATTACCTGTGACACCTGTGCGGTTGGTCAGTGTTGCTACGCTTAGTGAGTAACCTCTCTTCCCTCACCAGCTCCCCCTCACTATCACATACATTTAAACAGGATTTTGTACTTTTTTTTCTCTGGTCATGGATCCGCTGCATAACTTGGCAGATCAAGTGTCCAGTTTGATGCAGATTGTGCGGGATTTTTCTGTGGAACATAGGTCCCTTGTCACATCTCACACCCACTTACAGAAATAACTGACTGAGACTATTAAGACCGTGCAGGGAAACACCTCTCATATTTTTAGTCTACCTGTGACTCTGTAGATATTGTTTTGCATTTTCTTGAACCCTCGATTAAACTTCCTGACATGTTTTCTGTTGAAAAAGATAAATTTCGCATATTCAGGGAGAGTTGTAAATTATGGTTCTCTCTTAGACCTCGATCGTCTGAGTATGAGACTCAGCAGGTAGGGATTATTATCTCCTTACTTAGGGAGAGTGCCCAATCTTGGACTTTCTCGCTTCCCCCTACTGCCCCTGAACGGATTTCGGTAGATAGGTTCTTTGAGGCCCTAGGACTTATCTATGATGAATCAGACCGCGTTAGGGTGGCAGAGGACACTATTATAGGTTTGGTTCAGGGGAAGCACTCATCCAAATGGTACAGCTCCAAGTTCCGTAGATGGTCCACTGAGGTGTCCTGGAATGACTCCTCACTGAGAGGTCTGTTCATGAAGGGTCTGTTGGATTGCTTGAAGGATGCTCTGGCTCTCCATCCACCTCCCTGCTCATTGGAGGAGGTTATGACTCAGGCTATCCGTATGTATCGGAGGCTGCGGGAGGGAGGTATTACACAGCGAGGGATTCCGTTGTTCCCTGCTAACCCTGATGTTTTGCTTCCATCTGAACCTACGGAGGTGGAAGCCACCGACCTCCAGGAGAAAGAGAGGAAACGGCGATGTGATGGAAAGCTGTGTTTTTACTGCGGAGATCCCGGACATTGGAAAAAGGACTGCCCCTCTTGTCCACCGACTAACAAGCGGCTGAGTCTGGGTGATCATCGTGGAGGTCATCCAGACACTCAGGTACTTTTTTCCTCATTTTCAAAGATACTCTTAAAGGTGGAACTTGGTGTTGAGAAAGGCTTTTTCCATACTTCGGCTTTTGTAGACTGTGGGTCATCCCTGAACCTGATTGACTCTAAACTGGTGGCCCGCTGTAGATTAGGGACAGTTAGGTTGGAGACTCCCTTAAAAATTGTGGCTATTGACTCTACACCTCTCCCTAAGGATGGTCTCCATTTCATTTATAGAGAATTCACCCTCAGGGTGGGGGCCCTACACCAGGAGCGCATGTCATGCTTTGTTTTGGATAACCTCCCTGCTGACCTAATGTTAGGGTTTCCCTGGTTGCAACGGCATAACCCGGTTATTGACTGGGGGTACTGGGATATTATTAAATGGGGACCTAGTTGTTCTGAAAATTGTCTTGCTACTGTGTCTATGAAAAAGGGGGGGAGTGGAACCACTCAGAAACGACCACAGATCAGATATAGAAAAATATATATCTTTATTGGGACATACAAACAGATCCTAGACAAAACAGTGCTAAGCGCACAGATTAAATCCACGCACCATGGAAAATACCGCAGGCCTCCCTAGAGCATACAGATGATATAGTCCAATAAGGACATAAAACTCTCCTCACCAAATCGCATATACCATAGGGGCACTCTATTCCCTCTAACTGATTCATAGGTCAACCAGTCCTACCAATATAATATATACACACACATCTATATAGAGTAAATAGATGAATGTAAGCAAAACATGTATGTGTATATACATAAGCGCTAAACAAGGCAATAATGTAACATAAACATATTGTCAAAAAGGCCGCTATAATAACGGCTAAAGGATATCACCATCAACATATAACACCAAATGGTGGTGTAACATCCTCATTATAATCATTACATATATTGTAAAAAAGCCTTAGCAGGGAAATACAAAAAACGTTTGAGAGAAAATCTCTCAGACCCTCACCCTCTATGACCATTGTGTGGTGACGATTGCTACCATGTTCAAAAATAGAGGCAGCAAAAAAATCGGTAATTATTACCAAAATGAATGATGGTGAGAGAGGAGTCTCAGGGGAGACCATGCGCGTACCCCGACGCGCGTTTCGGAAGCTCGTCCTTCGTCAGGGGGCGTAACAAACAGCAGAGCCAGGACGCTAAAAAAGGGCCGTGACCGGAAATGAGGAGGCGTCAACCGGAAATGACGCATCCGCCGTTATGGAAACCAGGGACGCGGAGCGGCGCCGGCGTCACCAGCACGTACCCGGCGTCAAGGACGCCATGGCAACATACCGGAGGGGACCTAGTTGTTCTGAAAATTGTCTTGCTACTGTGTCTATGTCATCCATCAGACTGGAGGGTAGTCTAGAGTACCTGAAGGACATTGAGGATGTGTTCTCCAAAAAGGAAGCTGAGGTTCTACCACCACACAGCCCATTCGATTGCGCCATTGATCTTGTTCCCGGTGCCAAATTGCCCGTCTGCACAATCTCTCTGGCCCTGAGCAGGCTGCTATGAAGGAGTATATCTCTGAAAGCCTCCGTAAAGGGCATATTCGGCCATCTGTCTCTCCCATGGCGGCGGGGTTCTTTTTTGTAAAAAAAAGGATGGTGGTTTACGCCCATGCCTCGATTTTCGAGAACTGAATAAGATCACCATAAGAAACATTTATTCTCTCCCACTGATACCTGATTTGTACAATCAATTGTCAGGGGCCAGGTGGTTCTCTAAGTTGGACCTCAGGGGAGCATACAATCTCACCTTATGCGGGAGGGGGATGAGTGGAAAACTGCATTTCTCACCTCTGAGGGTCTGTTTGAAAATTTGGTCATGCTGTTCGGTTTGACTAATGCACCAGCAATATTCCAGAATTTAATTAACCATGTTTTTTCTGACTTTATTGGATGCTTTGTGGTAGCTTATCTTGATGATATACTCATATATTCTTCTGATAGACAAAGTCACATGGGTCATCTTCGTGTGGTTCTCCAGAGTCTCAGGCATTCTTTGCCAAACTGGAGAAGTGTTAATTTTTTACTTAAGAATTGTCCTTTTTAGGGGTCATTTTGTCCATTGAGGGATTTCGTATGGACCCTAGGAAAGTACAGGCCCTTGTGGATTGGGTGCAACCCAGAGATCTCAAGGGTCTTCAGCGATTTCTGGGTTTCGCCAATTACTATAGGAAATCCATCAATGGGTTTTCTCAAGTGGTCAAACCCCTCACTGATCTCACTCAAAAGGGGGCTGATCTCAAAAACTGGTCAGCTCCAGCTGTGGCGGCGTTTTCTTCATTAAAAAATTGTTTCATGACTGCCCCAGTACTGGTTCAACCTGATTTATCAAAACCATTTATCATAGAGGTGGATGCCTCTGAAGTGGGAGTGGGGGCTGTGTTGTCCCAGGGGCCCACCACAAAAACTAACTTAAGACCCTGTGCCTTCTTTTCAAAAAAATTTTCCTCTGCTGAGAGGAATTATGATGTGGGTAACTGGGAGTTGTTGAGCATTATATTGGTGTTTGAAGAATGGAGGCATTTTTTGGAGGGGGCTGTGCATCATATCACTGTCATTACAGTTCACAAGAACCTGTCTTACATCAAATCCGCCAAATGTTTAACTCCGAGACAGACAAGGTGGTCGCTTTTTTTTCCAGATTTCATTTTTCCATCACTTTCAGACCAGGGTCCAAGAATGTGAAGACGGATGCCTTGTCTCGCAGCCTAGATCCAGTATCACCTCCTGAGCCTCCTTCCTCCATTCTTCAGCGTGGGGTGGTGGTGGCTGCGGTGTCCCCGAGATTGGAACAGGAGATTCGTGAGGCCCAATCTCTTGCTCTGTCGTCCATACCTGAAAATAAGCTCTTTGTGCCTGTCCAGTATCGGTTAAGGATGCATCGGGAGTTCCACGACTCGGCTCTGAGTGGGCATCCTGGATTCTCGGCCACTCGTAAAGCCATCACTAGGCTGTTCTGGTGGCCCTCGTTGACTTCTGACGTCACTGGGTTTGTGTCCTCCTGTGAAACTTGTGCCCACGCAAAAACCTCCCACAACCGGCCGGCCAGGGAATTGGTGCCACTGCCAATTCCAGATAGACCGTGAACTCATCTGTCCATGGATTTTATCACAGATCTTCCCCTCTAATGGCAAAACCGTGATCTGGGTAGTTGTTGATAGGTTCAGTAAGCAAGCACATTTTGTACCATTAACGGGCCTTCCTAATGCTGAGACTCTATCTAAACTATTCATTGAGCATGTGATCCGGTTGCATGGTGTGCCTGTCAGTGTGGTGTATTATAGAGGGGTGCAATTTGTGGCAAAATTCTGGAGGGATTTTTGTAAAAGACTGGGCATCAGTCTGACCTTCTCATCGGCCTACCATCCCGAGACCAATTGTCAGACTGAAAGGACCAATCAGTCTTTGGAGCAGATTTCACGGTGTCTTGTCACGTCTAGACAGGATGATTGGTGCTCTGCCATACCTATAGCGGAATTCACTTTCAATAATCGTATCAATCAGTCCACTGGTACTTCTCCATTCTTCTGCAACTATGGGTTTTACCCTCATTTTGATGAATTTTCCTGGCTGGATTCGGGGTGTCCATGGACTGATTCGGCTTTTCTGGCATTGGGGGAGGGAGAGAAACATTGGGGACGATCAGGCAAATATATATTTTTTGCGGATAAACGACGCTCTGTGGGGCCGGCTTATCAGGTGGGGGATAAGTTGGGTCCCAAGTTTATTGGTCAGTATGAAATTTTAGAGGTGGCCTTTCACCTGCATTAGCCTTCGTCGTTGCGGATCCCCAATGTGTTCCATAAGGCGCTTCTGAAGCTATCGGTGCCTTCCTCTGGTGAGCCTCCCTCACACCTGCCGCCTGTTGTGGTAGATGGCCAGACCGAGTATGAGGTGGAACAGGTGGTGGATGTGGATTCTCGTATGCTCCACCGTTCACTTCAGTACTTAGTCCATTGGAAAGGGTACAGTCCTGAGAACCGGTCATGGGTGCCGGCACGTTCGGTCCATGCAGATCGGTTGATCTGGACCTTTCACGTTCGTCATCCAGGAAGCCTGGGGGTCCTGTGGCCCCCTTTGAGTGGGGGGTTACTGTTATGGTCCAGTCCAGAGTTTATTTTCTGCTGTCCTCTCTCTGGACTGGTCATGTGGGGTTATTCTCCTAGGCCTCATTCTGGAGCTAACTTGACGATTTCAGTCCATCACAGCCTGCTGACCAGTGTTAGTGATAACTCTAGCTTCCAGTTCAGAGCCTCTGACCCATGTACCTTGCTGGTCCTCCTGCCTTTGACTTGCATCCACGTGTATGACCCAGACTGATCTCTGACCCCGTCTCTAGGTATTCGTCTCTGCTGCTACGTTCTCTGTCTGGCTTTTGATTCCCCGGCTTGTACCCCGACCACGTCTTCCGTCGCACGTTTTTGGACCCCGCGATCAAGTTTGGCTTTTTGATCTCGGCTTGGTATTTTGACTACGTGTATTGCTGCTACTTCTGGAAAGTCTGCTACTGATAGTTTCTGACTTGGTTCGTCTGACCATTCTCTCCTTACCTGTGACAACTGTGCGGTTGCTCAGTGTTGCTACGCTTAGTATGTAACTTCTCTTCCCTCACCCGCTCCCCCTGGTGGAGGTTTCACTACAGGCAAATTCAGTCTTCCCAGCCTGGTGCAGGGCTGCAATTTTGTTTTTGGTGTCCTTCGACAGCTCTTTGGTCTTCATCGTAGTGGAGTTTGGAGTGTGACTGTTTGAGGTTTTGGACAGATGCCTTTTATACTGATAACAAGCTCAAACAGGTGCCATTACTACAGGTAATGAGTGGAGGACAGAGGAGCCTCTTAAAGAAGAAGTTACATGTCTGTAAGAGCCAGAAACCTTGCATGCTTTTTGGTGATCAAATACTTATTTTCCACCATAATTTGCAAAATAAATCTTGCCAAATCAGATAAGGTGATTTTCTGGATTTATTTCCTCATTTTGACTCTCATAGTTGTGATCTACCTATGATGTCAACTACAGGCCTCTCTTATCTTTTCAAGTGGGAGAACTAGCACAATTGGTGGCTGACTAAATGCTTTTTTTCCCCACTGTATCTTTTCACTGGACAACACTGAAGATATGACACTTAAGGCCCCGTCACACACAGCGTTATCACCAGTGAGATCGCTGATTTTGTGACGCCACAGCGATCTTGCTAGCGATATCACTGTGTTTGACATGGATCAGCGACCGGCCACCCTGCCGGGTATCGCTGATCGCGCTCGATCGTCTTGGGCCAATTTTTGATCATTGGTCTCCCGCTGGCCAGCGAGCATCGCTGCATGTGGCAGCGAGAGACCAGCGATCTGCGACGCTGGTTTCCAATGTAAACAGCGGGTATCTAAGAGCCGCGCGGCTCTTGGTTACCCGCTGTTTACCCTGGAAACCAGCAGGCATAGGGACGGGGGCCATGTTCAGAACAGTTAGTTGTGGCCCTCTTTGGCGGACAGCACACCGCAGACCCCCCTAGACAAAAGACTGTACACAGCTCCCCTAACTTTGGCTGCACCAGTTTATGGACTAATTGGCTCAATGGGTAAAACCAGAAACCGGCTGTTGCCACCGGAAGATATGCCGGGAGTTGTGAAATCTCCTCTGAGGACATTACACTGTTACTGGGACTACAACCCTCATCGGATCATCTGCGGCCGAGGAAGCCACACACATGATAAGTTTATTGAGTGGACTGCTATCACATTGTTGTTGTTTATTTCCCTATCATTTGAAATTTAACTATTCATCTCCCTGCGAGGAGTAACTTTACTGTTCAATTAAATTGATAACCCTTGCTCTCCTGTTCTTGTGTTACTGCATCCTGGCACCTGCTTACAAGGGCACTCTGCACCAGGCTGTTAGGGCAACGTGCACCAGATTGTGAGGGCAATGTGCACCAGTTTGTGAGGGCACTCTGCACCAGGCTGTTAGAGCAATGTGCACCAGGTTATTAGACACTCTGCACAAGGCTGTTAGGGCACTGTGCACCAGGCTGTTAAGGTACTCTGCACCAGGCGGTTAGGGCATTGTGCACCAGTCTGTTAGGGCATTGTGCACCAGTCTGTTAGGGCACTCTACACCGGGCAGTCAGGGCAATGTACACCAGTCTGTTTAGGGCACTCTGCACCAGTCTCTTAGGGCACTCTGCACCAAGCCGCTAGGGAAATGTGCACCAGGCTGTTCTGTTAAGGCAATGTGCACCAGGCTATTAGGGCACTTTGCACAAGGCTGTTAGGGCACTGTGCACCAGGCTGTTAAGGTACTCTGCACCAGGCGGTTAGGGCATTGTGCACCAGTCTGTTAGGGCATTGTGCACCAGTCTGTTAGGACACTCTACACTGGGCAGTCAGGGCAATGTACACCAGTCTGTTTAGGGCACTCTGCACCAGTCTCTTAGGGCACTCTGCACCAAGCCGCTAGGGAAATGTGCACCAGGCTGTTCTGTTAAGGCAATGTGCACCAGGCTATTAGGGCACTTTGCACAAGGCTGTTAGGGCAATTTGCACCAGGCTGTTAAGGTACTCTGCACTCTACACGGGGCTGTCAGGGCAATGTGCACCAGTATATTAGGGCACTCTGCACCAGGCTCTTATTGCACTCTGCACCAAGCTGTTAGGGCAATGTGCACTAGGCTGTTAAAACAATGTTCACCAGGCTGTGACTTCATTCTGCACCCAGCTGTTAGGGCAATGTGCACCAGAATGTGAGGGCACTTTGCACTAGGCTGTTAGGGCACTCTGCACAAGGCTGTTAGGGTAATGTGCACGTGGCTGTTAGAGCAATGTGCACCAGGATGTTAGGGCAATGTGCACTAGGTTGTTAGGGCAATGTGCACCAGGCTGTTAGGGCACTGTGCACCAGGCTGTTAAAGTAATCTGCACCAGATGGTTAGGGCATTGTGCACTAGTCTGTTAGGACACTCTGCACCAGGCTCTTAGGGCACTCTGCACCAAGCTGTTAGGGCAATGTGTACTAGGCTGTTAGAACAATGTGCACCAGGCTGTTACTTAATTCTGCACCAGTCTGTTAGGGCAATGTGCATCAGATTGTGAGGGCACTCTGCACCAGGCTATTATGGCAATGTGCAGCGTCGGACTGGCCCACCGGAGAACCGGAGGATTCTCCGATGGGCCCTGGTATCCGGTGGGCCCTGGCACCTGCTGGCATACAGGGCCAGCGGTTGCCTAGGGCCCCCACTGCTCCAGGGGCCCCCAGCCAGTGGTGTGTTGCTAATAGCTGCTATGGGGGCTCCTGCCAGCGGAGCAGCAGCAGGTGACAGGAGGCAGGAGCCCCTGTCCCCGCTGCTAAAGAGAAATGAATATTCACTGCTTCCCATGCCCACGGGGCCCCGCCCCCAAGCCTCGGCAGCCGGCGCCGCCCTCACATGCAATGGAAAAGAGAGCGTCTCTCTCCCATCAGTTCCCTCTGCTTCTTCTGACTCACAGTCAGTGTGCGATGATGTCTGTTGTGAACACTTTTGACCTGATTTCTGAGTTTGGGCCCCCTCTGGTGGTTGCTGTGGGTAATGGAGCTGGTCGGGTTGACAGAAGTCAATCACCTGAAGAGGATGATTGAAGGTCAGGTGTTACAGACTGGGAAGATTTATGTCAGCAAGCTTCCCTCAGTTGTTGCTGGTGATTTGGTTTTCTTCCTGTGCATTTTGAAGTCCGCTTGCCCCCTGATTGGTCCTGCATCGTTCAGATAAGTTATTTATTTGCTGGAATCTTTTTGCATTTGATCCAGTTTTTGCCTTTCTCTGCTTTCTGCTTTGCTGTGTGGGTTCAGCATTGTTCCCTGCTGGGACTAGTGCTGGACCCCGTTCCATATGCCACAGCTTATGCCAGTCTGTTCAGTATTGCTAGTCCCCTGTTATATCAGTATCTTTTGTTTTGCTTCCAGTCCACACCAGAATTCTGATCTAATGGGGGAGAGGTCATGTGGCCTTAGTATTTTTGCATATCAGACGTGTTGGATTTTTCTTAGGGTTTTTTGCGTGATTGCAGACAGTATCTTTCCTGTCCTGTTCTATCTAGACAGTTTGGGCCCCATCATTTGCTTACTCTATTTTCTGCCTGTGTTTGTGCCTCATCTTGCCTCCCCGGCAATATATGTTTGGGGGCTATCTATTCCTTTGGGGTTCTACTCCGTGGCAGTTTAGCTTTCCCCTTTCTTGCTTAAGGCTTAGTTAACTCTTTGGCTGTACCGAGGCGTCTAGGGCATCGTAGGTATGCCCCACGGCTAATTCTAGTTGTGTTGCTAGTTTTAGGGGTCTGCAATCTGCTTACTTACCAACCTTTCTGGTTTTATGGTTGCCTAGCTTATTCCCCGGCTATCCTTGTCGGTGACCTAATCATAACAGACGTCACTTCATCGCGCACCCTCTGTGTGTCTGGCAGCGGGGCAGCTCCTGAGACTGAAGCCTGGATCAGCGTGGGAGAGGTGAGTATTGTGATTTTTTCTTTTATATCTCTATATCTATCTATCTATCTATCTATCTCTATATCTAAATAGATAGCAGCACAAACCTGAGCAGATTTTGGGTGCAATACTTCCTGAGTAATGCGGTTGTCCAATGCAAAAATATAAATGGAAAAAATCAGGCAGCACTCCAGTTCAAGGAAAAATTGTGGACTTTAATCCAGCGCTAAGTAGAGCAACGTTTCGTCCTCACAGCACAGTCTTTGTCAAGCACAGTTTTACCATAGAATAGTGCACTTTTTATACATATCTCTTCAATTTACCAATATACAAAAATTAGCATATATTAAATATAAATTATAATCAAAGTGTATAAAAGTTACATTGCAGAAAATATGAGAACCATCATAGTGTTTACATATATAAGGTGTATGTTAGATTCAACAACAAGTGGGACACAATTGTGAAATAGAACGAAATTTATTGGTTATTTTAAATTTTTGTGGAAATTCAAAAACTGAAAAGTGGGGCGTGCAATATTATTCGGCCCCTTTACTTTCAGTGCAGCAAACTCACTCCAGAAGTTTATTGTGGATCTCTGAATGACCCAATGCTGTCCTAAATGACGAATTATGATAAATATAATCCACCTGTGTGTAATCAAGTCTCCGTATAAATGCACCTGCTCTGTGATAGTCTCAGGTTTCTGTTTGATGCACAGAGAGCATCATGAAGACCAAGGAACACAACAGGCAGGTCTGTGATACTGTTGTGGAGAAGTTTAAAGCCAGATTTGGATACAAAATGATTTCCCAAACTTTAAACATCCCAAGGAGCACTGTGCAAGCGATCATATTGAAATGGAAAGAGTATCATACCACTGCAAATCTACCAAGATCCGGCCGTCCCTCTAAACTTTCATCTCAAACAAGGAGAAGACTGATCAGAGATGCAACCAAGAGGCCCATGATCAATCTGGATGAGCTGCAGAGATCTACAGCTGAGGTGGGACAGTCAGTCCATAGGATAACAATCAGTCGTACACTGCACAAATCTGGCCTTTATAGAAGAGTGGCAAGAAGAAAGCCATTTCTCAAAGATATCCATAAAAAGTGTCATTTAAAGTTTGCAACAAGCCACCTGGGCGATACACCAAACATGTGGAAGAAGATGCTCTGGTCAGATAAAACCAAAATCGAACTTTTTGGCAGCAATGCCAAACGATATGTTTGATGTAAAGACAATACAGCTCATCACCCTGAACACACCATCCCCACTGTCCAACATGGTGGTGGCAGCATCATGGTTTGGGCCTGCTTTTCTTCAGCAGGGACAGGGAAGATGGTTAGAATTGATGGGAAGATGGATGGAGCCAAATACAGGACCATTGTTGAAGAAAACCTGTTGGAGTCTGCAAAAGATATAGAGATAGATAGATAGATAGACTATCTATCTATCTATATAGCATTATACCCTAATAGGGGGCAGCATTATACCTTATGAGGGGGTGCATTATACCCTATGAGGGGGTGCATTATACCCTATGAGGGGGTGCATTATACCCTATGAAGGGGCAGCATTATACCCCATGAGGGGGCAGCATAATATCCTATGAGGAGGCAGCATTATACCCTATGAGGGGGTGCATTATACCCTATGAGGGGCAGCATTATACCCTATGAGGGGGGCAGCATTATACCCTATGAGGGGGGCAGCATTATACCTTTCTAGGGGGGCTACATTATATTTTATGAGATAGCTGCATTATATTCTATGAGGGGGCTACATATATTCTATGAGGAGGCTGCATTATACTATATGAGGGGGCTGCTTTATATTCTATGAGGTAGGCTACCCCAACTCCTGCTACATAAATAAGATTTGTACTACCTTATATTATACCCTGATATTAGCGCGTTTTACCACACAATTGGCGGTGTTGTATTTATTTCTATGTAGCTACATAGTGGGCCCCAAGAGTGATTTTCTCTGGTGGGCCCAAGGTGCTCCAGTCCGACGCTGGCAATGTGCACCCAACTGTTAGGGCAATGTGCACCAGACATTTAGGGCATTGTGCACCAGTCTGTTAGGACACTCTGCACCAGGCTCTTAGGGTACTCTGCACCAAGCTGTTAGAACAATGTGCACCAGACTGTGACTTCATTCTGCACCCGGCTGTTAGGGCAATGTGCACTAGGCTGTTAGGGCACGCTGCACCAGGCTGTTAGGGCAATGTGCACCAGATTGTGAGGGCACTCTGCACCAAGCTGTTAGGGCACTCTGCACAAGGCTGGTAGGGTAATGTGCATGCGGCTGTTAGAGCAATGTGCACACGGCTGTTAGGACAATGTGCACCAGGCTGTTAGGGCAATGTGCACTAGGCTGTTAGGACAATGTGCACTAGGCTGTTAGGGCAATGTGCACTAGGCTGTTAGGGCAATGTGCACTAGGCTGTTAGGGCAATGTGCACTAGGCTGTTAGGACAATGTGCACTAGGCTGTTAGGACAATGTGCACTAGGCTGTTAGGGCAATGTGCACCAGACGGTTAGGGTATTGTGCACCAGTCTGTTAGGACACTCTACATTGGGATGTCAGGGCAATGTGCACCAGTCTGTTAGGGCACTCTGCACTAGACTCTTAGGGCACTCTGCACCAAGAACAATGTGACTTCATTCTGCACCCGGCTGTTAGCGCAATGTGCACTAGGCTGTTAGGGCACTCTGCACCCGGCTGTTAGGGTAATGTGCACCCGGCTGTTAGGGCAATGTGCACCAAGCTGTTAGGGCACTGTGCACCAGATGGTTAGGGCATTGTGCTCCAGTCTGTTAGGACACTCTACACCGGAATGTCATGGCAATGTCCACCAGTCTGTTAGGGCACTCTGCACCAGGCTGTTAGGGCAATGTGCACTAGATTGTGAGGGCACTCTGCACCAGGCTGTTAGGGCACTCTGCATTAGGCTATTAATGTAATGTGCACCTGGCTGTGAGGGCAATGTGCACCATATCTACCCAAAAATGGTGTAATTAAAAATGTCAGCTTAGGGAGCAAAAAAAGACCCCTCACTCAGTCCCAGATCCTGAAAAATAAACACTCTATGTGTCTTGGAAAAAGGCAAAAGCGAACACCTTTTTTCTTAGAAATCTTGTAATTTTTTTTCACCAGTGAAATAAAAAAAAACACTATATATTTTTGCTATCTGCATACTCGTACTAACCTGAGGAATCATCTTGCCAGTTTAGTTTTACCATATAATGAACATGGTATATAAAAAAAAAATTGTGTAATCTAACCTTTTTGCAATTTCACCACACTTGGAATTTTTTTTCCAGTTTTCCAGTACACTAAATAGTTCCACTAAAAAACAGGCCCTAATAAGGCTATATTGATGGATAAATAAAAAAATATGATATTTTACTCGCTCGCAATATTGCATTTTATTGTCATATTATGGTGGCCAAAAAACGTAATTTTGACTTTTTGATTTTTTTTCTCATTACGCAGTTTACCGATTGAATTAATTTATTTTATATTTTGATAGATCAAACATTTCTGAATGGATTGATACCAAATATGTGTATTTTTTAATTGTTTTATTTTCAATGGGGCAAAAGTGGTGTGATTTGAAAGATGTAAATTCTGCAAACATCATGCAAAAAAATTTAAACGGAAAGAAGCCATGTGAAAACTTTCAAAACTAATCTCATATAAAGTGGAAAGTACATTTTAGAAACCTGAAGAAGATTAAAGCTTGATCTGAACTGTGTTCAACCGCAATTACATTAGGTAGGGAAAAACCTAGTTTGAGCTGCAGTCTGAAGCACAATCATCTTTAAAAGAGAAGCTGTTACTCTAACTGAATGACAAATGTCAATTCCGCAACGTGTGCACATAGCCTAATGTGTATTGTCTAGCACGTTTTCATGCCGATCTCCCACATGGGCTGTAGCAGATTAGATAATTGAGTATGACAGGGTTATTAAGTGGGCCCAGATGGTGGGGGGAATGGCAAGGGAACTGGATGTGTGTGTGGGGTGGGAAGGAGATCTGGAAATAGTGGTAGCAAGGCCTGAAAGTAACTCAAGAGGTGGCAAATAGACACCAAAGAATAGTAGGCAAGCCTTGATACATTATGTATTGGAGATAGACTGGAAAGTTCAGTTTCTGGAATACAGAGTAGGACGTCTTACTGAGAGAGTGGTGGGTTAGTGGGAACCCTGAGACGTCACAGTGGAATAGAAGGGCTGAGGCGAATGTGTAAGCCTGACCTGGGAGCTTTAGTTAATGAAAACTGGGCTTCCCAGGCTGGTGCACATGTATTGCAAGAGAATGAACTGTGGAAGAACAGAGCTGAAGTTGCAGGACCCAGTTGATATTTATTGTATGTACCGACACCTGAAACAGTAAAGCATAAACCTCTGTATTGTGCAGAAGACTAAGTTTGATTGTTGCTACCTACTGTACAATGGATATGTCATAATTACTCGGTCAGTAAGCATCCATTTATTTTTGCATCCTTGGTTGTTTCCTTCCTTACGAAAATCTTGGGTCCTGGTCTATGATGTCTCCCAGCAGTATGTGGTCTGGAATTGAATGGAAGTAACAGCACAATGCACATACACAATGCACATACACACACCACTAGTGAGCCATGCATCTGATGTTTAGGCTAGGTTTACATTAGCGTTTCTGTACGCAGCGTATCATCTGCATGCACAAACGCATGCAAATGCATGTTTACGCAGTGTTTTTTTATCCACCTCATCTTTTGCATGACAGCAAAAAAACGCTGTATGTGCATGCGTTTGTATGCGTTTTTGCATTCGTTTGCATTGTTTATGCGCATGTGTTCAATTGGACAATGCTTTGCCAGGAGAATTTCCTTGACACAAGAAACGCACAAATGGCGTGTCTCATGGGATTTCTATATATAGACACACTGCACAGATGAAATCCTCGTCTTTTGCTGCTGTATCCAGCTGCAAGATGGATCTTAGTGTGGAGAGCTTTCTTATTAATCTTGATTTGCAATTGAAATTGGTTGTTGCCTTTGCTGTGGCTTGTGAAGAAGAAAGAAGAAGAGAAAGACGGAGAAGATGTCGTCGTCGCTATTGGCAACACCCCATCGTTGAAGTCTGAGAGAGCCATGGAGCCTACCACTCATTGTACACTGAGCTGCATGAAAACCCGGAAAAGTTTTTTGAGTACACGAGATTGTCGGAAGAGAGCTTTGATGCCTTGCTGCAAAGTGTCCGAGGATCCATCACCAGGCAGGATACACAACTACGTTGAGCAATTCCTGCTGAGGAACATCTGTTGGTTGACCCTAAGGTACGTAATGTTGAAAAAGAAACACCTGTCATTAATATTATTGTTCTAAAAGCAATGTATGTTTTTTTCACATTTTATGTTCCGCAGATTCCTGGCTACCAGAGAGACCTTATCATCTCTACATTTTCAATTCTGCATTGAAGTGTCCACCCTTTCTGGGATTGTTGGAGACACCTGCTGTGCTATATGTGATGTTCTGCATGAAGAATTCCTCCTCCAACCCACAACTGAACTCTGGCTGGAAAATGCAGCAAAATTTCTGGACATTTGCAATTTTCCAAGGTGTTTGGGGGCTGTGGACGGCAAACACATTTGGATTATGAAACCAGCTGGAAGTGGATCTGAGTATTTCAATTACAAAAAACACTTTTCAATTGTTGTCATGGTGATTGCAGATGCCAATTGCTGATTTGTCGCCGTAGACGTTGGCTCATTTGGACGAGGAAATGACTCACAGACTTTCAAAAACTCAGTCATGGGCCAACGTTTGTATAGTAATGATTTCAATTTTCCACAGCCACCACCTCTTCTGAACACTGAAGGACCGCCAATGCCATTTGTTGTGGTTGGGGATGAGGCGTTTCAAATGTGTGCCAACCTAATAAAACCGTACTCAAGTTGGGACTTGAATCACGCCAAAAGGATTTACAACTACCGACTGACAAGCGCATGAAAAACTGTGGAGTGTGCCTTTGGATTGCTGGTATCTAAATGGCGCATTTTGGGTACAGCTATCAATCTTAAAATTGAGACAATTAATGAGGTTGTGAAAGCATGTGTTGTTATGCACAATTACATCCTGGCAAAAGAGCGACCCAACTTAGAACTTTAGGAACCTGTTAATACCACATTGCAGAATTACCAAGATCACCCTCTGAGAACTACAGTGGAAGTTGCAAAAATCAGGGATAAATTTGCTGCCTACTTTGTTTCGGATATTGGACTTGTGGCATGGCAAGAGAAAATGGTTTAAGCTGCTATCAACTGTACCTGTAATGTTATGTACCTGTACTGTATGCTGACTTTAATACTAACACCTTGACTGTAACTTTAACAATAAACACCTTGACTGTAAAGGCCCCGTCACACACAGCGATCAGCGACCGGCCCCCCCGCCGAGTATCGCTGATTGTGCCCTATCGTCCTGGGCCGTTTTTTGATCACTGGTCTCCCGCTGGCCAGCTCGCATCGCTGCGTGTGGCAGTGAGAGACCAGCAATCAGCGACGCTGGACGCTGGTTTCCAATGTAAACATCGGGAATCTAAGAGCCGCACGACTCTTAGAAACCCGCTGTTTACCTTAGATACCAGCATAGATACCAGCATAGATACCAGCATACACCTGAGTGAACCCACTATCCAGTCTTTCTACAACCGCCTTAATCCCATCCTGGAAGATCGACCCTAAGTGAACAAACTCGGGCATGACTGTCCTCTCCCATGTCCTCTGCCGCTGGCGAGCAGACCCAAGTAAAGTAATGGCAGAGGGCTGGGAGAGGGGAAAACCAGATGGCTGTTCCCCTGCCTGTGAAGCCTGCCTGGTTGCTCCATCGCTGGTGGATGATTGGGATTGGGCCTGTTCATTGGCTGGTCGATGAAGGGCCGCTCCAACAGAGGACGATCCAGGTTGCATGGTTCTGCTCCAGGTTCTGTGTGGAAAATAAATGAAAAACATTAGTAAAAAGAAATAAAAAGTTTAAATAATAGTAAGACAACACAAAAGATACTCATGTTCGCTGAGCAACCGCAGGCCTCAGAAACAAAAGCTGACGATGGTACTTATATTTTCGGATTGGTGGAGCAGAACCACTTTGAACCCAAATCTCCTCTCTCATGTCCTTATTGAAGCAATCCTTCATCTAATGCCAATGGACTTTTATTCTCTTCACTGTGAAGGGAGAAAAAAAGGATAAAATTAATTGTAAAAAATGCACCTACATTAACAAGTTCGCTGCCGCGTCAGACCACATTGCAATACTTACGAAATTCCTTTCTGGCATGTGGCATGGCACAGTCCCAACCAGCCAGCAACGATATTGACACTTCTTCCAAGAGTCGTCGAATCACTTCTGAGTCAGAATGATTACAATCATGGGGGTCCCACAACGCAGCTCGCTCTTGCACAGATTGAACGAGTTGGTCTCACGTTGTGGAACTTATAGATGAAGTAAAAAGAAATTGTAAGTAAATCTGAAAGCAAATTCAATTACAACTCTGATAAAGAAAAGACAACTTACACCCTGTCTTTCCTCCTCAGAAACTTGAGGCTGACGACCCAGGGAAGATTCATTACCACTCAACTGCTCCTGCTGTTCCGCACTGGAAGGTACCTGTAAAGAAAATACATGATTTACCACATGCATAGTATTGGCAGTCAATACATACCAATCAGTATATCAAATGTGATTACACAGTTGGTGTTATGTCCACTCTCAGAAACTTCACTGAAGGACATGTTGGACTAGCAGGCAGCATTCAGGTGAAGCAAAGAGAAAAGAACAGAGAAGAAAAATTAAACTTGTTAAGAGCCAAAACACAATGAAGTAAAAAAAAAAAAAACACACTGGACACCAATACTTACATTACAGGCAGTAGTTCCACAGCACAGCAGACAGGCAGCACAGAACAGTGACAGCAGCACAGCACCAGGACGGCAGCACCATGAAGGCAGCACCAGGGTAGCACCACCAGGACGGCAGCACCAGGATGACAGCACCAGGAAGGTAGCACCAGGATGGCAGCACCAGGACGGCAACATCAGGAAGGCAGCACCAGGATGGCAGTTCGGACGAGAGCAACAAACAGTCTACAAAGAACAGAAAAAAAATTAGTACAGAGTACAGACTGCAAAGACAGACAGACATTTTCAAAGCTTCCATACTTACATCCAAAGTCTTGTGCTTGCATCCAGAGTCTTGAGAGTAATGAACTTGCTGTGTCCTCACCCCCTTTTATACCCCTTTGTTTTAGGAGTGGCTGAAACCAGTTCCTGGACATGTTCAGTCTGGAGTACACATGCGTATCGAACGCATGCGTATGCATGTCCTTGAGTACCAATGCGTTCTCATAGACAGTAATGTGTTGTTTTGATTCACTCAATCCGCAATCATCAGCATGCGCATGGCTGTGCATAATTGACTCCTCAAAAAATGCAATATGCTGTGTTCGCCGCACACCACAAAATGACGCATGCAAATGCATCTGCATGCAAATGCATGTCCCTGCGTACAACATGTTAAAGATATGTACGCATGACGCATGCGGATCTTTGCGGATCATATGCTGCGCACAGATACGCTAATGTGAAACCAGCCTTAAGGGACACATATTCACATCTCAGCCACATGTGTGTGTCTAAACTTCGGGTGGTTCGTACAATGCAGATGGATTGCAGAGTAATGTACTAGTGAAAATGTTACTGAAAAGAAATATAAAGAAAAGGCCTTATTATAGCAAACATAAAAACTGTAAGTGCACTACATATAACTGATGTTGATGCACCTGCAATGTCCTCTTACACATGCAATATTCACAAATATGAGTTTTTAATGCAACAAAAAATAAAGCATTTGAAATTTTACCTTTGGAGCTGGAACATCTTACAATATTCTGATTATGGACTTTATTTCCATTCTACTAAATACAGCTTATTTCTTTTTTGTGAATGGTTCAACAATTGTCAGCTAAATCATTGAGCTCAGGAAATAATTAAAGACACTAGTGAGTTTTACATTTGCTACACTTCTTTTCCAAAATGGAATTATTACTTCTCTATCATCAGATGAGTGAGTAAGAAAATGAAAATCTTTTCACTAAGATTTTACTTGTAAATGTTGTTTCCCAGAACTGTTAAATGAAGCTTGAAGGTTTTCCATAATTTTATAAGATTGGCCATAGAATAGTGAATGTTATAAAATAAAGAAATATTTACTTATATCCACCCCAGTGGACCCAGCCGGTCCTGCAGTGACAATGTCCCATTGATCAATCACATAGTCACTGCAGTAGTGACTGGAATCAGTGGTGATGTTCACATGCATGACACAAGAGCGAAACAGCAGGAGATTCAATGGATAAATAATCATTAATTTTATTGTATATCATTACCTACTGTAGAGCAAATTTTTACATATCCTGGAAAACTCCCTTAATTTTTATTAAGAACTTCCCAAAATATAAATCTCTACTGGCATGAAAGTGACAAATGTGAATGTTCACTGCACTCAGATTAACGATACCCTGCTGCCCTTACGTTATGCACATCCTGCAGCTCCATTTGAGCTTTCCTCACATTTAGGGCTCATACTCATCTGAACGAGTACAATCTGATAAAACAAATAAAATCGGATTGCACTCTGACTAGTGTTAGTCAATTATTCTGTGTTCATCTGTAATTTTTTTTCTCAGCTCGGATCGGACTTCAAATCAGATTTCATCCGTGTTCAAAATGTGTCCGCAACTGATTGCCGTCAAAGCGTGGTGGAGCAGTGAGTCGGGGAACTTGATCTCAAACTAAGCAGTCTGAGATGTCTCTGGAGAAGACACGGCTGCTTCAACATGCGGGAACTCTGTAGAGATGTTTAAGGTCTCAAACTTGGTAGTCAGGGACTGCAATTGCATGGACAGCTCCTCCTGCACGTTTTTCTGTCACCGGAGCTCTTCGTACATGGTCTGAACAGGGAGGATCTGGGGTCCATGGCCTGAGCAAAAGTATCACGGACGTGGTTTGTGGAACCACTTTGACTCGGACCGCGGAGAACCTGGAGAGGCGTGACTAAGCAAGCACCTGACTGTTCACTAGAGCATCTGATGGTGAGGTTAGACTTGACTCCCGATGAACACAAGGTGCCACTCCAGGACAGACCAACGGACATGCAGCAGCTGGACCCAGAGGACAGGCTGGATGGAGCAGCAGGCAGGGTTTGTATCAGAGTGCAGCAGACAAAGTCTGCATCAGAGTGCAGCAGACAGGCTCTGCACTAGAATGCAGCAGGCAGCATCTGCACCGGAGTGCAGCAGGTAGGATCTGCACCAGAGTGCAGCAGGAACTGGTATACAACCTTAAACAACATAGACTGCAAAGCTGGAAGGTTGCTCAAGCACCTCCCCAGTGGGGAGGGAGCAACATATACACAATTTCTCTTGGCCATTGGTTGGGGAGGAAATAGCAAGTGCATGCGCTCATCCTTTAAGAGGCCGGGAGCACGCTCGTGTGTCCTCAGGACAGGGCTGGAAGCCAGGTAGGAAGCTCTGCTGGAAGCATGTAGAGCATGGGGAAGGGAAGAACTGACTGCAGCATGGGTGACTGAATTGACACGCCAGAGACCCTGCCTGTCAGAGCAGGGCTGCGGCGTGGTGCTATAACTGCGTTATACTGTGCGTGGGCTGCATTATAGTCTATGAGGGGGGCTGCATTATACTCTATGATGGTGGTTGCATTATACTGTATGAGAGGGCACCGGCATACTCTGAATGGGACTGCAGTATACTCTGGGGGGCAGCGTTATACTCTGAGGAGGGCATCATTATGCTCTATCAAGGACCATGGTGAGTGCATTATACTATATGTACTATAAGGGACCTGCATTATACTGTATCAAGGACTATCTATACCCATCATTCTTCCTCAGTTGGTGTAAAGAGGCCAGGAAGCAAGAATCGAACAACTTCAATATTGTCTATCATTCTTATTTAACGGCATGAACTCAGTGCATGTAAATGCAACAGAAATGTTTGTGTGATGATTCAATATACGAGTATTTGGGGCCCCACTTTAAACCTTTGCCCAGGGCCCCACTTTGTCTAAATCCACCCCTACCCACAGGAGCTTTGAAGGGTCGTCATATCCAGAGCGATCTGTTGATATTCGGGGGCAATCTGTCCAACCTATCTGCCCTCTCGTGCCCTCTGTAGTTGCTCTCACCCTAATAAGGGCAGTACTCAAGTATGGCTGTCAAATAATATATCCCTCAAAATAATCCCTACTGATGCGTTTCTTTTCCCAGTTATGAGATGTCATCAGGGCAGTGTATTTGCTCTGGTGAAGAAGAGAAAGAAAAAGGTTCCCCTTGCTCCAGTGCCTCAGTGCTTCAGAATGTTCCTAGTATGCAAATCAAAAAGAGGAATCCCACAGTAGTGGGTATTCAGTTGGAATGGGCAAAGTGCTGTCCTCTCCTATGGGTAAGAAATGTAACCAGGCAAAACTTTTAAATGCTATATTGGAGCGTTATACAGTTGAAACAAGGAGTTTACATTCACTTTCTAAAAAGAGACATATGCATGTTTTTCTCAATATCTGACATGAATTCAGAATAAAATTTTCCCGTTTTAGGTTAATTAGGATTACCATAATTATTAATATTTGCCAAATGCCAGACTAATGAGTGAGAATGTTCAAGGCATTTTTATTACTAACTGCAAAGTCAAAAGTTTACATACACTTCGATTACTAAGCCTTTAAACAATTCTGGACTGCCCATATGATGTCATTTGTTTGGAAGTATCTGAAGGTTTTTTGGCAACATCTGAGTTAAATATAGACACACCTGTGGATGTATTTTAATGCACACCTGAAACACACTGCTTCTTTGTGTAGCCTCATAGGAAAGTCTAAAGAAATCAGCCAAGATATCAGGAAGAGAACTGTGGACTTGCATAAGTCTGGCTCATCCTTGGATTCAATTTCAAAATACCTGAAGGTGCCTCGTTCATCTGTACAAACAATTACATGCAAGTACAAACAAGATGGGAATGTCTATCTATCAAATCTCTCAGGAAGGAGATGGGTTCTGCATCCCAGAGATGAATGTGCTTTGGTTCGACATGTGCATATCAATCCAAGGACAAAAGCAAAAGATTTTGTGAAGATGATGGCGGCAGCTGTTAAGATTGTGTCAACATCCACAGTGAAATGAGTACTGTATCAACATGGCCTGAAAGGCCACTCTGTCAGGAAGAAGCCATTACTCTAAAAGAAACATAAAAAAGCCAGATTAATATTTGCAAATGTACACAGGAACAAAGACCTTAATTTTTGGTGACATGTCCTGTGGTCTGATGAAACGAAAATTGAACTTTTTGGGCATAATGACCATCATTACACTTGGAGGAAACAGGAAGAAGCTTGGAAGCCTAAGAACACCATCCCAAGTATGAAACACGGTGGTGGCAGCATCATGTTGTGGGGTTGTTTTGCTGCAGGAGGGACTGGTGCACTTCACAAAATAGATGGCATCATTAGAAAAGAAGATCATATGGCAATACTGAAGCACCATCTCAAGAAATCAGTCAGGAAGTTAAAGCTTGGCCAGAAACGGGTCTTCCAAATGGACAATGACCCGAAGCATACTGCCAAAATGATAACAAAGTGACTCAAAGATAACAAAGTCAATGTTATGGAGTGCACATCACAAAGCCATGATCTCAATCCTATAGAAAATTTATGGGCAAAGCTGAAAAGGCTAGTGTGAGCAAGGCGACCTACAAACCTGGATCAGTTACACCAGTTTTGTCACGAGGAATGGATGTAATGAAATGTATGCAAACCTTTGACTTTTGCAGTAAGTAATTAAAAATGCCTTAAAACATTCTCTCTCATTATTCTGGCATTTGGCAAATATTAATATTTATGGTAATCCTAATTGACCTTAAACGGGAAAGGTTTATTCTAATTTCATGTCAGATATTGAGAAAACATGCATATGTGTCTTTTTACATAGCATATGTAAACTTCTAGTTTCAACTGTATATCCATGAAATGTACCCCAGATCATATAATAGTGTATGGGTGAGAAATGTAACCAAGCAAAATTTTTAAATGCTTTTGTGGACTGTCATACACCACCAAAATATGACAGAAAGCATGTAATACTCTATGGATGAGTAATCTAATCCAGAAATAATTTGCAACGCTTTTTGTGATTTTACATACCACCGTAATGCAACAATAATTGTGTTAAAACTGTTTAGATGAGTCATTGAATAAAAGAAAGAACTTAAATATTTTGAAGGTGTAGTTGATATATACTTATACAGTCATAAAGGCTTTAAAGAAAGTACAAAGCCAGTAAAAAAATTATAAGGACAGTCATCCATAGACCACTAAAAGGCAACAACTGGCAGGCCTCATTCAAATATTTTAAAAGTATATTTGCTATATTCCTACACTCATAAAAGCTTTGCACAAAGTATAAAGCCAGGAAAAAATATAAGGAAGGATGGTCATCCTAAAAGGCAACAAGTGGCAGGCCTCATTCAAATATTTTAAAAGTGTAGTTGCTGTTCTCATACACACATAAAGGCACACACATAAAGGCTTTGCACAAATTACGAAGCCTGGACAAAATTATTTTGAGTGTGAGACAGTAATCCTCTTCTGATATCCGATTCTTCTTCCTTTGAAGGCACCTGCTTCCTGGAGCCCGATACCCAGGTGCCTGGGCTGTAAGTGACCCGGCTTCTGGTAGTGCTGGAGCCCCTGACATATAGAAATGGGAAACAGCCCCCTGTGTCATTTGCATTATTGCCTGCTCCCACATAGGAGGTGGGGAACCCCAAACACAGTAGACTCTCTTTGGGGTGGTAGTAGCACCATTTTAAGCCACTTCAAGTAGACTCTCCTGTTGTGAGTTCATTTTTCGGTCCACCAGTTGTGAGTTCTCCTTCCAGGCTCCCTCTGGTGGTAACTGGAGGTAGTGAGGCTGATTTAATCAGTAGAAATTTGCCACCTGATAATGAGGATGACGATTGGACCTCAGGAATCTCAGACTGGATTTAAGACAGCCGACGCCCTAGTCTGGTGCTGGTGATTCCTTCTGGCTTGTCAGGTCTTGGTTTTCAGCTCTGTTCCAGTCATCTAAAGCTAAGTTTTTCTGCTAATGCTCACACTTGATTTTGTTGGTCTGTTCATTTTATTGTGTGGTCAGCCAGCCCCGGCTGGGGCTGCGCTAAATTTCCACTCTTATTTATCTATATTTGCCAATTTGCTTTTTATCCCTTATTAGATTGGCCTCTTTTTGCTCTGTCTCAGAATATTTCAGAGTGCTGATATAGTGGGAGAAGTCTAGTGACTTCAGGGTTAATTTTGCTATCAGAAGTGTTGGACTTTATTTTTGTAGGGTTTTTTGCAGATTGCAGACAGTGTCTTTCCTTTCCTATCCTTTCTAGTTAGTTTGGGCCCCATCGTTTGCTCAGCCTATTTTTCTGCCTCTGTTTGTGCTTTCATCTTGTTTCACCGTCAATACATGTGTGGGGGCTGTCTTTCCTTTGGGGTCTGCACTGGGGCAGTTAGTTTTCCCCTTTTCTTGCTTCAGGCTTATTTAGTCCTCCCGCTGTGTGTCTAGGACAATCGTAGGTACACTCCACGGCTGCTGCTAGTTGTGTGGTTAGGATCAGGGATCTGCAATCTGCATAGTTACCAATAACTACTACGCATGCTCAAGATTCCCAGCCCCGCAGTGTGAATAAATCATAAGCAACTGCAGGGCGGGATCTCTGGCCACGCGATAGGAAGGCCAGGAAGTCATGAGAGAGGACGGGCAGCGGTCATTGCGCATGCCCCAGAATACATACTACAGTGCAGGCGCCAGGATTTGAAAAGAAAAATGAAGAGGCGGAGCAAACAACGCAGGAAGACATGAGTGACGGATGTGAGGCGTCTCGGTCAGATGGGGAAAGACCTGCCCCCCCTGTCAAATATCAGGTATGTCTGATTAATTTTAAAAAAGATTATTTCTGTGGTGGAAGGTACCCTAAATAAAAGAGCCACCTTGACAGAATGCAGCATTAGTGCTGCACAAGGTGGCTCTTTTACTTAAAATCGCCTGGAGGGGGTGACAGGTTCCCTTTAAATTCAAAAAAGTTCATTTTTTTCTCATTAATGTACACTCTGCACCCCATCTTGACTGAAAAGAAAACAGAAATGTTGAAATTTTTTCAAATTTATTAAAAAACTGAAATATCACATGGTCATGAGTATTCAGACCTTTTGCTCAGTATTGCATAGAAGCACACTTTTGAGCTAGTACAGCCACGAGTCTTCTTGGGAAGGGACTAAGGCAACAAGTTTTTCACACCTGGATTTGGGAATCTTCTGCCATTCTTCCTTGCAGCTCCTCTCCAGTTCCGTCAGGCTCATTTGCACAAGGAAAGACTAGAAGCAATGGGATGAAACTGAATGGGAGGAGACACAGATTAGATATTAGAAAAAACTTTTTGACAGTTAGAGTGATCAATGAGTGGAACAGGCTGCCACGACAAGTGGTGAGTTCTCCTTCAATGGAAGTCTTCAAACAGAGGCTGGACAGACATCTGACTGGGATGATTTAGCGAATCCTGCTTTGAGCAGGGGGTTGGACCAGATGGCCCAGGAGGTCCCTTCCAACTCTACGATTCT
Source organism: Dendrobates tinctorius (assembly GCF_039654945.1). Lineage (NCBI taxonomy): Eukaryota > Metazoa > Chordata > Amphibia > Anura > Dendrobatidae > Dendrobates > Dendrobates tinctorius. The sequence goes on along the minus strand of NW_027361728.1, from coordinate 22,605,470 downwards.
ATGATTCTATGAGTTAGTTGACAGCCATTTTTAGGTCTCTCCAGAGATGCTCAATTGGGTTTAGGTCAGGGCTCTGGCTGAGCCAGTCAAGAATGGTCCAGAGTTGTTCTGAAGCCACTCCTTTGTTATTTTAGCTGTGTGCTTAAAGGTGAATCTTCGACCATGTCTGAGGTCCAAAGCACTTTGGAAGAGGTTTTCATCCAGGATATCTCTGTACTTGGCCGCATTCATGTTTCCTTCAATTGCAACCAGTTGTCCTGTCCTTGCAGCTGAAAAACACCCCCATAGCATGATGCTGCCACCACCATGTTTCACTGTTGGGATTGTATTGGGCAGGAGATGAGCAGTACCTGGATTTGTCCACATATACTGCTTAGAATTATCACCAAAAACTTCTATTTTCATCTCATCAGACCAGAGAATTTTGTTTCTCAAAGTCTAGGAGCCCTTCATGTGTTTTTTTAGCAAACTCTATGCGGACTTTCATATGTTTTGCACTGAGGAAAGGCTTCTGTCTGGCCACTCTGTCATAAAGGCCTGACTTGTGTAGGGCTGCAGTGATAGTTGACTTTGTGGAACTTTCTTCCATCTCCCTACTGCATCTGTGGAGCTCAGCCACAGTGATCTTGGGGTTCTTCTATACCTCTCTCACCAAGGCTCTTCTCCCAAGATTGCTCAGTTTGGCTGGACGGCCAGGTCTAGGAAGACTTCTGGTGGTCCCAAACTTCTTCCATTTAAGGACTATAAAGGCCACTGTGCTCTTAGGAACCTTGAGTACTGCAGAATTTCTTTTGTAACCTTGGCCAGATCTGTGCCTTGTTGCAGTTCTGTCTCTGAGCTCCTTGGCCAGTTCCTTTGACCTCATGATTCTCATTTGGTCTGACATGCACTGTGAGCTGTGAGATCTTAAATAGACAGGTGTGTGCCTATACAAATCAAGTCTTATCAGATTAATTAAACACAGCTGGACTCCAATGAAGGAGTACAACCATCTCAAGGAGGATCACAAGGAAATGGACAGCATGTGAATTAAATATGAGTGACTGAGCAAAGGGTTTGTATACTTATGACCATGTGATATTTCAGTTTTTCTTTTATAAGAAATTTGCAAAAATGTTAACATTTCAGGGTTTTTTACAGTCAATATGGGGTGCAGAGTGTACTTTAATGAAAAAAAATGAACTTTTTTGAATTTACCAAATGGTTGCAATGAAACAAAGAGTGAAAAATTTAAAGGGGTCTGAATACTTTCCTTATAACTGTATATTTGGCAACAGACTGCGCAGTCCTAATCCCTGTCTACAGATTGCATTCAGCCACTTTCCCTGCTCCTGCGACTATCTTTCCCTCCATAGCCTAAATGCAGATTGTAGGTGATACAAACAGTAAAAGAAACGATTAGACCTTAGATGGGCTGTTATTATGATGGTTCAGCTTCAGCACCAGTATCAACACTACAGGCCTCTGATTTATTATACTGTGCACACACAGGACTAGACAAGCACTCTCTCCCTCAATACGAAGTGTCATAGAGAAGTGCAATGGTGTCAGTGTGCCATGCTGGGAGGCCCTGTTTTTTATAACCCCTCATGATGTCACACGGTCAGCCAATCACAGTAATGCTACAACCAAGATGGCTACTGCAATACAGTGACTCGCAGGCAAATCCCTGCATGCTTATTGGCTGTGTAAAAAGCACCAGGAAAGCAGGGTGGGGATTAGAGTTTTACATAGAGCACGGACCAAAACTCACCAAGTAACGAGTACACCCGAGCATTGTGATACTCGAATGATAACCGAATATCACCAAGCACGTTCGCTAATCCCTAGTAATGTTTTCTTATTTAGAAATTGTTCGGTGTGACAAACATACAGTATTGATGAAAAAAACTCATGAACTAAAGGTTGGTGACCACTAATGAGGTATAATAAAATATTGATAAAGAAGATAACAATTGTTTAAGACATTTCATTATTTTCTTGTTATAAAATATGGAGTGAACAAAGATGTTGGATGACATGTATGTGAAGGAACTAGATCCAATATATAAAGGTCTTGATGCCAAATACCATATAGTCTGATGCTTAATGAATATGAGCAGCTGAGCATTTAGATATCTTGCTTTTTATATACCATCAACAGCCTACAGGAGTAGGAATGTAACTGCCATAAACTATTCTACTGACTGAAGTTCAGAAGGCTGACATATTGTCCTATTAGTACAGACTATATAGCGTGAAAATGTATTGCTGTTTTACTAATCTGTTAAAAAAAATAGCAGAAACATTAACCTGATAACAACATATATTTCTAATTATATAAAGTCCACAGGATTCATATTGCAAGATTGAAAAGTGATAAAATTGTGCTGGTCAGATGTATGAGCCTATGTAGTATTCTAGATCCTATGAAGGCATTTGTGTTCGTCCCCCCATGTAATAACGTCCCCCATCCTGGTACCATCCTGTAGTAAATACCATATATACTCATGTATAAGCAGACCCGTGTATAAGCCGACCCCCCTAATTTTGTCACAAAAAAAATGGGAAAACTTATTGACTCACGTATAAGGCTAGGGTGCACAGTGAGTGGCCCCAGATAATGCTGCACAGTGAGTGGCTCCAGTTATGCTGCACAGTGAGTGGCCCCAGATAATGCTGCACAGTGAGTGGCCCCAGATAATGCTGCACAGTGTGTGGTCCCAGATAATGCTACACAGTGTGTGGCCCCAGATAATGCTGCACAGTGTGTGGCCCCAGATAATGCTGCACAGTGAAGTTATGCTGCACAGTGAGTGGCCCCAGCTAATGCTGCACAGTGAATGGCCCCAGTTATGCTGCACAATGAGTGGCCCCAGATATTGATGCACAGTGTGTGGCCCCAGTTATGCTGCACAGTGAGTGGCCCCAGATAATGCTGCACAGTGAGTGGCCCCAGTTATGCTGCACAGTGAGTGGCCCCAGATAATGCTGCACAGTGATTGGCCCCAGTTATGCTGCACAGTGTGTGGCCCGAGATAATGCTTCACAGTGAGTGGCTCCAGTTATGCTGCACAGTGTGTGGCCCCAGTTATGCTGCACAGTGAGTGGCCCCAGATAATGCTGCACAGTGAGTGGCCCCAGATATGCTGTACAGTGTGTGGCCCGAGATAATGCTTCACAGTGAGTGGCTCCAGTTATGCTGCACAGTGTGTGGCCCCAGATAATGCTGCACAGTGAATGGCCCCAGATAATGCTGCACAGTGAATGGCCCCAGTTATGCTGCACAGTGTGTGGCCCGAGATAATGCTTCACAGTGAGTGGCTCCAGTTATGCTGCACAGTGTGTGGCCCCAGATAATGCTTCACAGTGAGTGGCCCCAGTTATGCTGCACAGAATGTGGCCCCAGATAATACTGCACAGTGAGTGGTCCCAGTTATGCTGCAGAGTGAGTGGCCCCAGATAATGCGGCACAGTGAGTGGCCCCAGTTATGCTGCACAGTGATTGGCCCCAGTTATTCTGCACAGTGAGTGGCCCCAGTTATGCTGCACAGTGAGTGGCCCCAGTTATGCTGCACAGTGAGTGGCCCCAGTTATGCTGCACAGTGTGTGGCCTCAGATAATGCTGCACAGTGAGTGGCCCCAGTTATGCTGCACAGTGTGTGGCCCCAGTTATGCTGCACAGTGAGTGGCCCCAGATGTGCTGCCCAGTGAGTGGCCCCAGATGTGCTGCCCAGTGAGTGGCCCCAGTTATGCTGCAGTGAGTGGCCCCATCATGTGGCTGCTGCTGCCGCTGCCTCCGTTACGAAAAAAAGCTGTATACTCACCTCCGTCGCTGCCCCCTGCTCATCAGCATTGCGGACTCTGCAGTGACTGTGCAGGCAGAGGGAGTGATCGCTCCCTCTGACCTGAATGTCACTGCAGAGGACGCAAGACAGCAGAGCGACGCGCAGGGACAGGTGAATATGCCTCCCCCGTTCATACTCACCCCCGATCTGGTGCTTGTCTCTGCAGCGTAGCCCCCCTGCTTTCTCCATGTTCTCGGTGCTGCTCTTCCTGCTTCAGCGGTCACGTGGTACCACTCATTAAACTCATGTATATGTGCATATTCATGAGTTTAATGAGTGGTACCACGTGACCGCTGAAGCAGGAAGAGAGCAGGGGGCCGAGAGCACGGAACAAGCAGGGGGGCTGCAGAGAGGAGCCAGGAGGGGTGAGTATGGTCTCTGACACCCCCGCTCCCCCTCCCCCGCCGATCCCCCCAGTATATGACTCGTGTATAAGCCAAGAGGGTGACTTTCAGCCCCAAAAAATGGGCTGAAAATCTCGGCTTATACACGAGTATATACGGTATATTCTGTCCTGTATCTTTCCTTTAAAAATGTCCTCCATCCTTGATCCTTCCTGTAATAATTTCTTCCATCCTGGCCCCATCCTGTAATAATGTCCCCATCATGTATTAATGTCACCATCCTAGCCCCTTTCGCCAATAATGTCCCCATTAGTAAATAATGTCCTTATCTTGGATGCCTCCTGTCATAATGTTCCTCATCATTTAATAATGTCATCACCCTGGCCCCTTCCTGTAACAATATTCCACTTCCTGTATTAATGTGCTTGATCCTGGCCCCTTCCTGTAATAATATTCCACTTCTGTATTAATGTGCTTGATCCTGGCCCCTTCCTGTAATAATATTCCACTTCTGTATTAATGTTCTCGATCCTAGACCCTTCCTGTAATGTCCTCTATCTTGGCCCCATGCTTTAATAATGTCCTCCATCTTATACCCATCCTGTAATAATGTTCCCCATCAGGTAATAATGTCCCCCATCCTAGCCCCTTCTTGTATTAATGTCACCATCCTGGCCCCTTTCTTCTGATAATGTTGCATCCTGGTCCTTTCCTGTAATGATGTCATTCAACATTTTAATGTCACCATCCTGGCCCCACCCTATAATAATGCCACCAATCAAAAAACAATCCTGGCCTCTTTTTGTAATAGTGTTCAATCCTTGCCCATTTCTATAATAATGTCCCCCATCCTGTAATGTCTTCAATCCTGGGCCCCTCCTGTAATATTATCCCTCATCCTGGGCAAATTCATATAAAAATGTCCCCCTGCTTGGACCCTTTCCTGTAATAATGTCTCTAATCCTGGCCCCTTTCTGCAAAAATGCCACCTATTATGTGATGTTATGCCACATCATGGGCCCTTTCCTATAATAATTTTCTCCATCCTGGGCCCTTTCCTGTAGTAATCTCCCCAATCCTAGCCCTTAATTCTGTAATAATGTCCCCCAACATTGGCCTCTTCCTGTAATATTGTCCTCATCCTGGGCCCCTTCATGTACTAATGTCCCCCATCCTGGGCCCCTTACTGTAATAATGTCCCATATCAGTCTAAGCTAAGTGATGGACAGAATATGCAAGATTATATAAGAAACACCCTAGAGATTGTGGAGCATCTCAGGGGTATTGGAGAAGAAATTAAAGATTTTCATGTTGCTGCACTTCTATTAAGTGGTCTTCCATAAAGTTACGACACACTTGTGGCTGCTCTAGATGGAACACCAGATGATGAGCTGACACTAGAGTATGTTAAAGGCAAACTTGTGGATGAATTCAAGAGAAAAATGCAGCATGTAAGCAGCAATAATGAATCCAGAGCAGAAACAGCATTAAAGATACAGGATTTCCCTGAATAAAAGCGCAATCTAAGAGAAACTTGTGAATGTTTTGTCTGTAAAAAGCCTGGCCACCTTAAAGCAGACTGCAGAATTTAGAAAGCAAGAATGAGTCAGCTTAAAAAAGCAGTACAGTCATCAAAGGGTTAAAACAGCTGTAAAGGAAGGTTCTGCATGTGCTTAAACTGCATTTAATGTCAGTACAGGCCCATCTGCAAAGCATATATGGTGTATAGATTCTGATGCAAGCAGTTATATGACAAATAACAAGGATTTCTTCACTGACCTTAATGAAGGCATGTCAGAAAAGGTCATCTTTGCTAATGGTCACTATATGACTTCAGAAGGAGTAGGAGATTTCCACCTCCACTGTCCAGTTTCCTCAGCACAAAGCAGAAAGATTCCAATAAAGGATGTTCTCCATGTTCCCAGCCTTGAAAGCAATCTTCTGTCATTAAACAGGCTCATGCAAAAGGGAATGTAGTTACTTTTAGAGATAACAGCTGCATCATCTCAAATAAGGGTCACACTCGTGCAGAAGAAAAAATCCAAGATGAAATTTATCAGCTAAAATGCAAAGAAAAAGTGTATAGTGCTAGACAAGATCTACATAAGAACTGTATCCATGTATGGCACATGCATCTTGGGCACAGAGACCCAGAAGCAGTAAGGAAGCTAGCTCAAATTGCAAATGGTATTGATATGAACCAGTGTAGTCAAATGATGAAGTGCACTAGCTGTCTTAAAGGGAAAATGTCCAGAAAATCCTTTCCTAAAATAAGCACCACTAGATCTGCACTGTCACAAGATATGATACATAGAGTTGTATGTGATCCCAAGAGTGTTCAAAGTCCTAGCAAGAAGAGATATTTGCTCATATTTATTGATGACTACTCCAGATATACAGTCGCCTACCTGCTTCACAGTTAGGATGAAGTTCCACAGAAACTTGAAGAATATCTTGCTGTAGTGCTTAACAAATTTGGAAGAATGCTAAAAGCCCTGCGTGCAGATAATGGAACCGAATATACAAGTGGTAAGGTGCAAACCATGTTGAAAAAGGATGGGATCATGTTCCAGATTACCATTCCATACAACCCAGAACAAAATGGCATTGCAGAGAGAAAGAACCACACTCTCTGTGAAAGTGGAAGAAGTATGTTGTTTGATGCGAATCTAGCTACAACGTATTGGGGAGAAGCCATAATGACAGCTTGCTATCTTCAAAACAGAGTGCCAGGTAAAGCCACAAATAAAACTCCATATGAGCTATGGAACTGCGAGAAGCCTAACCTGAAGCACCTCAGGATATTTGGAAGCAAAATGTTTGTGTATTTTCCCAAAGAAAAATGTTCCAAGTGGGAAACACACAAAGCAAAGAGTCCTGGTGGGCTATAGCGAAACTCAAAAGGGATACAGAATCCTGCACCCAGAGACCAACACAGTAACCATCCGCAGAGATGTAGTGATTGATGAAAACTCTGTATCACTCAAATTCCATGAAGTTACAACAGTTAATCAACCTAAGAAGCAAGAACAAGAATATCAATCATCAAACCCAGATGCCGAAAAGGAAAACATTGAAGTGTGGATAAGCTCTGTAGCCACCAAGGAAGACACAGAAGTACCACAGAAGTCAACCTCCAGTCAGGAGATCAGAAAGGCCAAACAAAGGTATCCCAGCTAGATGCCTTTCTTATATGGTCAGAACACTTCCTGTACCAGAGTCACAGTCATGGCAAGAGATGCAAAAGAGATGCCTGTCCACGAGAAGCAGAAGTGGATAAATGCTGCTAATGAAGAGATGGAGTTCCTTCACCAACTCCAAACATGGGAGCTTACTGAGCTACCACAAGGAAAAAGAGCTATCGGATGTAAGTGTCACGTGCCCCGTCCTGTGTGACACGGCCAGCAGGCCGGTAACTAATACAACAGGACACGGCACGTGTAATTGTCCAGTGTGACGCGGACCGCAGGCCGGTAACTAATACAAGACACAGGGGATAGGGAAACATTTACAACCGTGGGCCCTGCGATAGGCAACGGGGGATGTGGAGACCTCCTGCACTCCTCTGAGTCAGTGTCCCTAACACTCCTAACGTTCCCTATGCAGGCTCCTCACCTGTCGCCGATCAGGATACCTGTCACCCTAGCACATCCTACACCTATTCCTTACTAGGGAGCTGGGTGGTGCAGGCACTGGCCCCACCGCTGTACTAACACCAACATGAGGAAAAGTGACAAACAGGGAAACACTTAGCTTTTCTCTGATGCACTTGCTCCAGGCAACAGAGTCCAACATCTGAGTGCATCTTCCTCCCACCGTGTCCAACACCTGGGTGCACTGTCCAGCAACGGAGTCCAGCACCTGAGTGCAGCTGTCCAGCAATGGAGTCCAGCACCTGAGTGCAGCTTCCAGCAAAAGAGTCCAGCAACTGAGTGCAGTTCTACACCATAGCTGCCACTCCACCAAGCTTTGCAAGAAATCTTCACTGACACCATAGCTGCCACTCCACCATGCTTTACATGAACTCCGCATCTTCCTCCCACCATGTCCAACACCTGGGTGCAGCTGTCCAGCAACGGAGTCCAGCACCTGAGTGCAGCTGTCCAGCAAAAGAGTCCAGCAACTGAGTGCAGCTCTACACCATAGCTGCCACTCCACCAATCTTTGCAAGAAATCTTCACTGACACCATAGCTGCCACTCAACCATGCTTTACACGAACTCCTCGCTGACACCATAGCTGCCACTCCAGGACTCTGACTGAGTTGTCCTGGACTCTCCTCAGCTCCTTCCTTCACCCAGCATGGTTGCAAAAGACCAACAATTTCACCAACGTCAGTGAGCACAACTGACACACCTTTACTGAGTAAACACACCTGTTAGTGATTCCCGTGCAATTACACTAACCACCACCGGGGGCCAAACTATCTCTAAAAACACCAGTGCGATGACCATACTGGCTACCGGGGGCAAAAAGAACAAAAGACACCACCGTGTAATAATCCTAATGGCCACCGGGGGCAAACCCAAGTCCGAGCACACAGCTCAAGGAAAAAAAGGTTACTTTGCATTATATCAGTCATGATCCAGCATGGATCATGACAGTAAGTGGGTCTACAAAAACAAATATGACTCAGAATGTAGAGTTCACCGGTTTAAGGCAAGATTGGTCGCAAAAGTGTACTCGCAAAAGTATGGTGAAGATTATGATGCTACATTTTCTCCAGTTGCGAAGCAAATCACATTCATAACTTTAATGTCTATAGCTGCAGTTCAACAGATGACAGTGAGACATTTAGACATCAAAACAGCCTTCCTACATGGTGACATTGAAAAAGAGTTGTACATGAGCCAACCCGAGGGATATATTAAAAAGAGTGAAGAGCACCTTGTTTGTAAAATGCAAAAATCTCTCTATGGACTTAAGCAGTTGGCAAGAGCTTGGAACTCGAAAATGAACAAAGTTTTGATGGATGAAAGATTTAAAAGATCTCAAGCTGATCCATGTTTGTATACAAAAAATGTAGCGAAGGAGTGGATGTATGTTCTCCTATATGTAGACGATGTAATCATGTGTCATCAAGATGAAAAGGAAACTACAAAGCTAGGTAAAATTCTCAACCAGCATTTTCAGACTAAGGACCTTGCAAATGTGACATATTATTTGGGAATCCAAATCCAGAGAGAGGTAGATGGGAGTTTTCTACTCAACCAAAGTTCTAAAATTTACGCAATACTAAACCAGTTTGGAATGTCAGAAGCCAAAGGTGCTTCAACACCAATGGATCTGTCCTATTTAAAGTTGGAAGGAGAAAAAGATCTGATACCTAGCAATGAGAGTTACAGACAAGTAGTGAGGGCACTTCTGTACATAGCAATCACTACTCGTCCGGATATCACAGCCACAGTTGGAATTCTCTGTCGACATGTAAGCAAGCCACATCAAAGAGACTGGAATGCAATTTGGAGAATTCTTCAATTTCTTAAAGAAACTCAATGGCTAAATCTCAAGATATCTGCATCGGGAGATCTCACTCTCAGAGCTTATATGGATGCAGATTAGGCTGGAGATTCAGATGATCGGAAATCATCAAGTTAAGAGAAAATTAAATTTCTTTGTCCAGCAGAAAACAAGTGTCAGTCGCATTATCTTCTACAGACTTATGCAAGTCGAGAAGTAATTTGGTTGAAACAACTTTTGGAAAATTTCAGCAAGCCACTAGTTCAACCAACAGTTATCTATGAGGACAACAAAGGATCCATTAAAATTGCCAGCAGTGAGAAGATTTGTTCAAGGACTAAGCAAACATCACCACTTACGCGACTTAGTGGAACGTGGTGTACTCTAGTTTGTTTATTTCGAGTCTGACAAGATGATAGCTGATGGTATGACAAAGACATTATCAAGAGCCAAATTTGTGGACTTCAAACCTGACTAACAGGATAAGTAGTTGTCGAGTGGGGGTGTTGGAATATGTTTGGTGCAACAACTCCATTCCTGTCTATAAGTGTTCAGTTGCTAGATTTGTATGCTGTTTATAAAGTTAAAAAAACTCCCAGAGGGAGGGAGTGCATGTGACTATTTCCTGTGTCTGTGTATGAGAGTAGTAGCCTGCTGTAGATGCTGCACAGATAGAGACACAGAAATGATTTATTCCTGATCTATTTAGCTTATCATATATTGTTCCTGATTGTTCCTGAATAAACAAGTTCTGCTGTCACATGCTTGGAGAGTATCGTGTCTAATCTGCTGCCAACATCCCCACACTGGGCCCATTCCATTCTGCTGCTCTTCTGCAACACATTTAGAAAATAACTCATGCTCTTTACCACTCAAAGCTTGCACAACACACGGCATCCTCTTCCATAGTCAGCACAGAAGCTTGTAGCTGACTTTGTCATGTCTGCTACAGGTGGGCATGACATCATTGTCATGCACTACCTGTGATGGGCTTGCCAACATCAGCTGCCGTCTGCTGATTGGTCGATGCTGTTGGTTTTGTGGTGCAGGGAGCCGGTGGGCCAAAATGCATTTCAACTAAATGTGCGTCTGAGAACTCACATCCAGCTAAATTAGGCTTTGGCATTGGCGGGTCCCCTGCCACATGGGCCCAGTTGTGGTCACAAACTCTGTGACTCTGCTAAAAAAAAATGCCCTTGCACAAGATAATAGATACTGTATGTTAAACATAGGCACATGATGAAAAGATGGGAAAAAAATTCTAATCATCTGAATTTATTGAGTATCGAGTATGAGTGCCACAAATGCAGAAATATCCTAATTAATAGTATCCAAGGTAAGTATATGTATTTACGTGTATACCATTCACACTCAATATTGAATACATTGAGATGTTTTTAAAATTTTGTTTCCATTTTTACATTATTTGCTGATCTTTAACATATTTATCAATCCTGTAATTAACACAATTCCTTCTTGCTGTCGTAATTTCAATGTTGAGGACTATATACACAGTATATTATATATATATATATATATATATATATATATACACACACACACATACACATATATATCAAAAATCAGAAAACATTTCATTACACTTTAATTAATACATTTTTATATTTTTTTCTCACTCTGTAGCATTTATTTTATCTCATGTGGTTTCAGTAAAATGTAAATTTTATATAATTTAAGGCTAAGAAGTTAAATTGAAGTTAAAAAAATACAGCAACCCGGTTCTTTCAATTTTTTTTCCCCTAGTTTATTTTGTCTTGACTACAAGATCGATAAACTGAGGGCAGATGCAAATGGATCTTTCGTAAAAATAGCCAACTTCAGAAGTGAAAGAATTGTTATTTAGGTAAAATGATAGGTAACACCGAGTACACTTTTAAAGAACTTTAAAATAGCTCCAATCATTCCCCTGTGGCTACTTATGAGCTAGAATGGACATATAACCAAAGATATAATGTCAATGAACGGAACGTTAGGAAAGAACCATGTTCTTTACCTTTTCATGGTCTAGTATTACCTTGACTCAAACCCTATTTCTTAACATTTATATTGTGTTCTAAAAAATGATACTTTAATGTATATTTAATTTTTTTGCATTGCTTGCTTTGTATTCTTTTTAGTTGACAGAGTTAGAGATCTTATCACCAAGACCCAATTATTAAAATATAGAGACAAGTATTTTGCTAAATACATGCTTTGTGTTTTCTTAACTTTACTTTTGACAAGTGAAAAACTTTGGAAGTTATTTTTTCGTAACCATCCTACCATATTCACAGTGCTCTTTTTAAAAAAAAAAAAACTATTTGCTTAAAGGGATATTCCCATTTCAGCCTCTCAAGGGGCTGACCTGTCAACATGAAGAGGCCAGAGGTGAATGGAATAATAGAAACAGCAAAACAGGCTGCACCATGCTGCTTCCCATAAAAGTGAGTGTGGGTTATAGAAACAGAAGTATCTCTGCAAGCTATGCCTTAAATGTAACCTGGGAGTCCCAGAAACAGCATTGCTTGTGTACAGTGCTATTCCCATAACTCTTATACAATTCCATTGGAATCCTGATAACTACATAGAACCATTGTAATATCATTCAACTCTGGCTACCACAGATACACAGGTAGTCCCAATTCATCCAAGGTGAACTTAAGCTTCAACTGCCCTGTGGCATTAGTGAACACATGAAAAAAGAAAGTTGCCTATTCTAAGCACAATATTTGTTTTTATAATAATAAAAAATATTTTAACCCAATCTTTATAATAAAAATGTTTCCATGTTGGTAATAGATCCTTCTTAAAGGGAACCGTAAGGTGATTTATGTTGCCTGAATGGCAACCATGAAAAAGGGACCTTTTTCCTCATTTCAGGCTTCTACGTAGTTTAAAAAGAAGCTGAAAACCTGGCAAACCATCAACTGGATGGGTCCTTACATCCAACTAGCTTGGCTTCATTAATAGGTTTCTCCCTGTTCCTGAATCCTTTTGTAAGGTGATCTTTCAATAGAGACCGCATATATTAATAAATATTTTTGGCCTGATGATACCAGTGAGCTTTCTTAGAAAATCCATTTCTGAATAACTGCGTAATCCTTTTTGGAAGTTTCCATGCCTAATATTATAATTTGCAATTGATGAGTATAACACCAGCTGGATTCATGAAATGCTCATCTTTATATTAGGATTGCATTGTCATTCAGGCATGGATTTTCACAGTAAGTGCATCAACCTCATTAGGCTTGTTAGATCTACAGTTATGGACAAAAGTGCTGGCCCCCTTGAAATTGTACTAAAAAAAGAAGCATTTCTCATAGAAAATTTTTGCAATTACAGTACACACACAGCAAAGAAAAGGCAAGTTTGGCAAAATTAAACACAAACCCCCTGGTGCAGTGGATAGCACTGCAGCCTTGCAGCACTGGAGTCCTGGGTTCAAATCCCACCAATGACAATATCTGCAAGGAGTTTGTATGTTCTCCCCATGTTTGCATGGATTTCCTCCCACATTCCAAAGACATACTGATAGGGAATTTAGATTGTGAGCCCCATCGGGGACAGTGATGATAATGTGTGTAAAGCGCTGCGGAATATGTTAGCGCTATATAAAAATAAAGATTATTATTATTAAACCCCCAAAAATGGGCCGGACAAAATTGTTGTCACCCTCAACTTATTATTTGGTTTGAAACGCTTTGGAATAAATACTGGTAATTGCAATCAATTGCTTCCTAATACCCAAGAAAGATGAGAGTAGCGTGTAGAGGTAAGGATCACCAAAAACAATATAGCAAATGAGTATAAATTTTATTGTGACAATTAAAGTAAGACAAGCAACAAACAATTTAAAAACAATTAAAAAACCATAAGGTTCAAAAATGAACAACAGCACGGAGGGCCTTATAAGTGCCCCCCACACAGAAAGACCTACTCACTTCTCTCTTGGGTATTATCTACTTTTTTAGCGTGTGTTTAGTGATCCCAAATATTTATTATCACTTCAGTAGTGCCCTCAGTTTCTTTTGGTTCTAATCAATTGCTTCCTGTAACCATCAACAAGCTTCTTACACCGCTCAACAAGAATTTCGGACCACTTTTCTTTTGCAAACTGCTCCAGGTCTTTCATATTTGAAGGGGGCCATCTCCCAACAGCAATTTTAAGATCTCTCTGCAGGAGTTCAATGGGATTTAGATCTGGACTCATTGTTGGCCACTTCAGAAGTCTCCAGCACTTTGTTTCCATCCAATTCTGGGTGCTTCTTGAGGTATGTTTGGGATCATTGTCCTGCTGGAAGACCATTTACCTAGGACGCAAACCCTGCTTTATGACATTGGGCACTACATTTCGACCCAAAATCCTTTGGTAATCTTCAGATCTCATGATGCCTTGGCTTGCACACAGTCAAGGCAACCAGTGCCAGATGTAGCAGATCAAACACAAAACATCTTTTAACCTCTACCATATTTTACTGTAGGTACATTGTTCTTTTCTTTGAAGGCCTCCTTCCATGTTAGTAAAGGGTAGAATTATGTGCTTTTTCTAAAAAAATTCTATCTTAGTCTCATCTGTCAGGACTAGAGATGGGCGAACCCAAACAGTAAAGTTCTGCATTCGTACTGAACACCTACTGTTCGGGCATGGACACCGAACATGGACTTGACCAGGAAGTCCGTGTTACTGTTTGGGTTCGGCCCCCCGAACGCCAGGTGTTTGTCTCACTGTCATGTGCATGACAGTGCAGTCACTGCTTCTGATCGGCAGTAAAATCATTACTGCTGGTCAGACAGCCACGGTTCCCACACTGTCAAATGACAGCGTGAGCCCACAGCTGTGATCGGAGGTATAAAGTTTACCTCCGGTCATTGTTGTTGGCTGATGGGACTACTGCTCCCATCAGCCTATGCCTGTTGCCACTAATAACAGTGAGAACAAGAGTGGCTGATGGGAGTATTCATCAGCTGGCTGCTACGCTCTATATAAATAACTAGCTGAAGAGCCCGGCACTGCCTGGGCATAGTAACTAACTGTGGATAGTTATAACAAATTATAATTATCCTCCATCCCATAGTCCCGTGCCCATATACCCATCATACATATCCACGATCCTATAGGCCCGTGCCCATATACCCATCATACATATCCTCCATCCCATAGTTGAGTACCCATATACCCATCACACATCCTCCATCCCATAGTCCCATACCCATATACCCATCATACATATTCGCCATCCCATAGTCGAGTGCCCATATACCCATCACACATCCTTCATCTCATAGTCTCATGCCCATATACCCATCATACATATCCGCCATCCCATAGTCCCGTGCCCATATACCCATCATACATATCCTCCATCCCATAGTCCAGTGCCTATATACCCATCACACATCCTCCATCCCATAGTCGCATGCCCATATACCCATCATACATATCCTCCATCCCATAGTCAACCATTGTGACATCATAGTGAGCGGCGGGGCTTGCAACCTATGATGACATCAGCGTCGCCATGGCAACCATTGTGACATCATAATGAGAGGTGGGGCATGATACGCACACACTTTTTCCCCATTATGTAGATAGGGGCAAAATTGTTTGGTGAATTGGAATGCGCGGGGTTAAAATTTTGCCTCACAACATAGCCTAGGACTCTCTCAGGGTCCAGACGTGTGACTGTGCCAAATTTTGTGGCTGTAGCTGCGACGGTGCGGATGCCAATCCCGGACATACATACATACATACATACATACACACACTTGAGCTTTATATATGAGATTAATAAAAGGCTTGGGTTCCCCTGTATTTTTGATAACCAGCAAGCAAAACTGACAGTTGGTGTATTCAACCCTCAGCTGTCACCGTTAGAAAGGTTGGTTATCAAGAATAGAGAGGTCCCTGCGCTGTTTTTTTAAAGAATTTAAATAATTTAAAAAAAGACATGGGTCCCCCATTTTTGACAACCAGCCTTACTAAAGCAGACAGCTGGGGCTGGTATTCTCAGGTTGTTAATGGGCCATTGATATTGCCCCCCCAGCCTAAAAACAGCAGCCTATTAGATGTACCAATTCTGTTGCTTTGCTAGGCTCTTCTCACTTGCCCTGTAATGGTGGCTAGGCAAGTGGGGTTCATATTTGTGCGGTTCATATCACTTTTGTATTGTCCGATGACAAGTCCACAGCTTAGTAATGAATAGGCATCTATAAGATACATATCTATTACTAATTCTATAGTTGTATAGTAAATAAACACACAGCCAGAATAAAGTCCTTAAATTGAAAGAATGATACAGACTCCGTTAATGTTTATAAATTAAACCATACTCACGTCATCGCCCTTTTCATTGAAGCCCTTGTCTCCTGTAATAAAATAAAAATAAAAAACAATCATAACTCTTCACTGTCCATTGTTTTGTCCCACGCTGTAATCCATGTCTGGGAATAAACAGTTTTCAGCCTGGAGAGTGCAGCTGGGGGCTGCTGCTTTTTGGCTGGGGGGGGTAATATCAATGGCTCCTTACCAGCCTGAGAATACCATCCCCCAGCTGTCTGCTTTAACAAGTCTCGTTGTCAAAAATGGGAGGGAACCCCACACCATTTTTTAACAATTATTTATTTCTTATTTACCTGTAACCCTGAGATTGTTGATGTTTTCAACAATTTTGTTACTCAAGTGGTTAGACAGTTCTCTTCTCTTTCAATTCTCCATGTTTATTGTGCCACACACAGACACACAACGCAAACATTGAACCAACTTCTCCCCTTTTTATCTGGTTTCATGTGTCATTTTCATATTGCCCATGCCTCTTGCTTGCCACAGGTGAGTTTAAATGAGCACTTAGATATGGATGGAAACAAAGTGCTGGAGAGTTCTGAAGTGGTCAGCAATGAGTACGGAAATAAATTGCTGCTCGGGAAGGCACTCTGCAATTATGGAAGAACTAGAACAGTTTGAAAAAGAAGAGTGGTCCCAAATTCCAGTTGGGAGATGTAAGAAGCTTGTTAATGATTATAGGAAGCGATTAATTGCAGTAATTTATTCCAAAGAGTGTGCATCCAAATATTAAAAGGGTTGTCCAATCCAAATCGATAAGCGTGCAGCCTCTTTGTGTGACTGCAAACTTATGATACATGTATATTTGTACAAATGTACAAATGTAAATGTATCTCCGATCATAGCATGATGGACATTAAATTACTTGTATTAAAAGGTTTAAGTCTCAGAGGGTCAGGAAGGTCTGGGATTATAAATTTATGACAACCCTTTACACACCTAGTGCAGGAATGAATGTGTCGCATGTATTTATGTCTTTTTACATCAATTAAGGAATTTGCTCTTCAGACCTTCTGGGGGCATCACACAACACAGAACCTGACCACAATCAGAGGACAATAAAACATTCAGATTCCTTATCTATGAACTGTTCCAATATTTATGTTTATACCTCTCCCATAATGACAATTCTGCTTCACGTCACTTGTCTTATCTATTGCTTTATTTCTGTGCTGTTTTGTGCATAAATATGTGATTCTTCAGATGTTGTATTATATTAGTCTTTGCCTGATGAAGAGACCTGCGTAGTCTCGAAAGCTTGCAACGTGTTACCATCTTTTCAGTTAGCCATTAAAAGGTATCAATCACTGAGGACTCTCAATTCTAACTAGATGTGTATTTCCTGAAGGAAGTACAGATAGTGCTTTGAAATGGTGCCTGGGCTGCCCCTTTAAGAGAGACTTGCCTGCTGCCTGCAAGACTTTCAACTCAGGATCCGTTTTAACTGTGGGTGCCTCTCAGGGGTCACTTTGGCCTGTGGGGCCCCTCAGGGTCTGATTTGGTGGGTGGGGCCCCTCAGGGTCCTATTTGGTGGGCAGGGCCCCTCAGGGTCCGATTTGGTGGGCAGGGCCCCTCAGGGTCCGATTTGGTGGCGGGACACCTCAGGGTCTGATTTTGTGGTGGGGCCCCTCAGGGTCCGATTTTGTGGCCAAGGCCCATCAGGGTCTGATTTTGTGGCCGGGGCCCCTCAGGGTCCGATTTGGAGGGTGTGGCCCCTCAGAGTCTGATTTGGTGGCCGGGGCTCCAAAGGGTCTGATTTGGTGGACGGGGCCACTCTGGGTCTGATTTGGTGGGCGGGGCCACTCAGGGTCCGATTTGGTGGGCGGGGCCACTCAGGGTCCGATTTGGTGGGCGGGGCCACTCAGGGTCCGATTTGGTGGGCGGGGCCACTCTGTGTCTGATTTGGAGGCCAGGGTGGCTCAGCCTCCGATTTGTAGGCCAGGGTTGATCAGCCTCCGATTTGGAGGCGTGGGTGGCTTAGCCTCCGATTTGGAGGCCGGGGTCAATCAGCCTCCGATTTGGAGCCTGGGGTCACTCAGCTTTCGGTTTGGCGCGCTGGCCCTTTAAGACTCATTTCAATGCACCAGCCCTTTTAGAATCACTTTGGCGCGCCGGACCTTTAAGAGCCAGTTTGGCTCACTGGGCTTCAAAATCCACTTTGGCGCCCATTCTCTCTCAGGGGCATGCGTCATGTGATGAAACTAGATTTGCATTCGTGCTGTGGGTTTCGCTTTAAGAGCTGAAATTATCTGGCAGAAACTGTGTCCTGCTGGGGTCATGTGAAGTTCGTAGGCGTTGGCATAGTAACTGGGTGTGCCTGCGCATATCAATGATCTTAACTGCCATTTGAATCGCCTCAGGGCATGTTTTCTCTGTGGCAACATTTTCCCATTGAAATGCATTTGGACAGTGCATTCCAATGACGGGAAAAAAAATTTCAAACGCAAATTGCGCAAAAACTACAAATCCGATAGACACGAAAAATACTTAGCACACCACTCGTGGACGCTGGCTTCGAAATGACACATCAACGGAGTCTGTGCATGTAGCGGTTCGAGCTGCATTAATTGCAGAAATCAACTGAAAAATAACAATAACTAGATGTGTATTTCCTGAAGGAAGTACAGATAGTGCTTTGAAATGGTGCCCGGGCTGCCCCTTTAAGAGAGACTTGCCTGCTGCCCCTGCAAGACTTTCAACTCAGGATCCGTTTTAACTGTGGGTGCCTCTCAGGGGCTACTTTGGCCTGTCGGGCCCCTCAGGGTCTGATTTGGTGGGTGGGGCCCCTCAGGATCCGATCTGGTGGCCTGGGCTCCTCAGGGCTTGAATTGGTGGATGGGATCACTCAGGGTCCCATTTTGTGGGTGGGGCCCCTCAGGGTCCAATTTGGTGGGCGGGGCCCTTCAGGGTCCGATTTGGTGGGCGGGCCCCCTCAGGGTTTGATTTGGTGGGTGGGGCCCTTCAGGGTCCGATTTGGTGGGCGGGGCCCCTCTGGGTCCGATTTGGTGAGTGGGGCCTCTTAGGGTCTGATTTGGTGGGCGGGACACCTCAGGGTCCGATTTGCTGGGCGGGACCACACTGGGTCTAATTTGGTGGGCGGGGCCATTCAGGGTCCGATTTGGTGGGCGGAGCCCCTCAGGGTCCGATTTGGTGGGCGGGGCAACTCTGGGTCCGATTTGGTGGGCGGGGCAACTCTGGGTCCGATTTGGTGGGCGAGGCCACTCTGGGTCCGATTTGGTGGGCAGGGCCCCTCAGGGTCCGATTTGGTGGGCGGGGCCCCTCAGGGTCCGATTTGGTGAGCGGGGCCCCTCAGGGTCCGATTTGGTGGATGGGCCCCTCAGGGTTTGATTTGGTGGGTGGGGCTCTTCAGGGTCCGATTTGGTGAGCGGGGCCACTCTGGGTCCGATTTGGTGGGCGGGGCCACTCTGGGTCCGATTTGGTGGGCGGGGCCACTCTGGGTCCGATTTGGTGGGCGGGGCCACTCTGGGTCCGATTTGGAGGCCAGGGTGGCTCAGCCTCTGATTTGTAGGCCAGGGTCAATCAGCCTCCGATTTGGGGGCCGGGGTGGCTCAGCCTCCGATTTGGAGCCTGGGGTCACTGAGCTTTCGATTTGGCGCGCCGGCCCTTTAAGACTCATTTCGGTGCGCCAGCCCTTTAAGAATCACTTTGGCGCGTCGGCCCTTTAAGAGCTAGTTTTGCCCACTGGGCTTCTAAATCCACTTTGGCTCACATTCTCTCTCAGGGTCATGCGTCATGTGATGAAGCTAGATTTGCATTTGTGCTGTGGGTTTCGCTTTAAGAGCTGATATTATCTGCTAGAAACTCTGTCCTGGAGAGGTCATGTGAAGTTCGTAGGCGTTGGCATAGTAACTGGGTGTGGCTGTTATATCAATGAGCTTAACTGCCATTTCAATCGCCTCAGTGCATGTTTTGACTGTGGCAACATTTTCCCATTGAAAAGCATTGAGACAGTGATTCCAATGACGGGAAAAAAAAATTTCAAACGCAAATTGCGCAAAAACCACAAATCTGATTGACACGAAAAATACTTAGCACACCACTCGTGGACGCTGGCTTCGAAACGACACCTCAACGGAGTCTGTGCGTGTAGCGGTTCGGGCCGCATTAATTGCGGAAATCAACTGAATAATAAGAAGAAGTTAGCAGCATTCGGATTACAATATAGTGGTTTTTTCAAACCACTATAATAATAATAAGAAGAATAAGTTAGCAGTGTTCGGATTACAATATAGTGCTTTTTTAAAAAGCACTATAAATATTTTTCTATCTACTGGCTAGCACAGTACAAAGATATATATCTTTCCGTCATGGATTGTGGTTCAATAATTTCTTCTATCTCCTTCAGTACTCTGGAGTGTAATTCATCTGGACCTGTAGACTTGAATTCATTTCTGTTAGCTAAGTGTTTCCTCACTATCTTTCTGTTTATAGATATCCTGGATTCTTATATTCCTTTAATAGGACAGTGAAGATCAGTTGATGTTACATTTTCTTTCTGAGAGAAAACAGATGCAAAATAGAAGTTTAAAAGTTCAGCCGTCTCAACATCCTTTCTAACCATTTCATCATTTTCATCCTGTAAAAATTCTATAGCATCTTTGACTTTTCTTTTACTTTTGACTTATCCCCAAAATCCTTTTTTTATTGCTTTTGACATCATTTGCAAGCCTTAATTCATTGGCAGCTTTAGTAATCAGATTCTGCAGACAAAATTATATTCTTCCTTAGATAAGCATCCCACTTTCCGTTTGCTAAACATTTCTTTCTTCCTTTTTAGAATGTGTTTAAGTTCTGTGTTCATCCATCCTAGTTTCCTTAAATGCTTCGTATTCTTCCCTCTTTTTGGAATTGTTAAAGTGAATCTGTCACCTGGTTTTGGCAGGCTGTTTAAATGAGGTCTGTCCGGTCCGATGGGTGGTGTTTCTGATCTTTGCCGCCTCCCCATCCTTGCCTGCCGTCCGCAGTTTTTTCATGAATAGGAGTAGGTGTCCGCCATCTTTCGCGCATGCGCTAAGCATTCTTGGCTCGCGCGTGCACAGTATGCTTTGCCCAACTGGGGGCAAAGCCGAAAAGCCTTACTGCGCTTGCGCTGGTTAACTAGACCCCGGAACACAGCAAAATACTTCCGGGGCTTAGTTAACCGGCGCATGTGCAGTAAGGCTTTTCATCGGACCGGACAGACCTCATTTAAATAGCCTGTCAAAACGAGGTGACAGATTCCCTTTAATGATTGTGCTTTGATAATCTCATTTTTCAAGATTTCTCATCCTTCCTGGACATTTTTGTCCTTAAGGATATCCAGCCATTGGATTCTCCAATTCTCTTTCTGAGTCCCTTAAAATCTGCCTTTCTGAAATCTAGCCTTGAAGTCTGAGGCTTCACAGGTCTTCCTCCACTAGTTATCCAAAATTCTAAAATACCATGGTTGCTACCTTCTAGGGTCCCAGCCACTTTTACCTCCTCATCCATTTCCTCCTTGTTTATAATGATTAGATCCAAGGTAGCAGTTCCCCTTGTTTTCTCCCCTCCCTTTTGGAAGATAAAGTTGTCAGCAAGAGAGGATAAGAATCTCCTTGACCTGTTAGTTTTGCCTGAGATTCCCAACAAATGTCAGGATAGTTGAAATCTCCCATGACCACTATGTCATATTTTTTGGAGAACTTGGCCATTTGATGCATAAAGAGTTCATCGATATCCTCAGCTTGCAAAGGCGACCTGTAGTAAATGCTTACAATGGTGTCCTTTCCATTGCTCTCTCCTTGTATTCTTACCCAAACAGTTTCCACAGAACTCCCAGAACTTGACAGATAGCAGTTCTGAACGCAGCAATGCCAAATATGTGTATTTTTTATTATTGTTTTATTTTGAATGGGGCAAAAGGTGGGTGATTTAAACTCGTATATTTTTTAATTTTTTTTAATTTTCGTTTTTTATTTTGCTTCAATAGTCTCCGTAGGAGACTTGAAACTGCGATCATTCGATCGCTTGTGCTGCACAAAAATGTAGAAAATTCATCATCTGCTATGAATGCCAGCCACAGGCTGGTGACCATAGCAGATCAGCAACAACAAGCACGGGGGTCTTCTGCAGATCTCTGGCTATTATGCCAACCCATCGGTACCCTGTGATCATGTGACAAGAGCGCCGATGGGCAGGTCTTATGACATGCTTCTAGTCAGCACAAGTTAATAGCCACTGTCAGAGATTAACAGCGGTATTTAACTAGTTAACAGGAATGTGCCTGAAAAGATGCGGGCTCAGAGCTAGAGCACACATCAAAGGAGGATACACAACCTATAATGCCATAGGTCGTGAAGCGGTTAAAAATGCATATACCTTGTAGTCACATTTCTATGGACATGGACTATATATATTGGGACAGAGTCACTGGCATAGTATGTGAAGGGAGATACGTGTCACTGCGCCTACTGCAGTCAGTGATGCAAAACGAGAGTGTTTTTTTCCTCCAGCACACTAAGTTCTGGGAGGGTTAATAGGAACGTATGTTTTGGACTGTTTTAGTGAACCTTCATAGAGCCAGGACCTGTGTGAGGTCAAGTTCATGTGACCATCACATGGATGTTAAATACCTGGCCATGTGAGTCAGCGTGCTATTGTGTAGTGCGAGAGCAGGAACTCCCACATACAGTAGGTCACGGAGGAGTCAAAGGACTGTGTGGGAAAATACATACATACATACTACATACATATATACTACATACATACTACATACATACTACATACATGCTACATACATGCTACATATATACTATATACATACTACATACATACTACATTCATACAACATACATATATACAACATTCATACAACATACATACATGCTACATATATACAACATACATATATGCTACATACTACATACATGCTACATATATACTACATTCATACAACATACATATATACTACATATACACTCACTGGCCACTTTATTAGGTACACCATGCTAGTAAGGGGTTGGACCCCCTTTTGCCTTCAGAACTGCCTCAATTCTTCGTGGCAGAGATTCAACAAGGTGCTGGAAGCATTCCTCAGAGATTTTGGACCATATTGACATGATGGCATCACACAGTTGGCGCAGATTTGTCGGCTGCACATCCCTGATGCGAATCTCCCGTTCCACCACATCCCAAAGATGCTCTATTGGATTGAGATCTGGTGACTGAGGAGGCCATTTGAGTACAGTAAACTCATTGTCATGTTCAAGAAACCAATCTGAGATGATTCGAGCTTTATGACATGGCGCATTATCCTGCTGAAAGTAGCCATCAGATGTTGGGTACATTGTGGTCATAAAGGGATGGACATGGTCAGCAACAATACTCAGGTAGGCTGTGGCGTTGCAACGATGCTCAATTGGTACCAAGGGGCCCAAAGAGTGCCCAGAAAAAATTCCCCACACCATGACACCACCACCACCAGCCTGAACCGTTGATACAAGGCAGGATGGATCCATGCTTTCATGTTGTTTACGCCAAATTCTGACCCTACCATCCGAATGTCGCAGCAGAAATCGAGACTCATCAGACCAGGCAACGTTTTTCCAATCTTCTACTGTCCAATTTCGATGAGCTTGTGCAAATTGTAGCCTCAGTTTCCTGTTCTTAGCTGAGAGGAGTGGTACCCAGTGTGGTCTTCTGCTGCTGTAGCCCATCTGCCTCAAAGTTCGACGCACTGTGCGTTCAGAGATGCTCTTCTGCCTACCTTGGTTGTAACGGGTGGCAATTTGAGTCACTGTTGCCTTTCTATCAGCTCGAACCAGTCTGCCCATTCTCCTCTGACCTCTGGCATCAACATGGCATTTCCGGCCACAGAACTGCCGCTCACTGGATTTTTTTTCTTTTTCGGACCATTCTCTGTAAACCCTAGAGATGGTTGTGCGTGAAAATCCCAGTAGATCAGCAGTTTCTGAAATTCTCAGACCAGCCCTTCTGGCACCAACAATCATGCCACGTTCAAAGGCACTCAAATCACCTTTCTTCCCCATACTGATGCTCGGTTTGAACTGCAGGAGATTGTCTTGACCATGTCTACATGCCTAAATGCACTGAGTTGCCGCCATGTGATTGGCTGATTAGAAATTAAGTCTTAACACACAGTTGGACAGGTGTACCTAATAAAGTGGCCAGTGAGTGTATATTGCATACAACATACATGCATACTATATACATGCTTCATATATACTACATTCATACATACATACAACATACATATATACTACATACATACAACATGCTACAGACATACAACATACATACATACATACAACATACAATTGTGGCCAAAAGTATTGACACCCCTGCAGTTCTGTCAGATAATACTCAGTTTCTTTCTGAAAATGATTGCAAACACAAATTCTTTGGTATTATTATCATCATTTAATTTGTCTTAAATGAAAAAGCACAAAAGAGAATGAAGCAAAAAGCAAAACATTGATCATTTCACACAAAACTCCAAAAATGGGCCAGGCAAAAGTATTGGCACCCTCAGCCTAATACTTGGTTGCACAACCTTTAGCCAAAATAACTGCGACCAACCGCTTCCGGTAACCATCAATGAGTTTCTTACAATGCTCTGCTGGAATTTTAGACCATTCTTCTTTGGCAAACAGCTCCAGGTCCCTGATATTTGAAGGGTGCCTTCTCCAAACTGCCATTTTTAGATCTCTCCACAGGTGTTATATGGGATTCAGGTCTGGACTCATTGCTGGCCACCTTAGAAGTCTCCAGTGCTTTCTCTCAAACCATTTTCTAGTGCTTTTTGAAGTGTGTTTTGGGTCATTGTCCTGCTGGAAGACCCATGACCTCTGAGGGAGACCCAGCTTTCTCACACTGGGCCCTACATTATGCTGCAAAGTTTGTTGGTAGTCTTCAGACTTCATATTGCCATGCACACGGTCAAGCAGTCCAGTGCCAGAGGCAGCAAAGCAACCCCAAAACATCAGGGAACCTCCACCATGTTTGACTGTAGGGACCGTGTTCTTTTCTTTGAATGCCTCTTTTTTTCTCCTGTAAACTCTATGTTGATGCCTTTGCCCAAAAAGCTCTACTTTTGTCTCATCTGACCAGAGAACATTCTTCCAAAACGTTTTAGGCTTTTTCAGGTAAGTTTTGGCAAACTCTAGCCTGGCTTTTTTATGTCTCGGGGTAAGAAGTGGGGTCTTCCTGTGTCTCCTACCATACAGTCCCTTTTCATTCAGATGCCGACGGATAGTACGGGTTGACACTGTTGTACCCTTGGACTGCAGGGCAGCTTGAACTTGTTTGGATGTTAGTCGAGGTTCTTTATCCAACATCCGCACAATCTTGCGTTGAAATTTCTTGTCAATTTTTCTTTTCCGTCCACATCTAGGGAGGTTAGACACAGTGCCATGGGCTTTAAACTTCTTGATGACACTGCGTACGGTAGACACAGGAACATTCAGGTCTTTGGAGATGGACTTGGAGCCTTGAGATTGCTCATGCTTCCTCACAATTTGGTTTCTCAAGTCCTCAGACAGTTCTTTGGTCTTCATTCTTTTCTCCATGCTCAATGTGGCACACACATGGACACAGGACAGAGGTTGAGTCAACTTTAATCCATGTCAACTGGCTGCAAGTGTGATTTAGTTATTGCCAACACCTGTTAGGTGCCACAGGTAAGTTACAGGTGCTGTTAATTACACAAATTAGAGAAGCATCACATGATTTTTCGAACAGTGCCAATACTTTTGTCCACCCTCTTTTTTATGTTTGGTGTGGAATTATATCCAATTTGGCTTTAGGACAATTCTTTTTGTGTTTTTTCATTTAAGACAAATTAAATGAAGATAATAATGCCAAAGAATTTGTGTTTGCAATCATTTTCAGGAAGAAACTGAGTATCATCTGACAGAATTGCAGGGGTGTCAATACTTTTGGCCACAACATTCATACAATACATACATACTACATACATACTACATACAATGCATTCATACATTCATACAATACATACATAGACATACAGTGCATATAACATAGAGTACATACTCACCAATACTTGTCACATTGTTCCCCGAAGCCAGTGTCATCTAAGGAAAAATATGAAAATAACAAACAAGCCATATACTCCCTGATCCACAAAAAAACACGCGTGTCCCACGCCGATCTCCCGTGGAGAGCAGCAGCATCAGCTGATGCGACCGCTCTCTAGGGGCTCAAGGAATCCAGTGTCGGGAGGTAGGTATCCTTCCGCACTGTTTTCCTCCGCCACTGTAAAAAAATAGTCCCTAGTCTCACTTTTGGCATTGCTGTGTGAAAAAGTTCCCACGCAGCATTTGCCATAAAGTGAGAACAGGGACTATTTTTTTTACAGTGGCGGAGGAATACAGTGCGGAAGGATACCTACCTCCCGACACTGGATTCCTGAGCCCCGTAGAGAGCGGTCGCATCGGCTGATGCTGCTGCTCTCCATGGGAGATTGGCGTGGGACACTCACTCGTGGATTTCTGCGGATCAGGGAGTATTTGGTGGTTTGTTATTTTCATATTTTTCCTTAGATGACACTGGCTTCGGGGATCAAAGTGACAAGTAATGGTGAGTATGTACTCTGTATTATATGTACTGTATGTCTATGTATGTATTGTGTGAATGTATTGTATGCAGTATGTATGTTGTATGTCTGTCTGTAGCATGTTGTATGTATGTATGTAGTATATATGTATGTTGTATGTATGTTGTATGTAGTATATATGTATGCTGTATGAATGTAGTATATATGTAGCATGTATGTATGTATGTACTATGTAGGTATGTTGTATGTAGTATGTATGTTGCATGAATGTAGTATATATGAAGCATGCATGTAGTATGTATGTATGTTGTATGAATGTAGTATATATGTAGCATGTATGTAGTATGTAGTATATATGTATGTTATATGAATGTAGTATATATGAAGCATGTATGTAGTATATAGTATGTATGTATGTATGTTGTATGTTGTATGTAGTATATATGTACAGTCATGGCCAAAAGTTTTGAGAATAACACAAATATTATATTTTCACATGATCTGCTGGCCTCTGGTTTCTATTTGTGTTTGTCATATGTTTTTATCACATAGAGAAATATAATTGCAATCATATTATGAGTAGAAAAAGGTTATATTGACAGTTAGAATGAGTTAATGCAGCAAGTCAATATTTGCAGTGTTGACCCTTCTTCTTCAGGACCTCAGCAATTCTCCCTGGCATGCTCACAATCAACTTCTGGATCAATTCCTGACTGATAGCAGTCCATTCTTGCAAAATCAATGCTTTTATTTTGTCTGAATTTGAAGGTTTTTGTTTGTCCACCCGTCTCTTGATGATTGACCACAAGTTCTCAATGGGATTAAGATCTGGGGAGTTTCCAAGCCATGGTCCCAAAATCTCTATGTTTTGTTCCCTGAGCCATTTAGTTATCACCTTTGCTTTATGGCAAGGTGCTCCATCATGTTGAAAAAGGCATTGTTGATCGCCAAACTGCTCTTGGACGGTTGGGAGAAGTTGCTCTTGGAGGACATTCTGGTACCATTCTTTATTCATGGCTGTGTTTTTAGGCAAGACTGAGAGAGAGCCCATTCCCTTGGCTGAGAAGCAACCCCACACATGAATGGTTTCAGGATGCTTGACAGTTGGCATGAGACAAGACTGGTGGTAGCGCTCACCTGGTCTTCTCCGAATAAGCCGTTTTCCAGATGTCCCAAACAATCGAAAAGGGGATTCATCAGAGAAAATGAGTTTACCCCAGTCCTCAGCAGTCCACTCCCTGTACCTCTTGCAGAATATCAGTCTGTCCATGATGTTTTTCCTGGAGAGAAGTGGCTTCTTTGCTGCCCTCCTTGAGACCAGGCCTTGCTCCAAGAGTCTCCGCCTCACAGTGCGTGCAAATGCACTCACACCTGCCTGCTGCCATTCCTGAGCAAGCTCTGCACTGCTGGTAGCCCGATCCCGCAGCTGAAACACTTTTAACAGACTGTCTTGGTGCTTGCTGGTCTTTCTTGGGCGCCCTGGAGCCTTTTTGGCAACAAGGGAACCTCTCTCCTTGAAGTTCTTGATGATGCGATAGATTGTTGACTGAGGTGCAATCTTTCTAGCTGTGATACTCTTCCCTGTTAGGCCATTTTTGTGCAGTGCAATGATGACTGCACGTGTTTCTTTAGCGATAACCATGGTTAACAGAAGGGAAACAATGATGCCAAGCACCAGCCTCCTTTTAAAGTGTCCAGTGGTGTCATTCTTACTTAATCATGACAGATTGATCTCCAGCCCTGTCCTCATCAACACCCACACCTGTGTTAATGGAGCAATCACTGAAACGATGTTAGCTGGTCCTTTTAAGGCAGGGCTGCAATGATGATGAAATGTGTTTTGGGGGATAAAGTTCATTTTCTAGGCAAATATTGACTTTGCAAGTAATTGCTATTAAGCTGATCACTCTTTATAACATTCTGGAGTATATGCAAATTGCCATTAGAAAAAATGAAGCAGTAGACTTTGTAAAAATTAATATTTGTGTCATTCTCAAAACTTTTGGCCATGACTGTATGTTGTATGAATGTAGTATATATGTAGCATGTATGTAGTATATATGTATGTTGTATATATGTAGCATGTATGTATGTTGTATGAATGTTGTATATATGTAGTATGTATGTAGCATGTATGTAGTATGTATATATGTAGTATGTATGTTGTATGTATGTAGTATATATGTATGTTGTATGAATGTAGTATGTATGTATTATATATGTTGTATGTATGTTGTATGAATGTAGTATGTATGTAGTATGTATTTTGTATGAATGTAGTATATATGTAGTATGTATGTTGTATGAATGTAGTATATATGTAGTATGTACTGTATGTAGTATATATGTAGTATGTATATATGTAGTATGTATGTTGTATGTAGTATGTATATATGTAGTATGTATGTATGTTGTATGTATGTAGTATGTATGTAGTATGTTTTTTTTTTACATTCAACACATTAGCCAGATGATGGGACTACTACTGTCCCATCATTGGCTAATGTGTCAATCACTGTCAGTGTAGCAGGCATCGCCCGATGGGACTTGTAGTCCCATCGGACGATGCCTGCACACACTCAAGACCTCCGGCAGGCCCGTACAGACCACCGACAGCCGGCACAGGCCCCTGAGCGGCCCATACAGACCGCCGGCAGCCGGCACAGGCCTCCGAGAGGCCCGTACAGACCACCGGCAGTCGGCACAGGCCCCCGGCAGGCCGGCACAGGCCCCCGAGAGGCCCATACAGACCACCGACAGCCGCACAGGCCCCCGAGAGGCCCATACAGACCATCGGCAGCCGGCACAGGCCCCCGGCAGGCCGGCACAGGCCCCCGAGAGGCCCATACAGACCACCGGCAGCCGGCACAGGCCCCCGAGAGGCCCGTACAGACCACCGGCAGCCGGCACAGGCCCCCGGCAGGCCGGCACAGGCCCCCGAGAGGCCCATACAGACCACCGACAGCCGCACAGGCCCCCAAGAGGCCCGTACAGACCACCGAGAGGCCCGTACAGACCCCGCCCATACACACAGACATGCACAGTGTCCGCCCACGCACCACCCACACTCTTCCCCCCTCCCGAACAGGCTGTACAAGGCAAGAGAGGGTTTTTTTCAATTCCGATATTTCTGTCCCATTGACTTGAATGGGACTTCCGGAATCGGAATCGGCGATACCCGATACTTTTTTTAGATTGGCCGATCCATTCTGATACGATATTTTTCAGTTTCGGCTGGTATCGCTCAACACTATCCATAACCCATAAAGCAGCACATAACACAATGAATAGCCTTTAGCTCAGGCAAAAGCAAGCATAAGTGTCCATGATTTCAGGCTCAGTCTTGGAGCCTCAGCAAATACAGGAGGCTTATCCGTCCTCACATACAGCCAATATCCACAGGCCTCACCGGGTTAGCAGCCTCAGCACGTGGACTTTAGGAAGGTAGCACACCTTCCTCCACCTAGGCCTGCCGGGACCTTCCACATGGCTCAATCAGATCCATGCACTCTCTCTCATGTGACCTACTCTGGTTACCTTATATGGTCCGTAGCCACGTCCACCGGGTCACATGGCTATGACCTCATCACAGGTTCTACAAGCATTCATACACTCTATTAAGGTATTCTAGACACCGCCCCTAGGTGGGTTTGTAGGTAGCTCTCGCTGACACAGTGTAACAACAGCGCAGCAGTGCCTCTGCTGATCAACACACATATTCAAGCTTCCATCCCAAGGCCACCTACCTTGGGATACACAAGGGTCATTCTGCATCCTATACCCATTACCACAATGGATATGCCTGTAGACCCGTCCTGGGACACCCACACAGCACCCCCTAGCGGACATAGTGGTCACTACACCACAGTAGATACAGTAGATAGATAGATAAATAGATAGATAGATATAGACCCTATATGTTGTAGCTGTTTTCGTTCTGACCCAGAGTCAGACATGCCAGATCACCAGTGAGGCCAAATTAGGAGTTTACTCCCTTAATTTACAAGCACTTGGAGAAAAAAAGCTGCACACAGATTGTGAGCAAGTCACTTTATCTGACATAATGAAACACAAGGTAATCTTTTATACCATTTACAACAAATATGTAACTCTATGGATCTCATGTAGCCCCCACCGTAACCCTGGGTCATACCTTCTTTACCATGTACCCAGAACACATTTTGGCTGACCATTGAGAACATATATGATAAGAAGCATATTTTCCTTGAAGAGGAGACAGCCAAAACTGCTGTGTCATAAGAATAAATTCTAGCAATGAAAGGCAAAAGGCAATTGAAGAATTAAAAGCAGTTAAAGGCAAACCATTAACCCTTCTATATCATATATGACCTGAACAGTTGTGTACTTACAGTAGCTTCATGGTATCTTCTTCTGATGAGTTTACCCCCTCTTTTGGCCATTCAGGGGTTCATCAGTGTATTCCTTAAGTCTAGATAGAGTATGAGCCCGCACATACCTCCCTATATACAGTATGAGCTTGCACATAGCTTCCTAGATACAGACTGAGCTACCATATAACCTCCTATATACAGGCAATATAGAATTAATCTTCTACTGTGTGATACTGACTGCTGAGCCGTGTATCTAATCCTATCCTGTGTGATACTGACTGCTGAGCCATGTGTCTAATCCTCTACTGTGTGATACTGACTGCTGAGCCGTGTATCTAATCCTATCCTGTGTGATACTGGGCTTCCCTTGCAGTCTGTGTCAGAGGGTGGTCTGTGTTGGCACGGTAATAAATTGTGTTATTTCCAGCTTTAAAGAAAGGACGATAACACCATAAAAATGATAAGAATAATAGGCCTCAGTTACCACAACTATCTGCAAAGAAAACTGTTGCTGATAGCAACCAATCACAGCTCATTTTTCGTCTTTTAAACAGCTCTGGGACAGCGTGGCAAGTTTTGAGTGGCAACTTTTGTGTTTTGACTTTTATGTGGCAAGGTTGGTGTATGTGTGGTGAAATGTGTGCTGACGGTGGTATATGTGTTGAAGCACATGGCAGTGTGTGGCGCATTTTGTGTGTTTGTTCATATTCCCGTGTGTGGTGAGTATCCCATGTCAGGGCCCCACCTAGCAACTGTACGGTATATACTGTTTGGCGCCATCGCTCTCATTCTTTAAGTCCCCCTTGTTCACATCTGGCAGCTGTCAATTTGCCTCCAACACTTTTCCTTTCACTTTTTCCCCATTATGTAGATAGGGGGAATATTGTTTGGTGAATTGGAATGCGCGGGGTTAACATTTCACCTCACAACATAGCCTATGATGCTCTCGGGGTCCAGACGTGTGACTGTGCCAAATTTTGTGGCTGTAGCTGCTACGGTGCGGATGCCAATCCCAGACATACACACACACCCACATTGAGCTTTATATATTAGATGAGCCCCCACACAGCCTCCTATATACAGTATGAGCCTGCACATAGCTGACTATATACAGTTTGAAGCCTCTCACATAGGCTCGTATATACATTATGATCCTTCACATAGCCTGCTATATACAGTATGAGCCCACACATAGCTGCCTATAGACAGTACAAACCCTCATACAGCCTCCTATATACAATGAGCAAGCATGAGCCCCACATAGCCTCCTATATACAGAATGAGTCTCCATATAGCCTTCATATATACAGTATGAGCCCCCACATAGCCTCCTATATAAAGCATGAGCCCCCACACAGCCTCCTATATAAAGCATGAGCCCCACATAGCCCCATAGAGTGACTTCAGAAAATTATCTTGCCTGGAACACCCTGTTAAATGTTGAAGATGTGGAGCAACAGTGTCCAGATATATTGCAACTAGTCATTTGTGACTTTCTTTTTACAGAAAAGTGTCATCAGTAGAAGCTTTTTGGGTTTTATGGGTGGATGCACTATTCATGTCATGTCTTATTATGGAGATTCATTTTAACCGATACAGCTATTATTCAGTTTCCGTTGCCAGTAAAGCGCTTTTACATGAATGCTACAATAATTACAGTGTAATTAAAACTGTGCTCTGTAAAGAGTCTTCATGTTTATTTTAATAGCTTTAGATATTAATTTGCAAATTAATTATTTCTGAAGTGTTTGAATGTTTATACACGAGCTCTAAAGTGTGTGCTCAGGATTTCTAAATACATATTTAATTGTTGTACTATAGATGAGTTTTTACAGATGGTCCTTCAAAGGTAATTTATTAACATAAAACATCACTTAAACAATGGAAAAAGTATGTGAACCTCAAAAATTCATTAAAATGATGTATGTTTGCAGAAGATCAAGCACCAGAACATACATGACCCCCTATCTTATATTGATTCAGGCTATTGTATATGCACACAAGTAGGAGATTTGCTGCAGAAAGGTCTGCAGCCGTATCATCCATCTAAATGGAGCTTGAGAAAATCCATTTGATTGCCAAGAAAACACTGTCATTCAGATAAATTAAACTGATATTCAGTTGAAGAAATTTTTGCAACAAATTTTTCAGCATTCAAATGTGACTATATCATTAGGCTGTGTGCCCACGATGAGTTTTTGATGTGGCAGATTTTCTGCCCCACTTCTGGACATATAATGTAAATTAGGTTAGATGCATTTTTTTTTGCTTTTTTAGTACATTTTTTTATCGCTCTTTTGATGCTGCATTTTTTTCTATCGTTAGCATGTCATGTTTTAAAAATCACTGCTTTGTTTTTGATACTTCTTGGTATTTGGAATTAACAAAACTTAATTACATGTGCAGATTACATGCATTTTTTAATTGTTTCTGCTACAGAAATGCACTAACACTGCATGTGCGGTTTTTTTAGTGCAGATTTTCTGCATGTAAT
Source organism: Dendrobates tinctorius (assembly GCF_039654945.1). NCBI lineage: Eukaryota > Metazoa > Chordata > Amphibia > Anura > Dendrobatidae > Dendrobates > Dendrobates tinctorius. The sequence continues at coordinate 22,572,081 of NW_027361728.1, read as the reverse complement.
ATAAATCTATGGGGAAATTTTGCACATAAAACTCAGCATACTAGCAGGAGAAATTGACATGTTGTGGATTTGAAATGCACCACAGGTAAGGAATAAGGCTCAGTCATACATCAGGATTTTGCATCAGTGTTTGTATGCCAAAGCCAGGAATGGAACCTACCAAGAAAAAAATATAATTGAAAGGCTGATGTCTGTTCTTTGTTTTGGAGACACTCCTGGTTTTGGCATACAAATACTGATGAAATACTGATCAAAAATACTGATGTGTGAAAGAGGCCTAAGGCTAGTTTCACACTAGCATTTATGAGCGCAGCGACGGCCTGCGCACGGCCGCCACTAAGCCCCGCCCCCTGCCGCGCCCCCGCCGGTAGCTCCGCCCACCGGCGCATTACGCTGCATGCGCCCTGCGTCCCCTATCTTTATCACAGGGGGCGCAGGCCGTGCGCAGTATGCGTTTGGCGGCACATGCGCCTTTTTGACGGTGCGCCGACGCAACCAAACTGCAGCAGGTTGCGTTTGGCGCAGGTCGGCGCACCGTCAAAAGGACGCATGCGCCGCCAAACGCATACTGCGCACGGCCTGCACCCTCTGTGATAAAGATAGGGGACGCAGGGCGCATGCAGCGTCATGCGCCGGTGGGCGGAGCTACCTGTGGGGGCTCGGCAGGGGGCGGGGCTTAGCGGCGGCCGTGCGCAGGCCGTCGCTGCGCTCATAAATGCTAGTGTGAAACTAGCCTTACACAGAGTAAAAAACAGGACAGCATGGCTGCATATAGCAAAAATCTGGCCACAGGCAGGATTTCAAAGGAGCTCCATAATGAAAAAACACAGGGGTTATTAGCTGACTCCCAGCTGTCAAGACAACCCATCAGCAACTTGAAATCACGTCATGGGTGCACCGATGGACAGAGAGAATGACGCGCACGTATGCCGGCGTGTGTTAAATGCCACTGTCAGAGACTAACAGCAGCATTTAACAGATTAACAATCATGGGGGGAGCACTGCTTCCAATGCGATTGTTAGCGGCAGGTCCTGGCTATAATACATAGTCATCACCTGCATGGTATGGGGCAGTGCAACACATGTCCAATCACCCGCTTTCGATGTGCTCCGTTCATGTACGCCGGATGTTATGTATGGGTTAAAACATGACATACTGATAAAAGACAAAAAACACATGTAAAAAAAAAAGTACTCCAAAGCACAATGAAAAAAGCAAATAACTTTACTTACTTGGTGCAAATATTCTGCAGAAAATCTGCAACCTGAAAAACTCACCAAAAGCTTAATGTGGGAACACAGCAATATACCTAATAAGATATGTACCACTACAGCCTTGCATACTATAATTATGTATCATTGGTCATCATGGTGCTTTCAGAAATACTGCCGATGCCACGAGCGTAAATAGAAAGACAGCAGGAGCCTATAAAGATAAATAAATGGCTTATAAATTGGTGCAAGAAGGAAGGTTTGGGTTCACAGAGAACTGGGCTGACTTCTCTTGGTTACAGGCTCTATGGTAGGGACAGACTACACCTCAATTGGAATGGTGCAGCTGTGCTAGGGGAAAAATGATCAAACGGATGGGGGAGCTTTTGAACTATTAACTTGGGGGGGTAGCTGAGCAAATAAGGAGATAGATAGAGTAGAAAGAGTGAGACAGAAGGAGTCAATGAGAACAGAGGCGGCTGGAATATGCAAGGAAAGTAGGGAGGTGAGAAGGAGTAATAAATGTGCTAATAGTATTAAATGACTACTGGCAAATCCAAGAACTTCTATTACCCCTAGCTGTTCCTGCTCGTGCTCCTTCGGCTATTGGTTTCCAGTAATGCTACTCAACTATCATAACAAAAGTCTTGGAAACAAAATGAATGAACTGGAGACACTTATGTTAGCCACAGAAAGCTATGACTGGGTGACAAACATAGAGGGTTACACTACATTCAGAAAAGACAGGAAAGACAAACAAAGCTGAAGGGGTGTGTATTTTAGTTAAATCCAACTTAAAGCCCCCGTCACACACAGCGAGATCGCTAGCAAGACTGCTGCTGAGTCACAAGTTTTGTGACGTAACAGCGATCTCACCAGCGATATCGCTGTGTGTGACAGGTATCAACGACCGGCCCACCTGCCGGGTATCGCTGATCGTGCTCAAAAGCCCTGGACTTTTTTTTTATTGTTGGTCTCCCACTGGCCAGCACACATCGCTGCGTGTGGCAGGCGGGAGAGAAACGAACAGCCAGCTCCCAGCTCGTATCCAAGGTAAACAGTGGGTTTCTAAGCACCGCGCGGCGCTTAGAAACCCGCAGTGTACCTTAGATACCAGTGCGCTGGTGCAGGGACCTGGTAACCAAGGTAAACAGCGGGTTTATAAACGCTGCGCGGTGCTTAGAAACCCACTGTTTACCTTGGATACGAGCTCCCTGCACCAGCACGCTGGTATCTAAGGTACACTGCGACGCGTGCACTCGTCGCTGGTGCTGATCGCTGGTGAGATCTGCCTATTTGGCAGCTCACCAGCGATCATGTAGCGATACACCAGCGATCCTGACAGGTTCATATCATTGTCGGGATCGCTGGTGAGTCGCTATGTGTGACGAGGCCCTAAGACCTGTGCTCAATGATGACATTGAGGGTAAGCTGTGACAATGTAGAGTCAGTATTGGTTAATGTACACGGAGATGGAAATAATGGAAAGCTGCTGATTGGACTCTACAACCCTCCTAATATACCTCAACAGGTAGAGGGTGAAGTGCTGCAACAAATTAAAAAGGTGGTAAATAAAATACAGCCTAATATTTTTAACCATAATATGTTAAATCTCAAAGTAATATTCAATAAGACATTTCAACAGGAAAATGCAAAAAGCTGGAACTTTAGGAAAGCTGATTTCAACAAATTTAGGGAAGAGCTTAATTGTGTAGAATGGGAGCATATCATGGTAACTGGGGATACCGAACTTAAATGGGGCATTTTTAAGGATATACTACTAGAATCCAGTAGAAAACTTAGACCCTTTGGTAATAAAATCTCAAGGAATAAAAAGAAACCACTATGGATAAATAAGACAGCAAAAGTTTAATGAGAAATAAACAAAACGCATTCAAAATCTTGAACGGTAAGAATGCAGAAATTGCATTTTAGGAGTATAAAGATCTCAATACAAGATATAAAAAAGAAATCAAGCTAGCAAGTTAGCTAATAAAACACAAATCACCAGCAAGATTAAAATAAATCCCCAAAAACATTATAAATATTTCAATGCCAAAAAGAAAAAAAAACCAGATGATATCGACCCCTTAACACCTTCACAATCTTGGACATATCCATACAACCTGGCTGGGAAGGAGTTTCCGACCAAGGATGTATAGATGCGTCCTGGCAATCATGCGGGGAGTACCGGGTAGAGCCCAGAAGTTCAGCTAACATGACTTCTGACACCCGTGTTTCACAGCCAGCAGTGATGCCTGTAACAAACCTGGCTGTTAAGCCCCTAAATGCGGCGATCGATATTGATCGCAACATGTAGGATGTTGGGAGAAGGAGGTGGCTTCCTCTCCCATCCAACTGGCACCCTAGCAATGTCATCATGAGGGCCCAATTGTTGCCATGGTGACTTGAGGATGTCATGACAACATCGGGGTCACCAAGCTATGGAAAACTTCTTAGACTCTGTGGTCTAAGAGGCTTTTGTCAATGCAGCACTGACAGGTATAAAACATTGCAAAGCTGGTGCATTGCAATGCACTATAGTAGTGATCAGAGTGTTAAAAGTTAAAGTCCCATAAAGGTACTAAGTAAAAAAGTTTTAAAAATATTAAAGAAATACAAAAATATATTTAAAAAATCACAAAATAATAAAATAAAAAAATATACACTACCGTGTAAAAGTTTAGGTTCACTTAGAAATTTGCTTATTTTTGAAAGAAAAGCACATTTTTTCCAATGAAGCTAACATTAAATGATTCAGAAATACACTCTATACATTGTTAATGTGGTAAATGACTATTCTAACTGCAAATGTCTGGTTTGTAATGCAATATCTTCATAGGTGTATAGAGGCCCATTTCCAACAACCATCACTCCAGTGTTCTTATGCCACTTTGAGTTTGCTAACTGTGTAAAAAAGCTAATGGATGGTTAGAATACCCTTGAAAACCCTTGTGCAAGTATGGTAGCACAGCTGAAAACAGTTTGGCTGATTAGAGAAGCTATAAACCTGATCTTTCTTTGAGCTAGTTGAGAATCTGGAGCATTACATTTGTTGGCTCCATTAAACTCTCAAAATGGCCAGAAAAAAAGAACTTTCATGTGAAACTCGATAGTCTATTCTTGTTCTTAGAAATCAAGGCTATTCCATGTGAGAATTTGCCAAGAAACTGAAGATTTCTTACAACGGGGTGTACTACTCCCTTCAGAGGAGTGCACAAACAGGCACTAACCAGAGTAGAAAGAGAAGTGGGAGGCCCCGCTGCACAACTGAGCAACAAGACAAGTACATTAGAGTCTGCAGTTTGAGAAATCGACGCCTCACAGGTCCTCAACTGGCAGCTTCATTAAATAGTACACGCAAAACGCCAGTGTCAACGTCTACAGTGAAGAGGTGACTCCAGGATGCTGGCCTTTAGGACAGAGTGGCAAAGAAAAAGCCATATCTGAGACTGGCTAATAAAAGGAAAAGATTACCGTATTTTTTGGACCATAAGACGCACTTTTTTCCCCAAAGATTTTGGGGGAAAGTGAGGGGTGCGTCTTATGGTCGCAATATACTTACATCCGTCCATGGCTGGTGGCTGGTGTGGGTGCAGTGGGGCCCTGTGGTGCAGTGGTGGCAGCGGGCTGTGCTCCGGTGCAGGGGTAGCGGCTCTCTGTGCTCCGTGGGGGGCTCCGCCGGCATTTCCTCGAAGCCCGGAAGCTCCCGCACATCCGTTGCTGGCTGCTGCCATGTTGCGGTGGCCTCCGGGAACATGGATGCTGGGAAGATGGCCGCCAGTCTGGGGACGGCGCATGCGCAGGTTCAGATCTCGTCCCGAGATCTCGGGAGACGAGATCTCGTTGCCGAGATTTGAATCTCATCTCCCGAGATCTCGGGACGAAATCTGAACCAGCGCATGTGCCGTCCCCGGACCGGCGGCCATCTTCCCGGCATCCATGTTCCCGGAGGCCACCGCAACATGGCAGCAGCCAGCAACGGATGTGCGGGGGCCTCGGGGCTCCGAGGAAATTCCGGCAGAGCCGCCGCCCCTGCATCGGAGCACGGCCCACCGGTACCCTCACCCCACAGAGCCCACCTGCCCCAGCTGCCCCAGCCCAGCACAGCTGCCCCAGCCCAGCGCAGCCCACCTGCCCCAAGCACAGCCCACTTGCCCCAGCCCAGCACAGCTGCCCCAGCACAGCCCACCTGCCCCAGCCCAGCACAGCTGCCCCAGCCCAGCACAGCCCACCTGCCCCAGCACAGCCCAGCTGCCCCAGCACAGCCCAGCCCAGCTGCCCCAGCACAGCCCAGCTGCCCCAGCACAACCAACCTGCCCCAGCACAGCTCACCTGCCCCAACACAGAGCTGCCGCCACCGCACCAGCCTGGACCACTGAAAGACCCCTGTGACCACTCCTCCACCTGTGCTGGATCCCTTCCCAGGTAAGCTGAATTCGGACTGTAAGACGGACCCCCATTTGACACATTATTATTTTTTTCCTTATTTTCCTTCTGAAAATTGGGGTGAGTCTTATGGTCCGGTGCATCTTATAGTCCGAAAAATATGGTAATATGGGCAAAAGAACACAGACATTGGACGGAGAAAGATTGGAAAAAAGTGTTATGGACAGACGAATCCATGTTTGAGGTGTTTGGATCACACAGAAGAACATTTGTGTGACGCAGAACAACTGAAAAGATGCAGCACCTCTGCATGCGGCATTCACCATGTCTCAAGGTAATACTGTATGTATGCCATAAATAACCCATTTTATTGGTTTATTCATTTGTTGGCTATGTATCATATATAGCCTGCTTTAGACTGCATGGTCTGTTAACCCATACATCTATAGCAAAAACTTGTCGCTTAATTTACATACAAACATGCTGTGGGACGCGTTTTTCTCTATTTGATGCACTATCCATTGTTTAGTGCACCAACTTTTTTAGCTGCTATCTGTTTCTTCACATGAATTCCCTGTTTTGTCTGTATATTATATGTGCAATAAAATTATATAATTTTTCATCATAAATCCCCTTTATTTTTTCATTTGAATCTTCAAATTATTGATTATTCTAAATATAGTTTGTTGAGTTTATCAGGATGGTCTTTTACATAGAGATCTTTTAGGTTTTTTTTTTCGGTTTTTAGATGCTGGAAGAGTGCATGATGCCATCTGTCAAGCATGGTGGAGGTAATGTGATGGTCTGGGGTTGCTTTGGTGCTGGTAAAGTGGGAGATTTGTACAAGATAAAAGGGATTTTGAATAAGGAAGGCTATCACTCCATTTTGCAACGCCATGCCATACCCTGTGGACAGCGCTTGATTGGAGCGAATTTCATCCTACAACAGGACAATGACCCAAAGCATAACTCCAAATTATGCAAGAACTTTTTAGGGAAGAAGCAGGCAGCTGGTATTCTATCTGTAATGGAGTGGCCAGCGCAGTCACCAGATCTCAACCCCATTGAGCTGTTGTGGGAACAGCTTGACCGTATGGTACGCAAAAAGTGCCCATCAAGCCAAACCAACTTGTGGGAGGGGCTTCTGGAAGCATGGGGCGAAAGTTCTCCAGATTACCTCTGCAAATTAACTGCTAGAATGCCAAAGGTCTGCAATGCTGTAATTGTTGCAAAGGGAGCATTCTTTGATGAAAAAAAAGTTTGAAGGAGAAAATTATTATTTAAAATAAAAATCTTTTTTTCGAACCTTGTCAATGTCTGGACTAGATTTTAAATTCATTTGTCAACTCATTTGATTAATAAAAGTATGAGTTTTCAGGGAAAACACAAAATTATCTGGATGACCCCAAAATTTTGAATGGTAGTGTATATTATACCCATAAATTCATATTTTTATGTAAAAAAAGAGTACACATATTTGGTTTCGGCATGTCTGGATCGACCTTCCCTATAAAATTATCACACTATTTAATCCCTTCAGTAGATACCATAAAAAAAGTAAAAAAAAATAAACTGGAAAAAAGGCCATTAAAAAGAAGAATGCCATCTTGTCCTGCAAAAAAACAAGCCACCATGAAGCTCCATCAGTGGAAAAATAAAAAAGCTATAGCTTTCAGAATACAGCAATGCAAAATAATTATTTTTTTCTATAAAATAGTTTTTATAGAGTAAAAATGCCAGAACATAAAAAAGATATAAATGTGGTAAAAAAACAAACAAACAAACAAACAAACAAACAAAAATACAATTCATGAATTGCTAGCTTTTGTTCATTCTGCCTCCCAAAAATCGGAATAGAAAGTTATAAAAAAATTAGGTGACAGAAAATGGTGTCAATAAAAGCAGCATCTCGTCCTGCAAAAAACAAGCCCTCACATAACTCTGTCAGCAGAAATATAGAAAAATTATAGAGCTCAAATATGGCAATGCAAAAACTTGTTTTGTAAAAAAAAAACTTCTTTTAGTGAGTGACAGCAGCCAAACATAAAAAAAAACTCTATAAATCTGGTATCGCTGTAATTGCACTGACCCAAGAATAAAGTCGTCTAATCAATTATATTGCACTGGGAATGACATAGAAAATAAATAAATTCTTCTCCTGCTGTTAATTTTCTCATTCTGCCTCCAAAAGATTGCAGAAAAGCTTGGCTCACATTTATCCTGTACTCTACACTGAGTGCTTACATCAGGTTTTCCATGTAAATCTCTGAAATACATACGATGGAAGATGCCCTTTAATGAGCATTATGAAGGCACTATGGATACCGACTGGCTTATGATCCAGCGGCATAAGCGTGCGTAAAAGTGCAGTCTGCTAGAGTTTTGTGCTTCTTCTGAAAAGAAGGAAAACATTGAACATGGGCCAGACGGAGTCCAGAGTAACTCTGCTGCCTGATTATAGTGATTGGATCCCTCGGAGATTTCATTGGAATCAAGTCACACAGAGATTTAGATGAAAACCCTGATGTAAGTCGTCAGCGTAGAGTGCAGTATAAACATGATCCAAAAGGTTATGTAAAATGTTCCCAACAAAAACTTCAACTTAATGCACAAAAAAAGTCCCCACGCAGGTTTGTCATCTGTTAAAGAGAACCTGTCAGCAGGATGGTGCTGGGTAACCAACAGACAGTGTGAGGTTGGTGCCGTTATACTGATGAAAATGATACCTTGGTTGATGAAATCTGTCTTGTGGTTGTTGTTTATTCTTTATTTTCAGTTTTGAGTTAATGATATGCTCGTGCTTCAGGGTGGGCCTGTGACCTCATGTGGTGCTCTGCTTAGTTATCCATGTGTATGGTGTCTAAAAGGTCATTGATCCCTTAGTGGCCTGCCCCTTAGTTTACATAATGAATATTTTATATATATACAGTGGGTGCGGAAAGTAGCAGCTATCAGTGAACCATTGGCACCAAATTGCTAGAGAAAAAAAAATTTCCTCCTCCAAGATGTTGCCGCCGGTGCTTGCACAGTAGCCGCAGGCACCATGGCTGCTATTACGCTGGTGCTGCAGGCACCATCTTGCTAGAGCAAAAAACAATTTCCTCCTCCAAGATGTCGCTGCCAATGCTGGTGCAGTAGCAGCTGTCGGTGATCCAGTAGCTGCTATTCTGCAGCCGCCGGCGCCATCTTGCTATAGAAAGGAAAATTCCTCCTCCAAGATGGAGAGGATCTGCAAGGAAGAATGGTAAAGGATCCCCAAATCCTGGTGTGAAAAACTTGTTGCATCATTCCCAAGAAGACTGTTAGCTGTACTAGCTCAAAAAGGTGCTTCTACTCAATACTGAGCAAAGAGTCTGAATACTTATGACCATGTGATATTTCAGTTTTCCTTTTTTAATAAATTTGCAAAAATTTCTACATTTCTGCTTTTCTTCAGTCAAGATGGGATGCAGAGTGTACATTAGTGATAAAAAATAAACTTTTTTGGATTTACCAAATGACTGCAATGAAACAAAGACTGAAAAATGTAAAGGGGTCTGAATACTTTCTGTACCCTCTGTATATAATATTCATTATGTAAAATAGCAGGCAGGTCACTGAGGGATCAGTGATCTATCAAAAGCCATACTGGTGAATACCTAATCAGTGCACCAGAGAAAACCACACCCACAGACCCACCCAGGAACATGAGCATATCATTAACTCAAAACGGCAAATAAAGATTACACAACAACCGCAAGATGGATTTCATCAACCAAGGTATCCTTTTAATCAGTATAACGGCACCAACCTGACACTGTAGGTTACTGTGCACAATCCTGCTGACAGGTTCCCTTTAGCAGAAATAAAAAGGGCTTCCACATTACTGAAAGTACAAAGGCTCTGGAAAAGTGAAATGGCTCCTTGCCCCTCAAAATACAAATGCCCCCATTACTTCTGAGCCCCACAGTGTGCCTAAACTTCAATTAGGGTCCACATATTTCTCATTTCTGTAGTGATGAGACCTGCCTAATTTACGGATGCATGTCTCCATAAGCATGAGCTGGGCATAATGTACTGGGCACTAGAACATACAGGGCACAGCAATGTTTGAGCACTATAATAGCAGATTTGCAATTTTTTCTTAGGAACATCCACTGCTGCTCGTTTCTGGAAACTACTCATGCAGTCAAATCATCACTTCACCAGTACATAAATTCCCCAAGGGGTATAATTTTCAAAATTGGGTCACTACAGTATACTGCTCTTCTAGCACTCAGGGGTGCTGTATATGGAGTCTGCAAACTATTTTAGGAAAATCTGTGCTCCAGGAGGCAAATAGCATCCTCCCTGAGTCTTGCCATGTGGCTAAGCAGCCACTTATGGGGTATTGACACCTTCAGCAGAAATTGTGGGACAAATTTTGGTGCCATTTTTATCAATTTCTCTCAATAAATATAAAACCTGAGTCTAAAACATCATTTTTGTGGAAAAAATGTAATTATTTTTTCTTCACTGCCCAATTGCATAAAATTCTGCTACACACCAATGATGTCAATATGATCACTGAACCCTCAGATGAGAGGAGTATATTGTAAAATGGGGTCACTTATGGGGGCTTCTGCTGTTCTTGCAACTCAGGGGCTCCTAAAGTGGGTCATGGCACCAGCATCCCACAACAGTAAAATCTGAACTATAATATGACACACCTCTACTGAGCTTTGCACTGTGACTGAAAAGTATTTCCTGATTAGGAAAGGATATTGGTGCACTCATGAGAAATTGCACAGCAAACTGTGAGGTCCATTTTTAATAATAGCCCTTATAAGAATTAAAAAATTTTGAGCAACCGGTCATTCATTGCAACATCCTGGTATGTGAGACCTTCAGGGTATAGTGCACATGCGCTGTCCGGGTTTTGTCTTCAAAATGATCAGCGGTTGTCAGTGGGGCGGTGTTCCGACATCATAGACTGTAGGCGGTGACGAAGCGTGCTCATCCACGTGACTGAAGCTCATAGTCACCATTAGCAACATGAGCCAGCCTGGCAGGTGAACGCACTGCAACATATTCCCCTGTTCTTCAGCATATCTTCCCATACCTTATCCTTATTGGCTGCTCTAGGTATTTAAACCATGACGCCCCCTACCTTGACACGCCTCCAGAAGAAGCAGAATGAAACGTGCATCAGGGCAGAGGTACGCCATAGTATCCAAACTGATTCACGCAAACAGATAGAATATGCTCCATTATTCTTATATTGATAATTGCAGTTATCACTAGCAGCAGTGCTGCATGCTATCTTGTGGTCGGCAGGCATGTAGTCCTTAGCTAAGCACACGTGGATTTTAACTTAGTGACAGGGCCAATTTTTAAAATTCTGACCAATGTCACTTTATGTGATGATAATGACGCGCCCGAGGGGCTGTGGGATACTCGGTACCGGGCCCGATAACTTCAATGGGAAATGTCACAGTGGCGGTGACCCGGTCCGTGGCCCCAGGCAGTCATGAAAAAGGGGTAAAATTGAATGGGATTAAAGTTTATGTAGTGATTCCTGACGCCAGTTGGAGGGTTCGACTGTAGTATAGCCGGCACTGCAGATGATCCCTGGGGGAGTAGATGGTGATGGCAGTGCAGATGTTAAATGCTCTCCAACCAGGGCAGACCCCCAGAGATTGTGATGGAAGTAGAAGGCACGGAGTAATAAGGCAGGAGACAAGGAAAGTCACTTTATCATTTACTGTAGTTCAGGTGCAGTTCAGAGGTGATATTACAACTCTCACCAGATTACAGTCTGCTCTGGAGAATGGGAGTTATCTTTCTCTCTCTGCTGTGACTCATTGTAAGTTTCCTGTTATTCTAATCCCTTCTGGGACCAAGGCTTCCCGGAGTTTAGAACTTCCAATATTGCCTCTACTCACTGTGCATTTCTCCTTCAGCAACTTGCAGCTTGAATCCTTTGTGAAGCAGCTCAAGTTCCCACTTGCACTATCTTTCACTGATCCTAGGTTTTTGCAGTATTTTCGAGGGAAAACACTTTACTGCTGGTGTATAATCCCTCGCAGTCTCTCAGCATACCACCCTGCTCTGAAAGCATGGATGGTCTAGGGGCTGGCTCCCTGATGCTTCTTTAGCTGTACTCCTGGATCGAGCACATGTCTTAACATGGCTTCCAAGAGCTTCTTCCTCCTTCTTGTTCACTGAAACAACAACTCACGACTCCTTCCCCTCCCTGTTAAGGCATGTCTGCAAAGCTCTAAGCTTCAGACAAGTAAGGCAAATTGTGTGTGTGTTGTGGTCTCTAGCAGAGAAAGCATAACTCCCATTGCTCACAAAATACATACAAAACAGTACATATTTAACCCTTTTGTGGCAATAAAGACGCAGGGCGCTGTGGTATTTGCAGGTACGCAGGATGCAGTGACGAGTCGCGAGACAATTAGGTGCTTTCTATAATAAAGTTTTATAAGACTAGAGGGAACGTTTCTCAGTCCCGGCCTGATCACCAAAGGGGTAACATGGGTTTCACTCGCATGGGTTCTATACAAGCACACACAAACGGGTAGAACACGACTACTTCCGGCAACAGCCGGTCACTATAGGGCCGCGTGTTATGAGTGGGTCACCGAGGAAAAAAAAGCAAAACAAGCTAAGTCACAGAAAACCAGAGAGGTTGGTAATTATGCAGATTGCAGATCCCTGATCCTAACCACAACAACTAGCAGCAGCCGTGGAGCGTACCTACGATGATCCTAGATGCTTCATCACAGCTGGTGGACTAAATAAGCCTGAAGCATGAAAAGGGGAAAACTAACTGCCCCAGAGCAGACCCCAAAGGAAAGACAGCCCCCACACATGTATTGACGGTGAAACAAGATGAAAGCACAAACACAGGCAGGAAAATAGGCTGAGCAAATGATGGGGCCCAAACTAACTAGAAAGGAAAGGAAAGGAAAGACACTGTCTGCAATTCGCAAAAAACCCTACAAAAATAATATCCAACACTTCTGATAGCAAAATTAACCCTGAAGTCACTAGACTTCTCCCACTATATCAGCACTCTGAAATATTCTGAGACAGAGCAAAAAGAGGCCAATCTAGTAAGGCACAGAAAGCAAATTGGCAAATACAGATAAATAAGAGTGGAAATTCAGCGCAGCCCCAGCCGGGGCTGGTTGACCACACAAAAAACTGAATAGACCAACAAAATCAAGTGTGAACATTAGCAGAAAAACTTAGCTTTAGATGACTGGAACAGAGCTGAAAACGAAGACCAGACTAGCCAGAATGAATCACCAGCACCAGAATAGGGCGTCGGCTGTTTTAAATCCAGTCTGAGATTCCTGAGGTTCAATCGTCATCCTCATTATCAGGTGGCAGATCTCTACTGATTAAATCAGCCTCACTACCTCCTGTTACCACCAGAGGGAGCCTGGAAGGAGAACTCACAACTGGTGGACCAGAGAATGAACTTATAACAGCCGCAGTATGGCCGACTACGGGTCCTTAATTATAAAGTCAACTTAGCCGTCCAGACGTCCCTCGCCATTCGGGTTGGTGGTCTTTCGGCATAGTAGTTGCTGGGCCCAGTTGTTGAGGCGATGACGGAGGTGGCAGCGGCCGCGGGTCGAACTGGGGCCGCAGTGGCTGCGAGCTGGAGCGGGGCAGCAAGTCCCGGATAATCGCCTTGTACCGTCCTTCTGGAGTCCTCGGTGAGCATCCTCCCTGGCACTAGTGAGTCGCTCTCGCTTTCAGGCACTCCCACCATCTCCAGCTGTCTCTGTGTCGGTCTGCTGACTCATCGTCCTGGGAATTCCCCGCCTCCTTTATACTGGTCCCTCCCCCAGCCCTTCTGTCTGTCACAACGATCCGTCCCCGAATTCTGCCCCCCAGGGACAGTCTACCCAGGAACCCAGATGACGGCTCCCTTGGTTCCGGCCCGGACACTCGACAGGGGCCGTTCCTCCCACACTCCCCCACCCTGTATGCTCGCCAGTCCTCGGGCGAGGGTTTTTGTAGATTCGGGTTAGTTTTTTGGAACGACAGTCCTTGTCACCATACGAACTAGTCCTGTTCGTAACATTCAGGGGATTTGCCAGCTGTTGACTGCTCGGATCATCGAAGCTCGGGTGTAGTGGAGTCTTCTGGGGTGGTAGAGGGTGGTCGAATAGTTGGTTCTGGTGGGATGCCCGGGTCTACTGTAGTGCCACTACTAGGGCGACCCGCAGATGCGACGAGGAAGTCGTCTTCGTCATCCAGGTCCCAGACCGGGGGCAGGGGGTCAGGGACCTGGAGGGTCAGTTCGAGCCACAGGGGATTGGTAGACGTACAGAGTCGTAACATGTTACGGTGCACAACCCGAGTGAGAGGCGCGTTGTTTCCTTCGGATTGTATTTCGTACACAGGTCCATCAGGGCTTATTCGGTGCAACACTCGGTAAGGGTTCACTTCCCACCGTGGTTCTAACTTGTTTTGGGGGCGTTGATCAAGCACGAGTACCCGATCCCCAGTATGAAAGTCAATGGGTGGGGGCAGTGCTCCCCCCGGTGTTCTAGATCCTGGAGCTTTGTATGGACGATACGGTGGAGGGTCTGCAGCCGGTGCCGGTTGTTTCGGACCCACGAGGATACCCCGGTCCAGGGTTGGGGTTCTTCCAGGTTCAATTCCACCTCCGTAATTCCTTTACCTTCCCGTCCGAACAGCAATGAGTAGGGGGTGTAACCAGTCACTCGATGCACCCGATTGTTATATATCCACACCAGCTCGGGGACATATTCAGGCCAGCGGGCCTTGTGGTTGCTCTCCAGGGTGTGCAGCATTTGGCTTAGCGTACGATTGAATCGTTCGTAGGCTCCGTTTCCCTGCGGGTGGTATGGCGTAGTCCGTGATTTATCGATACCGTAAAGATGGCGTAGCTCTTCCATGACTTTTCCTAGGAAGCATGCCCCTTGTTCAGAATGTATTCATTGTGGACAGCCGTACACTTGAATAAAGTCCTTACAAATCACATAGGCGGCCGACTCCGCTGTTTGGTCTCGGGTGGGGGTGACCACGGCAAACTTGGTGAAATGGTCCACCATAACGAGACAAAGTTCATACCCCTGATAGGCAGGACCTATGGTTAGATAGTCCACCGTAAGAAGCTCCAGAGGGGCTGATGTTACAATAGTTTGCATCAGGGCTCGTTGCGCGGGGGTTTAGCGAGCTCGCACGGGTGGCAGGTTAGACAAACTTCTTCTACAGCAGCGTGCAAGCATGGGTGGTACACTATTTGCTGCAGCCATTGTAAAGTCTTTTGAGCACCAAAATGAGCCCCCTTTTCATGGGCTTCCCGGGCCAGTATGTTGAGATGGGCTCCTGGCACGATCACCTGCCATATCGTAGCTGACGTGGTTCATGACATGGCTTTTCGATATAAAAGTCCCTTTTTGATGGCTAGTTTTTCCCACTGGTGCAACATCAGCAACATATCTTGGGTCAAAGTCTGTCTTTTGTCATGATCCAGGTTTGATCTGACAGATTAAATGCACAAAGTAACCTTTTTTTTCCTTTGGTTGTGTGCCAAAGGTAGTTTTGCCCCCCGGTGCCATTAGGGTCATTGCACTGTGGTTACCTTAGTTTGTGCACGTGATTATGTAACAGGTGTGATTGCTCTATAAAAGAGTATCAGGTGTGTTAATCACTGTGGGTGATAGTTCCTCATTTGCAAGCAAGCCTGGATGAAGGATGGAGCTGAACGAGAGTCCCGGGCAGCCCAGTCAGAGTGCTGGAGTAGCACCTATGGTGTCTGCAAGGAGGGCTGGCATGGATTGGTGGAGTGTTAGCTATGGTGTCTGGAAGGAGGGCTGGCATTGCTTGGTGGATTGGCAACTATGGTGCAGAGCTGCACTCAGGATGCTGGACTCGGTTGCTGAAGCTGGACTCAAAATGTTGGACTTTTTGGCAGAAAAGCTGGACTCATTTGCTGGACTCTGTTTCTGGACAGCTGCACGCAGGTGATGGACTCTGTTTGCTCTAAGGCTGCACTATGGTGCTGAGAAGAGTTCAGGACAACTCAGTCAGAGTCCTGGAGTGGCAACTATGGTGTCAGCGAGGAGTTTGTGGAAAGCATGGTGAAGAATTCTTGCAAAGCTTGGTGGAATGGCAGCTATGGTGTAGAGCTGCACTCAGTTGCTGGATGCTGCACTCAGATGCTGGACTCTGTGGCTGGACAGCTGCACTCAGGTGCTGGACTCCGTTGCTGGACAGTGCACCCAGATGTTGGACACGGTGGAGGATAAGATGCACGCAGGTGGTGGGCTCTGTTGCTGGGAGCGTAAGCAACAGAGCAAAGCTAAGTGGTGTTCCCCTGTTTTGTCACTTTTCCTTATGTGTGATTAGTGCGGTGGTGGGATTAGTTTCCTCACCGACCAATTCCCTAGTGAGGGTTTAGGTGCAGAGCGAGTCAGGGTTTTGGGTTCCTGATCGGCGCCCGGTGCGGAACCGGCCTAGGGAACGTTAGGAGTGTAGAGACACTGACTCAGGGGAGTGCAGGAGGTCTCCACTTCCCCGTTGCCTATTGCAGGGCCACCATTGTTATTGTTACCCAGGTTTTCCCTATTCCCTTGTCTTATTGTATTAGTTACCGGCCTGCGGGCCGCGTCACATAGGACAATTACACGTGCCGCGTCCTTTTGTATCAGTTACCGGCCTGCTGGCTGTGTCACTCAGGATGGGGCACGTGACACCGTGGGCAATTTACCGGTGGCCACCCATCGGCGCTGGAGTCCAATTTCTGTATCTTCTTGTTGCTGCTGGATCCAGTTGTCGCGGGGTTGTTCCAGCATCCCTCCTAGGAGTTCCGGATGAGGCTCCTCTTGCGTATGGACTGTAAGTGCGGCGGTGGTGAGGGCGAACGGCATCTCGTCTGCCTCTAATTCATCATCTCGACTTCTCCCTGGGGTGGTGTATCGGATTCTGGAGAGCGCATCGGTGTGCAAGTTTTCAGCTCCCCGTTTGTAGATGATCTTATACTTGAATTTGGCCATCCAAGCCACCCACCGCTGCTCGAGGGCCCCCAGTTTGGCATTCTCCAAATGGGCTAACGGGTTGTTATCGGTCCGCACTAGTACCTCGGAGCCCGCCAGGTACTCTGCGAACCGCTCCGTCATTGCCCACACTACCGCGAGGAGCTCGAGCTTAAAGGAGCTGTAATTGTCCGGGTTGCATTCTGAGACGTGCAGCCTCCGGCTACCATAGGCGATCACTTTCTCCCGGCCGTCCTGCACCTGTGACAACACAGCTCCTAGTCCCTGAAGGCTCCCGTTGGTATGCAGGATGAACGGTTGCGAGAAATCCGCATATGCCAATACCGGGGCGTCCGAGAGAGCAGCCTTGAGATCTTGAAATGCATCCTCTTGCGGTTGCTGCCACTGCATCTTCCGTCCATTCGCCCCGGCATGAGCCGCCTTCAGCAGGTCTTGCAGGGCTCGAGCTCAGCGTGCAAAATTCTTCACGAACCGACGGTAATAGCTGGCCAGCCCCAAGAAGGCCCGCACGTCCTTCACCGTCTCGGGGGTAGGCCATCCCTGGATGGCAGCGACCTTTTCCAGGGATGGTCGGACGCCCTCTGCCAAGACGGTATGCCCCAGGTACTTGATTTGGGTGTGGAACAGGTGGCATTTCTGGGGCTTTACCTTTAACCCGTACTTCTGCAGCCGGCCGAGCACCTGCCCCAACTGCTTCAGGTGGTCCTCGAACGTGGCGGAGTAGATGATAATATCGTCCAGGTATATCAACGTGGCTTCAAAGTTGAGGTCTCCTAGACACCGCTCCATCAACCGCTGGAAAGTTCCTGGGGCATTGGCCAGCCCAAACGGCATCCGATTGAACTCAAACAGTCCCATGGGAAGGATGAATGCCGTCTTGGCCCTGTCTTCCTCCGACATCAGCACCTGCCAGTACCCACTGGCCAGGTCGAGGGTTGAAAAGTACATCGCGCTCCCCAGGGCGGACAGAGACTCTTCTATGCGGGGCAGTGGATACGAATCCTTGATGGTGCAGGCGTTCAACTTCTGATAATTCTCGCAAAACCGCAAAGTGCCATCTTTTTTCCGAACCAGGACAATAGGGGCCGCTCAAGGGCTTTGGCTTTCTCGTATCACCCCCTTCCGGAGCATTTGGGCTAACAGAGTTTTCACTTCCTGGCATAGCTGCGGTGGTATTTGCCGATATCGCTCCCGGATGGAGGCCGCTCCTGCCGTGGGGATCCCATGCGTGATGGCCGTGGTACATCCGAAGTCGTCCTCGTGGCTGGCAAAGACACTGTAAAATTGTCCAAGAAGTGTCTCTACTTAGAGAAGCTGGGCTGGCGCTAGGCCGGAAAGTTCGGTCCGCATTCTCACCAGGATGACTCGACCTTTTTCTTGGGCTGAGGATGCGGCAGCCTGTTGGGTTTGTACCGTCACTGCCCAGGGATCTTCGAGTTGCACCCTCAACTGGACCGCGGGGTCCAGCAGCATCTCCTCCAATGGTCTTACTAGTTTGGCCATTTCGGCCCGGGGCTTCATAGCGATATCCTGATCTTCCAGGTTGACACAACGCACCAAGATGGTCCCTTCCCACACTGTGGCCATGGAGCGGGCCACCAGGATGCCATGGTGCAGGCACTCCGAGTAACATGGTTCGACCTGCACCTCCACGCCCTCCAGTGGTATCGGGGCGCGGATCGGCAGAGCCACCACCGTCTGCCCCGGAGGAAGCACGAGCGGAGGGGCCGCTGGTGCGATGACCTTGCCCAGCGCCTCACCCTCCTGACACTCCTGGAGCACTTGCGCCTCCCGCACCAACCGCTGGAAGACCTGCGCCTGGGCCGTGCGAGAACCCCACCGACTTAGGGTCTCCTGCGTGGTATCGTTGAGGAGTAGATTGCCGAATTCCCGCAGTATGTTCATGCCCAAGATGATCGGGTGATGGTCGTTAGTCTCTCCTTGGGTTAGGACCACTCCCCGGCGGACGAGGGATTTACCACATAATGTCATCTGAAGCTACACCACTCTGGCGACAGGTACTGGCAGTTGGTTTGCGGCCACTAGTCGTATCATGGGCCCCCATTGGGGCCTTGCCGCTTCCGGAAAATGCTGTCGCAAGTACGTTGCTGGCATGGTCATTACCTGTGACCCTGTATCCACTAGGCACCGTACAGCACGACCCTCGACTTTGGCCCATACTATTGGGCACTTAGCGACCAGTTCTTTGGGACTTCCACCACCCCTCGTTGTGGCTTCCGGCTCCCAGCGGCGTCCCCATGCCCAGAGCCCTCTAGTTTAATGTCCGCCGGGGTGGGTATTTCCCACACTGCGGACACTCCCATGCGAAGTGGCCCAGTTCTCCACACTCATAACACCGGGGCGGTGAGGTTCGGCCACCCCGGGTATTGCGAGGCCCCCAGGGCCCGGAATTGTAGCCAGGTCGGCCGGGCGCAGGCTCTGTTCTTTTCTTCACTTCAGCAAGCTCGCCCAGGATTCTCTTCAGTTCTTGTCTCATTTCCTCGGTCCATCGCGGTTCTTCGACAATGCTTATGGAAGACTCCAGGCTCCGGGCCTTCCCCACAGGAGCCGTCATCCCCTGCTCTTGCTCTCGCATCCGGGCCTGACTCCCCACTTTGGAGAAGGCTAAACGTGGGTTCACTTGGACTGTTCCCGCAATGCCTGCTTGATTAGCGGGTCCTGGAGTCCAGTCACTAATAGGTCACGCAGGGTAAATTTGAAGGGGCCCTACCCCTATTCCGTCCTTCCTTTCTATGGCGGTGTGTAGCTCCTGGAGGGCGTTCATATACTGGGTGATGGTCTCCCCCTCCCCCTGCATCCGACTGAACAACCGGGTTCTCAACTCCCCCACGTCTGTTGGATCCCCGTGGGTCTCTTCCAGGATCTGTAAGACCCTGGCAAAGGTGTTGCGACACCCTGGGGGTCTCAACATAACCGACTTCGGGGCTTCCCCATCTAGCGCCATAAGGGCCACCTCAGCCTCTAAATCGGGGGGGTCATGGGGTGCATACGGAAGAGGCCCCGCATATGTTCAGTCCAGCTCCACAACAGGGTATCGGAGCCAGAAAACCGGGGCAAGTTACTTAGCATAGCCCCGAGGAGATGCTGGAGCGGGGACCCCCATCATCAGCAGGGCCCGCAGCCCCACTCTGATCAGGCGCACCGCCGTCTGCGCTCGGAGACTGCATCCTGCCGACTACGCCAAATGTGGTATTTGCAGGTATGCAGGAAGCAGTGACGAGTCACGAGACAATTAGGTGCTTTCTATAATAACGTTTTATAAGACTAGAGGGAACTTTCCTCAGTCCCGGCCTGATCACCAAAGGGGTAACATGGGTTGCCTTCGCAGGGGTTCTATACAAGCACACACAAACGGGTAGAACACGACTACTTCCGGCAACAGCCGGTCACTATAGGGCCGTGGTATGTCCGACTACGGGTCCTTAATTATAAAGTCAGCTTAGCCGTCCAGATGTCCCTCGCTGTTCGGGTTGGTGGTCTTTCGGCGTAGTAGTTGCTGGGCCCAGTTGCTGAGGCGATGACGAAGTCTTCGCGCACTCTGGTGTGCTGATGACAGGCTCCGGCGGAGTCCTTGGACGGTTGAGCCGCAGCCCCAGGCCTGGGGCAAGCGGCAGCGAAGTGTGGTGGCGAATGACAGGCCACCTGTGCAGCTAACAGCTGCGACGGGGAGTCCGCGGTCAGCAGAGGCCGGTCCCTGCTGCGGACCGGAGTGGGACAGTGATGGCCGCCGGCGGTACTGTACTTGCCGCGGCCACTGGTGAGAACAGGGCGGCTGCAGGTGGCAGGGAACAGGCCGCAGCCGCAGGCTGGAGTGAGACGGCAGCGGCTGCAGCCGCGGACTGAGAGGAGGCGGCAGCGGCCACGGGTTGACCTGAGGCCACTGTGGCCGTGGGCTGGAGCGGGGCAGCAAGTCCTGGATAATCGCCTCAGTACCGCCCTTCTGGAGTCCTCGGTGAGCGTCCTCCCTGGCACTGGTGAGTCGCTCTCGCTTTCAGCCACTCCCACCATCTCCGGCTGTCTCTGTGTCGGTCTGCTGACTCTTTGTCCCGGGAATTCCCCGCCTCCTTTATACTGGTCCCTCCCCCAGCCCATCTGTCTGTCACAACGGTCCGTCCCCGAATTCTGCCCCCCGGGGACAGTTTCCCCCGGAACCCAGATAACGGCTCCCTTGGTTCCGGCCCGGATACTCGACGGGGGCCTTTCCTCCCACAGCGCCACAATAACTCTGGAACGCTTCAACAAATCCCCTTAATTTTGAGACTGTTTTTTCGTGGCACATTATTATTTATGATAATGGTAAATTTAGGTGGATATGTTTTGTGTTTATTTATAAAAAAATATCAGAAACTTGACAAAAGTGTAAAAAAATTTGGAATTTTCGAACTTTGAATGATTATCCCTTTAATCCAGATAGTCATACCACACAAAAACATTAATAAATAACATTTCCCACATTTCTGTCTTACATCAGCACCATTTTTAAAATGCTATTTTATTTTGCTAGCCTTTTAGCAGAAATTTTTCATTTTTTCAAGGAAATTTACAAAATTTTTTTTTTTTTCAGGGCCCTATACAGGTTTAAAGTGACTTTGGGGGTGCTGTATATTGGAAACCCCCAAACGTGATACCATTTTAAAAACAGTACCCCCTGATGTATTGAAAACTTCTGTCAGATAGTTTATTAACCCTTCAGGTGATTTTCAGGAATCAATGCAAAGTGGTATAGCAGGATTGAAAATGTGTTTTTTTTACCACCTAAATGTCGCTAACTTCTGAACTGACAGCTGTAGCCGGGAGACTCTAATGCTACTATTTGGCCATGAACTGCTATGGCAAACATCAAGACCACACAATCATGATCTCGGTGTGTCAATTAGATTAAAGCGGAAGCCGCTGCAATCTATTAACCATTTATTTGATGTAGTCACTTTTGACAGCAGCATCTAAGTTAAACAGATATGGACGGTGCAAACACTGATCGTGGCTGATGCAGCAAGTTGTGAGGTATAGTGCTGTTGGATTGTCACCTGTATGGGGATGATATTCTCTTATATCTCAGGTCAGTAAAAAGATGTATTGGCTGTCATTAAGGGGTTAAACAAACCAATTGAGGTATGCATATACAACAGCCTGTATAATATATGTTTTTCCACCCTGATCTTTCCCTGGGACATTTTATGGACATTGATATTTGCACATTTCCATAGCAACATTTTGCTGCTTTGTATTGATTGTTTTCATGCATTTTTGTCCTAAATTGTTTGTTTGCATCCTGTTGTAAACTATGGAATAGAGTCCCTCTTTTATTCATTTATCTAGTACCTTTCTTGTTATATATATTTTTAATATTTTAATATATTGAGATTAATAAAATATGTTTTATTTGAGTATTAATGTACTTCTTCTTTACCTGAATATTAATTTATGAGTGGTAATTTTGGTGGTGGTTATTGAATTAAGTCAAGTACAAAACCCAACCTTTTCATATGGGTAATATTAATGACATAAGTGTGTGATATTTGTGTTGGTATATCACATAAAATCCAAATATATAACATTTAAGTTTGTGGATGTAATGTGAAAAAATATGGAAAAGATCACAGGGTATGAATACTTTTTCAAGGCCCTCTATGTTACTACTGTATGGGTGCCACTGGAATGAGAGGCATTACAGCTGTGTTTCAGCACAAAGGCAGGCATTACTGCTGCATGTGTGGTACAAAGAGGAATCTTACTATTGCATGGGAGTACATGTGTATTAATGCTTTATGTGGGTCACAGAGGGGTACATTTCTACTGTGGGAAAGTCATAAAGGGCAACATTAAAACTGTAATATATTTCATTTTTGAGGATACTGTGTTAGGCTCCAGGATTCTCCCACTGCATGGGATAGATCACAAGCATTGTTTGGTGCTGTGGTCTCCCATTCTGGCCCGACCACTGGGATTGCTGTTCAGTACCGGCATCAGTCCCAGCGTCTTGCCCAGGCTCGTGGTATACGTTTGGTTACTACTGGCCCTCCAGCTAAGTCTATGGTAACTAGAGATATTCAGGTGCAGTCTTGCGCTCTGGAGTCTAAGTCCAGAGATCACCTTACTGAGGATGTCCGTGATATGGCATTTTCTCATTGGTGGTTGGATGTTAGCTGCTCTGGTGATGTGGCAGCTTCGGATTGGCACTGTGTGGCGTTAAAACAGTGTGCTTAAGGTAACGCTCGCTGCTTCATTCCGTCATTATTCTCACTAGCAGCAGGTTATATCTCTGCATGGTGGACCCCGGGTTGCAATTGCACTTTATTTTTTATTTTATTTAGTGCAATCCACCAACCCTAACATACTGTTACTGTGAAAGGGGAAATATATTCCCTGTTTACGGCACCGTGATGGCAGTGTGGCATTTTTTTTCTTCATCCAGTGCAGTGCATAAGTGGAAGAAAAGTGGAAAAGGTGCTCTAAGGCTGGTTTCACATTCGCGCTTTTTAAGCGCACGCACGGCCGGGGGTAGCTCCGCCCCCGAGCCGGCTCTCTGCCCGGCGTGCCCGCCCCTTGCTTGTAGCGCCGCCTCCTAGCGGACAGCGGCGCCTGCGATCGACGCACCCTATCTTTAGCATAGGGTGCGCAGATCATGCGCAGGCCGTGCGCTAGTTGCGCTTTGACCTGCGCTGCGCACTTTTGACGGTGCGCCGTGCACGCCAAAATCCGAAAAGTTCGATTTTGGCGCGCACGGCGCACCGTCAAAAGTGCGCAGCGCAGGTCAAAGCGCAACTAGCGCACGGCCTGCGCACGATCTGCGCACCCTATGCTAAAGATAGGGTGCGCCGATCGCAGGCACCGCTGTCCGCTAGGAGGCGGCGCTACAAGCAAGGGGCGGGCACGCCGGGCAGAGAGCCGGCTCGGGGGCGGAGCTACCCCCGGCCGTGCGTGCGCTTAAAAAGCGCGAATGTGAAACCAGCCTAAAAGTGATCAGCCATAGATATTTGTATATTATATTCTGCAGAAAAAATTTCTGGTAAGATGAAGTCATAGACGTCTGTGCCAGATGAAGAAAATTAATTACTTCAACTGGAGACACACTGGTGATTTACATGCTCACTTACATTATACACTATATACAATCTACAGAACTCCAATGTATAGCTGTCACTGCTGATAATAGTGTTAGCACTGTGGTTTTTTTAATAGTCAGTATGGTTGTATTATTCAGTCGCTACATTGAGATAATATGTTATCCAGTCATGGTGTGGTGATATTTGTCCATTGTTCATGGTATTATTGGTATTTTGATCTTGATACAGTTTATTATATTGTGTACAGTATGTGTATGAGTTATTGTCTCTCCTATCAATAAGGAAAAGATTCTTTATTTTCATTACAGACTAAATACTTAAAAGTTTAACCCCTTCTTGTCACATGACATGCTATTACACAGTAGCAGAGATGTACTGTACTTAAAGAGGTTCTCCAGTGAAAAAAGTTATCATCTGTGGAGACACCAGGGGTCAGCGGGCGCCCAGGTCCATTAGCCGGAACCACATGGACCAGGTATCGTCCCACCAAACGCCCGCTCTCCCTTTAACATGGGAGTAATGCTATGCAGACAACACAAGGTGAGAGTAAAACAGTGTGGCAGTGCTTTATTGAACCACAAAACAGGAATATAACACATAGAACTGTCCCAGTAAAATGCACCAAGATGGTGCACATTACAGAGTCTCACCCTTCCACTGGCTGTTACTTCAGAGCTCCCAGGGTCAGCTACCCCACCTGTGGCACACACACACACAGGGGAGGGAATGACAAGCATAGGGAGATGACAGTCCATTCAGGTACAAGGCCAGTTGACCCGAGAATCACAACCTGGCCTCTCCGAACATCCTCATGGAGCCAGGTGACTGGCGGATCCCAATCCTGACACACTCCAAAGATATCCATTGTTCAGCGATGGTCAAAGGAGCAGTAGTCTTCCAACCGGAGATGAGAACCCCTAGGTTGTTTTCTGTAGAATGATAGATCTGTGTCCCTCGTGATGGAACCATGATGCAATGCTGCTGTCCAGTCCCTGGTCCCCTTGATGTATGGCTGTCTTGGCAGAATCCCTGGCTGTCTCTCTCTGTCTCTCTGTCTCTGACAGTCAGAGAGGTATTTCACCTCTTTTTACGTTTAACAAGTGTCCTTCTATCCAGCATTACAGATAAGGGGAAGAATGGTGACGACCAAGTCGCAATGTTTGACTATGTAATCTATTTGCATAGATTTTTCTCCTCTGTTTTAAAAATCAACAAACTACCTGGCCTAGAGAATTATTAATTAGCATATCAATAAACATGACTAGTCATCAAGGATAACCACACAATAGAAGTCAAAATTACAGGATTACACAAGCAAAAGTCTTTTTTCTTGACCCACACATAAACTCAAAAGCCAACATACAGATAACAGTCTATTCTTCTTGATTTGCTAAAAATAGTCGTCTGGGTAAATAAGATACAATTCTGTGTCTCCACATCACCTATCCAGAAGATAACTTATTGATCAGTGAGGAATCCTACTGTTCTGACCTGCACTGATCAACAGAACGAATGGAGCAGCAGTCAGGCATGTGCACTTCAGCTAAATTTTTAAACGGAGTTAAAAGTGCCCCATGCTGCCAATTAGGCGGGGCCCAACCACTGAGACACACACCGATCAGTAGAATTGATAACATTTATCCTTGATAGGGCACTTTAATCCCTATTTCAAAATGAAGAGACAAGAAAAGCACATTCCTGACCATTACTCCATTCATTCCCTATGCAACTGCTGGAAAGAGCTGAGCACAGAGCTCGGCATCCACGTAGGGAATGAATGAATTGGCAGTTAAACATTCCATTCCATTATAATGGAATAAAAGCTCCTTGTTTTGCTAATCGGTGCAGGTCCCATGAGCCTGAGCCCTTTAATATAAATCACTCTAATTGTACATTACGTTATGGTGTTGGCACATTAGATGTGCAGGAGCCATTTGTATTTTTACAGTTGACACTCTGCATTTGACATTTATTTGCATGTAGCTATAGTGTGGGCCCCTAAAATGTCATTTTTAGGTGTAGCCTCAAGGAATCTTAAGACCCCATCTCACATAACGAGATCGTTAGCGAAATCGCTGAAACATCACAGATTTTGTGACGCAATAGCGACCTCAACAGTGATCTCGCTACATATGACACACAGCAGTGACTGGCCCCCCCGCTGGATATCACTGATCGTGCTCGAATGTCCTAGGCCATTTTTTGATCGTTGGTGTCTCGCTGGCCAGCATGCATCGCTGTCTTTGACGCCGACGAGCGACCTTGTTGCCGACGCAGAACTCAGGGACGCAGGCGTGAGTCGTCAGATAAGCTGCTGTGTGACAAGGTCCCAACGACCGCTGAGGTCGTTATACAGATCGCCGAATCGTTGCTGCGTCGCTGAGTAGATCTGCCTGTAAGACAGCTTACTAGCGACCATGTAGCAACGTACCAGCGATCCTTACCAGGTCATATCGTTGTCGGGATTACTTGAGAGTCGCTTAGTTTAATGGGACCCTTAGTCTGATGCTGCTTTTGCCTATATAGAGTACCAATAGCTGTTTTCAATTATCTCCAAAACTTTAAAAAGCAGAAATTGAGAAAGTTACTAAACATCCTTATGTTCAGCCATCGTCACTCTGCTGTATTCAATCTGACACTGTTAAAAATATCATCCATTTTCCATGTTAGGCCTGAATATCCATTTGACAGGACTGATTAATTTTAGATCTGTTGTAAAGCTCTATTTTCTAGAAGCCGTCCTCGAAATAAAACTCAATGAAGGACTGACTCATGTTCTACAGGCTAACAAATAGTCCAGCTGAGATCATTCAATTTTTTTATTTTCAGCAGTGGCTTGAAATATTAGCTTGGTCATATCGTAGATAACATACAACCGAGTAGATGGGGAAACCATAGAGAGAAAGTGAAGTGTCAGCTGGAATATTCATTACAAGAATTATGTGCTCAGCTAAAACTGCTCACATGTTGTGCATTGATAAGTATGTGCTATTTAAAATCTTCATTCAGGTCCACCAAACATTCTTAATATCCCTTGTTAAAAGACTTCGACACAAAAATACATTTCCTCTCACATGGCGAAAGCAATTCATATGAAGTCAAAATTGATTGTTTTATATTTGAACCTCCATCACTACAAAGTTCAGACTACAGCAGCAATATGCTTTTCTTTGTTGCCAGAGTAGCTCTTTTGTGCTTGTTCTATATTTTGTACTTTTCTACTACATGTAATTTTATGCGAAATGTAAGTGTTGCTGTGGGCACAGTTAGATACTGGTGGGCAGTAATCTGCTTTTGGCTTTTCATAAAAGCTTTTATTGCACATAATAGACCTCTGACTTCTGTGTCAAAAGTTAGATGTATTACTTAAAGGAAACCTGTAACTATGAAAAAAAACTATCAACCTGCAGATATGAGGTTAATCTGCAGGTTAATAGCATTGTTAATTTGCCCGGCGCCCGCACTTAGCATCAGCGCAGGTTCATTCACCTTTCTGAGTATACAGAGCACCCCCTGGTACTTACTGACACTGGCTCTGCATTGGAGTTGGCTGTCAGTCAGTGCCGGGGATGCGGTGACTGAACCCGCGCCGGCGCTGACCTCGTGACTGACATCCGAACGCTGCCGGGGCGAATAACATTAATTTTCTCCCCACTGCGTTCTGCTAAGCGTGGGTGCCGGGCAGGTTAGTAATGTTATTAACCTGCAGATTAACCCCATATCTGCAGGTTAATAGCATTTTTCTGGTGACAGGTTCCCTTTACATGTTTCCCTTTGTCTGATCTTTTATATGTATCTATAATTAAAGAAAAACAGAACATATATCACACATCAGAAGAAATACTTACGGCAAATCAATAAACAAGTGTGTTCTGCAGGTAATAAAGGTAACTGTAAATGTACTAAAATAGCAATGCATTTTATCTTGTGTTTTTAGCAAGGTAGAAATGGCCCAGAATAGCAATTTGCGTCATGTGGAGCTTATCACATATTTTAAAAATACCGTAATATAAAATTCTAGAAACTAATCCCACACATTCATAGGACCAGTAATAATATTCTGGTCTAGGGGATAATGAGTGGAATAAAATCTTAATTATTGTGTGCTGCGAGGTACAGCATAGAAGAGAATTAATTCAAAATAGATTATACATTTTAAAGGCGCATGCACACAACTATATTTTCAGTCTGAGAGCTTTCCGTTAAAAGGCGGAGTACACTCAAACAAATGTTCTTTAATAAGACACTGCAGATGAAAGACTTTTTTCACTGTCTAAATTTGCAGGTGAAAAAAATTGCCGCAGTCACAATTTTCCTCCAAAAATCACATGATACTCACCCAGTAGTCTATGAGGGTGATAAGAAAAATTGCAAGCTATATGGACCCACAATATAGCATCAGACTTTAACTCCTTCACTCACCATGTCTGTTTTCACCTTCATGATCAGGCAAAATTCTGACCAGTGTCATTCCATGTGGTCAGTGTCAGACTGGGGTGCCAAGGGCCCACCAGTAACACTGACTTTGGGGGCCCACCTGCATACAAATATTACACTACCCTTGTTCACAAATTTACCTATATCTCTATATAATAATAAGCTGAGTAGTTTGATTAATGAATGATGAGTTGTTGCCTTTTTCTATACAAAATCAATTGAATTATGCCAAGTACTTCTCAAACATTGGGGTTGGGGGCCCAGATCTGCAAAGGGGCCACCGGGGGATTCCCCTGTTACCCTGTGGGCCAGTCCGAACCTGCATGTGGTAATAACTCTACAGTAGAACAATGGATCCCCTGGATTTTGAGATTGTTTTTTGAGACATTTTGAACTTCTTGATAGTGGTAAAAAAATTTTGATTTGATGGGTTTATTTGTGAAAAAATTTTTTTCCAAAATGTTGAAAATGTTGCAATTTCCAAACTTAAAAGTTATGCCCTTAAATTAGAGAGTTATGTCACACAAAATAGTTCATAAATAACATTTCCCACATGTCTACTTTACAACAACACAATTTTTGAAACATTTCTCTTCTTTGTTAGGAAGTTATACAGGTTAAAAGTTGACTAGCGATTTCTCATTTTTCCAATAAAATTTACAAAACCATCTTTTTTAGGGACCACATCACAACTGAAGTGATTTTGACAGTATATATACCAGAAAATACCCAAAAGTGACACGATTCTAGAAACTGCACCCCTCAAGGTGCTCAAAACCACATTCAAGAAGTTTATTAAACCTTTAGATGCTTCACAGGAATTAATTAGATGGAGAAGAAAAAAATGAACATTTTACTTTTTTCCACAAAAATTTTAATTTGGACCCAAATTTTTTTATTTTTGCAAGGTGAACAGGAAAAAATGGACACCAAAATTTTTTGAGAAATTTTTCCTGAGCACACGAATACCTGGTATCTGGGGGAAAACTTCTGTTTGGACGCACAGCAGGGCTTAGAAGGGAATGAGCGCCAATTGAGTTTTTGAATGCCAAATTTGCTGGAATAATTAGCAGACGCCATGTCGCGTATGGAAAATCTTTGTGGGCCTAAACAGTGGAAACCCTCCTCAATTGATAAAAATTGTGAAACTAGACACCTTTGGAACTTATCTAGATATGTGGTGAGCACCTTGCGCCCCCTTGAGCTGTGAAAATAATAAAAATCACATTTTTCCCCAAAATTCGTTTTAGCCCAAATTTTGCATTTTCACAAGGGTAACGGGAGAAATCGCACCATACAATTTATTGCGCAATTTCTCCTGAGTACGCAGATACCCAATGTGCAGTGGAAAACTACTGTTTGGGTTGCACGACAGAGCTCAGAAGGGAAGGAGCATTTTGACTTTGGGAGCACAAAATTGACTGAAATTATTAGCCAGCACCATGTCACGTTTTGAGAGCTCCTGATGTGTCTTAACAGTGGGGAAACCCCCAAAAGTGAACCCATTTTAGAAGCTAGACCCCTCAAGGATTGTATCTAGATTTGTGGTGAGCACCTTGAACCCCCTGGTGCTTCACAGATGTTTATAAAATAGAGACTTAAGAATAAAAAAAATCTAATTTTTCCCACAAAAATTTTATTTTAGCTCCAGTTGTTTATTTTAACAAGGTTAACAGGAGAAAAATAAAACCCAAAATTTGTTGTGCAATTTCGCCTGAGTACTCAGCTGTCCCATGTGTGAAGGAAAACTACTGTTTGGGTGCACAGAAGGCCTCAGAAAGGAAGTAGTGACATTTTGAAAAGCAAACTTTCATGGAATGATCTGAGGGTATCATGTTGCATTTGGAGAGCTCCTGATGCACCTATACAGTGGAAACCCTACACAATTGACCTCATTTTAGAAACTAGACCCCTCAAAGAATCTATCTAGATGCTTCATGAACACCTTGAACCCCAAAGTGCTTCACAGAAGTTTATAAAGTGTAAACATGAAAATAAAGAAATCACATTTTTCCCACAAAAATGTTATTATAGCCCCATTTTTTTATTTTCATGAGGGTAACAAGACAAAATTGTTGTGCAATGTCTCCTGAGTACACCAAAACCCCATATATGGCTGAAAACTATTTTTGAGGTACAGTGCAAAGATC
This sequence comes from Dendrobates tinctorius, assembly GCF_039654945.1. Taxonomy (NCBI): domain Eukaryota; kingdom Metazoa; phylum Chordata; class Amphibia; order Anura; family Dendrobatidae; genus Dendrobates; species Dendrobates tinctorius. The sequence goes on along the minus strand of NW_027361728.1, from coordinate 22,541,796 downwards.
AGAAGGATCTATTTTGGAGTGATATCCTTCTCCCGCTACCAACCAACAGTTACTTACACCTTCTGCTACTAATGAACCACCTGTGCTGTAGGTTTAAATACATTCAATTGCTGCAGCACGGTGATGATGTTAGCTCTCACTTGTGTTTGTCTAGAAGCACTAGCAGTAGGTTAGCTCCCTCACAGAGGACTCTTGGAGGATTGCTGGTGTGACATCTCGGTTGTCTTCTCAAGCTAAGTGTTCCCCTCGTTCATCTACCCACTCTATCTTTATTTGTAGTGGGCACTGACCAGTGCTTACCCCATCCCATCCCTAGCTAAGGCTTATCACTAGGTTCAGGCAGGGATTAGGTTCCTGCTTGGCGATAGGTGCAGAACCTATATAGGAAAGGTTAGGGCAGACAGGGTGATTTTAGATCTGCATAGGGGTCTCCACTCCCCACTTCCCTAGTGTTTGGGCTCCCCCCTCCCTCTCATTGTTGTGCATTTACTTATCCTTCACCCAGCGTGACATTAACACCAGCCTTACACTTTTGTAATAGAAAAAAAAATTGACACTTTTTTTGTGTGTGTGTGTTTTTTCAGTGTGTTTTTTTTCTATTTCCGTGTTCATGGATCCCGTTTCTGTGCTGGCAGGGCAGCTACAGAGGTTGTCACTGGAAGGGACCAACTTTTGTTCTGAGGTTCAGCATCAAGGGCAGCGGCTGCAGACTCCTACTGTGGGGAACTCTGTGCAATGCGAGTCCAGGTTGAACCCAAAATTTCCCTCCTAGAGAGGTTTTCAGTAGGTAGGGACAGGTTTTTTTATTTAAACAAGCTTGTAAAGTGTATTTTAAACTTCAACCTTATTCCTCTGGAGATGAGGAGCCATGAGTGGAAATTGTGATTTAACTGTTGCAAGGGGATCCTCAATCCTGGGCTTTTTCTTTGCCACAGAGTTCTATTTGTCTCCAGTCCATAGAAGGGTTTTTCAGGGCTTCAGCCCTTATCTATGATGATCCTGACCGTATTTCCTTGGCTGAATCCCGGCTCTATTGCCTTCAGCAAGGGAATCGTTCAGTGGAGACTAAGGGTACGTGCACACGCTGCAGAATCCGCTGCGGATTAATCCGCACGGATTTTGCAAAAACCGCAGATAATCCGCAGGTCCAAAGACCTGCGGATTATCTGCGGTTTTGCCTGCGGTTTGGTCCTGCGGATTCACTATCTCCACAATGGTGGAGATAGGAACCCGCAGCGGTTTCCGCAGAAAGAATTGACATGCAATTCTTTCTGCGGATTCAAAACCGCAGCAAATCCGCGCGGTTTTTTCCGCAGCGTCGGCACAGCGTTTTTTTTTTCCCATTCAAATGAATGGTACTGTACACCGCAGCTAAAACTGCTGCGTGTCCGCAGCGGCCAAAACCGCTGCGGAAACGCAGCGGAATCCGCAGCGTGTGCACACAGCCTTATAGCTCTATATTCCACCATGTCACACTGGCAAAGCCCTTAAGGTGCCAGAATAGCAGAACTCCCCCATTTTACAAATAAAATAATTTTAATGTGCAACAGCTCTGCACAGAGAAGAATTTCAACGGCACTAAAAGAATATATATTGCAGGCTGTATCACGTTTATCAAAAGAAAAAATAGAAATTTTTTTAATGCTCGTTAGGTGTGCAGACAGGTTCATATCACCACCACAACATGACAATGTGTGATATGGCGGGTTGTATCACATTCAGCAACAGAAAAAATTCTTCTTGTTTTGTAATGTGCCTCAGGTATGCAGACAGCTTCATTTCACCACAGCAAAAAATGACAAGGTGGGATACATCAGGCTTTTCCACATTTAGCTAGTGAAAAAATATTATTTAATATGCTATACTTGTGCATTGAGCACAATAGAAGCAGTGCACAATACACTTGTAGGACATGTGCCCTGCCGGCTTTGTCTGAGAACCATCAGAAAAGCCCCCCACTCAAAAAAAATCTGGAAGGTAAATTTTACAGCCACACTGGACATTATCCGAATGTGCCATATTTGGGCCGAATTTATGTTTGGCGATCATTTTCCAAACAAATTCGCTCTTCTCTACTCCTTTATGTCTAATATAGGGTGTATCAGAGTCCCTAATTTTTGGCAGTTATTGTTTTCTTCAAAAATTCAACTGAAATTTTTGATTTTTTTTTAATAAGAATTGTTTTTTGTTTTACTTAAATTATATATTTTTTAAAATCCTTTTTAAATTTTGCCTTATATGCAAGTCATTATACAGGAGAAAATGTTTCTTAACATTTTTTTCCTGTAAAATGCAATTTCTTGTCGGTTTCAAATGTTTTATTGTCACTCCTTATAGTGGTGTAAAAGTGTGACACCATTATTCTCAGCAGCGATCTGGGAGTCAGAGATGCTTCCAGGGATCTTCCCCATGTTGTTCTCCTTCTATTCAGCACTTTTCCCATCCATTTGAACTTTTTTACTGCCACCCCCAGACCTCTTTGTAGGAAGGAAAAATGCTCGGATTTCCCATTGACTCCCATTATGCTAGTTCCTCGAAACGACCATGTGAGTATTAGGAATTGCTCGGTTCGAGCAATGAGCACCTAAACATTTTTGTGCTCGCTCATCCCTTAAAATTAGTAATTTTGCAATTTGGAATTTTTTTTAGACTCATAGGGGCTGATTCATTAAGAATGGCATTGCGTACGTCAGTTTTAGGCTGGAGTCAAACTTAGCGTATAGAAAATTGTGCCGAGTCTCCCTGCAGAGAGTCGCACAAGTGTTCTCCGTATGGTCATGCGTATGTAATGTGTTTGCAATGTGATGATGCGATTTTCTTGCACCTATGTATCCATATGACATCCGTATGGCTTTACACTCACTGATTTCCCCATCGAATTTAATGGCTAATGGGCTGAAATGAGGAAAATGTGTCCGTACTGTATTTGTCACTAGCTACACTGATGGTCCGTTACTTTCTGAGCTCTGCTACATGCTACATCTAAGAATTCTGATTGTTTCACAATTGCTGCACCCAACAAATTAAGTGATACATCACTGGAATCAGAGTCTCTTTTCCTACATTATGCTGCGGTAAAAAATATCAGCACCTTTGCTAATTTGAGGGCGAGTATAGCCATGCCCTGGCTCCTCCCCAGGTCTGCCCTTTTTCTTGAAGTTGCTACAAACTGAAAATGCCCAAAGTCACAAATTTTTTATACAACTTCCTGTTGTGCAAAATTATTGCAACTTTTAAAGCATTTTATGCAAATGGCATACAAGCTTTAATGAATCAGTTCTACACTTCCTGTCCTTTCAGGACGAGTGTAAAGCAGTTTCTTGGCAGGATTGCAATTACAGGTAACACCTCAATGCACAGCTGATAACACATGATACACTAATCACAATAGGTGATGTTACTGCACACCTGCTCCCCCTCTCTTCACAATGACTTTTGCACATGCTTATTGGATGCTTCAATTCAAAGGGTCAGAATCTGTTCAATGCGATTAACATACAATGGATTTACTGAAACAAAAGCAAGTTGTAGTCTAAAACAGCCCAAGTGACCAGTGTGAAAATTGCAAGATTTTAACTGTAATAAAGTTTGTGATGTGAAGAAAAAGGCATTGGAAACATACAGCTCTGTCAAAAATTAAGAGACCACTGCACAGTTTTATAAAAATCAGCTTCTCTATGTCATGATCTCAGTGCGGGTTTGACTCGCACACGTGGGGTTAATGTTTGGAATCAGTGCTGATGACTGACATTTCTGGGGTTAAAGGTTGTGATCCCGGTGCAGGCTTACCTGCACACCTGGGGCTATGATTGTGGCCTCTCCCTGGTTCTGGGGGAGGCTTCTTATAGCCTCAGGACGCTCCCATCCCTGTCAGTTATACTTTCGCCCTTGGCATTGTGTGGTGACCCCTGAGTGTGTTAGTGCGGTGTTCTGGTTACTTGATTCTCTGTGTATGACTCGGTCTGTTCCCTGGATATCGCTTTGGATTCTGCCTGGTACCTCCTATGTCTGTTTGGTTTTGATCTCTGCTTGGCCCTGATTATCCGCTCTGTCTCCTCCCTGGTACTGTACTGTGATCCTGTGTATGACCTTTGGCTTTGTCTGACCTCCCATCTGTTTATCTCTCCTGTACCTCGCTGGTCTGTACTGTGCATAACCTCTGCTTTGCTTGGACTCTGAGTTCTCTTCCTTCTCTGTGTGCAGGATGCTAAGCCCCGCCCCCTTGCAGTCACATGACCATTCACATGACCATAGGTCCTATGCTGGCTTCCTAAACTTCAGCATCCACAGGTCCTGTGCATCGGTACTTTCTGGCTGTACCTGACCCCGGTACCCCTACATTGCGGGTGAGTCACTGCTCAGCGGAGGCTGCACGCCGGCGCTGACACTCAGAACACGCGCACTGGCTCAGTGAGCAAGTACAGTGCGGTGTTCCTGACATTATAACTGACCATTTCAGTTTTTTTTTTTTCTTCAGAAAAAAAAAAAAAAGTGTGTGTTATCCTCATGGATCCCATACAAGCCTTGTCTGATCAGGTCAAGCACCTGACCCAAATGTTCCATAAGCTCAATGTGGAACAACGCACGATGGCCCAGACCCAGCAACAGTTGGTAGTTACTGTGCAGGAGGCTGTCGATGCAGGGGCTTCTAGTTCTGGGGGTAGGGATGTGTCATTAGCGTCCCCCGAATCTCTGGTCAAATTGCCAGACTTTTTCTCAGGGGACAAAAAGGAGTTCAGGTCTTTCAGAGAAGGATGCAAGCTTTTTTTTTTCTCTAAGGCCCCGCTCCTCCGGGGATGAGTTCCAGAGGGTGGGGGTCATTATTTCCCTACTTCGGGGGGCTCCGCAAGCATGGGCTTTCTCTGTCTTCCTCTGCTCCTGAACGTATGTCAGTGAACGCATTCTTTGAGGCCCTCGGGCACATTTATGATGAACCTGACCGAGTGCGATTGGCAGAGGATATGTTGATGAGTGTCTGTCAGGGGAAACATTCAGCTGAGTGGTTTTGTTCTGAGTTCCGCCGCTGGGCGGCAGAGGTCTCTTGGAGCGACGCCGCACTCCGAGGACTCTTTCGCAGAGGCTTGTCCGAGCGGCTGCAGGATGCCTTGGCGTTACATCCCCCACCTAACTCTCTCGAGGACGCCATGAGCCAGGCCGTCCATTATTCCCCAGTGGAAAAGAGACTGCCCCTGAGCCCATGGATATAGGCGCCCTCTCCCTGAAGATACGGAGAGGAAACGCCAGAAGGACAAGCAGTTATGCTTTTACTGCGGTAAAACGGGACATTGGAAAAGGGAGTGCCCAAATTGCCCGTCTTCAAACCCGGTCGGCGGGAAACGACTAGGTCTGGGTAGTCAACGGGGAGGCTACTCAGACCCTCAGGTACCATTTTCCTCGTTTTCTAAAGTATTACTGCCTGTGGAACTATTTGTGGACGGTAGTTCTTTTTCCTCTACAGCCTTCGTCGACTGCGGATCATCTATTAACCTCATTGACTCCCAATTGGTCACACACTGCAAGATAGGGACAGTTAGCCTCAAGGTTCCGATCAAGGTGATGGCCATTGACTCATCTCCCCTCACTAAGGAGGGAATTCGCTTTATGTGTTTTCGCTCAGAGTGGGCGCTATTCATGTGGAAAACATAAGTTGTTTTGTGCTGGACAATCTACCTGCAGGGTTGGTGTTGGGCATGCCCTGGTTACAACGCCATAACCCAGTTATTAACTGGAAAACAGGGGAGATTGTTCAATGGGGGTTTAATGATTTTGAGTTATGTGATAAATCCGCACTGCTGGTTGAACCAGTTAAATCTGTGTCTGTATCATCTGTCGAGCTGGAAGGTATTCCGGAATGCCTGAAGGACTTCGAAGATGTATTCTCCGAAAGCGAGGCCGAGACGTTACCGCCACATAGACCCTTTGACTGCGCTATTGAGCTGGTCCCGGGGGCTAAATTACCCAAAGCCCGTCTGTTTAATTTGTCTGGTCCTGAGCGCTTGGCTATGAAGGAGTACATTACTGAAAGTCTGCGCAAAGGACACATACGTCCTTCAGTCTCACCTGTAGCGGCAGGTTTCTTTTTTGTAAAGAAAAAAGATGGCGGGTTACGTCCCTGTCTCGACTTCCGGGAGCTTAATCAAATTACTGTACGGAATACGTACCCCCTTCCGTTGATTCCCGATTTATGTAACCAGCTATCAGGGGCAAAGTGGTTTTCTAAACTTGACCTTCGGGGGGGATATAATTTGATAAGGGTCCGGGAGGGGGATGAATGGAAAACCGCATTCCTCACGACCGAGGGACTATTTGAAAATTTAGTCATGCCGTTTGGTCTTACCAACGCCCCTGCCATATTTCAGAATTTCATCAACGTGGTATTCTCGGATCTCATTGGTCGTTTTGTCGTTATCTACTTAGATGATATTTTGATATATTCCCCCGACAAGTATTCTCATTTGGAACATGTACGAACTGTGCTCCAAAGGCTTAGAGAAAATCATTTGTATGCCAAATTGGAGAAATGTGTATTCTGTGTACAAGAGTTGTCCTTTTTGGGGTTAATTGTATCCGGTGAGGGTTTTCGCATGGACCCCAAGAAGGTGCAGGCCATTGCGGATTGGGTGCAACCCCGAGATCTTAAGGGTCTTCAGCGCTTCTTGGGGTTCGCCAATTATTACCGCAAATTTATCCGGGGGTTTTCGCAAGTGGTCAAACCTCTCACGGATCTAACATGCAAAGGTGCGGATGTGAGAAATTGGTCCTCGCTCGCAAAAGAGGCCTTTGCAACGCTGAAAAAATGTTTTATGTCTGCTCCTGTGTTAGTGCAGCCAGATCCGTCCAAACCATTCGTCGTGGAAGTGGACGCCTCTGAGGTGGGGGTGGGGGCGGTGTTGTCCCAAGGGCCTGCCACTCTAACCAACCTCAGGCCATGTGCTTTCTTTTCCAAGAAGTTCTCTGCTGCGGAAAGAAATTACGACGTAGGCAATAGAGAGCTTCTTGCGGTCAAATTGGCGTTTGAAGAATGGAGGCACTTTTTGGAGGGGGCCAGTCACCCGGTTACGGTGATCACGGATCACAAAAATCTGTCGTACATTGAGGCTGCTAAAAGACTAACGCCCAGACAGGCCCGTTGGTCACTTTTTTTTTCCCGTTTTCAGTTTACGATTACATTTCGTCCAGGGTCTAAGAATGTCAAGGCTGACGCCTTATCATGCAGTTTTCAGCCAGTGTCGCCCCCTGAGCCACCGTCCTCCATTCTTCACCCTGGGGTTGTGATAGCAGAGGTCTCATCTGAATTGGAACGGGAGATTCTGGGGGCCCAGTCGCAGGCCTCGGCGGCCAAGCCGGAGGGGAAGTTGTTTGTCCCAGAGCAACTTCGCCTGAAACTCTTGCAGGAGTTCCATGAATCCAAGCTGAGTGCTCACCCTGGTATTTCAGCCACACGTCTGGCGGTGGCTAGGATCTTTTGGTGGCCTACCCTTGGTTCGGACATAAAAAAATTCATTGCTGGTTGTGGGGTCTGCGCTCGTTCTAAAAGCTCTCATAGCCGGCCGGCAGGGGAGCTGATACCCTTGGCAGTGCCCGAAAGGCCATGGACTCATTTATCCATGGATTTTGTTACCAATCTCCCTCCATCTAAGGGTAATACAGTGGTATGGGTAGTGGTGGACAGGTTTTCTAAGCAGGCTCATTTCGTACCCCTGTCCGCACTACCGTCAGCTGAGACGTTGTCCAGGTTGTTTGTGCAGCATGTGATCCGGTTGCATGGGGTACCCCTGAATGTGGTGTCTGATCGTGGTGTGCAGTTTGTGGCTAAGTTTTGGCGTGCTTTCTGCAAAAAATTAGGTATGTCTCTGTCCTTTTCGTCTGCATACCATCCTGAGAGCAATGGGCAGATGGAGCGCACTAACCAGTCCCTGGAACAGATCCTCAGGTGTCTAACCTCTGCTAGACAGAATGACTGGTGCGATGCACTGCCGTTGGCTGAATTTGCCTTCAATAGTCGGGTGAGTCAATCCACTGGTAGGTCCCCTTTCTTGATTAACTATGGGTTCAGTCCTCATTTTGGTGAGTTTTCTCGTCTGGATTCGGGGTGTCCCGGGGCTGAGGATTCTGTTCAGCGGTTAAAAGATACATGGGCAGAAGTCCAGCGGCGTATATCTAGGTCTCAAGGCAGGTATAAGTTTTTCGCGGACAGGAAACGAACACCTGGTCACATGTTTCGGGTGGGAGAGAAAGTTTGGCTCTCCACGCGAAACATTAAGTTAAAGATTCCGTCAGCCAAGTTGGGACCCAAATTCATTGGCCCGTACAAGATTGTGGAAAAAATCAATCCAGTGGCGTATAGGCTGTGCCTTCCACCCTCTCTCAAGATCCCTAACGTCTTCCACAAATCTCTACTGAAACCTTTTGAAGCAGTACGGGGAGACTCCGAGTCTGCTGCTCCTCCGGTTTTGGTCGAGGGGCAGGTGGAGTACGAGGTTGGTCAAATCGTAGATTCCAGGTTGGTACGGCGGTCGGTACAGTACCTGGTTCATTGGAAGGGGTATGGACCGGAGGACAGGTCCTGGGTACCAGCCCGGTTGATGCATGCTGATCGCCTGGTGCGGGCTTTCCATGCTAAGTACCCGGGCAAGCCTGGGGGTCCAGAGGCCCCCCGTTGAGAGGGGGGTACTGTCATGATCTCAGTGCGGGTTTGACTCGCACACGTGGGGTTAATGTTTGGAACCAGTGCTGATGACTGGCATTTCTGGGGTTAAAGGTTGTGATCCCAGTGCAGGCTTACCTGCACACCTGGGGCTATGATTGTGGCCTCTCCCTGGTTCTGGGGGAGGCTTCTTATAGCCTCAGGACGCTCCCATCCCTGTCAGTTATACTTTCGCCCTTGGCATTGTGTGGTGACCCCTGAGTGTGTTAGTGCTGTGTTCTGGTTACTTGATTCTCTGTGTATGACTCGGTCTGTTCCCTGGATATCGCTTTGGATTCTGCCTGGTACCTTATATGTCTGTTTGGTTTTGATCTCTGCTTGGCCCTGATTATCCACTCTGTCTCCTCCCTGGTACTGTACTGTGATCCTGTGTATGACCTTTGGCTTTGTCTGACCTCCCATCTGTTTATCTCTCCTGTACCTCGCTGGTCTGTACTGTGCATAACCTCTGCTTTGCTTGGACTCTGAGTTCTCTTCCTTCTCTGTGTGCAGGATGCTAAGCCCCGCCCCCTTGCAGTCACATGACCATTCACATGACCATAGGTCCTATGCTGGCTTCCTAAACTTCAGCATCCACAGGTCCTGTGCATCGGTACTTTCTGGCTGTACCTGACCCCGGTACCCCTACATTGCGGGTGAGTCACTGCTCAGCGGAGGCTGCACGCCGGCGCTGACACTCAGGACACGCGCACTGGCTCAGTGAGCAAGTACAGTGCGGTGTTCCTGACATTCTACATGTCTGACAGCCATTCCATTCGAGTGTCAGTTGAATTCCAACCAGAATACACCTCATTCTACTTAATGTGCTTCACCTGAACCAAATCTTATTTAATGAAGGAAGTATAAAAAAACCCTGCTGTGCTGTTCATAATCCTCCTCCAATAGGACGTTGGATGACAAAACAAATGCTAGTAATATCCCAAAAGTAATAGAAATAAAAAAAAAAAGGATTGCTTACCGGTAATGCTCTTTTATACTTTAGAGTCCACAACAGCACCCAATGAAGGAGTAGATCCGCCCCTAGGAACAGGAAACCTACAGAGAGATAAAAGGGGCAGTCCCCCTTGCTCCCTCAGTTGGATTACAGAGAATGAGAGGAACTGTCACGCAAGCTTTAGTTAATTGCTCCACAAGCCATTTAAAGTATGTACATATTTACATCTCCAGCTATATACATATATGTATATCTTTACCTATATACAACTAACCCGTCACCATTCGGAGTGAACCGTGTGCAACCATAACCCAAGGGAGGGAAGTAAGTGGGTTCTGTCGTGGAGTTTATAAAAGTGCATTACCGGTAAGTAATCCGTTTTTTTCTCTTCTCCACAACAGCACCCACTGAGAGATATTCAGAGACAATCACATGGGAGGGACCACCATGTCAAGAATTGATCTACCAAAGACTAAGTCCGCAGAGGAAGACAAGTCAAGCCTGTAGTGACTGTAGAAGGTGAGGACCAGGTTGCGGCCTTACATATAATTTCAATTGGAACAACTGCACTTTCAGCCCAGAAGGATGCAACAGCTCGTGTGGAATGTGCTTTCACACCCTGCGGCGGGTTTACCCCTTTTGCCGAGTATGCCAAACCAATCGGGTCTCTGATTGATCGAGATAGCATGCCTTTTGTGATCCCAGACCCCTTCATGTGGCCCTGAAAGAACGCAAAGAGATCCCTGCTCTGCCTCCAGGGTCTATCTAAGTAGGCTAAGACAGCTCTTTTCACATCTAAGGTGTGAAATCTTTCCTCCTCCGCTGTTGTTGGATTATTATAAAAGGAGGGAAGATAAATCTCCTGAGATCTATGGAATTTAGTAGACACCTTAGGAAGGTAGGAAGGGTCTGTTTACAACACTATCCTGTTGTGGAATATTGACAGAAAGGGGGGATCTAGTGACAAGGCCTGGATATCACTCACTCTTCTTGCTGATACTAAGGCCACTAATAAGGCCGTTGATACGTACATTATTGAGGCTGAGTGTAATGGTTCAAATGGGGCCCCCGTCGATGCATCTAAAGTAGAACTAGGTTGAGATTCCAAGGTGGTATCTGAGCAATATGTACTGGGTCCGCTCGCTGACATGCCGAAACAAACCGATCTACCCATCTGTCCCCTGCAACATTGTAACTATACAAGGCTCCCAGAGCCGATATTTGAACCTTCAAGGTGTTTACTGATAGTCCTAACTCACGACCTCTCTGCAGGAATTCTAAGATAGCAGGGATAGGTACCTCATTAGAAAGGGCCGCTGAATGGAAACTAAGAAATTTTCTCCACACTTTCGTGTAAATTCTGGTCGAGGCCTCTTTGCTACTGTGCAGGAGGGTATCAATTAAATTCTATGAGAATCCCCTTAGTCTCAGTAACTGCCTCTCAAGTTCCATGCCATCAGGCATAGGCCCTTCACCTGAGGATGATAGAAGGGCCCTTGAGAGAGCAGGTCCCGAACCCAAGGGAGGATCTACGGGTTGGACACTGACATGACTCTGACCCTTATTTTTCTGATGACTATTGGCAGAATTATCATCGGGGGAAAGGCATAAGCCTGATGAAAGGCCCATGGAGATTGAAAGGAGTCGAGAATATCCGGATGGTTCACTCTGAAAGTGAACCTTTCAACCTGTCTGTTGTTTCTTGTAGCAAAGAGGTCTATTTCTGGCATGCCCGTTATCTTCTTGAAAATGCAACGGCTGAGCACCTATTCCCTTTGATGCAGGGTATGGCGACTGTTAGGGCTGGCGGAACGCACCAAATTATAAAATAATAGTAGGTGCGTTCGCAACCCGGGGTCTACCGTGCAGAGGTGGTACACTGCTGCTAAGTAATGGTGGAAGAATAGAGCGGCGTAAAAACAGTCACACGTGGTTTACGTCACCCAATGTGAACAGGTGCAAACTCTGTTTATGCACAGAGTCGCACAACCGCTGAACGTAAATGGCGGAGCCTGTTTAGCTCACAGAGCCTGGCCAAAAGAGCGCACAGTGTATGGCCACAGAACTCTACCCCAAGGACACGGGGTTAGAGTCCCTCTAGGCCCACCGCTATAGACGCTGGCTATGAAGTGGAGCACGTGCACTGAGGCGTGCCGAGTCCCTGGTGAGGACTGATGCCTGACTCAACCTCTGTCCTACCTACACCTAAGCCTGGGCGCTAGCAGGCTAGGCTGCACAACACATGCATACCAAGGGTAGGGGTTTCTTAATGAGTCATTCACCAGAGATATTCATACGTGCATACATCACTCATTCCACATAGTCTGTAAATACAGTCTATCTTAGCGCATGGCCGAGCGGCCATGCGAACCTTTTATAGCCGCGAGCGTCTGGGACCTTCCTGGCTTCTCGGATGGGCCAATCCGAACACGAGCAGGAACTGAGCACGTGACCTTTGATCTCCAAAGGGAGATCACTCCACGGGCATGCTCAGTGGCCTGACATGGGGACTTAGTCCCTGGAGAATCTCGCTGCTGAGCAGCATCTATTGCCATAGATGTGCCAGAGGTGGCAGCAGCAAGCAAACCCACGGAGCTGGTCTGGGCAGAACGCCTGGACCGACAAGTTTGCTGAGCAACCTCCTCTGCGGCTGGAGAGGAATGGGAGACGGCTGGAAGTAAGGCTCGGGATTCTCGCTGTGCAGCGACCGAAATCCGACGCCTAACAGCAACTGAGGAAGTCTGCTCTGGAGTTGTCTACTCTCCTGACATACAGAGCTTATAGGGACAAGAGATGTTTTTCATCCATTCTTAGGATTCTGTCTGCGGTAGACATCAGAGTTCCTGATCATGTTCCGCCTTGATGATTTAAATATGCTACCGTGGTGATGTTGTTCGATAGAGCTCTTGTATGAGTTCCTCGCAGCTGTGAAAGAAATTTACGTATGGCGTGATAAATAGCTTTTAACTCCCTCAAATTTGAAGAGTCATCTGTTTCACTCATGGACCGCTGTCCCTGAACTATGTTTTCCCCTAAATGCGCTCCCCACCCGAAGGGACTAGCATCTGTAGAAATGATTTTTGAGGGTCTTACTACACGCGGAACTCCTCCCGAGAGGGGCAGAGCAGAGTGCACCTGCGCAGGAGCCACGATGGGAAGCAAAGAAGAGGATGTCACCATTAGAAGATGGGAGGCGCCAGACCACTACACCCATCGGACCAAAACCGGACCCGGACCGCCCCTGGGTGAGTATAATATAACTCATTTTTCTCATCTTTCAGGTTACATAGGGGGCTTATCTACAGTATTACAGAATTCTATAGGTAAGCCCCTGACGGCGATGCCGGCATCTGATAGTCGAAAAATGAAATGAGGTGACAGATTCCCTTTAAGCCAGATATCATGAGGCTAATGGCCCAGGAGTTAGATGTCATTGCCTTCCATTGCTGGCAGAAGAGTAATAACCTGCCACCCAGAGCTACTGGGACTTATTATCTCCACTCTTGAAAGGACGTCTGCCAAACAGGGCACCCATTTGCTTGGCTTCTTTGCTGCCCCAGCGGTCTTGGTTCCTATAGTCCTTCTTTCAGCCGAATGACGGCTTTCTGAAAGCTCTCCTATAGGATGGAACATATGCATTAGGGAACCCCTTCTTTCTTTCGCCCGCTTTGGTGAGAATTTCAATACTATAGTGTACCAAACAGGTACTCACCCTGACATGGTATAGTGCAGAGTTTCGATTTGGTCTGTGCGTCACCTCTTCAGCCTTTGAATCATAAGGCCCGACGGGCTGCATCGGTTAATCTTGCCAATTTGGCTGCCAGGTGCAGGGAATCAGTTGAGATGTCTGCCAAGAAGGCTGCTGCGCCTCTGATTAGAGGGATGGAGGAACGTAATTTGTCTCTGGATAGGCCGCTTTTTATATTCTCCTGTAACTGATCTAACCATACCAGCATGGATCTCGCGGTACAAGAGGCCGATATTGCTGGCTTGAAGGCTGCCGTGCATGACTCCCAGGACCTTATAAGGAGCGCACATGCTTTGCGATCCAGGGGGTCGAATAGTATTCCCGAGTCTTCCACTCGATAAGGAAGAATGACGCGAGGTGGAAGCTATGGCTGCATCTACTTTGGGAGCTTTTGCCCAAGAAGCTAGATCTTCATCATCAAAGGGATATCGCCACTTAGATGTTGAGGGAAGGAAACCTCTCTGCCCCTGCTTCTCCCATTCTTTTTTCACTAGTTCTTTTACCACTGGTATTACAGGGAATGCTCGTCTCTTCCTCTGAGAGAGACCTGGAAACATAATTTCCTGAGGATTTTTGGGGTCTTTGGTATCCGTCAACCCTATAGTCTTCCGAACTGATCTGAAAAGGTTAGTAATGCTGTCGGTCGGAAAACAAGTATGCTCCTCCTCCTCTGAAGATAATGACTCCCGGGATAAATATGAGCCAAGCTCGCCAACATCCAAAGATGATCTGGACCTAGGGGAGGTATATTCCCTGCTGGGCCTCTGTCCTCTGGTCCTGCAGTGCAGGAACCCCCCAGGGCCTGTAGCTCTTTCCTGATCATAGCCCTAATGTCCTCCATTCTCACTGAGGACTCCTCCTGCAGGGTATGCCCGATGCAGATCTGACACAGCCTTTTGGGATAGCTGTCCAGAAGGGGCTGGGAGCACAGGGTGCATTCTTTATGTTTAGATTTTCTGGTCTTTTTAGCCTGAAGGGGTATATAGAAAGAAAGGAGCTGTCAGCTTAATAAGTGTGAACAGTAATACTCACCCAGTGAACCTTGTCAGCATGGTACCAGTAGCGGAGGGGAAGGCACAGGCTGAGATGTGGAGTGACTTGACTTTTTGTCTTTTCCACTCTTGTCCATGGAACCGCTGTGTCTGGAGCGTCCACTGCCACTTTTTCTGCTGCTGTGCATAGACCTCAACACTTCCTCAAGTTGGTGCTTAGTGGGGTCATTTGGGGACGACATCACTGCACACTGGTAAGCCTCTAGCCGGTGCTTTTATGCAGCTTCCCCCATTAGCGACGGAATCCTCCAGTTTTTTTTTTTCTTTTCAGAATCTTCACCCAGAAGTGCTACCATCACTTCCAGGTTCTGCGTTCCCACTCTGTACGCCTGCGTGGCCTAGCCTCTCTGTACAGGCACCCAGACTCTCCTGCCTCCCGAGTAACCCCGGAAGTTAAAGCAAGCACTTCCAGAGGAGAGCGGTCTCTTGGGCATCTGCGCATGCGAGTGCCATCTCCTGGCTCACCGGAACCAGACCGGCCCAGCACTTCACACAACAGGTGCTGCCACACAGGATGTTGCTCCCACAGCTGGACCCGCTGTTGTGCGGCTGAAATCGTCAGGGGAAGCAGGGTGGCAGATGTCTGCACCCTGCTCTCCTCCTCGCAGTCCCGGACAAGTACTGGCCCATCCTGCCATACCGCACTCTCCATGTGAGCCAGGGCAGCCTGGGGGAGCTGAACACAGGAGTCCCCTGATGCTGCATCCAGCGCTGGAGCCCCTGCCGTTCCCGCAGAGACCGCACAGGTGGCATCACAGCCCAGGTATTCACTTGTGACCTTCTCTCCACAGGTCCCCCTAGGAACAGAAAACCAACTGAGGGAGCGAGGGGGACCGCCCCTTTTATCTCTCTTTAGGTTTCCTGCTCCTAGGGGCAGATCCCCTCTCTCAGTGGGTGCAGTGGTGGTGAAGAGAAAATAACTTTTAACCATGCCAAAGGAGTTGAAAAGAAAAGTCTTGAGTGAGGAAAATAAGGGCTCAATTCTGGCTCTACAGTACTAGCAGAGGGATACAGTCAGCGTCATGTTGCCTCCATCCTTAAAATTTCTAATACGGCAGTCCATTACAACAAGGTCAAGCAGCAGACATTGGGGACAACAAACTACAGACCTGCAGAGGGCAAAAACGACTCTCCACTGACCGGGATGACCGTCATCTTATTCAAATGTCACTCAGCAACTGCAGGATGACATCAATTGATCTACAAAATGAATGGCAAATGGCAGCTGGGGTGAAGTGCATGGCAAGAACAGTTCATAACAGGCTTCTAGAGGCAGGGCTCAAGTCAAGTAAAGCTAGAAAAAAGCCTTTTATCAATGAGAAGCAGATAAGAGCCAGACTGAAATTTGCCAAAGGATTGGACCATAGAGGACTGGAGTAAGATAATCTTCTCTGATGAGTCTAATTTTCAGCTTTTCCCAACACCTGGTCATCTAGTGGTTAGACAGAGACCTGGAGAGACGTTCAAGCCACAGTGTCTTGCACCCACTGTGAAATTTGGTGGAGGATCGGTGATGATCTGGGGATGCCTCAGCAAGGCTGCAATTGTGCAGGATATTCTTTGCGAAGGACTTATGAATCAAGCCGCATACAAGGTTATCTTGGAAAAACAGTTGATTCCTTCTGCTCAGGCAATGTTCCCGAACTCTGAGGTCTGGTTTCTACAGCTGGACAATGCGCCATGCCACACAGCTAGGTCAATCAATGTGTGGATGAAGGACCACCACATCAAATCCCTGTCATGGCCAGCCCGATCTCCAGACCTGAACCCCATTGAAAACCTCTGGAATGTAATCAAGAGGAAGATGGAGAGTCACAAGCCATCAAAGAAGAACTGCTTACATTTTTGTACTAGGAGTGTCATAAGGTCACCTAAAAGCAGTGTGACATACTGGTGGTAAGCATGCCAAGACACATGAAAGCTGTGATTGAAAATCATGGTTATTCCACAAAATATTGATTTCTAAACTCTTCATGAGTTAAAACATTAGTATTGATGTTTCTAAATAATTATGAACTTGTTTTCTTAGCATTATTTGAGGTCTGCAAGCACTGCATTTTTTTGTTATTTTGACCATTTCTCATTTTCTGAAAATAAATACAAAATTGTGTGCTTGGAAATTCGAAGACATGTTGTCAGTAGTTTATAGAATAAAAGAGCAATTTACATTTGACTCAAAAATATACCTATAAAGGAAAAATCAGACAAACTGAAATTTTGCAGTGGTCTTTTAATTTTTGCCAGAGCTGTATTTATAGTGAACCACAGGATCACTTTAAAGGCTTGCTTATATGGGCGTATAATACAGAGTACAATGTGAGAAGATCTCGCATTGCACTCTAACTAGTGTTATCTAATGAGGCAGAGCAGATGTGCGATTTTTTTTTTTTTTCATGCCGATTCGGCATGAGAAAAAAATTGCAGTGTGCTGTGATTGGCAGCATATCTCGAATGGCATGCGCCAGTTAATGGCTGCATGCAAAACATTGGATTGCGCTCAGATGTCATCCAAGCGCAGTTTGATATACGCCGAGACAGCCAATGGAGAAGATGGAGAGATTAATCTTTTCCTAACCTTTCATTAGCATCGGATCTGTCATTAGCTCTTGCATTAGATGCTATACTCTAATGTGACCCCTGCCCAAGGCTTCCAAGTACTGCTACAGTGGGGAAAAAAAGTATTTAGTCAGTCAGCAATAGTGCAAGTTCCACCACTTAAAAAGATGAGAGGCGTCTGTAATTTACATCATAGGTAGACCTCAACTATGGGAGACAAACTGAGAAAAAAAAATCCAGAAAATCACATTGTCTGTTTTTTTTTTTTCATTTTATTTGCATATTATGGTGGAAAATAAGTATTTGGTCAGAAACAAAATTTCATCTCAATACTTTGTGATATATCCTTTGTTGGCAATGACAGAGGTCAAACGTTTTCTGTAAGTCTTCACAAGGTTGCCACACACTGTTGTTGGTATGTTGGCCCATTCCTCCATGCAGATCTCCTCTAGAGCAGTGATGTTTTTGGCTTTTCGCTTGGCAACACGGACTTTCAACTCCCTCCAAAGGTTTTCTATAGGGTTGTGATCTGGAGACTGGCTAGGCCACTCCAGGACCTTGAAATGCTTCTTACGAAGCCACTCCTTCGTTGCCCTGGCGGTGTGCTTTGGATCATTGTCATGTTGAAAGACCCAGCCACGTTTCATCTTCAATGCCCTTGCTGATGGAAGGAGGTTTGCACTCAAAATCTCACGATACATGGCCCCATTCATTCTTTCATGTACCCGGATCAGTCGTCCTGGCCCCTTTGCAGAGAAACAGCCCCAAAGCATGATGTTTCCACCACCATGCTTTACAGTAGGTATGGTGTTTGATGGATGCAACTCAGTATTCTTTTTCCTCCAAACACGACAAGTTGTGTTTCTACCAAACAGTTCCAGTTTGGTTTCATCAGACCATAGGACATTCTCCCAAAACTCCTCTGGATCATCCAAATGCTCTCTAGTAAACTTCAGACGGGCCTGGACATGTACAGGCTTAAGCAGTGGGACACGTCTGGCACTGCAGGATCTGAGTCCATGGTGGCGTAGTGTGTTACTTATGGTAGGCCTTGTTACATTGGTCCCAGCTCTCTGCAGTTCATTCACTAGGTCCCCCTGCGTGGTTCTGGGATTTTTGCTCACCGTTCTTGTGATCATTCTGACCCCACGGGGTGGGATTTTGCGTGGAGCACCAGATCGAGGGAGATTATCAGTGGTCTTGTATGTCTTCCATTTTCTAATTATTGCTCCCACAGTTGATTTCTTCACTCCAAGCTGGTTGGCTATTGCAGATTCAGTCTTCCCAGCCTGGTGCAGGGCTACAATTTTGTTTCTTGTGTCCTTTGACAGCTCTTTGGTCTTCACCATAGTGGAGTTTGGAGTCAGACTGTTTGAGGGTGTGCACAGGTGTCTTTTTATACTGATAACAAGTTTAAACAGGTGCCATTACTACAGGTAATGAGTGGAGGAAAGAGGAGACTCTTAAAGAAGAAGTTACAGGTCTGTGAGAGCCAGAAATCTTGATTGCTTGTTTCTGACCAAATACTTATTTTCCACCATAATATGCAAATAAAATGAAAAGAAAACAGACAATGTGATTTTCTGGATTTTTTTTTTCTCAGTTTGTCTCCCATAGTTGAGGTCTACCTATGATGTAAATTACAGACGCCTCTCATCTTTTTAAGTGGTGGAACTTGCACTATTGCTGACTGACTAAATACTTTTTTTCCCCACTGTATATAATGGTGTATAACATTCAATCAGAGAATGCCACAAGTTTTTATGTTTGACTTGCATGACCATACATATATTTTTAATAGAGAGCTATATTGGGACCATTATAGACATTTCATCTATATCATAGTTCATTACCAACTGTCATTATTCATCCTTCTGTTCAGAAGTGGACAAAAAAATAAAAAAATATATTTATAGACTTTTAGTAAAAAGCTAAGGTTATATTTTCCTGTGTTTCATCACATTATGTGATAGTTCTTTAATTTGAGAATGGGATATTATCATATTAATTTCAATTAAATTATTCAAAGCTGAAGAGGCAATGGTTAAGCATCTCTCTATATTCCAGCTATTCATCACCTCCTTTCATGTAGAAAGTCATGCAAATTAATACAAATACAAATAATTCAGCTTCCAAAGCTGGAATTCTGTTAAAAATGTCACTAAAAAAACAATAAAGTTATTCAAAAATTGTTTAATAGATTGCATTAGTTAAATTTTCTACAGCCTGCAGGCTATAGAGATCAGCCATGTTAAATAAGGATGAGTGAACCGGTACTGTAAAGTCCGTATTTCATACCGGACACTTACTATCCAGTGCTGAACTCTAAGAACAGATTGCTCCCAAAAGTCCATGAGAAGTTCGTGTTACTCTTCAGACTTTGGATGCTTAATAAAGCTTGCTAAAAGGCTGCAGCACAACCAATCAACAAGATTTCAGGCTGTGAACACTTTCGCAGCCATCACATCCATACCAAATATTGGCATAGCTATGTTTGGCTGGCATCACCTGTGGCCCAGCCTGTATAACTGCCAGATCATGGATGGCTCCCATTGCGCTATGACTAGTGTAGGAACAGTTCGAATGATGAACTGTGTAAAATGGATAAATAAATAATTGAAAAAATTACTTGGAGTCCCCCATATTTTTTAATAACCAGCCAAGGGAAAGCAGACAGCTCTGAGTTCATCTTATTATGCTGGGAAGTGGCCAATATCCATGGACCTTCTGAGCCTATAAGTATCAGCCTGCAGCTGTCGGCTTTGCCTTTGCTGGTTAATAAAAACGGGGGGACCCCACCCCAAAAAATGACATGGGCCTCCCCTATTTTTAAGGCAAATCAGACAGCTGGGGGCTGAAATTAATTGGCTGGGAATGTCCATGGATATTCATTCTTTCCCAGCACAATAAGACAACTCACAGCTATCTGCTTTCACTTGGCTAGTTATTAAAAAATGTGGGTTACCCCAAGTCCTTTTTTTTGCAGCCATTGAATGTTCCAATTCTGGCACTTAAGGTACTGTCACACTAAGCGATGTACCAGCGATCCCGACCAGCGATATGACGTGGTCAGGATCGCTGGTACATCGCTAAGTGGTCGCTAGTGAGCTGCCACACAGGCAGATCTCACCAGCGACATCGCAGCGGTCGGGGGTCGTTACTTACCTGTCAGACGCGGCGATTCTGACGTCCTCCCGCCCGGCTCCACGCGTCGCCCGTCCTCACAGCAGGAAGCCCAGCAGGAAGCTGACGACGAGAAACAGTCCTGAACGTTCTCGCGCGATCAGCGATAACCAGCAGGGGAGCCGGTCGTAGGTAAGTATCAGACATAGCGATATCGCTAGCAAAATCGCTATTACGTCACTAGTTATAGCGATATTGCTAGCGATATCTCTTAGTGTGACTGGCCCTATAGAGTCAGCTCTTCCCGATTGTCCTGGTGTGATACCAGTCAGGGTAATTATCTATTAACAAGTACAGCAAACTAAACACTCAAGGCACTGCTCCGCTACCTAACTCAGACCTCCACAGCTTCATTCAATATTATTATTATTATTGGGACCTTAACTTCGATGCTTTAAAATGGCTGTAAAATGGTCATAGTAAAGGCTAGGGAGCTGCAAAAGGAAGCCAAATGGGGATAAGATCAAGACAATTGCCCTGCAAATAAATGTGGATAGGAACATGACTTAAAATATCATAGAATAAAAAAAAGAAAAATATAACCTTCTGAAACAGGCAGTGTAAAAATCTGGCAGTCACTCCCTCTCAGGCTGTGTAATACTCTGCAATTTTGGGGGTTGAAAATGAGCAGAACATTAAATAGGAGATGTGATGGCGATGTAGCTGCTGCAGGGAGAAAGAGGGCATTGTCAATCTGTGTCTGCTATGTGCCCAAATGAAACATCTTCCTCTGCTGCAAGCAGGTGACAGGACATTCTGTGTAAATTTTGTAGGCCTGAGCACCATTGGATGAATGGTGAGGCCTGAACAAGTAGGGATGATTTTAGATTGGTTGGCTGAGAGTGCCTTCAGTCCCTTTGCTTTGTCTTCCACCTGTTCCCCTGCAGAAAGCACAGATTTGGCACCTGCTGCTCATGGGCATCTGTCTTCCACCTCACCTCCTTGCAAATCAGGCAAGCAATCTGAACTCCAAGACATGCAGCGGTCATTCTTCTTTTTGATGACTCTACTAGCTGTGGTTCGGTGGGCCATCCACCTGGCCCTGCCTCACAAATCGAAGAGATTGAGTGCACTGATGCTCATCCACTTGTTCGTTGAAGGATGAGTACAAGGGAGGGGTAGTGCAAATAGTCAGCGAACCACCACAGCACATATCTCATGATGCGTATGATGAAACACTGGTGCCAACTGCTGCAGCTTCCTGCTGTGTGTACACCACCAAGGATGGCAGGGGTGAAGACTGTGAAGATCGTGTGTGAGATTATTATTGTTATTTATTTTTACAGCACCATTGACTCCATAGTTGGACATGAGGAGGGGTTACATACAAAACACAAATGGAAATTACAATGAACAAACTAATAGTGACAGAGAGGTACAGAGGGGAGAAGACACTACCCCATGGGCCCTTACAGTCTACAGGATAATGGAAAAGGAGACAATAGGTTTGGGGATTGCAGCAGCTCTGGTGTTGGTGAGGTGGCAGCGGGGTCATTTCAGGCTGTAAGCTGTTCTGCTGACATTGAATTTTCAAACAGAACTTGAAAACCTGAGTGTTGGGAGTAATCGGATATGTTGGGTCACAGAATTCTACAGATTAGGGGATACTCGGGAGAAGTCTTGCAGGCAATTGGATGAAGAACATATGATTGTGGAGGAGAGAAGGAGGTCTTGGAATGACCAGAGATTACGCTGGGAGATATCAGGAGATACGTTCATAGATATGGGGGAGACAGATTATGGACGGCTTTGTAGGTCAGTATTACAAGATTGAAGTGGATACATTGTGGAATTGAAAGACAATTAAGGGATTTACAGGGGGGGAGAAGCAGAGGAGTAGTGAGGACAGAAGTGGTTTAGTAGGGTAGCAGAGTTACGGACAGAGAAGTGTGATTATGCAATGGAGGATGATGAGGCCCTAGACTCCAAATGCAGTCAAGGCCATCCAAGTGACTTGGGCAATCCAGAGGAAGAAGTGGCGGTCACGCTGCCCCAGGTGCACAGCAAACAAGGGAGCAGGGTGCAAAAGCGCCGAGGCCGATGCAGTAAACACTGTGCTAGTTGCAGCAGGTGATAGTGGAGCTTTTCATAAACAGTTATCTGGTATAGCTAGATGTGTACATATCAATCCACTGTAGTTAAAAGAAGTAGAAATAATTCATATTGTTCATGAGTACCATTGGGTAATTGCTATTCTTTTTACACATAAATTGGAGAAAATGAAATGGGTACTGTCCAGTCTCTGTAAGACTTGTGCTGCAAGTTAGTCTTACACATGATAAAACAGATAAGTCTTCAAAGTATTTGATAAGGGAGGTAATATCTCCATAACTGCCCACTGGGTAAATGTAGTGGTGGCTGGGACACAGACAGAAAGCGTTTTAGTGCATGTCTTACTCACAAACGATGGCTGCATGTTTCTCTGTCCATGTTGCCTCATTTTCCTCCACCGTCTCCTCATCTGGTCAACTTAGCACCTGCGCGGCCAACTTCAGCATAGCCAGGGAGAAACTCCAGCAGGCTTTTTTGAAAATGATGTTGAAAAATCCCACACCATGCAGAAGCTGTGAATGTGGATCAAGAAACAGACAGATGTGTGGTTGGTGTCAATAAGCCTCAAGCCCAGCCTTGTGATGTGCGATAACGGGGGGAATCTCGTATCAGCTCTGGGCTTAGACGCACATCCTTTGCCTGGTGCATGTGAAGCGATTTGGTGTGGACCGGAACTAAGCTCTGATTGCCCCACAACCCCTCTTCTAGACAGATGTCTGGGTGGAGTGTGTGGTGTGGTGGAGTATGTTTCTTACTTTTGCTTCCGGAGCCCTCGTTACCTCCTCATCAATGGAACCAGAACTGGCTGCAAACAAGGCAGAAGACCTTGAGTTCGAGATAACAGGTTCGACTTTACTTTGCAATTCATTTGCACAAGGCTGCAGAATACAGATTAAAACAAAGTCTCTTTTAGTGATGTTCCCTTGATTTTGTGATCCATCAGTCCTTGTCCCCGCATTGTCCTGAGACCCACCATCTGCACCAGACTCTGTGACCTGCAGTTCAGGACTGTCCCAGCATGAAGATGCGAATGAATATGTCCTCATTCTTCTAGGAAACTAATACTGACTGGACCTGTTCTCTTCAGCTGCAGCGAAATTGCACTAGAACCTGCTAAATCTGCTATGTTCAGCCTTGCTCTCCACTCCACCCAGAACTTGCACTTGATGAGTCCTGCACATTGACTAGACTGTGTGACAGTTCATACTTCACTGACAGTAACGGAAACATTTTCCTTAAAACTGCATTTACCCCTCCCAACTGGTGAGCTAATTCCAATGTTAACTATTTAGTGTTCTATGTAAAGACCAGAGGTCCAAATAAGATCCAGTGGGTCACAAACTGAGACTGAGGCAGAAATTCCAATATTTTCCTTACTAAAATAACAGTAGGAGTGAGATTTAGTATTTGAAAAAAACAGACTGATGTCCCCATCAGAGCCGGACTGGGACAACAAAGCAGCCCTGCCACACAAGTCCCACCAGCCCATATACTATAACACTCCCCCCACATCTGATCAGTGGATTTTGCTATATTTTGTCGCGCCCTTCAACACTCCTCTTAAAGGCATTATTTGAAGAGCCATGTGTGAAAACCGCCGCAGTGCACATCATCAACTTCTTCTTTAGAGCGCAGTTTCTCGGGATCATGGGCGTTCCAGTGGTCGGACCCTACACAGGTCTCATGATAGGGGATTACATGGCATAATCCATTTAAATGGGTTTTCCAATATATACACCGTATTTTTCGGACTACAAGACGCACCTAGGTATTAGAGGAGGAAATTAGTGGAAAAAAAAACTGAAGCAAAAAATGTGGTCAATTCTGTACTTAATATCTCCTATCCTGGTAAATATTGTCCCCTCATCCCCATCCTGATACACATGGCCCCCTCATCCATATCCTGGTATGCATGGCTCCCTCATCCCTATGCTGGTATGCATGGCCCTCATCCCCATCATGCTATGCATGTCTCCTCATTCCTGGCCGGGCAGGAATGATCGCTCTCATCCCTATACTGATATGCAGGGTCCCCATCTCGTCCTAGTATGCATGGCCCCATCCCTATCCTGGTATGCAGGGCCCCATCTTGTCCTAGTATGCATGGCTCCTCTTCATTATCCTGGTAGAAATGGTCCACCTAATTCTTATATTGGCAGGAATGATCGCCCTAATCCCTATATTGGTATACAGGGTCCCCATCTCGTCCAAGTATGCATGGCCCCATCCCTATCCTGGTATGCAGGGCCCCATCTTGTCCTAGTATGCATGGCTCCTCTTCATTATCCTGGTAGAAATGGTCCACCTAATCCTTATATTGGCAGGAATGATCACCTTCATCCCTATATTGGTATACAGGGTCCCCATCTCGTCCAAGTATGCATGGCCCCATCCCTATCCTGGTATGCAGGGCTCCATCCTTTACCTGTTATGATCAACCCCCTTCCCAATCCTGGTATGCATGGTCCCATCCTTATCCTGGCATGCCAGGGATGAGGAGGCATGCATACCATAATGAGGATGAGCACCATGCATACCAGGATAGGAACGAGGAGCCATGCATACTAGGATGAGATGGGGCCCTGCATACCAGGATAGGGATGGGGCCATGCATACCAGGATAAGGAAAGGATTATATCAGGATAAGGATAGTTCCATGCATACCAAGATGGGGGTGTGGGCGAATCATACCAAAATAAAGATGGGACCAATCATACCAGAACCGGGATGGGGGCCAATTATACCGGGTTGCTAAAAAGAAATGAATATTCATTGCTATCCAGGCCCATGGGGGTGGAATGCAGTGAAAATTCATTTCTCTTTAGCAGCGGGCACAGGAGTTAGCCGCACCCGCCGGCTCCTGCCTCTGTAACCCACTGCTCCGCCGATGCCGCTCCCCCACTTCCCCATTACAGCTGGTTCATCCGGACTATAAGATGCACCCCCATTTTCCTCCACATTTTGCATCTTATAGTCCAAAAAATATGGTATTTTTTATTTTCCCATAGTATTCCTAAAAATAATAAACCAATATTAACCCTTCCAATGACCAATGTCACCTCTCCAACAACAGGACAGGAGTGGTACTGTGCAGTGTATATACAGTATAGGCAAAGTGGTACTGAGCAGCAGGGCTGCCACTAGGAATTTTGGGGCCTCATACTGGCAACATTTTCGGGCCCCCTTGATACTCCATCCAGGCTCTATCCCAGCTCCGCCTACACCCTTTGAACCTTCCACAGTCCCAGGGCTCACTCTTGGAAAAGCTCAGCTTTTCCACCATGTCCTCATCGATCAGATATTAACAGTTCCCATCAAACACCAGATCAAATATATAGCCAGCAGCTTTTGTTCTGGCCAAAGGATTTTTTAAGCCGCCACCACGACACTGTAGACTCATTTGGCCGGACCCTACTCTACTCTAACTTATTAAATATAAATTTATTTTTATGTATTTTTCTTTAAAGGAAAGAGTCACATACCATTTTTTTAAATGACCATTAATACAACATACAAGGGACAAATAATGTCACACCATGACCAGACCACATAATACCACCACATAGTGACTTATAATACCACATACAAGAGACAAATATCACCACACCATGACCAGACCACATATTACCACCACATAGTGACTGAATACTACAATACTGATCATTAATAACAAAAAAAGCACAATACTAAGTGACATTACACACAGGAATTCTGTATTTACTGTCATTTCCCTCAAAATTCATTATTTGCTCTCTCCCCAGATCATCATTTGCTCTCCCCACCCTCAATTCAATTGTTGTCCCTCTTCCCTCACTCTCAATTCACCATTTGCAGTCTCCCATCCTCTCCCCCACTTCATCATGTGCAGTCCCCCTCCCCCCACTTCATCATGTGCAGTCCCCTTTACCCCCACTTCATCATGTATAGTCCCCTTCACCCCATGTCATCCTTTGCAGTTCCTTTTAACACCTTCCCCACATCATCATGTGCAGTCTCCCTTTAACCCTCCACTTCATCATGTGCAGTGCCCCTTTAACCCCCATATCATCATGTGCAGTCCCCCTTTATCCCCCTCCCCACGTCATCATGTGCAGTCCTCTTAAACCCCCCTCCCCATATCATCATGTACAGTCCCCCTTTAACCCCCCTTCCCACATCATGTGCAGTTCCCCTTTATCCCCCCTCTCCACATTGTCATGTGCAGTCCCCCTTTAACCCCCCTCCCCACATTGTCATGTGCAGTCCCCCTTTAACCCCCCTCCCCACATCATCATGTGCAGTCCCCCTTTATCCCCCCACATCATCATGTGTAGTCCCCCTTTAACTCTCCTCCCCACATCATGGGCAGTCCCCCTTTATCCCCCCTCCCCACATCATCATGTGCAGTCGCCTGTATATATATCATCAGCCCAGGCCCCCCTGCCCCTGTATATGCATCATCAGCCCAGGCCCCTGTATATACATCATCAGCCCAGGCAGGCCCCCCAGCCCCTGTATATACATCATCAGCCAAGGCCCCCCTAGCCTCTGTATATACATCATCAGCCCAGGCTCCCCCAGCCCCTGTATATACATCATCAGCCCAGGCTCCCCAGCCCCTGTATATACATCATCAGCCAAGGCCCCCCTAGCCTCTGTATATACATCATCAGCCCAGGCAGGCCCCCCAGCTCATGTATATACATCATCAGCCCAAGCAGGTCCCCCAGCCCCTGTATATACATCATCAGCCCAGGCAGGCCCCCCAAGTCCCTCTATATACATCATCAGCCCAGGCAGGCCCCCTAGCCCCTGTATATACATCATGAGCCCAGTCAGGCCCCCCAGTCCCTGTATATACATCATCAGCCCAGGCAGGCCCCCCAGCCCCTGTATATACATCATCAGCCCAGGCCCCTGTATATACATCATCAGCCAAGGCCCCCCTAGCCTCTGTATATACATCATCAGCCCAGGCTCCCCCAGCCCCTGTATATACATCATCAGCCCAGGCAGGCCCCCAGCCCATGTATATACATCATCAGCCCAGGCAGGTCCCCCAGCCCCTGTATATACATCATCAGCCCAGGCAGGCCCCCCAAGTCCCTCTATATACATCATCACCCCTGGCCCCCCAGCCCCTGTATATACATCATCAGCCCAGGCAGGCCCCCTAGCCCCTGTATATACATCATGAGCCCAGTCAGGCCCCCCAGTCCCTGTATATACATCATCAGCCCAGGCAGGCCCCCCAAGTCACTCTATATACATCATCAGCCCAGGCCCCCCAGCCCATGTATATACATCATCAGCCCAGGCAGGTCCCCCAGCCCCTGTATATACATCATCAGCCCAGGCAGGCCCCCCTAGCCTCTGTATATACATCATCAGCCCAGGCTCCCCCAGCCCCTGTATATACATCATCAGCCCAGGCAGGCCCCCAGCCCATGTATATACATCATCAGCCCAGGCAGGTCCCCCAGCCCCTGTATATACATCATCAGCCCAGGCAGGCCCCCTAGCCCCTGTATATACATCATGAGCCCAGTCAGGCCCCCCAGTCCCTGTATATACATCATCAGCCCAGGCAGGCCCCCCAGCCCCTATATATACATCATCAGCCCAGGTCCCTGTATATACATCATCAGCCCAGGCCCCCCAGCACCAGTATATACATCATCAGCCCAGGCCACTGTATATACATCATCACATCAGCCCAGGCAAGCACCAGCACCTGTATTACAGCCGGCGCTGGGGCTGATGTATTTTAATTTAATGTGTTTCTGGGCTGCCTGGGAGTATCTCAGTCTCTCATTCACCCAGCCAGACCACTCAGCGTCACTGAATACATGATTGCATTATTGCACTCAGCCGGGTAGGAGCTCCTCCGGATGCCTGATAGGTCAGTGCTGCAGCCATGGACGAAAGAGATCTTCTGACGTGCATCGTCACACCGCACGTTCTTCTTAACCCCCTAGGGTGCCCTCCAGCCTTGTTGCCACTGACTGATGCGCGCCTGTAAAACCGCCACCGTGCCCGCAGATGTAAGGGCCGACGTCAGGAAAAACAGGCCGCCGCATCAGCTGGCAAGTGGCCAGATAAGCGGGCACCGCCAGCCAGGGGCCAAAGGGACAAATACATAGCGGCTCAGCGGGAAAATGCCCGGTTGGGCAGGTTATCAATCCGGGCCTGATCCCCTTATTCAGTATACTCACTCAGCTGGAGCTGAAATCAATATGCCCATTCCAAGGTTCCCTTTTTGAGTGTGCTACACTGGGATATGGAATAAATTTACCTGTTCAAAAGGTCAAATCAGGTACTAAGAAAACATGTAAATCGAATGAGGTGATATTATGTGACCCCCTGGGATGCCATACTGAGTATAAACCGTTCAAAATCCACAATAATAATACATATAAATATAACAGAAGTTCTTAAACACTTAATCTAGGGATACCTGGGTATCTATGATTATGGTACCGTTAACCTGAGGTGAGTCTCCACTCAGGCATACAATTTGCATCGGCTGCAGCCAGTCCCATAATCTTCAGCACCAAACAGTTACAGAAAAACAAGACTCTGCATCTTGTCGGCCGATGCCCAGCCCACACACCGGGGACTTACAGTTCTGTAGCCTCATGATGCAGACCAGGATAGCACTTCAACGGGGCTTGTCAGGAATCCTCTCAATACAGCTGGTAAGGATACCATCTCTCCTCCAGAAGTCACTCACAAGTTCTCCTGAGAGAAAACCACCTGAATCTGCACAGGTTAACTGTTTTCTATTGCTTCTCAGCTCACCACAAAAGGGACTACATAGAGCTCCACAGTCTCAGATCTCTCAAGAATGCTCAGTACTTGTTCCACAGCAGAACCACAGGTTCACAAGATGAAGGGATTAACACCCTCACACACGCTGGCAGGAAAGTCTTTTACAGAGTCCAGTCTCCTTGCTTTTTCTCAGCTGCCTCACACACAGCATCTATCGTAGCCATCTCTCCTTCTGGAAGCTTCCCTTCCCAAAGTTCTAAACAGCAGACACTAGGCCACACCCCAGAACACAGTTTCCTGGGCAGCATCTGCTCTTCGGTCCAGCAGGCAACCACTGCAGGGTCCTAGTGCTCTCCTGATGTTATCACAGTTCACCCTCTTACATTCTATGCAGTGTAATGTAAACTGTAAACTATCTGCTGTATGGTTGCCCTAGTAGACAGAGCTCCAGCATTCCCAGGAAAGGTCTTACATGCGCCGCCTACAGGAGAACTGAAGTACAGCACCGGCCATAGGGATAAAACACAACACACTTTTATCACCCAAACTAACAACATAAATTATAACATAATTAGGCTAGGTTCACATTTGCATTTGAGTCTGCAGCGTATCAGCCGCATAAGCAAATGCATGCATATGCAGCCTTTTTTATCCACATCATCTTATGCATGATGGCAAAAAAAAACTGCGTGTGCATGCGTTTTTCAAGCGTTTGCGTTATTTATGAGCATGCGTTCGATATCTCCAATGTTTTGCAGTAGCTTTTCCTTGACATCAGACACCCAATTGGTCTCCTTCATGGCATTTATATATATATATATATATATATATATATATATATATAGATTTATATACAGATATAGATATATATACTGTATGTGTATATATATATATATATATATATATATATATATATATATAGATAGACACCCTGCACTGAGGAAATCCTTGTAGTTGGCTGCTGTATCGAGCTGCAAGCTGGATCTTGACATGGAGAGCTTCTATGATAATCTGGATTTACAATTGAAATTGGCTGTTGCCTTTGCTTTTGCATGTCAAGAGGAAAGAAGAAGACAAAGACTGAGAAGACGTCGTCGCTACTGGTAACACCCCATCCTTGAACTCCGAGAGAGCCGTGGAGCCTACCACTCTTTGTACACTGAGCTGCGTGCAAACCCTCAGAAGTTTTTTTGACTACACGAGGATGTCTGAACGGAGTTTCAATGACTTGCTGCAACGTGTCTGAGGATCCATCACCAGGCATGATACACAACTCTGACCAGCAATTCCTGCTGAGGAATGTCTGTTGGTGACCTTGAGGTACGTAATTGCGAAAAACAAACACATGTTCATAGTATTATTGTGAGAAAACCCATGTAATAATTTTTTTTGTCCATTTTCTTTTTGGAAGATTCCTGGCTACCGGAGAGACCTTATCATAGCTCCATTTCCAGTTCCGGATTGGAGTGTCCACCCTTTCTGGGATTGTTGGAGACACCTGCAGGGCTTTATGTGACACTCTGCGTCAAGAATTCCTCCCCCAACCCACAATTGAACTCTGACTGGAAAATGCTGTGAAATTCAAGGACATTTGTGATTTCCTAACTGTGTGGGGGTTGTGGATGGCAAACACATTTGGATTATGAAACCTGCTGGAAGTGGAACTGAGTATTTTACTTACAAAAAAATACTTTTCGACTGTTCTCATGGCGATTGCAAATACTGAATGTCGATTTGTCGCCGTGAACGTTGGCTCATTTGGACAAGAAAATGACTCTCAGACTTTCAAAAACTCTAACAAAGGCCAACATTTATATCATAAAAACTTCAATTTTCCATAGCCACAACCTCTTCCCAACACTGAATGACCGCCAATGCCGTTTGTTGTGGTTGGGGATGAGGTCTTTCAAATGTGTGCCAACCTCCTAAAACCTAAAGTATGGAATGGACAAGGCAACTGTTAGGTGGATTCATAACTGGCTTAGTGATCGGACCCAAAGAGTGGTCGTAAATGGCTGCACATCCAGTTGGAAGAATGTCTCAAGTGGGGTACCACAGGGCTCTGTCCTGGGCCCTGTATTGTTCAACATCTTTATCAATGATTTAGATGAAGGAATTGAGGGTAAACTGATTAAATTTGCTGATGACACAAAGCTAGGAGGGATAGCTAATACTAGAGAAGAGAGAGAGAGGATTAAAAAAGATATAAATAAACTGGAGAAGTGGGCAGCAACTAACAGAATGGTTTTTAACAGGGAAAAATGCAAAGTACTACATCTGGGCAATAAAAATGAAAAAAGCATATACAGAATGGGAGGAATAGGGCTAAGCAACAGCACATGTGAAAAAGACTTGGGTATACTAATAGATCACAGACTGAATATGAGTCAACCGTGTGATGCAGCAGCCAAAAAGGCAAATGCAATTCTAGGATGTATTAACAGAAGCATACAGTCTAGATCACGTGAAGTCATTATTTCCCTCTACTCCTCTTTGGTCAGACCTCATCTGGAATATTGTGTCCAGTTTTGGGCACCACATTTTAAAAAAGACATCAACAAACTGGAGCAAGTTCAGAAAAGAGCGACCAAAATGGTGACCGGTCTGCAAACCCTGTCTTATGAGGAAAGGTTGCAGGATTTGGGAATGTTTAGTTTGAAAAAGAGAAGACTGAGAGGAGACTTAATAGCTGTCTACAAATATCTAAAGGGCTGTCACATTGTAGAAGGATCAACTTTATTCTCATTTGCACAAGGAAAGACTAGAAGCAATGGGATGAAACTGAATGGGAGGAGACACAGATTAGATACTAGAAAACACTTTTTGACAGTTAGAGTGATCAATGAGTGGAACAAGCTGCCACGAGAAGTGGTGAGTTCTCCTTCAATGGAAGTCTTCAAACAGAGGCTGGACAGACATCTGACTGGGATGATTTAGCGAATCCTGCTTTGAGCAGGGGGTTGGACCAGATGGCCCAGGAGGTCCTTTCCAACTCTACGATTCTATGATTCTTACTCAAGTAGGGACTTTAATCACACCAAATGGATTTTCAACTACCGACTGACAAGGGCACGAAGAACTGTGGAGTGTGCCTTTGGCTTGCTGGTTTCTAAATGGCGCATTTTGGAAACAGCCATAAATCTAAAAATTGAGACAATTGATGAGGTTGTGAAAGCAAGAGGTGTTATGCACAATTTCATCCTTGCAAAAGAGCGACCCAACTTGGAACCTGAGGAACCTGTTACATTGCATGATTACCCTCTGAGAACTACAGTGGAAGTTGCCCAGATGATGGATAAGTTTGCTGTATACTTTGTTTCTGATAATGGACGTGTGGCATGGCAAGATGGAATGGTTTAAGCCGCTAAGTAAAATGTATCTGTAATATTAAAATGTACCTCTAATGTTAAAATGTACCTTGTAATGTTAATATGTACCTGTAATGTTAAAATGTAGCTGTAAAATTTGCAGAATTAAATAATAAAATACATGTAGTAAAACACCTGTTACAAGTTCCCTCAACAATACAATACACACATGTGTCTTTGCGACGGCGACGCTTAAAGAGACAAAGAAAACACAGATATTGCAAAGAAAAATTTTATTTAACAAAAAAATAATTTGGTTTGGGATCGGGGTCTATCTGAGGGTGAGATGGGGTGGACCTTGGGGGTGTGGAACAGTGAGGATTGGGGGTTAGTTGACGAGGAAGGGGTTACAGGGGAAGGGGCAACAAATTGAAGGATTGGATCATGGATGGAATCATGGGAATGGATAGACAAACTGAAAGGTACAGACACAAGGGAAGGTAGTGACACATTTGACAACAGAGACACATTGCTAGGTGAGGGTGGAGGTGGTAGGTCCAATTTTGGCAGGGTTTTTTGCCTCCGGGTCTTTGTCCTGGTGGTAATCTGTTTTTTTTTTTTCTTTTGTTTTCTTGGCTGAGTGGGAGTGGTGGCCTCTATAGCAGTCTCCTGGCGTGCTGCTCGACTGGGAAACATGGTGGATGCTGCTGGCTGCAGAGGTGATGAACTTGGGAGCGTGGTGGATACTGCTGGCTGCAGGGCTGCTGAACTTGGGAGCGTGGTGTATGCTGCTGGCTGCAGGGATGATTGACTTGGGAGCATGGTGGATCTCTGAACTGGAGGCGGTGGTGGCGGAGGATAGTTTGGTGCTGTGGGAGTTGTAATATATATATATTCTGATGCTGGTATTATCCTCTATGGATTGTAGCTTTGGGACTGCTGCTGCTGCAATGCGTGGCTGTAAGCAGCCTGGCAGGCCTGCATGATGTTGAGCTAGAATTGAGGCCTAAGGTTTTCCGATACTTCCCGCTCTATTGCTGAAAAAAAATGTGCTGGTTTCTCAAGGTCGGCTTCCAGGCGGTCAAGGCGTTTGTTGACATCCTATATACTGTAAATGTGTTCACATGGTTGAACCCACTCTTCTGTTTGTCACCAAGCACCTTAATCCCATCCAGGAAGACTGAGTTTAAGTGCATAAACTCGGGCATGAGTGACCTCTCCCAGGCCCTCTGCCACTGACGAGAAGACCCAACAAAAGCAGCAGCAAAGGGCTGGGAGAGGGGAAAACCTGATGGACCGGCGACTACCTGTTCCTCAGCCTGTGAAGCCTGACAGGTTGCTACATCGCTGGTGGATGATTGGGACTGCATCTGTTCATTGTCTGGTTGATTAGGCACCACTTCAACAGAGGATTCAGGTTGTGTTGTGCTGCACCAGGTTCTGTGGTGAAAATAAAAGAGAAACATTAGTAAAAAAAGGTTAAATAATAGTAAGACAACACAAAAGATACTCACATTCGCTGAGCAAGCGCAGGCCTCAGAAAAACAAGATTACAGTGGTATTTGTATTTTCTTAGTATCCTTTGAGCAGCACCACTTTTAATCTGATTCTCCTGTCTCATGTCCTTGTTGAAGCAATCCTTCATGAAGCGCCAACGGACTCTTATTCTCTTCACGGTGAAGGGGAAAAAAAGGAAAAAATTAATTGTAAAACAATGCACCTACATTTACAGTTTCAATGGCGTATCACACTACATTGCAATACTTACAAAAATCATTTCTGTCATGTGGGGTGACACGTGCCATAGTGATCAGGCCACTTCTTCCCAGAGTAATCGAATCACAACTTTGTCGGAGTGCTGACAATCACGGGTGTCCCACGAAAGTACTCATTCTTATACAGGGTTAAAGGGAACATGTCACCCCCCAGGACACTTTTAAGTAAAAGAGCCACCTTCAGCAGCACTAAGGCTGCATTCTTTGAAGGTGGCTCTTATGTTTCTGATCCCTAGTAACGTTGAAATACATACTGTTATAAATTCCCCGCCATACCTCTTTTGTGTCCCGGAGGTATGTTTTCTCCCCCGGTGTCCAGCATTTTAGAGTCTTCAATCATTTCCTTGTTGCATTGTTGCACCACCTTCTCTGCTCCTTACATGCCCGGCGTCTGCGCTCTGCCAACAGTTCTCGGGCATGAGCCATGCGCGCTGACATCATGCCTTGATGTAATGCTCTCTTGCTGCGAGGCCCCAGATCCCACCCAGCTGTGTGTTATGATGTATTAACACTGTGGGGCTAGGTATCTGGCACATGCGCAGTGAGATCCTGCGTGTGGGGAGCTCGGCTCACTAGACGCTGCTGAGGGAGGAAGCAGGAGGAGGTGGGAGATGGTGACAGGTACAGAGATAGATGCTCACTGCGCAGGTGCCAGATACCCAGCCCCGCAGTGTGAATATATCATAACACAATGGGGTGGGATCTGGGGCCTCGCGACGAGAGAGCATTACATCATGACATGTATGTACCGTATATACTCGAGTATATATGGTATTTGTAACACTATTAGAAAACACACAACGGTCCTGAAAACTTATTGCACCACCTATGTATGCTTCATGTGGTATTTCCTGAAGAAGAGGTTGCAAAAAACCTTGAAACGCGTAGAATAAACCACTGTAAAACTTTATTAACCTTCTGGATTTTCATCATTTGGGCAGCGCGGACAAAATCCACGTATTTGCAGAGTTCTGTTTCATATAGTCGGTGACCGACTTGTGGATCTGCGGCAGCCCTTATCTATACTTGTTTTGAATACCTACTACCAGGTGAGCAGTTTTTTGTCAAACCGCTTACTGTATTTGTGGGATAAGACCCTATATTGCGCTTGTGTCTCCCTCTTTCTTCACAATACTAGTTTATCCTATAAAAGGCAGTCAGATGGCTGATGCCAATTATTTTTTTAAAACATACAGCATCTTTTGGCACAGTACTCCCATAGGCGGGGGGAAGAATACACACAGCGATTTAAAGACATAGTATTCACAAAGGATGAGAATGCTGAGTATACACAGTGGCTTAAAGGCACAGTACTCCCACAGGGTATTCCCTTCCTTGCAGAACCTCTCCTGTTCCATCAGGTTGGATGGTGAACGTTGGTGGACAGCTATTTTCCGCTCCCTCCAGAGATGCTCAATTAGGTTTAGGTCAGGGCTCTGGCTAGGCCAATCAAGAATGGTCACAGAGTTGTTCCAAAGCCACTCCTTTTTTAATTTAGCTGTGTGCTTAGGGTCATTGTCTGGTTGGAAGGTGAACCTTCGGCCAAGTCTGAGGTTCAGAGCACTCTGGAAGAGGTTTTCATCCAGGATATCTCTGTACTTGGCCGCATTCATGTTTCCTTCAATGGCAACAGCCCTCCTGTCCCGGTAGATGAAAAACACCCCCATAGCATGATGCTGCCACCACCATGTTTCACTGTTGGGATTGTTTTGGTGGTGAACAATGCCTGGTTTTCTCCACACAAACCACTTAGAATTATCACCAAAAAGGTCTATCTTCGTCTCGTCAGACCAGAGAATCTTATTTCTCTGAGTCTGGGAGTCCTTCATGTGTTTTTTAGCAAATTCAATATATATGTCTTGCATTGGGGAGAGGCTTCCGTTGGGTCACTCTGCCATAAAGGCCCAACTAGTGGAGGGCTGCAGTGATAGTAGACTTTCAGAACATTCTCCCATCTCCATACTGCATCTCTGTCGCTCTGTCACAGTGATCTTGGGATTCTTCTTTACCTCTCTCACCAAAGATCTTCAGCCATGATTGCTCAGTTTGGCTGGACAGCCAGGCCTAGGAAGACTCCTGGTGGTCCCAAACTGATTCCATTTAAGGATTATGGAGGCCACTGTGCTCTTAGGAGACTTGAGTACTGCAGAAATTTTTTTGTAACCTTGGGCAGATCTGTGCCTTGTCATTATTCTGTCTCTGAGCTGCTTGGCCAGTTCCTTTGACCTCATGATTCTCATTTGGTCTGACGTGCACTGTGAGCTGTGAGGTCACAGGTGTGTGCCTTTCCAAATCAAGTCCTATGAGTTAAAATAAACACTGCTGGATGCCAATGAAGGACTAGAACCATCTCAAGGAGGATCGCAATGAAATGGACAGCATGTGACTTAAATATGAGTGTCTAGCAAAGGGTCTGAATACTTATGACCATGTGATATTTTGGTTTTTCTTTTTTAATAAATTTGCAAAAATTTCTACATTTATGTTTTTCTGTCAAGATGAGATGCAGAGTGTACATTAATGAGAAAAAAATGAAATTTTTGAATTTACCAAATGGCTGCAATAAAACAAAGAGTAAAAAAATTAAAGGGGTCTGAATACTTTCCGTACCCCCTGTATATGGGTGCAGAGTACACTCAGAGACTTTAAATGCACAGTACTTCCATAGGTGAGAGTGCAGAGTACACACAGCAGCATTTTGGCACAGTCCTCCCATATGTATCGGTGCAGAGTATACACAGCAGCTTTTTGGCACCATACTCCCACTGAGACATGTGCAGAGTACACAAAGAGGTTTTTTTGCAGAGTGCGCAGTCCAATTTTTTCCCTATCTCTAGCTGCGTCCTGTCTCTACACTATTCAAAACAGAATGGTAGCGGCACGCATGATCCGGCATATATATAGTCCGTGTCATGTGGTGCGCCGACCAATCACAGCCATGCCATCCTTGGCATGGCTGTGATGACTCAGGAAGTGCCCACAGCTTAAAAGCTTGTTGACTGGCTGCGCTAGAGCCTTTCAACAAACATTATCAGACATTCAAACCCGAAGGGTAAACCAGTTATCCAGTAAAAAAATCTGCGTTTGGAGTTTGGAATTGGGCACTAAGTGTCTGGTATGAACCCCGAACTTAACAGTTCACATTCACTCATCCCTACCAGCCACTAAGGATAGACTTCTGTGGTGGCAGTTAACAATACAATTAAAACTCCCTCTGATCTTGAGAGCGGAAAGGATTTACAATGACAAGAAAAACTGCAAAGTTGCTTATTTTTACATTCACTTTGCAATTTTACCCAACCGATATGATGATAACAACTCCATAGTTATATGTTCAATAATCAAAGTTATTTTAGAAAAAAGTGAAACAGATAAAGTAACTGGACCTACTATACAATGCATGATTGAGGAGAAAATAAATTGGCATGTGCTTACTCCTCACCATACACTATAGGAAAATATTTCTGCTCCCCAAACATAAGGATGTGTGATACATATTCATACGTTATATAAAGGGTAGTGTTTCGTGTGAATGTTGATGCATATATTCCTCCTAAAAGTCACTGTGCTGAATATGTTGAATTGTGCATTTTTATAAAAACTCTTGTGTTCTGATTTATGTACATAGTAAGCAGAGAAATATTAAAATGAGGACAATTATCCCATCTGTCAAATTAATGATGGATTTGGTCCAACCTTGAGAACGAAACTTGAAGTGCTAATTCCATGCACCACTGATGCCTTTAATTAAGATGGTTTGACAGATGGAAAATCAATGTGGAAGCTTTATTTAAGAGAATCGTAGTATGCAGTTATTCTGCAAAAGCAATAGTTTCCATTAACTCTTTCAACAAGCTTGTAAAATAGGCATCAATGTGTTTGACACATATTGTGGTCCCTTAACATTATGATTACCAAGCATTGATATTGTACCTACAGTGATAACTGGCTCTTCTAGTGATGACAATTTTGTTAGAATGATATGACATAAATATTAAGCACAAATTGAACATGACTACAGTATTTTTCGGATTATAAGACGCACCCCAAATTTTGAGGAGAAAAATAAGAAAAAAATATTTTTTAATAAAATGGTGGGGCTTCTTATAATCCTTGTATCTTATTGATTACCGGGGGTGGTGGCGGGGTCCCAGGGTCGCTGCTGGATGAGGGGGGCTCCGATGTGCGGCGCGCTGCTGCGTGGGTCTTGTGCTGCTAAGGGGGTCTTGTGCTGCTGTGGGGGTCTTATCCTGCTATGGGGGTCTTGTGCTGTTGCATGGGTCTTATGCTGCTGCGGGTGTCCTGTGCTGCTGCTGGGGTCTTGTGCTGCTGCCAGG
Organism: Dendrobates tinctorius; assembly: GCF_039654945.1. Classification (NCBI taxonomy): domain Eukaryota; kingdom Metazoa; phylum Chordata; class Amphibia; order Anura; family Dendrobatidae; genus Dendrobates; species Dendrobates tinctorius. The sequence goes on along the minus strand of NW_027361728.1, from coordinate 22,503,394 downwards.
TGTCTCCAGGTGCCCGACGGTTGCTGGCTGGTGCTGTGGGTGTCTCTGGTGCCCAGGAGTGATGCATGGGTGTCTCATCTCTCGAGATCTTGGTCCCGAGATCACCATCTGTGCATGTGCTGCCCCCGGGGGCGGACATGTTTTCGGAGACCGCACATGGAACCGTGGAAGTGCCAGGGCTCTGGCCTGTCGCTAAATGTCAGCAGAGCCCCAGGCAGTGCCTTACACCCACACAGCACCGCTGGGCACCAGAGACACCTGCAGCACTGGCCAGCAACCGCCAGGCACCCGGAGACACCCGGTACCCCCTCATCCCAGCCTGTGGCCTATGCTCATGGTATTGGTAAGGCATGTACACTTTCTAAGACGTACCCCCATTTTCCCCCCAAATTTGAGGCTAAAAAAAGTGCGTCTTACAAAGCAAAAAATACGGTATATTAATCTTTTTATCACACAAATTATCAGATGCCAGGACTTAATTATTTTTTTAAAAAAGTGAATAATTTGAAAATATCATTTCAATAAAAAATAATATGACATGTATACCAGAATCCTCTATCAACATTCTTTAGTAAAATGTAAAAAAAGTGCTTTGTTGGTGTAGCGTTTAGAGCAGGATTTCTAAGCAAAACAGAATAAATAAAAACAGATGAGCAAATCGATTTAATATGAATGGAATTTTTGTCAGAATTTATTAAATCAAAAGTCCTAGTAATGTTAATTTAGCAAAAAAAATTTTACACATTGCAGAACTTTGCACATGATCTCGAGAACCACCACTTGTGCCTCAAAATTATGCTTTGCAGCTATCACATCACATGGTATAGCAAAGCCAATTGGAAGGTACTATGATAACCCGTATAAAAGCCAAGGCTGGGAATGCAGCAACCAATTTAGGATGATTTCCGATAGTGACAGGACATCACAGCTCACGGCTCAGCAATAAAGAAAGCCCGAAAACATTGGAAAAGTGCGACAGACAGTAATGTTTTGTACAATTGCAGAAGTTGAGTGTAGTAATCTGCAAGTAATGCAGAAATTCAACCTATAGCAGAGAGAAATAGGAGAGGTGCCAGCAGCAGTGCAAAACTTAGTATGATTGATCAGTGATCGCATTTGTGGTAATATGTATGGTGCTGCATTTAATGTATAATTACACATGCTTTTCATTCTTAGAAAGCTGTAAGGGAATAAGTCAGCACATTTTTTTTTTTTACAAAAAAAACTAAATTCAATTTCAAATTGTACTGAGTTTTTTGCATTTCTTGTGGAGTTAACATGCCAACGAAAATTTGCCAATATTTAGCCATTTTAAGAGAACCTGTCACCAGGTTTTCCCAATTTAAACTTAAGTCTCCTCGTTTAACCCCTTACCTACAATTGACGTAATATTCCGTCCATGTGACCATGGACCTAATTACCATGGACGGAATATTACGTCACCATGATCAGCGGCGCCCATGTGGTGAGCGCCGCAGATCGACCGGGTGTCAGCTAATTATCATAGCTGACACCCGGCACAATGTGTCAGGGGCGGTCACGGACCGCCCCCGACACGTTAACCCCTTGCACACCGCGATCAAACGCGATCGCGGTGTACCGGGGGTTAAAGGGAAGCATCGGCAGGCAGGGGGCTCCCTCCGTGCTTCCCTGAGCCCCCCACAGCAGCGCAATGTGCAGCGCTGCTGCGGGGGGCTCCTTTCCTCCAGGCCCCCGAATCCAAGATGGCGACGGGGGCCTTCGGGTGTCTTCGGAAGCTGGCTTCCTCAGTGCCTGCAAAGCGCAGGCATGAGGAAGTCTGCAGCAATGCCTGTGACAGATCGCTGATCTGTCACAGTGATCTGTGATGTGACAGATCAGCGATCTGTCACAGGACAGTGATGTCCCACCTGGGACAAGGTAATAAAGTAAAAAAAAAAAAGTGTTAAAAATAATTTAAAAAAAATCGCTAAATAAATTAGTAAAAAAAAAAAAAAATATTCCCCAATAAATCCAATTTTTCAAAATAAAAAAAACCAAAAACAATAAAAGTACACATATTTGATATTGCCGCGTCCGTAATGACCTGCCCTATAAAACTGTCTCATTAGTTAACCCCTTTAGCCAACCCCTTAAAAAATAAAAATAAAAAACGAAGAAAAAATAATGATTTATTATCATACCACCGAACAAAAAGTGCAATAACGCACGATCAAAAAGACACATATAAATATCCATGGTACCACTGAAAACGTCATCTTGTCCCGCAAAAAACGAGCCACCATACAGCATCATCCGCAAAAAAATAAAAAAGTTATAGCTCGCAGAATAAAGCGATACAAAAATTATTTTTTATATAAAATTGTTTTCATTGCAAAAAAACGACAAAACATAAAAAAACGACCTAAATGAGGTATCGCTGTAAGCGTACTGACCCGAAGAATAAAACCGCTTTATCAATTTTACCGCACGCGGAACGGTGTAAACGCACCCCCCCAAAAGAAATTCATGAAATGCTGGTTTTTGTTCATTCTGCGTCCCAAAAATCGGAATAAAAATCGATCAAAAAATGTCACGTGCCCGAAAATGGTACCAATAAAAACGTCAACTCGTCCCGCAAAAAATAAGACCTCACATGACTCGGTGGGTCAAAATACGGAAAAATTATAGCTCTCAATATGTGGTGATGCAAAAACTATTTTTACAATAAAAAGCGTCTTTTAGCGTGCGACAGCCGCCAAACATAAAAACCGCCATAAATAGTAAATCAAACCCCCCGTTATCACCCCCTTAGTTAGGGAAAAATAATAAAACTAAAAGAAAATGTATTTATTTCCATTTTCCTGGTAGGGTTAGGGTTAGGGCTAGGGTTAGGGCTAGGGTTAGGGCTAGGGCTAGGGTTAGGGCTAGGGCTCAGATTAGGGTTAGGGGTGTGTTGAGGTTAGGGTTGGAGTTATAATTGGGGGGTTTCCACTGTTTGGGCCAGGGCTGTGGAGTCGGTAAGCCAAACCTGCGACTCCGACTCCGACTCCTCAATTTCCCTTACACCGACTCCGACTCCAACTCCGACTCCGACTCCACGACTCCGACTCCGACTCCCACACATATTGCTTATATTTAAGTGAAAAATTTATTGTAGTACAATGTGAACCTCAGACATTTAATCATTTTTATGATCCAATAATCAAGATATTTAGATAGAACAGAATATATATTGGTGTACTACCCGGTTTTCATTCTTTTTGGTACAGATACGATATGGATAGACAGATATGGATAAATGGATATATAGATAGAGCAGATTTCTAATCTGCTTTTGCTATTGAAAACATTATCTATGAGCTCAAAAACCTTTCAGGTGATGCAGTTTTTTTAAAAAGATGATCAGCTTTTGCAGCTGAAAAACGTATCCTCAAAAAACACAGGAAAAATGCTGTGTGTGAATGTAGCCTTAGATCAGGAATATAACAGCCATTTATAGGACATTTCATAACTTTCCCAAACTCCTATGAAAAAATATTCAGCACATCCTGCATTGAACTACTGTACCCAATTTATTATATATTTTAGGAGTCGAAGTCGGTCCATTTTATACCGACTCCAACTCCGACTCCGACTCCACCAAAATGAGCACCGACTCCGACTCCGACTCCACGACTCCGACTCCGACTCCACAGCCCTGGTTTGGGCACATCAGGTGCTCTCCAAAGGCAACATGGCGTCTGATCTCAATTCCAGCCAATTCTGCGTTGAAAAAGTCAAATGGTGCTCCTTCCCTTCCAAGCTCTGCCATGCGCCCAAACAGTGTTTTACCCCCACATGTAGGGTATCAGCCTACTCAGGACAAATTACAAAACAACTTTTGGGGTCCAATTTCTCCTGTTACCCTTAGGAAAATAAAAAATTGGGGGCAAAAATATAATTTTGCGGAAAAAAATGTTTTTTTATTTTCACGCCCAGGCGTTATAAACTTCTGTGAAGCACTTGGGGGTTCAAAGTGCTCTCCACACATCTAGATAAGCTCCGTGGGGGGTCTAGTTTCCAAAATGGGGTCACTTGTGGGGAGTTTCAATAGTTTAGGTACATCAGGGGCTCTCCAAACGCACATGACACCCGCAGACCAATCCATCAAAGTCTGCATTCCAAAACGTCACTACTTCCCTTCCGAGCCCCGACGTGTGCCCATACAGTAGTTTTCTCCCACATATGAGGTATCAGCGTACTCAGGCCAAATTGGACAACAACTTTTGGGGTCCAATTTCTCCTGTTACCCTTGGGAAAATAAAAAAATTGGGGACTAAAAGATGATGTTTGTTGAAAAAATACGATATTTTTATTTTCACGCCCGGTCGTTATAAACTTCTGTGAAGCACTGGGGGGTTCAAAGTGCTCACCACACATCTAGATAAGTTCATTAGGGGGTCTAGTTTCCAAAATGGGGTCACTTGTGGGGAGTTTCCACTGTTTAGGTACATCAGGGGCTCTCCAAAAGCAACATGACACCCGCAGACCATGCCATCAAAGTCTGCATTCCAAAACGTCACTACTTCCCTTCCGAGCCCTGATGTGTGCCCATACAGTAGTTTTCTCCCACATATGAGGTATCAGCGTACTCAGGACAAATTGGACAACAACTTTTGGGGTCCAATTTCTCCTGTTACCCTTGGGAAAATAAAAAAATTGGGGACTAATTGATCATGTTTGTGGAAAAAATATGATTTTTTTATTTTCATGCCTGGGCATTATAAACTTCTGTGAAGCCCTTGGGGGTTCAAAGTGCTCACCACACATCTAGATAAGTTCCTCAGGGGGTCTAGTTTCCAAAATGGGATCATTTGTGGGTTTTTTTTACTGTTTAGGTACATTAGGGGCTCTCCAAAGGCAACATGACACCCACAGACCATTCCATCAAAGTCTGCATTCCAAAACGTCACTACTTCCCTTCCTAGCCCTGACGTGTGTCCATACAGTAGTTTTCTCCCACATATGGGGTGTCAGCGTACTCAGGACAAATTGGACAACAACTTTTGGGGTCCAATTTTTCCTGTTACCCTTGGGAAAATAAAAAAATGAGGACTAAAAGATGATGTTTGTGGAAAAAATATGATTTTTTTATTTTCACGCCCGGGCGTTATAAACTTCAGTGAAGCACTGGGGGGTTCAAAGTGCTCACCACACATCTAGATAAGTTCCTTGGGGGGTCTAGTTTCCAAAATGGTGTCATTTGTGGGGGGTTTCTACTGTTTTGGTACATCAGGGGCTTTCCTAACGCGACATGGTGTCCGATCTCAATTCCAGCCAAAAACGTCAAATGGAGCTGCTTCCCTTCCGAGCTCTGCCATGCGCCCAAATAGTGGTTTACACCCACATGTGGGGTATCAGCGTACTCAGGATAAATTGCACAATATCTTTTAGGGTCCTGTTACTTTTGGAAAAATAAGAATTGAGGGTGAAAAGATCATTTTTGTGGAAAAAATATGATTTTTTAATTGTACTGCTGTACGTTATAAACTTCAGTGAAGCACTGGGGGGTTCAAAGTGCTCACCACACATCTAGATAAGTTCCTTGGGGGGTCTAGTTTCCAAAATGGTGTCATTTGTGGGGGGTTTCTAGTGTTTTGGTACATCAGGGGTTTTCCAATCGCGACATGGTGTCCGATCTCAATTCTAGCCAAAAACGTCAAATGGCGCTGCTTCCCTTCCGAGCTCTGCTATGCGCCCAAATAGTCATTTACACCCACATATGGGGTATTAGTGTACTCAGGACAAATTGCACAATAACTTTTAGGGTCCTGTTACCCTTGGAAAAATAAAAATTGGGGGTGAAAAGATCATTTTTGTGGAAAAAATATGATTTTTCAATTGTACCGCTGTACGTTATAAACTTCTGTGAAGCCCTTGTGGGTTCAAAGTTCTCACCACATATCTAGATAAGTTCCTTGGGGGGTCTAGTTTCCAAAATGGGGTCACTTGGGGGGTTTCCACTGTTTAGGTACATCAGGGGCTCTCCAAACCCGGCATGGCGTCCGATCTGAATTCCAGCCAATTTTGCATTGAAAAAGTCAAACGGCGCTCCTTCCCTACTGAGGTCTGCCATGCGCCGAAACAGTGGTTCCCCCCTACATATCAGGTATCAGCGTACTCAGGACAAATTGCACAATAACTTTTGCAGTCCAATTTCTCCTGTTACCCTTGGTAAAATAAAGAAAATTGAACCTGAAGTATTTTTTTTGTGAAAAAAAGTTAAATGTTCATTTTTTTTTTTAATATTCAAAAAATTCCTGTGACGCACCTAAAGGGTTAATAAACTTCTTGAATGTGGTTTTAGGCACCTTAAGGGGTGCATTTTTTAGAATGGTGTCACTTTTGGGTATTTTCTATCATATAGACCCCTCAAAGTGGCTTCAAATGTGAAGTCATCCCTAAAAATAAAATGGTGTTGCAAAAATGAGAAATCGCTGGTCAATTTTTAACCCTTATAACTTCCTAACAAAAAAAAATTTTGGTTCCAAAATTGTGCTCATGTAAAGTAAACATGTGGGAAATGTTATGTATTAAGTTTTTTGTGTGCCGTATTGCTGTGATTTAAGGGCATAAAAATTCAAAGTTGGAAAATTGCGAAATTTTCACAATTTTCGCCAAATTTCCGTTTTTTTCACAAATAAACGCAAGTTATTTGAATGCAATTTTACCACTAACATGAAGTACAATATGTCACGAGAAAACAATGTCAGAATCACCGGGATCCATGGAAGCGTTCCAGAGTTATGACCTCATAAAGGGACAGTGGTCAGAATTGTAAAAATTGGCCCGGTAGTTAACGTGCAAACCACCCTTGGTAGTGAAGGGGTTAAGGCCTCGCTTACCTCAGTCCAACAGCCTGTCTATACGCCCCAACTCATTCTGGATATCCCCAAAAATACCCTTTATAAAATGTGACCATATGGCTCGGTCCAGTCCGATGGGTGTTGCTGGTCCCGCTCTTCGCCTCCTATATCCCTACAATCGCCATCCTCCTGTGGATTCTACATCCTACGTCATCAACACTGCTCCACCAATCTCGCTCCTGTGCAATCGAAGCATAATAATAATAATCTTTATTTTTATATACAGTAGCACTTACATATTCCACAGCGCTTTACAGTTTTGCACACATTATTATTGCTGTCCCTGATGGGGCTCACAATCTAGATTTCCTGTCAGTAGGTCTTTGGAATGTGGGAGGAAACCGGAGACCCCGGAGGAAACCCACGCAAACACGGGGAGAACATACAAATTTCTTGCAGATGTTGTCCTTGGTGGGATTTGAACCCAGGACTCCAGCGCTGCACTGAGCCACCGTGATGCCCATGAAGCATGCACCAGTGAGGTCTAAAAATACTATGATGTGCATGCACAAGACAGTGCCAAGTTCTGTTTCAGCAAGATCAATGGTGCCCTTCTGGCCAGACCACACCACATATATACAGAGCGAGTTCGGTGCTTAAATACAGGTTAAAGAGGTAAAAGAGTTGTCAAAGGTGGTGGTTTTAGTTTACATTGGGAAAATGTGATGATAGGTTCCCTTTCACTGCAACTATCTACTTCATAAAATGTGCGTCACACACATTTTTTTGCACAACTGTTTTACTAGTCACATTTTTCATCTGCACAAAACACTGTGTAAGGAGAAGAACCTAGCTATGCGCGCTTACTCTGTGACGGGTCTGGAGCCCTTGGGGCTGTCACCTATGCTGCAAGGTGGGGCTTAGGGCCCCAGACCATTCCCTGCACTTGACGAAAGGGAGTGTGGTAAAGCTGAGGGAACTGCAGTGCGCGAGTGATCAGACAGTTTGGGCGGGAATGTCGAATGAGTGAGATGCCTGTGGGAAGGCTAGAGCTGTGAGGCGGCACAGAGGATTAGGTCCAAACCTGGGACATCACAGAGAAACCTCTAGAAACTCTTTGAGAGCGCTGCATACCTCCATCATGCTGGGACAATCATAGCTGATGATAAGGACGTTTTCTTCTCGGTCTCCACGACTTCTGTGCCCAAGACCCGTGTCAGGACCACAAGGAAACACCGCCAACGTCAGGACCACGAGGAAGCACTGCCATCGTCAGAATTCAGGACACCGACTTACTCACGACTGCATCAGACCATTACTGTATCATAGTCTAGGCGCCATCAGCGAACATTCAGGAGTTCAGCAGTGACTGGCGCCAGAGTGATAAGTCTTGATAATTGAACTTGCTGTCTAGTTTGTTCTGTTACTTAAGTTATTGTCTGTTGTTACTGGCCGTATTAGGGAAAATTAACCCTCCATTCCCTCCTTGCGTGGAGAATCCGCTGTACAATAAACCTCTGTTACCCTTTGTCTGTATACGGTCCATTACTGCATCCTACGTGCCTGTTGTCTCCTCACACTTGGCGTAGTCGGCAGGATGCAGTCTACACGTACGGACATGGCAGACCAAGCGTCTAGGGAGAGGCCTAGGTCCAGCATCTCTCTGGGGGCAATATTGAATAACCTTCTGAAAATTAATGGGAATAACACTATGTTATGGAGCTAGACTGAGCGCATAAAAGGAATGATGAGAATGAACCCTATGGTCCCCGCCTTGCAGGCAGAGGTTGCCGTGATGCCTTTAGTGGGGGAGGTGAGGGATTTAGTTATGTTGTGGCCCCCTGGGAACAGGATACCCTTGACAAAGTGTTGCAAATACTGGAGGAGACTCACGGGGACCCCACAGATGTAGGGGAGTTATGAGTGCGGCTATTTAGTTAGATTCAAGGAGAGGGGGAGTATATGAACGTATTGCAAGAAATTCACACTGCCATAGTCAGAAAAGACTGCTTGGTAGTAGGACCGACTGACGTGGTGTTACGAGATCAGTTAGTAACCAGGATGAGAGATGCACTGATAAAACAGTCCCTGTGGGAACGCTTGCGCGTGAACCCACGCATGACTTTTGCAGAGGTGGGAAGTGAGGCACGCGAGTGTGAACAGGAGCTGGGGGTCACAGTCCCAGCGGCGAAGGTCTGAAGCAGGGAGCTGGCTGTGAATTTAATTGCTGAACCAGGATAAGTGAAAGATTTATGGAAAGAGATCCAATTCATGAGGGAGGATCTGACCGATACTAAAAGGAAGGTGACTTCATTAAGTGCACCCGGAAGCAGAACATTCTCAGAACTGCGACGGGGTGGAAAGTATCTCGTCGGGAAGAGCCCCCAACTTGTTACCACTCTGGAGAACTAGGATATGTGGTCCAAGTCTGCCTGCAACAGGGGCGGCCACTACAGTGCCACCAATTAAACTTGGAGGCTCCGAGGCTGGAGGACGCCGCTTGGAGCCAGAACAGTCTGAAAGGAGAACCAATAGTCCCACCAATTTAGTGTCAGTGTGTCCATTAGTATGGGACGAAATGGATGGGAGGGCTGTACGCTGCCTGGTAAATATGGGCTCTCAAGTAACCACGATGCCTGAGACGTACTGTAAAAGACATTTCCCAGAAGTGATGAGGCTTGAGTGGGGGCCAATGATCAAGTTGATGGCCTCCAATAAACTACCTATCCCGGTCGCAGGGGTGGCATGGATGCAGAATAAGGTCTGCGGCAAAGACCTGGGCCGCAAGGGAGTGGTGTTAACTGCGGGCGACCGCACGCATGGACATACCGTCACACTGGGAATGTATGTACTCAGGGAGTTTGGAAGGCTTCTTATTAATGAGTCTCCTAGAATGACCAAATACCGGTACGAAATAGTCTGCAAATGCGGGGCTGAAAATACCCATGCAGATGAATTATCCAGGGTTCCACATAAGCAGCCTGGCCCTAATCGAGATGAAGAGCTGGAGGCTGATGAAGTTCCTAAGTTCCGAGGATCTGTCAGGACGTTGGCAGTGCTCAGGCAGAAGGTCTGGAAGGTGTGCTGGGACAGCCCCGCAATGAGTGAGTACGGATACAGCAGGAAGATGGAGAGCTCACCCGAATTCGGCAGTGTGTGGCCCTCAAACAACCACCCTGCCGAGAAGAGAGAGAGACCCTGTCCCCGGGACAAAACAAATCCTACGTCAATGGGAGAGGCTCCACCTGAGAGAAGGATTGCTGTATAGAAAGGTCCAGCTGCAGCGAGCCCTGTCTGTCACTTGGCAAGTAGTGATTCCTGAGGGGCTGTTCATCAAGTGGCCACAGAGGCACACAAAAAAGGGGCCCACTTCAGTCCAGAAAAGACTTTTCAGTCGTTAGAGATATTGAAGACGAGGAATGCTCTGAACCATCGCAGGCAGGACCAGAAAGAGAACAAACTTGAGGGCCCTGGAACTCCTGCAATTCCTGAAATGGCTGTTTTTCCAGAGTTGAGAATGTCTCCGCCTTCGTTGATCAAGCCTGATTCAACAACTCAAGTAGAACCAACTGATATTCCCAGTTTATGACGTTCTGAACGTTCGACAGCAGGAAAATACCCCAACCAATTTGATCAGGATCATTTTTTTGGCAGGACACCACTGACACCGCTGTCACAGCTGACTCCGCCGACATCACTGACTGTGTGGGATAAGGTCTGTGAGCGGGATGTAGACACACATCTATTTGGTAAGACGAACCGGGCTGCCAGTTGTGAATTGTGCTTTGAGAGTGCTGCATGCCTCCGTCATGCTGGGACAATCATAGCTGGTGAAAAGGATGTTTTCTTCTTGGCCTCCATGACTTCTGTGCCCAAGACCTGCGTCAGGACCACAAGGAAACAATGCCATTGGCAGGACCATGAGGAAACACTGTCATCATCAGAATTCAGGACACCGACTTCCTCAGGACTGCGTCAGACCCTTACTGCGTCACAGTCTAGGTGCCACCAGCGACCTTCAGGAGTTCAACAGTGACTGGCGCTAGAGTGATAAGTCTTGATAATTGAACTTGCTGTCTAGTTTGTTCTGTTATTTAAGTTATTGTCTGCTGTTACTGGCCGTATTAGGGAAAATTATCCTTTCCTTTCCCTCCCTGCGTGGAGAATCCGCTGTACAATAAACCCCCGTTAACCTTGGTCTGTATACGGTCTGTTACTGCATCCTACATGCCTGCTGTCTCCTCACAAGTGTAATACTGAACCCAATTGTGGGCACTGACTTTTTGGTGGTGTGCCCGCTTAGCTGTAATTTTTTGTTATGTCATTTTTGTTAAATAAAAAAAATAATTATTTAGACATTTTACATTTTTCATACCAGTATAATTAGTTCAATTTGATAACCATTCATGCCATAGCTATACTGCATCCTGCTGACAAATCACAGAGCTCTGATACTTAAAGTGGTTGTGTGACTTAATAAAAAAAATGCAGCCAAAGATTTTTAACTGTGAAAAAAAAGTCTCTGTGCTGCTCTCCCCTGGTCTTTATTTACAGGACTACAATGCAGTGGTGTCAGGAGTCTGATTTCTTCCTACCCTATGATGAAATCTAAACCCTTACAGGCTGCAGTCTCCTGTGTTTCATCTGCGGTAGAGGAGATTGCAGAGGAGAGTGCCTTGCGGCAACTCTCTCCAGAGGCTAAGTCCTCTGTTCCCTCCACTGAGCATGCTCATGGGACGAGCTCCCATTGGAGTTCGGGAGTCACATGCTCAGGTCCTGTGTCTAACCCTTTTGGCTCCTCCTGGAGCCTTGGAGACTTCCGGAAGGTCCCATTTGGTATAAAAAGCGTGCATGGCTGTTCCGCCATGTGCTAGTATTTCATACTTGCTGCTGTATGTATGGTGATGGATGCTTGGACTGGTGACTGACTTATTAAGAAACCCCTTCCCTCTGATAATACGATTGCGTGAGTGTTTGGGTTCAGCCAGTAGCAGCGCTAGCGCCAGCGCGCATATGCTCCATCTTGCTCAGCAGCTTAGCGTCTGCATTGCGCCAGCGTTATTGCAGCGCCTTGCCAGCGGCTCAGTTCTTGCCGCACTGCAGTTGCAGCTTTCTCTGCGTCCGCGGTTGCGACGCTTCACAACTTATTTGACGGTAGGTCTAGACGGAGTAGACCTGCTGTTGAAGGCTACTCCTGTGACCGCGAATACCGCGACTATATCGCTGTGTGTCTGTGACTCTGGACAGACTCAGCGTTTAATTTGAGCTTATTTGCCTGCAGCTCTGTGATTATAACAGAGCTTGCTTTTGTGCACTGGGTGCCGTCTAACCCTTGTGCACATTACCGCCTTGTGCTCTGCCTCTCTAGCAGCGGTTTTTCCATCCACTGCATGGTGGACCCCGGGTGGCGAAGGCACTTTATTTATTTTTTATTTAGTGCCTTCCGCCACTCCTAACATAATACTAGCGCCAGGGTCTGGCTAGAGATGGCAGATCAGCAGCAACTGGTGCAGTGTGTGCGACAGCTTGAGGCTCGCTTGGCCACCCTTGAGGTCTCTCACAGCTGCGCAGGCCACAGATGCTGCTGTTCAGGCACTCACAGATGCTGTGGGGCGTATGTCCGTGTCCTCCCTTGTGCCGACAGTTACCCGCCTCCCGTTGCCCGAAAAATTCTCTGGGGATGGCGCCTCCTGCAGGGGTTTCATCAGCCAGTGCTCTATACACCAGGAGCTGCTGGCTGCGCAATTCCCTACAGAGCGGGCTTAGGTGGCCTTCATTATCTCCCTACTGTCGGGCAAGGCTCTGGAATGGGCTACACCTCTATGGGAATGTGGTGACCTCGAGATTCGGACCGCGGCCAACTTGCTAACAGCCTTCAAGCAAGTATTTCTCGGTCCTCGGGTCACGCACGATACGTCTCTGCAGCTGCTCGCCCTTACTCAGGGGTCGCTCTCGGTTAGCCAGTATGCCGTCCGTTTTCAGACACTGGCGTCCGAGCTGGAATGGTCCGACAGAGCGCTTATCCCCGTTTTTTGGCGAGGTCTAGCAGAGCATGTGAAGGATGCTCTCTCCACTAGAGAGATCCCCACCAGTTTGGAAGAGCTAATTTCCCTCTCCTCCCATACCGAACTCCATTTTTCGGAGCACGGTATGGAGAGGGCTCACTCCAAGCGAAGAGCTGCCTCAGCTCCTAAATTTTTTTGTACCTCCTGACCTGTCTGAGCCAGAGGTTATACCCCCTGAGCCCATGGAGGTGTCTCGTACCGATCTCAACACAGACTGTGATCAGGAATCCATTTGCGGTTGTCCCCATGTATGTGCGGTTTCTCCGGAAGCCAGCTCCCCGCAATGGTCAGAATCTGAACTGGTCACCGAGACTTTTGTCGCTCCTCATCTTAGGGCTCAAGTTCTCACATGGTCGCATGCCTCTCATGCGCCTCAACATCGAGGTTACATGCAAATCTCGAAGCTCTTTCCCGGAGCGTATTGGTGGCCTCATAGAGCTCGGGATATTAAAAAAATTATCCAGGCTTGCACTTCATGTGCCCAGGTTAATCTTCCTAAGCGGAGAGTGATGACAGTCGCTGATTCGCGGCGGCATTCAGTTGCATCGCCAGCTCCTGCCATCTCCCAGGTGTCTCTGTTGAAACCTGGTGACTTTACTTCCACTGATGCCTTCCAGGTGTCCCGGTTTACTGTAACACCTACCAGGACATCAAGCTCGCCTTCGGTGAGATTGAGCCCAGGTTGATGATTCGGAAGGCTCAGGGAGGAGGGGGCCCTAGGAGGGGGGGTAATGTTAGGTCTGATTTCTTTCTTCCCTATGATGAAATCTAGACCCTTACATGCTGTAGTCTCCTGCATTTCATCTGCGGTAGAGGAGATTGCAGAGGAGAGTGCCTTGCGGCAACTCTGTCCAGAGGCTAAGTCCTCTGTTCCCTCCACTGAGCATGCTCATGGGGCGAGCTCCCATTGGAGTTCGGGAGTCACATGCTCAGGTCCTGTGTCTAACCCTAATGTCTCCTCCTGGAGCCTTGGAGACTTCCGGAAGGTCCCATTTGGTATAAAAAGCGCGCATGGCTGTTCTGCCATGTGCTAGTATTTCATACTTGCTGCTGTATGTATGGTGATGGATGCTTGGACTGGTGACTGACTTATTAAGAAACCCCTTCCCTCTGATAATACAATTGTGTGAGTGTTTGGGTTCAGCCAGTAGCAGCGCTAGCGCCAGCACGCATATGCTCCATCTTGCTCAGCAGCTTAGCGTCTGCATTGCACCAGCGTTATTGCAGCGCCTTGACAGCAGCTCAGTTCTTGCTGCGCTGCAGTTGCAGCTTTCTCTGCATCCGCGATTGCGACGCTTCGCACCTTATTTGACGGTAGGTCTAGACGGAGTAGACCTGCTGTTGAAGGCTACTCCTGTGACCGCGAATACCGCGACTATATTGCTGTGTGTCTGTGACTCTGAACAGACTCAGCGTTTAATTTGAGCTTATTTGCCTGCAGCTCTGTGATTATAACAGAGCTTGCTTTTGTGCACTGGGTGCCGTCTAACCCTTGTGCACATTACCGCCTTGTGCTCTGCCTCTCTAGCAGCGGTTTTTCCAACCACCGCACGGTGGACCCCGGGTGGCGAAGGCACTTTATTTATTTTTTATTTAGTGTCTTCCACCACTCCTAACAAGTGGTGACATCATGTCTACAACAGTTTACTGCTGCAGCTAGTCACTTGGCTCTGCAGTCTCATGCAGTCTACCTCGCCATCACTGATACAGTCCAGTGACTGGCTGCAGTGGTCACTACACTTACTGTTCTGTCCTCACTAAATGAAGCAGAATTCATGTAGCTTATACAGGCAGCTAAACCACTATACCGGGGTCCAATAAGGAAACTGTAGTTGAATCTGTGCTTTATTAAACGTGATGGTATATTGGCGTGATGAAAAGACAAGCAAAACATATATATACACTCAGTCAATACAGGGTTCAGCAGAAATACATATTATACATAGTACATTAGGGAAGAACTAATTAACCAGGCTAAAATGAGACAGGAATTAGATACAGGAAGCATAAATACGTACCAGCGATGCTATCACAAGGGGAGAAGAGAAATTAGATGCTTCCTGAATGCAGGCAGAAGGAAAATGGAGAACTGGAGGGAAATGGAGGCTGAACTAACCATAATCCTTTGCAAAGGCTACCAGGATGCATTGCAATCTTACCAGAATGCACTGCAACGGAGGGAAAAGTACAAGCAAAGTGAAAGTAAAACACAATAACACTGCGGTTATGACTCTGGTCATCAGAGGGAGCCAGAAACACTGAAAATATTAACAAGCAGATGATCGAGGATTATGAATCTGATGTTGGAGACAGAAAACTCCCCGTCTGGCATCAAACGGATGTCACTGTCCTTTTTCTCAGAAGACGACAATAGGACCAGTTCAGTTACTGGTCTGAAGAATGTCTTAAGTTCATTCCCTTTGGCCATCCTCAGTTCAACTTTGCGGATGTTGCCATCCTTACTTGGGAATGTTGCGGTCACTAGACCAAGTGGCCACTGGTTTCAGTGGACTTGACAGTCTTTCACAAGGACGAGGTCACCAATCCTCAGATTAGGCCTGGTAGATTGCCACTTCGTTCGTGGCTGCAGGGTAGACAAGTATTTGCTCCACCTGTCCCAGAATGTGTTTGCAAGACTTTGTATCTGTCTCCGTTGGCACTTGTAGAGGTCCTTAGTGTCAAATCCTCCTGGAGGGGCACTGGATAGTCCTGTTTTCTGGGTGAGGAGAATAGCTGGAGTCATTGTATGAAGTGTAAACACCTGAGGGCAGATTTCAGCATCTGAGTCCTCTCTCACTAGTTCAAAGGTGACTGGAAAACGTTCTTCAGTGTACAATAGTTTTGGTCCTGAGAGCCATGTTGTGCTTCCTAGTTGATTTGCGTCAACTACTCTCGTTGCGTGATCTGCAGGATTTTGGTCCGTGAGAATGTAATCCACTGTTTTGGATGAACTGATCTCCTAATTCATAGCACTCTGTTGTTGACATAAACATAGAATCGTCTAGTTTCATTGTGGATGTATCCAAGGACTACTTTGCTGTCTGAGTAGAACTTGGCTTGTGTTAGGTCGATGTCCATCTCGGATGCGATGAACTCTAATTCTACTGCTAAAACTGCAGCACAAAGCTCTAACCTGAGTATAGTGTGCTCTGGCTGTAGAGCAAGTTTGGCCTTCCCTATAACAAATCCAATGTTTCTCTGACATTTGGAGTCTACAGTTTTGCGATGGGCAACAGCAGCAATTGCTTTGACAGAAGCATCTGCAAATATGTACAGTCTTTGGCTTTGTGTTTCTGTAGATGGCACAGGGGTGTATGGTCTTGGAACATTCAGGTTGGAGAGGGCTGCTAAAGAGTTCTTCCATACTTCCCACTGGATTCTCTTATCAGGTGGCAAAGGTGCATCCCAGTCAGATGTTTCCTTAATTAAGTCTCTTAGTAAGGCTTTGCCTTGTATAGGAACAGGAACTGCAAAACCCAAGGGATCGTACAGGCTGTTGATGGTAGACAGGACACTTCTGCATGTGAAAGGCTTTTCTTCCTTGCTGACCTGAAAGGTAAAAGTGTCTGACTGTAGATTCCAGAGAAGCCCGAAGCTGCGTTGCATTGGTGTGGGGTCTGCCCCCAGGTCCAAGTCTCTGAGACTGTTACATAAGTCTTGTGAAGGGAATGCTTCCATGAGTTCTTGGCTGTTTGAGGCTATTTTATGAAGCCTAAAGTTAGAGCAAGCAATCATCTCTTGGGATCTCCTGAGAAGACTGATGGCAGTCTCATTTGAAGGCATGGCTTTCAGACAGTCATCAACATAAGTCCTTTTCTATGAATTGTCTGACATCTAATCCGTATTCTGTTTCTCCTTCTTGAGCTGACCTTTTGAGCCCATAAAGGCCACTGCAGGAGAAGGACTATTGCCAAAGATGTGCACTCTCATGCGATACTATGTGACCTCTTTAGAAGGATCAATGTCTCTGTACCAGAAGAATCTTAAGAAGTTCCTGTGTCTCTCTCTCACAAGGAAACAATGGAACATTTGCTGGATGTCGGGGATGAAGGCAATGGAATCCTTACGGAAGCGCATAAGTACTCCCAGCAGTTTGTTATCGAGGTCTGGTCCTGTCAGTAGAACATCATTCAGGGAGGTATCATCAAACTTAGCACTGGAGTCAAACAAAACTCTAATTTGGCCTGGTTTCTTAGTGTGGTATACTCCAAACATGGGTAGGAACCAGCATTCTTCAGAGTCTTTGAGAGTGGGAGCTAGTTCTGCATGGCAGTTCCCAAAAATCTTTGACATGAAGGAGAAAAAGTGATCTCTCATCTCTGGTTTCCTTTGTAGATTATGTTTGAGAGAGGAGAAACATTTTAATACCTGATTTCTGTTGTTTGGTAGATGTGGTCTGTGGGTTCTGAAGGGAAGAGGTGTGACCAAGATGTTGGTATCATCTTTTACAAGTCCCTTGTCCATTACCTCTAAGAACAACTTGTCCTCTACCGACATTGCCACTTGGTTTTCTTGCTTAGTTCTCTGGAAGACTGTGCACCCCAACTGATCCTCATAGCTTCCTTACACCATACTGCTGTCATGAGTAAAGTCTATTAAATGATTGGGTAGTTGGATGCTGTGTGGTAAGTCCTTGACATGGAACTCGCTGTTGCAAGGTTGAAACAGAGATGGGCGTCCTTTCTCCAATGTATTTGTTAACATGCTTGTCACAGAAGATGGGGCATGCATGTGTCCCATGCATACGTTTCCTATTATGACCCATCCTATATCTAGCTTTTGGGCATAGGGAGCATTGTGGAGTCCATTGATATGACTTCTCACTTTATGAACCTGTAGGATATCTCTTCCGAACTGTAGTATTATCTGTGCCTGATGGTCGAGTTCCAGTATAAGGTGTGCTATGTGTTTCAAGTGAGCTTGATGGATTGCCACATCTGGTGTAGGTATTTCAGATCTGTTGTCTGGGATCTGATTACACTCGATGATTGTAGGTAGTGGTAGGCAGAATCGTCCATCTAAGGACTCAATTTGGTAGTCAGTAGCTTTCCTACCTGCTGTTGTCACAGTACCTGCACATGTCTTTAATGAGTAGGGGGTGCTTGGCCCTTTGATGTTGAATAGGTCAAAGAATGTTGATCTAGCCAAGGATCGATTACTTTGATCATCCAAGATAGCATACAGTCTTACAGCTTTGTCTCTATGACCCTTTGGGTACACTCTGACAAGGCATATTTTTGAACAGGACCTACAGTCTATTGTCCCTTTACAGACTTCAGTACATTGTGAAGTGATCTCTAGTGTAACTGCATCAGTGTTCCTTTCCTCCCCGCCATGCTCACTGTCAGCTGGCGTGTTTTCTGCACTCCATGGAGCTGGGCCAGGGTGTAGGGTAGTGTTATGATCTGTGGTGCCACACTCTGAACATTTTACAGTCACCTTGCAATCCTTGGCGAGATGAGTGGTGGATGAGCAGCACTTGTAGCAGATACCGTTCTCTTTTAGGAGGCTTCTGAGATCTGGCATAGATTTTCCTCTGAAGGCTATGCATTTCAGGTGAGGATGAGGTTTCTGATGGAGCGGGCACTGCTTGTTAGGGTCCTGCACCTTAGTCTCTGATTGGGAGCAGCCAGCAGACCTGTAATTGGAACTTGGAGAAGAAACATAAGTCTTGTGCACTGCCACAGATGTTCTGCGTGGGTTTGCAGCTGGTGATGGTGTGGCATATGACATTGCAAAATCAAAGCTGGGATCATTTCTGATTGTCGCTTGTTTGTGTATAAAGTCTACAGAAATGTAGAAGGGAGGGAATGTAACACTGTGTTTGCATTTGTACGTGGAACCATGTGTGAGCCACCTCTCTTGTAGATTGTAGGGCAACTTTTGGACTATAGGGTTAACACCTTTGGCTGTGTCAAGGAATGCAAGTCCTTTTAGGTCACCTTCACATTTGGCAACTAGGACTTCCTTTATCAGGTCACTTAGTTCTCTAAGTTTCTGGAGACCTTTGTTAGATATTTTAGAAAAGTCATTGATTCTTTTGAACAAGGTTCTCTCTATTACCTCTGCTGAGCCATAACACTCATCCAGCCTCTTCCAGATCTTTTGAGGCCAATTTGTGTTTGGTTTATATTAATGTCTCTGATCCTTATTGCCTGTTTGATTGACTCTTCTCCCAGGTATTTGACTAAGAGGTCTATATCTTCCCTGTGTTGTAGCCCAAAGTCTCTAGTGATGCTTTGGAAGGAAGCTTTCCAAGCTCTGTAACCTTCAGCTTGGTCAGTGAATTTCTTGAGTCCCTTGGCAACCAGTTCACGTCGTGTGAAGAACTTAGCAAATTCTGTTGTGAACCAGTTGTCAGCAGAGTATACTGGTGATGGGTCACCCTGATAGTGATGTGAGGTGTGTTCATACCTGTTAGTATCCTCAGGATGGCGCCAGCCGGTGTCATATTGCTTCGGTCTGACGTGCGGTGTGTCAGCAAGGTGATTCACATTGGTTACCTGGTGAGGGGCAAGGTAGTCATTAGCTGAATTGTTTTGCTTCACGTTTTCCTGGAGCTAAGCATCATGATGACTCTTACGCCCTTCACTGGATGTGTAGTGTTCTTGGTTATAATTTGGATCAGGAAGTTCATTAATATACTGAGATGTGCGTTGTGGCGAATCTTGCAGTGGCAACTTCAGACTTGATGTACTGCTTCGGCTATGCAGCTCAGTGTTTTGCGTGGCTTCTAGCGATTCTGCCTCAGCTAGGGCTGCGGCAGCTTCTCTTTTTACTGCTAGTCTCTCTAAGGCGGCATCCACACATGCCTTCTCTAACTGCGTCTTTCTCTCTTGCTCATCTCTTTCTAAGCGTAACTGTATGTGTGACCTTTTCTCTTGGTCTTCTATGTTTGCTTTCTCTAATTTAAGTTGCCTCTCTTCTTCAGCATAGCTTGCTCGCATTTTGGCGGCTTCAGCATTTGCGCATGCAATGGCGACCGCGCTGCAGATGGATATAGTCTTTGAGGAGACAGATATAACAGATTTTGTCCTGTGTGATTTGTGGGACACGGTGTCTTGGAGGAATGCTTGGCTGTGCAGAGATTGCTGTAGCTGTATTAGTCTCTGTGTTGCCGGTAACTTGAATCTCACTAGGTGGGTGGCTGCAGTTTCACTAGTTCCTGCAAGCTGGATGGAAGTCAGTCTTTTCCCTGAATTCCACTAGCTTAACATCTTAATCTTCAGAGTCATCATTTCCAGGTTAATAGAACATGCAAAGCTTCATGAATATTTACATAGGGGCCTTGGGGCATAAATACATATCGATATAATCATATATGAAAGATACGTAGACATTCTTTATTCTTCATTTGAAATTGCACTGAATATGATTTCAATTTCTACAGCAAACGCTAATACATACGTAGAATACCTTGACCTGATATGATCTGAAGGTAAAAGAGTGATTACAATTTTTTTCTTAAGCCTGTAGAAAGCAACAGTATTCGGCATTACAAAAGTTCCCACTTCTGAGCTAATACATTCAACACTAATTGTTACTCACAATAACAATATGCAATTCGTAATATTCGTTACTCAGAGAGTAATTTGGTATTCACCTGGGTATACTCAAGTGACCCGCCCAGCATGTTTGGCTCTTTATTTGCAGCCAATGAACATGCTGGGCTTGCT
Organism: Dendrobates tinctorius; assembly: GCF_039654945.1. Classification (NCBI taxonomy): domain Eukaryota; kingdom Metazoa; phylum Chordata; class Amphibia; order Anura; family Dendrobatidae; genus Dendrobates; species Dendrobates tinctorius. The sequence continues at coordinate 22,482,847 of NW_027361728.1, read as the reverse complement.
TGCTAATCACAGTAATGTCAGTGCTATCTTTGGGGTGGCATTACTGTGATTGGCTGGCTTTACAGCTTCATAGGGGATATTTAATCCCTACTGGCACCATCTTGCGCACATCGCAGCTGGAAACTGCATAAGGAGAGTGTAGTGTGAGCGTAGGGAAAGTAAAAGGAGCGTATGAGAAGATTTTGTGATTCCAAAAAGCACTTTTAAGAGCTCATGAGGGTGAAGATTAGTTCTTTGCTAGGTGGAGATAGCTCAGGGAGAGTTTTTATACTAGGGAGAGTGGAAGGGAGGCAACTTGGTGTTATCACATCATCATTGCAAATACATGGGGCAGATATCTGCTAGTTTGCATTGTGTTGTGTAGTTTAGGATTAGGAACAGACTGTGGGATTAGGAAGAGATAGGCAGGGTTTCATCCACTACCATAATATGCAAAGCAGCTCTTTATAAAGCCAAATAATATGTAGTACCAGCATAAGCTAAACCAATTTTTTTTGGAGCTAAATAATATTACTGATTACCAGCATATAAAAATCCTTTTTTACAGCTAAATATTATTACTCAGTGCCTGCATATAGTAACATCCTTTTTAAAAGCTACCGTAATTGCTAAATAATTTTCCTAGCCAGTTGCGAAAAATAGCTAATATTTATCTAGTTGTGCGACTGGCGCAAAACTTGCTGAGTTATGGAAACCTCACTTTTTACCAGTAATTTCCCTGTGTCTGCTGTTGGTATGTCTCATAAAGGCGATCTAAAAAATAAAAAAAATTCTATTGGTTAAATAAATAGCATATTTTTATCTAGCAGTTGTGGCGCAATCCATGCAGAGATATGCAAATGTCACAATTTATCAGTTGCAATAATTTTCCTTAGTCTGCTGTTGCTGTGTGTCAGCAAGGCGACATAAAAAATACTAATTTTCCATTGGTTAAATAAATGACATATCTTTATCTAGCAGTTGTGCGACTGGCGCAATTCGTGTTGATGTAAGGGGATGAAGGATGATGTTCCCTTGGCTTTTCCTCCCTAACAGGTCCTGATACTGTCTGTCTTATTATTATTGTTTACATGTATTATTGCCTACCAATAATGATACTGCTACACTCTTAGTGGGTCGCCCTCCCAGGGCTGTGGGGTACTCGGTACCAGGCCAGTCTCTCAGAGGGGGATGTCACAGCAACGGTGACCCGGTCCGTGGCCCTGGGCGCCCATGTAAAAGGGATGAAGTGATGGAATAAAGTTTATGAGTGAATGATTCGTGACGCCACGTGGTGTTCGGTAATGAAGATGTTAAGCCGACGCTGCGGACAGATCCGCTGGGATAGATGGTGTGGTGCAGCTATGATGTTGTGGCCCTCCACAGGTAGGGCAGTAATCCCAGGGCAGTGAGGATAGGTGTTGAGGAAGAGGGTGCAGTGCCTGGCACAGAGATGTAGCAGTGCTGAGGGCGTTGGTGGAAGAAGGCAAGGACACAACAGGGTGCAGTTTCTTTACCTTTACTTTGCTTGGCAAATGCAGTCCAGGGTCCAGATTACAGATGGCACAGGAGCTGGCTAGCCTGGAAGCAACTCAGGAATCTCTCTATGCAGATGGGTTGTGTAGTCTCCTTCCTAGCACTTATGGTGAAGTACTCACAGTACTGAGTTACACCAGAGTTCCTCCTGCTTATTCTCTTTAGAACCCCCTCGTATGACAGACAACTGTAGCCTTCCTCTTGTGGCTCACACGTCGCTGTTATGCCTCCAAGTCTTATGTGGGAATAGAGCATTTACAGCTTCCTATTCCTCCGGTTTCTGTTGCAGGACCATCAGTGTCCATACAGCCTTGGAGACCGGGCTCCAGATCATGCGCTAAAGCTGGGAATGAGCCTGAACTCTCTGCTCAATCTCCCAGCTCTTCTCCTCATGTCCACACACGTTGCCCTCCTCACACGAACTCCCAATTTCCCTTCCTGGCCCTCAGAGAGTAGCTCTTCCCCCAGTTTTGGTGCAGAGCTCCCTCTGCTGGCCTGGAGTGGGAACTGTGTTGTGTTTACCTGACAGAAAGACCCTTCATTGCTTCCAAGCATGACATCACATTCCCTAGGAGGAAGGCAATGCCATAGTGGCGACCATACTCCTGGGGGCGCCACATTAGTGTATTACCATTTCTTGTAAATATGTATTGTGTATGTTGTTGTAAAGTATGTTTTATTTGTACTAGTATTAGGGATAGTGTTCTTCTTGTGTGTGCCACTAGATGGGGGACATATTAGTGCACACAGTTCCTAGGTAGAATATAAAGTAAGTACATGGTTAATTATAGGAGGTGCTGCTGCATATAAGGTTGTGTATAGTTTTAGTAGGGGGAGAGGACTTGGGATGCCCGAACCGTCCACACTGGCTATAGGCCCAGGATGCCACAGCGGTCACGTAACTAGAAGCTAAGTGTGCCTCAGCCATCCACAGCTACAGTAAAGGAAAATCAGCGGGCTAGAACAGAATGAGAAGAAGAAAAGAGTTAATGATGTTGCATGTGTGACTGCTGTGCCCCTGAAAAAGGACAAGGAAAAGGTGCAAGTGGTTACTGTATTTAGAGAATTGCAAGAAGAAGATTTTGTGAATATTAATGAAACACCGGATTTGACTGCTAAACATTCTGTGACAACACCAGACTTGACTACCAAGTTGGACTTCGCTTATATTGTGAGGAAGTCTGACACCATTATTGCGACTAAGATGGCGACAGTGGAATTGGTGGGAAATAGCGACGAAGAAGGAGACAACAACAAGGACCTCACCCTTCGTGGGTGTAGCTGCCCCAAAAAGACACCAAAGTTTATCTGTCAATGTCCCTCGGTCCACCCCTGGTGTGTGAGGATGAAGAGAAGAAGACCTCGCCATCTCCTACAGAACAGCAGTAAATGGGTGGAGTTGTCAGAAGCGACCGCACCTGGAAATGGGTGAGGCCCAGAAGAGAACCTCGAGTGTGGCTGTGCAGGGTATTTGTGGACCGGCAGCAATGGAACACTCCTGAACCAAGAGCTGCCGAAGCGTGGGCCACATGGAGTTTAGGAGGCGGCAGGGAGACCCAAGGACTCGACCCGGTAAAACCTGGGAAGAAAGGGTGGAGGTCCCAGCCCGGCTGCCTTCGGAGTTGCAGTGGACGCAGGATCGGCAGACGGCGAAGACATTTCACCGCCGATCAGAAGTAGTGTTTGCTGCACTGTTAGAATTTCGGATAACTAGAGGCGGAAGACCTATGAAGACTCAGACGTCAAGGTTAGATTTCAGAAAGGCAGATTTTAAGGGATTCAGAAAGAGAATTGGAGGGATCCAATGGCTGGATATCCTTAAAGACAAAAATGTCCAGGAAGGATGGGAAATCTTGAAAAATGAAATTCTCAAAGCACAGTTGTTAACAATTCCGAAAAGAGGGAAGAATAGGAAGCATTTAAGGAAACCAGGATGGATGAACACAGAACTTAAGCACATGCTAAAAAGGAAGAAAAAAATGTTTATAAAATGGAAAGAGGGAGGTATATCTAAAGAAGAATATAATGCTGTCTGCAGAACCTGCAGGGCAAAAATCAGATTACTAAAGCTGAAAATGAATTGAGGCTTGCAAGAGATGTCAAAAGCAATAATAAAGGATTTTGGGGATATGTCAAAAGTAAAAGAAAAGTCAAAGATGCTATAGGATTTTTACAGGATGAAAATGATGAAATGGTAAGACAGGATGTTGAGAAGGCTGAACTTTTAAATTCCTATTTTGCATCTGTTTTCTCTCAGAAAGGAAATGTAACATCAACTGTTATTCACTGTCCTATTAAGGGAATAGAAGAATCCAGGATATCTATAAACAGAAAGATAGTGAGGAAACACTTAGCTAACCTAAATGAATTCAAGTCTCCAGGTCCAGATGAATTACACCCCAGAGTACTGAAGGAGATAGCAGAAGAAATTTTTGAACCCCTCTCCATAATCTTTGAAAATTCTTGGAGAACAGGAGAAGTGCCAGAAGACTGGAGAAGAGCAAATGTTGTTCCTATCTTCAAAAAGGGGAAGAAGGTGGACCCAGGCAACTATAGGCCGGTGAGTCTGACTTCTATACCAGGAAAGATCTTTGAACAAATTATTAAACAACATGTATGTCAATACCTGGATAAGAATGAAGTGATTAAACAGAGTCAGCATGGGTCTGTAACTAATAAGTCATGTCAGACTAACTTAATTTCCTTCTATGACGGTATCACTGATTGGGTGGATCAAGGAAATGCTGTAGATATAGTATATCTTGACTTCAGCAAAGCATTTGACAAAGTCTCTCATACAATCCTTATTGAAAAAATGACTAAGTATGGAATGGACAAGGCAACTGTTAGGTGGATTCATAACTGGCTTAGTGATCGGACCCAAAGAGTGGTCGTAAATGGCTGCACATCCAGTTGGAAGAATGTCTCAAGTGGGGTACCACAGGGCTCTGTCCTGGGCCCTGTATTGTTCAACATCTTTATCAACGATTTAGATGAAGGAATTGAGGGTAAACTGATTAAATTTGCTGATGACACAAAGCTAGGAGGGATAGCTAATACTAGAGAAGAGAGAGGATTCAAAAAGATTTAAATAAACTGGAGAAGTGGGCAGCAACTAACAGAATGGTTTTTAACAGGGAGAAATGCAAAGTACTACATCTGGGCAATAAAAATGAAAAAAGCATATACAGAATGGGAGGAATAGGGCTAAGTGACAGCACATGTGAAAAAGACTTGGGTATACTAATAGATCACAGACTGAATATGAGTCAACAGTGTGATGCAGCAGCAAAAAAGGCAAATGCAATTCTAGGATGTATTAACAGAAGCATACAGTCTAGATCACGTGAAGTCATTATTTCCCTCTACTCCTCTTTGGTCAGACCTCATCTGGAATATTGTGTCCAGTTTTGGGCACCACATTTTAAAAAAGACATCAACAAACTGGAGCAAGTTCAGAAAAGAGCGACCAGAATGGTGACCGGTCTGCAAACCCTGTCTTATGAGGAAAGGTTGCAGGATTTGGGAATGTTTAGTTTGCAAAAGAGAAGACTGAGAGGAGACTTAATAGCTGTCTACAAATATCTAAAGGGCTGTCACATTGTAGAAGGATCAACTTTATTCTCATTTGCACAAGGAAAGACTAGAAGCAATGGGATGAAACTGAATGGGAGGAGACACAGATTAGATATTTGAAAAAACTTCTTGACAGAGTGATAAATGAGTGGAACAGGCTGCCACGAGAAGTGGTGAGTTCTCCTTCAATGGAAGTCTTCAAACAGAGGCTGGACAGACATCTGACTGGGATGATTTAGCGAATCCTGCTTTGAGCAGGGGGTTGGACCAGATGGCCCAGGAGGTCCCTTCCAACTCTACGATTCTATGATTCTATGATCTTCTGTGGAGAAGGCCTCTCCACGTCCATTGGAGGCGGAACCATCGGCACAACATCAGACAGAGGAACTCTGTAGACCTGAACCTTTGTTGTTAGTTCAGCCATCTGTCTTTTGACAGCGTGGGAACAGCGGCTCTCTGACTGATTTCACCGCCGATCAGAAGTAGTGTTTGCTGCACTGTCAAGCACACAACAGCGGGACAAAGACCCGGTGATTGGACAGCTGAGCCCAAACACTATCACGGACTTTCAACACTATCACGGACTTTCTGGGGAAGTCCGTATTCTGTGTCCGTGCTCGAACTGTAGGTGTTAAGTACAAACGCCGAACTTTACTGTTCAGGTTCGCCCATCTCCACTGATATTATATCAGCATTAAAAATAATGTAAAATATTAGATTCAAGTGTCAAATATGTGGCCAAAAAGTTACTACCTTTGGCAAATATCTTTTATACTGCAGCCAGTATTCACAAAATTCAGAACCCATTGGCACTTGTTTGTGCTTTATAAGGTGTTTTAAATGTGGTTTATCATGCTGCAGGTTATGCACCTAAATTAAACTATGAGTTACTCATCCTTTTCCAGCAAAAAAGAATTTCCTATAAAATCATTGATCAACTGTAACACAACTCATGTGGTATATTTGATGGAGTGCCAGTTGTCTAATTCACAATCCATTGGTTATGCTACATGAAACTTGAAGAGCAGAATATCGGAACATATGAATGGGGCACAATCTAAGCCAAATCCCCAACAGATTAAATGTTGCCTTTCTGGGATATCTCACCATTTTCTAGAAAAAAATCATGCAGATGATCTATCTTACCTGACGATATGTGGTTTTGAAAGTGGAGACCCCTAAAAAACTGATGCCATGAGGAATTCATACAGATCGCATACGGACCACCATAAGGAAGAAAATCATTCATTTTTAGGGGATATAAAACAGATGATTTGTTTACGCTTGTGAGAAAAAAACTTTTTTTTAAGGTTGTACTAATATACAAAAAAAACAGTTGTATGCTTATTAGTATTTAAATTTCAACTTTCCCTGGAACAGAAGATTGCAGCTTTGGGTCTGTTTATTTCCATTGTTCTCCCACTGCTGCTCTGAAGTCAGGTTGAGTTTAGCCAAATAAAAGCCTTCATTCAAAAATGTCATGTATATTTTTAGTATAAAGGATAATGCAGGAGAAATTATTCTAATTAAAGCAGATACCCTGCATGTGAATTTTGTAGCAAAATCTGATTTTTAACAATGGGCTGTAATCCTTTCCAAATTCAATCACACCTAAAATTATTGTGTGCTCCAGCAGCCCCTGCCTATTCTACATAACACTGTCTAATCACATTCTAAAGCCTTTTTAGTGTTTTTCCTTTTCACACAGAGATTGAAAAAGGAGATGTCCTTAAAATCTATTTTTATTAATCTCATAAGCATTAGAGTGTAGGCAGGGTTAGGATACGATTTCAGGATATAATAGAAAACCAGCTTGGAAAAAAAGGCTATTTAGGAAGACGAACACTCTGTAATCTCTAGTACTTTCGTGCTAGAAAAGTTAAGTCTCGGGTTTTTATCTATTACATTGAAAATATTTCACCATTTTAAATTCAAGAGTAAATCTTTCCAGGAGGTCTGCTTTGTTTTCTGGGTGTTTTATATTGTCATTTAGTGAAATTTACTATTGGCTTTTAGAGAGCGTGAGAAGCTTAAGCCTAAGAAGGCATATTTCCATTACAGACATTTATGGGACATAAAACAAGATATTTGTCTAGAAAAAAATCTAAACATTCATTAAATCTGTTAACATGTCCAATATATTGCCATTCTTGTGCAAGAACTGGTAATTTAACTTGGCCTTGAATATATTGGTACCGATTTTTGGTTTTATATGATGCAAATCCAACATCTTTTCAGTACAGACACGGTAATTTGGATGTGCTATGTTCTTTTCATGAATACGTTGTGTAGCAAAGTCAGGTATGCTAGTGCTAGATCTCAGCTCTACAGGCTCGGATTTGCATCTGGCTGGCTCTGCATTTAACCAAGCTAGGTGTTCACCTTAGGCAGTCAGCTGGGGGAAGGTGACCAGAGTGGATTTTATGGGAGCTAGGAAGTGAGACAGGCCAGAATCTCTCTCGCTGAGAAGAGACTGCACAGGCCGTGTACAAAAAACTGCAAGTATCGCTGGTTTCTATGGACAATAGCCGTTGTGTTTGACCACACTGGGACTAGCTCAGCTGTATATGATTTTCCAGGGTCTATATTTTATGTGGTTAGCACTAGAGATGAGCAAATTTGTTTGGATTCGGTTTCGAATATGATTGGAATCGAATATTGTTTTTGCAATATTCGTCGAACACAGGCGAACGTCATTAGAGTCAATGGGAATAGAAATTACCGAATATGTTTGGAACTGAACATAGGACATACATTCGGCACGAATAGTGTTCGATTATGGCCCGAATATGTTAAAATCAGATTTGGGGACAAAATCTGAGCAAATTCGCTCATCTCTAGTTAGCACGTGGACTAAGCTAGGGATTTTGTGTTTATGGTTTTGTTTTGATGACGTCCCATTTTTTTAAGCCAAAAAACTACATTGCCTGTGTTAAAAAATAAGTACAGCCTACATGAGTGCAAATCGTTACAATTGTAAGTAAAAAGTGCATACCTGCTATATTTTGTAAAGTGCTGTTAGACAAAGCGCACAACATACTAACCCCTTGCACCTGAGGTAAAAAGCACCACTCCAGTGTTTCTGTTTTTTTTTTTATTTATTTCAGCATTAGAATGGCCTCTCATAGACTTACTGTACATTGAGTTGTGACCTCCGGCAAATACTGGAGAGATCCAGAAGGCCACAAACTGCTGGAGTGATAAAGCATGAAAACGGTGGCTGGTAAGTAACAGACTAGGGGCAGGGAACTTAGATTAGTAGCACCACTCCAGTGCTGCAATTAAAAAAACACTGGAGTGGTGCTTTAACATATGCTGTCCTAAACTATATAGTGAACATGTTTGGATTGGGGTGCAAAAAATTGTGATTAAGGATATAAATGAAATATGTATGTTTTAAATGTGTCATCATGAAAATGATAATTACCTGTGACCTAATGAAAATAACCTATTGACCTAAATGGTTTAATGTACATTTTTTTTTAAATGTGGATAATGTTTTTTTTATTTTCCATATCACAACATAAAAAAAAATCTTGTATTCTTGAAAATTTTACTCTGGCCACAAAGCATAATATTAGCTTTAAATTAAGTATGCATAACAGGCAGGATTAAAATTAAGGGGGCAGACATAAGGCCCCGTCACACATTTTGTGTGATTTTGTGACACATCAGCGATCTCACCAGCGAGATCGCTGTATGTGACGGGGATCAGCGACCGGCCCCCCCGCTGGTTGTCGCTGATCGTCCTCGAACATCCCGGGCTGTTTTTTGATAGCTGGTCTCCCGCTACCCAGCGCACATCGCTGCGTGTGGCAGCGAGAGACCAGCGATCATCGGGTATCCAGGAGCCGCAGCTCCTGGATGCCCGCTGTTTACCTTGGAAACCGACGTACACGCTGGTTTCCAAGGTAAACAGCGGGTATCCAGGAGTCGCGCGGCTCCTAGTTACCCGATGTTTACTTCGGAAACCAGCGTGTACACCGGTTTCCAAGGTAAACAGCAGGTATCCAGGACCTGAGGCTCTAGGATACCCGACGTTTACATTAGAAACCAGCGTCCAGCATCGCTGGTCCTGATCGCTGGGGCTGTCTATGTGACAGCTCACCAGCGATCAGCCTAGCGATGTCCCAGCGATCCCATCATGTCGGATCGTTGGTGGGATCACTGGGACATCGTTATGTGTAACGGGGGCTATACCGCATGTGCAGCAGAGCCCAGTGGCACGCCAGGTTGCTCAGATGCTACTGTGATTCCATTGTGATCATTCCACTTTGTTCTTCTCCAGCTCAGTAATTGGATGAACTCCAATTCAGTGCTTTTAAACTCACAACTAGAGTTGAGCGACTTTGGTCGGATCGGGTCTCATGAAACAAAATTTGTTTCAGATGAAACTGGTCCGACTAGGGCAAAAAAAAGTCGGAGTTTCATCCGAAACCCGACCCCAATGCAAGTCAATGGGAAATAAAAGTCGGCATTGAGTGGATTCCTGTCTTACTGGGATCACCATCCTTGTGACCAGGGCACTCCCGACAGTCCAGACTCTCAGAAGGAATGGTAGCTTCCTGAATCAGTGCCATCACAGACTCTGCACATATGGCCTCTCCATATGCTCTTCAGGAAGTCTACTCCTAGGACCCTCCAACACACAGGCCTTCAGGTCCAAGGCCTCTCCATGTGCTATTCAAGAAGTTAGGACCTTTCAAAACACAGGCCTTCCAGGACCTTGCACCACAGACCATTAAGGTCCATACACTCTGACCATGTGACCCAACCATCGTCTCACTAGGTAGCTGTAGCCACCCCCACAAGTGGGCAGTGTATGTGTGATTAGTCATTCCTGCCCAGCTCTCCAAATAACCCTGTAAGCACCCCCTAGTAAACTAAACAAACCACTTGTGGAACTACAATACAAGTCCCAGAACAACAACATTTTGGGCTTACAGTGCAGACTTCCTCTGTGACACATACCAGCCATTTACAGTATTGCCGGTCCCTGTCTCACCATCACGGTTACGCCTCCATGCGTTTCATGAGGAGCACATACAGCGGCCCCTAGCTGTAACAGGGATCACTGCCTCACAATATCTTATTTATGCTTGTATACACATGTATAATAACTATATGCATTCTTAATATGTAAATGTACATGTGTTATGTATTAACAGGCCCAAATTTTATTATATTTAGCCTAATGTGAATATACTTGTAAATGTGCAAGTGTTTCCATGGGTTTAGACTGATGAATGAGGGGACCCAGACAAAAGTCTTGACATCACTGTCAAAGTCCATCCCTGCAATGAAAGGTAACACAAATACAGTCATATGTTAAAGTTTGGGCACCCCTATTAATGTTACCCTTTTTTCTTTATAACAATTTTGGTTTTTGCAACAGCTATTTCAGTTTCATATATCTAATAACTGATGGACTCAGTTATATTTCTGGATTCAAATGAGGATTATTGTACTAACAGAAAATGTGCAATCTGCATTTAAACAAAATTTGACCGATGCAAAAGTATGGGCACCTCAACATAAAAGTGACATTAATATTTCGTAGATCCTCCTTTTGCAAAAATAACAGCCTCTAGTCGCTTCCTGTAGCTATTAATGAGTTCCTGGATCCTGGATGAAGGTATTTGTGACCATTCCTGTTTACAAAACAATTCCAGTTCAGTTAAGTTTGATGGTCGCCGAGCATGGACAGCTCGCTTCAAACCATCCCACAGATGTTCAATGATATTCAGGTCTGGGGACTGGGATGGCCATTCCAGAACATTGTAATTGTTCCTCTGCATGAATGCCTGAGTAGATTTGGAGTGGTGTTTTGGATCATTGTCTTGCTGAAATATCCATCCCCTGCGTAACTTCAACTTCGTCACTGATTCTTGCACATTATTGTCAAGAATCTGCTGATACTGAGTTGAATCCATGCGACCCTCAACTTCAACAAGATTCCCGATGCCGGCATTGGCCACACAGCCCCAAAGCATGATGGAACCTCCACCAAATTTTATTGTGGGTAGCAAGTGTTTTTCTTGGAATGCTGTGTTTTTTAGCCTCCATGCATAACGCCTTTTTGTATGACCAAACAACTCAATCTTTGTTTCATCAGTCCACAGGACCTTCTTCCAAAATGCAACTGGCTTGTCCAAATGTGCTTTTGCATACCTCAGGCGACTCTGCTTGTGGCGTGCTTGCAGAAACGGCTTCTTTCGCATCACTCTCCCATACAGCTTCTCCTTGTGCAAAGTGCACTGTATTGTTGACCGATGCACAGTGACACCATCTGCAGCAAGATGATGCTGCAGGTCTTTGGAGGTGGTCTTTGGATTGTCCTTGACTGTTCTCACCATTCTTTTTCTCTGCCTTTCTGATATTTTTCTTGGCCTGCCACTTCTGGGCTTAACAAGAACTGTACCTGTGTTCTTCCATTTCCATACTATGTTCCTCACAGTGGAAACTGACAGGGTAAATCTCTGAGACAACTTTTTGTATCCTTCCCCTGAAAAGCTATGTTGAATAATCTTTGCTTTCAGATCATTTGAGAGTTGTTTTGAGGAGCCCATGATGCCACTCTTCATAGGAGAATCAAATAGGAGAACTACTTGCAAGTGGCCACCTTAAATACCTTTTCTCATGATTTGATACACCTGGCTATGAAGTTCAAAGCTCAATGAGGTTACAAAACCAATTTAGTGCTTCAGGAAGTCAGTAAAAAGTAGTTAGGAGTGTTCAAATCAAGAAAATGATAAGGGTGTCCATACTTTTGCACCGGTCAAATTTTGTTTAAATGCAGATTGCACATTTTCTGTTAGTACAGTAAACCTCATTTGAATCCAGAAATATAACTGAGTCCATCAGTTATTAGATATATGAAACTGAAATAGCTGTTGCAAAAACCAAAATTGTTATCAAGAAAAAAGGTTAACATTAATAGGGGTGCCCAAACTTTAACATATGACTGTATAAAGCAAAGCACATCCACACCATTCACAACATGGGTTGTTCACAGCTCAACTTCACCTCTTCACTGCATAATGATCTCAGCACAGGTCACGTATTTAGACGATATAGAGCTATCTACTGCATATCTATAATTGCCTGTTACTAGCAGTACATGCAAGATAGCTCCCTTCGTAATCCTGTATAGAAAATTGTATAAAGATAATATGCAATTATATAAAGAAATTTACCATTCAAAAATAAAAGTAGATTAGAAAAAAAGAATGTGTTTCACAAGCTACTTTTAATTACTAAAATGTAATGGGGATCCATTCCTAACACAACCAGGAGTCTTTGGAGTTCCTTTTAGCTCTGCTAACCCTAATTCTATTATTGTAGCTGGTAACATTGATGAAGTCATTAAATTGTGTAACATCAATGCTGTTCCAGTCTGTTCTAAAAGCTGTGTTTTAACCGAATTTTTTACTTCATTTTACTATACCTGATAAATTAAACTGACCCTGACAAGTCTTTTATAAAACCTGTGATATCCATTACTCCAAAACTACTAGTCACATGACAATATTTTTAGTCCAAGTGCTTTACTAGGAGAAACAGACAGCATTCAGACCAAAGTTATTCAATGGGGCTGTTCAGATAACCACTTTTTAACACACATCTTATGTCAGTGTACACCACTAATTTCTTCCATATTTCAGATTAGACTTTCCTATTCAAATTTATTGGTGCTTAAAAAAAATCCAGATGGATAAACCATATAGCTTCCAACATTTATGGTATATTGCAATTACAGAGGCTTCTCAGAAAATTAGAATGTCATCAAAAAGTTAATTTATTTCCATAGAAAAGAAAGTAGATAGGCACAATCCATCCCGTGCAAAGAATATCCTTTATTAATAAAGGATATTCTTTGCACGGGACGGATTGTGCCTATCCACTTTCTTTTCTCTGGATATACAGACTATTTTCCTTGGAAATGGCACCCGTATTCCCTGATGTGTGTGCAGCTTCATTAACCCGAGGTCATACACCTGTGCCTTTGTCCTGCTTTTTTTCTTCTATGGTAGTTAATTTATTTCAGTTCTTCAATAGAAAAAGTGAAACTCATATATTATATATAGTCATTATAAACAGAGTGATCTATTTCAAGTGTTTATTTCTGTTAATGTTGATGATTATGGCTTACAGCCAATGAAAACCCAAAAGTCATTATCTAAGTTAATTAGAATACTTTATAACACCAGCTTGAAAAATTATTTTAAAATCCAAAATGTTGGCCTACTGAAATGTATGTTCAGTAAATACACTCAATACTTCGTCGGGGCTCCTTTGGCATCAATTACTGCATCAATACAGCGTGGCATGGAGCCGATCAACCTGTGGCACTGCTGAGGTGTTATGGAAGCCTAGGTTACTTTGATAGCAGCCTTCAGATCATATGCATAGTTGGGTCTGGTGTCTCTCATTTCCTTTTGACAATATCCCATAGATTCTCTATGGGGTTACGGTCAGGTGCATTTGCTGGTCAATCTAGCACAGTGATACTGTTGTTTTTAAACCAGGTATTGGTACTTTTGGCAGTGTGGACAGGTGCCAAATCCTGCTGAAGAATGAAATTTCCATCTTCAAAAAGCTTGCTGGCAGAGGGAAGCATGAAGTGCTCTAAAATTTCTTGGTAGGTGGTTGCACTGACTTTGGTCTTGATAAAACACAATGGACCTACACCAGCAGATGGCATGGCTCCCCTAACCATCACTGATTGTGGAAACTTCACACTAGACCTCAAGCAGCTTGGACTGTGCCTCTCCACTCTTCCTCCAGACTCTGGGACCTTGATTTCCAAATGAAATGCAAAATTTACTTTCAACTGAAAACAACACTTTGAAACACTGAGCAACTGTCCAGTTCTTTTTCTCCTTGGACCAGGTAAGATGCTTCTGTCATTGTCTATTGGTCATGAGTGGCTTGACACAAAGAATGTGACACTTGTTGAACATGTCCTGGGTACGGCTGTGTGTGGTGGCTCCCTAAGCAATGACTCCAGCAGCAGTCCACTCCTTGTGAATCTACCCCAAATTTTTGAATGGCCTTTTCTTAGGAATCCTTTCAAGGCTGTGGTTTTCCGGGTTGCTTGTGCACCTTTTTCTACCGCACTTTTTCCTTCCACTCAACTTTCCATTAATATACTTGGATACAGCACTCTGAACAGCCAACTACTTTAGCAATGACCTTTTGTGGCTTACCCTCCATGGGGAGTGTGTTAATGACTGCCTCCTGGACATCTGTCAAGTCAGCAGTCTTCCCCATGATTGTGGAGCCTACTAAAACAGACTAAGGGACCTTTTTAAACCCTTAGGAAGCATTTCCACGTATTTTTTTGTAATTCTAAATTACTCAGCTAATGACTTTTGGGTTTCCATTGGTTGTAAGCTATAATCATCAACATTAACAGAAATAAACACTTCAAATAGATCACTCTGTTTGTAATGACTCTATATAATATATGAGTTTCACTTTTTGTATTGAAGAACTGAAATAAATTAACTTTTTGATGATATTCTAATTTTGTGAGAAGCACCTGTATTAGCATAGGAAACTGTTTTTAGTCTTCTACATTTTTTTTCACCGCTATTGTGTAAAATACAGATGTCTTACAAATGTCAATATAGATGGAGAATTGTCATTTTTTTGGTATGAAAATTAGCCAAACAAGCTGTATCAATAGCTTAACAAATGGTCTGAATAATGAGATGTGTCTTTCAGTGATGAAATATCTAACTATATCACATCAGTTATATTCTGCAAAACATACATGAGAAATGGGAAGCCTTTTATGAATTCTTCTGGCAACTGTTTCAAGAGTTTGATCTTACATGGTACCTTCATCAGAGACTAACATGCATCCTCTGATGTCAGTGTTTTTTCCTGCTTCTTTTCTTTGATTTCAATATCCGGCCTCTGAGATCTCAGCAGTGTTTCAAGATACAGAGAAACTCAAAGCTAAAGCTTGTCTTTATTTGCTACACAATCCTCCCAGTCTCTTCTTAGCTAGGCTGAATTCACGCTTCAGTTTTCTTCTCATAAGCAAAAAAAATAAAGCAGAACAATTTACATCCATGTACTGGATCAGATTTTTATCTCTTTTTTGGTCAATGGTCCATTTTTGCCATTAGTGTGTCAGTTGTATTCAAAATAAATCATGGAAGTTTCCCAAGTTTTTACAACAGTCAAACAGTGTAAAACAGACAACACAGGGATGCAACGGTGATAGAATACATGAGTTGTTCATTATTCAGCTGACCCATTGGGTGAGTTTGGTCTGCAAATCAGCCAAAAAATGGAGATGTTCTGGTTCTGGTTTCAGTTTTACAAATCCTCAGCCTGTAAAAAGAGGAAGTGTAAAGCCATAGTCTATAATGTGTCTGTGTCACACACCTGTCCCAGGTATCCCATCCTCCATTTCCATCCCCTGGATCTGCTGCCCTTTGCTGTGCTCCGAAATTGGGTTTTGAAGGCTTACCACTGTGGATCGATGACCATCTCTCTAGACCTATTTAAGGCCCATTTAGACACAAATCCGTGTCACAGGGTTGAGATTCTAGTGTTCCTAGTTTGGTTTGCTCCATTACTTGGTCCTTTTTTTTTAACTTGCATTCATCCCTCATGGGTTCCACTTTATCTGTCCTGCTGCTTCTGAGATTCCTGTGTGTGCCAAGTCTTCGCTGCCTGCATGCCTTTCTGTTTGCTGCAGGATCATTCCCTCTGCCCACCCAGACCTAGGGCTGTCTGTTAAAAAAAGGAAAAAGTACAACCACATGCAAAAAGTAAGTGTGAATAGTGCGTTACTGTGCAACTTCTTTTTCCTGTGCTTTCAGTCTTTATCATAAATTGTTTCCAATTCTCAGCTCTATCATTTTTTCGTACAGTCTTCTGCTTCTTGTTCCCTTATCGGGATTGATAAAAAAAGCTGTCTGTGTAGGAATTATATAAAATTAATAAATATCTAGAACTTGTAGTTCAGTGTATCAACCACATAGGATAACCTGTAGACATGAGCAAATGTTTTGAAATTCAAATTCACCATCACCACTGACTTTTCCAAAGAATTTGATTCACCGTGAATCACAGGTACTCCAGTTGCAAGGAAAAGATGTGTATGACACTCTGAGGTCTGTTGAGACTGTATCCACCACTTTTCAAGGTTTTTAACACAAACACAGCCTTAGGGCTCTTTCATATGTCTTGATTTTTCTGGTACTGGAAAAAACAGTATTGGAGATACCTGTGTGCGTGTGTTTAGTACGTGTGACAACCTTGTGTGACCTGTGTGCTGCATTAGCTTCCCATGTACCGGCACATGGGAATCAGCGGTACTGTTCACGCTGTTCCACTGGGTGCTGAAGACTTCTCACATCATTATCCTGATCAGTGCGAGCAGGGGAAAATGTTGAGTGGTATTCAACTGATAACAGCTAGAGAAAGCGTCAACTGATGGGAATATTCATCAGCCGGTGTCTGTGCCTTAAATAAATAATTTTTTTCAAGATAGCATGGGTTTTCCTGTATTTTTGATAACGAGCAAGGCAAAACTGACAGCTGCAGGCCACAACCCTCAGCTGTTAGCTTAAGCAAGAGTGGTTATCAAGAAGATTGGGGTTGCATCTTGGCACCATCCAGGTTGAAAACTACTTATCACAGACATGGATTATGGTGTAAGACAGAACGTTGGACAGATGAGGGATATGGTTGTCTTTTGTTTTATTACAGGAGGCGATGGCTTCAATGGAATGGGCATTAGGTCAATATAACTGTGTTTGTTATTTTTAAATAAAAAATTAAAAGTGTGTGTTGCTATTTTTAGACTGGGGGGCAATATCCATGGCCCGTTACCAGCCTGAGAATACCAGCCCCCAGCTGTCTGCTCAAGCTTGGCTGGTTGTCAGAAATGGGAAGGGACCCCACTGCTGTTTTTGAAATTATTTATTTAATTAAAATAAACAGCATGGGGATCCCTCTATTATTGATAGCTAGCCATTTTAAAGCTGACAGCTGAGGGTTACAGCCCATAGCTTTCAGTTTTGTCTGGGTAGTTATAAAAAAATACAGGGGAACCCACGCCATTTTTTTTTCATATTTATTTAGTTATTGTCATGATCCAGGTTGGATATTACAGAGAAAAAGCACTGGTAACCTTTATTTTCTTTGAGCTGTTTTGCTCAGGTTTGGGTTTTGCCCCGGTGGCCACAAGTGTCATTACACTTGATGTTTTCTGTGCTTAGAGATAGTTTTGCCCCGGTGGCCAGTATGGTCATTGCACTGGTGTTTTTGGTTCGTTTGCCCCCGGTGGTGGTGAGTAGTGTTGAGCATTCCGATACTGCAAATATCGGGTATCGGCCGATATTCGCTGTATCGGAATTCCGATACCGAGTACCGATATTTTTTTCAATACCGGAATCGGAAGTCCCCATAATGCAATGAGCCACTGTTGTGGCTGTGATTGGCTGCTGAAATGATGTCATCATGATGCGCGGTCTGTGCGCATCATGATGCGCGGTCTGTGCGCATCATTATGCGCGGTCTGTGCCGACAGCCGGGGGTCTGTACGGGCCTGCCGGGGGCTTGTGCCAGCTGCCGGGGGTCTGTACGGGCCTGCCGGGGGCTTGTGCCGGCTGCCGGGGGTCTGTACGGGCCTGCCGGGGGCCTGTGCTGGCTGCCGGGGGTCTGTACGGGCCTGCCGGGGGCTTGTGCTGGCTGCCGGGGGTCTGTACGGGCCTGCTGTGGGCTTGTGCCGGCTGCCGGGGGTCTGTACGGGCCTGCCGGGGGCTGGTGCCGGCTGCCGGGGGTCTGTGCGGGCCTGCTGGGGGTCTTGTGTGTGTGTAGGCATCGTCCGATGGGACTACAACTCCCATTGGGCGATGCCTGCTACAATGATAGTGATTGACACATTAGCCAATGATGGGACAGTAGTAGTCCCATCATCCGGCTAATGTGTTGAATGTAAAAAAAAAATATATATATATATATACATACTACATACATACAACATACATACTACATACATACATACTACATACACTCACTGGCCACTTTATTAGGTACACCATGCTAGTAACGGGTTGGACCCCCTTTTGCCTTCAGAACTGCCTCAATTCTTCGTGGCAGAGATTCAACAAGGTGCTGGAAGCATTCCTCAGAGATTTTGGACCATATTGACATGATGGCATCACACAGTTGGCGCAGATTTGTCGGCTGCACATCCCTGATGCGAATCTCCCGTTCCACCACATCCCAAAGATGCTCTATTGGATTGAGATCTGGTGACTGAGGAGGCCATTTGAGTACAGTGAACTCATTGTCATGTTCAAGAAACCAATCTGAGATGATTCGAGCTTTATGACATGGCGCATTATCCTGCTGAAAGTAGCCATCAGATGTTGGGTACATTGTGGTCATAAAGGGATGGACATGGTCAGCAACAATACTCAGGTAGGCTGTGGCGTTGCAACGATGCTCAATTGGTACCAAGGGGCCCAAAGAGTGCCAAGAAAAAATTCCCCACACCATGACACCACCACCACCAGCCTGAACCGTTGATACAAGGCAGGATGGATCCATGCTTTCATGTTGTTTACGCCAAATTCTGACCCTACCATCCGAATGTCGCAGCAGAAATCGAGACTCATCAGACCAGGCAACGTTTTTCCAATCTTCTACTGTCCAATTTCGATGAGCTTGTGCAAATTGTAGCCTCAGTTTCCTGTCCTAAGCTGAGAGGAGTGGTACCCAGTGTGGTCTTCTGCTGCTGTAGCCCATCTGCCTCAAAGTTCGACGCACTGTGCGTTCAGAGATGCTCTTCTGCCTACCTTGGTTGTAACGGGTGGCAATTTGAGTCACTGTTGCCTTTCTATCAGCTCGAACCAGTCTGCCCATTCTCCTCTGACCTCTGGCATCAACAAGGCATTTCCGGCCACAGAACTGCCGCTCACTGGATTTTTTTTCTTTTTCGGACCATTCTCTGTAAACCCTAGAGATGGTTGTGCGTGAAAATCCCAGTAGATCAGCAGTTTCTGAAATACTCAGACCAGCCCTTCTGGCACCAACAATCATGCCACGTTCAAAGGCACTCAAATCACCTTTCTTCCCCATACTGATGCTCGGTTTGAACTGCAGGAGATTGTCTTGACCATGTCTACATGCCTAAATGCACTGAGTTGCCGCCATGTGATTGGCTGATTAGAAATTAAGTCTTAACACACAGTTGGACAGGTGTACCTAATAAAGTGGCCAGTGAGTGTATATACAACATTCATACATAGTACATACATACTACATATATACAACATTCATACAACATACATACTACATATATACAGCATTCATACATACTACATACATACTACATACATACTACATACTGTACATACATACTACATACTACATACTACATACATACTACATATATACTACATTCATACAACATACATACTACATTCGTACATAATTCTTCTAGCTGATTATAGCAGAAAAAAACAACGAGTATTTAGGAAAAAATATATAAACAATTTTATTGAAGTATATTAAAAATATACATAATAAACAGAGTTTCCCACTATGCAGGCTAACAAGGGGTTAATCAAAAATAGACAGTACAGATAATGTGAAATAGCTGAAATCATATACTATCAGCATACAAGCATCCTGAAGTAATTCAATATTAGCATATGTAATGCAAATTTTCAACTTTATGAATAGGCGCTCATTACATAATCAGGCCACGTTTAAAGTGCAAAAAGTGCTTTGTGCAAATGGAACTAATTACTACACTGACAATAAAGTATCATACAATCTTCCAGTGCCGGCAAATAATCTATACAAACTGGATAATACAACTTAGATAAGCCCATTGTGAATGGACAACTATGTACTGCTGCCAGTGCTTAAACTGTGGCCCAAATAGTGATGCATGTAGATAAACTATACACTGTACTTACATCTAATATGTGGTGGAGGATTCCCCAAGCCTGCCGCCCCAACGCGCGTTTCACCGCTTCTTCCTCAGGAGGCGAGGCCTATAGGGGCCTCGGTGTTAGTATTTATAGGAAATGATGTCAAGAATGTTAACAAGCAATCAAAGCTAGGTCATATATGGCGCATGCGCAGATTCAAGACTGTCATCAATCTGGGACTTCCTCCCCGCGCTCATGGAACGCAAGCAACCAGGTGCTGCTTAGCAACCAAAGTCGCCCGCAATTCTCGTCGAGTGCCCAGAGAAATCCCTGACAGAGCCAGTTCTGGGCATGCGCACTAGACCGTTTTAAAAACAAACATTTTAGGTGCCTATAGCCTCCCAAAAAAACGGACTGTGAATGCATAAGTGTGAATGAATGTATGTTGTGATAGTGAATGCTGTAAGCAAAATTAATACTCTATAAGCCAAATGAAAATAACTTATATCCCGTTCATAAAATTATATCCCGTTCATAAAATTAACTATCAGAAAACTATTAAAGTGATAAGAGTTATATCCCATCAATGCATGATGCATTATATTAATACTAGAATAATTGTGAGCAAGACAATTAATGTTGTAAAGTAATATAAATGTATAAGAAATATACATACAAAAAACAATTTTTTAACATACAAACACATTAAAATAAATTATATATCAAATAATGATATTCTAATTATGTGCAAACATATTATATTAATATTTTGCACCGAAAAAAACGTGCTAAACAGTGATAGAACAATCAGTCCATTCTTCTAGATGTGATTTCCCCATTAAAGGAGATCCAAATAAGAAAATTCATTCTTCTCTATCTTCAAATCATGGGGACTCATCCGCAAGATCACATGCACCGTAAATGTACATAGAAAGAAATTACTGTAATAAAGATACAAGTATTAATAAAAATAGACGATAAAAAATAAATAAACACCCAACCTAAAATTACCCATATCCTCTATAGAAAGGACCCAAACCCGTGACTCTCGTTCAAACCCCCAGGGACCATAGAATTATGTCTATAAATCCACCTACTTTCGATTTGCGACAATCTTTTAAACAAATTTCCTCCCCTCATTCCCAACGATACCTGATCAATGGCCATTATCCGGAGACCATTCGTATCCGAATTATGACACTTCTTAAAATGTCGAGGTAGGGTTTTTAGTTGCTCTCCCTCCTCGGATTCTTTTGACCTCTCAATGTCTCGGATATGTTCTCGTATTCGTATTCGCAACTCTCTCGTAGTCATTCCAATATATATTTTGTTACAAGGGCATTTTGCCAAATAAATGACTCCCTTGGAGGAGCACGTCAAGCACTTTCTGATAGTAAATGTTCTAGTTTGATCCGTATTTTGGAATTCTTTTCCTATTATAGTGTTAGCACAAGCCTTACATTTCCTGCAAGGAAAAAAGCCCTGGATATCACCCAAAAAGCCTTTCTGTTCTTTTTTTGATGAAAAATGACTATGGACTAACAAATCCGATAAATTCCTTGACCTCTTAGCAGTCATGCATGGCTTGCTAGATAATGTCTTATTTAAAATTGTATCAGTTAATAGAATTCCCCAATGATTATGAATGACACTAGAGAGTTGTTTCCACTGCTCATTAAAAGGTGTAATCAACCTGAGTGTTTTACAGTCCACATCCCGAACCTCTTTTTATACAAAAGCTGATTACGCAAAGTGTCTTGTGCTCTTTTATAAGCATACCTTATTTGCCTATGACCATAAGACCTTTCTCGGAACCTAGAATATAAGTCTTTGGCCTGTTTTTGAAAGGCTTGTTCTGTAGAGCAAATTCTCTTTGCCCTAAGGTACTGACTTACCGAAATAGACCGAATAGTAGATTTTAAATGTGAAGATTCAGCATGGAGGATCGAATTAGTCGCTGTAGATTTACGGTAGATGTCGGTAAGAATTGACCCATCATCCTGTATCGTAATGTCTATATCCAAAAAATTGACTTTTCTTCCAAATGTATAAGTTAAATGAATATTTAGATCATTTTTATTCAAAGTCGACATTAACTCATGAAGTTCGTCAACAGAGCCATCCCAAACAAAGATTACATCATCGATGTACCTTATCCAATCACGGATTTTTTCTATGCCGGCAATGGGGGAGCTCTGAAAAATTTCCCTCTCCCAGAAACCCAAAAACAAATTGGCGTAGGAGGGGGCACAAGCTGCCCCCATTGCCGTACCTTGCAATTGGAGGTACACCTGATGATCAAAAGTAAAGCAATTATGTGTTAGGATGAATTCTAGAAGATTCAGGATAAATCTCGACATTGAAAAATCCAAATTGCTATTATTAAGGGAGAGCAACTAAAAACCCTACCTCGACATTTTAAGAAGTGTCATAATTCGGATACGAATGGTCTCCGGATAATGGCCACCATTGATCAGGTATCGTTGGGAATGAAGGGAGGAAATTTGTTTAAAAGATTGTCGCAAATCGAAAGTAGGTGGATTTATAGACTTAATTAGAATCATAGAATCGTAGAGTTGGAAGGGACCTCCTGGGCCATCTGGTCCAACCCCCTGCTCAAAGCAGGATTTGCTAAATCATCCCAGTCAGATGTCTGTCCAGCCTCTGTTTGAAGACTTCCATTGAAGGAGAACTCACCACTTCTCGTGGCAGCCTGTTCCACTCATTGATCACTCTAACTGTCAAAAAGTTTTTTCTAATATCTAATCTGTGTCTCCTCCCATTCAGTTTCATCCCATTGCTTCTAGTCTTTCCTTGTGCAAATGAGAATAAAGTTGATCCTTCTACAATGTGACAGCCCTTTAGATATTTGTAGACAGCAATTAAGTCTCCTCTCAGTCTTCTCTTTTGCAAGCTAAACATTCCCAAATCCTGCAACCTTTCCTCATAAGACAGGGTTTGCCATAATTCTATGGTCCCTGGGGGTTTGAACGAGAGTCACGGGTTTGGGTCCTTTCTATAGAGGATATGGGTAATTTTAGGTTGGGTGTTTTTATTTATTTTTTATCGTCTATTTTTATTAATACTTGTATCTTTATTACAGTAATTTCTTTCTATGTACATTTACCGTGCATGTGATCTTGCGGATGAGTCCCCATGATTTGAAGATAGAAAAGAATGAATTTTCTTATTTGGATCTCCTTTAATGGGGAAATCGCGTCTAGAAGAATGGACTGATTGTTCTATCACTGTTTAGCACGTTTTTTTTGGTGTAAAATATTAATATAATATGTTTGCACATAATTAGAATATCATTATTTGATATATAATTTATTTTAATGTGTTTGTATGTTAAAAAATTGTTTTTTGTATGTATATTTCTTATACATTTATATTATTTTACAACATTAATTGTCTTGCTCACAATTATTCTAGTATTAATATAATGCATCATGCATTGATGGGATATAACTCTTATCACTTTAATAGTTTTCTGATAGTTAATTTTATGAATGGGATATAAGTTATTTTCATTTGGCTTATAGAGTATTAATTTTGCTTACAGCATTCACTATCACCACATACATTCTTTCACACTTATGCATTCACAGTCCGTTTTTTTGGGAGGCTATAGGCACCTAAAATGTTTGTTTTTAAAGCGGTCTAGTGTGCATGCCCAGAACTGGCTCTGTCAGGGATTCCTCTGGGTGCTTGACGGGAATTGCGGGCTACTTTGGTTGCTAAGCAGCACCTGGTTGCTTGCGTTCCATGAGCGCGGGGAGGAAGTCCCAGATTGATGACAGTCTTGAATCTGCGCATGCGCCGTATATGACCTAGCTTTGATTGCTTGTTAGCATTCTTGACATCATTTCCTATAAATACTAACACCGAGGCCGCTATAGGCTACACCTCCTGAGGAAGAAGCGGTGAAACGCGCGTTGGGGCGGCAGGCTTGGGGAATCCTCCTGTGACGGACTCGGCTCCTGCTGAGCCCATCTTTTGAGTGGACCCTCTGGGTCGTGGCACCCACCGAGGGTGAGCTGACCTTGTGAGAATCCACCCCCTATACAGGGAGTGTCAGGGGCAAGACCAAGGGGGTGAGCCACCACGACTGCTGGGACCAGACGGCCGGCTCAGGGGACACTATGTGAGTGACTGACGACCAGGTACAAGCAGGAAACCAGACAAGACAAGAGGTAAGTGCAAGATATCTTCATTGAGAACTTCAGGATACATTCAGTGCAAACGTAGAAACAAAACATGCAGGGTGCGTGCGTGGGCACGCCAAGGTCCATAGCATAGCACGTGCCAGGTGGCACGCCTGGGTACGGGTAAGGCACAATGGCATCGGACTCCGGACCGCTGGCATCGATTGACATGATCAGGCATCAGGCTGCGGACATCAGCTCCAGACATCAGGCCGCAGTCATCCAGCTTACGATCTCTGGCAGCAATCGGCAGGTTCCGGACATCCGGCAGGCAAACCAGGGTTCAGGCAAAGAGGCACGACAGATATCCAGGCGTGGTGCGAGTTAAAGAACATGCCAAGGTCCGAGGCTAGGTGCGTGTGTAGGGGACACGCCAAGGTACAATGCTAGGTGCGTGTGTAGGGGACACGCCAAGGTACAAGGCTAGGTGCATGTGTAGGGGACACGCCAAGGTACAAGGTTTAACCAACGAGACAGGGCGCATGTGTAGAGACATGCCAAGGCACAAAGTAACAAGCAAGACAGGGTGCATGTATAGAGACACGCCAAAGCATAGGATACAAGACAGAGTGCGTGTAGAGACACGCCAAGGCACAAGGTACAAGACAGAGTGCGTGTAGAGACACGCCAAGGCACAGGGCAGGACGCGTGCTAGGAGCCACGCGGGACGCACACCTCACTGGCCACGCACACCTCACTGGCCAGTGCACACGGCAGTAACGCCAGCACGAGGCACGACCTTGGCACAGGAGGCGGCCAAGGGGAACCCACGCCGGGGTTCAAGGCAAGGACAAGGCAAGGAAGAAGGTACAGAACACAGAGCAGAACATAGGCAGAAACAGAGAATCAGATCAGAGCGAGAACAGAGCTAGCAGCGGAGCGTAGGCCGAAGCCCAGAGCCGGGCCAAGGAAGAGCCTTGGGACTAGCCTAGAAATGTGCAAGAGAGCACAATAGGACAGAGTCTAGCTGCGGAGCGTAGGCAGAAGCCCAGAGCCGGGCCAAGGAAAGACCTTGGGACTAGATTTGGAAATGAGCACTAAAGAGAGGAGAAATGGTGCGTGTGCCAGGGAGCACTACAGGGTGCCATAGGAGAGAGCGAGGCAGAGCAAGCAAAGAGAGAGACCATAGGGAGGAACACAAGGCAAGGAATAGCAAGGCAGAGAACACAGGAAGGACTACAAGTCAAAGCATAGCAAAAGCAAGACATGGCAAAACAGGCAAGGCAGAGAACACAGGAAGGACTACAAGTCAAAGCATAGCAAAAGCAAGACATGGCAAAACAGGCAAGGCAGAGAACACAGGAAGGACTACAAGTCAAAGCATAGCAAAAGCAAAACATGGCAAAACAGGCAAGGCAGAGAACACAGGAAGGACTACAAGTCAAAGCATAGCAAAAGCAAGACAAGGCAAAACAGGCAAGGCAGAGAACACAGGAAGGACTACAAGTCAAAGCATGACAAGGACAAGACATGGCACAAGACAAAGGGAGCGACCGAGCAGACATACAGCCCTGCAGGGAAGCAACACAATAATCAGGCCCTGAGCATAGGAAGGGGCGGTCTGATATAGGGCATAGCATCTCCTCTTCTGGGTCAGGACCAGGGGAGAACTTCCAGTTCAGATGCCCAGGACCACAGAGTGCAGTCACATGATCAGGATTCCAGACATGAAGAGATGATTGCAGAACCAGTGCTGAAACCTAGGCAGTTCACATGATCAGAGTTCCAGACATGACGAGATGAATGCAGAACCAGCCTATGCTGGACCATAGGAAGAACATGATCAGGGATCCTAGACATGACGAGATGATCACAGAAGGCAGAGCAGAAACGCAGGCATCTTGCAGCCCAACAGTCATGAGGTGAGTGTGCACACTGCTCTAGGGAACAGCAGGATAGCAGACATGAGATGCGCGTGCACACCGCTCCAGGGTCATGAGTAGAGTTGAGCGATACCGTCCGATACTTCAAAGTATCGGATCGGAATGGATCGGCCGATCTTAAAAAAAAAAGTATCGGTATCGCCGATTCCGATACCGGAAGTCCCATTCAAGTCTATGGGACTTCCGGTATCGGAATAAGAAAAATCCTGTTTTTCCCTTGTACAGCCTCTCTGGGGTCTGTACGGCCCTTTCGGGGGGCTGTGCCGGCCTGCCAGGGGGTCTGTGCAGGCTCCGGTGGTCTGTGCCGGCCTGCCGGGGGGCTGTGCCGGCCTGCCGGGGGGCTGTGCAGGCTCCGGTGTGCTGTGCCGGCCTGCCGGGGGGCTGTGCTGGCCTGCCGGGGGGCTGTGCAGGCTCCGGGGGGCTGTGCCGGCCTGCCGGGGGGCTGTGCCGGCCTGCCGGGGGGCTGTGCAGGCTTCGGGGGTCTGTGCAGGCATCGTCCGATGGGACTACAAGTCCCATCGGGCGATGCCTGCTACCATGACAGTGATTGACACATTAGCCAATGATGGGACAGTAGTAGTCCCATCATCCGGCTAATGTGTTGAATGTAAAAAAAAAAAAAAAAAAAAAAAAATTACATGCTACATACATGCTACATACATACAACATGCATACTACATACATGCTACATTCATACTACATACTACATACATGCTACATATATACTACATGCATGCAACATGCATACTACATATATACTACATGCAACATACATACTACATATATACTACATGCAACATACATACTACATATATACTACATGCATGCAACATGCATACTACATATATATTACATGCTACATACATACTACATATATACTACATACATACTGCATGCTACATACATACTACATGCTACATACATACCACATACATACTACATACATACTACATGCTACATATATACTACATGCTACATACATACTACATATATGCTACATACATACTACATACATACTACATGCTACATACATACTACATATATACTACATACATACTACATACATACTACATGCATGCTACATACATACTACATGCTACATACATACCACATACATACTACATACATACTACATGCTACATATATACTACATATATACTACATGCATGCTACATACATACTGCATGCTACATGCATGCTACATACATACTACATACATACTACATGCTACATACATACCACATATATACTACATACATACTACATACAATACATTCATACAATACATACATAGACATACAGTACATATAACATAGAGTAACATACTTACCAATACTTGTCACATTGTTCCCCGAAGCCATTGTCTTTTACGGAATAAATATTAACATAACAAACCACAAAAATACTCACCCATGATCCGAAGCAGTCCACGAGTGTGTCCCACGACGATCTTGGGTAGAGAACTGCAGCATCAGCTGTTGCTGCCGTTCTCTACGGGCTGCAGGAATCCAATGACAGAAGGTAGGTATCCTTCCGCACTGTATTCCTCCGCCACTTAAAAAAAAAAAAAAGTCCCTAGTCTCACTTTATGCCATTGCTGCGTGGGAATTTCCCACACAGCAATGGCATAAAGTGAGACTAGGGACTTTTTTTTTTTTAAGTGGCGGAGGAATACAGTGCGGAAGGATACCTACCTTCCGTCATTGGATTCCTGCAGCCCTTAGAGAACGGCAGCAACAGCTGATGCTGCAGTTCTCTACCCAAGATCGTCGTGGGACACACTCGTGGACTGCTTCGGATCGTGGGTGAGTATTTTTGTGGTTTGTTATGTCAATATTTATTCCGTAAAAGACAATGGCTTCGGGGAACAATGTGACAAGTATTGGTAAGTATGTTACTCTATGTTATATGTACTGTATGTCTATGTATGTATTGTATGAATGTATTGTATGTAGTATGTATGTAGTATATATGTGGTATGTATGTAGCATGTAGTATGTATGTAGTATGTATGTAGCATGCATGTAGCATGCAGTATGTATGTAGCATGCATGTAGTATATATGTAGTATATACAGTATGTAGCATGTAGTATGTATGTAGTATGTATGTGGTATGTATGTAGCATGTAGTATGTATGTAGCATGCATGTAGTATGTATGTAGTATGTATGTAGTATATATGTAGTATGTATGTAGCATGTAGTATGTATGTAGTATGTATGTAGCATATATGTAGTATGTATGTAGCATGTAGTATGTATGTAGCATGCAT
Source organism: Dendrobates tinctorius (assembly GCF_039654945.1). NCBI lineage: Eukaryota > Metazoa > Chordata > Amphibia > Anura > Dendrobatidae > Dendrobates > Dendrobates tinctorius. Next base: position 22,454,480 of record NW_027361728.1, on the reverse strand, counting down.
GTAGTATATATGTAGCATGCATGTAGCATGCAGTATGTATGTAGCATGCATGTAGTATATATGTAGTATGTATGTAGCATGTAGTATGTATGTAGTATGTATGTGGTATGTATGTAGCATGTAGTATGTATGTAGTATGTATGTAGTATATATGTAGTATGTATGTAGCATGTAGTATGTATGTAGCATGCATGTAGTATATATATAGTATGTATGTAGCATATATGTAGTATGTATGTAGCATGTAGTATGTATGTAGCATGCATGTAGTATATATGTAGTATGTATGTAGCATGTAGTATGTATGTAGCATGTAGTATGTATGTAGCATGCATGTAGTATATATGTAGTATGTATGTAGCATGCATGTAGTATGTATGTAGTATGTATGTAGTATGTATGTGGTATGTATGTAGCATGTAGTATGTATGTAGCATGCATGTAGTATATATGTAGTATGTATGTAGCATGTAGTATGTATGTAGCATGCATGTAGTATATATGTAGTATGTATGTAGCATGTAGTATGTATGTAGCATGCATGTAGTATATATGTAGCATGCATGTAGCATGCAGTATGTATGTAGCATGCATGTAGTATATGTGTAGTATGTATGTAGCATGTAGTATGTATGTAGTATGTATGTGGTATGTATGTAGCATGTAGTATGTATGTAGCATGCATGTAGTATATATGTAGTATGTATGTAGCATGTAGTATGTATGTAGCATGCATGTAGTATATATGTAGTATGTATGTAGCATGTAGTATGTATGTAGCATGCATGTAGTATATATGTAGCATGCATGTAGCATGCAGTATGTATGTAGCATGTAGTATATATGTAGTATGTATGTAGCATGTAGTATGTATGTGGTATGTATGTAGCATGTAGTATGTATGTGGTATGTATGTAGCATGTAGTATGTATGTAGCATGCATGTAGTATGTATGTATGTAGTATATATGTAGTATGTATGTAGCATGTAGTATGTATGTAGCATGCATGTAGTATATATGTAGTATGTATGTAGCATGTAGTATGTATGTAGCATGCATGTAGTATATATGTAGTATGTATGTAGCATGTAGTATGTATGTAGCATGTATGTAGCATGTATGTAGTATGTATGTGGTATGTTTGTAGCATGTAGTATGTATGTAGCATGCATGTAGTATATATGTAGTATGTATGTAGCATGTAGTATGTATGTAGCATGCATGTAGTATATATGTAGTATGTATGTAGCATGTCGTATGTATGTAGCATGCATGTAGTATATATGTAGCATGCATGTAGCATGCAGTATGTATGTAGCATGCATGTAGTATATATGTAGTATGTATGTAGCATGTAGTATATATATAGTATGTATGTGGTATGTATGTAGCATGTAGTATGTATGTAGCATGCATGTAGTATGCATGTAGTATGTATGTAGTATATATGTAGTATGTATGTAGCATGTAGTATGTATGTAGCATGCATGTAGTATATATGTAGTATGTATGTAGCATGTAGTATGTATGTAGCATGCATGTAGCATATATGTAGTATGTATGTAGCATGTAGTATGTATGTAGCATGCATGTAGTATGTATGTAGTATTTTTTTTTTTTTTTTAAACATTTAACACATTAGCCGGATGATGGGACTACTACTGTCCCATCATTGGCTAATGTGTCAATCACTGTCATGGTAGCAGGCATCGCCAGATGGGACTTGTAGTCCCATCGGACGATGCTTGCACAGACCCCCGGACATCAGCACAGCCCCCCGGCAGGCCGGCACAGCCCCCCGGCAGGCCGGTACAGACCCCCACAGGGTGCACAGACCACCGGCAGGCCGGCACAGCCCCCCGGCAGGCCGGTACAGACCCCCACAGGGTGCACAGACCACCGGCAGGCCGGCACAGCCCCCCGGCAGGCCGGTACAGACCCCGGGCAGTCCACACAGCCCCCCGGCAGGCCGGCAGAGACCCCCGGAAGGCCCGAAATGACGGCGCATCATGATGCGCACACACCGCGCATCATGATGACGTCAGGCTGTCAATCAACTTTGAACTTCCGATTCCGATGCCGACTTCCGATATTGAAAAAATATCGGAAGTCGGTATCGGAATTCCGATACAGCAAGTATCGGCCGATACCCGATACTTGCGGTATCGGAATGCTCAACACTAGTCATGAGGCAAAACAGGCATGGCGGACGTGACACCTCCACCACATATTAGATGTAAGTACAGTGTATAGTTTATCTACATGCATCACTATTTGGGCCACAGTTTAAGCACTGGCAGCAGTACATAATTGTCCATTCACAATGGGCTTATCTAAATTGTATTATCCAGTTTGTATAGCTTATTTGCCAGCACTGGAAGATTGTATGATACTTTATTGTCAGTGTAGTGATTAGTTCCATTTGCACAAAGCACTCTTTGCACTTTAAACGTGGCCTGATTATGTAATGAGCCTATTCATAAAGTTGAAAATTTGCATTACATATGCTAATATTGAAATACTTCAGGATGCTTGTATGCTGATAGTATATGATTTCAGCTATTTCACATTATCGGTACTATTTTTGATTAACCCCTTGTTAGCCTGCATAGTGGGAAACTGTTTATTATGTATATTTTTAATATATTTCAATAAAATTGTTTATATATTTTTTCCTAAATACTCGTTGTTTTTTCTGCTATAATCAGCTAGAAGAATTGTGTACTATAGCATTGTATCTGGAGTTAAAGAGGTGATATTGTTATATACATAATTTTTTGGGAATATTTGTGATAATATTGTATATTCTGTTTTATAACAGTTATTGATCCCTGGACATGGATTTATTTTAAAGCCAAGGAAAAGGCTTGGCAGGATAAAGCATCAGATCTTTTCAAACAGAGTGTTTCCACTAATTTTAATTTTACCCATGATGATTCTAAGGACCTAATGTTGAAATATAAAAATCTTGTACATAAAAAAACTCGTGTATGGTGGACCAAAGCCTCTTTGGAAAATTACATCAAACAAAAAATTGTACCTCGTGGCCTAAGAGTACAGTTGTATCCCACGTTTGATCTTAATGATGTAGATCTTATGACGAGATGGGAAGCAGCTTCCTCTATTTGTTCTTTGTCTTTCATGGAAGTAATAAATTTAAAAAACATGTCTATGTTAGACGAGATTGACAATGAACTTAATCAGTTACAAAAAGATTTGACTGCTAAAATGAATGGGGAACAACTTGATAAGTTCCTTCTGAGTGTGAACCAGGATTTAGAAAAGTGGGAGCAACAAATCAGTACAGCGAAAATAAAGAAGCTGCAGAGAGATTTACAGGATTATGATCAGAAAAAAGTGTATCGTTGGCAAACTAGGATTTCGGATAAAAATAAACATTCTATATCTCGAAGTCCCTTGGTATCTTCTGCATCTTCTGTTTCCAGCGCAGCTACCCGAGCATATGAGATTGAACGTTTTAATCCCAAACGGATGAAAACTAGGTTTGGGGCAAGACATAGAAGTACTTCTTGGCAGAATTCAAAGAGGAGGAATGATCACCCTAAGGTAATCAATCTATCTTCTCATGTATTATCTCATGAACAGGTTGAATTGTTGGATAAGGGTTTATCCTTTTTGTCATGATCCAGTGTTGGATCTGGCTGTATTAAAAGCACAAAGTGAACTTTTTTTACTTTGGTTAAGTTCAAAGGTGTTTTGACTGTCCCCGATGGTGGTTAGTGGTATTGCACCTTAGGTTAGGTTGCACTTAATTATGGTTCAGGTGTGACACTCTATAAATGGGTCTCAGGGTGTTCACTCAGGGCTGGTGATATTTCTTGCTGAGTTGTTGGAGAGCCTGGTGGAAGGATGGAGCTGGATTGGAGTCCTGCGCAGTCAGCCAGAGAGAACGAGTGCCAGCTAATGGTGTCTGCAGGAAGGACTGGCATGGCCTGGTGGAGTCGCAGTTTATGGTGTCGGCAGGAAGTGCGGGCATGGCTTAGAGGAGTGGCGACTAGGAAGAGAGTTGCACTCAGCATGCTCGACTTGGTTGCTGAGAACTGGACTCGAGCATGCTTGGATTCTTGGCAGAGGCTGGACTCATCTTGGGACTCTGTGTACTGGACTGCTGCAAGTGGTGATGGACTCTGCTCCCAGGCTGCACGATGGTGATGGATCCAGTTATGGTGATGGATCAGGGTGGAGGAGAAGATGCACACAGGTGGTGGGCTCTGTTGCTAGGAGCGTACGCAACAGAGCAAAGCTAAGTGGTGTTTCCCCTGTATTGTCTCTTTCCTCATGTGTGTTGTTAGTGCAGTGGTGGGATTAGTCTCCGCACCGACCTATTCCCTAGTGAGGGTTTAGGGTCAGGGTGATCTAGGGCGTTAAGGTACGCATGCGGCGACAGGTGCGGAGCCTGTATAGGGAATGTTAGGAGTGCAGGGACACTGGCTCAGGGGAGCTTAGGAGGTCTCCATGTCCCCATTCCCTACCGCAGGGCCCACCATTGTTAAAGTTACCCAGGTTCCCTCCTTATTATTTAAATGCGCCTTACTGGAGGCGGTGTTTCCAGAAATATATTTATAACGTGTAATACCTAAATTCGCCAGGTGGAGGCGGCGTATCCACCTGCACGTTCTATTATTTAAATTCGCCCCACTGGAGGCGGTGTATCCAGGGTCACGTGTGTTATGGGTTCGCCTTGCGGCATCATCTGCGACCTGACACACGTGATCATGACATTATCACCAGCCCTTACTTTTTTTTTTTTCTGGTGAGCTTCGGCCATGTGGAGACCTGTGGTAATTGCTGCCGGGTCTCACTGAGGAGAGTGGGGAGCGGCATGGTGTGTTAGAGCCGCTGCAGCAGCAGTTATCAGGGTCTGGGGCCTCCGCTCAGATAACCAGAGGAACAAAAATGGTGGCTGCGGTCTGGCAAAAGCCCCTAGAGTCGCTGCTGGGGAGCGGGACTTGCTCATGCACGGGGAGGTACCCAGGCAGGTGGGAGGAATGGTGCCCCACGGAGCTGCCTGGTATTCCCCGAGGTGAAGGGGTACATCCCTGTGGTGAGCAGACTAGGTGTGTAGTCGCTGCTGGGGAGCGGGACTTGCTCTTACAGGGGACGCACCCAGGCAGGTGGGAGGAATGGTGCCCCACGGAGCTGCCTGGTATTCCCCGAGGTGAAGGGGTACGTCCCTGTAGTGAGCAGATTGGTGAATAGTCCGCGGGGCTCATGCCAAATCTTCGATGCCGCCCCTCCTGGTCGTGTGGAGGCGACCAGCGAGTGTATATATTTTCCTCCATATTCCTGCGGCTATGGTACTAAAACCCCCTAGAGTCGCTGCTGGGGAGCAGGACTGGTTCATGCAGGCGGGCGCACCCAGGCAGGTGGGAGGAATGGTGCCCCACGGAGCTGCCTGGTAATCCCCGAGGTGAAGGGGTACGCCCCTGTGGTGAGCTGACTGGTGTGATAGTCCGCGGGGTTTTACGCCAAATCTTCATACCATCGAAGAAGCCGCCCTCCTGGTCGTGTGGAGGCGACCAGCGAGAGTATATTTCCTCCATTTCCCGGTCCCCTTCTCCTCCTGGTGTGTGCAGCAGGTGTGCTGCGGGGGAGTAGGGACAAATCTCTACCCTCGCCATTAACCAACCCTAGGAGGTGCAGTCCTCATGGTGAAAGGGTTGGAGGGTGGTGTCCCTTGGTGGATAGTGGGGGTGTGAGTGTGGTGACTCAGGGGGACGCCTCTGTCAAGTCCAGAGTGAGTTCACCAAGTAATGACAAATGTATGTGTGCAATAAACATTCAGGTCCGGACCTGTGTGTGAACGAGCATGTATGGGTGCCACCAAAAAACATCTTGGAAATGTGTTGTGGAGTCTGATCAGCTCTTAGCATACATACACATACATAAACTCGTTCCCCAGGTCGGCGCTGTGGAGATGAGTGGTTCCTCCAAAATGAACATGTATTGCCAATACCAGCGGTGTTTGTCATAAACCTGAAGTGTCAGGGAATGGTAGGGTGAACTCAAGGTCTGGGCGTCCCCGCTGTAGGTGTTTCCCTAATGAGGGGTGGTCTTGAGGGTCCAGAGGCCCCTCATTAAGGAGGGGGTACTGTCATGATCCAGTGTTGGATCTGGCGGTATTAAAAGCACAAAGTGAACTTTTTTTACTTTGGTTAAGTTCAAAGGTGTTTTGACTGTCCCCGGTGGTGGTTAGTGGTATTGCACCTTAGGTTAGGTTGCACTTAATTATGGTTCAGGTGTGACACTCTATAAATGGGTCTCAGGGTGTTCACTCAGGGCTGGTGATATTTCTTGCTGAGTTGTTGGAGAGCCTGGTGGAAGGATGGAGCTGGATTGGAGTCCTGCGCAGTCAGCCAGAGAGAACGAGTGCCAGCTAATGGTGTCTGCAGGAAGGACTGGCATGGCCTGGTGGAGTCGCAGTTTATGGTGTCGGCAGGAAGTGCGGGCATGGCTTAGAGGAGTGGCGACTAGGAAGAGAGTTGCACTCAGCATGCTCGACTTGGTTGCTGAGAACTGGACTCGAGCATGCTTGGATTCTTGGCAGAGGCTGGACTCATCTTGGGACTCTGTGTACTGGACTGCTGCAAGTGGTGATGGACTCTGCTCCCAGGCTGCACGATGGTGATGGATCCAGTTATGGTGATGGATCAGGGTGGAGGAGAAGATGCACACAGGTGGTGGGCTCTGTTGCTAGGAGCGTACACAACAGAGCAAAGCTAAGTGGTGTTTCCCCTGTATTGTCTCTTTCCTCATGTGTGTTGTTAGTGCAGTGGTGGGATTAGTCTCCGCACCGACCTATTCCCTAGTGAGGGTTTAGGGTCAGGGTGATCTAGGGCGTTAAGGTACGCGTGCGGCGACAGGTGCGGAGCCTGTATAGGGAATGTTAGGAGTGCAGGGACACTGGCTCAGAGGAGCTTAGGAGGTCTCCATGTCCCCATTCCCTACCGCAGGGCCCACCATTGTTAAAGTTACCCAGGTTCCCTCCTTATTATTTAAATGCGCCTTACTGGAGGCGGTGTTTCCAGAAATATATTTATAACGTGTAATACCTAAATTCGCCAGGTGGAGGCGGCGTATCCACTTGCACGTTCTATTATTTAAATTCGCCCCACTGGAGGCGGTGTATCAAGGGTCACGTGTGTTATGGGTTCGCCTTGCGGCATCATCTGTGACCTGACACACGTGATCCTGACATTTTTCTCCTCCACAACCGGTAGACACATTCACGGCCATAAAGGACGTTCATCTCTTTGCAAGAAAATTAATTCTGAAGAGATTTCATGAAAAAAATAATATGGGGTTACCGCTGGAAACAGAGGAGGAGAAGGAGGCTATTGCAATTCTTGAATCTTTGGCTGAGGAAAACCAAGAATCAAAAGCGGTGAGTTCATTCCCCTCTTATCTGTTCAATAAATCCAAAAAATTTCCCAGTATTAACACCTGTCGATGTCTTTGTGAAATTGGTCACAAAAGATATTGAAAAAATTAAAAATGATTTTCATCCCAGCCCATATTGTAAAAAAGAAAGAAATATTATAAAAGAAATGCAGAATTGGGATGATGTGATATTTAAGAGGGCCGATAAAGGGGGCAATTTAGTTATCTGGCCTCGGGATATGTATGTTCGACAGGCCCATAAGTTGCTTATGGATCCTAATTGCTATCAGAAATTAACGCATATCCCACTCATACAATATCAAAAAGAGCTAGTGGACATTATGATGGGAGCCTGGGAAGAAGGACTAATTCCAAAAAAATTATTGGAAACTATTGAAAATTTGAAACCTAAGTTACCTACATTTTACCTTATCCCCAAGATTCACAAAAATGTGTTAGATCCCCCAGGTCGCACTATAGTCTCGGGGAATGAGGGTTTGAGTGAATTGGTGTGTCAAATTATTGACCACTATTTAAAACCTATTGTAATTTCACTACCCTCTCATATCCTCGACACTACTGCGGCATTGAGGAGGTTAGATCAATTGAATCTTGGGGATAATATGATCTTAGTCATGGCGGATGTTGAGGCTTTATACACCTCTATCCGCCATGCACAGGGTCTAAAGGCTACTGCATGGTTCCTTAATAATAGCAATTTGGATTTTTCAATGTCGAGATTTATCCTGAATCTTCTAGAATTCATCCTAACACATAATTGCTTTACTTTTGATCATCAGGTGTACCTCCAATTGCAAGGTACGGCAATGGGGGCAGCTTGTGCCCCCTCCTACGCCAATTTGTTTTTGGGTTTCTGGGAGAGGGAAATTTTTCAAAGCTCCCCCATTGCCAGCATAGAAAAAATCCGTGATTGGATAAGGTACATCGATGATGTAATCTTTGTTTGGAATGGCTCTGTTGACGAACTTCATGAGTTAATGTCGACATTGAATAAAAATGATCTAAATATTCATTTAACTTATACATTTGGAAGAAAAGTCAATTTTTTGGATATAGACATTACGGTACAGGATGATGGGTCAATTCTTACCGACATCTACCGTAAATCTACAGCGACTAATTCGATCCTCCATGCTGAATCTTCACATTTAAAATCTACTATTCGGTCTATTCCGGTAAGTCAGTACCTTAGGGCAAAGAGAATTTGCTCTACAGAACAAGCCTTTCAAAAACAGGCCAAAGACTTATATTCTAGGTTCCGAGAAAGGTCTTATGGTCATAGGCAAATAAGGTAGGCTTATAAAAGAGCACAAGACACTTCGTGTAATCAGCTTTTGTATAAAAAGAAAGAGGTTCGGGATGTGGACTGTAAAACAGTCAGGTTGATTACACCTTTTAATGAGCAGTGGAAACAACTCTCTAGTGTCATTCATAATCATTGGGGAATTCTATTAACTGATACAATTTTAAATAAGACATTATCTAGCAAGCCATGCATGACTGCTAAGAGGTCAAGGAATTTATCGGATTTGTTAGTCCATAGTCATTTTTCATCAAAAATAGAACAGAAAGGCTTTTTGGGTGATATCCAGGGCTTTTTTCCTTGCAGGAAATGTAAGGCTTGTGCTAACACTATAATAGGAAAAGAATTCCAAAATACGGATCAAACTAGAACATTTACTATCAGAAAGTGCTTGACATGCTCCTCCAAGGGAGTCATTTATTTGGCAAAATGCCCTTGTTACAAAATATATATTGGAATGACTACGAGAGAGTTGCGAATATGAATACGAGAACATATCCGAGACATTGAGAGGTCAAAAGAATCCGAGGAGGGAGAGCAACTAAAAACCCTACCTCGACATTTTAAGAAGTGTCATAATTCGGATACGAATGGTCTCCGGATAATGGCCGCCATTGATCAGGTATCGTTGGGAATGAGGGGAGGAAATTTGTTTAAAAGATTGTCGCAAATCGAAAGTAGGTGGATTTATAGACTTAATTCTATGGTCCCTGGGGGTTTGAACGAGAGTCACGGGTTTGGGTCCTTTCTATAGAGGATATGGGTAATTTTAGGTTGGGTGTTTTTATTTATTTTTTATCGTCTATTTTTATTAATACTTGTATCTTTATTACAGTAATTTCTTTCTATGTACATTTACGGTGCATGTGATCTTGCGGATGAGTCCCCATGATTTGAAGATAGAGAAGAATGAATTTTCTTATTTGGATCTCCTTTAATGGGGAAATCGTGTCTAGAAGAATGGACTGATTGTTCTATCACTGTTTTGCACGTTTTTTTTCGGTGTAAAATGTTAATATAATATGTTTGCACATAATTAGAATATCATTATTTGATATATAATTTATTTTAATGTGTTTGTATGTTAAAAAATTGTTTTTTGTATGTATATTTCTTATACATTTATATTACTTTACAACATTAATTGTCTTGCTCACAATTATTCTAGTATTAATATAATGCATCATGCATTGATGGGATATAACTCTTATCACTTTAATAGTTTTCTGATAGTTAATTTTATGAACGGGATATAATTTTATGAACGGGATATAATTTTATGAACGGGATATAAGTTATTTTCATGTGGCTTATAGAGTATTAATTTTGCTTACAGCATTCACTATCACAGCATACATTCATTCAAACTTATGCATTCACAGTCCGTTTTTTTGGGAGGCTATAGGCACCTAAAATGTTTGATTTTAAAGCGGTCTAGTGCGCATGCCCAGAACTGGCTCTGTCAGGGATTCCTCTGGGCGCTCGACGGGAATTGCGGGCTACTTTGGTTGCTAAGCAGCACCTGGTTGCTTGCGTTCCATGAGCGCGGGGAGGAAGTCCCAGATTGATGACAGTCCTGCGCATGCGCCGTATATGACCTAGCTTTGATTGCTTGTTAGCATTCTTGACATCATTTCCTATAAATACTAACACCGAGGCCGCTATAGGCCATGCCTCCTGAGGAAGAAGCGGTGAAACGCGCATTGGGGCGGCAGGCTTGGGGAATCCTCCACCACATATTAGATGTAAGTACAGTGTATAGTTTATCTACATGCATCACTATTTGGGCCACAGTTTAAGCACTGGCAGCAGTACATAATTGTCCATTAATAATGGGCTTATCTAAATTGTATTATCCAGTTTGTATAGCTTATTTGCCGGCACTGGAAGATTGTATGATACTTTATTGTCAGTGTAGTGATTAGTTCCATTTGCACAAAGCACTCTTTGCACTTTAACCGTGGCCTGATTATGTAATGAGCCTATTCATAAAGTTGAAAATTTGCATTACATATGCTAATATTGAAATACTTCAGGATGCTTGTATGCTGATAGTATATGATTTCAGCTATTTCACATTATCTGTACTGTCTATTTTTGATTAACCCCTTGTTAGCCTGCATAGTGGGAAACTCTTTATTATGTATATTTTTAATATATTTCAATAAAATTGTTTATATATTTTTTCATAAATACTCGTTGTTTTTTCTGCTATAATCAGCTAGAAGAATTGTGTACTATAGCATTGTATCTGGAATTAAAGAGGTGATATTGTTATATCCATAATTTTTTGGGAATATTTGTGATAATACATACTACATACATACTACATTCACACATACATACTACATACTACATACATACTACATATATACTACATTCATACAACATACATACTACATACATACTACATACAGTGGGGCAAAAAAGTATTTAGTCAGTCAGCAATAGTGCAAGTTCCACCACTTAAAAAGATGAGAGGCGTCTGTAATTTACATCATAGGTAGACCTCAACTATGGGAGACAAACTGAGAAAAAAAAATCCAGAAAATCACATTGTCTGGTTTTTTTTCATTTTATTTGCATATTATGGTGGAAAATAAGTATTTAGTCAGAAACAAGCAATCAAGATTTCTGGCTCTCACAGACCTGTAACTTCTTCTTTAAGAGTCTCCTCTTTCCTCCACTCATTACCTGTAGTAATGGCACCTGTTTAAACTTGTTATCAGTATAAAAAGACACCTGTGCACACCCTCAAACAGTCTGACTCCAAACTCCACTATGGTGAAGACCAAAGAGCTGTCAAAGGACACAAGAAACAAAATTGTAGCCCTGCACCAGGCTGGGAAGACTGAATCTGCAATAGCCAACCAGCTTGGAGTGAAGAAATCAACTGTGGGAGCAATAATTAGAAAATGGAAGACATACAAGACCACTGATAATCTCCCTCGATCTGGTGCTCCACGCAAAATCCCACCCCGTGGGGTCAGAATGATCACAAGAACGGTGAGCAAAAATCCCAGAACCACGCGGGGGGACCTAGTGAATGAACTGCAGAGAGCTGGGACCAATGTAACAAGGCCTACCATAAGTAACACACTACGCCACCATGGACTCAGATCCTGCAGTGCCAGACGTGTCCCACTGCTTAAGCCTGTACATGTCCGGGCCCGTCTGAAGTTTGCTAGAGAGCATTTGGATGATCCAGAGGAGTTTTGGGAGAATGTCCTATGGTCTGATGAAACCAAACTGGAACTGTTTGGTAGAAACACAACTTGTCGTGTTTGGAGGAAAAAGAGTACTGAGTTGCATCCATCAAACACCATACCTACTGTAAAGCATGGTGGTGGAAACATCATGCTTTGGGGCTGTTTCTCTGCAAAGGGGCAACAAACAAGGAGAATTGGAACTACTAACACAGGAAAAGAAATATGATGTCATTGGAATCACTGAAACTTGGTGGGACAATACACATGATTGGAATACAAGACTAGAAGGATACAACTTATTTGCAAGAAACAGACTTGATAAACGAGGAGGGGGTGTCGCATTGTATGTTAGAAACGCGTATATCTGCACAGAGATTGAAGCTTCAGAGACTGGGAGTTCTGTGGAAACTGTTTGGGTAAGAATACAAGGACAGAACAATGGAAAGGACACCATTGTAGGCATTTACTACAGGCCGCCTGTGCAAGCTGAAGATATGGATGAACTCTTTATGCATCAAATGGCCAAGTTCTCCAAAAAATATGACATAGTTGTCATGGGAGATTTCAACTATCCAGACATTTGTTGGGAATCTCTCTCAGGCAAAACTAACAGGTCAAGGAAATTCTTATCCTCTCTTGCTGACAACTTTATCTTCCAAAAGGTAGGGGAGAAAACAAGGGGAACTGCTACCTTGGATCTAATCCTTATAAACAGGGAGGAAATGGTTGAGAAGGTAAAAGTGGCTGGGACCCTAGGAGATAGCGACCATGCTATTTTAGAATTTTGGATAACTAGAGGCGGAAGACCTGTGAAGACTCAGACGTCAAGGTTAGATTTCAGAAAGGCAGATTTTAAGGGATTCAGAAAGAGAATTGGAGGGATCCAATGGCTGGATATCCTTAAAGACAAAAATGTCCAGGAAGGATGGGAAATCTTGAAAAATGAAATTCTCAAAGCACAGTTGTTAACAATTCCAAAAAGAGGGAAGAATAGGAAGCATTTAAGGAAACCAGGATGGATGAACACAGAACTTAAGCACATGCTAAAAAGGAAGAAAAAAATGTTTATAAAATGGAAAGAGGGAGGCATATCTAAAGAAGAATATAATGCTGTCTGCAGAACCTGCAGGGCACAAATCAGATTATCTAAAGCTGAAAATGAATTGAGGCTTGCAAGAGATGTCAAAAGCAATAATAAAGGATTTTGGGGATATGTCAAAAGTAAAAGAAAAGTCAAAGATGCTATAGGATTTTTACAGGATGAAAATGATGAAATGGTAAGACAGGATGTTGAGAAGGCTGAACTTTTAAATTCCTATTTTGCATCTGTTTTCTCTCAGAAAGGAAATGTAACATCAACTGTTATTCACTGTCCTATTAAGGGAATAGAAGAATCCAGGATATCTATAAACAGAAAGATAGTGAGGAAACACTTAGCTAACCTAAATGAATTCAAGTCTCCAGGTCCAGATGAATTACACCCCAGAGTACTGAAGGAGATAGCAGAAGAAATTTTTGAACCCCTCTCCATAATCTTTGAAAATTCTTGGAGAACAGGAGAAGTGCCAGAAGACTGGAGAAGAGCAAATGTTGTTCCTATCTTCAAAAAGGGGAAGAAGGTGGACCCAGGCAACTATAGGCCGGTGAGTCTGACTTCTATACCAGGAAAGATCTTTGAACAAATTATTAAACAACATGTATGTCAATACCTGGATAAGAATGAAGTGATTAAACAGAGTCAGCATGGGTTTGTAACTAATAAGTCATGTCAGACTAATTTAATTTCCTTCTATGACGGTATTACTGATTGGGTGGATCAAGGAAATGCTGTAGATATAGTATATCTTGACTTCAGCAAAGCATTTGACAAAGTCTCTCATACAATCCTTATTGAAAAAATGACTAAGTATGGAATGGACAAGACAACTGTTAGGTGGATTCATAACTGGCTTAGTGATCGGACCCAAAGAGTGGTCGTAAATGGCTGCACATCCAGTTGGAAGAATGTCTCAAGTGGGGTACCACAGGGCTCTGTCCTGGGCCCTGTATTGTTCAACATCTTTATCAACGATTTAGATGAAGGAATTGAGGGTAAACTGATTAAATTTGCTGATGACACAAAGCTAGGAGGGATAGCTAATACTAGAGAAGAGAGAGAGAGAGGATTCATAAAGATTTAAATAAACTGGAGAAGTGGGCAGCAACTAACAGAATGGTTTTTAACAGGGAGAAAGTACTACATCTGGGCAATAAAAATGAAAAAAGCATATATAGAATGGGAGGAATAGGGCTAAATGACAGCACATGTGAAAAAGACTTGGGTATACTAATAGATCACAGACTGAATATGAGTCAACAGTGTGATGCAGCAGCAAAAAAGGCAAATGCAATTCTAGGATGTATTAACAGAAGCATACAGTCTAGATCACGTGAAGTAATTATTTCCCTCTACTCCTCTTTGGTCAGACCTCATCTGGAATATTGTGTCCAATTTTGGGCACCACATTTTAAAAAAGACATCAACAAACTGGAGCAAGTTCAGAAAAGAGCGACCAGAATGGTGACCGGTCTGCAAACCCTGTCTTATGAGGAAAGGTTGCAGGATTTGGGAATGTTTAGTTTGCAAAAGAGAAGACTGAGAGGAGACTTAATAGCTGTCTACAAATATCTAAAGGGCTGTCACATTGTAGAAGGATCAACTTTATTCTCATTTGCACAAGGAAAGACTAGAAGCAATGGGATGAAGCTGAATGGGAGGAGACACAGATTAGATATTAGAAAAAACTTTTTGACAGTTAGAGTGATCAATGAGTGGAACAGGCTGCCACGAGAAGTGGTGAGCTCTCCTTCAATGGAAGTCTTCAAACAGAGGCTGGACAGACATCTAACTGGGATGATTTAGCGAATCCTGCTTTGAGCAGGGGGTTGGACCAGATGGCCCAGGAGGTCCCTTCCAACTCTACCATTCTATGATTCTATGATTCTATGGGTACATGAAAGAATGAATGGGGCCATGTATCGTGAGATTTTGAGTGCAAACCTCCTTCCATCAGCAAGGGCATTGAATATGAAACGTGGCTGGGTCTTTCAACATGACAATGATCCAAAGCACACCGCCAGGGCAACGAGGGAGTGGCTTCGTAAGAAGCATTTCAAGGTCCTGGAGTGGCCTAGCCAGTCTCCAGATCTCAACCCTATAGAAAACCTTTGGAGGGAGTTGAAAGTCCGTGTTGCCAAGCGAAAAGCCAAAAACATCACTGCTCTAGAGGAGATCTGCATGGAGGAATGGGCCAACATACCAACAACAGTGTGTGGCAACCTTGTGAAGACTTACAGAAAACGTTTGACCTCTGTCATTGCCAACAAAGGATATATCACAAAGTATTGAGATGAAATTTTGTTTCTGACCAAATTCTTATTTTCCACCATAATATGCAAATAAAATGAAAAAAAAAAACAGACAATGTGATTTTCTGGATTTTTTTTTTCTCAGTTTGTCTCCCATAGTTGAGGTCTACCTATGATGTAAATTACAGACGCCTCTCATCTTTTTAAGTGGTGGAACTTGCACTATTGCTGACTGACTAAATACTTTTTTGCCCCACTGTACATACAAAATTCATACAACATACATACATACTACATACATAATGCATATATACTACATTCATACAACATACATACATACTACATATATACTACATTCATACAACATACATACATATATACTACATACATATATACTGCATTCATACATGCATACTACATACTACATACAGACATACAACATACATACTGCATACATACTACATACAACATACATACTACATACAATACATTCATACATTCATACTACACATACATACTACATATATACTACATTCATACAGCATACATAGTACATACTACATACATACTACATACATACAACATGCTACAGACATACAACATACATACATACTACATACATACTACATACAATACATTCATACAATACATACATATAGACATACAGTACATATAACACAGAGTACATACTCACCATCACGTGTCACTTTGATCCCCAAAGCCAGTGTCATCTGTGGAAAAATATGAAAATAACAAACAAGCAATATACTCCCTGATCCGCAGAAATCCACGAATGTCCCACGCCGATCTCACGTGGAGAACAGCAGCATCAGCTGATGCGACCACTCTCTACGGGGCTCCAGGAAAACAATGACAGGAGGTAGGTATCCTTCCGCGCTGTATTCCTCCGCCACTGTAAACAAATAGTCCCTGGTCTCACTTTATGGCAAAAGCTGCGTGGGAACTTTCTCACACAGCAATGTGTTTGTCTCTTTTCCTCATGTTGGTGTTAGTGCAGCGGTGAGGCCAGTGCCTGCACCACCCAGGTCCCTAGCAAGGGATAGGTGTTATGAATGGAAAACTGAGGAGGAAAAAAAGACAACAAGCTAAGTCTCAGAAAACCAGAGAAGTTGGTAACTATGCAGATTGCAGATCCCTGATCTTAACCGCACAGCTAGCAGCAGTCGTGGAGCGCTCCTACGTTGGTCCTAGACGCCTCGTCACAACCGGAGAACTGCATAAGCCTAAATCAGGAAAAGAGGAAAACTAACTGGCCCAGAGCAGACCCCAAAGGAAAGACAGCCCCCCACATGTATTGATGGTGAAGCAAGATGAAAATACAAACAAAGGCAGGAAAATAGGCTGAGCAAATGATGAGGCCCGGCTAACTAAAAAGGACAGAAAAGGAAAGACACTGTCTGCAATTTGCAAAAAAACAACTACAAAAATATTGTCCAACACTTCTGATAGCAAAATTAACCCTGAAGTCACTAGACTTCTAAACCTATATCAGCACTCTAAAATATTCTGAGACAGAGCAAAAAAGAGGCCAATCTAATAAGGGACAAAAAGCAGATTGGCAAATACTGATCAATAGGAGTGGAATTTCAGCATAGCCCCAGCAGGGGCAGGCTGATTACACAAAAAACTGAATTGACCAACAAGCGCAAGTGTGAACATTAGCAAAAAACAAACTTAACTCAAGAAGACTGGAAGAGAGCTGAAGTCCAGGACCTGAGAAGCTGACTGAATCACCAGCACCTGGATAGGGCATCGGCTGTCTTATATCCAGTCTGATACTCCAGAGATCCAATCGTTATCTTCCTCATCAGGTGGCAGATCACTACCACTTAAGCCAACCGCACTACCTCCTGTCACCACCAGAGGGAGAACGGAAGGGGAACTCTCAACTGGTGGAGCAGAAAATGAGTTCATGACAGTACCCCCCCTTGAGGAGGGGTCACCGAACCCTCATCCATGCCACCAGGCCGATCAGGATGGGCCCGGTGAAAAGCGCGAACCAATTTATTTGCATGAATATCAGAGGCAGAGACCCAAGAATTATCCTCCTGGCCATAACCCTTCCATTTGACCAAATACTGGAGTCTCCGTCTAACCAAACGAGAATCCAATATTTTCTCTACCTCATATTCCACATTGCCTTTAACCAATACAGGATCAGGAGGTGCCGCCACAGGAACTACTGGCTCAACAAATCTCTTCAACAGTGACTTGTGAAATACATTATGGATTTTGAATGTAACTGGAAGAGCCAATCGAAAAGAAACAGGATTAAGAATCTCCAAAATCTTATAAGGTCCAATAAATCTTGGCTTAAATTTTGGAGATGCAACCTTCATATGAATATTCTTAGACGACAGCCAAACCATATCACCCACTTTAAACCGAGGACCAATGGTCCTACGCCGGTTGGGAAAACGCTGGGCCTTTTCCTGAGAGAGTGACAACTTATCCACCACTTGGTCCCATATCTGCTGCATTCTCACAACCACAGTGTCCACACCTGGGCAGGACGAAGATTCCACTTGCCCTGAAGAGAATCGAGGATGAAACCCAAAATTACAGAAAAAGGGTGACATCAGAGTGGCAGAACTAGCTCTATTGTTCAGCGCAAATTCGACCAAGGGAAAAAATGAGACCCAATCATCTTGATCAGCAGATATAAAACATCTTAAATAAGACTCCAGGGTCTGGTTTGTTCTCTCAGTCTGCCCATTGGTCTGGGGATGAAACTCGGAGGAGAAGGATAACTGAATTCCCAGATTGGAACAAAAAGGCTTTCCAGGATCTGGAAACAAACTGGACCCCTCTATCGGACACAATGTTCTCAGGAATCCAGTGTAACCGAACCACCTGTTGTAAAAACAAGGGCACCAACTCAGCGGAAGATGGCAACTTTGGGAGTGGTACAAGATGTATCATCTTTGAAAATCTATCACAAATCACCCAGATAACAGTCATTCTCTGAGAGATAGGAAGATCAGAAATAAAATCCATTGAGATATGGGTCCATGGCCTCTTGGGCACCGGCAGGGGCATCAGCAACCCACTAGAACGAGAACAGGGTTTAGACCGAGAACAAGTCCCACAGGACTGTACAAAATTCCTGACATCACGAGATAAGGCAGGCCACCAAAACGACCGACTCACCAAATCACTAGTACCAAAAATACCCGGATGACCAGCCAATGCAGAGCAATGGACTTCAGACATCACTCTCTTTCTCCACTGGTCAGGAACATATAATCTTCCCATAGGGCAACGCTCAGGTTTATCCTGATGAAATTCCTCCAGGGCGCATCTCAAATCGTGCAAAATGGCAGAAAGAACTACCCCCTCACCTAGGATAGTAGTAGGCTCGGTCACATTAAGAGAATCAGCAAAGAAACTCCTAGAAAGGGCGTCTGCCTTAACATTCTTAGTGCCCGGAAGAAAAGAGACCACAAAATTAAAACGCGTGAAAAACAAGGCCCATCTAGCCTGTCTAGGATTCAAGTGTTTGGCCGACTCCAGATAAATCAGATTCTTGTGATTGGTGAGGACCACAAATTGATGTCTAGCTCCCTCCAACCAATGTCTCCACTCCTCAAATGCCCATTTCATGGCCAACAATTCCCGATTCCCCACATCATAGTTGCGTTCAGAAGGGGAAATCTTTCGAGAAAAGAAGGCGCAGGGATTCATCTTAGAAGTCACAGGGTCTTTTTGGGACAACGCAGCTCCTGCACCAATCTCAGAAGCGTCCACCTCCACTTGAAATGGAAGTGAGACATCAGGTTGCCGTAAAACTGGAGCTGAAGTAAATCTCCGCTTAAGCTCCTGAAATGCTGAGACAGCCTCAGGAGACCAATTCAGCACATCAGCTCCCTTTTTGGTCAGATCAGTCAGTGGTTTGACAATACTAGAAAAATTACCTATAAATTTACAATAGAAATTAGAAAAACCCAAAAACTTCTGGAGAGCCTTCAAAGAAGTAGGCTGAACCCAATCATAAATGGCCTGTACCTTGGCCGGGTCCATTTCAATAGTCGATGGAGACAAGATAAATCCCAAAAATGAAATCCTCTGTTCCCCAAAGAGGCACTTCGATCCCTTAACAAACAGGGAATTCTCCCTCAAAATCCGGAACACAGTCCGGACATGTTCCACATGGGAATCCCAATCACTAGAAAAGATCAAAATATCATCCAGATAGATGATCAAAAACGTATCCACAAAGTCTCGGAAAATATCATTCATAAAGGATTGGAAGACAGCAGGGGCATTAGAGAGCCCAAAAGGCATCACCAGGTACTCAAAATGTCCCTCCGGAGTATTAAACACCGTCTTCCATTCACCCCTGTGCTTGATGCAAATAAGATTATACGCCCCCCTGAGGTCAAGCTTAGTAAACCAGCAGGCACTCTTAACTCTGGAGAATAAATCAGACATCAGAGGTAACAGGTACTGATATTTAACCGTCATCTTGTTAAGGGAACGATAATCAATACACGGTCTTAATGAACCATCTTTCTTGTCCACAAAAAAAAAACCAGTGCCTAACGGTGACGAGGATGGTCTAATATGACCCTTCTCCAACAACTCCTTAATATAGGATCGCATAGCATCATGTTCGGGTACAGATAAGTTGAAAAGCCGACCCTTGGGAAATTTACACCCAGGCATCAACTCAATTGCACAGTCATAACTCCTATGGGGAGGCAAAAACGCAGACTTACTCTCACTAAAAGCATCAGAGAAATCAGCCAGATAATCACGAATATCATGAGACTAAGGAGAGGTGGAGAAAACAGGAGCATCCCTAAGAACACACTGACAACCCCAACTCACCACAGACACAGATTTCCAATCCAAAACTGGGTTATGAGTTTGCAACCAGGGGAACCCCAGAACAACAGTATCATGCAAATTATGCAGCACCAAAAATTTACAATTTTCTTGGTGGTCTGGGGCAACTCGCATTATCACCTGGGTCCAAAACTGAGGTTTATTCTCCGCCAAAGGAGTGGCATCAATACCCCTCAAAGGAATGGGCATCTGCAGAGGCGTCATGGACAAACCACAATGTTTAGCAAAGTCCAAATCCATCAGGTTCAGAGCTGCTCCTGAATCCACAAAAGCCTTAGTGGAAAATGTGGACAAGAAGCAGATCAGAGTAATTGCCAAAAGGAACTTAGGTTGCATACTGCCCACAGCAAATGTGTGTGCAAAACGTTTCTCTCGTTTAGGGCAGACAGAAATAGTATGAGAGGCGTCTCCACAGAAAAAACACAGCTGATTACGCCTTCTAAACTCCCGACCTTGCGCCCTAGACAAAACCCCATCACATTGCATAGGTTCAGACATTTGTTCAAAAGGTGGCTGCGCCTCCCGTGTAGTTTTACGTTCACGTAAACACCGATCAACTTGAATGTCTAATGACATAGAGCCATCCAGACCAGAGGGAACAAGAAATCCCACCATTACATCTTTTACGGTCTCTGACAAACCTTTCCGAAAGAGAGCTGCCAATGCATTCCATGTAGTAAGGACCGCCCACTTTTGGAATTTTTGACAGTACAATTCTGCAGGATCCTGACCCTGGTTTAATGCCAACAGGGTTCTCTCAGCTTGATCAACTGCATTAGGTTCATCATACAACAACCCCAAGGCCTGAAAAAATGCATCCACATTAGTCAGAATAGGATTTTCAGATGTCAGAGAAAAAGCCCAATCTTGGGGATCACCGCGCAGCAAGGAGATGACAATTTTAACCTGCTGCACAGAGCTCCCCGATGAGTTAGGCTTCAAAGCAAGAAATAATTTACAATTATTCTTAAAATTCAGAAATTTAGACCGATCCCCAGAAAACACATCAGGAGTAGGAATCTTGGGTTCAGCAGCATGTGACTGAATAAAGTAGGTGGAAATCCCTGTACTTCAGCAGCAAGCTGCTCCACACGATCAGACAATTGCTTAATCTACATTAGGAAAAAAATCCTCCTATGGCCCCAGAGAAAAGAGGAAAAAATACATAATAAAAAAAAAAATTCTGACACTTTTTTTTTTTCTCTAACAATTCTTTCCTGCTTTTGAGTACCCTAGAATCTGCGGTATGGCTGGAGATTCTGTTATGAATGGAAAACCGAGGAGGAAAAAAAGACAACAAGCTAAGTCTCAGAAAACCAGAGAAGTTGGTAACTATGCAGATTGCAGATCCCTGATCTTAACCGCACAACTAGCAGCAGTCGTGGAGCGTTCCTACGTTGGTCCTAGATGCCTCGTCACAATTGGAGAACTACATAAGCCTAAAGGAGGAAAAGAGGAAAACTAACTGCCCCAGAGCAGACCCCAAAGGAAAGAGAGCCCCCCACATGTATAGACGGTGAAGCAAGATGAAAATACAAACAAAGGCAGGAAAATAGGCTGAGCAAACGATGGGACCCGGCTAACTAAAAAGGACAGAAAAGGAAAGACACTGTCTGCAATCTGCCAAAAAAACCTACAAAAATATTGTCCAACACTTCTGATAGCAAAATTAACCCTGAAGTCACTAGACTTCTAAACCTATATCAGCACTCTGAAATATTCTGAGACAGAGCAAAAAAGAGGCCAATCTAATAAGGGACAAAAAGCAGATTGGCAAATACTGATCAATAGGAGTGGAATTTCAGCATAGCCCCAGCAGGGGCAGGCTGATTACACAAAAAACTGAATTGACCAACAAGCGCAAGCGTGAACATTAGCAAAAAACAAACTTAACTTGAGGAGACTGGAAGAGAGCTGAAGTCCAGGACCTGAGAAGCAGACTGAATCACCAGCACCCGGATAGGGCGTCGACTGTCTTATATCCAGTCTGATACTCCAGAGATCCAATCGTTATCTTCCTCATCAGGTGGCAGATCACTACCACTTAAGCCAACCGCACTACCTCCTGTCACCACCAGAGGGAGAATGGAAGGGGAACTCTCAACTGGTGGAGCAGAAAATGAAAATGAGTTCATGACAGATAGGTGTATGGTGTGCCAGGGCTACAGGTTCCTGAGCGGCGCCCAGTGCGGAACTGTCATAGGGAACATTAGGAGTTTTAGGGACACTGACTCAGGGGAGTGCAGGAGGTCTCCACATCCCCCGCTCCCTATCGCAGGGCCCACCGTTGTTAACAGTTTTCCCTTTTCCCCTGTGTTTTGTGGTATTAGTTAACAGCCTGCGGGCTGCGTCACGCAGGACATTTAAATGTGCCGCGTCCTGTTTCAGTTACCGGCCTCTGGGCCGTGTCACACAGGACGGGGCATGTGACATTATCACCAACCTTACTTTTTTTTCTGGTGAGCCTTTGGCCAAGTTCAGACATGTGAGTAATTGCTGCTGGGCCTCACTAGGGTGAGTGAGGAGCTGCATGGTGTGTTGAAGCAGTTCCAGCAGCAGCAAGCAGGGTCTGGGCCTTCCCGATGACTCAACCAGAAAATCAAATAGCGGCTGGCAATGAAGCCCCCTAGAGTCACTGCTGGGGAGTGGGACTTGCTCATACAGGCGGATGCTCCCAGACAGGTGGGTGGAGTTGGTGTCCCCATGGTACTGTCTGGGGTTCCCCGAGGTGAAGGGGTACGTCCTGGTAGTGAGCAGACTGTGTTATAGTCCATGGGGCTCACGCCAAATCTTCCATACCACCGAAGAAGCCGACCCCTCATGGTCGTGTGGAGGAAGGCGACCAGGGAGTGTATTTTTCCTCCATATTCCAGGCCCCTCCCTCTCTGGTGTGAGCAGCAGGCGCGCTGCGGGGGAGTAGGGGCAAGTCTCAACCCTCACCATTAGCCAACCCTGGGAGGCGCAGACCTCATGGTGGAAAGGGTTGGGGGGTGGTGTACCCCTTGGTGGTGTGCGGGGGTGTGAGTGTGGTGACACAGGGGGATGCCTCTGTTGTCAAATCCCAGAATGAGTTCACCGAATATTGACAAACGAATGTGTGGCAATAAACGTTCAGGTCCGGACCTGTGTGTGAACGAGTGTGTATGGGTACCACCAAAGAACATCCAGTGAAGTGTGTTGTGAAGTCTTACCAGCTCATTCCAAACATACACATATATAACTTGTTCCCCAGGTCGGCACGTTGGAGATGTGAGGTTCCTCCAGAACATATATTGCCAATACCAGCGGTGCGCTTGTCATAAACCTGAAGTGCAGGTAGCTGCTGGGGTGAACTCTGGGTCTGGGCGTCCCCTTTGTGGGTGGTTCCCTGATTAGGAGTGGTCTTGAGGGTCCAGCTGCCCCTCATTAAGGAGTGGGTACTGTCATGATCCAGGTTGGATATGACAGAGAAAAAGCACTGGTAACCTTTTTTTTCTTTAAGCTGTTTTGTTCAAGTTTGGGTTTTGGCCCGGTGGCCACAAGTGTCATTGCACTTGATGTTTTCTGTGCTTAGAGATAGTTTTGCCCCGGTGGCCAGTATGGTCATTGCACTAGTGTTTTTGGTTCTAGCTTGCCCCGGTGGTGGTGAGTGTAATTGCACGGGAATCACTAACAGATGTGTTTGCTCTATAAAGGTGTGTCAGTAGTGCTCACTCACGTTGGTGATATTATTATTATTATTATTATTATTATTATTATTATTATTATTATTATTATTATTATTGTCATTGTTGGTTCTCCTACCAGCCTGGGTGATGGAGG
Source organism: Dendrobates tinctorius (assembly GCF_039654945.1). Taxonomy (NCBI): domain Eukaryota; kingdom Metazoa; phylum Chordata; class Amphibia; order Anura; family Dendrobatidae; genus Dendrobates; species Dendrobates tinctorius. Next base: position 22,430,527 of record NW_027361728.1, on the reverse strand, counting down.
GAGCTGAGGAGAGTCCAGGACAGCTCAGTCAGAGTCCTGGAGTGGTAGCTATGGTGTCAGCATGGAGTTCCTGTGAAACATGGTGGAGTGGCAGCTATGGTGTCAGTGAAGATTTCTTGCAAAGCTTGGTGGAGTGGCAGCTATGGTGTAGAGCTGCACTCAGTTTGCTGGACTCTTACTGGAAAGCTACACTCAGTGCTGGATGCTGTTGCTGTAAAGATGCACCCAGGTGTGGACACGGTTGGAGGAAGATGCACTCAGGTGTCGGTCTCTGTTGCCAGGAGCAAGTGCATCAGAGCAAAGCTAAGTGTTTCCCAGTTTGTCTCTTTTCCTCATGTTGGTGTTAGTGCAGCGGTGGGGCCAGTGCCTGCGCTACTCAGCTCCCTAGCAAGGGATAGGTGTAGGTTGTGCCAGGGCTACAGGTTCCTGACCGGTGCCTGGTGCGGAACCGGCATAGGAAACGTTAGGAGTGTTAGGGACACTGACTCAGGGGAGTGCAGGAGGTCTCCATGTCCCCCCGTTCCCTATCGCAGGGCCCACCATTGTTAACCATTTTCCCTCTTCCCCTGTGTCTTGTTGTTTCAGTTACCGGCCTGCGGGCCGCGTCACGCAGGATGGGGCATGTGACAGTTATAAGGAATATGGTGGCTGATGAATAGTCCCATCAGTCACACCTGTTCTCGCTGTTATCAGCAACAGCAGGCATAGGCTGATGGGAGTAGTAGTCTTATAGACTACAGTCTTATAGATGCTTCTCCTTTACTAACCCTTGGGTTTGATGTCACCTGAAAATACAAAGGTGACATCAACCCTAATACTATCACCCCACTTGCCACTGCACCAGAGCAAGTGGGAAGAGCGAGGCTAAGTGCCAGAATTGGCGCATCTTATGGATGCACCTTTTCTAGGACGGCTGAGATGATTTTGTTAGTCTGGGATGGGACCAATATGCATGGACTGTTCCTAGGCTATTAATATCAGCTTGCAGCTGTCAGCCTTGCCTTTCCTGGTTATTAATTATAGGGGACACCACACAATTTTTTTGGGAGATCTCCCATTTTAATAACCAGGAAAGGCTTAGAATACAGCTGTGAGCTAATATTAGTTGCTTGGAAAGCTCCAAGGGTATTAGCCGCATTACAGGCTATATGCATCTGCCTCCAGCTGTCCGCTTTACCATCTGTGGACGTCGGGCACTCAGACCATCCTCATGGAGTCGGTTTCTAACCGTTTGTGCAGATACATGTACATTTGTGGCCTGCTAGAGGTCACTTTGCAGGGCTCTGGCTGTGCTCCTCCTGTTCCTCCTTGCACAAAGGCGGAGGTAGTGGTCCTGCTGCTGGGTTACAGTACCCTCCACATCTCCTGGTGTACTGGCCTGTCTCCTGGTAGTGCCTCCAGCCTCTGGACACTACGCTGACAGATGCAGCAAACCTTCTTGCCACAGCTCGCATTGATGTGCCATCCTGGATGAGCTGCACTACCTGAGCCACTTGTGTGGGTTGTAGCGTCCGTCTCATGCTACCATGAGTGTGAAAGCACAACCAACATTCAAAAGTGACCAAAACATCAGCCAGAAAGCATTTGTACTGAGATGTGGTCTGTGGTCCCCACCTGCAGAACTACTCCTTTATTGAGTGAGTCTTGATAATTGCCAATAATTTCCATCTGATGTCTTTTCCATTTGCACAACACCATGTGAAATGGATTGTCAATCAGTGTTGCTTCCTAAGTGGACAGTTTGATTTCACAGAAGTTTGATTCACTTGGAGTTATATTCTGTTGTTTAAGTGTTCCCTTTATTTTTTTGAGCAGTGTATATATCTTGAAAAATACTTCCTTGGAAAACTATTTGTATATGACAGAGAATTGCTGTATATTAAAGCTCATGTTAAAATTGCATTGCAATTGGATTGCATTCACATGCAAATCGGATGCAAAATGGAAGCTAGGTGTTAAAAATCGGATTGCACTCCCATGAAAATCGCAAGACACTCGTCCCACTTTTCCGGACCGAAACCAGACCGTTTTTTTCATGGTGATGAGTACGAGTCCTTAAACTAAGATTTTTGTGGTCAATTTTGTAATTTTTTGCCTAGCAGCATTAGATCAATGTATGATTTTTTGTATGTGTGGCCCATGTTATTTTCTACAATTCTAGCACTATCACTATCATTAGCTATCATTATGTACTTACACTTCTACATCTATACTTGACTTCTGTTATCTGACCCTTGGCTCATCTGACTTGCATGCTCACATCTACTCCATGGTACTGGCACACTCAATATTGTCTCGTCTATGTTATCCGCCACTGACTGAGCACGGTAACCTCTGCCTCACCGTTCTAGGAAGTAAAGAGATAAAAACGGTATATGATAAAAAGTATGCAGTTCCTGCTGTGATCTCAAGCTTTAGTCATGGCTGGAATAACAGTAATGGCTTATTGGTATTATTGGTATTTGCTTACACAAATGATGCACTGAGGCAGGATGATAAATTGGCCTTTATGTTGACGGGAATTGCTGGGGAGAAGCCACTATAAGCAGAAATTGTTTCTCAAGTGAAAATTTGTATCTGAGTTGTGGACTGATCGTTTCCTCCTGTTTTATTTGCTATAGGCCACATTAAATATGTGTGTGTTTCATACTGTACAGCAGCAGAGGCAATGAGAGCACAGACCGATCTGTTTAATATTTATGTTTTATTTTGTTTGTTTCCCAAGCACTTTTATTGTAATATTCCTGAAAATGTGAAAATGACAAAGATAAACAGATCAGAATATGAAATAGTGCTGTGTGTGCATCCTACAATGCATAGATCCATAAAAACAACTTGTTATAAAGAAGATGGAGGATTTAAAAATCGCTCTCAGCACATTCCATTTATGTGTAATGTATACAGATATAGAATAACCTTTGGGCTCTGCTGCTCTTCATCTTTTTCATTCTAGTCTAATTTTTATTAATCTTACCATATTTTATAGTTTCCTTAAAGAGGAATTGTCACTATATTTGATAATACGAACTGCATAAAATATTAAATAGATTTCTCATAACTTATGAAGCTGGTGTACTTACTCTGAATCTCAGTTTCAGAATGGCCATGTAACCATTTTTAAAAGGTTCTAAAGCTTTAGAGCTTTTTTTTATTCTAAAAACAGTTGCACACTTGATTGTAGGTTGTGTCTTGAATTGTTGCCAACTAATATATAAAAAGGTTTTTTTTTTAGAGAACTTACAATTATTTATACAGGGTAGACCATGAAAAAGAGAAATATGTTTCCCGTGTATGGTTTGTACAGGATAAAAGTTAATGGATGACATACAAAGATCCTACATTTGCCGTTGCTATACTAAGTTGTGCTCATCTAATCATGTTCGCGAACACCTTCTCTAAGGCTGGTTTCACATTAGCGTTTTTTGGCGCAGCGCATCGTGCACGTCCATGCGCCCCTATGTTTAACATGGCGGGCGCATAGTCTAGCGTTTGCACGCGTTCATATGCGTTTTCGTGCGCATGCGGTTTTTTGTAGTGTGCGCCTAGGCGCGCCGGACGCAACCTGTTGCATTTTAGGTTCGTCCAACCTGTGTCAAAAAAACGCATGTGCATGCTTGAGCATGGAATGCGACAAAATAACACATTACAGTCTATGGGAACACAGGTGTGTGCTTGGACATGCGCACGCCTGCGTTTAAAATCACATGCGTTTTAAGAGTTAACATGGCTAGAAATTGGTTAAAACGCATGCGCCTAAAAAAAGCAAATGCATGCAAAATGCATGATGCGTTTTTTGCACGCGTTTCTATTGCGCACGAAGCGCAGGGCTAAAAAAGCTAATGTGAAAGTAGCCTAACACTACATGTTTGATATTTTAACTTACTATTTCAGTTTGGGAATTGTGTTGGAATTCATTTGATAGCAATCAATCTTCAAGTACCCAGACAAGTAAAAGTCACACACTGTCAGGTGTCATGACCACCCTTTGCTCACTGTGCGTTCTTCTGTGAATGTAGCATGAACTTGACATATGGGAAATTGACCCATTTTACTGAATGAAACAATACTCACAATCGTGTTCAGCTAGTTATGGACAGAATTGCTAAACTATATGTGTTCACAGCTTCATAAAAAAATATTGTACTCACAATCCATTGTACCCAATGCCAATTTTTTAGACCATTTAGTGGTTGTTTGTGCAGTTAATGTGCCAAGACCTAATGTTCTGCAAATTAACACATGCAGTTAGATAGAAACCACACTTTATTAGATATCATGTATTACAACAAGCCCAAATTTTCATATCCAAAAGCTAATTTCGTTACACCACATGCTACTGTTTATCCCTCTCCTTTAACTTTTGCACAACTGACACTCATACATACAACTCCACTATTGCATTTCCTTGTTGAATCAAATACAGCATGTATTCCATTTCACACGTAACACTGATCAGATTGTTAGATATAGACTAGTGAATATTTATGCAGACGGAGGCCAGTATGCAGGGCTGGATTGGCCATTGGGCAAATCTGGCAAATACCAAATGGGCCGGGCCGGCCAGGGACTGCAATGACTGTGACACTGTTAACAGTATAAGTGTCCACAGAAAGACAGTACTCCATCACTTTCTCCATCAGGACACAACTACTTCTGGCCTACGGCCTGCTGGAATCCGACACCAAACACAGAAAGTCGGGCAGTTCAATTATGTCATTGCATCGTGCCGGCCACATCCACATCCACTGCGAGATGAGGTAGAAGAGGACACAACGGAGCAGCTGCAGTGGACACTGCCTCAGAATGGGTGAGTATAAGCTTTTATTTTTGCTGATTATTTTACAATATGAGAGGCTATGTGGGGACCATCATGCATTATGGGGGGGCTATGTAGGGAACATCATACGTTATGGGAGGCTATAGGCGCCATCATATGTTATGGGGGGTTGTGTGGGGGCCACTATCCATTATGATTGCTGTGAGAGGGCATTATACATTATGGGGTGTTTGTGTGATGGCCACCATATGTTATGCATGGTTTTGTGAGTACTATTATACTGTAGATTATGGGGAACCAACATACATTATGGGGTCTGTGAGGGGGCCATCCTATGCTGTGGTAGGCTGTGTGGGGCCATCATACATTATGATGACCTGTGTTGGGACCAGCATTATGGTGTGCTTCAATAAATTGAAAGCCTTCACGGAAGCTGGACCTTTCTATTTTTTCATTGTCTCCTTCAAGCAGTCCCTTGGAGTCTGCTTTTCAACACGCCTCATTCAGGGTGAGCTGGTTTCCTTTTTTCATTATACTCTATGTATGTGGTTGGCATCACACTATACTGAGAACTTTTGTGGATATCAAACTGTGTGGATGTTGGGGATCTGGAGACCATCTTAAAGTGTGGGTTGCTGTGGAGCATTGTGGTTTGGGGGGCATTTTAGGTACACCATAATCTATAACGGTCATGGAAGGAGATGAAAACATTATGGAGCTTCAGTAGGGGCAAAATATCTGCTAAAGCACTACAATACAAATCCTAAAGAGGCACTGTAGGTCATTTTTATAGGGAGTGTAGTGTAGCAGGTTGGTGTAGTGTAACAGACAGGCAGTGACCCAGGAAAGTTCAAAACAAAGTCTCTTTTAATGATCAGTGTACTCCCAAACAGAAAGCAATTTGGTATCCTCCGTATCGTAGCCAGGAAACCAGACAGTCAGCAATGGAGACTTGTTACCATGGGCTACTGCACAGCTGTGTACGCTGAGAGGCGCATGGCCTTTTGGCTCCACTTGGCTCTGTGTTGCTTCACACAGGCTGAGCTCTGTAGAGAGACACACAACCCTCTGCTGCAGGGTTTTTACAAGTAACCTGTGGCCATAGGACACTTAGAAGACCTGGCTGGGAAGGTAGCGGACCGCCCCACTACCATCCTGTAGTTCACTTCAGAAATATAAGCCCATGGCAGGTTTTCTTAAATCTGCCTTGAACAAATAGCTTGCCCAAGACCAACACTTACTTTTATTTTGCATTGCAATCACAGCTATGCTTTTGACTGCAATGCACTCCTGCTGCCTCAATATGCTTCTGTGTGCATCCTGGGAACACATAGTGACCCTCGCATATAACACTAGTCACTGCATCACAGAGGTACAGTGCGGAATTGTTATTATTATATGGGAAGCAGATGAGGCATTATTATTAAAAGAAAGCACGAGGTGTTTTTATTATTATTGGGTGGAATAGGGTTATTATTGTAGGCATATGCAAAAGCTGTGGACTTCGTTTATGTAAAGGAGGACTTTGTGCTGATCTGACATTAGATGGCGATGTTGTGTAAACTTTCCTTGCTTAATGTGTTGCAAGAGAAAAAGTCTCTCTTGTTTACTTTCAGTTTTGATTTCCAACTTCCTGATGATGCAGCGTTGAATGACTGTGCATTTTTCCTATACCTCATGTTCTGACAAGTAAAAGCTTGTTATCCCATGTAATCTGCTCTGTGAAGGTTTCTACTAAATTGTGGATATCCAGGAGCTATACAACAAGCTGTGCAACAGGTTACGGGCCCAGACACAGAGAATCACAGGAACAGAGGATCCCAAGCACAGAGGATACCAGACACCCAGGACACCATAACTCTCAGCAAAGACCCTGGTGAATGCAGAAGAATTCTTCAGTTCAATTCTCTACAAACAAGTAAGACAAATTAAAGATGATGAGTAGCACAGAGCTAAAACTAACAGTAGCTAAGCTGAATAATGAGAACTATCAGTTATGGAAGTTCAAAGTAGAGATGTTATTGTCTAAAGATGATTTATGGGAAGTAATCACTACAGATAGACCTGATGAAGATAATCAGACATGGGATAGAAAAAATAGGCAAGCAAAAGCTACTATCAGCCTATTAGTGGATGATGCTCAATTAATTCACATTGGATAGTTGAAATCTCCCATGACAACTATGTCATATTTTTTGGAGAACTTGGCCATTTGATGCATAAAGAGTTCATCCATCTCTTCAGCTTGCACAGGCGGCCTGTAGTAAATGCCTACAATGGCGTCCTTTCCATTGTTCTGTCCTTGTATTCTTACCCAAACAGTTTCCACAGAACTCCCAGTCTCTGAAGCTTCAATCTCTGTGCAGATATACGCGTTTCTAACATACAATGCGACACCCCCTCCTCGTTTATCAAGTCTGTTTCTTGCAAATAAGTTGTATCCTTCTAGTCTTGTATTCCAATCATGTGTATTGTCCCACCAAGTTTCAGTGATTCCAATGACATCATATTTCTTTTCCTGTGTTAGTAGTTCCAATTCTCCTTGTTTGTTGCCCATGCTTTGTGCATTAGTATAGAAACATTTTAGTTTTTGATTGGTTTCTCTTTCTCCAATATTTTTATTAATTAGATTCTTTCGTCTTTGTTCTTCCTTTCCACTTCTAATAGCAGAGTTCTCAATAGCATTTGTCAGGTGTATGGCTTTTTCTGGTCTTTTGCTTCCCTTCCCATGTTGTTCTAGTTTAAAGCTCTCCTTACAAGTGTAGCAAGGCGACCTCCAAATACATGTTTTCCAGTCTTCGTAAGGTGCACCCCATCTCTAGCAAGTAGTCCATCGTATAAGTAGTTCACTCCGTGATCCAGAAATCCAAATCGTTGCTGACGGCACCATCGACGTAGCCAGTTGTTCACCTGCAGAATCTTATTCCACCTCCTTGTTCCATGGCCATCCACTGGGAGGATGGAAGAGAAGACCACCTGCGCTCCCAGTTCTTTCACTTTCTTGCCTAAGTCTTCAAAGTCTCTATAGGATATAGTGAAAATTACAAAGGATATAGAGTCCTAGATCCCAAAACAGACAAAGTTATGGTGAGTAACAGTGTGACATTCATTGAGGATCTAAATGAAGACACTATGATTTCACTGGAAACAAAAAAATGAGAAAAACAGCAGTGATATAGCTGAAGCAATATCTGATGAAAAAGAAGTTGAAATTGATAAAAAACAGAATTCTGAAAATGAAGAGATACAACTACAAACAGACACAGAACCAAGACGTTCAACAAGAGAAAACAAAGGAAAACCACCAAAATGTTTCCAAGGCAAGTACAAGTAAAATTTATATACCTACCTCTTGGGAAGACATCTCTCGACTGCCTGAAGAAGCTAATAAATGGATAGAAGCAGCAGAAATAGAAATAAAATCTATGCATGACTCAAAGACATTGACACTAACAGAATTACCAGAAGGAAGAAAAGCTATAGGATGTAAATGGGTTTTTAAAGTAAAGTACCAAACAGATGGCACAACTGAACGATACAGAGCAAGACTCGTAGCTAAAGGTTATTCTCAAAAATATGGAGAAGACTATGATGAAACATTTGCTCCAGTTGTCAAACATACAACAATAAGAACTTTGTTTGCAGTTGCAGCAATGAAACAAATGGAACTGAAACATCTGGATGTAAAGACAGCATTTTTGAATGGAATGTTAACAGAAGATATTTACATGGAACAACCTCCAGGATTCAAAGATGAAAGTAACACAAACATGGTTTGCAAATTACAGAAAAGTATATACGGTTTAAAACAAGCTGCTAAAGTGTAGAATGATAAAATCACGGAAGTACTCACAAATGAAAAATTTCAAAGAAGCAAAGCTGACCCTTGCATGTACACAAAAAGACTAATGAACAGATGGATTTATGTACTCATATATGTTGATGACATTTTAGTTTGTTTTGAAAAAGAAAGGGATAAAGAGGACATACTAAAAATCCTGAATCAACAATTCGAGATCAAAGATTTGGGAAATGTGAAACAGTACCAAGGAATACAGATAGAAAGAAGTAAATACAAAGGAAGGGGAACTTAAGCCTGAAAATACCAAAATTATGTGATCTTTTAATTATATATATATATAGGAAGTCAAAATGTGAAATCAAATATAAATCACCACACCCAATTGGCAACACAGACAAAAAAATGGACCTAAATGAAACGGGACCATCGGAGACACAACATAAAGGCGCCAAACATAAAAAAAGACTAACAGTCCACTGTATAAAATTGTAAATTTTATTATAATTATAATTATACCAAGGTTAAAAGACAATTATATGCAGTCACAATTCATTAAAGTAGATAAAAATGCAAAATGCTGCTCGGTATATTGAGAAAAAATGGGGCACTATTAACCAGGAATGTAGAAAAAATGTGGAGCTATCAGTATATCACACTGCTAAAATTAACACATAGTGACAAGACAAATTGACATATAGCGGATGTATAAAATATATGTGCACAACAAATCACGTTTACAATGTATAAAGTGCTTGTGACAAAATTCTGTGCAAATAGAATTGAATAAGAATGAAAATAAAAAATGCATTAAAGTGCAACAAGTGCAGAAAATAAGTGTAACAGCATGTGCTAATGTGCCTTAAACCAGCAAATACCACACATAATAATTCCGGCGCCTGCGCATTTGCAGTATTCTGCTCTGCCCTCAACAGGGCAGAGCAGTGCGCCTGCGCAGGAGCCACAACAGGCAGCAAAGAAGAGGACGTCACCATTAGAAGATGGGAGGCGCCGGACCGCAACACCCATTGGACCTAAACCGGACCGCCCCCCCGGTGAGTATAATATAACTCATTTTTCTTATCTTTCAGGTTACATTGGGGGCTTATCTACTGCATTACAGAATGCTGTAGATAAGCCCCTGATGGCAGTGCCGGCAGCTGATGCTCGAAAAATGGGGTGACAGATTCCCTTTAAAGGAAGGACAGGGGTAGTATTATTATTACTACTATTATGAGGCACACAGGGACATTATTTCTGTGAGGAAGTACAGAAGGACCATTATTATTGTCTAGGGGCACAAAGGGGGCATTACTACTGTGTAGGGTACTGATTCGCACTATATGGTTTGAGTATAAGTGGGGGAATATGAGGAGGGGGGTGAAAAACAATAATCCAAAGATGTTCCTGTGTTAAATTTTGCTGGATCATGTTACGGATGGAAGCAATGATCATGGTGGTTTGGGCCAAATGGAAAAGAAAACAAATCATCATGAACGTCACTAGCAAAAACCTGTACAGTAGACAAATATATGGTCTGCAGAACACTGATGTTAAACTGATATTACTATTATATGGTCGATGTATCAATCCTAGTACAGTGTTAATGAAAGTAGGGTGGTAGTATCACTACTTTACATGCTGGTAATACTTTGTTATTGGCTGGTGGATTTTGCCTGTTATATTGTAATATAATTATTGCAATATTATTAACTGGTATTAGTGGAAATCTAGGTCTTGCAGTCAATATGAAACAGAGACCCCCATCTAGTGAAGGGAATTGGGAAGCATGGGCCTGTGTGCTGTCAATTGCCAGTGCTGAATTTCAGACCCAGTCTGTCCCTGCTAGTGTTCCTTAACCTGTTCCTGTTGGGTTAGGTTCATCCGTTACATTTTTGTTGTGTTACTTTTAGGCAAATTAAAATCTGCAAAAAAGCATGCATACATTTTTTTTCTGCTTGAATTGGAAAACTGCTGTGTTTTTTAAATCGGCAGCACATCAATTCTTTCAGCATTTTTGCAGCTTTTTCTATCCACAGAAAGCAATGAGTAAGTGAAAATAAGGTTTTGCTATAAGTTTTTGCAGCGTTTTTGGTGAAAAAACACAGGTACAGCATAATGTGAAACCCATTTATTTTTGTTGGGTTCCAAAGTTTAAACCATAATGTCTTAGTTTCCCCACATGAGCATATCTGTTAGTACAGTAAAATATTAAAATTTCAGAAACCTGAGTGGTTGATAACTTTAATGGCTAACTGAAAAATTGGTAACAAATTGCAAGCTTTCCAGACTACTCAGGTCTCTTCATCAAGCATAGAATAACACAAAATCTGATGAGTCACTTTTTTATACACAACAGGGCACAGAAATAATGCAAGACTAGTGACATGGAGCAGAACAATTAGTATGGGAAGGGGAGAAACAGTTGTGGCCGTAAACAGTTCATAGATAAGGAGTGTGAAAGCTTTATTGTCCTGTGATTGAGGTCTGGTCCACGATTGTGATGCCCTCAAATGGTTGTCATAAGTTTATACTCACAGACTCTATTTCAAATCAGTAATGGTACACAGCACCTCATGAAAATATAGGGTCAGCATTACCTACAGAAGAAGTGCACATCATGTCCAAGGAGTCCCTCTTGGAAAATGTCCAGATATCACATAAAAAGTAAGGACAGTGCCTCATGCATTGGTGAATATAAATCATATTTATTCTGCCTTGTTGTGACGTTTCGATCCAAATAATCTTTATACTCCCAGACTCTTCTGTCTCTCTGAGACTTGAAATTGCCTTTAATACAAGTACGTAATTTCATGTCCATGGTGCTGTGATCAGAGATGCAAAAAATGTTTGGCCACAGGTAGATCTATTGTTTTTTCTTTTATTGTGTAGCGATGAAAATTCATCCTTGTTTTAAGCTTTTAGGCTATCTCCCCTAGACAGGAGAAGATGAGAGTTTTATATCCAAGTGGGAGGAGGTCTGCAATAACAGCTCCTTCAAATTTATGGAGCTGCTTATTGCATGGAACCAAATGGTAATTGAAAATATAGAGAAAGATCTAGATGCCTCGTATATACGCCTAAAAGAATCCATTCCCAATGAGAAGTTAACAACTTTTAATGAGCAGATGGAGACTTGCCTTGATACCTGAGAGAAACAGATCCAAGATACTCAGTCTAAAAAACTGGCTAGAGATACTTCCGATTATGTTCAGCAAAAGGTATATAGGTGGAGAAAGGTGGCTGGTAACCCTAAACCTAATAGATCTGTGTCCATGTCTTCATTGTCTTCAACGAGTGGACAATCCGAGACCTCACTACGCTCAGGTGTATCGATGAATACCCGCTTGGGGAGGAAAAAGAATGTGCGACAATGGGAAAACCGGCCTAGAGGCAATAAATCTAAATAATCTAAAAAAGATTCTGAAGATCATAAGGTAATCAATCTTTCAGATCATGTATTTTCAACCCTTGACCTGTCTTTGCTCTCTGGGGCTGGAACCATCACCCACAGGAGGTAAATACTCAGCTTTGCACTATTTGTATCATTTGTATATGACTATTAGCCATCATATTTGTGATTATCGTGCCTTAGTGGCATCCTCACATAGCTATGTAATGTCTGGTGAGGGACTATTGGGGTTCTTGAGACATGTGCAACCTCTTTTTTAGTGTATATGTGGGTAGTGGTGTCTTTTTGGGTTTCTCACATTTTTTAACTTTATATGCGATGTATGTCTTGTGGTAATTTAATAAATATTCATATTTTTATGATTTTTCTAGGTTTATAGTGCTTATTTTTGGATCAATTTATTCTATTTGAACCCAATGTTGTGTCCAATACTTAGTAGGGGGCTACACAATATTCTTCATTTGAATAGGTGTTAGAAATGCCTCATATTTCGGCTTCAATATTTCTGTTAAAGGCCAGATGAAGTACAGAGTAACTCTGCTGCCTTATTATAGTGAAAGGATCCCTCGGGGTTTCATCTGGATCAAGTCATTAGAAGATTTAATCTTTATTTTTATAATCTTTATATAGCGCTAACATATTCCACAGCGCTTTACAGTTTGCACACATTATCATCACTGTCCCCAATGGGGCTCACAATCTAAATTCCCTATCAGTATGTCTTTGGAGTGTGGGAGGAAACCGGAGGAAACCCACACAAACACGGGGAGAACATACAAACTCCTTGCAGATGTTGTCCTTGGTGGGATTCGAACCCAGGACTCCAGCGCTGCAAGGCCGCAGTGCTAGCCACTGAGCCACCAAAGATTTAGATGAAAACACTGATATAAGTGCTCAACGTAGAGCGATGGATAAGTGTGATCCAAAATGTTATGTAAAATGTTCCCAACAAAAGCTTCAACTCAATCCACAAAGAAAGCTCCGCTTAGGTTAGTCATCTGCCAATGAAAATACAGGGGGCTTCCACGCTACTGGAAGGAAAAAGGCTCTGGAAAAGTGTTATGGCTACTCGCCCCCCCAAAAGAAAACCTGTGAATTCTGTGCTCCCAAATCGAAATGCCCCTTTCCCTTCTAATCCCCACAGTGTACCTAAACAGCAGTTAGCATCCACATATGGCATTTCTGTAGTCAAGAGAGGCTGATGAGGAGCTGCTTAATTTACAGGTGCATTCCTCCAGAAGCACTAACGGGAACAATGTACTGTGCACTACAGCATATAAGCACACTGGCAGATTTGCAATTTTCACTCAGCAACATTCACTGCTGCTTGTTTCTGACAAACACTCATAGAATCAAAATCATCACTACACCTGTAGATAAATTCCCAGAGGGGGGTAATTTACAAAATGGGGTCACTTGAGGAGAAATTCTGTTCTTTTGGTATTTAGTGGCTCTATATATGGAGTCTTCAATCTATGCTATGATAATTTGTTCTTCAAGAGTCAAATAGCCATCCTGAGCCTCGCCATGTTACTGGGGCAGTACAGTACAGCCACATACAGTATCGGGTATTTCTATATTCAGCAGAAATTGCGTGACAAATTTTGCTGCCATTTTTACCTATTTTCCCGTGTGACAATGTAAAACCTGAGGTTAAAACAACATTTTTGTGGTAAAAATGAAATTATTTTTTCTTTACCGCCCAGGTTCTGTGACACACCTGTGATGTCAATATGATCACTGCACCCCCAGATTAATTCATTGAAAGGTGTAGTTTGTAAAATGAGGTAACACATAGGTGGTTCTGCTTCTCTGGCATATCAGGGGCTCTGCCAATGTGACATGGCAACCGCAAACCATTCCTGCAAAACGTGCACTACAATATGGTGCTCCTTCCCTTCTGAGCTTTGCGCTGTGCCTCAAAAGTAGTTTTCGACCACATATGAGGTATTGGTGTACACAATAGCAATTGCGTAGCATATTTTGTGGTCTATTTTCTCATGTTATCCCTTTTAAAAATTGAAAACTTGATGCCAAAGTAACATTTTAGTGGAAAAAAATGGTAATGTTTCATTGTCTTAACACAATATTATGCAATTCAGTGAATCGCTTGAGGGTTAAAAATTCTCCCCACACCACTAGATGAATTCCTCAAGGGAAATTAAAGTAGAAAAATCTGTAAAGCACAGTATAATATATAGTATAGGACCAAACAATCATGCACAGGAATTTGACTCAATCATGTAAGAGAATACTGCAATTATAGACCATAGCAGGATAATTAATTAAGAATTCAAAATTTTATTGGAAACATGATTAAAAAATATGAAAATCAGCTGAACCAAGTGGCAAAACACGTGACAAGAAGGGTAAGCAAATTATATAAATAATTAAACAAAATTTAATTAAAGATCTCCATATAAGGAACATATGTAAATACATATAGTCCTTTTTAGTCAGAATCAACATACATGATTGTACAAAGATTCAATTCGAAAGCGCCTTGCAGTATATGTTAGCTATAGCAAAAAGAGGAATCACATGTGATCGTTACATAGCCAAAGAGCATAATATATAGACATAAAGACTAAGGTGCAATTTATAGTAAGGTTACTGAATTATAAGACTCTGCCATAAGTGTCAAGGTAATACTAGCTAAGGCAACCATGTAAGATATAAAGTGCAAATGCAATGGAAGTAAATGGAGACACATGAATTTATTTACCTGATGTGAAAACGTGCACTATTCTCTTATATGATTGAGTTGAATTCCTCAGGAGGTGTATTTTCCAAAATGGGGTGACTTGTGGGTGTTTCTGCTGTTTCGGCATGTCAGGAGCTTTTGCAACCTGTTCCAGCCAAAATTGTGTTACAGAATTCAATTGATGCTCCTTCCCTTTCCGAGCTCTGCCGTGTGCCCAAACAATAGTTATCCGCCACATATAGGGTATTAATGTACTCAGGACAAGTTGCACTACAAAGTATATGGTTCATTTTCTCCTGTTACCCTTGTGAAAATGAAAAATTTCGGGCGGAATCAACATTTTTGGAGTAAAAATGTATTTTTTTCAGTAACAAGGTTCAATGTTATAAAACTCTGTGAAGCACCTGTGTGTTTAGAATGCTTACTGCACTTCTAGATTTGTCCCTTGAGGGGTGTAGATTCCAAAATGAGGTCAATTGTGGGGTCTCCACTGTTTAGACACATCAGGGACTCTGCAAAAGCAACAACAAACTGTAGTGTTTATTTTCTTCTGTTACCCTTTTAAATATGCAACATTTGTGGCTAAATGAACATTTTTGTGGGAAAAAATTAAATTTTTGCTTCCTATTGCTTTAATTCCTGTGACGCATCCAAAGGTTTAATAAAATTCTTGAATGTGGTTTTGAGCACTTTGAGGGGTGCAGTTTCTACAATGGTGTCACTTTTTGGGTATTTCCTGTTATATAGGCCCCTCAAAGTCAATTAAAATGTCATGAGGTACCTAAAAAACAAAACAGTTTTGTAAATTTTGTTGGAAAAATGAGAAATTGCTGATCAATTTTTAACCATTCTAACTGCTTTTGTGGACCATGTGATCTATTCTCAGATTATCATATTATCAGATTAGATAGATTTGAGACAAGACTACTCAGTCCACAAAATTACATGGCCTTGTAATCAGCCTGATAGACTATGATAAAAAAAACTGACAGTGTTTCAATGAACCCCAAGCAAATTATTTCCATAAGGGCGAATAGGTATCATCCATGCAGAACAGTGACAGGCAGGAGTTCCTCAAGCCCACTAGATGAAATGATTACCAATATAACAGCATATTCTGATGTCCATGGTTGCTTTTCAGCATTTAGCATTAATAAAAAAAATTCATCAAAATGTTTTCGTTTTAACAGAAATACCCAAAAATAAAAAAAGACCAAAAAACTAAAGGGGACAAATATAACAACAAATATATAAATCCAATAAAGAATGGAAGCAGAACAACCAAATCACTATTATCTTTAATAGAACAATGACAAAAATACTAAAAAAATTGGATAATACTGGAGTGTAGAACAAAGAACCCCACTCCCCCAGGGGCCAACATCACACGTCGCTGCCCTCCTCTGACACATAAGACAGTGTGCAAGGAGTGCAATGTCAGAGGAGACACGTGACCATGGCAACCAGGTGCTCATCTGCCGACGTGAGTGCGCACTGTAGGAGGAAGTCAGAGCAATACACTACAAAGTCTGAATGAATCCAGCAGTCCCCAATTGCAACTCAATGACAGGTAACTGTCAGTACTGACAGTAAATTTAAGGATAACAAAAGCATCCTTTGTGCTAGCAATATAATGTAGTGATGATAATATTAAACAACTAGTGAATTAAAATAGAAAGAAAACTATCTGTTGACAAGAGGAGCACAGCATGTCACCAACAATAGAAAATAAACACCCAATGATGGGAGAATAATACATCAAAAAGTTCAAGACAATAAAATAATGGTATAAGGAACAATAGGGGAGATAACAGTGTAAAATACACCTTGACTCAGCAAATAAATATACATAATATAACATAGTGCCAGTGCATGTGCCAAAAAGGAGACTGGTGCAAATCTGATAAAGTGCATGTGCTGCATTAAACAGATATCATGAGGTAAAAGAAGAATACAATATAATAAAGTCACATAATAAGAAGAATGGACATCAGGATATCAATGTGAGCCAATCAGAAAAAAACAGGTGAAAATAAACACCCAATAATTTAAAATAATACAAGATAATAGAATTAGGGACCACATGGAAGCGTAATGTGGAGTAAAATACATCTTGAGTTAACAAATAACTTTGCATAATATATTAAAAAGCCAGGGCATGTGACAAAAGAAACACTTGTGCAAATATACAAAAAGTACATGTTACATGTGATGCATTAAACTTACATCATGAAATAAAAGAAAAATATAATGTAGCCTCCTGATAAGAAGGATAAATGAGTATATTGAAAAGACTGAGTGTATATGACCCAGATACTGTAAGGGTATGTTCCCATGATCAGTTAACGCTGCGGGTTGGACGCTGCGTACCTCCACAGCATCAAACCTGCAGCGGCCAGATGTTACAGCATAGTGGATGGGATTTCAAGAAATCTCATACCCACTATGCGGGCACGGATGCCTTTGGCTTCCCTGCGGAGACGCACATGTGACGCGTCTTTCCAGACTGCAGCATGTCAATTTATGAAGCAGAGACGCTCCATCTCCACTGCGTAAATAAACAATTTCACTATCATTAGATGCGGTAAAACTGCATTATCTTCAAAGTCACATGCATATTAAATGTGGGAGCACAGCTTACCATGCATGTGTACTAATTTAAATAAAGGTGAACCTTGTTTCAGCTGGACGTTCGCATACACCTGCAGTTCTCACGATGAGCTGAACTGATCGTGAGAATTGCCGCCGGGGTTATCTCTGGTCACTAGCCAAGTTCTCTTATCAGCTGACCGCGTGAACTGCAGAGCACGTGACCGCCGGGGACAGAGTTATCTCCGGTGATCATCTTCAAGCTCCGCTGTGTCTGTATGTCAGGCTAAGTGGCATAATGCCACCATTCAGCCAAAAGCATCCAGATGTAGCAGAGCTGGACTCGTCATGGGACAATATGTTTATCTTCTCGGTGGACAGGTAAGGATATTGTTGCTTTTTTATTTTAATTCTCTTCCAGGAGACAAAGGGGTTGGAGGAATAGGAGATGTAGTAAGTATGTATGGTTTAATTAAGATCTATTAAAGGAGTCTGTGTCATTATTTCAACTTTGGCTGTATTTTTATTAGCCATGTAACTATAGGATTAGTAATGGATAGGTGTCTTATAGATGCCTCTCCATTACTAATCTGTTGGCTTGATGACACCTGACAATACAAAGGTGACATCAACCCCACAAATATTACCCAACTTGCCACTGTTACATGTCAAATGAAAAGAGCAGGGTAAAGTGCCACAATTGGCACATCTTTGGATGTGCAAATTGTGTGGCGGCGGCAGGCTGCTATTTTTAGGCTGGGGAGGGCCAAAATCCATGTGTCTTGCCAGCCTGAGAATGCCAGGCCACAGCTGTCTGCTTTTTCCTTGGCTGGTTAACAAAAATAGGGAGATTCCACGATATTTTTTTTTTTGGAGGGGATCCCACTATTTTTGCTAACCATCCAAGGTAATCAGACTGCTGCAGTCTGATATTATCAGGCTGGTAAGGTTCATGGATATTGGATCTTTACCAGCCTGAAATCCCAGTCCCAGTATTCTGATTTACTCTGGCTGGTTAACATATATAGGGGGACCCCACGCCATTTTTTTTGCTAAATTATTATTTATTTATTAAAAGGGCGGGGACCTCTCTCTGTGCTTTCCACCACTTCCTCTGTCATGTACTTCTGGCTGTGTCACAAGATTCACCATTATTTAAATTAGTACACATGTGTAATAAGCTCGGCTCCTGCACTTAAGATAATGCGGTTTTACCGAATCTAATGATAGTGTATGGGTAATTTATCCAGTGGTTACTGAGCGTTTCTGCTATATAAATTGACAAAAATCCAAAATGAAAAGAGAGGGCTGAATACCATAAAAATTAACACATTTTATTGAAATGAAAGATATTTTTTCAAAATTAATCCCAAATAATGCAATCATGGGAACACAAAGTGCAAAAAAATGGTCACATGAAAGGTAATGTGCCAAAGTGCCAGCCAAAGTATTAGAAAATGCCATAAATCCTTTTATACAGTATAATATAAGGCCACAAAAAATTGAAACAGGAATTTACAAATAAATTTCCTAATATATGAAAAAAAGAGGCCAAATAGAGAAATGCTCTTGACAAATCAAAATATGGCATCCAAGGAGATCACAAAGTATATATATATGCCCCTAAAAGGTAGTAAGTGAACCAATACATTTAATTATTATTTTGATTCACTTATCACACATCATGGTTTAAGTTATTTTATGGCATTGGTTTACTTACTACCTTTTAGAGCAGTTTTTTAGATTTCACCTGCGTCAAATCCTGAGCAAATCCTGAGCCATTCCTGATCGTGTGTACATACCCTAAGAAATGGGAAATGGTAAAACTGCAAACCTCTGTGAAAAAATGTAAAACTGAAAAATAAAATTAACACTCAGGAAAAAAAACAAAAAAACTAAGTAAAAAAATAGTACATATGTTAATGATAAAGCCATGTGAAAGCTAGATGTGAAACACAATAAAAATACCCTGGTGAATCAGGACATGATAAATGAATATAATAAAATTAAATATAAAGTAGTGTCTGTAGCCCAGGAGACTACAAATAGAAAGAAAACCCTACCAAAGAAGTACAGTAAAACAAATAATAAAGAAAAAAGGAATGGAAACCAAGTGTGCATAAGAAATGATGAGAAGGTACTGAATGATAGCCATGCTGAAGTTGGCCTTTGGGGGAGTGGAGTTCTTTGTTCCGCATCCCTATTTTTATCCAGTTTTTTAAATTGCTTTTGGGATAGTTTTAACAAGAGTCTTACATAAATTTTTACCGTAAAAGTGAAAACTTCTGAATATTTGACTTGGTTTAGCTTTCTACAGTCCACACAATAAGTACATGCACACGAAAGCATTATTCTACTTTCCATCTTCTATTTTTATATCATCACATTTGGATTTTACTTCTGATATCAATCAGGTTTCACAATTGTCTTCTAAGTTTATATTTTCAAGGTTAAATAACTGGCAATGTTTCAGTCGGGGGAGAGAACTCATCCATTCTGATTTCATAAAGTGAAGCAGTTACCTTCTTTGCACTTAAACCTCCACTAGAGCACAAACAGTAATATTGAGAGATCTCATCCATCTTACCAATTTGTTACCTTAGCAGAGGAAAATGAATAGGATTTATAGCTCTGCTTATGGAGTTATAGCAGGAAAGAAAAGAAATGAGCTTGGCATCATATTGATGAATTGAAAAGGGAAACTCGCTCCTTTAAACCAATGCTAAACTAATATCAGACGAATGATGCATAACTCAACTGGGAATCCAAAATACTATTGGAATTGATGTAATTGTTTGACTTGTGTTTAACACATTTATTGTTACTCCAGTGACTTAAAGCATGGATAAAGATATTTTATTAATAATTTATAGAAGCAACAAAAATACTTCAGTAAATTAAACATTTAAAGGGGAATTCCTATCATACATTTCTGGTAAACCCACAGAATAAAACTTCCTCCTTGTGCCTTCAACCTTATCACCACTGTTCCCATCTGCTTGGCCATGTAGTTTACAATCTATATACAGTTAGGTCCATATATATTTTAACAGAGACAACATTTTTCTAATTTTGATTCTAGACATTACCACAATGAATTTTAAACAAAACAATTCAGCTGCAGTTGAAGTTCAGACTTTCAGCTTTCATTTGAGGGTATCCACATTAAAATTGGATGAAGGGTTTAGGAGTTTCAGCTCCTTAACATGCGCCACCCTGTTTTTAAAGGGACCAAAAGTAATTGGACAGATTAAATAATTGTAAATAAAATGTTCATTTCTAGTACTTGGTTGAAAACCCTTTGTTGGCAACGACTGCCTGAAGTCTTGAACATCACCAGACGCTGTGTTTCCTCCTTTTTGATGCTCTGCCAGGCCTTCACTGCGGTGGTTTTCAGTTGCTGTTTGTTTGTGGGCCTTTCTGTCTGAAGTTTAGTCTTTAACAAGTGAAATGCGTGCTCAATTGGGTTGAGATCAGGTGACTGAATTGGCCATTCAAGAATATTCCACTTCTTTCCTTTAATAAACTCCTGGGTTGCTTTGGCTTTATGTTTTGAGTCATTGTCCATCTGTAGTATGAAACGACGACCAATCAGTTTGGCTGCATTAGTCTGAAACTGAGCACACAGTATGGCTCTGAATACCTCAGAACTCATTGCTGCTTCCGTCCTGTGTCACATCATCAATAAACACTAGTGACCCAGTGCCACTGGCAGCCATGCATGCCCAAGCCATCACACTGCCTCCGCCGTGTTTTACAGATGATGTGGTATGCTTTGGATCATGAGCTGTACCACGCATTCGCCATACTTTTCTCTTTCCATCATTCTGGTAGAGGTTGATCTTGGTTTCATCTGTCCAAAGAATGTTCTTCCAGAACTGTGCTGGCTTTTTTAGATGTTTTTTAGCAAAGTCCAGTCTAGCCTTTTGATTCTTGATGCTTATGAGTGGCTTGCACCGTGCAGTGAACCCTCTGTATTTACTTTCATGCAGTCTTCTTTTTATAGTAGATTTGGATATTGATACACCTACCTCCTGGAGAGTGTTGTTCACTTGGTTGGCTGTTGTGAAGGGGTTTCTCTTCACCATGGAGATTATTCTGTGATCATCCACCACTATTGTCTTCCGTGGGCGCCCAGGTCTTTTTGCATTGATGAGTTCACCAGTGCTTTCTTTTTTTCTCAAGATGTACCAAACTGTAGATTTTGCCACTCCTAATGTTGTAGCCATTTCTCGGATGGGTTTTTTCTGTTTTTGCAGCTTAAAGATGGCTTGCTCACCTGCATGGAGAGCTCCTTTGACCGCTGTTTCATTCACAGCAAAACCTTCCAAATGCAAGCACCACAACTCAAATCAACTCCAGGCCTTTTATCTGCTTAATTGAGAATGACATAACGAAAGGATTGCCCACACCTTTCCATGAAATAGCCTTGGAGTCAATTGTCCAATTACTTTTGGTCCCTTTAAAAACAGGGTGGCACATGTTAAGAAGCTGAAACGCCTAAACGCTTCATCCCTTCATCCAATTTTAATGTGGATACCCTCAAATGAAGGCTGAAAGTCTGAACTTCAACTGCATCTGAATTGTTTTGTTTAAAATTCATTGTGGTAATGTCTAGAACCAAAATTAGAAAAATGTTGTCTCTGTCCAAATATATTTGGACCTAACTATATTTAATGCTGTCGGCCATCTGCAAGTGAAAGGTGAATATTAGAAATGAGCAAATTTGGTGAAGGCGAAAAGAAGTTTTTAAAAAAGAGCTCTGTGAGAGCACAAAATGAGTACAAATAAATACTTATAAGAAGTTGCTATTTCACTTTGGAACTGCTTCCTTCATACTCTGAAATGTCAATCTCCATTTTCTTCTAATCGATATGCAGGAGAGGGTTTACCTTCATTTGCTGACGGGACTGCAGCAGCAGTAATATTTATGGGTAATTATTGGAGTGGTCACAATCTGAACCCTTGCAGGTGAGCAATTCCATAACGCCTTTCTTATCTGCAACTTTCAATATCATCCTATGCATCTCCCCCCATTTTAGTTCAAATTTTGCTGCTGACTGCTGAAATACCTTAATAGAACCAATGGGCACGATTCATCAAAGCTTTTATGACAATATTCTTGAGTAAAAAGCATTGAAAAGTCACTTAATTTTACCGCAATTCGAGGCTGCACTAAAACTTTGCAACTTTTGGCATTTTTATCCAACTCCAACAAAGTGGGTGGAGCTGGGACGGGATGGAGGTGTGCCGAGCGCCCTCATCAAATTTATGACTGATACCTACAGAGACGGCTATTAGTCACCAGAAACCTCATCAACTGGACTCACATCCAGGCTTAGTTGGGATTTTATTTGATCATAGGTATGTTTTAATAGTCAATATTTTTCAATAAAACTAATTATCAAATGATTTCTGCCTACAAATCACACTGTGTCGTCAATGCATCAGGTCCCCTTTAATATTTTAATATTTTTTTTTATTACAAATTCATAGTAGAAAAGCAGTATATTCAGATTTTTTATGCAATGTATTATAGAACCAAGGAATGTGACTACAGTAAGTCAAATGTAACATATATTAAATGCTATTCTTTATGTGCACCCAAGATTGAAAGGTATTGTGTCTTCTATATCTAATCTCATAGTACAGGAGGCGCACTCACTTAGCTCCCATTGTGTATTCCATGTCTAGAAACCATGCATCACTACTATATTTGGCCGTTGAGTTCCATGCTTTGTAGGTGCTTCTTGTAGCATTAAATCTCAGGGCTGAAGGAACTGGCAGCTTAGACAATGCAGATCCGGCTTGCGTATAGACAAACTGAATCATAATCTCTAGGACATATTTGCCAGCAACATGTACTTTTGACAGTGATTAATATTCAAAGCTAAATTCAATGTTACAATAAAATAAAGCAAGACAACAACTGAAGTTCCCTCCAATTGATTCTGCTTCTAGACTACATGTATTTGCTGATACCAGGTCTTCAAATAGCACCTATTTCTGGACTAGTAGAAATGAAAGATGTTTTACTCCTCACCAAAAGATATTACGATTTTTATACTTCTATTTGTATGAGCAAGTATGAGGACAATTTATCGAAGAGAATATTTAAAAGCTAGGGGTTATGAATGCAAAGTTGGACCCCTTATAATAACTTAAATCTGCAATTTACAAAATAAATGAATAAATATGTGCAAAAATTAAATTCACTGTTTATTTAGATAGTGAATTATCCTATTGTCAAAAGTAATGTGACACATTTCTTAATCATTGAATTCATGTTTCTCATTCAGGGTCATTGCCACAGGTAAAGTTAGTCATGTAGTCTGTGTGGAGACATGGGGGGTCAGTGGGTGCTCTCGTCCGCTGGCCCGACACCACATGGACCAGGGCTTATCCCACAGAACACTCGCTCTTCTTTCCCAAAGAAAAACACAAATTCAATAATCAACATTCAGACAATAGCTTATTTCTCCTGGCCTACTGAAAAAAAGACATCTGGATAATTAAGATTAAATGCTGTGCTGTCACAGTCTATCTTTACAAACAACAGTAAAAGGCATTATTGTAAAGTAGAAGTGCTTAGGAGCTACAGCAACCCAGCCACAAAAGTGTTAAGTCACGTACAGAATGGGAGTTGCCGAGTGCTGAGGTGCATAGTGCTTAAAAGTCGTGAATGCTCTGATAACAGAACAACTCCAAAGTTCCAAATATTTTCTGCCACTAAATAGGACCTTTCACCAAATTTTTCATGTTCAACTGGACACATGATGTAATAGAGGCTGCGGAGCAGAATAAATGGGTTTTTTTAAACTTTGATTTTTAATTGCCGAGATAGTAATAATTAAAGTATTTGGCACCTAATGAATTAATTTTCTTTCAGTTCAAGCGGCGGTTATGAGATAGTTTCACTTCTCGATGCATGAGCTGACCAATCATAAGCAGGCAGCAACACAGTAGAAAAAGAACATGCTCCACAATAGCTCAGAACAGGCAACACCTGCATGAGATGTAATGACAGCCTGCTCTGCTCCCACTGCAAAGAAATTGCAAGCTTGAGCACAATAGACATAAGTCTTATTATTGACACCTTTTAAGCTCTCATCTCTGGACAGGCAGAATGGGGGGAGATACAGTGCAGCAGAGGTGACAGTGCTATCAGAGGGAAGCTTATTGAAGTATTTGTAATATGACACAGCTGAACTCAGTTGTGCTGCTCCTTGCCTCACACTAACTGCCATCACCTTATCGGAAAGGTGTTAGTCATCTGTGCTCAACCCTCAGCACTTTCTAATCATGCATAAAGTTAGACCAGTACATCATTGCTGTTTGTCAGTATATCTCACACACTGATAAACCTGCTTTAAACTATTGTGTGGGTGTGTTCTTTTTCTCTAGTGTGTAGCTTCCTGCTTATGATTAGACAACATCATACAGAGGGAAGAAGTACATGCCCCAGTGAAATCTCTCTGATAATACTCATTTGGACTTAAAAATGAAGCTCATTATGGACCAAATATCTTTATTTCTAATATCTATGCAACAGAAAGGAGAAATTAAAAAAAACATTCTGCTCTGTAGCTACAATTACATTGTGTGTCCTGTTCAATTTGAAAAAAATAGTGAAAGATCCTTTTCAATATCAGCATAAAACCTATGCACGTGGAGCTTCATGTCATGGGTTTATGTAGCCCAACAACTGCACAGATGGGTTACATCATCTAGCTACTGTACTCGGGAGCAATGGCAGTTTGGGAGATGAGTCTGTCTTGGATTGTACATTGATTTCACAAATATTAGTTGTAAACCCCATCTTCAATATTTTGTTTAGCATGCAAGACTAATTCAACCAGTTGATTGCAAAGTTCAGTTTGTGGTTATAATCTGTATAATCTCTTAAATAAAGACACAGCACAAAATTGGTGCTGACTGCTGAGCAACAGAAAACATTTTCAACCATTGTTGAATGCAATGGTATACATAAAGATGAATGGGCTTGATAGCAAAGATTTAGATGGCTGCATAAGTTCTCATCACTCAGTAGAGCAGAGATAGAGCCAAACAGAGCCATGCCATCTTTTTTCTAGTGCCCAAAAACCATGGCATGATCCGCGTTTTTAATGACTTTGTTGTTTGTGTTTGTAGCTCATTTGCTCTTATACAAATTAATGGATCTGCTTAGTGATATGAAGTTTAGTGTATGACATCAGGAAGAACTTAGTATATTGCATCCCCATATTTAAGCTTCTTCTGGTTTGTTGCATACTATATTTAATGGAGAGAACTTACCTATATGATAGAATAAAATTTAGGGAAAAAATTATTCTGTATTCTCAGTTTAATTCACCTGTCATACAAATCTCTATTTAATATTGGATCTCTGCTCTTAATAGCAAAATCTAATCAGCAAGATCTCCTCTTTACGTAACTCTATTCTATTTAAGGAATCTACATTAGCACTTCAGGCACCAATTTGTTTCAATTTCCTTTTGTGGAACATGGAGTAAGTAACTCGCTGCTCCTGGATATTTGATTTATGTCATTTTATTCTTTTCAATTGGTTTTTAATTTAATTTAAATAATCAGATCTTCTACTCGACCTTTTAAAAGACTATTAAAATTTGCTAAAATTACTCAAATAATTAAACTGATTTGCAGCAAATCTTTTTTTCATTTTTAAGAAACACTGCACAGAATTCATAACATGATTCACAAACCAGAATGCAAATCAATAATATTTCAGTCATCTGAAACTTGAGATGGGGCCAATAAAGTGCCAAAGTCACATCAAACAAGGCTTCTACAAGATTTTTATTATGTTCTTCCAATTAATAATAATTCTAAAAGACTAAGTATATTTCTCAGGGAAAGAAAGGTATGTTAAAAATAGTATTGCCTCAAACAAATCTTTTTTAATAAGATATGTGAAGGTAGGGCAGCACGGTGGCCCAGCAGTTAGCACTGTAGCGTTGCAGCCCTGAGTTCAAATACCACCAAGTTCAACATCTGCAATGAGTTTATATATTCTAGCGATGTTTGCATAGGTTTCCACACACACTCTAAAGACATACTGATAAAGAATTTAAATAGTGAGTTAGTATGGGGTCAGTGATGGTAATATCTGTAAAGTGCTGTGGAAATGAATGGCACTATGAAAGCAAGTAAAATAATTATATAGAGGATTGATCATAAGTTTGGACACACCTGTTCATGCATTGGTTTTCCTTTTTCCTATTAGAACATACAAATGCACAAAGGTACATGAATGGAAAAAAGGAGTGAAGAAACATGGGTGAAAAAAAACCAAAATATATTAACGCTAAACGCTAAAATTCTGCAAAGTACCACCATTTTACTCTGTGAAAGCTTTACACACCCATGGTATTTTCGCAAGCAGCTTTATCAGGTATCACTTGGAATAGCCTTCAGAAAGTGTTTGTGACCATCATGTGTTTTTCGCAAAGGCAGTGTTGGTACACAGTTCCAAAAAATTCTGTGCCCTATTCTACAACTATTTAAAGCCAGACTATGGCAAGAACCACTCACCTAAATCAAGAGAAATGATAGTTCATCATTACTTTAAAACATAAAGATTAATCAATCTAAAAAATTGTGAGAACCTTGAAAGTATCCTTAAGTGCAGTTGTTCTGTCTTCTAAGGCTATGTTTACACTGGGCATTTTTGCTACCTGTTTTCGCTGCGTTTTTTATGCCAATTTTCAGCTGCTTTTTATTGTACCAGCAAAGCCTATGAGATTTCAGAAATTTCATGCACACATATTGTTTTTTTTGTCATCAGGATTTTGTGCGTTGCTGCATTTTTTTGACATAGAGCATGTCACTTCTTTCATCATTTTTTCAGCGTTTATTACCCACTGACTTCAATGGATGGTGAAAAAACACTGCAAAAATGCAGGTTGACTTTTTTGCAGCATACTTGCTGCAGAACAGTCATGGACAGCAGGCTGTGACCTCACAGTCAGCTCTGCTACATCTAGATGGCAGGCTGCATGGTTATATGATGCACCAATTGTGGCACTTTGTCCGACTCTTCCCACTTGCCCTGTAGTGGTGGCAAGTGGGGTTCATATTTGTGGAGTTGATGTCACCTTTGTATTGTCTGGTGACATCAAGCCCACAGCTTAGTAATGGAGAGGCGTTTATAAGACCCCTATCCAATACTAGTTTTATAGTTATATGGTAAATTAAAAGCACAGCCAGAATAAAATTCTTTATTAGAAATATAAAAAACACACTTTGGGTTTGTTATTTTTAAATAAAAAAAGTAAGTTATTCTCATCTAACACCCATTCCATTGAATCCATCGTCTCCTGTAATAAAACAAAAATAAAAGCCAACAATATCCCTCACATGTTCGTTGTTCTGTCCCACGCCGTAATTCATGTCTGAGGGATAAATAGTTTTCATCCTGGACGGTACCATGATCCGATCGTCCAGGCTGAGAACTACTGGGACATTAGCTGCTGCAAGCGCAGCATCAGTGACTAGCGGTGATGTCATTGAGGTTACCGCCGGTCACTTAGGCTGCGTTCCCAGCCGGGCTGAACTGCGGTGACCTCAATGAGATCCCCGTTAGCACCGTGCGGAAATCGCACAGTGCAGAGGCGAGTTCCCTCTTAGCTTTCCCTCTCATAGTTAAGAAAATTACGCGGGAGCCCACACCATTTTTTTCTGAAAACTAATCTTTTAATAATTAAAGTAATGTACAGTAAGCTGCACACACACTGTGCTAATTATATATGTCACTTACATCTATATATCTATCTATTCTATGTGTATATACTGTATGTAATCCATATATTCCATGCTGTCAGGTCCAGCTATGATTTCACTGTATACGGCTGCTGAATTGACAGCTTTCATTCTATCTATCTAAAATACAGTATCGGACTGGAGCACCTTCGGCCCACCAGAGAAATTCATTCTTGGGGTCCACTATGTAGCTACATAGAAATAAACACAAGACACCAAGTGTGCTGTAAAACACGCTAATATCAGGGTATAATATAAGGTAATACATGTCTTAATGATGTAGCAGGGGTTGGGGTAGCCCCCCTCATAGGATATAATGTAGCCCCTCTCATGGAATATACTGTAGCACCCTCAATAATACAATGCAGCCCCTCTCACAGAATATAATGTAGCCCC
The DNA here is from genome assembly GCF_039654945.1 of Dendrobates tinctorius. Taxonomy (NCBI): domain Eukaryota; kingdom Metazoa; phylum Chordata; class Amphibia; order Anura; family Dendrobatidae; genus Dendrobates; species Dendrobates tinctorius. The sequence continues at coordinate 22,402,071 of NW_027361728.1, read as the reverse complement.
CCTCATAGAATATAATGTAGCCCCTCATAGAGTATAATGCAGGCCCCTCAAGGTATAATGTAGCCATCCCCATAGAATATAATGGAGGCTAGCGGTGTGTTACTTTTCACGTTACAATGTGGGTAAGAACCTGCAGGGACATGGTGGGGTCTCAATATATCAGCCTTGATCTGATTTCAGGCACAGGCCTACTATATAGCACTCACATCTCCCCCACTACTCTCTATTGTCTCTGAGGTTTACAAACGCACTATGCACTTTATTACCAAGGTTTAAATGCCCAGGTGATATAATGTGATTGTATATGCTTTTCTCTACCTGATCCTGTTTGTATTGTGTCTATTACTGACGTATATACACTCACTGGCCACTTTATTAGGTACACCATGCTAGTAACGGGTTGGACCCCCTTTTGCCTTCAGAACTGCCTCAATTCTTCGTGGCAGAGATTCAACAAGGTGCTGGAAGCATTCCTCAGAGATTTTGGACCATATTGACATGATGGCATCACACAGTTGGCGCAGATTTGTCGGCTGCACATCCCTGATGCGAATCTCCCGTTCCACCACATCCCAAAGATGCTCTATTGGATTGAGATCTGGTGACTGAGGAGGCCATTTGAGTACAGTGAACTCATTGTCATGTTCAAGAAACCAATCTGAGATGATTCGAGCTTTATGACATGGCGCATTATCCTGCTGAAAGTAGCCATCAGATGCCTGTTCTTAGCTGAGAGGAGTGGTACCCAGTGTGGTCTTCTGCTGCTGTAGCCCATCTGCCTCAAAGTTCGACGCACTGTGCGTTCAGAGATGCTCTTCTGCCTACCTTGGTTGTAACGGGTGGCAATTTGAGTCACTGTTGCCTTTCTATCAGCTCGAACCAGTATGCCCATTCTCCTCTGACCTCTGGCATCAACAAGGCATTTCCGGCCACAGAACTGCCGCTCACTGGATTTTTTTTCTTTTTCGGACCATTCTCTGTAAACCCTAGAGATGGTTGTGCGTGAAAATCCCAGTAGATCAGCAGTTTCTGAAATACTCAGACCAGCCCTTCTGGCACCAACAATCATGCCACGTTCAAAGGCACTCAAATCACCTTTCTTCCCCATACTGATGCTCGGTTTGAACTGCAGGAGATTGTCTTGACCATGTCTACATGCCTAAATGCACTGAGTTGCCGCCATGTGATTGGCTGATTAGAAATTAAGTCTTAACACACAGTTGGACAGGTGTACCTAACAAAGTGGCCAGTGAGTGTATATATATACATATATATTTTAGTGTAGTGACCACTGTGTCCACTAGGGGGCGCTGTGTGGGTGTCCCAGGAGAGAGGATGAGTGGCAGGATGCTGAATGATCGTTATGTATCCCAAGGTAGGTGGCCTTGGGATGGAAGCTTGAATATGTGTGTTGATCAGCAGAGGTACTGTTGAGCTTTTGCTACACTGTGTCAGGGAGAAGCTTTCCAGGTAGCTTGTGAGACGGGCGAGACAAACTACCTACAAATCCACCTAGGGGTGTGTCTAAAAACGCCTATAGTAAAGACTATGTGTGGATGCTTGTAGGACCTGTGATGGGGTCATAGCCATGTGATGCGGTGGGCGTGGCTATGGACCACATAAGGTAGCCAGGGTAGGTCACATGAGTGAATGCTTGGACACGGTTGGTCCGTATGAAAGGTCTCATCTGGGCTGACGTGAGACTGAATGTGGAAGACGTGCCTGCCTTCCTGTACACGTGGAGACGTGTGTGAGAGTTTCCTGGAGGGAATGAACGTCTGTGATGAGAACAAGCCATGAGGTAAACCTGGACAGGGGATATAACTCTGAAGCTAGAGAGCCTGTGTACTGGACTATTGCACAACCTGTGTGACCACAGGATAAACAGAGTGAAGCTCTGTCATGGACGCTATGCTGTTTATATGAACTTTATGTTGCTGTTGATGGTTTATGATGCCTAAATAAACCACATGGACTGAGTTATGTTTGAGAAACCTGTGCCGGATCTGATTTATCAGTTGCCAAGCGAGTGTACCCAACCTTGAATGACAGTGCTACCTTTCAATTGGTGGAGAATGCTATGGGCAGTGTTGTAGCCTTGTTGCTAGGGGCAACGGAAGAGGACTGCAAAATTCAGTTGCTAACGGCAACGGTTTCCAAAAGCACATGTTGCAGTGCTGGCAACGCTGAGCCAGGAGGCTGAATGGTCTTGAAAGCCGTGTGATATACTGACCTTGGTCAGTGGAAAAGACTTATAGGACACCTCTGCAGTAGAGGGGCCCAAGAACCTGCGCGGCCAGCAGGTGACGGTCGTGAAAGCCGTGCGGTATGCTGACCGGGGTCAGAGAAAGAGACTGTGGATTGCTATAGGGTGCCTCTGTGGATAAGAGGTACCCGAGAACCTGTGTGGCCGACACAGGTAATGGACAGGTGTCCGTGTTGTACTGACCGAGAACAGTGAGAAAGACTGTGTACCTGGAGGGTTCAGTGAGTAAGGTCCAGGAGGGTCAGTGTTGGGAGGTTCTGGGAGAAGAATCGGATCCCTGGAGCGCGTGGTATGACCTTGGACCTGGTGAGGCGTGAGTGTTAGACATTCTCAGGTGGAGACGGATGTCCTGAAGAGCACCCGCTGAGCCCCTGGACCTGGTGAGGCCGGTGTGTTGGGAGACCCTGGGAGGAGGGTTGACTCCCTGCTTAGCACCCGGTGCGCCCTGTGTGTTGGACATTCTCAGGAGGAGACGGGCATCCTAAATAGCACACAGACAGGACATGTGAGTTTTGTGTTGCATGTGTGTTTTTTCTTTTCCCTCTCAAGTCAGCTGGCGGTGGCTCAGTGGGGCCAAAAGGTGACAAGCGGCTTGCTGTAACTTGGCGGGGTTACGAAGGTGACAAGCGGCTAGCTGTAACTCGGCGGGGATACGAAAGGGACAAGCGGCTTGCTGTAACTCGGTGGGGTTATGAAGGTGACACCAGCAGCTGTATGTGAACGGCAGCCAGAGGTGTCGGAGATAGATGACAGCAGGAGCTGTGGTGGTGCCAACAAGAACTTGTGTGGTATCGTGAAATACATAAACTGTGTTGGTGTGAACTGTGGTCTAAGGAGAAAGGACATGGGGAAATCCCGAAAGGGGGCGGTGACCCAAATCGGGGTGTAACCCAAAAAGGGGTGGGGTCCCAGAGGGAGGCGGTGATCCAAATTGGGGTGGTAACCCAAAAAGGGGTGGAGTCCCAGAGAGGGGCAGTGACCCAAATTGAGATGGTGGTCCAGAAAGGGGCTGAGTTTTCAAAAGGGGCAGCACTGGGTAGCTCAGTGGACATGTCTGGGGAACCGCAGTGTGTGTATGACTTTTTCGGAGTGCGGCATGTATTTTCCAGATAACGACGGGCCACAGGTGTGTACCGTGATGCTGCACCGGGAAGGAGTCTCTGGTAGGCTGGACTCAAAGAGTCAGGTGACTCTGACAGGATCTCCTCTTGTTTTATCTCTGACCGAGAAAAACGTCAGGGTTTGCTGCGACCATGGGGTCATTGTGAGCTATACGGTGGACAGAGTCATGATTTGAGATGACAAAGGAGGTTGAGTGCCAAGGTGGTAGTATGCCACCAAACTTAGTGCATCCCTTTGAGAGGGGCCGGGACTTGGTCATGTTTGATGATGTATGGCAGGGGGATGGAGACATTTATACTGTGGGGCTTACAGACGTTGAGACGGTGACGCCTCCTAAAGTGGACAGGTCTGATGTAGAAATGACCGGAAGAAGGGGTACATCTGCCCAACTTACGGACCTAACGTCTCGTGATATGACGGATGGTGACCTGACTGATGAGACAACTGGGGTAGAAACACGGTTAGTCGGTAACGGGACGGTTCACACGACTGACGGGACTGACCCAGTGGTACCCCTTGACAACATAATTAAAGAAGTAGTGGTGCGACACGTATTGGCCAAAAGGGAACAAGATCATGAAATACAGCTGATAAAAGAGACAGTGGAAGAACATGTCAAACGAGAAAAAATCCTGAGACAACTGGCTGAGCACAGGGTCGAGGAGCTCGAGAAAGAAGTCTTGCAGCTCAAAAAAACTGTAAGAGGTCTTCTGCGGGAGAAGAGCTTGGACAAATATTTACAGCGGCCGGGCTCGAGTGATAATACGACAGAACTGCCAGTACCCATCTTGGTCGTGAAGAGGTAAAATCTCATGAAGTTTGTGAGCTTAGAATTGAAGAAGACAGTCACCCGGTCGGGTCAACTGTAGTGAGGGAAGTGTTCGTGGTAAATCCAGAGGCTTCTGTCCAGGAAGAGAGCAAGACCACGACCTTCAAATCTGTGATCGAGGTACCCGAAGACATGCAAGAAGCCTGTGCTGAGGAAGGTGTGCATGAGGCTTTTAAAGAGGTGGTCAAGGCATGTAAGGTGCACTGGGCACCTGAGACTTGGCAGTTGGTGATAATATCAGCCAGAGAAGATACAGCAAACCGAGTAGCTGTCCTGAAAGAGATGCATTTGCAATGTCTCCACGTCAAACAGCTGGTCAGGCGGAGTAATATGAAAGCTGCTCGGCGCCTAGAGTAAGCAAGGGAGGCTATGGATCAGCTGGGTTTGTGGAAAGATGTAGTTCCGGTACCCAAAGGTCTGATTGGGAGAGTCATAGGAAGATTTGGGAAGGTAAAGCAAGACCTTGTAAATATCTCAGGTGTGGTGATGATGAAGACCAGGTTTCCAGTGAAGATGGTAGGATCCCCATTATGGTGGTTGGCTCCATGGAAAACCTGAGAAACTTTTGGATGCTCTTGGAGTATCGAGTGGGGTACCTGCAAGAGATTGAGCAGTTGAAGCTCGACTGTCGGCGGATCAATAAAGAGGTACGGAACACCAGGTGGCGGCCACCTTCAACCCAAGATGTAAGGATCCGAAGGGTTCCTCCAAGTAGTGACATGGCAGGTGGCTGAAGAGTGTCAGCAAGTGGCAGTTCGACGGGCCGTACGAAGTTGAGAGACCTTAGTTCCTGTGAAACACTGAATGGGTCAGACTCAGGCCCGACAGTAGGCTCGACTAAAACTTATGACCGCGCCAACCGGGAGAGCCAGTCGGGGAATGGAACAGATAGAAAAAGGATGGAGACTAAACAGTGTCTGATGACGCAGACAGACTGTGACTGGAGGGCCAAAGATCAAGGCCGATATTCTTACCGCTGGGGGTGGAAGAGGCCTAACGTAGGGATGAGGCCGTATGACAGACGGAGACGGTTCTCTCAACCTGTTGGGCAAGGTATAATGAGTGCCCGGTCTCGAGATCCTGGGGTAATGTTGTGTGTTCAACCCCACAAGTTTGAACAGAGGGGGGAGGTATGTGGTGTAGTGACCACTGTCTGCTAGGGGGCGCTGTGTGGTGTCCCAGGAGAGAGGATGAGTGGCAGGATGCTGAATGATTGTTATGTATCCCAAGGTAGGTGGCCTTGGGATGGAAGTTTGAATATGTGTGTTGATCAGCAGAGGTACTGCTGAGCTTTTGCTACACTGTGTCAGGGAGAAACACCTTGCTAGGAGGGATAGCTAATACTAGAGAGGAGAGAGAGAAGATTCAAAAAGATTTAAATAAACTGGAGAAGTGGGAAGCAACTAACAGAATGGTTTTTAACAGGGAGAAATGCAAAGTACTACATCTGGGCAATAAAAATGAAAAAAGCATATATAGAATGGGAGGAATAGGGCTAAGTGACAGCACATGTGAAAAAGACTTGGGTATACTAATAGATCACAGACTGAATATGAGTCAACAGTGTGATGCAGCAGCAAAAAAGGCAAATGCAATTCTAGGATGTATTAACAGAAGCATACAGTCTAGATCACGTGAAGTCATTATTTCCCTCTACTCCTCTTTGGTCAGACCTCATCTGGAATATTGTGTCCAGTTTTGGGCACCACATTTTAAAAAAGACATCAACAAACTGGAGCAAGATCAGAAAAGAGCGACCAGAATGGTGACCGGTCTGCAAACCCTGTCTTATGAGGAAAGGTTGCAGGATTTGGGAATGTTTAGTTTGCAAAAGAGAAGACTGAGAGGAGACTTAATAGCTGTCTACAAATATCTAAAGGGCTGTCACATTGTAGAAGGATCAACTTTATTCTCATTTGCACAAGGAAAGACTAGAAGCAATGGGATGAAACTGAATGGGAAGAGACACAGATTAGATATTCGAAAAAACTTTTTGACAGTTAGAGTGATCAATGAGTGGAACAGGCTGCCACGAGAAGTGGTGAGTTCTCCTTCAATGGAAGTCTTCAAACAGAGGCTGGACAGACATCTGACTGGGATGATTTAGCGAATCCTGCTTTGAGCAGGGGGTTGGACCAGATGGCCCAGGAGGTCCCTTCCAACTCTACGATTCTATGATTCTATGATTCTAAGAAGCTTTCCAGGTAGCTGGTGAGATGGGCGAGACAAGCTACCTACAAATCCTCCTAGGGGTGTGTCTAAAAATGCCTATAGTAAAGACTATGTGTGAATGCTTGTAGGACCTGTGATGGGGTCATAGCCATGTGATGTGGTGGGCGTGGCTACGGACCATATAAGGTGGTCAGGGTAGGTCACATGAGTGAATGCTTCGACCCGGTTGGTCCGTATGAAAGGTCTCGTCTGGGCTGACATGAGACCGAATGTGGAAGATGTGTCTGCCTTCCTGTACACGTGGAGACGTGTGTGAGAGTTCCCTGGAGGGAATGAACGTCTGTGCTGAGAAGCAGCCATGAGGTAAACCCGGACAGGGGATATAATTCTGAGGCTAGAGAGCCTGTGTACTGGACATTGCACAACCTGTGTGACCACAGGATAAACAGAGTGAAGCTCTGTCATGGACGCTATGCTGTTTATATGAACTTTATGTTGCTGTTGATGGTTTATGATGCCTAAATAAACCGCATGGACTGAGTTATGTTTGAAAAACCTGTGCCGGATCTGATTATCAGCTGCCAAGCGAATGTCCCCAACCTTGAATGACAGTGCTACCTTACAATCTATATATACAGTGGGGCAAAAAAGTATTTAGCCAGTCAGCAATAGTGCAAGTTCCACCACTTAAAAAGATGAGAGGCGTCTGTAATTTACATCATAGGTAGACCTCAACTATGGGAGACAAACTGAGAAAAAAAAATCCAGAAAATCACATTGTCTGTTTTTTTTTCATTTTATTTGCATATTATGGTGGAAAATAAGTATTTGGTCAGAAACAAAATTTCATCTCAATACTTTGTGATATATCCTTTGTTGGCAATGACAGAGGTCAAACGTTTTCTGTAAGTCTTCACAAGGTTGCCACACACTGTTGTTGGTATGTTGGCCCATTCCTCCATGCAGATCTCCTCTAGAGCAGTGATGTTTTTGGCTTTTCGCTTGGCAACACGGACTTTCAACTCCCTCCAAAGGTTTTCTATAGGGTTGAGATCTGGAGACTGGCTAGGCCACTCCAGGACCTTGAAATGCTTCTTACGAAGCCACTCCTTCGCTGCGCTGTCGGTGTGCTTTGGATCATTGTCATGTTGAAAGACCCAGCCACGTTTCATCATCAATGCCCTTGCTGATGGAAGGAGGTTTGCACTCAAAATCTCACGATACATGGCCCCATTCATTCTTTCATGTACCCGGATCAGTCGTCCTGGCCCCTTTGCAGAGAAACAGCCCCAAAGCATGATGTTTCCACCACCATGCTTTACAGTAGGTATGGTGTTTGATGGATGCAACTCAGTATTCTTTTTCCTCCAAACACAACAAGTTGTGTTTCTACCAAACAGTTCCAGTTTGGTTTCATCAGACCATAGGACATTCTCCCAAAACTCCTCTGGATCATCCAAATGCTCTCTAGCAAACTTCAGACGGGCCCGGACATGTACAGGCTTAAGCAGTGGGACACGTCTGGCACTGCAGGATCAGAGTCCATGGTGGCGTAGTGTGTTACTTATGGTAGGCCTTGTTACATTGGTCCCAGCTCTCTGCAGTTCATTCACTAGGTCCCCCCGCGTGGTTCTGGGATTTTTGCTCACCGTTCTTGTGATCATTCTGACCCCACGGGGTGGGATTTTGCGTGGAGCACCAGATCGAGGGAGATTATCAGTGGTCTTGTATGTCTTCCATTTTCTAATTATTGCTCCCACAGTTGATTTCTTCACTCCAAGCTGGTTGGCTATTGCAGATTCAGTCTTCCCAGCCTGGTGCAGGGCTACAATTTTGTTTCTGGTGTCCTTTGACAGCTCTTTGGTCTTCACCATAGTGGAGTTTGGAGTCAGACTGTTTGAGGGTGTGCACAGGTGTCTTTTTATACTGATAACAAGTTTAAACAGGTGCCATTACTACAGGTAATGAGTGGAGGAAAGAGGAGACTCTTAAAGAAGAAGTTACAGGTCTGTGAGAGCCAGAAATCTTGATTGCTTGTTTCTGACCAAATACTTATTTTCCACCATAATATGCAAATAAAATGAAAAAAAAACAGACAATGTGATTTTCTGGATTTTTTTTTCTCAGTTTGTCTCCCATAGTTGAGGTCTACCTATGATGTAAATTACAGACGCCTCTCATCTTTTTAAGTTTTGGAACTTGCACTATTGCTGACTGACTAAATACTTTTTTGCCCCACTGTATATACAGTTGTGGCCAAAAGTATTGACACCCCTGAAATTCTGTCAGATAATACTCAGTTTCTTCCTGAAAATGATTGCAAACACAAATTCTTTGGTATTATTATCTTCATTTAATTTGTCTTAAATGAAAAAACACAAAAGAGAATGAAGCAAAAAGCAAAACATTGATCATTTCACACAAAACTCCAAAAATGGGCCAGACAAAAGTATTGGCACCCTCAGCCTAATACTTGGTAGCACAACCTTTAGCCAAAATAACTGCGACCAACCGCTTCCGGTAACCATCAATGAGTTTCTTACAATGCTCTGCTGGAATTTTAGACCATTCTTCTTTGGCAAACTGCTCCAGGTCCCTGATATTTGAAGGGTGCCTTCTCCAAACTGCCATTTTTAGATCTCTCCACAGGTGTTCTATGGGATTCAGGTCTGGACTCATTGCTGGCCACCTTAGAAGTCTCCAGTGCTTTCTCTCAAACCATTTTCTAGTGCTTTTTGAAGTGTGTTTTGGGTCATTGTCCTGCTGGAAGACCCATGACCTCTGAGGGAGACCCAGCTTTCTCACACTGGGCCCTACATAATGCTGCAAAATTTGTTTGTAGTCTTCAGACTTCATAATACCATGCACACGGTCAAGCAGTCCAGTGCCAGAGGCAGCAAAGCAACCCCAAAACATCAGGGAACCTCTGCCATGTTTGACTGTAGGGACCGTGTTCTTTTCTTTGAATGCCTCTTTTTTTCTCCTGTAAACTCTAAGTTGATGCCTTTGCCCAAAAAGCTCTACTTTTGTCTCATCTGACCAGAGAACATTCTTCCAAAATGTTTTAGGCTTTTTCAGGTAAGTTTTGGCAAACTCCAGCCTGGCTTTTTTATGTCTCGGGGTAAGAAGTGGGGTCTTCCTGGGTCTCCTACCATACAGTCCCTTTTCATTCAGACGCCGACGGATAGTACGGGTTGACACTATTGTACCCTCTGACTGCAGGGCAGCTTGAACTTGTTAGGATGTTAGTCGAGGTTCTTTATCCAACATCCGCACAATCTTGCGTTGAAATCTCTTGTCAATTTTTCTTTTCCGTCCACATCTAGGGAGGTTAGCCACAGTGCCATGGGCTTTAAACTTCTTGATGACACTGCTCACGGTAGACACAGGAACATTCAGGTCTTTGGAGATGGACTTGTAGCCTTGAGATTGCTCATGCTTCCTCACAATTTGGTTTCTCAAGTACTCAGACAGTTCTTTGGTCTTCTTTCTTTTCTCCATGCTCAATGTGGTACACACAAGGACACAGGACAGAGGTTAAGTCAACTTTAATCCATGTCAACTGGCTGCAAGTGTGATTTAGTTATTGCCAACACCTGTTAGGTGCCACAGGTAAGTTACAGGTGCTGTTAATTACACAAATTAGAGAAGCATCACATGATTTTTTGAACAGTGCCAAAACTTTTGTCCACCCTCTTTTTTATGTTTGGTGTGGAATTATATCCAATTTGGCTTTAGGACAATTCTTTTTGTGTTTTTTCATTTAAGACAATTTAAATGAAGATAATAATACCAAAGAATTTGTGTTTGCAATCATTTTCAGGAAGAAACTGAGTATTATCTGACAGAATTGCAGGGGTGTCAATACTTTTGGCCAAAACTGTGTATATATATATATATATATACAGTCATGGCAAAAAGTTTTGAGAATGACACAAATATTATATTTTCACATGATCTGCTGCCCTCTGGTTTTTATGTGTGTTTGTCAGATGTTTTTATCACATGCAGAAATATAATTGCAATCATATTATGAATAACAAAAGGTTATATTGACAGTTAGAATGAGTTAATGCAGCAAGTCAATATTTGCAGTGTTGACCCTTCTTCTTCAGGACCTCAGCAATTCTCCCTGGCATGCTCTCAATCAACTTCTGGATCAAATCCTGACTGATAGCAGTCCATTCTTGCAAAATCAATGCTTTTATTTTGTCTGAATTTGAAAGTTTTTGTTTGTCCACCCGTCTCTTGATGATTGACCACAAGTTCTCAATGGGATTAAGATCTGGGGAGTTTCCAGGCCATGGTCCCAAAATCTCTATGTTTTGTTCCCTGAGCCATTTAGTTATCACCTTTGCTTTAAGGCAAGGTGCTCCATCATGGTGAAAAAGGCATTGTTGATCGCCAAACTGCTGTTGGACGGTTGGGAGAAGTTGGTCTCGGAGGACATTCTGGTACCATTCTTTATTCATGGCTGTGATTTTAGGCAAGACTGAGAGAGAGCCCATTCCCTTGGCTGAGAAGCAACCCCACACATGAATGGTTTCAGGATGCTTGACAGTTGGCATGAGACAAGACTGGTGGTAGCGCTCACCTCGTCTTCTCCGAATAAGCCGTTTTCCAGATGTCCCAAACAATCGAAAAGGGGATTCTTCAGAGAAAATGACTTTACCCCAGTCCTCAGCACTCCACTCCCTGTACCTCTTGCAGAATATCAGTCTGTTCATGATGTTTTTTCTGGAGAGAAGTGGCTTCTTTGCTGCCCTCCTTGAGACCAGGCCGTGCTCCAAGAGTCTCCGCCTCACAGTGCGTGCAGATGCACTCACACCTGCCTGCTGCCATTCCTTAGCAAGCTCTGCACTGCTGGTAGCCCGATCCCACAGCTGAAACACTTTTAAGGCTATGTGCACACGTAGCGTTTTAAAACGCTTACTAAAAACCGGACTCCTTCCCAGAAATCGCGCGGTTTTTTCCGCGCGATTTCACCGCGATTTTACCGCGATTATGATCGCGATTTTGCCGCGATTTTCGCGTGCGATATTCAAGCACTTTCCAAGCGATTTGAAGCATCGCTTGGAAAGTGATTGACAGGTTGGTCACACTTGTCAAACATAGTGTTTGACAAGTGTGACCAGGTTTTTACTATTGAGGCCGCCTATGCGGCATCAATAGTAAAAGATAGGATGTTAAAATGCTAAAAAAAATAAAAAAATCGGTGCATATTTACCTTCCGGCGTCCTGCGCTGCATTCCCGGGCCTCAGCGTTCCCAGTAATGCCTTGCGAGACCTGTGATGAGGTAGTCTCGCGTTGCTATAGCGATCTCGCGAGACCGTTAGTCACGCGAGACTACGTCATCACAGGACCTTGCCGCAAGGCATTACTGGGAACGCTTAGGCCGGGAATGCATCGCGGGACGCCGGAAGGTAAATATACCCCGATTTTTTATTTTTTATTCTTTTTTTTACAGGGGTATGGTACCCAGGGCCTGGAGGACAGTCTCCTCTCCTCCACACCGTGGGTACCAACCGCACATGAGACGCTTAACGTCCCGCATGGTGGGCATAGCCACATGCGGGAAGTAAGCGATTCTCATGAATTCCTATGGGTGCGGAATCGCGGCAATTCTTTGCGATTCCGCACAAAGAATGAGCATGCTGCAATTTTTTCCGTGATGCGATTCCGCCGCGGAAAAAAGCGCAGCATTAGCACAGCATGTGCGGAATGCCATAGGAATGCACGGGGGGCGTTCTGTACACGATTTTTAAGCGTTTTCGAGCCGAAAATCGCGGCAAAAACGCTTAAAAATCGCTACATGTGCACACAGCCTAAGAGACGGTCCTGGCGCTTGCTGGTCTTTCTTGGGCACCCTGGAGCCTTTTTGGCAACAAGGGAACCTCTCTCCTTGAAGTTCTTGATGATGCGATAGATTGTTGACTGAGGTGCAATCTTTCTAGCTGCGATACTCTTCCCTGTTAGGCCATTTTTGTGCAGTGCAATGATGACTGCACATGTTTCTTTAGAGATAACCATGGTTAACAGAAGAGAAACAATGATGCCAAGCACCAGCCTCCTTTTAAAGTGTCCAGTGGTGTCATTCTTACTTAATCATGACAGATTGATCTCCAGCCCTGTCCTCATCAACACCCACACCTGTGTTAATGGAGCAATCACTGAAACGATGTTAGCTGGTCCTTTTAAGGCAGGGCTGCAATGATGTTGAAATGTGTTTTGGGGGATAAAGTTCATTTTCTAGGCAAATATTGACTTTGCAAGTAATTGCTGTTAAGCTGATCACTCTTTATAACATTCTGGAGTATATGCAAATTGCCATTAGAAAAAATGAAGCAGTAGACTTTGTAAAAATTAATATTTGTGTCATTCTCAAAACTTTTGGCCATGACTGTATATATATATTATACTGTTGACATATACTGATATTCATTTGTTGAAATTATGTGATAGACTTATATATTTTAACATATTACATGTTTGGATGCCTTGCTCCATTTCTCTTCTGTATTGCTCCCTATAGAATATAATGCAGCCCCCTAATATAGTATAGTATGTAGCCCATTCATAGAGTATAATACAGCCCACCATAGAATATAATACAGCCCCCTCATAGAGTATAATGCAGCCCCCTCATAGGGTATAACACAACCCCATCATAGGGTATAATGCAGCCCTCTCCAAAAAATATAATGCAGCCCCCCATAAGGTATAATGCAGCCCTATAGAATATAATGTAGCCCTCTCATAGGGTACAATGCAGCCCCCTCATAGGGTATTATGCAGCCCTCAATAGAATATAATGTAGCCCCCTCATGGGGTATAATGCAGCACTCCTCATATAGTATCATGCAGCCCCCCTAGAATATAATGTAAACCCTCAGAGTATAATGTAGCGTCCCTTCAATAGAATATAATGTAGTCCCCTTATTGGGTATAATACATCCCCCCTCAAAGGGTATAGTGTAGCCACCCTCCATAGACCCATCCACAGTATTATGGCCATCAGTACTAACTCACTAATATATATATAAAAAACACAATACTCACCTCTCCTCCTTGCTCCCCCGCTGATCACGGCTGTGCTCTGGTCTCAGCAGCTTCACACGTCATTGTGCATCGGCTATGTCAAACGCAGAGGGGAATGATCAGGGAGGGAGTATCATCTGACGCCCTCTCCTCCATTATTGCTTTTAACTGTATCAGCATCTATGATGCTGATACAGTTGAATGCAGCACGCGCTGGGGACAGCAGCGGTGGAGCAGCGGGTAACAGGAGGCAGGAGCCAGCTGCTATGGTTAAAGCTTATGCCCGCTGCTAAAGCAAACTTAATATTCACTGCTTCCCATGCCCATGGGCATGGAGAGAAGTGAATACTCATTCTCTTTAGTAAAGAAAATGAATATTCACTCCTCTCTATGGGTTTGGGGAGCAGTGAATATTCATTTCTCTTTAGCAGCGGGCACAGGCTATAGCTGCAGCAGCAGGCTCCTGCCTCCAGTCACCTCCAATAGATGGTCGTTCCACGGGCATGCTCAGTAGGCAAAAGAAAGGACTTAGTCCCAGGAGCATCTGCTCGCTGGCATTAGCCTGGGTAAGACGCTGGGACCGATGTCACCACAGTGCAGGAATCTCTGTGGTTGCAGAAGAATGGGAGACCGCAGAGGACATGGCTTGAGATTCCCCCTGTGCAGTGGGGGAAACTCGACGCCTAACAGTTTCTTGGCAATTTCTCGCATGGACTAGCCTTAATTTCTAAGAACGTGAAAGTTCTTTTTTTCTGGCCATTTTGAGAGTTTAATGGAACCAACAAATGTAATGCTCCAGATTCTCAACTAGCTCAAAGGAAAGTCAGGTTTATAGCTTCTCTAATCAGCTAAACTGTTTTCAGCTGTGCTAACATACTTGCATAAGGAATTGAATAAAAAATATCACACCGGCGCTTTAATGGGCACACAGCTGGGTTGAAAGCCGCTGACAAAACAAGCAGATACAGAGTGCTCTCTGCCAAATAAAAGACACAAGATGAATGGAGAGTTGCCGTGCTGACAACACTGTGTGACCAGAAAGAGTTAAAGGTTAAACCACAATAAGCCAGAAGTAGAAAATAGAGGTACTCACTGGTATTAGTGCTCTATGCTGGTGTTGCTCCATTCCTGCATAGAGGCCAGTGGGTGAAAAGGCTGAATAGTCTGCAGGGAGCGTCCTCCCGTTTGGATAGAAAAAAGCCCACTGGAGAGCGCGCCACAGTGAGTGGCAGGCAGCCTCGGCTGATATATAAAGCTCACAGTGTGTGGGCTCATACTGTATATAGCAGGCTATGTGAAGGATCATAATGTATATACGAGCCTATGTGAGAGGCTTCAAACTGTATATAGTCAGCTATGTGCAGGCTCATACTGTATATAGGAGGCTGTGTGGGGGCTCATCTAATATATAAAGCTCAATGTGGGTGTGTGTGTATGTCCGGGATTGGCATCTGCACCGTCACAGCTACAGCCACAAAATTTTGCACAGTCACACGTCTGGACCCTGAGAGCGTCATAGGCTATGTTGTGAGGTGAAATTTTAACCCCGTGCATTCCAATTCACTAAACAATTTGGTTGCTATGTACATAATGGGGAAAAAGTGTGTGTATGTCCGGGATTGGCATCTGCACCGTCGCACCTACAGCCACAAAATTTTGCATAGTCACACGTCTGGACCCCGAGAGCGTCATAGGCTATGTTGTGAGGCGAAATTTTAACCCCGCGCATTCCAATTCACCAAACAATTTTATTATTCTTATCATTTCTATGGTGTTATCGTCCTTCTGTAAAGCTGGAAATAACACAATTTATCACCGTGCCAACACAGACCACCCTCTGACACATACTGCAGGGGGAGCCCATTATCACACAGGATAGGATTAGATACACGGCTCAGCAGTCAGTATCACACAGGATAGGATTAGACACATGGCTCAGCAGTCATTATCACACAGGATAGGATTAGATACAAAGCTCAGCAGTCAGTATCACACAGGATAGGATTAGATACACAGTTCAGAAGTCAGTATCACACAGGATAGGAATAGATACATGGCTCAGCAGACAGTATCACACAGGATAGGATTAGATACACAGCTCAGCACACAGTATCACACAGAATAGTATTAGATACATGGCTCAGCAGACAGTATCACACAGAATAGGATTAGATACACGGCTGAGCAGTCAGTAACACACAGGATAGGATTAGATACACGGCTGAGCAGTCAGTAACACACATGATAGGATTAGGTAGACGGCTCAGCAGTCAGTATCACACAGGATAGGATTAAATACATGGCTCAGCAGACGATATCACACAGAATAGGATTAGATACACTGCTCATCAGTCAGTATCACACAGGATAGGATTAGATACACGGCTGAGCAGTCAGTAACACACGATAGGATTAGATACACAGCTCAGCAGAAAGTATCACACAGGAGAGGATTAGGTACACAGCTCAGGAGACATTATCACACAGGATAGGGTTAGATACACATGTTGTTTATGAAAAGGCTATTGAATGAGTTGAAAATAAAATCCTGTCAATACTTGGGTAATCGTTTAGTTAATTTGTGTTGCAAATCTGTAGTGTTGAATATATGATGTGAAATGCTTTTATGTGTAATATAATCATTATAATTTGTTATAACTAACCACAGTTAGTTACTATGCCCAGGCAACGCCGGGCTCTTCAGCTAGTATATATATATGCAAATAAAATGAAAAAAAAACAGACAATGTGATTTTCTGGATTTTTTTTTCTCAGTTTGTCTCCCATAGTTGAGGTCTACCTATGATGTAAATTACAGACGCCTCTCATCTTTTTAAGTGGTGGAACTTGCACTATTGCTGACTGACTAAATACTTTTTTGCCCCACTGTATATACATATATATGTACCGGAATGGGACAATCATTGTGCTGACAATAAGAGTAAATTAGCAGATAGCTCCCTTCATGTCAGGTAATGCATTTCGACTATAATATACTGCATGCACAAAAGCAAGTAGTCCTTTATTTTATAGGCTAAGACAGGATAAGCTACAGGCTGTGCATTCCACTTGTATAATAACTATGACATTGTATTTGTCTGGGAATATGTCCTAAATTGACCTATTGGCATTTAGCCATCAGCGCTTGAGTGTCCCCATCACATATTTGGCTTTAAAGGGTATCTAGAAGCAAAATCAATTTACATTTTGTCACTTTGCTTAATTTGTCTCTTTGTCATATAGAACATAAGAAAAAAAAATCTTTTAATCATGATTAATCTAGTAGTTTTGATATTTGTGATGTTGTTAGCTGAGCCACCTGAAGACAAATTGGTCTGTAGATTTCGTAATACCACTGCCTTCATTGATCAGTAATTGGATCCTTACTGTTTGAACATTGTAGCATCTCCTAGCAAAGCTCTTAAAGTTTTTATTGAGTTTTAGTGAGTTTTTGATGCTACATATTTTTGAAAATATGCAAGTAACCTATATTACTTAATAGGTGCAGAAATGCTGCAGAAAATCTGCAGCATCAAAAACTCACCAAATGGCTCATCATGGGAACGTAGTCTAAGGGTTTGTGTGTATGACATATTTAAGATGCCAGGTTGACCTGCCAAGTTTTTCAAGGCAAAGGCACATCAAGAAAATGCCATAGGTCTTTTTAGTGGAGCATCTTCTCCAGCGTCTTTTTACTTATTTTGTCGGTGGCACCTCTTGCAGAGTATTTTTTTGATCATTTAATCCCTTAGTGATGGAGCCAATTTGCAGCTTAATGACCAGGCCAATTTTTACAATTCTGACCACTATTACTTTATGAGGTTATAACTCTGGAACACTTTAACGGATCCTGCTGATTCTGAGATTGTTTTTTCGTGACATATTTTACTTAATTGTAGTGGTAAAATTTCTTTGATATGACTTGCGTTTATTTATGAAAAAATTGGAAATATGGTGAAAATTTTTAAAATTTAGCAATTTTCAATATTTTAATTTTTATGCCCTTAAATCAGAGAGATGTGTCACACAAAATACTTAATAAATAATATTTACCACATGTCTACTTTACATCAACACAATTTTGGAAGTAATTTTTTTTCCTTAGGAACTTATAAGGGTTAAAAGTTGACCAGAGATTTCTCATTTTTACAACAAAATTTACAAAACCTTTTTTTTGGGACCACATCACATTTGAAGTCACTTTGAGGGGTCAATATGACAGAAAATACCCAAGAGTGACACCATTCTAAAAACTGCACTTCTCAAGGTGCTCAAAACCACATTCAAGAAGTTTATTAACCCTTTACGTGCTTCACAGGAACTGAAGCAATGTGGAAAGAAAAAATTAAAATGTAACTTTTTTTTACAAATATTTTACTTCAGAACCAATATTTTTTATTTTCACAAGAGTAAAAAGGGAAAATGACCCACAAAATTTGCTGTGCAATTTCTCCTGAATACACCAATACCCCACATGTGGGGGAAAACCACTGTTCTGGCGCACGGCAGGGCTTGAAACGGAAGGAGCGCCGTTTGACTTTTTCAATGCAGCATTGGTTGGAATTGAGGTCGGACGCCATATCGCATTTGGAGAGATCTTGATGTGCCTAAACAGTGGAAACCCCCAACAAGTGACACCATTTTGGAAACTAGACCCCTTAAGGAACTAATCTAGATGGTGTTGAGAATTTTGAACCTCTAAGTGCTTCACAGAAGTTTATAACGTAGAGCTGTGAAAATAAAAAAAATCATATTTTTTCCACAAAAAATGATTTTTTAGCCCGCTATTTTTTATTTTCACAAGTGTAACAGGAGAAAGTGGACCACAAAAGTTGTTGTGCAGTTTGTCCTGAGTACACTGACACCCCATATGTGGGGGGAACCACTGTTTGGGTGCATGGCAGTGCTTGGAAGGGAAGGAGCACCATTTTGGAATGCAGACTTTGATGGAATGGTCTGCGGCTGTCATGTGGCGTTTGCAGAGCCCCTGATGTGCCTAAACAGTAGAATCCCCCCACAATGACCCAATTTTGGAAACTAGACCCCCAATGAGCTTATCTAGATATGTGGTGAGCACTTTGAACCCCTAAGTACTTCACAGAAGTTTATAACTCAGAACTGTGAAAATAAAAAAATCCTTTTTTTTCCACAAAAATGATTTTTTAGCCCCCACTTTTTTATTTTCCCAAGAGTAACAGGAGAAATGAAATTCCCAAAGTTGGTGTGCAATTTGTCCTGAGTACGCTGATGTGCAATATGCTGGGGTAAACCACTGTTTGGGCACACGTCGGGGCTCAGAAGAGAGGGAGCACCGTTTGACCTTTTGAACGCAAAATTGGCTGGAATCAATGGTGGCGCCATGTCGCGATTGGAGTCCCCCTGATGTGCATAAATAGTGGAAACCCCTCAATTCTAACTTAACGTTAACACAAACACAATATATATGTGTATTGGGTGGGCACCACAATATATAACACATAAATAACTTTGCTGGGTGCAGCACAGTGCCGAAGATACCAGAGGAAAAACAAAGAAAAAGAAGTACAGAAAGTAAGAACTCACAGCTAAATTTAAATATGCAAAAAAGACTTTTATTGTTCAAACAAATGCCAGGAAGGCCAAGTACATAATAAAAACAGTTAAAAAACACCAATGTAGAGAGTGTGGCAGGTGAAGTAAGAGCATACATATACATGCAAACATGATTTAACAATAACATGGATTCTCAACAATGCTCTTTTCTCCCAGTAAATGAAAGGGTTAATATATTAAATTTCTTATGTGATGAATTATTTGTCTCTTATCTCAAAAAATAGAGGACAGAGGACCAAACACTGGCTAATAAACAGTATATAATTTCACAATGAACTAAATAATTCATTTATGCCAAGTGGACCTGTGTCCTAACACACAGGAGGTCTTGTACCTAATGCAAATATATGGATGTAAAGAGACAATGTTGATTTACATAGTAATAATTTATCCAGACAAGGCCATACAATAAACAATTACCATCCCATACATGTGGGGAAAAGAGACAAACGCGTTTGTGGGCAGAGTGGTCTCCCTTGGTAATTATCATGTGATTTTTTTATTGCTTATTTTGTTCTCTTTCTCTTTTCCCCACGTGTGATTTTTTTTCTGTTTATCCTGATTCTTAACTTTTAAAAAACAACATTTAATTTTGAATATCTTTGTTTTTTATCAGATATTTCCAGCTACCGGGACAGGAGATTTCTGTAAAGCACAACGACAAGAAATGATAGTGATTGAGCCATTGTCCAGCACAGGTCCAGGTATTTACTGTTAAGGAGCTTTTGTATGGCAGAAGAGATAAGGGTAAACTTTATACTGCACTGCATGTAACTTGTGTTGAATCCATTATAACCATTTTCGTTTTTAACATCATGATTTGTTTCCCTGTATACTAGGGTTCTTGTTACATTTTGACAGAATGTCTTCACATCCGTTATCTCTTTTTTCCAGCTGGGACCATAAGACATGTTGATTGTTGAGCTGGTTTACTTGACAGAGGATATATGCCTCTGTGCCCTCATTACACAAACAACATATTTGTGAGAGACAGCACAGTTGCCAGATTGCCAGGCTTTTTCTTAGCTAATGACGCTGTGTGTTGATTTGTTTTCATGGTCTTGTGTAACAAACTTCAGACAATTTAAAAAATTAACATCATTAGCATACAACTATGACATTTTAATAGGATGAGAGTCACAGAGGATTCTGCACACCATGTTATATAACTGAACGCTTCTGCTACAAAAGAACAGTAAAATAAATGTCAGCTTGAATTCTGGCTGCTGTAGTAAAATAATATGGCGCTTTAAGCTTCAGGAGTTTTATGAGCTCATATTTATGTCCAGAAGCAATTTTACCATTACTTTCATTTTTTTTTTTTCTATTTCGCACGGTGCACTTCCAGAGGCATAGCCAGGGGTCTGTATCGAGGGGGCAGGGGGGCGAAACGTCTGAGTAAGCCCCTAACCAGGTAACCCTGATTATAACTATGGTGGTGCGGTTGCTTAAAAAAAATCTCTACACAAAGACCAAAAATGATATTACAGCCATATGGTGACCATACAGTAGCAGATACCAGTGCTGCAGAAAAATAAGACCTGTGAGAGATTACAGTACAGTAACAGATAGTGACTTTACAGCTGACGTTCTTTCTGGTGGAGTCATTCACTTTTCCATTTGGCCCAGACTGGCATGGCAACGTCTTCAAGCCCGGACTCGGCTGCAGAAATTACATCAAAAACTCGTATGACTTCCCATATGATGGCCAACTCTCTGTCGGGGACACCGGTGTGCTATGGGGGGGCCCAGTGCCAGCGCCCGCAAGTGGGGCCCCCGTTTGCTCAGTACTTACAATACTTACCGTGCCCTGTTCCTCCGCTGCGGCATCTTTCACGTTTTCTGACTCCGTGACATCTCAGGTTTGAGGGCATGATGACATCCCGATAGCGCACTTTCTGCTCTAAACAGTCATAGTGCGGAGAGCCGGAAGATGGCGACGCTGAGGAGTCAGGAGCAGAACACCGGCCAGCAAGGAGAAGTGAATGTTTCATTTTTTTATGTTTGGAGAAATATATGGGGCCCAGTCAGCATGGAGCATTATATGGGGCCCATCATATACTTGAGCATTATATTATGTCCATTATATATGGAGCAATATATGGTGCCCATCATATACTGGAGCATTATATGATGCCCATTATATATGGAGGAATATATGGGGCCTATTCTGCATGGGGAATTATTTGGGGCCCATTATGTATTGAGCATTATAAGGGGCCCATTATATATGGAGCAATATATGGGGTCCATCATAAACTGTATGGAGCAATATATGGGGCTCATTGCTGTATGTATGGAGCATTATATGGGACCCATTATGTATGGAGCATTATATGGGGCCCATTATATATTTAGCAATATATTGGGCCTATCATATACTGTACTTTATGGAGTATTATATAGGGCCCATTATGTATGGAGCGTTATATGGGGCTCATTATACTGTATGAAGCATTATATGGGGCTCATTATATTGTATGGAGCAAAGAATGGGGCCCATTATTCTGTATGGATCACTATGTGGTGCCTATAATACTATATAGAGCAATGTATATGAGGCTCATTATTCTGTATGGAGCACTATGTGGTGCCCATAATACTGAATGGAGTACACTGTCCAGTTTCTGAGCTATTATAGAATTTACATAGATATCACTCATGTAATGTAAGAAGTAAGTGAAATCATTGGTATTGTACTATACCTATATTTCTAATGTGCATCATGAATTGTTATATGTGTTACAGGGGCCCATTGAGACACTTTCGCCTGGGACCCACAAAAACCTGGAGTTGACCCTGCCTGCTGATACCATAATGCTGAGCAGCTGCTGGTACCATATGTGTCCCTATTACTGCATCTACTGTGTGGTACTGTGTGACCTCTAATTTTTCTTCTACTGGAAATCTAGATTCTCCTTTCATTGCACTCATAAAGTATGATGGATGCCAACAAAAGTGCCCCACTATCACTGTAAGATAGCCCCACAGTGAATTTTTCAACAGTATTCTCCACACCCACACGTATGATGACACCACTATATGATCCCCAAACTGTGACCCTCATACAGCACTGCATGCCTTATAATGGCCCTAAATACAGTATATTGGCCATGCACCTCTCCACAATGTAAAATGGTCCCCACACAACCCTCAAGAAAGAAAGATGTGCCCCACTCAAACCTTCATACTGGATAATTGCTTGCATACAGTATAAAGGCTCCCACATAGCCCTCCAAAAATTAAAATTACCCTCACATAGCCTTCCATATAGTATAATGCACCCCATAGCCCTTCATATAGAATAATGTACTCCCCAGAGTCCAGAGTCCTCCATACAGTACAGTGCACTCTCCATTGTCCTTCATATAGCATATTGCACCCCATAGCCCTCCAAATAATATCTTATAGTCCTCTATATAGTATAATGCACTCCCCATAGTCCTCCATAAAGGTTAATGCATGCCATAGTCCTTCATTTAAAATAATGCTCTCCCCATAGTCCTACAAATAGTGTAACGCACCCTATAGTCCTCCAAATAGTATAATGCACTCTCCATATTTCTCCATATAATATAAATTTATCTCCATAGTTCTCCATATAGTAAATTATACTCCTCATAGTCCTAAATAAAGAAAAATACACTCCTCACAGTCTTCCATTAATAATCCAACCCATAGTCCTCTATACATTTTAATGCACTCCCCACAGTCCTGTATAGAGTATAATACACTCCCCATAGTCCTCCATACAGTATACTGCACTCCCCATAGCCCTCTATAATGTATAATGAACTCCTCATATTCCTCTATTAAGCATAATGAACACCCCATAGTCTTCCATACAGTATATTGCACCTCCAAAGTCCTCTACACAGTATAATGCACCCCCCATAGTCTTCCTTATAGTATAATGCACTACGCATAGTCCATCATATAGTATATCGCACTCCCCATAGTCCTCCGTATAGTGTAATGCACCACACAGTCCTCTATATAGTATAATGTACTCCTCATAGTCTTTTACACAGTATAATACACTCCCCTTAGTCCTCCATACAGTATAATGCACTCCTCATAGCCCGCCTTACAGTATAATGCACTCCCCATCGTCCTCCATATAGTATTATAACCACCACTCTAATTGATTTAAAAAAAATACAATACTCACTTCTTCTCGTTCCATCTCCACTCCAGTTTCTGCAGGGAGCCTTTTAAAGCGCACACAAATCTCAGCAGTGGGTGCCATGCTTTGACGTCATCACGCCCGCTGTGCTGAGACATCAGACACCGAGCAAGAATGATGGAGGAGAATGCGCCTCCTTCTACATTGCTTTCAACTGTAACAGCAGTCAGGATGCTGATAGAGTTTAACTTGCAGCAATGACGGGCCCACCCCCGCTCACAGGCTCCATAGCGGCCGCGTGGCCTACTGCCACTGGTGACAGTGCAAGGTTAACTGTAGCTTCGTATTGACGGCACCCTTTGCACCCCTCCCCCCAACCGCTCTCCGGTAGCTACACCACTGTTCACTACAGATAACCTGTTAAATTAAATCTTGAAGTTATTAACCTTGTGTTGATACCTGTCAAGAATATATATTAAAACAACCACAAACGAAACGCAATGCAAAAAAGTCCAAAAATAATATTTTTATAGAAAAGTGAAAAAATCTTTATTTAGGACAGACAGGTAAGCAGCATACACAGGCTAAAAAGTGACAAACAATTTCTGTAAAAATAGCGGTGGAGAAGAGGGGGATGACTCCAAAGGTTTATAGTATCACAATTGTATGCAAAGGCCTATATACATGGCCAGCAAATGAGTTATATAAAGTACATACAGCAATGACCCTGATCACTTGCGCTAGGGCCCATATACAACATGGCAAATGCATAAAGATAAGTAAATGGTGACTAGCAGGCTGTTTTGAAAATTATGGTCAAATAGACCAGCATTAAATAACAGATGGATGTATAGCTAATAGCCAGTCACCACAGTACAGTTGTGGCCAAAATTATTGAGACCCCTGCATTTCTGTCAGATAATACTCAGTTTCTTCCTGAAAATGATTGCAAACACAAATTCTTTGGTATTATTATCTTCATTTAATTTGTCTTAAATGAAAAAACACAAAAGAGAATGAAGCAAAAAGCAAAACATTGATCATTTCACACAAAACTCCAAAAATGGGCCAGACAAAAGTATTGGCACCCTCAGCCTAATACTTGGTTGCACAACCTTTAGCCAAAATAACTGCGACCAACCGCTTCCGGTAACCATCAATGAGTTTCTTACAATGCTCTGCTGGAATTTTAGACCATTCTTCTTTGGCAAACTGCTCCAGGTCCCTGATATTTGAAGGGTGCCTTCTCCAAACAGCCATTTTTAGATCTCTCAACAGGTGTTCTATAGGATTCAGGTCTGGACTCATTGCTGGCCACCTTAGAAGTCTCCAGTGCTTTCTCTCAAACCATTTTCTAGTGCTTTTTGAAGTGTGTTTTGGGTCATTGTCCTGCTGGAAGACCCATGACCTCTGAGGGAGACCCAGCTTTCTCACACTGGGCCCTACATTATGCTGCAAAATTTGTTTGTAGTCTTCAGACTTCATAATGCCATGCACACGGTCAAGCAGTCCAGTGCCAGAGACAGCAAAGCAACCCCAAAACATCAGGGAACCTCCGCCATGTTTGAAAGTAGGGACCGTGTTCTTTTCTTTGAATGCCTCTTTTTTTCGCCTGTAAACTCTATGTTGATGCTTTTGCCCAAAAAGCTCTACTTTTGTCTCATCTGACCAGAGAACATTCTTCCAAAATGTTTTAGGCTTTTCAGGTAAGTTTTGGCAAACTCCAGCCTGGCTTTTTTATGTCTCGGGGTAAGAAGTGGGGTCTTCCTGGGTCTCCTACCATACAGTCCCTTTTCATTCAGACACCGACGGATAGTACGGGTTGACACTGTTGTACCCTCGGACTGCAGGGCAGCTTTAATTTGTTTGGATGTTAGTCGAGGTTCTTTTTCCAACATCCGCACAATCTTGCGTTGAAATCTCTTGTCAATTTTTCTTTTCCGTCCACATCTAGGGAGGTTAGCCACAGTGCCATGGGCTTTAAACTTCTTGATGACACTGCGCATGGTAGACACAGGAACATTCTGGTCTTTGGAGATGGACTTGTAGCCTTGAGATTGCTCATGCTTCCTCACAATTTGGTTTCTCAAGTCCTCAGACAGTTCTTTGGTCTTCTTTCTTTTCTCCATGTTAAATGTGGTACACACAAGGACACAGGACAGAGTTTGAGTCAACTTTAATCCATGTCAACTGGTTGCAAGTGTGATTTAGTTATTGCCAACACCTGTTAGGTGCCACAGATAAGTTACAGGTGCTGTTAATTACACAAATTAGAGAAGCATCACATGATTTTTCGAACAGTGCCAATACTTTTGTCCATCCTCTTTTTATGTTTGGTGTGGAATTATATCCAATTTGGCTTTAGGACAATTCTGTTTGTGTTTTTTTCATTTAAGACAAATTAAATGACGATAATAATACCAAAGAATTTGTGTTTGCAATCATTTTCAGGAAGAAACTGAGTATTATCTGACAGAATTGCAGGGGTGTCAATACTTTTGGCCACAACTGTATATAGGTCAAACATACCTGTCATCATAGTAGATGAATAGACCCTGTGAAAGAAAATGGCGACACAGGACCTATACACATATCGGAAACAAGTGTTCAGTGAATAGCCATGGTCACTGCTGCAAAGGAAAGGTCACATACCAAGATTGGAGACCCACATGGCCCAACGCTAACCCCAACACGTGTTTCAGAACAATTCCTTCCTCAGGGGTGTATATTTTTACATTATATTTAAACAAGAAATTTAGATTTTCATTTTAAGCATTTTTTTTTCATTTTTGGTGGGGTATTTTTGTTAAATAATATGACTTCTTAAATGTAATAAGATATATCTCGGTAGTATACATTTTTTTCTTATTGTGCAGATTTCAATGTCACTGTGCATTTTGCAGAAATTAAATAACCACCAACTAGCAACATGTTTGCTGGGCAGCAGTCATTTACTAGCCTGTTAACCTAGGCCAGACCCACTTCAGATGTGCAGTAAACGATCTGTAATAGATTGTTATTGTGCATAGACTGGCACTGGTATTAGCAGCACAGTGTCTGAAAATACTATTTTGGTTGCTAGGCGACGCTGCAGTAATACCACGGTTATTACTGGATGTCGGCAGCTTGTGAAAGTTAGTGTTTAGATTGATGAAACTAGTTGTCCTTTTTCTGTACACCTGTGTTTCACTTCAGTGAGCTGGAAGGTAATTACAGTAGTTGTGATCATCAAGCACTATAATGCTCAAGTGCTTGGAGCCCACACGTCGGGGCTTGGAAGGGAAGTAGTGACGTTTTGGAATGCAGATTTTGATGGAATGGTCTGCGGGTGTCATGTCGCGTTTGGAGAGCCTCTGATGAGCCGAAACTGTTGAAACCCCCCATAAGTGACCCCATTTTGAAAACTAGACCCCCCAAGGAACTTATCTAGATGTGTGGTGAGCACTTTGAACCCCCCCCAGTGCTTCACAGAAGTTTAGAACGCCCGGGCATGAAAATAAAAAAATCATATTTTTTCCACAAACATGATCTTTTAGTCCCCAATTTTTTTATTTTCCCAAGGGTAACAGGAGAAATTGGACCCCAAAAGTTGTTGTCCAATTTGTCCTGAGTACACTGATACCCCATATGTGGGAGAAAACTACTGTATGGGCACACGTCGGGGCTTGGAAGAGAAGTAGTGACGTTTTGGAATGCAGGTTTTGATGGAATGGTCTGCGGGTGTCATGTCGCGTTTGGAGAGCCTCTGATGTGCCTAAACTGTTGAAACCCCCCACAAGTGACACAATTTTGGAAACTAGACCCCCCAAGGAACTTATCTAGATGTGTGGCGAGCAATTTGAACCCCCAAGTGCTTCACAGAAGTTTATAACACCAGGGCGTGAAAATAAAAAAATCATTTTTTTCCACAAAAATGATATTTTTGCCCCCAATTTTTTATTTTCCCAAGGGTAACAGGAGAAATTGGATCCCAAAAGTTGTTTTGCAATTTGTCCTGAGTAGGCTGATACCCCATATTTGGGGGTAAAACACTGTTTGGGTGCATGGCAGAGCTTGGAAGGGAAGGAAAACTGTTTGACTTTTTCAACGCAGTATTGGCTGGAATTGAGATCAGATGACATGTTGGGTTTGGAGAGCACCTTATGTGCCTAAACAGTGTAAACCCCCAATTCTAACTCCAACCCTAACCCCAACACACCCCTAACCCTAATCTCAGCCCTAACCCTAGCCCAAACACTAACCCTAGCCCAAACACTAACCCTAGCCCTAGCCCTAACCCTAACCCTAATGGGAAAATGGAAATAAATACATTTTTTTTATTTTATTATTTTTCCCTAACTAAGGGGGTGATAAAGGGGGGTTTGATTTACTATTTATGGTGGGTTTTTATGTTTGGCAGCTGTCACACGCTATAAGACGCTTTTTATTGTAAAAATAGTTTTTGCATTTTGAGAGCTATAATTTTTCCATATTTTGACCCAACGAGTCGTGTGAGGTCTTATTTTTTGAGGGACGAGTTGACGTTTTTATTGGTACAATTTTCGGGTACGTGACTTTTTTTATTGCTTTTTATTCTGATTTTTGGGATGCAGAATGAACAAAAACCAGCATTTCATGAATTTCTTTTGGGGGGTGCGTTTACAACATTCCGCATGTGGTAAAATTGATAAAGTGGTTTTATTCTTCGAGTCAGTACGATTACAGCGATGCCTCATTTATGTCTTTTTTTGTTTTAGCGCTTTTATGCAATGAAAACAATTTTATATAAAAAATAATTATTTTTGCATAGCTTTGTTATATATTTTTTCATTGATGACGCTGTATGGCAGCTTGTTGTTTGCGGGACAAGATGACGTTTTCAGTGGTACCAAGGTTATTTATATCCATCTTTTTGATCGTGCGTTAATACACTTTTTGTTCGGCGGTATGATGATAAAGCATTGATTTTTGCTTTGTTTTTTTATTTTTATTCTTTAAGGGGTTTGCTAAAGGGGTTAACTAATGGGACAGTTTTATAGGGCGGGTTGTTACGGACACGGCGATAGTAAATATGTGTACTTTTTTTATTATTATTATTTCCAAAAAATGAATTTATTAGGAAATATTTTTTTTTTCTTTACACTTTTTTTTTCTTTTCACTTTATTACATTGTCCCAGGTGGGACATCACTGTCACGTGTCAGATCGCTGATCTGACACTTTACACAGTGCTGTGTCTGATCAGCAATCTGACAGGCACTGCAGAGGCTTCCTCACTGCCTGCTCTCTGCAGGCACTGAGGAAGACACCTCCCTGCAGGCCCCCGAAGGCCCCCGTGGCCATATTGGATCTGGGGACCTGCAGTAAGAGGCCTCCAGAGCAGCGAAGCACATCGCGCTGTGCTGGTGGTCTCAGGGAAGCACGGAAGGAGCCCCCTGCCCTCCGATACTTCTCTAAACCCCCGGTACATCATGATCATGTTTGATCGCAGTGTGCCAGGGGTTAATGTGCCGGGGGCGGTCCGTGACCACCCCTGACACATAGTGCCGGGTGTCAGCTGTGATAATCAGCTGACACCCGGCCGCAATCAGCGGCGCCCCCCCGGAGCGCCGCTGATCGCGATGACGTACTATCCCGTCCCTGGTCATAGGGGCCTGGGTACCGTGGACGGGATAGTGCATCAGATGTCAGAAAGGGGTTAAAAAAGCTTCAGACTGGGGAACACGCTAGTCCTCTTGACTTGTTCACTTAATGCAATTTATTGGCAACTGTATCTCATCGTCTGCCTCTTGAGACAATAAGGCCGGGGGTCACACTAACCGGCGCAAAATACGGTCCGTAGTTTACAGGCGTAATACGGATGAATGACCCCTAAATAGTGCTCCGTATGTCATCCGTAAGCAAGGTGTGGTTGTGTATTTTGCGCATGTAAGCATCCGTATGGAATCCGTATGGAATCCGTATGGAATCTGTATGCTGAGATTTTCTCGCCGGCTTGCAAAATGGACATATAATGGAGCCCTATGACAGGTTTTATAACAAAAACGAAAGAATAGATATAGACACATAGAATACATATATATATATACATACATGTCATTGTGACAAACATATATATATATTTATACTTCACAGAGTTCTTCATAGCAGAATAGCCGCTAATTAAATTGCCGGCTTATATGAAATCATTCCCCAACCCGACATGAAATGACACATGGTTTACATTCAGTAAAGCATTTCATTTCATGTTTTTTTATATGTCCCTGACTAATAATTAGGTGAGGGTTTGTGTGCAAAATTTGGGAGTTGTAGTTGTTACTTTAAGGGGTTAATTCGTTGTTAAAAAATGCGTGGGCTTCCCATTGCCCTATAGTGGTGGCAAGTGGGTTAATCTAACAAAGGGTTAATGTCATCTTACAATCGAATGGTGACATTAACCCTTTGTTAGATTAACCCACTCGCCACCACTATGGGGCAATGGGAAACCCACGCATTTTTTAACAACGAATTAACCCCTTAAAGTAACAACTACAACTCCCAAATTACAAAAACCAAGTGCTTCAAAAATGGTCCTATGATGATAAGTCCAAGCATCAATGTCCATGGTCCTTTCCTGGGCAAACGGTGAACTATTTACAAGAAAAGTTTTTAACCACACGCAGTCCTGTGGTCCAATGTCCATAAACAAGGGAAAAAAACTGGAAAATTTAAAGTAGTCTTACAGGTTACCTGTAGGTACAAAAGCTTAATCAGTTACATATTTACAGACAGGTTAACAGTTACAATACTCAACTTTATTTTATATTGGACAGCTATATGTGAAATCTAACTGGCAGTATGCCTTGGGTGACACGAGTAGATCTGCGTAACACTGGTGTTGTAATGGCCCTTACTGATTGTCTGGTTCTAACTACCGGTGTAGTATGTGAACTGGGTGGCACATGTCTACGTGTTCTTAGAGTCACTATGGGCATGTAAGATTCACTACTGGCAGGGCGAGGGTTCTCTGTCTCCACTGCTGGTGTAGCATCTGCTGCCTGATTTTCCTGATCTTCAGGGTTTTCTGAAATCACGTCTTCCCCAATTGGGGAAATGTCAACACTGGCACCACTATAGCATCATTTACTTTAGTCCAATTCGCAGGGAATTCTCCAAGTATGGGGCTGACCTTCTCTTCTTCCTCTATGGGTTGGATGTTATCTGGTTCTTCCACTCTTTCCTTCAACTGCTCAGGACATAGTTTCAGGTGATCTCTTGAAATTGCTGCTGAGGTTTCTCCTCCATCTTTGCTAATAAGGCATACCTTGGTATTATCAAAGTTTGAGGGCAGAATGGTATAAGGTTCAGCTTCCCATTGATTATCCAATTTGTGCATTCTTCTCTTCCTTTATAAGACTTGTTCTCCCGGCGAAAAAGGAACGGCAGGTGAATTTTGATTGCAAAGCTTCTCCTGCTTTTGTCTTGCCTGGGCTAGACTCTTCTCCACACACTCTTGTACTCTTCTGTACTGTTGCTGCCTCTCTGTGTCCCAGTCAGCATCTGGTGACGTTACTTCAGGTGTCAGGACTCCCATGTCCAAATCAATAGGCAGCTTACCAGGTCTTGCTCTCATTAGGTAGGCTGGGGTACAGTTGGTGGAATTCACAGGGATATGGTTGTAGAGGTCTACCAGATCTGGCAACTTTTCTGGCCACAGATTTCTCTCCTCCAAAGGCAATGTCTTCAGTAGGTCAATCACTACCTGGTTCATCTTCTCACACATGCCATTGGTCTGTGGATGGTACGGGGTTGTCCGGATCTTCTTGCAACCATACACGTTACAGAATTCCTGGAATACTTCTACTTCAAAAGCTGGACCTTGATCTGTAAGTACTCTTTCAGGGTAACCATGTGGTCTACAGAAGTGCTGTTGGAATGCTCTGGCTGCTGTCCTGGCTGTTTGATCTTTAACAGGCACAACTACCAGGAATCTTGAGTAGTGGTCCACGATACGATGGTAACAGCATAGATGTATCCAGAACGGCTTGGAACCAGCTTCACATGGTCCAGGGTGTTCAACTCGAGTGGCTGTTTAGTTACTATTGGCTGCAGAGGAGCTCTCTGGATGTTTCAATCCTTTCTGCGCAGGTTACATGATCCACACTCCCGGCACCACTTTTCAATGGCTTTCCTCATACCAGCCCAGTAGAACCTCTCCCGGAGCAAGGCTTCCAACTTCTTCCATCCAAAGTGTCCAGATCCATTGTGGTATGCTTCCAGGACCATTGATGCCTCTCTCTTTGGGACTATCACCTGCCAGACCAGCTCATGAGTGCGGGCATTGATACTCTTCCGACACAGTTTTCCTTCATAAATGAACAGCCGGCCTCTCTCCTTCCACAACTGCTGGGTTTCCTCAGGAGCATCCGACTCTGGGCGTGAGTTAGCTTGTGACAGCAGCTCCTTCACCAGGCGGACTGCAGGGTCACTATCTTGCGCTTTTGCCCAGTCATGATGGGGCAATGGATTCAGGGTGACCTCCTTGAAGCCAGACCGTCGGTTTCTCACTCCTTGGGCACGTTGGGCCGCAATTGGCCAGTGGAAGGGAGGTAGCTCTATTTCTTCAAGAGTCCCAGGGTCTTCTCCTGCATCTGGCAAATTAGGCATCCTGGACAGCACGTCAGCATTGGCATTCTTGTGCCCTGCTCGGTACTTGATGGTGAATTCATAGCTTGACAGGCAAGCCATCCATTGCTGCTCCAGTGCACCTAGCTTTGCAGTTTCCAAGTTGGTCAACGGATTGTTGTCCGTGTAGATAGTAAACTTGGCGGTGGCTAGTTTATGTTTGAACCTTTCGGTGACAGCCCAGACTATGGCAAGGAACTCCAGCTGGAAAGAACTGTAGTTGTCAGGATTCCTTTCAGAGGGACGCAGCTTCCTGCTGGCGTAGGAGATCACTCTTTCCTTTCCATTCTGTACCTGCGACAGTACTGCTCCTAGTCCCACAATGCTGGCATCAGTGTACAGCACAAAGGGTTTGTCATAATCTGGGTAGGACAGAACTTCGTCACCTGTGAGAGCCATCTTCAGCCAAGTGAAGGATCTCTCCAACTCTTCAGTCCATTCAAAGGTGGAATTTTTCTGATTGGTCTTCTTGGACTGCCCCACCAGAAGATTTTGCATAGGGGTGGCTATTTCAGTAAAGCCTTTGATGAATCTTCAGCAGTAGCCTACCAGTCCAAGGAATTGGCGTACTTCATGAAGGTTGCTGGGCTTCGGCCAGTCCTGGATGACTGTGACCTTGTCAGGATCTGGTGCAACACCTTCTGCACTGACCAAATGACCGAGGTGCTGTACCTTGGGCTTCAGGAGGTGGCATTTGGAAGGCTTCACCTTCAGGTCAAAATTGGACAAAGCTTCAAACACTTCAGCCAGGTGTTCTAGATGATCCTCATGGGTTTTGGAGAAAACATTGACATCATCCAGGTACAACAGGACCATCTCAAAGTTCATGTGTCCCAGGCAGCACTCCATCAGCCGTTGAAATGTTCCTGGAGCAGTGCAGAGCCCGAATGTCATATAGTTGAACTCACAGAGACCCATTGGAGTGGTAAATGCTGTTTTCTCCTTGTCTGTCTCTGCCACGGGAACCTGCCAATACCCGCTAGTGAGATCTAAGGTGGAAAAGTAGTTAGCAGTTTTAAGTGCAGCTAATGATTCCTCAATTCTATGTAGTGGGTAGGTGTCTTTATGTGTAATGCTGTTAATTTTCCTGGAATCAACACACATTCTCATGGTACCATCTTTTTTCTTTACAAAAACTATGGGAGCTGCCCATGGGCTACAACTGTCTCTGATAACCTCAGCTTCCTTCATCTCTCTCAACATACTCTTAGCACATTGGTATTGTGTTGGGGTATAGGTCTCTAACTCTCCTTAATGGGTGGATGGTCTCCAGTGGGGATATGATGTTGAACCCCTTTCGCCTGCCCAGAATCTAGTGGGTGTTTGCTGAATACCCGCTCATACTCTTGTGTCACTCTGTAAACCCCATTTTTCTGGTATGAGGGCGTAGAGTCAGTTCCCACCTGCAGTTGCTGGCACCACTCCTCTGGCTGCTTCACAGAGCCATTGTCCTCCACCTGGTCGGATGAGACCAAGGGCTCTGCTGCCTGCAATGAGTTGTTGTTAACAGTGAGCAGCTTAGCAACTGTGGCGTACCAAGGTATTGTGGCCGCCTCCACCCCACAATTCAAAAGGCGTACAGGTACTCTCCCATTTCGTACATCAACCACCCCTCTGGCTGTCAGGACAGTGGGCCTACTATCAGAGTATACTGGTTCTACCAATGCCTGGTAATCTCTCCCTTTAAGACCTATAGCTGCCCGACACCAAATCAACATTTCACACCTGAGGGGGTATTGCAACGGGGAAGGGATCACTCACTCTGACACTGCCAATTTCACCGCCAGAGAGTTCTACCTGTTGTCTCTGCATCAGGGCTCTGATCTCCTTCTGCAGGACTCGTTGTTCACTGGAACCAGCAGTCTCAGCCACCTGTTGCAACAAGACAATAACCTTGGAAAGACAATTTTCAATTACATTTGTACCCAGAGTCATCAAGGGATTACATTCTCGTCGATCAATATCCACAACTATCAGACCTTGAGATTTTAGCTCTACCCGACCCACTTTAACAGTAATCTTTTTACATCCAATCTGCGGCAAAGACTGACCATTACTGGCAACTACTGTCAGTTCATCAGTTGGGCCACGGGTAAGTTCAGAATCAGCCCAATACCTCTTGTAAAGAATGTACGGCATAGGGGTCACCTGAGAGCCAGTGTCCAGCAGAGCGTTCATGGGGATACCGTCAATCACCACTGGAAGGATTGGTCTCCCTCCAACATACTTGGCTCTCCAGTTCTTTGGGCCTGGGGATCCTATTCCTGGGGGTTGGCCCTCTGCCCCAGGGGTTGCTCGTTTAAAGGACAGAATCTTGCAAGATGATCTGCCTTATAACAGCGACGACAGATGGGACGTCCGTACTGGTCATAGCGATCGTTGTTCCTCCCTCGGAGTGGCGGAGTTCTCCTCTTCCGGAGCCACGGGACATCCTCTGGACTGGAAGCCAGCTGGATCTTTTCCTTGGAGGACACTTGCAAAGACTGCACAGTTTTAGTAAGCGCAGCCATTCCTTTGGTCAACTCCTGGACCTGAAGACGCAGCTCTTCAGTTGGATCTTTATCCAGAGTCTGTGCATCAGCCTCCACAGGGATGGAAGGGAGAGACGTTGCTTCCTGGTGGTAGGGGATCGCTGGACGCCTCAGGGGAGCTGGACGGCTGGCAGTGGGTTCCTGCAGTACCCGAATAGTCCTGTCCTTAAAATCAGAAAAGTCCAGATCAGGGTGTTGCAGGGTTATGATGCGCAACTGTCCTCTGTGTGTACTGGATAGAAGTCCTTCAATGAACTTCTCCTTTAACAGTTTATCTTCCTCCTTCACACTGTCAGGATCAACTTGCTTAACTGCTCGGAGCACCTCCTGCAGGTTGAGAGCATAGTCCCTTATACTGTCCTGCACCTTCTGTTTTACAGCCAAAGAACCTCATCTTGATTTCAGCTACAGTGCGGGTGTCAAAGGTGCTTCTCAGCTTGGCCAGGATCTTTGCAACAGTCTCTTTATCAGTGTCCTGCCAGGCTTTCACCTCTCTCTGTGCTGCATCCGTTAGCTGTCCAATGAGGATGTTCACTTTCTGGCTTTCAGTCAGAGGGTATACTTTAAACAAACTGCACAGTCTCTCTTTAAATTCACTCAGGGTATGTGACTCACCCGAGAAATTGCGGTAGCCAGGCCACTCCCGGGAGGTAGGGCATAGACAGCGGCATTATGGGGACCGCTGCGGAGGGCGCTACTCCTTGCGGCGCTGCTGGGTTGGCGATGGCGTCCGCCGCTACATTGCTGCTTGGCACAGACATTCTCTTCCCCCGTAGTTAACGTTAGCCAGGGCCGGGGGTTGCGTGAGCTCACCGGCGGCCGCTTCGCAGGCCTGACGCTCCAGGCTGTAGGCCTCAGCTCCTCCCCTTCTCGCGCGCTGTCCTCTCTTCCCGCGTCTCACTTCACTTCTTCGCGCTTTGTGGCAGGCTCCACCCACGAAGGCCTGCCCCTTTTTCTTCCCGCGCGCGCCAAGCACCGCGGCAATGGCGGCAATTGGCGCCAATTTCACACTCAGTCTTTTACACATACACAGTCTATGGCACACAGGACCCGGGGATACCGGGCTCCGTAATCCTGTTCGTGATGCCAAGTTGGGTCGCCCTCCCAGGGCTGTGGGATACTCTGTTGTGAGCTCATCTGTTCATTCATCTTTTCTGTCTGAGGATCTCCCTCTTCTGGTGAAGGAAGGTAGTGAGGCTGATTACCAAACACCTGATCAGGTGGATGGTGACTGGGTAACGGGAGCTTCTGACTGGATATAAGGCAGTCGACGCCCTTCTGAGTTGCTGGTGATTTCTCTGCTGGATTCTTGGAGACCAGTCTGATTCCTGCTTCCAAAGATAAGTCTTTGCTCTGCTATTGAACTTATTAGTTTTGGTTTTGTTTACCTTGTTTTTTGGAGTTCAGCCATCCCCGGCCGGGGGTGTGGTGGATTCTTTTTCCTTGATCAGTGTTCTCTTTTGCTCTGCTTCCAGAATATTCTGAGTGCTGATATAGGGTTTGAAGTCTAGTGACTTCAGGGTCCTTTTTGCTTATCAGTTGTGTTGGTAATATTTTTTAGCAGGGTTTTCTCGGATTGCAGACAGCAGCTTTTCTATCCTGTCCTTTTTAGTTAGCTTGGGCCCCATCGTTTACTCAACCTATCTTTCTATCTGTGTTAGTGTTTTCATCTTGCTTCACCGTCATTATATGTTGGGGGCTGCTTATTGCTTTGGGGTCTGCTCTGGGGCAGTCAATTTTTCCTTCCCTTTTCTCTCTTTAGGCTTATGTAGATCTCCGGCTGTGACGAGGTGTCTAGGATCATCGTAGGAACACTCCACGGCTACTGCTAGTTATGTGATAGGATTAGGGGTCTGCAATCCGCTAGTTTCCAACCTCTCTGTTTTTCTGGGCTGAGCTTGTATTTTGTTTTTTCCTCCTCGGTGACTCAATCATAACAGAATCACCAGCCATACCGCAGATTCTAGGGTACTCAAAAGCAGGAAGGAATTGTTTAAAAAAAAAAAAGTGTCCGAATTTTTTTTTGTGTGTATATTTTTTCCTCTTTTTCTCTGAGGCCGTAGGAGGAATATTTTTTTTTTCTGATGGAGTTTAAGCAATTGTCTGATCGTGTGGAGCAGCTTGCTGCTGAGGTGCGGGGAATTTCCACCTACCTTGCTCGTTCATGCTGCTGAACCAAAAATCCCCACTCCTGATGTGTTTTTTGGGGATCGGTCTAAATTTTTGAATTTTAAGAATAATTGTAAATTATTTCTTGCCTTGAAGCCTAACTCATCGGGGAGCTCTGCGCAGCAGGTTAAGATTGCCATCTCCTTGCTGCACGGCGATCCCCAGGATTGGGCGTTTTCTTTAGTACCAGATGATCCTATTCTAACTAATGTGGACGCATTTTTTCAGGCCTTGGGGTTGTTGTATGATGAACCTAATGTGATTGATCAAGCTGAAAAGACCCTGTTGGCATTGAGCCAGGGTCAAGATTCTACAGAACTGTACTGTCAAAAATTCCAAAAGTGGGCAGTCCTCACCACTTGGAATGATGGTGCCTTGGCAGCTCTCTTTCGGAAGGGTTTGTCAGAAACCTGCCACCTGTTGAACAAATGGCTGAACCTAGGCAATGTGATAGAGTTTTGTCTAGGGCGCAACGTCAGGAGTTCAGAAGGCGTAATAAGCTGTGTTTTTTCTGTGGATATGCCTCTCATATTATTTCTGTCTGCCCTAAATGAGAGAAACGTTTTGCACACACATTTGCTGTAGGTGGTGTACAACCTAAGTTTCTTCTGGCAATTACTCTGATCTGCTCCCTGTCCACATTTTCTGTTAAAGCCTTTGTGGATTCAGGAGCAGCCTTGAACCTAATGGATTTAGATTTTGCTAAACGTTGTGGTTTCCCTATGACACCCCTGCGGACGCCTATTCCTTTGAGGGGTATTGATGCTACTCCTTTGGCGAAGAATAAACCTCAGTTTTGGACCAAGGTGGTAATGCGGGTCGCCCCAGACCATCAAGAAAATTGCAGATATTTGGTGTTGCACAATTTGCATGATACCATCATGCTGGGGTTCCCCTGGTTGAAAATCCATAATCCAGTTTTGGATTGGAAATCTGTGTCTGTGGTGAGTTGGGGTTGTCGGTGTGCTCTTAGTGACACTCCTGTTTTCTCCACCTCTCCCCAATCGCATGAGGTTCCTGACTATTTGGCTGATTTTTATGATGTGTTTAGTGAGAGTAAGTCTGTGTCTTTGCCTCCTCATAGGAGTTATGACTGTGCAATTGAGCTGAGTCCGGGGTGTAAATTTCCCAAGGGTCAACTTTTTAATTTATCTGTACCCGAACATGAGGCTATGCATTCTTATATTAAGGAGTCGTTGGAGAAGGGTCATATTAGACCATCCTCTTCACCCTTGGGTGCTGGGTTTTTTTTTGTGGCCAAGAAGGATGGTTCATTAAGGCCCTGTATTGACTATCGCTCCCTTAACAAAATTGCTGTTAAATATCAGTATCCGTTACCCCTGATTTCTGACCTATTTTCTAGAGTTGAAGGTGCTTGCTGGTTTACCAAGCTTGACCTCAGGGGGGCATATAATCTTATTCGCATTAAGCATGGGGATGAATGGAAGACAGCGTTTAATACTCCGGAGGGACATTTTGAGTACCTGGTGATGCCTTTTGGGCTCACTAACGCCCCTTCTGTCTTCCAGTGCTTCATGAATGATATTATCCGGGACTTTGTGGATAAGTTTCTGATCATCTATTTGGATGATATTTTGATCTTTTCCAGGGATTGGGACTCTCATGTGGAACATGTTCGGACTGTGTTCCGGATTTTGAGGGAAAACTCCCTGTATGTTAAGGGATCGAAATGTCTTTTTGGTGTACAGAGGATTTCATTTTTGGGATTTATTTTGTCTCCGTCAACTATTGAAATGGACCCGGCCAAGGTACAAGCCATTTATGATTGGGTGCAGCCCACTTCTTTGAAGGCTCTCCAGAAGTTTTTGGGTTTTGCTAATTTTTATCGTAAGTTTATAGCCAATTTTTCTGTTATTGCCAAACCATTGACTGATTTGACTAAGAAGGGCGCTGATTTGCTGAATTGGTCTCCAGAGGCTGTTTCTTCTTTTCAGGAGCTGAAGTGGAGGTTCACTTCTTCTCCGGTTTTGCGACAACACGATGTCTCTCTTCCATTTCAGGTGGAGGTGGATGCTTCAGAGACTCGTGCAGGAGCTGTTTTGTCCCAAAAAGATCCTGTAACATCTAAAATGAACCCCTATGCCTTCTTTCCCCGAAAGTTCTCTCCTTCGGAACGTAACTATGATGTGGGGAATCGAGAACTGTTGCCCATGAAGTGGGCATTTGAGGAGTGGAGACATTGGTTGGAGGGAGCTAGACATCAAGTTGTGGTCCTCACTGACCACAAGAATTTGATCTACCTTGAGTCGGCTAAACGCTTGAATCCGAGACAGGCCAGGTGGGCATTGTTTTTCACACGTTTTGATTTTGTGGTCTCCTTTCTCCCGGGCACTAAGAACGTTAAGGCTGATGCCCTCTCTAGGAGTTTTTTGTCCGATTCTCCTATTGTGACCAAGCCTGCTACCATCTTAGGTGAGGGGGTGGTTCTTTCTGACATCTCACCTGATTTGAGACGTGCTCTGGAGAAGTTTCAGGAGGATAAGCCTGAGCGTTGTCCCAGTGGTAGGTTGTATGTTCCTGATCAGTGGAGGAGGAAATTGATGTCTGAGGTTCATTGCTCCGCGTTGGCTGGTCATCCAGGTATTTTTGGTACTAGAGATTTGAAGAGTCGGTATTTTTGGTGGCCTGCCTTGTCTCGTGATGTCAGAAATTTTGTGCTGTCTTGTGGGACTTGCTCGCGATCTAAGCCTTGTTGTCATTCTAGTGGGTTGTTGATGCCTTTGCCTGTGCCCAGGAGGCCATGGACCCATATTTCAATGGATTTTATTTCTCATCTGTCTGTCTCTCAGAGGATGACTGTTATCTGGGTGATTTGTGATAGATTCTCTAAGATGGTCCATATTGTACCACTCCCTAAGTTGCCATCTTCCTCAGAGTTGGTGCCCTTGTTTTTGCAACAGGTGGTTCGCTTGCACGGGATTCCTGAGAACATTGTATCGGACAGAGGAGTTCAGTTTGTCTCTAGATTCTGGAGGACCTTTTGTTCCAAGTTGGGAATTCAGTTGTCCTTCTCCTCTGCATATCACCCTCAGACCAATGGGCAGACGAAGAGAACAAACCAGACTTTGGAGGCTTATTTGAGATGTTTTATATCTGCTGATCAGGATGATTGGGTCTCATTATTACCCTTGGCCAAATTTGCTTTAAATAATAGAGCTAGTTCTGCCACTTTGATGTCACCCTTTTTCTGTAACTTTGGGTTTCATCCTCGATTTTCTTCAGGGCAGGTGGAGTCTTCTGCCTGTCCAGGGGTTGACACTGTGGTGGAAAGAATGCAGCAGATTTGGGACCAAGTGGTGGATAAGTTGTCTCTTTCCCAGGAAAAGGCCCAGCGGTTTTCTAACCAGCATAGGACCATTGGTCCCCAGTTTAAGGTGGGTGATATGGTCTGGTTGTCATCAAAGAATATCTCTATGAAAGTGGCTTCTCCAAAGTTTAAACCTAGATTTATTGGCCCTTACAAGATTTTGGAGATTATTAATCCGGTCTCTTCGGTTGGCTCTTCCTGTCACATTTAAGA
Source organism: Dendrobates tinctorius (assembly GCF_039654945.1). Lineage (NCBI taxonomy): Eukaryota > Metazoa > Chordata > Amphibia > Anura > Dendrobatidae > Dendrobates > Dendrobates tinctorius. The sequence continues at coordinate 22,362,042 of NW_027361728.1, read as the reverse complement.
TTCATAATGTGTTTCATAAGTCCTTGTTGAAGAGGTTTGTTGAACCAGTGGTTCCTATGGCGGCACCTCCTGACCCTGTGTTGGTTGAAGGTAACATGAAATATGAGGTAGAGAAGATACTGGATTCCCATCTGGCTAGACGGAGACTCCAGTATTTGGTTAAGTGGAAGGGTTATGGTCAGGAGGATAATTCCTGGGTCTCTGCCTCGGATATTCATGCCGAAAGATTGGTGCGTGCTTTTCATCGAGCTCATCCTGATCGGCCTGGTGGCTTGGATGAGGGTTCGGTGACCCCTCCTCAAGGGGGAGGTACTGTTGTGAGCTCATCTGTTCATTCATCTTTTGTGTCCGAGGATCTCCCTCTTCTGGTGAAGGAAGGTAGTGAGGCTGATAACCAAACACCCGATCAGGTGGATGGTGACTGGGTAACGGGAACTTCTGACTGGATATAAGGCAGCCGATGCCCTTCTGAGTTGCTGGTGATTTCTCTGCTGGATTCTTGGAGACCAGTCTGATTCCTGCTTCCAAAGATAAGTTTTTGCTCTGCTATTGAACTTATTAGTTTTGGTTTTGTTTACCTTGTTTTTTGGAGTTCAGCCATCCCCGGCCGGGGGTGTGCTGGATTCTTTTTCCTTGATCAGTGTTCTCTTTTGCTCTGCTTCCAGAATATTCTGAGTGCTGATATAGGGTTTGAAGTCTAGTGACTTCAGGGTCCTTTTTGCTTATCAGTTGTGTTGGTAATATTTTTTAGCAGGGTTTTCTCGGATTGCAGACAGCAGCTTTTCTATCCTGTCCTTTTTAGTTAGCTTGGGCCCCATCGTTTGCTCAACCTATCTTTCTATCTGTGTTAGTGTTTTCATCTTGCTTCACCGTCATTATATGTTGGAGGCTGCCTATTGCTTTGGGGTCTGCTCTAGGGCAGTCAGTTTTTCCCTTTTCTCTCTTTAGGCTTATGTAGATCTCTGGCTGTGACGAGGTGTCTAGGATCACCGTAGGAACACTCCACGGCTACTGCTAGTTGTGTGATAGGATTAGGGGTCTGCAATCCGCTAGTTTCCAACCTTTCTGTTTTTCTGGGCTGAGCTTGTGTTTTGTTTTTTCCTCCTCGGTGACTCAATCATAACAATACTCGGTACCGGGCCGGTATCAGTGGGATGTGTCACAGCGGCAGTGACCCGGACTGTGGCCTTGGGCGCCCAAGTAATAGGAAAATGTGAATGGTGGAATGTAGTTAGATGAATAGTTCGTGACGCCACCTGTGATGCTCGGCAAGGGAGGTGTTAAGCCGACGCTGCATGCAGATCCGCTGGGACTGATGGTATGGTGCAGCAAAGATGTAAAAGCTCCCCACAGGTGAAGCTGTAGTCCCAGGGCAGTGTAGATGTGGTTGGCACGGGGATGTAGCGGTGCCGGAAAGGTAGGAAGCAGACAGGACACAGCGGGTTGCAATTTCTGTACCTTTACTTGATAAATGCAGTCCAGGGTCCTGGTTACAGATGATGCCGGAGCAGGCTAGCCTGGAAGCAACTCAGGAATTCTCTCTCAGCAGATGGGCTGCGCAGTCTCCTTCCTAGTGCTTACTTGAGGGATCTCCAGTACTGAGTTACACTGAAGTTCCTCCTGTCAGATGTTCCCAAGAAATCTACACGGCAGACAACTGTAGCCTGTTCCAGGGACTCCTCACTCCTAAGTCCTGGCTCAGTATCCGTGTTGCTGTTGTGCCCTCAAGTCTTAGATGGGAGTATTGCATTTACGGCCTTCTACTCCTCTGGTGTCTGCTGTAGGACCATCAGTGTCCATACAGCCGTGGAGACCAGGCTCCAGTTCATGCGCTCTTATGGGAGATGAGCTCTTCCTCTCAGCTCTATCTCAGTGCTTCTTCCACATGTCTGCACACTTCACCCTCCGCAGACTAACTCCTCACTCCTTCCTCCTTCCTCTTGGCCTTTAGAGAGCACTCCTCCCCCTAATTCCGGTTCAGAGTCGCCCCTGCTGGCCTGGAGTGGAACTGTGTTGCATGCATAGATTGACTGCAAGAGAGAGTCATTGCCTCCAAGCCTGGCATTACCCTCCCCTGGAGGAAGGCAAAGCCACTGTGGCGACCATACTCCTGGGGGTGCCACACACTCATCATAAGACTGTAAGGCTTTAACAGTCATGAACAGTCTGATTTTCTTCTCGGATAGGTTCAAAAATTTATTTTCCACTAGCTGAGTACTCATGAAGTTAGACATAAGTGTGCTGGCTGTGCAGCAGCCTCAACTCAGTCAATAAAATGTCTTGCAGCATCGCTGTGGTTGTGTGGAACATCATGATGGTTTCTGTCTTGAGAAGTCTAAAGATCTCCAATACCTAGTACCAGTGGAGAAGCTGGCCTTGGCGAGATTATTCCCTCTCCACCAATGACTGGGATAGTTTCCATGGAATGGGGTGGCTTTGTTCCAGAGGGAGAGTTGGTTCTGCAGGCCATGAAGAGTATGTGTCCAACTCCTATCCATCAGCTCTGGAATCCGTTGAAGGTGATGCCTGGTGAAGAATGAGCCCTACCAAAAAAACAGACAAATCAAGTCAAATCAGCACATTCTCAAGAAAAATTATCTTAAAATAATGAATTTCCCCATTGTTAAATATTAATCGGTTGTTAATTTCTTATTACACTCAGTTCTGTACTGAATGCATTGCTTTCGTTGACACTACATAGGTTATTTTTGTAAGTTTAGCTCATGGTAAATGTCAACTCCATATATATAGAGACCACGTGCTCTGAAGAGATGTATATATTTATGTTGGGTCTTACTCTAGGGGTCGCTCTCTCTACTTCACTACCATCAGAGGGGACATCTCTGCTCGGCCACTATGTTGAATGGACAGCTGGTATGTAACTTAATCACCATGTGTGACTTCAAGAGAAGCTACTTGCTGAAGACAGATGCTTTTTCTAATCAGAGTTCAGAATTCCAGGAGAGAAGGATACAAGCTTAGCTGTTGTGAACTCATTTTCTGGTCTGCCTCTGGTTTCTGGTGAGGGAACTGTTTGTGCTGACAGAGGAGTTATGAGTTCTCTTTCCAGGCTCCCTCTGGTGGTGGCAGGAGGTAATGAAGCTGATCTAATTAACAGAGACCTGCCACCTGATAATGAGGACGACGATTGGACATTTGGAGTCTCAGACTGGATTTAAGACAGCCGACTTCCTATTCCCATGCTGGTGATTTTTTCCTGCCTCCTGAGGTCTTGGTTTCCAGCTCAGTTCCTGTCTTCTCAAGCTAAGTTTTCTCTGCTATTGTTCACATTTGATTTTGTTTTGTCTATTCAGTTTTTGTGTTGTCAGCCAGCCCCGGCTGGGGTTGTGCTGAATTTCCACTCTTATGTTACTGTATGTGCCAGTTTGCTTTTTGTCCCTTATTAGATTGGCCTCTTTTTGCTCTGTTCTCAGGATATGCCAGAGTGCTGATATAGTGGGTGAAGTCTAGTGGCTTCAGGGTTTTTTTTGCTATCAGAAGTGTTGGACATTTTTTGCAGGGTTTTTTGGTGTGATTGCAGACAGTATCTTTCCTTTCTAGTTAGTGTGGGCCCCATCGCTTGCTCAGCCTATTTTCCTACCTGTGTTTGTGCTTTCATCTTGTTTCACCGTCAATACATGTGTGGGGGCTGTCTATTTCTTTGGGGACTGCTCTGGGGCAGTTTAGATTTCCCCTTTTCTTGCTTTAGGCTTATTTAGTCCTCCGGCTGTGATGAGGCGTCTAGAATCATCGTAGGTACGCTCCACGGCTGCTGTTAGTTGTGTGGTTAGGATCAGGGGTCTGCAATCCATGTAGTTACCAACCTCTCTGATTTTCTGTGACTTAGCTTGGTTTTGTTTTCCTCCTCGGTGACCTAATCATAACAGAATCACCAGCCATACTGCAGATTCTAGCCTATAACTTGCAGTAACCACCGATCGACCAAACCGCTGCATGACCAGCTCTACCCTCACCTACTGTATTTTCACCCATCCCTTGTAGATTGTGAGCCTTCGCGGGCAGGGTCCTCTCTCCTCCTGTACCAGTTATGACTTGTATTGTTTAACATTATTGTACTTGTTTTTATGTATACCCCTCCTTACATGTAAAGCGCCATGGAATAAATGGCGCTATAACAATAAATAATAATAATAATAATAATACTCAAAAGCAGGAAAGAATTGTTAAAAAAAAAAAAGTGTCGGAATTTTTTTTTTTATATGTATTTTTTCCTCTTTTTCTCTGGGGCCGTAGGAGGATTTTTCTCTAAGGGGAATTTCCGCCTGTCTCACTCAGTCATATGCTGTTGAACCAAAGATCCCTACTCCTGATGTGTTTTCTAGGGATCGGTCCAAATTTTTGAATTTTAAGAATAATTGTAAATTATTTCTTGCCTTGAAGCCTAACTCATCGGGGAGCTCTGTGCAGCAGGTTAAAAATGTCATCTCCTTGCTGCACGGCGATCCTCAGGTTTAGGCTTTTTCTCTGACACCTGAAAATCTTATTCTGACTAATATGGATGCTTTTTTTCAAGCCTTGGGGTTGTTGTATGATGAACCTAATGCTGTTGATCAAGCTGAGAAAACACTGTTGGCATTGAACCAGGGTCAGGATTCTGCAGTTATACTGTCAAAAATTCCGAAAGTGGGTGGTCCTTACTACATGGAATGATGGTGCATTGGCAGCTCTCTTTCGGAAGGGTTTATCAGAGACCGTAAAAGATGTTATGGTGGGATTTCCTGTTCCCTCTGGTCTTGATGATTCTATGTCATTAGCCATTCAAGTTGATCGGCGTTTACGTGAATGTAAAACTACACGAGAGGCGTTGCCACCTTTTGAACAAACGTCTGAACCTATGCAATGTGATAGGGTTTTGTCTAGGGCGCAACGTCAGGAGTTTAGAAGGCGTAATAAGCTGTGTTTTTTCTATGGAGATGCCTCTCATACTATTTCTGTCTGCCCTAAATGAGAGAAACGTTTGCACACACATTTGCTGTGGGCAGTGTATAGCCTAAGTTTCTTTTGGCAATTACTCTGATCTGCTCCTTATCCACATTTTCCGCTAAGGCTTTTGTAGATTCAGGAGCAGCTTTGAATCTGATGGATTTGGACTTTGCTAAACATTGTGGGTTTCCCATGATACCTCTGCGGATGCCTATTCCTTTGAGGGGTATTGATGCTACTCCTTTGGCGGAGAATAAACCTCAGTTTTGGACCCAGGTGATAATGCGAGTTGCCCCAGACCACCAAGAAAATTGTAAATTTTTGGTGCTGCACAATTTGCATGATACTATTGTTCTGGGTTTTCCCTGGATGCAAACTCATAATCCAGTTTTGGATTGGAAATCTGTGTCTGTGGTGAGTTGGGGTTGTCAGTGTGTTCTTAGGGACACTCCTGTTTTCTCCACCTCTCCTCAGTCTCATGATAATCCTGATTATTTGGCCGATTTTTCTGATGTATTTAGTGAGAGTAAATCTGCATCTTTGCCTCTTCAGAGGAGTTATGACTGTGCAATTGAGTTGATGCCTGGGTGTAAATTTCCCAAGGGTCGGCTTTTCAACTTATCACTACCAGAACATGATGCTTTGCATCCTATATTAAGGAGTCATTGGAGAAGGGTCACATTAGACCATCTTCTTCACCCTTAGGTGCTGGGTTTTCTTTTGTGGCCAAGAAAGGTGGTTCATTAAGACCTTGTATTGATTATCGTTCCCTTAACAAGATGATGGTTAAATATCAGTACCGGTTACCCCTGATGTCTGATTTATTCTCCAGAGTTAAAAGTGCCTGCTGGTTTACTAAGCTTGACCTCAGGGTGGTGTATAGTCTTATTCGCATCAAGCACGGGGATGAATGGAAGATGGCGTTTAATACTCCGGAGGGACATTTTGAGTACCTGGTGATGCCTTTTGGGCTCACTAATGCCCCTTCTGTCTTCCAGTCCTTTATGAATGATATTTTCCGGGACTTTGTGGATAAGTTTTTGATCATCTATCTGGATGATATTTTGATCTTTTACAGTGATTGGGATTCTCATGTGGAACATGTCCGGACTGTGTTCCCGGATTTTGAGGGAGAATTCTCTGTTTGTTAAGGGATCGAAATGCCTCTTTGGTGTACAGAGGATTTCATTTTTGGGATTTATTTTGTCTCCGTCGACTAATGAAATTGACCCGGCCAAGGTACAGGCCATTTATGATTGGGTTCAGCCCACTTCTTTGAAGGCTCTCCAGAAGTTTTTGGGTTTTGCTAATTTCTATCGTAAATTTAAAGGTATTTTTTCTGGTATTGTCAAACCACTGACTGATCTGACCAAGAAGGGCGCTGATGTGCTGAATTGGTCTCCAGAGGCTGTCTCAGCATTTCAGGAGCTTATGTGGAGATTCACTTCTGCTCTGGTTTTACGGCAACCCGATGTCTCACTTCCATTTCAGGTGGAGGTAGATGCTTCTGAGATTGGTGCAGGAGCTGTTTTGTCCCAAAAAGATCCTGTGACTTCTATGATGAATCCCTGTGTCTTCTTTTCTCGAAAGTTCAACCCATCTGAACGCAACTATGATGTGGGGAATCGGGAATTGTTGGCCATGAAATGGACATTTGAAGAGTGAAGACATTGGTTGGAGGGAGCTAGACATCAAGTTGTGGTCCTCACCGACCACAAGAATTTGGTTTATCTGGAGTCGGCCAAACGCTTGAATCCTAGACAGGCTAGGTGGGCCTTATTTTTCACGCGTTTTAATTTTGTGGTCTCTTTTCTTCCGGGCACTAAGAATGTTAAGGCATACGCCCTTTCTAGGAGTTTCTTTGCTGATTCTCTTATTGTGACTGAGCCTACTACCATCCTAGGTGAGGGGGTAGTTCTTTCTGCCATTTCGCCCGATTTGAGATGTGCCCTGGAGGAATTTCAGGAGGATAAACCTGAGCGTTGTCCTATGGGAAAATTGTATGTTCCTGACCAGTGGAGGAAGAGAGTGATATCTGAAGTTCATCGCTCCGCATTGGCTGGTCATCCAGGTGTTTTTGATACCAGAGATTTGGTGAGTCAGGCTTTTTGGTGGCCTGCATTATCTCGTGATGTCAGGAATTTTGTGCAGTCCTGTGGGACTTGTTCTTGGTCTAAACCCTGTTCTCGTTCTAGTGGGTTGTTGATGCCCCTGCCGGTGCCCAAGAGGCCATGGACCCATATCTCAATGGATTTTATTTCTGATCTTCCTGTCTCTCAGAGAATGACTGTTATCTGGGTGATTTGTGATAGATTTTCTAAGATAGTCCATCTTGTACCACTCCCAAAATTGCCATCTTCCTCAGAGTTGGTGCCCTTGTTTTTACAACAGGTGGTTCGGTTGCATGGGATTCCTGAGAACATTGTGTCGGACAGAGGAGTCCAGTTTGTTTCCAGATTCTGGAAAGCCTTTTGTTCCAATCTGGGAATTCAGTTATCTTTCTCCTCTGCGTTTCATCCCCAGACCAATGGGCAGACTGAGAGAACAAACCAGACTTTGGAGTCCTACTTAAGATGTTTTGTATCTGCTGATCAGGATGACTGGGTCTCTTTTTTGCCCTTGGCCGAATTCACGTTAAACAATAGAGCTAGTCCTGCCACTTTGATATCGCCCTTTTTCTGTAACTTTGCATTTCATCCTCGATTTTCTTCAGGGCAAGTGGAATCTTCGGCCTGCCCAGGTGTGGACACTGTGGTGGAGAGAATGCAGCAGATTTAGGACCAAGTGGTGGATAAGTTGTCACTCTCTCAGGAAAAGGCCCAGCGGTTTTCCAACCGGCATAGGACCATTGGTCCCCGGTTTCAAGTGGGTGATATGGTTTGGTTGTCGTCCAAGAATATTTCTATGAAGGTTGCGTCTCCAAAGTTCAAGCCAAGATTTATTTGACCTTATAAGATTTTGGAGATTCTTAATCCTGTTTCTTTTCGATTGGCTCTTCCACTTACGTTTAAGATCCATAACGTATTTCTCAAATCGCTGTTGAAGAGGTTTGTTGAGCCAGTAGTTCCTATGGCGGCGCCTCCTGACCCTGTATTGGTTAAAGGCAATGTGGAATATGAGGTAGAGAAAATATTGGATTCTAGTTTGGTTAGACGGAGACTCCAGTATTTGGTAAAATGGAAGGGTTATGGCCAGGAGGATAATTCTTGGGTTTCTGCCTCTGACATTCATGCCAATAGATTGGTTCGTGCTTTTCACTGGGCCCATCCTGATCGGCCTGGTGGTGTGGATGAGGGTTCAGTGACCCCTCCTCAAGGGGGTACTGTTGTGAACTCATTTTCTGGTCTGCCTCTGGTTTCTGGTGAGGGAGCTGTTAGTGCTGACAGAGGAGTTGTGAGTTCTCTTTCCAGGCTCCCTCTGGTGGTGGCAGTAGGTAATGAAGCTGATCTAATTAACAGAGACCTGCCACCTGATAATGAGGATGACAATTGGACATCTGGAGTCTCAGACTGGATTTAAGACAGCCGACTTCCTATTCCCATGCTGGTGATTTTTTCCTGCCTCCTGAGGTCTTGGTTTACAGCTCAGTTCCTGTCTTCTCAAGCTAAGTTTTCTCTGCTATTGTTCACATTTGATTTGGTTTTGTCTATTCAGTTTTTGTGTTGTCAGCCAGCCCCGGCTGGGGTTGTGCTGAATTTCCACTCTTATGTTACTGTATGTGCCAGTTTGCTTTTTGTCCCTTATTAGATTGGCCTCTTTTGTTCTGTTCTCAGAATATGCCAGAGTGCTGATATAGTGGGTGAAGTCTAGTGACTTCAGGGTTTTTTTTGCTATCAGAAGTGTTGGACAATTTTTGCAGGGTTTTTTGGCGTGATTGCAGACAGTATCTTTCCTTTCCTGTCCTTTCTAGTTACTGTGGGCCCCATCGTTTACTCAGCCTATTTTCCTACCTGTGTTTGTGTTTTCATCTTGTTTCACCGTCAATACATGTGTGGGGGCTGTCTATTCCTTTGGGGTCTGCTCTGGGGCAGTTTAGATTTCCCCTTTTCTTGCTTTAGGCTTATTTTGTCCTCCGGCTGTGATGAGGCATCTAGAATCATTGTAGGTACGCTCCACAGCTGCTATTAGTTGTGTGGTTAGGATCAGGGGTCTGCAATCTGCGTAGTTACCAACCTCTCTGGTTTTCTGTGACTTAGCTTGGTTTTGTTTTCCTCCTCGGTGGAAACTATGAACAAATGGACAATCTCTTTATAATCATTTAACCTATTTTTATGGTTTTCTGTAATAATCTTTTCTTTGGTGGAAGAATCCAAATAAACCACTACATTTTTTTATAAGAACATTGTCATATTTTAGAGTATCACATCTGGTAACAAGTCCTGAATAATATACAAGATTATGTATATTTAACATTGGAGAGCCAGCCATATCTGAATTTTTGTACTTTTTTTTTGCTGATTTCCCTCAATTTGCCCAAGGGGGAATGTTTGTTAAAGAGCTTTGCTAACGTCAGATGTGCAAGTTATCAGGAACTCCACTACTATGGACAAGTCACAAGATTCAGACAGAACCTAGAAGTGAGGACTAAGAATTGCCAGATGGATTGAGAAGTATTACAAGTGCCAGACGTACTACAAGATAGACGTGTGAAGACAAGAGCCCAGCGTTGTCCATCAAAGGAACTACAAGCTGAGATATTTCAAGGTAAGAAACATGGATGTCATTACTTCTTTTTCTAAGCAAAGTAAATTGAAATTTATGTCTGTAGACAAGTCTAATTTAGTTGTTTTATGGCTCAGCTTATATGCAGAATGTGAAATGGAAAATGTAAAGTTAGATTCTAAGCTGGTGTCCTTTAATAGAGAAATTGAAAAATATTTTACAAATGGTTGATGTATTTCACAAACTTGTATCAGAGAAATCCAAATGAGTTTGTAAAGGAAAATAGTGATGTTCCCGAGATTGACTGTAATCATGTGTCTGTAGCAGCAGCCATTCAAGGTGACCTTGCAGACTTGGAACAAAATGGAGAAGTAGGAGGAGACTTCAGAATTGACGTAGATGCCGTACAAGGGAAAGACGTACCACTAAAAATAGACCACTCAGAGGCCCAACTCCAAATTAAAGTTAGGAAAAATTTGTTAAAATTATGCAAAATCATTCCTGCATATGATAACAAAATCCATGTTTGTAGAAAGTTTTTGAGAGCTTTGTTGATAAGTTTGATTTGACTAATGAGGAGAAAATCCAGTTGTTTAAAATGTGGATTCCTGTAACCTTTTCCAGGCGGTTATCTTTAGGGATATCTGGTGAAACACATGTGAACTTAAATGATTTTTTTGTGCATCAAATGAAAATTATCCAGATATTGATATTCTTCAAGAATTAAGGATTGGTTGGAAAGAATGTACTTTTACATTCATGTCCATATTTGATCATTTGTATAGAACGCTCTTTGAAAATGTCAAAACACAGTCCCTGATAAAGAGTTTTGTAAACAAATTTTGGTTTTTAAATCCTGCATCTCGTGTTATTGCATCACAAAAAGATTCTTTATTTGAATGTGCGCAATCCCTTGATTTTGCTAGAAAACATGAGAATTGTGAAAGGAAAATAAATTGTGCTAATTTTGTAAAGACAGGCAGAGTAAAATCTTATCAGAAGCCTGTATCAAAGTCTCCTAAGCTGAGTTATCCCCGTAATCAAATCTATGAAGAATGAAGAAAATCACATATTTGCTTTAAGCCTTTTGAAATTATGAGTTCTGACCTTCTTTCTGTAAAGAAGGCAGAATCTGACTGACAGAAGCAGGTGATGAGTGAGATCGTGGGTTGCAAGCTGAAGAGTCCATTATCGGAGCTGCTCAGAGAATCCGTTAGCTTCAAAATGGCAAGAATTTTTCAGGACATTTTTTACAGAAAAATAAGATTGGGTTTAGGAACTGGCTAAAATGTACCATATTTTCCGCTTTGTAAGACGCACTTTTTTCCCCCAAATTTGGGGGGAAAACAGGGGTGCATCTTACAAAGCGGACATGTCTTACCTAGGCTGTGATCGGGGGCATCTGGCGGTTGCTGGCCGGTGCTGCGGGTGCCTCCGGTGCCGCGTTGTGTGCCCGTCGATGCCCGGGGCTCTGCCAACATTGTGCGACAGGCCAGACCCCTGGCATTTCCTCGGTTCCCTGTGTGCGCGCGCTGTGGTGCCGGTAAAGCAAATGGCTGCCGGCGCGTGCGCAGATGGGATCTCGGGACCCAGCTCTCAAGAGATGAGATTTCAGACCTCATTTGTCAATCAAAAAAAATCAATATTTAATAAAGTAATGTCTAGTATGAGAATATTGCTTCATTAAATATAGCGATGATATGGTTCCTTTACAAAGGAAAAATGTTTCATTTCTGAGTTATATGCAGCAATTCTTTCATTCATTCGTTCACTCATATATTCTTATTTTGGTTCATGGCTATACATTCTTAAATATTATTGGTCTAATAAATATATTCTATTAATAAAGTTTAATAATAAAGATGAAAACACTTGTTACATAAAACACACTGACACCAATGGGTTGAAAAGGGTAATTACACCTATGACATAAAAAATGTTCTATCACATAAAGAAAATGGTTAATAATGTATTTTCACTTATTATTGTTTTATTATTCCAAACATGAAATACATATATGGTACAAATTCTGATAATAGTTATATGGATATTACTGATTGCTATGGTACGCTATGATATTATAGGTGAGGAAAATTACCAGATTTGGTATAGAATAGGGAATGAAGACTTCAAGCAAGATACTGAAATTACGTTAATAAAGACTTTTCATATTTCTAAATTCAATTGATTCTTACCAGTTGCAAGAAGAAGAACCTATCCAGAAGTCCCAGAAGGTAACAAACCTATGATTTCTGAGTAATAGACTGTGTCAATTACAAGTGCAGTATCCACCACTGACAGTCACAATTAAAGTATCTAACCTGACAACCAGAGGACGATGCTCCTATGATGCTGAGATGCACTGTGTTATCACGTTTTTATCAAGTTCCAGTGGCTTCCAATCACCTGTAAAGCTTCAATGAAGGCTGGTGAACAATGAAGGTAATTGTCAGGAAGCTACAACCCTGACATGTGTCCTGTGCATTAGGACTGAGGACTGGTTATGGTGCTATAGCAAGGAAGAGTCATTTTAAGCCTTGCTTTTCTGACCAAAGACGTCACACCTGTTCAAAGACCAGTGCGAATGGAGGATTCCAGAAATATCCAAGGTGAGCCAATGTAAGTTCAGGTCTTTAAAGGTGACACTGCACAGAAATTAAAGCTGCATCTATAGACTTTGTTTTCTTATCAACATTTGAATTTATGGACTTTGATTTGACACACGACACGATTTCTACACGACACGATTTCTACATCTATATGCTATTTCAAAGGAATTATCATATAAAGACTGTGTTCTAAAAAAGAACCAAGAAGAACACAGAAGACATCAAAATGAAGACCAGATGACAGCAGATGATGATGAATGGACCTGAGATGCTTCAATTTAGATTTATGGAATTATAGTTATACATATTGTATATGAATATTGTTCACGGCTTACCATAACTTGAATTCATATCATTGAGTATCTATAACAATAATTTGATATTAAATTATTTTTAAAGAAGAAGAAAAGAAGAAAGAAGATCTTATTATATTTTGAGGGTTCCAATTAATGTCTGTCACCCTCAAAAGGGGGAATTGTTAAATATTAATCGGTTGTTAATTTCTTATTACATTCAGTTCTGTACTGAATGCATTGCTTTCGCTGACACTACATAGGTTATTTTTGTAAGTTTAGCTCATGGTAAATGTTAACTCCATATATATAGAGACCACGTGCTCTGAAGAGATGTGTATATATATATATATATATATATATATATGTTGGGACTTACTCTAGGGGTCGCTCTCTCTCCTTCACTACCATCAGAGGGGACATCTCTGCTCGGCCACTACATTGAATGGACAGCTGGTATGTAACTTAATCACCATGTGTGACTTCAAGAGAAGCTACGTGCTGAAGACAGACGCTTTTTCCATTCAGAGTTCAGAATTCCAGGAAAGAAGGATACAAGCTTAGCTATGAATAAATGGACAATCTCTTTATAATCATTTAACCTATTTTTATGTTTTTCTGTAATAATCTTTTCTTTGATGGAAGAATCCAAATAAACCACTACATTTTATTTATAAGATTATTGTCATATTTTAGAGTATCACATCTGGTAACAAGTCCTGAATAATATACAAGAATAAGTATATTTAACACCCATACAGCCAACTTTTTGTTTCACATAAAAATGGTCACTGGGCCATCAATAAATCAGTTCTATAAACTGTTCAGCTGTAAATCCAATGCTGGTTGACACAGACATTTACTTACATTCTGTTTTACTCCAGTTAATCCCATTTTGTCAATTATGCTTGATATGTTATATAAGAATGCAATCCTATCAACTGATATCTATAAATCTCACCCCTGGCATGAAATTGTGAACTTTAAAAATGCCCTGGAGACATTACTGTTTAAAACCAAGAGACAGGGAGAACAGAATTATTACAAACTGCAAAATATGCAGTAAAATAAGGTAAAACCTGAGCTCTGTTAACAGCAGACAGTAATATAGAGAGATTGTTAGGTGGACAAGAGCCTGTTCTAATTACTATTTCCTTAGATGGACTCTTCATGTTGAATAAGTATCAATGTCACTTTTCTAAATCTAGAACTCAGAATGACAGCAGCCCAATATAGCCTAGTTTTTATAAAGTGCATGGCATCTAATCTTAGCCTGAGAGAGGTATATATTCATCACTTTTCTGAGAGTTTCTCATAAAAAAAGTTTATTTTTCTAATCGCATTGAAACTTGTTAGAATCATAGGCAATATCAATGGGATCATAAATGTCATGTGTGTCATGAAAAATGGCTTATGAGCAGTCAAAACTGGGCCACTACTCCTGGGGGTCTATAGATCTCTGATATATGTAAGTATGATGATAGTAAGGAGAGACAATAGTCTTATGCTAATGACATAGCTTGTTATTCTGCTATACAGTTATTTGGAAAATGGTCAAGCATAAGCATCTGAATGACTTTGAAAAAGGACAAAATGAAACAACTAAACAATTTGGTTTAGAAAATTTTCAAAAAGGCAGGTATTCAAACTGGCTGAGACCTTCCAAAAGTGGTCTAAGGCTGGAGTCACACTGCCGAATTTCTCATGCGATAATCACATCGCATAACATGGACTGGCCAGCACCTCTCCTGACCCGAGCATGACAGCGTGATGGATTACTATGCAGCTGTCAAGCTCAGGTCAGGAGAGCAGACAGCCAGTGCGAGTTTTATGATCCAATTCTCGGACGAAAAATTTGCCAGTGTGTCTCTGCCCTAAAGCAGGAAAACTGATGTAATGGTGACAAAATCATTTGGGGTGTGCCAACCACGGTAACCATTATACGCCCAGGTATTTCATCTCTGCTATTTTCACTTACCATATATAATTGGCCTAATATCTTTGATTGTTGCTCCTTTGATGCTGTGAAGCCTTTTCATATATGGATTAATTCCTTTATTATATATTTAAGAGTCTCCATGGCAATTTTGATTTATTACCATTTTTGCACATATTTATGTTACTCTGTGACGAGTCATTACCTTCCTTCCCTATTTTCTCTCTGTTTTCCCCAATCTGCACATGAACAGTATTGATACATGTTGGGTGTCACTTCATTATATTGATTCAGCTTTGATTTTTTTGACTGCACTGTTTTTTATTGCTGTTTTCTTTATCAGAGCTTTTTATTGTCACTTTGCACATGCACTTTATAGTGTGTTATATATTTTTATAGTATATCTATATATATATATACTAGCTATGAACCCGTTCTACACCTGGGTGGTGAGCATTTTTATTGGTATATGGTCTCCCATCCTGGTATGTGCTGCCCCCCTCCTATCCTCATGTGCATGGCACCCCTCATCCCTATCCTGGTATGTATGGTCCCTTCACCCACTATCCTGGTATGCATGGTCCTCTCACCCCCCTATCCTGGTATGCATGATCTTCTTACCCCCCAATCCTGGTATGCATGCTACACATCACCCCCCAATCCTGGTATGCATGCTACCCCTCACCCCCAAATCCTGGTATGCATGGTCCTCTCACCCCCCAATCCTGGTATGCATGGTCCCCTCACCCTCCAATCCTGGTATACATGGTCTTCTCACCCCCCTTTTCGTGGTATGTATGGTCCCCTCACCCCTTTTTCATGGTATGTATGGTCCCCTCACCCCCTTTTCATGGTATGCATGGTCCCCTCACCCCCTTTCATTGTATGCATGGTCCCCTCACTCCCCTTTCGTGGTATGCATGGTTCCCTCACTCTCCTTTTGTGGTATGCATGGTCCCCTCACTCCCCAATCCTGGTATGCATGGCCCTCTCACCCCCCAATCCTGGTATGCATGGCCCTCTCACCCCCTTATCCTGGTATGCGTGGTTCCCTCACCCCCCTTTTGTGGTATGTGTAGTCCCCTCACCCCCCTTTCATAGTATGCATGGTCCCCTCACCCCCTATCCTGATATGCATGGTCACCTCACCCCCAATACTGGTATGCATGGTCCCCTCTCCCCCCTTTCCTGGTATGCATGGTCCCCCTCACCCCTATTAAACTACACACATACAAAAAAAGACATTTATACTGACCCTTCTTTCCTGTGCTCCAGCGCTGTCACGTTCTGCTGGAGGCCGGGGGAGGAGTCTGGCGCCGGAGTACGTGCATGCCCATAGCGCCGTCCAGTGCCATATTGCTGAAGACACACTGCAAATGTGTCTTCAGTAAAATGGTGCTGGATCACGCTATGCGCATGCACAATTCCGACCGCACTCCTGCCCCGGTCTCTGGCCGAAGAGAAGCGCCGCAGCTATGCTCCTCCCGGTCAGGTAAGTATGTCGCCCGAGATCGCGGAATGCAGTGTGTACGCATACCGCCATCTCCGACGCCATATACACTCCTCACCACTGGATGCCTCATTCTGTCTGGAGCCAGACTGCGCAGGCCCATCATGCTTGCTCAGTCTATAAAAGGTTCAGACAGAGTGACTCTTAGCCCGCTATATTATAGATATATATAAAAAATCTCTTTTTCATTAATCATATTCAGTCAGTCATTCACTACTGAATTCATGTTTATTCACGTTTTATCATCATTAATCATTTTTCTTTTCTTTTTTATTATTTTTTTATTTATTTTTTCACATACTCAGCAGATGATTGGTCCTTAGTCTTTTAGTTTTTTCATTTTATATCTTTTTGTTCAAAACCCACATCAAATTTTTTCTTGATTTACAATACCTGGACATTAGTTTTTAATATGCATTAAATTTTAATATATATATATATATTTCTTGTAATATTTGTAGTTTATATTTACTGTAATTTGATGCTACTTTGTCTGTGTTGGCACCTCCTCTTGCTTTTAGTGCTACATTATACCCTCATTAATAAAGGTATTTTAACCGTAATTTCTTGTCCCACTAATTTTATCCCTGATCGATGTTTTCCTTCGTTGGTTTTTGCACTTTTCCCTTATGGTTTGCCATTCCTTTAGACACAGCAGATATATATCACCTTATTAATTTAATTCACGATACACTTTAGTGATATACATCTATTGCTGTTTCTAATTATTAGAATCATAGGTGGATATACAGGTGCTTCTCACAAAATTAGAATATCTTCAAAAAGATAATTTATTTCAGTTCTTCAATATAAAAAGTGAAACTCATATTATATAGAGCCACTACAAACAGAGTGATCTATTTCAAGTGTTTATTTCTGTTAATGTTGATGATTATGGCTTACAGTCAATGAAAACCCAAAAGTCATTATCTCAGTAAATTAGAATAATTAACAAAAGCACCTGCAAAGGCATCCAAACCATTTAAAAAGGTCCCTTATTCTGTTTCAGTAGGTGTTAGGCATCGGGCTCCTGCAGCAAGAATCCAGAGCCTCACATTCTGCGGTCTCCCATTGTCTCTTGACCGCAGAGGAGATTGCTCAGCAATCCCGGCTGCGTCCCGGACTCCCTGCCCAGACCTGCTCTGTGGGTCTGGTTAGTGCTGCCACCTTTGGGTCAGCAATGGAAATGCAGGCTGCTCAGCAGCAAATCGCTCCAGAGGCTAAATCCCATCCGTCGCTCTACTGAGCATGCTCACGAGACAATCTCCCATTGGAGATCGGGAGTCACATGCCCAGGTCCTTCTCGTAAGCTGATTGGTCTATCACAGGGATCTGGAAGCTTCCGGAAGGTCCCGGCTATAAAAGGTTTGCATGGCCACTCGGCCATGCGGTAGTGTAGTCTCTAGTTGCTTACTGTGAACCTGCGAATGACTCATTAAGATCCCCTCCCTCTGATATTACGAATGTGTACAGGGACTTAGGCTTAGAGTCAGCGCCAGCCAGTGGCAAGCTACAAGCCACAGCAGCATCATCTACAGTGCTAGCGTCCGACAGTGCGCCAGCTGTCGGGAATTGTTGGTAGGCGGCAGTGTCTGTTGCCTCGCTGCAGTCTGCAGCTCCCCTTGGCATCCGCAGTAGCGACCCCATACGCACGGTAGGTCTAGATGGACTCTGACCCTCTACCTTGGGCCCAGCTCCTGTGACCATATACCGTGCGTGCACTTCTCTGGGACCTGTCAGTCCAACAGGCTCAGTATTTAAGTTAACGCTTTAGTGTCTCTGTGGAGTTAACAGAGTACGCCCAGTGCACACTGGGTGATGTTCAACCCGTGTGTGCTATACCGCCATATTCAGTGTCCGCCATTAGCTAGCAGCAGTGTTAACACCTTCTGCATGGTGGACCCCGGGTGGCGAACGCACTTTACGTTATTTTATATTTAGTGCGTTCCACCATCCCTAACAGTAGGCTCCGCAATCATGGAGAAGATTGCTGACTTGACAGATGTCCAGAAGGCAGTCATTGACACACTCCACAAGGAGGGTAAGCCACAAAAGGTCATTGCTAAAGAAGCTGGCTGTTCAGA
Organism: Dendrobates tinctorius; assembly: GCF_039654945.1. Classification (NCBI taxonomy): domain Eukaryota; kingdom Metazoa; phylum Chordata; class Amphibia; order Anura; family Dendrobatidae; genus Dendrobates; species Dendrobates tinctorius. The sequence continues at coordinate 22,344,004 of NW_027361728.1, read as the reverse complement.
GTGCTGTATTCAAGCATATTAATGAAAAGTTGCGTGGAAGGAAAAAGTGTGGTAGAAAAAGGTGCATAAGCAACCGTGATAACCACAGCCTTGAAAGGATTGTTAAGAAAAGGTAATTCAACAATTTGGGGGAAATTCACAAAGAGTGGACTGCTGCTGGAGTCAATTCCTCAAGAGGCACCACACACAGATGAATCCAGGACATGGGCTATAAGTGTCGCATCCCTAGTGTCAAGTCACTCATGACCAATAGACAACGCCAGAAGCGTCTTACCTGGGCCAAGGAGAAAATGAAATGGACTGTTGCTCAGTGGTCCAATGTGTTATTTTCAGATGAAAGTAAATTTTGCATTTCATTTGGAAATCAAGGACCCAGAGTCTGGGGGAAGAGTGGAGAGGAACACAGTTCAAGCGGCTTGAGGTGTAGTGTGAAGTTTCCACAATCAGTGATGGTTTGGGGAGCCATGTCATCTGGTGGTGTAGGTCCACTGTGTTTTACCAAAACCAAAGTCAGGAAATTTCATTCTCCAGCAGGATTTGGCACCTGTCCACACTGCCAAAAGTACAGAATCACTATGGCTCATTTGCCAGCAAACTCGCCTGACCTTAACTCCATAGAGAATCTATGGGGTATTGTCAAGAGGAAAATGAGAGACACCAGACCCAACAATGTAGATGAGCTGAAGGCTGCTATCAAAGCAACCTGGACTTCCATAACGCCTCAACAGGGCTATAAGCTGATTGCCTCCACGCCACGCCGCATTGATGCAGTAATTGTAATTGATGCAAAAAGAGCCCCGACCAAGTATTGAGTGCATTTACTGAACATACATTTCAGTAGGCCAATATTTTGGATTTTAAAATCATTTTTCAAACTGGTGATATAAAGTACTCTAATTTACTGAGATAATGACTTTGGGGTTTTCATTGGCTGTAAGCCATAATCATTAACATTAACAGAAATAAACACTTGAAATAGATCACTCTGTTTGTATTGACTCTATGTAACATATGAGTTTCACTTTTTGCATATCATTTGATGATGTTCTAATTTTGTGAGAAGCACTTGTATGTCAATGTTATATATGAGAACAAAGTCTAGCCTATTGTTATGTCTTCCCTGGTGTGGTGTATCCTTAAAGCGCTTTATTCGGAAGATCAGTCTTAATGGACAGTATAAAAAAAAAATAAACCATTATACTCACCAGGGGATACATAGAATTCATGAGACTCCATAAGGCTAGTTTCACACTAGCGTATCTACACGCAGCGCACTGCGCCGCTAAGCTGCACCCCCTGCCGCGCCCCTCCGGTCATCTCCTCCCTACTATCCCTACTACCGCACACGGCTGCATGCGATCTGCGCACCCTATCTTTAGCATACGGTGTGCAGACCATGCGCTAGTAGGAACGCCAAACGCAGCATGTTGCATTTTGGTGCGCTCGGCACACATTTAAAAGTGCGCAGCGAATGCAAAAATCCTGCTAGTGCATGGCCAGCGCACAGTCTGTGCACCCTATGGTAAAGATAGGGTGCGCAGATCGCATGCAGCCATGTGCGATAGTAGGGAGATGACCGGAGGGGGCGCGGCAGGGGGCAGGGGTTAGCGGCGCCGTGAGCTGCGTGTAGATTCGCTAGTGTGAAACTAGCCTAACAGAAGTATAATGCACTCCCCATAGTCTTCCATATAGTATAATGTACCCCCATAGTCCTCCATATAGTATAATGCACAGCCCATAGTCCTCCCTATAGTATCATGCACCACCATTGTCCTCCATATAATATAATGCACCCCTTATAGTCTTCGATATAGTAAAATGCTCCCCCCATAATCCTCCATATAGTATAATGTATCCCATAGTCCTTCATATAGTATAATGCACAGGCCATAGTCCCTTCAAATAATATAATGCACAGCTCATAGTCCTCCATATAATATACTGGACAATCAATAGTCCTCCATATAATATATTGAACCCCATAATCCTCAATATAGTATACTGCACCTCCATATTAGTATAATACATAGCCTTCATATAATATAATACATAGCCCACATCCATCGTATAATATACTACACAGCTCATATCCTTTATATAATATAATGGACAGCCATATCCTTCATACAATATAAGGCACAGGCCATAGTCTTTCATATTAGTATAATAGCCTTCGTATAATATAATACAGTACATAGCCCATATCCTTCATATAATATAATGCACAGCCCATAGTCATCCATGTAGTAGTATGGTCACCGTGTACCCACTGATTTAAAAAAATAAATAAATACTCAACTTCCCTCCGCTCTCCTGCCACGCGGCGTCCTCTTCAGTAGTCGGCAGCTGACATCAGCATGCAAGCAATGGAAGCATATACAGTCATTGCCATGCACACTCAGTCACGTGCACACCAATGACAGCTGCTGGCATCTGATTGTCCAATAGCGGATACTGACAAGCATGGACCCGAAGGGTCTGTGCGCCCCAATAATATTCAGTTGACAGTTGAACGTGCGTCCAAGGACATACATCCAGCTGAAGTATTTTCTGGCGTTGGTGGATCCAATCACATTGGTGACCATGGTGACCGTGGTAGTTACGCTGCTGCATGGAACCTTTCAGATTTGAAGAGGGTTTATGTAGAAGAAAGGGCCAAAATCACACATGAGCAATTCATGCGACTAGTTTCTCCATACAGGAGGCATCTTCAAGCTGTCATCATCATCAACAAAGGCTTTTGTACAAAGTATGAAATAAATTTAACCCCTTCACCCCAATGCCTGTTTTCACCTTCCTGACCAGGCCAATTTTTAAAATTCTTACCACTGCCACTTTATGAGGTCATAACTCTGGAATGCTTCAATGGTTCACGGTGATTCTGAGAATGTTTTCTCGTGACATATTGAACTTTATGATAGTGGTAATATTTATTTGATATGACTTACATTTATTTGTGAAAAAAATGAAAATTTTGCAATTTTCAAACTTTTACTTTTTATGCTCTTAAATCAGAGAGTCATAACACATAAAATACTAAATATATAACATTTCCCATATGTCTACTTTACATCAGCACAATTTTGGAAACATAATTTTGTTTTGTTAGGAAGTTATAAGGGTTAAAATTTGACCAGCAATTTCTCATTTTTACAACAAAATTTGCAAAACCATTATTGTTAGGGACCACCTCACATTTGAAGTAACTTTGAGGGGCCTATATGACAGAAAATACCTCAAAATGACACCATTCTAAAAACTGCACCCCTCAAGGTACTCAAATCCACATTCAAGAAGTTTATTAACCCTTCAGGTGCTTCACAGAAATTTTTGGAATGTGGAAGAAAAAATAAACATTTACTTTTCTTTCACCAAAATTTTCCTTTAGACCTATTTTTTTTTTTTTACTTTTGCAAGGGTAACAGGAGAAAATAGACCATACATTTTGTTGTGCAATTTCTCCTGAGCATGCTGATACCCCATATGTGGGAGAAATCTACTGTTTGTGCATACGGTAGGGCTCAGAAGGGAAGGAGCGCCATCTCACTTTCTGAATGTAAAATTTGGTGGCATAATTAGCGGACACCATGTCGCTTTTGGGAGCCCCTGATGTGCCTAAACAGTGGAAATCCCCAACAAGTGACACCATTTTGGAAACTAAACCCCTTAGGGAACTTATCTAGATGTGTATTGAGCATCTTGATCCCCCAGGTGCTTCACAGACGTTTATAACATTAAGCCATGAAAATTAAAAAAAATACATTTTTCATAGATAAATCTTTTTTAGCTCCAAATTTTGCATTTTCATAAGGGTAAAAAGAGAAATTGCTCCATACAATTTGTTGTGCAATTTCTCCTAGGTGTGCCTATACCCAATATGTGGAGGAAAACAATTGTTTGGGCGCACAGCAGAGTTTGGAAGGAAAGGAGCACCATTTGAGTTTTTGAATGTAAAATATGCTGGAATAATTAGCGGTTGCCTTGTCTTGTTTGGAGAGGCCCTGATGTGCCTAAACAGTGGAAACCCCCCCACAAGTGACACCATTTTGGAAACTAGACCCCTTTCCTAGATGTGTATTGAGCACCTTGAACCCCCAGGTGGTTCACAGTCTACAGGAGACAGCCTGCATCCAGAACCCAGGTTGCTGTGCACACACAAACTGTGAGTCTACTCAATCTACCAAGGCCTGTCTTAGAAGATCTTAAATAGGCACAGACAGTTCATCACATGGAAGCACACCAGGCCACCTGCAAAGCCCGATGTGGAGCACCAGAAAGTTCAAAGTACCGGCGAGGCAAATGGAGCTGAGCCTAGATCAATGACAGGTGTGTAACAAATGAGTTTTGCTGGGCCCAGTAAAAAGTCCAAATAGGAATTAAAATAATCTATTCTGTTATTGAAGGTAGCTGTCAAGAACTCTAATCTTCAGATTTCCCAGATATGGTCTGCAAGACCTGTATTTGAAGGTGGTGCAGTTTGTTTCCAGAAACAATCTCTTTTTATTTGTCAACATTTGTGTATCTTTTTGTAAGAAATACCATTATTACAAACAATATCAATAGCGAATGACAAAGCTACTGAACAATAAAATCAAGAAATATTACTGACAACACCAATGCCAAACAATAACAGTATTGCACAGCAACAGTATCCCCACGTAGATTCTAGAAGATGTTCAGCAATGAAAGAATACCAACATAAGTGTATAAAAAGAAACGATTTTATATCCAGAATCAAATGTGCAGCATAAAAATGATAAAATAAAAAGCAAAATAACAAAATCATTGCAATATTGCATCAAAGCCACATACATTCCTTAAGCTTACAGTCATTTCCATCATGTCATACTAGAAAGGAATCCTTCACATAGTGCCTCCTTATTATGTCACCTTGGTGTGGGCCTCATCTCCTTAGAATGTCCCCCCATGGTATGGCTTATCCCTCTGAGGGAGCCATCCCTGAAAATCAGCCATCATCCAGGAACTCCTGAATGCCAACAAATTCTCTCTCTCCTCCAAGGACCCCTCCCTGAAGGACTCGTCTTCATTTTTCAATTTCTTTCCTCTGTATCACACTTAGATCTTTATATCTTTGTGGTTCTAGTAATTCCCTTCCAACCTGAAGACACTGTATCTCACTTTTGATTAAAGAACTGGTTTGATCTATTTTTTCTTTCCATACAATATTCTCACAAAGGATCATTAGCAAGCTGAATTTTAATCAGAGACGTGCTGGCCTGCTGGTAACACACCCTAATGGTTGTACTACAATAAGAAAATTATTGTGGCCTCAAGAGCTTTTGTTCTTTAAAGGGAATCTGTCACCAGGTGTTTTTATCCCATCTATGAGTGGCATGTAGAGATGAGCAACTTTGCCTTTTTTCGGGTCAAGTCAGGTTTCATGAAACCCGACTTTCGCAAATGTCGGGTCGAACGAAATCGGCCGATTTTTGTGAAAAGTCGAAGGCCGACTGAAACACGAAACCAAGTAAGTCAATGGGGAAGAAAAGTCGGCAGTGAGTGGAGGACAGGAAACACACCTACAGTGCCCATTTTAATGCCAAAAACATCAATTCTTATAACGTAAGCTTATCAACCTTAATTTACTTTATAATAATAGTTAGGCATTGAAAACTGGGGGTTATTTGGCTAAAGTTGTGGGGGGGGTAGTGCTGGCTCCAGATTTTCGTGGGCCCAGGGCCAAAGAGTGTCACTGGGCTCCTTTAAAACGTGACAATTTATGATCCTTTGACATGGCAGAGAAATAGCGGTACAGTACAATGAAAAATACTTCAATTCTTACATCACATGACTGATATCCATTTTAAATTCTCCAATAGCTCCAAAAACAGACAGTATATTCCTCCATACAGTGTTATGGCCACCGCATAGTGCGCCATACAGAGTAATGAGGCCCATATATTTCTCCATACAGAATCATTGGTCCCATATAATGTTCGATACAGTATATGATGAGCTCCACATAATGCTACAGTATATTTTGGTCCCCATGGATGAAGCTCCACTGTCTTATGGGCCCAAATAATGCTCCATATATAATGGGCCCTGTTATGAATGAGTCACCGTAGGAGGCAAAAACAGAAATACTAGCTAAGTCCAGAAAACCAGAGAAGTTGGCAGCTATCGGATTGCAGACCCCTGAACCTAACAACCACAACTAGCAGTAGCCGTAGGGGGTTCCTACGGTGCCCTAGACCCCTTGATCACAGCCGGAGAGCTACATAACCTAAAGACAGAAAGGGAAATCTAAACTGCCCCAGAGCAGACCCCAAAGCAATAGTTAGCCCCCAACATATAATGACGGTGAAGCAAGATGAAAAAACACTCACACAGATAGAAAGATAGGCTGAGCAAATGATGGGGCCCAAGCTAACTAAATAGGACAGGATAGAAAAGCTGCTGTCTGCAATCCGCCAAAACCCTATCGAAACAAGAGCCAACAGACTGATAAAAAGCCCTGAAGACGCTAGGCTTCAAAAAGACTATATCAGTACCCAGGTATTTTCTGAAGACAGAGCAAAAAGGAATTCAGCTCACCCCAGCGGGGAATGGCAGAAATCCAGCAAAACAAGGCAAAACAAAACCAAAACAAAAATGCCAAAAGCAGAGCAGAAAACTTAGCTTTTGAGGAACAGGAATCAGACTGGTCTCCAAGAATCCCTCAGAGAAATCACCCGCAAGGCAGAAGGGCGTCGGCTGCCTTATATCCAGTCAGCAATTCCAGTCACCCAGTCATCATCATTCTGCTCAGCTGTTTGGTAATCAGCCTCACTACCTTCCTTCACCAGAAGAGGGAGTTCCTCAGACCTCAATGGTGAAGGGGAAAATGAACTCACAACAGTACCTCCCCCTTGAGGAGGGATCACCGAACCCTCAACCACGCCACCAGGGCGATCAGGGTGAGCCCGATGAAAGGCACGCACCAATCTTTTGGCATGAACATCAGAGGCAGAGACCCAGGAATTATCCTCCTGACCATAACCCTTCCACTTAACCAAATACTGGAGTCTCCGTCTAGCCAGATGGGAATCCAGTATCTTCTCTACCTCATATTCCATGTTACCTTCAACCAATACAGGGTCCAGAGGTGCCACCCCAGGAACAACTGGTTCAGCAAACCTCTTCATCAAGGACTTATGAAACACATTATTGATTTTAAATGTGACAGGAAGAGCCAAACGAAAAGAGACCGGATTAATAATCTCCAAAATCTTGTAAGGTCCAATAAATCTAGGCTTAAACTTAGGAGAAGCCACCTTCATAGCAATATTTTTTGATGATAACCAAACCATATCACCAACCTTAAACTGGGGACCAATGGTCCTATGTCGGTTGGAAAACCGCTGGGCCTTTTCCTGGGAGAGAGATAACTTATCCACCACTTGGTCCCAGATCTGGTGCATTCTCTCCACCACAGTGTCAACACCTGGGCAGGCAGAAGGCTCCACCTGCCCTGAAGAAAATCGAGGATGAAACCCAAAGTTACAAAAAAAGGTGACATCAAAGTGGCAGAACTAGCTCTATTATATAAAGCAAATTCGGCCAAGGGCAAAAATGAAACCCAATCATCCTGATCAGCGGAAATAAAACATCTCAAATACGACTCCAAGGTCTGGTTTGTTCTCTCCGTCTGCCCATTGGTCTGAGGGTGAAACGCAGAGGAGAAGGACAACTGAATTCCCAGCTTGGAACAGAACGTCCTCCAAAATCTAGACACAAACTGAACTCCTCTGTCAGATACAATGTTCTCAGGAATCCCATGCAAGCGAACCACCTGTTGCAAAAACAGGGGCACCAACTCAGAGGAAGATGGCAACTTAGGGAGTGGTACAAGATGAACCATCTTAGAGAACCTATCACAAATCACCCAAATAACAGTCATTCTCTGAGAGACAGGCATATCAGAGATGAAATCCATTGAAATATGGGTCCATGGCCTCCTGGGGCCCGGCAAAGTCATCAACAACCCACTAGAGCGAGAACAAGGTTTAGACCGGGAGCAAGTCCCACAGGACTGCACAAAATTCCTGACATCATGAGACAAGGCGGGCCACCAAAAAGACCGACTCACCAGATCTCTAGTACCAAAAATACCTGGATGACCAGCCAAAGCAGAGCAATGAACTTCAGACATCACTCTCTTCTTCCACTGGTCAGGAACATACAACTTTCCACTGGGACAACGCTCAGGTTTGTCCTCCTGGAACTCTTCCAGAGCACGTCTCAAATCGGGCGAGATGGCAGAAAGAACTACCCCTTCGCCTAAGATGGTAGCAGGCTTGGTCACCACAGGAGAATCAGCAAAGAAGCTCCTAGAGAGGGCGTCTGCCTTGACATTCTTAGTGCCAGGAAGAAAAGAGACCACAAAATCAAAACGTGTAAAAAACAAGGCCCACCTAGCCTGTCTAGGGTTCAAGCGTTTGGCCGACTCCAGGTAAATCAAACTCTTGTGGTCAGTGAGGACCACGACTTGATGTTTAGCTCCCTCCAACCAATGTCTCCACTCTTCAAATGCCCATTTCATGGCTAACAGTTCCCGATTCCCCACATCATAGTTACGTTCAGATGGAGAGAACTTTCGGGAAAAGAAAGCACAGGGATTCATTTTAGATGTTACAGGATCCTTTTGGGACAAAACAGCTCCTGCACCAATCTCAGAAGCATCCACCTCTACCTGGAACGGGAGTGAGACATCAGGTTGCCGCAAAACCGGGGCAGAAGTGAATCTTCGCTTCAGCTCCTGAAAGGAAGAAACAGCCTCCGGAGACCAATTCAACACATCAGCACCCTTCTTAGTCAGATCAGTCAATGGCTTGGCAATACTAGAAAATTTTGCTATAAATTTCCGATACAAATTAGCAAAACCCAAAAACTTCTGGAGGGCCTTCAAAGAAGTGGGCTGAACCCAATCATAAATGGCCTGTACCTTGGCCGGGTCCATTTCAATAGTTGACGGAGACAAAATAAATCCCAAAAATGAAATCCTCTGTACCCCAAAAAGGCATTTCGATCCTTTGACATACAGGGAATTCTCCCTCAAGATCCGGAACACAGTCCGAACATGTTCCACATGAGAATCCCAATCCTTGGAGAAGATCAAAATACCATCCAGATAGATAATCAAAAATTTATCCACAAAGTCTCGGAAAATGTCGTTCATAAAGCACTGGAAGACAGAAGGGGCATTAGTGAGCCCAAAAGGCATCACCAGGTACTCAAAATGTCCCTCCGGAGTATTAAACGCCGTCTTCCATTCATCCCCATGCTTAATGCGGATAAGATTATACGCCCCCCTGAGGTCAAGCTTGGTAAACCAGCAAGCACCTTTAACTCTGGAGAATAGATCCGAAATCAGGGGTAACGGATACTGATATTTAATAGTAATTTTGTTGAGGGCACGATAATCAATACAAGGCCTTAATAAATCATCCTTTTTGGCCACGAAAAAAAAAACGGCACCTAAGGGTGAAGAGGATGGTCTAATATGACCCTTCTCCAATGCCTCCTTAATATAGGATCGCATAGCCTCGTGCTCGGGTACAGATAAATTGAAGAGCCTACCCTTGGGAAATTTACACCCCGGGCTCAGATCAATTGCACAGTCATAACTCCTATGAGAAGGCAAAGACGCAGACTCATTCTCACTAAATACATCATAAAAGTCCGCCAAATAGTCAGGAACATCATGCGACTGAGGAGAGGTGGAAAAATCCGGAGCCTCACTAAGGGCACACCGACAGCCCCAACTCACCACAGACACAGATTTCCAATCCAAAACTGGATTATGAATTTGCAACCAGGGAAACCCCAGAACAATGGTATCATGCAAATTATGCAACACCAAAAATCTGCAATTTTCTTGATGGTCTGGGGCGACCCGCATTACCACCTGGGTCCAAAACTGAGGTTTATTTTTCGCCAAAGGAGTAGCATCAATCCCCCTCAAAGGGATAGGCGTCCGCAGAGGTGTCATCGGAAATCCACAAGGGTTTAGCAAAATCCACGTCCATTAGGTTCAGGGCTGCTCCCGAATCCACAAAAGCCTTGGTGGAAAATGTGGACAGGGAGCAGATCAGAGTAATTGCCAGAAGAAACAGGTTGAACACCACCCACAGAAATCGTGTGTGCAAAACGTTTCTCTCGTTTAGGACAGACAGAAATAATATGCGAGGCATCTCCACAAAAAAAACACAGCTTATTACGCCTTCTGAACTCCTGACGTTGCTCCCTGGACAAAACTCTATCACATTGCATAGGTTCAGACACTTGTTCAACAGGTGGCAACACCTCTCGTGCAGTCCTGCGTTCACGTAAAAGCCGATCAACCTGAATGGCTAATGACATAGAATCGTCAAGACCAGAGGGAACAGGAAATCCCACCATAGTATCTTTTATGGCTTCTGACAAACCCTTCCGAAAGAGAGCTGCTAAGGCATTATCATTCCAGGTAGTAAAGACCGCGCACTTTCTGAATTTTTGACAGTACAATTCTGCAGAATCTCGACCCTGGCTCAATGCCAACAGGGTCTTTTCAGCCTGATCAATAGCATTAGGTTCGTCATACAACAACTCCAAGGCTTGAAAAAATGCGCTCACATTAGTCAGAATAGGATCATCTGGTTTCAAAGAAAATGCCCAATCCTGGCGATCGCCACGCGGCAAAGAGATGACAATTTTAACCTGCTGCGCGGAGCTCCCTGACGAGTTAGGCTTCAAGGCAAAAAATAATTTACAATTATTTTTGAAATTCAAAAATTTAGACCGATCCCCAAAAAACACATCAGGAGTAGGGATCTTTGGTTCAGCAGCATGTGAATGAGCAAGGTAGGCGGAAATTCCCCGCACTTCCGCAGCGAGCTGCTCCACACCATCAGACAATTGCTTTATCTCCATTGAGAGAAAAAAAATTCCCCCTATGGCCTCAGAGATATAGAGGAAAAAATATACACCCTTTTTTTTTTTTTTTACAATTCTTTCCTGCTATTGAGTACCCTAGGATCTGCGGTATGGCGGGTGATTCTGTTATGAATGAGTTACCAAAGGAGGCAAAAACAGAAATACTAGCTAAGTCCAGAAAACCAGAGAAGTTGGCAGCTATTGGATTGCAGACCCCTGAACCTAACAACAACAACTAGCAGTAGCCGTGGGGGGTTCCTACGGTGCCCTAGACCCCTCGATCACAGCCGGAGAACTACATAGCCTAAAGACAGAAAGGGAAATCTAAACTGCCCCAGAGCAGACCCCAAAGCAATAGGCAGCCCCCAACATATAATGACAGTGAAGCAAGATGAAAAAACACTCACACAGATAGAAAGATAGGCTGAGCAAATGATGGGGCCCAAGCTAACTAAACAGGACTATATCAGTACCCAGGTATTTTCTGAAGACAGAGCAAAAAGGAATTCAGCTCACCCCAGCGGAGAATGGGAGAAATCCAGCAAAACAAGGCAAAACAAAACCAAAACAAAAATGCAAAAAGCAGAGCAGAAAACTTAGCTTTTGAGGAACAGGAATCAGACTGGTCTCCAAGAATCCCTCAGAGAAATCACCCACAAGGCAGAAGGGCGTCGGCTGCCTTATATCCAGTCAGCAATTCCAGTCACCCAGTCATCATCATTCTGCTCAGCTGTTTGGTAATCAGCCTCACTATCTTCCTTCACCAGAAGAGGGAGTTCCTCAGACCTCAATGGTGAAGGGGAAAATGAACTCACAACAGGGCCCCATTTCTAATGCTCCAGTGTATAATTGGCCCTGTAAATGCAGCTCCAGTGACTGATGTCCACCTTTGGAATGCTTCAGTGTATGGTGGGCCCCAGATATCTTTCTCCAGAGTATCGTGCTCCCCAAAAATTGCTCCCAACCTTTAAAACAATTAAATAAGTCTCCTCGATAGGGAATCCCTGTACTAGTCTGGACTCTTCGTCGTCCCCATCTTCCCTCTCTCTGCACTAGGCAGAGGGCGTACAGACGTGATGTCATCGCGCTCTTTGACCAGTATGTCACTGTCAGGAAACGCGGAAGACGTCAACGCGGAGGAGCCAGGAGAGGTAAGTATTTCAACTTTGTAAGTGCTGCGATCCTTACCAAGCAGGGGGGCCCACTCGTTTGTGACGGCACTGGCACAGGGCCCCTCATAGTATGGCGGTGTGTCTGACGGCGGGTGGGCCCTCCCACCGGCAGAGACACTTTTGCGTACTATGAGGGGCCCTGTGCCAGTGCAGTCGCCCATGAGTATGCCCCCCCACCTGCTCAAGGAACCTGCACTTTCATCTGCACCTTCCTCTTTGTCACCATGTAAGGTGGTATAGTATGTGGGAAGGGGAACCTGAGTTTCATCAGGGTCAGATTCTGGCTGTGTAGAGTGCGAGGGGAATGTAGTGGTCTGGGTCAATGTTCCAGCAGATTCATCTAGCATTGGCTGGGCATCTGTGCACTTGTGGCGCCCCAAGGAGTACGTTCGTCACAGTGGCATTACCTTCCTCCTAGGGAGTGTAATGTCATGCTTGTGAGCAACAAATGATCTCTCTAGCAGGTAAACCGATCGGGCGGCGTTATTCCCACGAGTCACGACCCTCCAAACAGTGTCCATGAAGGCAAAGTGTTTGGTTTCCGGGGCCAGTATGGTTGCAAAGCTGAACCTTAAAGGAATGTCCAGAAGGGCACCACCAGGAGTGGAGCCTGTGGCTTAATTGGACTCAATACGGGCAACCTCAACCATCCAGCCACAGAAAAGATGCACACATTGCAAGCTTAATTCCGTTAACGAACGAGACTCCGTCATGCCCCCGCGGTCCGCGTCCAGCTTACTAGAGGGACATGCGAGGCTCTGGCACTCGAGATCGGCCAAAAACAGGTCTGTCATGCCCTTACATGTCCGTGCCTGCATGCGCGCTACACTGAAAGCACCAGCGTGTGTCGCTTACAGGTGCAGATAACCCGCTGAACACCGTTAGTGATGGGGATCTGGGATTACAATTCTTCCCCGCGAACAAGGATTTCCCAGTAAGTGCAGGTCAACCGGAATTCCAGAAAAAAGGAAAAAATTAAGTGTCCAAACCAGAGGTGCTGTAGCTTGCTTAACAGCTGGGCTCTTCTGCTGAGTAGCACACAGTTCATACCTAAACAGGCGGCAGAAATGTAGACATGGTGCTCACTGCCTATCATGATCTGTCACGTAACTTTGGAGTGCAAAACGCAGAAGCCATAGGCGATTCTATTGGATTGGCATGAGAGGGCACATTTAAAAATGTGCGCAGGAATGTCACACTTCTGTGAGTAGGAAAACAGTGAAAGCTGATGATAAACCACCACTGCATCTCATTGTGAGTCGACGTCCATAAGAAATGGAAGCCATTGATCATCTGAAGCTAGAGCCCGGCCAGCAGGACAGGGCATGGCTACATCTTAACCATCATCTATCAGTTCACCAAATTTGTAGTGGCAGTCCCAGTGAAGGATTTGACAGACCAGACTACACAGCGGAGGAGCAGGGAGAGGTAAACATTGCAAATGCTGGGGCCCTGCCCAAGCAAGGGGGGCCCACTCGTGGGCATTGGTACTGGCACTGGGCCCCTCATAGTACGCCAGTGTGTCTGATGGCGGGTGTGCACCCCCACCGTCAGACAGAGGCACTTGATTGAACTATGAGGGACCCTGTGCCAGTGCCGGCGCCCAACAGTCGGGCCACCCACCTGTCCAGGGCAATGGCACTCGCACGGTTGCGTGCGCAAGGTGGTGACCCCAGCCATGGGGGGGAAGGCAGCCCAGTTAGGGAGGTTTACAAAATGGCATATGTTGATGTTGGACATTCAGCTCCTGCAAAAGGCGAAATTGGGCAAGTTCGAGGAAGAGGAAGACCAAAGCAAGCCATTTTTCTGGCAATCTATGTGTCATCAGGGGAAGGTGGGACAAAATCCTTGGAAACCCATGCATGGTTCAATTTAATGAAGGTTAGAGCATCAACATTTTGTGTCGACAGACGGGTCCTTTTTTCTGTCAGGATTGATCCAGCAGCACTGAAGACTCTTTCCGATAGCACACTAGCAGCTGGGCAAGCGAGCTCCTGTAAGGCATATTATGCCAATTCAGGCCAGGTGTCCAGTTTAGCAGCCCAATAGTCAAAGGGGAATGACCTGTGAGGGAGAACATCGATATGGGAGGAGAAGTTGTTTGTAACCATAGTTGACAACTGCTGTCTCCTGTCACTTTCAATCGATGCAGTATTACCAGTCGTGTGAGCGGGACTTGAAAAATCAGTCCACAACATGGTCATGAAACCCCTGTCTCCAACGCCACTTCTGATGTGTGCACCACGAACACCTCTTCCAAGTTGCCCCCGACCCTATGGCTCTTGTGAGAACCATCACCGCTGCTGTGTGCTGGGAATGCCTCAACTAACCGGTTTACCAGAGTTGCTTCTTTGTTAGTAGTGTTGAGCGATACCATCCGATACCCTAAAATATCGGATCGGATGGTATCGGCCCGATACGAAAAAAGTATCGGGTATCGCCGATTCCGATACCGGAAGTCCCATTCAAGTCTATGGGACTTCCGGTATCGGAATAAGAAAAACCCTTTTCTGTCCTTGTACAGCCTCTTGGGGGGTGTACGGACCTTCCGGGGGTCTGTGCCGACTGCCCGGGGGTCTGTGCGGACTGCCGGGGGTCTGTGCCGGCCTGCCGGGGGGCTGTGCCGGCCTGCCGGTGGTCTGTACCGACTGTCCGGGGGTCTGTGCAGGCTGCAGTGGGCTGTGCCGGCCTGCCGGTGGTCTGTACAGACTGTCCGGGGATCTGTGCAGGCTGCGGTGGGCTGTGCCGGCCTGCCAGTGGTCTGTACCGTCTGTCCGGGGGTCTGTGCAGGCTGCGGTGGGCTGTGCCAGCCTGCCGGTGGTCTGTACCAACTGTCCGTGGGTCTGTGCAGGCTGCGGTGGGCTGTGCCGGCCTGCCGGTGGTCTGTGCCGACTGTCTGGGGGTCTGTACAGGCTGCGGGGGTCTGTGCAGGATCGTCTGTTGGGACTACAAGTCCCATCGGGCGATGCCTGCTACCATGACGGTGATTGACACATTAGCCAATGATGGGACAGTAGTAGTCCCATCATCCGGCTAATGTGTTGAATGTACAAAAAAAAATACATACTACATACATACTACATGCTACATACATACTACATATATACCACATGCATGCAACATGCATACAACATATATACTACATGCATGCAACATGCATGCATACTACATATATACCACATGCAACATGCATACTACATATATACTACATGCATGCAACATACATACATACTACATATATACCACATAAATACTACATGCATGCAACATATATACTACATGCAACATGCATACTACATATATACTACATGAGAAAACAAAAAGCAAAAAACACAAATATCCTGAACTAAAAGTAAAAAATATACTGCAAATAATGCATAAAGGTAATAATAATAATAAGGGTATTTAGTAAACATAATTTTGATCAAAATAATGTACAAGCCATCCCGCCACGCCACGGCAACCCTTGTGGGACAGTCCCTACTCTAGTATTTAAAACCTTTTCACTTGCCAAGTGGCGTGAATGTGAATAAGGGTCGAGCGGCTGAACCACTAGTAACAGCTTAGGCCAGACTGGATGGCTTTCCCAGCTCAGAAAGAGGGCGATCACACCCATATATGCACTGAATGCACAATGAAATGAATAAAAAACAAATCTGAACTGAGAAAAGTAAGTTAATGTGTATGCACAATGTAAGTGCATATTAACACATGACCATTAACCAGAGAAAACAAAAAGCAAAAAACACAAATATCCTGAACTAAAAGTAAAAAATATACTGCAAATAATGCATAAAGGTAATAATAATAATAAGGGTATTTAGTAAACATAATGTAATCTAGAAGTTTAAAGCCCATGGCACTGTGGCTAACCTCCCTAGATGTGGACGGAAAACAAAAATTGACAAGAGATTTCAACGCAAGATTGTGCGGATGTTGGATAAAGAACCTCGACTAACATCCAAACAAGTTCAAGCTGCCCTGCAGTCCAAGGGTACAACAGTGTCAACCCGTACTATCCGTCGGCGTCTGAATGAAAAAGGACTGTATGGTAGGAGACCCAGGAAGACCCCACTTCTTACCCCGAGACATAAAAAAGCCAGGCTGGAGTTTGCCAAAACTTACCTGAAAAAGCCTAAAACATTTTGGAAGAATGTTCTCTGGTCAGATGAGACAAAAGTAGAGCTTTTTGGGCAAAGGCATCAACATAGAGTTTACAGGAGAAAAAAGAGGCATTCAAAGAAAAGAACACGGTCCCTACAGTCAAACATGGCGGAGGTTCCCTGATGTTTTGGGGTTGCTTTGCTGCCTCTGGCACTGGACTGCTTGACCGTGTGCATGGCATTATGAAGTCTGAAGACTACCAACAAATTTTGCAGCATAATGTAGGGCCCAGTGTGAGAAAGCTGGGTCTCCCTCAGAGGTCATGGGTCTTCCAGCAGGACAATGACCCAAAACACACTTCAAAAAGCACTAGAAAATGGTTTGAGAGAGAGCACTGGAGACTTCTAAGGTGGCCAGCAATGAATCCAGACCTGAATCCCATAGAACACCTGTGGAGAGATCTAAAAATGGCAGTTTGGAGAAGGCACCCTTCAAATATCAGGAACCTGGAGCAGTTTGCCAAAGAAGAATGGTCTAAAATTCCAGCAGAGCATTGTAAGAAACTCATTGATGGTTACCGGAAGCGGTTGGTCGCAGTTATTTTTGCTAAAGGATGTGCAACCAAGTATTAGGCTGAGGGTGCCAATACTTTTGTCTGGCCCATTTTTGGAGTTTTGTGTGAAATGATCAATGTTTTGCTTTTTGCTTCATTCTCTTTTGTGTTTTTTCATTTAAGACAAATTAAATGAAGATAATAATACCAAAGAATTTGTGTTTGCAATCATTTTCAGGAAGAAACTGAGTATTATCTGACAGAATTGCTGGGGTGTCAATACTTTTGGCCACAACTGTATATACTACATGCAACATGCATTCTACATATATACTACATGCTGCAACATACATACATACTACATATACAGTATACCACATGCATGCAACATGCATACTACATACACTGTGTTCCAAATTATTATGCAAATGATAATTTTCTCTGACCTAAATAGTCGGTACAAATGACAGTCAGTCTAATAAAAGTCATCACCGGTTAGAGTATACATCAAATTTTATTGAAGAAACCTCCCAATAATAACAGTATAATCTCCAAAATGAATAAAAACTCAAAATGCACTGTTCCAAATTATTAGGCACAGTAGAATTTCTAAACATTTGATATATGTTTTAAAGAACTGAAAATGCTCATTTCTGGAATTTGCAGCATTAGGAGGTCACATTCACTGAACAAAAAGGATATTTTGGAGTTAAATAGCTTAACAGGCCAAGTTACATGGTAACATAGGAACCCTTCTTTGATATCACCTTCACAATTCTTGCATCCATTGAAATTTTGAGTTTTTGGAGAGTTTCTGCTTGCATTTCTTTGCATGAAGTCAGAATAGCCTCCCAGAGCTGCTGTTTTGATGTGAACTGCCTCCCACCCTCATAGATCTTTTGCTTGATGATACTCCAAAGGTTCTCTATAGGGTTGAGGTCAGGGGAAGATGGTGGCCACACCATGAGTTTATCTCCTTTTATGCCTATAGCAGTCAATGACTCAGAGGTATTCTTTGCAGCATGAGATGGTGCATTGTCAAGCATGAAGATGATTTTGCTCCTGAAGGCACGTTTCTGCTTTTTAAACCATGGAAGACAGCTGTCAGTCAGAAACTCTATATACTTTGCAGAGGTCATTTTCACACCTTCAGGAACCTTAAAGAGCCCTACCAGCTGTTTCCCCATGATTCCGGCCCAAAACATGACTCCTCCACCTCCTTGCTGACGTCGCAGCCTTGTTGGGACATAGTGGCCATCCACCAACCATCCACTACTCCATCCATCTGGACCATCCAGGGTTGCTCGACACTCATCAGTAAACAAGACTATTTGAAAATTAGTCTTCATGTATGTGTGGGCCCACTGCAACCATTTCTGCTTGTGAACACTGTTTAGGGGTGGCCGAATAGTAGATTTATGCACCAAAGCAAGCCTTTGAAGGATCCTACACCTTGAGGTTCGAGGGACTCCAGAGGCACCAGCAGCTTTAAATATCTGTTTGCTGGTTTGTAATGGCTTTTTAGCAGCCACTCTCTTAATCCAATGAACTTGTCTGGCAGAAACCTTCCTCATTCTGCCTTTATCAGCACAAACATGTCTGTGCTCAGAATCAACCACAAATCTCTTAACAGTACAATGATCACGTTTAAATTTTTGGGAAATATCTAATGTTTTCATCTCTTGACCAAGGCATTGCACTATTTGATGCTTTTCAGCAGCAGAGAGATCCTTTTTATTTCCTAACTTCCTTGAAACCTGTGCCCTGCTTAATAATGTGGAACATCATTCTTAAGTAGTTTTCCTTTAATTGAGCTCACCTGGTAAACTAATTATCACAGGCATTTGAGATTGATTTCAGTGATCCAAAGAGCCCTGATACACAATACCATCCATGAGTTTATTTGAAAAACAAAAAATAACATCTTTATGACACTTAAATCCAATTTGCATAATAATTTGGAACACAGTGTATATACAACATATATACTACATGCATACTACATATATACCACATGCATGCAACATACATACATACTACTAGTGTTGAGCATTCCGATACTGCAAATATCAGCTTTCGGCCGATATTCGCTGTATCGGAATTCCGACACCGAGTACCGATATTTTTTCAATATCGGAATCGGAAGTTCCCATAATGCAAAGAGCCACTGCTGTGGCTGCCGAAATGACGTCATCATGATGCGCAGTCTGTGCGCATCATGATGCGCCATCAGTTCGGGCCTTCCGGGGGGTCTATGCCGACTGCCCGGGGGTCTGTACCGGCCAGCCGGGGGTCTGTGTCGACTGCCCGGAGCTCTGTACCGGCCTGCCGGGGGTCTGTGCCGACTGCCCGTGGGTCTCTGCCGACTGTCCGGGGGTCTGTGCGGACTGCTGGGGGTCTGTACCGACTGTCCGGGGGTAGGTGCAGGCTGCGGTGGGCTGTGCTGGCCTGCCGGTGGTCTGTACCGACTGTCCGGGGGTCTGTGCAGGCTGCGGGGGTCTGTACCGGCCTGCCGGGGGGCTGTGCCGGCCTGCCGGTGGTCTGGGCTGGCCTTCCGGGGGGCTGTGCCGACTGTCCGGGGGTCTGTGCAGTCTGCGGGGGTCTGTACCGGCCTGCCGAGGGGCTGTGCCGGCCTGCCGGTGGTATGTACCGACTGTCCGGGGGTCTGAGCGGACTGCCGGGGGTCTGTACCAGCCTGCTGGGGGGGCTGTGCCGGCCTGCCGGTGGTCTGTACTGACTGTCCGGGGGTCTGTGCAGGCTGCAGGGGTCTGCACCGGCTTGCCGGGGGTCTGTACCGGCTTGCTGGGGGGCTGTGCCGGCTTGCTGGGGGGCTGTGCCGACTGTCCAGGGGTCTGTGCAGGCTGCGGGGGTCTGTACCGGCCTGCCGAGGGGCTGTGCCGGCCTGCCGGTGGTCTGTACCGACTGTCCGGGGGTCTGAGCGGACTGCCGGGGGTCTGTACCGGCCTGCCGGGGGGCTGTGCCGGCCTGCCGGGGGGGCTGTGCCGACTGTCCGGTGGTCTGTGCAGGCAGCGGGGGTCTGTACCGGCCTGCCGAACGGCTGTGCCGGCCTGCCGGTGGTCTGTGCCGACTGTCCGGGGGTCTGAGCGGACTGCCGGGGGTCTGTACCGGCCTGCCGGGGGGCTGTGCCGGCCTGCCGGTGGTCTGTACCGACTGTCTGGGGGTCTGTGCAGGCTGCGGGGGTCTGTACTGGCCTGCCGGGGGGCTGTGCCAGCCTGCCAGTGGTCTGTACCGACTGTCCGGGGGTCTGAGCGGACTGCCGGGGGTCTGAGCCAGCCTGCCGGGGGCTGTGCCGACTGTCCGGGGGTCTGTGCAGGCTGCGGGGGTCTGTACCGGCCTGCCGAAGGGCTGTGCTGGCCTGACGGTGGTCTGTACCGACTGTCCGGGGGTCTGTGCAGGCTGCGGGGGTCTGTACCGGCCTGCCGGGGGGCTGTGCCGGCCTGCCGGTGGTCTGTACCGACTGTCCGGGGGTCTGAGCGGACTGCCGGGGGGCTGGGCCGGCCTGCCGGGGGGCTGTGCCGGCCTGCCGGGGGGCTGTGCCGACTGTCCGGGGGTCTCTGCAGACTGCGGGGGTCTGTACCGGCCTGCCGAGGGGCTGTGCCGGCCTGCCGGTGGTCTGTACAGACTGTCCGGGGGTCTATGCAGGCTGAAAAAAAAAAAAAGTCCCTAGTCTCATTTTATCATAAGTTGAGGATCCAAGAAAAGCACTTCTGAGCATCCGCGCTGCTTTAGTGATAAGAATTCTTCAGAAATCCATATAAATCTTTCAAGTTCTTTATTATATGTACTACAGAAACTACGCGTTTCGAGGTGACAAACCGCACCTCTTCTTCAGGTTAAGTACAGAGTTGTCAACTCTGTACTGTAACCTGAAGAAGAGGTGCGGTTTGTCACCTCGAAATGAGTAGTTTCTGTAGTACATATAATAAAGAACTTGAAAGATTTATATGGATATCTGAAGAATTCTTATCACTAAAGCAGCGCGGATGCTCAGAAGTGCTTTTCTTGGATCCTCAACTTATGATACCTAGTGGACGCTGTCCACCTGCACGAGCTCTGCAGCAGCTATATGACTGCAACAAACGTTGAGAGTGGTTGTGTCTGAACACAACCCATAAAGGGTGAGTACTCCAGAGTACTTTTATATTTTAATTGATTTATACCAGGTGAAGCCCTATGTCTGCGCCCCCGCCCTTGTTTAGTCTCATTTTATGGCATTGCTGTGTGAGAAATTTCCCATGCAGCTTTTGCCATAAAGTGAGAATAGGGACTTTTTTTTTTTTTTTTACAGTGGCGGAGGAATACAGGGCGGAAGGATACCTACCTTCCGTCATTGTATTCCTGGAGCTGGTAGAGAACGGTAGCATCAGCTGATGCTGCTGTTCTCCACGCAAGATCGTCATGGGACACTCGTGGATTTCTGCGGATCAGGGAGTATATTGTTTGTTTGTTATTTTAATATTTATTCCAAAAATGACAATGGCTTCGGGGATCAAAGTGACAAGTGATGGTGAGTATGTACTGTATGTCTATATGTATGTATTGTATGAATGTATTGTATGTAGTATATATGTATGTTGCATGCATGTAGTAGATATGTAGTATATATGTAGTATGCATGTTGCATGCATGTGGTATATGTAGTATGTCTGTTGCATGCATGTAGTATATATGTATGTTGCATGCATGTAGTAGATATGTAGTATATATGTAGTATGCATGTTGCATGCATGTGGTATATGTAGTATGTCTGTTGCATGCATGTAGTATATATGTATGTTGCATGCATGTAGTATGCATGTTGCATGTAGTATATATGTATGTTGCATGCATGTAGTATATATGCTGTATGTATGTATGTTGCATGCATGTAGTATATATGTGGTATATATGTAGTATGCATGTTGCATGCATGTAGTATATATGTAGTATGCATGTTGCATGCATGTAGTATATATGTAGTATGCATGTTGCATGTAGTATATATGTATGTTGCATGCATGTAGTATATATGTGGTATGCATGTTGCATGCATGTGGTATATGTAGTATGTCTGTTGCATGCATGTAGTATATATGTATGTTGCATGCATGTAGTAGATATGTAGTATATATGTAGTATGCATGTTGCATGCATGTGGTATATGTAGTATGTCTGTTGCATGCATGTAGTATATATGTATGTTGCATGCATGTAGTATGCATGTTGCATGTAGTATATATGTATGTTGCATGCATGTAGTATATATGCTGTATGTATGTATGTTGCATGCATGTAGTATATATGTGGTATATATGTAGTATGCATGTTGCATGCATGTAGTATATATGTAGTATGCATGTTGCATGCATGTAGTATATATGTAGTATGCATGTTGCATGTAGTATATATGTATGTTGCATGCATGTAGTATATATGTGGTATGCATGTTGCATGCATGTGGTATATGTAGTATGTCTGTTGCATGCATGTAGTATATATGTATGTTGCATGCATGTAGTAGATATGTAGTATATATGTAGTATGCATGTTGCATGCATGTGGTATATGTAGTATGTCTGTTGCATGCATGTAGTATATATGTATGTTGCATGCATGTTGCATGTAGTATATATGTATGTTGCATGCATGTAGTATATATGCTGTATGTATGTATGTTGCATGCATGTAGTATATATGTGGTATATATGTAGTATGCATGTTGCATGCATGTAGTATATATGTAGTATGCATGTTGCATGCATGTAGTATATATGTAGTATGCATGTTGCATGTAGTATATATGTATGTTGCATGCATGTAGTATATATGTGGTATGCATGTTGCATGCATGTGGTATATATGTAGTATGTATGTTGCATGCATGTAGTATATATGTTGCATGCATGTAGTATGTATGTAGTATGTATGTTGCATGCATGTAGTATATATGTAGTATGTGTGTTGCATGCATGTAGTATATATGTCGTATGCATGTTGCATGTAGTATATATGTAGTATGCATGTTGCGTGCATGTGGTATATATGTAGTATGTATGTAGTATGTATGTTGCATGCATGTAGTATATATGTGGTATATATGTAGTATGCATGTTGCATGCATGTGGTATATATGTAGTATGTATGTTGCATGTAGTATATATGTTGTATATATGCATGTAGTATATATGCTGTATGTATGTTGCATGCATGTAGTATATATGTTGTATATATGTATGTTGCATGCATGTAGTATGTACGTTGCATGTAGTATATATGTATGTTGCATGCATGTAGTATATATGTGGTATATACAGTGGGGCAAAAAAGTATTTAGTCAGTCAGCAATAGTGCAAGTTCCACCACTTAAAAAGATGAGAGGCGTCTGTAATTTACATCATAGGTAGACCTCAACTATGGGAGACAAACTGAGAAAAAAAATCCAGAAAATCACATTGTCTGTTTTTTTTCATTTTATTTGCATATTATGGTGGAAAATAAGTATTTGGTCAGAAACAAACAATCAAGATTTCTGGCTCTCACAGACCTGTAACTTCTTCTTTAAGAGTCTCCTCTTTCCTCCACTCATTACCTGTAGTAATGGCACCTGTTTAAACTTGTTATCAGTATAAAAAGGCACCTGTGCACACCCTCAAACAGTCTGACTCCAAACTCCACTATGGTGAAGACCAAAGAGCTGTCAAAGGACACCAGAAACAAAATTGTAGCCCTGCACCAGGCTGGGAAGACTGAATCTGCAATAGCCAACCAGCTTGGAGTGAAGAAATCAACTGTGGGAGCAATAATTAGAAAATGGAAGACATACAAGACCACTGATAATCTCCCTCGATCTGGTGCTCCACGCAAAATCCCACCCCGTGGGGTCAGAATGATCACAAGAACGGTGAGCAAAAATCCCAGAACCACGCGGGGGGGACCTAGTGAATGAACTGCAGAGAGCTGGGACCAATGTAACAAGGCCTACCATAAGTAACACACTACGCCACCATGGACTCAGATCCTGCAGTGCCAGACGTGTCCCACTGCTTAAGCCTGTACATGTCCGGGCCCGTCTGAAGTTTGCTAGAGAGCATTTGGATGATCCAGAGGAGTTTTGGGAGAATGTCCTATGGTCTGATGAAACCAAACTGGAACTGTTTGGTAGAAACACAACTTGTTGTGTTTGGAGGAAAAAGAATACTGAGTTACATCCATCAAACACCATACCTACTGTAAAGCATGGTGGTGGAAACATCATGCTTTGGGGCTGTTTCTCTGCAAAGGGGCCAGGACGACTGATCCGGGTACATGAAAGAATGAATGGGGCCATGTATCGTGAGATTTTGAGTGCAAACCTCCTTCCATCAGCAAGGGCATTGAAGATGAAACGTGGCTGGGTCTTTCAACATGACAATGATCCAAAGCACACCGCCAGGGCAACGAAGGAGTGGCTTCGTAAGAAGCATTTCAAGGTCCTGGAGTGGCCTAGCCAGTCTCCAGATCTCAACCCTATAGAAAACCTTTGGAGGGAGTTGAAAGTCCGTGTTGCCAAGCGAAAAGCCAAAAACATCACTGCTCTAGAGGAGATCTGCATGGAGGAATGGGCCAACATACCAACAACAGTGTGTGGCAACCTTGTGAAGACTTACAGAAAACGTTTGACCTCTGTCATTGCCAACAAAGGATATATCACAAAGTATTGAGATGAAATTTTGTTTCTGACCAAATACTTATTTTCCACCATAATATGCAAATAAAATGAAAAAAAAAACAGACAATGTGATTTTCTGGATTTTTTTTCTCAGTTTGTCTCCCATAGTTGAGGTCTACCTATGATGTAAATTACAGACGCCTCTCAACTTTTTAAGTGGTGGAACTTGCACTATTGCTGACTGACTAAATACTTTTTTGCCCCACTGTATGTAGTATGCATGTTGCATGCATATGGTATGTATGTTGCATGTAGTATATATGTTGTATATATGCATGTTGCATGCATGTAGTATATATGTTGTATGTATGTTGCATGCATGTAGTATATATGTAGTATGCATGCTGCATGCATGTGGTATATATGTAGTATATATGTAGCATGCATGTTGCATGCATGTAGTATATATAGTATGTATGTAGCATGTATGCAGTATGCATGTAGTATGTATGTAGTATGTATGTATGTTGTATGAATGTAGTATATATGTAGTATGTGTGTAGTATGTATGTTGCATGTATGTAGCATGTATGTAGTATGTATGTAGCATGTAGTATGTATTTTTTTTTGTACATTCAACACATAGGCTGGATGATGGGACTACTACTGTCCCATCATTGGCTAATGTGTCAATCACCGTCATGGTAGCAGGCATCGCCTGATGGGACTTGTAGTCCCATCGGACGATCCTGCACAGACCCCCGCAGCCTGCACAGACCCCCGGACAGTCGGCACAGACCACCGGCAGGCCGGCACAGCCCCCCGGCAGTCCACTCAGACCCCCAGACAGTCGGTACAGACCACCGGCAGGCCGGTACAGACCCCCGCAGCCTGCACAGACCCCCGGACAGTCGGTACAGACCACCGGCAGGCCGGCACAGCCCCTCGGCAGGCCGGTACAGACCCCCACAGCCTGCACAGGCCCCCAGACAGTCGGCACAGCCCCCGGCATGCCGGCACAGCCCCCGGCATGCCGGCACAGCCCCCCGGCAGGCCGGTACAGACCCCCGGCAGTCCGCTCAGACCCCCGGACAGTTGGTACAGACCACCGGCAGGCCGGCACAGCCCCCCGGCAGGCTGGTACAGACCACCGGCAGGCCGGCACAGCCCCCCGGCAGGCTGGTACAGACCCCCGGCAGTCCGCTCAGACCCCCGGACAGTCTGTACAGACCACCGGCCGGCCAGCACAACCCCTCGGCAGGCCGGTACAGACCCCCGGACAGTCGGCACAGCCCCCCGGACAGTCGGCACAGCCCCCCGGACAGTCGGCACAGCCCCCCAGACAGTCAGTACAGACCCCCGCAGCCTGCACAGACCCCTGGACAGTCGGTACAGAACACCGGCAGGCCGGCACAGCCTACCGCAGCCTGCACAGACCCCCGGACAGTCAGTACAGACCACCGGCAGGCCGGCACAGCCCCCCGGCAGGCCGGTACAGACCCCCGGCAGTCCGTACAGACCCCCGGACAGTCGGCAGAGACCCACGGGCAGTCGGCACAGACCCCGGGCAGGCCGGTACAGAGCCCCGGGCAGTCGGCACAGACCCCCGGAAGGCCGGTACAGACCCCTGTGCAGTCGGCATAGACCCCCCGGAAGGCCCGAACTGACGGCGCATCATGATGCACACAGACCACGCATCATGATGACATCATTTCGGCAGCCAATCAGATGCACAGCAGTGGCTCTTTGCATTATGGGAACTTCTGATTCCGATATTGAAAAAATATCGGTACTCGGTATCGGAATTCCGATACAGCGAATATCGGCCGAAAGCTGATATTTGCAGTATCGGAATGCTCAACACTAGTAGTATGTATGTTGCATGTAGTATATATGTTGTATGTATGTATGTTGCATGCATGTGGTATATATGTAGTATGCATGTAGTATATATGTGGTATATATGTAGTATGCATGTAGTATTTATGTGGTATATATGTATGTATGTTGCATGCATGTAGTATATATGTAGTATGCATGTTGCATGTACTATATATGTATGTTGCATGCACGTAGTATATATGTAGTATGCATGTTGCATGCATGTAGTATATATGTTGTATGTATGTTGCATGCATGTATATATGTGGTATATATGTAGTATGCATGTTGCATGCATGTGGTATATATGTAGTATGTATGTATGTTGCATGCATGTAGTATATATGTTGTATGTATGGTGCATGCATGTATATGTGGTATATATGTAGTATGTATGTTGCATGCATGTAGTATATATGTAGTATGTATGTTGCATGCATGTAGTATGTATGTAACATGTATGTAGTATGTATGTAGCATGTAGTATGTATTTTTTCTTTTTTTTTTACATTCAACACATAGGCCGGATGATGGGACTACTATTGTCCCATCATTGGCTAATGAGTCAATCACCGTCATGGTAGCAGGCATCGCCCGATGGGACTTTTAGTCCCATCGGACGATGCCTGCACAGACCCCCGCAGCCTGCACAGACCCCCGGACAGTCGGCACAGACCACCGGCAGGCCGGCACAGACCCCCGGGCAGGCCGGCACAGACCCCCGGGCAGGCAGGCACAGACCCCCGGGCAGGCCGGTACAGACCCCCGGAAGGCCCGAACTGACGGCGCATCATGATGCGCACAGACCGCGCATCATGATGACGTCATTTCGGCAGCCAATCAGAGCCACAGCAGTGGCTCTTTGCATTATGGGAACTTGCGATTCCGATATTGAAAAAATATCGGTACTCGGTATCAGAATTCCGATACAGCGAATATCGGCCGATACCCGATATTTGCAGTATCGGAATGCTCAACACTATTTGTTAGCCAATATTAGGTCAAGGTTCTCCTGTGGCATGATGTTTTGGAATTTGCCTTTATAGCGTGGATCCAGGATGCTTGCCAACCAGTAGTCGTCATCGTTCATCATTTTGGCAATGCGGGGGTCCCTTTTTAGGATCTGCAAGGCATAATCTGACATGTGGGCCAATGTTCCCGGTGTCAATGATGCACTGTGAGTGCTGGGTGGAGTAGCACTTTCTGGCAAATCCACATCCCTCCAGTCACGTACAAACCCTGTACCAGACCTTGCCATGCCAACATTTTCTCTTGCTCCACGAGAAGCATCCTCCTCGCCTAAATAATCATCCCCATCATCCTCCTCCTCTCCCTCCACCTCATCCAGGAGAGGTCCAGGAGCAGACAATGGCTGACTGTCATCAAGGCTTCCCTCCTCCTCTTCCTCATCATCCTCGGCTGCAGACACCTGGTCCTTAATGTGCGTCAAAGTTTGCATGAGCAGACGTATAAGTGGGATGCTTATGATGGCGTCGTCTGCACTTACCAGCCATGTGCATTCCTCAAAACACTGAAGGACTTTACAGAGGTCTTTCAGCTTCGACCACTGCACACCTGACAACTCCATGTCTGCCCGCAAAATGCCTGCCCGTGTATCCTACCACAAATGCATTACAGCCTGCCTCTGTTCGCACAGTCTCTCAACCATGTGCAGGGTGGAATTCCACCTTGTTGCATCATCGATAATTAGGCGGTGCTTGGGAAGGTGGAGCAATCGCTGCAGCTTCTGCATACGACTGGAGTGTACGGGCGACCGGCGGATGTGCGAGCACAGTCTTCGGACCTTATGGAGCAGGCCTGTTAACTCCGGATAATTATTGAGGAAGCACTGCACCACCAGGTTCAAGGTGTGAGCCAAGCAAGGTATGTGTCTGAGTTTTGAAAGGGCTATGGCTGCCACAAAATTCTGGCCGTTATCACTAACTACCTTGCCTGCCTCAAGATGTAGACTGCCCAGCCATGACTCTGTTTGTCGCTGAAAGTAGTCAGCCAGTACCTCCGCGGTGTGTCTGTCACCCAAACTCATCATGTTCAACACAGCCTGCTGACGCTTTCCACTAGCTGTTCGATAGTGGGACACCTCGTGTGCAACACTGGCAGCTGCGGATGGAGTGCTCGTGCGACTGCGCTCTGTGGACGAGCTTTCGCTTCTGGAGGAGGAGGAGGGTCGAACGCCTACAGCCAACTGTTTCCTATACCGTGGGATAGGCAGCACTGTCCCAACACCACTGTCCCCTGTGGCCCCCGCATCCACCACATTAACCCAGTGCGCAGTGATGGACACGTAATGGCCCTGGCCATGCCTACTGGACCATGCATCTGTGGTGAGGTGCACCTTTCCACTCACTGATTGTTTGAGTGCATGGACAATGCAGTCTTTCACATGAAGGTGGAGGGCTGGGATGGCTTGGCGAGAAAAGAAGTGCTGACTGTGTAGGTCATAGCGTGGTACTGAGTAGGCCATTAGTTCGCAGAAAGCTGCGCTTTCAACCAACCGGTAGGGCATCATCTCTAACGAGATTAGTTTGGCAATGTGGGCATTCAATCCCAGTGTACGCGGATGAGAGGATGAGTACTTTCTTGTCCTACTCATAGTCTCTGGTAGGGTGAGCTGGACTTGAGAGCTGCATATGGTGGAACTAGCAGTGGACATAGCGGACTGAGAGAGAGTTGATGATGGTGATGGAGTTGGTGTTCTTTCTGATGGCCTAGATTCAGTCTTTCGTAGCAATAACATTGTGATTCAATGACTGCTTTGGCCTTGCGACAACACCTGAACATTTGCTGCTGGTGGTGTGCTAACCG
The DNA here is from genome assembly GCF_039654945.1 of Dendrobates tinctorius. NCBI lineage: Eukaryota > Metazoa > Chordata > Amphibia > Anura > Dendrobatidae > Dendrobates > Dendrobates tinctorius. Next base: position 22,314,903 of record NW_027361728.1, on the reverse strand, counting down.
GTGGGCTTACAGTGGGGGAAACAATGTAGCGTTGCTGACTACCTTCATTGGGAGCAGTTGCACATGTGGTACGTGAGGTTTGGTAGTCCATCCACGCTTGCAAGTGCATGGTGGTTAAATGTCTAAGCATGCAACTGGTATTCAAATTTCTCAGATTTTTCCCTCGGCTAAAGGTCTTTGCGCACTTCTTACAGATAACCTTTGCCTTATCATTAGGATTTTGTTCAAAAAGTGCCACACTGCACTCTTGCTACTATGGAAGACATTTTGAGGCCTTGCACGCTGTGCTAATTTGACTGCCGGGCCAAGCTGTCCTGCAACTCTTTTGGTTTTTGTAACCCGTTTTTGGACTGCTCCGGGCCTGCCAGATAACAGCTGTTGCGATGTCGATGCCTGCTGCGGATGCTCCTCCTCTTCTTCTGAGCTATTGGCAGCGGCACCCTCTTCCCCCAATGGACGCCAATCTGGGTCAACAACTGGGTCATCCATCACCTCCTCTTGAATGTCATGTGCACCTTCCTCTGTGTCACCGTGTATGGTGGTATAGTATGCAGGAAGGGGCACCTGAGTTTCATCAGGGTCAGATTCTGGCTCAGTACACTGCGAGGACAATGTAGTGCTCTGAGTGAATGTACCAGCAGATAAATCTAGCAGTGGCTGTGCATCAGTGCACTCTATGTCAGATTAATCTTGGCCTGGGTAATTCACGATTTGACTTGATAACCCAGGCATGGTATGTGAAAACAGCTCCATGTAGTAATCTGTAGTGTGGCCTGCCGCATCAATTTTGGTAGGGGTGAAGGACACAAGGAAAGGTGTGGTTCATGACCATGAGCCTCCAATGATGACTCAGTGCTTTAATTTTTTAAAACTTCAGAAGAGGAGGCGATAGAGCTGGAGGCTGAGTCAGCAATGTAAGGCAAAACTTGTTCCTGAAGCTCCGGCTTTAAAAGCGGTTTACCTACTCCCAGAAAAGGGAGCCTTCGAGGCCTTGTGGAGCCAGACGATGACGCAGGCTCAACACCTCCTGCATTAGGTGCTATTGTGCTTTTGCCACTACCAGCAGATCCACCACCACCACCAACACCATCATTACCAGCTGGCAACCCCCGCCCACTTCCACTGCCTTTTCCACCACACTTCCTCATTTTTGGGAAAATGTACCCAAAATACCACCAGCTATATGGTACTGTAAACCAAGGTACAAGGTGTATATAGGATTGGGGAGAATTTGAATCTCCTACAGACTTGAGGACACTGAACTAATATCTCAGGCCTAGTGTAGATTACACCTCAATATAACAGGCTGAATTGGGCTGGTGTATGACAGGTGAATATAGGATTGGGGAGAATTTGAATCTCCTTACACACTTCTGGACACTGAAGTATTATCTCAGGGCTATAGGATTGGGGAGAATTTGAATCTCCTTACACACTTCTTGACACTGAAGTATTATCTCAGGGCCAGTGTAGATTACACCTCAATATAACAGGCTGAAATGGGCTGGTGTATGACAGGTGAATATAGGATTGGGGAGAATTTGAATCTCCTTACACATTTCTGGACACTGAAGTATTATCTCAGGCCCAGTGTAGATTACACCTCAATATAACAGGCTGAAATTGGATGGTGCAAAAATGTCTATATAGGACTGGGGAAAATTGGATCTCCCTACAGACTTGAGGACATTGAACTATTATCTCAGGCCCAGTGTAGATTACACCTCAATATAACAGGCTGAAATTGGATGGTGTATAAAATGTCTATATAGGACTGGGGAGAATTTGATTCTCCCTAGAGATTTTAGCAAGCTGACAATGATGCTCTCAGTCCAAGTATGGCAGCAGGCAGCCTAATGAACAGGACTGCTGCACACAAAAGTGTGGAAAAATGAACGCTTGGTAACTGGGCAAAAAAGAGGATAAAAAGTATTTTTGCTTTTAAAAAAGCAGTTTGCACAGCAGTGTGAAAACAGCAATGCAGCTATCAGGGAGCCTTATAAGGCAGCCAAATAGCCAACAGAGCTGATGTACCAAAATATAGCCTCCCCTTGCACTGCTGGTGTGTTGTACAGGCAAAATCGCTAGCAGCAGAAGCAGTTTTTTTTATCTTCTTCCCTGCCTAACGCTCTCCCTACAGAATCAGCAGCAGCTCTCCCTATTCTGAGATCAGCAGAAGTAAGATGGCGGTCAGTGTGCACACCCTTTTATACCCCCTGTGACGCCACACAAAGCAAGTCAACCACTTGCATGCCCTTCTCAAAGATGGTGGTGACCGCTGCCTATGTCATCGCGTTGCCCTCAGTGTCCGTTCTTCCTGATTGGCTGAAAAAGGGCGCTGAAGCATCTTTTGAAACGCGACTTTGGCGCTCTGGTCGCCGACCTCGTGGCCGACCTCACGCTAAGGTCGGGTCTCGTTTATGAAACCCGACTTTGGCAAAAGTCGGCGACTTTTCAATTTGACTGACCCGTTTCGCTCAACTCTAGTGGCATGATGTAGCAACAGAGACCCTGATTCCAGGCCCTATCACTGATATTACTTATTGGGCTGCTTACTACAGTTTTGATAAAAATCCTTTTTTTACCTGCTGCTGACCTGCCAGTTCTTGGAATGCTGAGCACTATAAAACTCTGGCCACACCACTGGTTTACAGCTTTCTGTGCACACAGCGCATAGGCAGAAAGATGCCAATTAGTGGAGGGTAGGGGTCTACCAAGGTCATGAATATAGAGGACTACCTGGCAGCAGGATTACTAGTTCCCTAGCTATAATCTCCTGCAGATGAAACAGTGATTTTATCAAAACTACGACAAGCAGCCCAATAAGTGACACATTACTGGAATCAGGTTCTTTGTATATTATGCTGCTCTCAGATTAGTTGATAAAAACCTGGTGACATATTCCATTTAGGATACTCTAAACATTGATGGGAGCATCCTGATTACCACTTCTAAGGCCCTTTTAGAAATGTACAAAGGCCTAGTGATAAGAGAACTACTAGCTACTGTAATCTGTATTTTGTTATGATACAAAATTATATATATATAAATATTTCCATATTGTATTTCTTACATATTTATTATTTTATTTTAATTTTTACTGAAACCGGACAACTCCTTTCTGGAATGAGATACATATAGTATGCTACATTCACATATTTCAAGTAATTATTAAAAGCCCTGAATATGGCATTCCCTGCTCTTTATAATTACACTGGAGATTCATAACATCTGTAACAATTTTGTGTCTTTCTCCCTTAATACTAGTAAAGCTGAGCATAGGTGATGAAGAATGACATTTGTAGGCCAGCATAATGCATTGGCTTGTACCTTTACCCTCTGGCCCATTTCTTCTAACAGAGGGCTCTGTATTTTTAAGTCATATATCACTGCAGGAGTATTTGGTGCAGTTGATTGATGGATCCCTAAAAACTCCTTTATCAGCATAGACTCAAGCAGGCAGAACCTTATTAGCGTAATAAATTCACCTGCTTGATCCCCAAAGACATTTATGTCTAGAAGGATTGCACAATTATAACTGGCTATTTTAAACTGAATATGTAAAAGATACTGCTGCCATATCTACATTGCTCCAAATCCATTGTGTCCCAAGAGAGTTATATTAAAGTTAAATAGAAAGTTTAATGCAAAACTTTCATTATGAGAATCAAGAATGAGCTGCTCTGTTTTAAAAGAAAATAATTCAAGATTGAATTTCTTTCTAGTTTTTTTCTATTGCAATTCAGTAATTAATTATTATAAAACCGTTAGGGAATTTTACAAAAAATCAGTATAATAAGCAACCAATAAAGGGGGTCTGACTGCCTTCATTTCAAACTAACTATATAGCTATATGGGGAACTCGGCCCCAATTAAAATAATACCTTTTAATATTATCCCCTATAATGTGCAGAAAGTTATTTATCCGATATGCAAATACCATAGCTATGTTCCACCCCTGCCTCTATGCTCAGTAACAGTGCTGGCTTGCTCAAAGCTAACACAGGCTTAAAAGGGTTGTCCTGACATTATCAACAGCATGCTGCTGAAGTTACCTTACCACGGCGGCCATACATAGGCTGCAGCTGCTGGAACAGTGACGTCTCCCTTCCCATATAAATACAGATCATGGATCCAGGTATGTGCAGGGTAGGTGGCTATCACTTTTTTGCTATTTGTTAGAATACCATGTCAATGGTAAAATTTTTATTTTGTCAGAACAATCTCTTTTAGGGCTCATACTCACTTGCGAGAGACTTGCACGATTCTATTGCGAGTTTCTCGCATGAAAACCTGGCACTGCCGCCGGCACTCCGACCGGAGCGGGCGGCGGCATAGAAATACATGTAGTCGCACGCTCCGGTCCCAGTTTCGGGCCAAGTTTTCATGCAAGAGACTCACAATAGAATCGTGCAAGTCTCTCGCAAGTGAGTATGAGCCCTTAGAGGAAACCTTGTGCATGTGCTCACTGTTTCAGTGTCAGAGTAGAGAGCTCATGCACACCGTCGTCTCATATCTCCACTGCGGACGATCGCTACGTCGTGTAGCAAGTGGCTGCAACAGGAATGAGAGTAGTCCTAAAAGAGCAAGGGAGCTTATGCAAAATGAAATAAAATTTTATTGAAACGTACATTAAGTAAAACTTAGCGGGGATACAAATGCAAAATTTAAACTACCATATGTTCCTGGGGTGTATTTCAGTTATAATAGTGTCCAAATGCAAAGGTATAGGAAAGACATATATCTTTGTACCGTGTTAGCCAGTAGATAGAAGAATATTTAGAAGTGAGAGTCCTCAGTGGTTGATACCTTTTAATGGCTAACTGAAAAGATGGTAACACATTGCAAGCTTTCGAGACTACTCAGGACTCCTTCATCAGGCTTGACTAACACAACATCTGAAGAATCACATATTTATACACAAGACAGCACAGAAATAATGCAATAGAAAAGACAACTGATATGAAGCAGAATTGTCATTATGGGAGAGGGATAAACATAAATATTGGAGCAGTTCATAAATATGGACCGTGAAAGTTTTATTGCCCTCTGATGGGGTCTAGTTCTGTGTTGTGATGACCTCAGAAGGTCTGAAGAGCAAATTCCTTAATTGATGTAAAAAGACATAAATCCATGTGACACATTCATTCCTGCACTGAATGTGTCGAAAGTTTTCATAAATTTGTACTCCGAGATTCTTCTCTCTCTCTGAGACTTGAAGTTACCTTTTAATACAGGTAATTTAATGTCCATCATGCTATGGCCAGGGATGCAAAAATGTTTTGCCACAGGTAGAACCATTCTTTTTTCTCTTATTGTGTGACGATGGGAATTCATCCTTGTTCTCAGTTTTTGCCCTGTCTCCCCCACATACAGACCCCCAGTTGTACATTTACTACAAATAATTAAGGACACCACATTAGATGTGATGCAGCTGAAAGTACCTGGGATCTTGTAGTCCTGATGCGAGTTGGGGTTCATCATCTTGTCCATGGTCAGGACCTTGCAAGAAGTTATGCCCATGTATGTGCTAATTGTAATATGCAAATGCAGCCATCCTTGATCACTAAGCTTTTTAATATACAGGGATTTTTAAAGTGCTCTAATAGCTTACATGAGATTTAACGTGCCATAATAGTACCACATAGCTAACATGAAGTATATAGTGCAAGAAATGCTTAAAGTAATATAGGTTAATCACCTTATACAAAGCAGCAAGTGATAGCAGCAAATATGACAAATCAAGGATGCTAGATGGAGAACCACAGGCAGAGTAGGGTATACGGTATATAACCTTAAAATGTATTATCACAGTTTTTTACTAACATAACCAGATGCTGAACGAAGAGATCCAGAAAAATGAATTAAAATAGTGATACTTTATTAATGCATGTTAAAAAATCAAGATGAACAATAAGAGATGATGTGAAAAAGACTAGAGCGCCCTAACCGGGGGGGGGAGACGGTGCTGTGCTACAATATCCAATATGTTATAATTAAAACAGTAGCACAAAAATAATGGGCTAGCATAATAGCTAAGCTCCAGGTCAAGTGACGTCCTAAACGGAATATAAGTGCATATAATGTGTTTACTACTTAAAGTAAAGGCTATAATAGCATGCAGGTATGTAGATGTAAATGAGACATGTTACCAGGGTAATGGTGTAGAGCACAGCCGTAGGAAGACCTCATTGTCCCTACTCACCCTGACGCACGTTTCGGGTCCAGCTTCTCCCTGGGAGGATGGTTGACTGTAAATTCACTTTGGCATTAACCACATAAGTTACCACCTGCTCAAAGTTCTTTTGCAGTACAGTTGCATATACCTGCAGTTGACTGAATAAAAGTGTGACACACAATTCTATTTTTTATATACAGTTGACAGCATAAAAAAGTGTGAGGGGGGGGAAGTGTACTTAAGCCATTTATTGAGGTGATGTTATTTTGACATACTATTTGATTTTTACTATACAAGAATAGACAATGCTTTTTACATAGAGGGCCACTGTACAAAATTATACCAAACAAAATATTTTTTATTACCAGTGTGTCCAAGGTATGTCACTATGTGGTTATACAATAATACATTGGAGCTTTAAATCCAGGGTATAAATTGGGGAACACTTATATTAGCAACGTAACACTCCAAAATGTCCTCATAAATTATACTGGTATAAAAAAAGAAACAATTTACATATCAAAAATAAAAAAAAAGAGGGTAGGTAAATATGTGTCAAAATTACACAGGTAAATATATCTCATATCTACAGAACATCTTAGGTAAGCTATGAAAGATAAAACATTTTAGCATGAATGTGTAAATATTTGACATCATAGTTATAAAAAAAGGCCAATAAGGATTTAGACACCTCACTATTATTTAACTGGAGATGAGAACAATCAAAGATTTTATCTAAAAATATGCTCAAGTGGTACAACAAACATTTAGCATTCATAACTTGAGAAATTAAATTTGTTTTTCCATGAGAAACTATTTGGGCTTATCAGTGCAAATAAATGAAAAATACCGTATGGAAAAAGAAAGACTGAATAAATGGTGAAAAAGTTTCATGCAAAATAATGATTAACATGAATCTTTTAAAAAACACAACATAGGATTAGAATATGCAGTTAGGTCCATATATATTTGGACAGAGACAACATTTTTCTAATTTTGGTTCTAGACATTACCACAATGAATTTTAAACAAAACAATTCAGATGCAGTTGAAGTTCAGACTTTCAGCTTTCATTTGAAGGTATCTACATTAAAATTTAGGTTTAGGCGTTTCAGCTTCTTAACATGTACCACCCTGTTTTTAAAGGGACCAAAAGTAATTGGACAATTGACTCCAAGGCTATTTCATGGACAGGTGTGGGCAATCACTTCGTTATGTCATTCTCAATTAAGCAGATAAAAGGCCTGGAGTTGATTTGAGGTGTGGTGCTTGCATTTGGAAGGCTTTGCTGTGAAGGAAACATTCGGTCAAAGGAGCTCTCCATGCAGGTGAAACAAGCCATCCTTTAGCTGCAAAAACAGAAAAAACCCAACCGAGAAATTGCTACAACATTAGGAGTGGCAAAATCTACAGTTTGGTACATCCTGAGAAAGAAAGAAAGCACTGGTGAACTCATCAATGCATAAAGACCTGGGCGCCCACAGAAGACAACATTGGTGGATGATCGCAGAATAATCTACATGGTGAAGAGAAACCTCTTCACAACAGCCAACCAAGTAAACAACACTCTCCAGGAGGTAGGTGTATCAATATCCAAATCTACCATAAAGAGAAGACTGCATGAAAGTAAATACAGAGGGTTCACTGCACGGTGCAAGACACTCATAAGCATCAAGAATCAAAAGGCTAGACTGGACTTTGCTAAAAAAAATCTAAAAAAGCCAGCACAGTTCTGGAAGAACATTCTTTGGACAGATGAAACCAAGATCAACCTCTACCAGAATGATGGAAAGAGAAAAGTATGGCGAAGGCGTGGTACAGCTCATGATCCAAAGCATACCACATAGTAACATAGATAGTAAGGCCGATAAAAGACATTAGTCCATCCAGTTCAGTCTATAAAATTCTGTCAGAATAAATCCCCAGATCTATGTCCTTCTAAAGAACCTAACAATAACTGTAAGATACAATATTGTTACGCTCCAGGAAGACATCCAGGCCTCTCTTGAACCCTTCGACTGAGTTTGCCATCACCACCTCCTCAGGCAGGGAAATCCAGATTCTCATCTGTAAAACACAGCGGAGGCAGTGTGATGGCTTGGGCATGTATGGCAGCTAGTGGCACTGGGTCACTAGGGTTTATTGATGATGTGACACAGGACAGAAGCAGCCGAATGAATTCTGAGGTATTCAGAGCCATACTGTGCACTCAGATCCAGCCAAATGCAGCCAAACTGATTGGTCGTTGTTTCATACTACAGATGGACAATGACCCAAAACATAAAGCCAAAGCAACCCAGGAGTTTATTAAAGCAAAGAATGGAATATTCTTGAATGGCCAAGTCAGTCACCTGATCTCAACCCAATTGAGCATGCATTTCACTTGTTAAAGACTAAACTTCAGACAGAAAGGCCCGCAAACAAACAGCAACTGAAAACCACCGCAGTGAAGAGCATCAGAAAGGAGGAAACACAGCGTCTGGTGATGTCTTGAGTTCAAGACTTAAGGCAATCATTGCCATCAAGGAGTTTTCAACCAAGTACTAGAAAGTCTTAGTTACTCACCGGTTAACGGTATTTTTCGGAGTCCATGACAGCACCACCTGAGAGAGGGGATCCGCCCTTTAGGAACAGGAAACCTACAGATACAAAAAGGGTGGCACCTCTCCCACGCATCAGTTGGATTACAGAGCACAAGAGGACTTCCAAGGTTAATGCATGATTTATGTACAGTATTCTTTACAATTATAACTTTTATCACCAGTGAGCACATACAAGAAAAAAGACGTGCACACCCCAATTAAACTATAAGGGAGGGAATATACGGGTGCTGTCATGGACTCCGAAAAATACCGTTAACCGGTGAGTAACTAAGACTTTATTCGGTCGTCCATGACAGCACCACCTGAGAGATTTACAGAGAGTAATATCAGCTTTAGGGAGGGACTACAGCCTGCAGCACCCTTATACCAAAAGAGAGGTCTGTGGAAGCACCCAGGTCTAGCCTATAATGACTATAAAAGGTGCTCGGAGAGGACCAAGTGGCCGCCTTACATATCTGGTCGATGGAGACTTCTGATCTTTCGGCCCATGAGGTTGCCATTGCCCTGGTGGAATGCGCCCTCAGCTTTCCGGGTGGCGACCTGCCCTTTGATGTGTATGCTATTGCAATCGCCTCTCTAATCCATCTGGCTAGTGTATTTTTTGATGCTCTACAACCTTTTCTGGGGCCTTGATGAGAGATAAATAGGGCATTATCTTTCTTCCAGGGATCGGTGACTGACAGATATTCTATGAGGCCTCTCCTGAGATCCAGGGTGTGTAGTTTCCTTTCTTTTTCGTTAGTTGGATTAGGGAGGAAGGATGGCAGAACTATCTCCTGTGTCCTATGGAAACTAGAAACTACCTTTGGCAAGTACGCTGGATCAGGTCTAAGTATTACCCTATCCTCTTTAAACTGTAAATAAGGAGGACACCTAGATAAGGCCTGAATATCGCTTATTCTGCGAGCTGATGTTAGAGCTACCAGGAAGGCTACCTTGAGGGACAGGTTTTTTAGGGAAGCCGACGAGATAGGTTCGAATGGAGTCTCTGTCATAGCAGTGAGGACTAGGTTCAAGTCCCACGGCATAAACCTATCCTTCAATATTGGCCTGGATCTACCTGCTGCCTTAATGAATCTGCTTATCCAATAATTACCAGCAATGTTACAGCTAAACAGAGCCCCCAAGGCTGACACTTGTACTTTAAGGGTACTGGTAGAGAGTCCCATGTCTAGACCTTTTTGTAGGAACTCTAATATCTGCATTATAGGTGCTGAATCCCCAGCGATTACTTCTGAGTTTTGAAGGAATTTTTTCCAAATTCTAACGTAAATTTTTGTGGTAATGATTTTCCTACTCTTAAGTAGGGTGTTAATTAGGTCTGCGGAGAAACCCTTCTCTTCTAATAATGACCGTTCAAACTCCACGCCGTCAGATGAAGGCCAGCCACCTGAGGATGGAAGACTGGGCCCTGGGACAGGAGATCCGGGATGTCCGGCAGAACCCAAGGATCGGACACCGACATGGTCCTGAGGCATGAGAACCATGCTCTCCTGGGCCAAAATGGAGCGATGACTATAACCCTCGCTCTGTCTTTCCTGATTTTCCTCATCACCAGGGGTAGAAGAGATAGGGGAGGGAAGGCGTAGGCTAGTTTGAAGTCCCAGTTTATCAGGAAGGCATCTACCGCCAGAGGATTTTCTCTGGGATTCAGGGAGCAGAATTGTTTCAATTGCGTGTTGTCTCTGGTGGCGAATAGGTCTACCTCTGGATATCCCCACTTTTGAACAATCAGATTGAATATGGAGGTGTTTAAAGACCCCTTGCTTTAGCCGATTGCGGCTTAAAAAGTCTGCCGTGATGTTGTCTTTTCCTTTTATATGCAATGCTGTTAAAGATAGGAAGTATTGTTCTGCTAGATGGAACAACCGCTCTGCTACAAACATCAGGGGTCTGGAACGGGTCCCGCCTTGGTGATTGATGTATGCCACGGTGACCCGATTGTCGGAGAACACTCGCACGTGATGGCCCTGTAGGTACACAAGGAGCTTTTTAGCCGCCTGTTCTACCGCTGTCAATTCTTTTAGGTTAGATGACATTCTTAACTGATGATGTTGCCATTGGTCCTGGACTAAAATTTCACCCATATGAGCTCCCCAACCGTAAGGACTAGCATCCGTGGTGACTATGCGGGTTACGTTATACTCCCAGGGCACCCCTTTTGATAAGTTATCTTTGTCTAACCACCACTCTAGGGACTCCCTTGTGTTACGGGATAAGGTTAGCTGACCCTCCAAGTAACCTCCAAGGACTTTTTGATGTAATAAGACCTCGCTCTGTAGTTTCCTTGCATGAAACTGGGCCCACTGGATTGCCGGGATACAGGCTGAAAGAAAGCCTAGAAGGGACATGGCTTTTCTGAGGGACATGGTGGGGTTATTGGAGGCGTTCAGGATCTGATAATGGAGGCGAACAAGCTTGTCCGGAGGCAGACGGCATTCCTGTTTTTCAGAATCCAGGGTTAGGCCCAAAAATTGTTGGACTTTCATTGGCTGCAACCGGGACTTTTTGACGTTCAGCAACCATCCTAACCGTTCTAGGGCAGACATTGCCTTTTGTAGCTGTTGTAAACAATGGTTCGCCGTTTTACCTACAATAAGAAAATCGTCCAGGTAGGGAATCACCAGAATGTTCGATTCACGTAGATGGGCCATGACCTCCGCTATCACCTTAGTAAACACTCGGGGAGCGACTTCCACTCCAAAAGGGAGGGCCGCATATTGGAAATGTCGAATTGACCCGTCCAACTGAACCGCCACTCTGAGGAACCGCTGATGGCCTGCATGGATGGGTATATGGTAGTATGCGTCTTTTAGATCTAACACCACCATGAAGCAGTTTTGGAACAGCAATTTTATTGCAGACTTAATCGTTTCCATTTTAAAGGGACGTATGACCAAAAACTTGTTGAGGGCCTTAAGGTTAATTATTGTCCTAAAGGAGCTGTCCGGTTTGCGGACCAGGAACAGAGGGGAGTAGAATCCCTTCCCCCATTCTTCCTCTGGAACCTCTATCAGGACTTTCTTAGCGCACAGGTTATGAACCTCGGCTTCCAGGGCAGCTTGTTCTGCAGCAGACGACCTGAGTGGGGTGATTTTAAATTGATCAAGGGGAACCCTAGAAAACTCTAGTCGTAGTCCCACGGCTATTATCCCCAATATCCAGCTGCTATTGGAGATCAGAGACCAGGATGGGTAGAAGGCAGCTAGTCTCCCTCCTACTGGGGCAACTAGTCATTGGGGCGGCTTTTTCGTATCCCGAGCTGGACCTTCCTGGCGCCCTCCCCCAAACATGAATCCTGTACCTTTCCTTTTTTTGTCATCCCATCTGCCCTGATCTCTGGACGGCCTTCTCCGGAAAAACCCTTTCCTGGCAAAGGGACGTCTGTAAGAGGGGTTCGGGAGACTGGGAAATTTCTTTTTGTCATCTCCAGCTTTCTCCAACAATTCGTCCAAGACGGGGCCGAATAGGTACTCCCCCTCGCAGGGAATGGAACAGAGACGGGACCGGGCTTGAATATCTCCTGGCCAGCATTTCAACCAGAGCGCTCTTCACGCTGCATTAGACAGACCTGCGGCTTTAGCCGCCATTCTTGCAGAGTCTGCAGAAGCATCGGCTAAAAACGCCGCGGCATTTTGAATGATGGGCAAATTTTTTCCGAATAGATGATCTTGAAGCTCCATCTCTTAGTTCGGAATCTAGCTGATCTAGCCAGACCATCATAGATCTGGCTGTACAGGTGGCAGCTACCGCTGGTCTTAACGCGCCTGCTGACATCTCCCATGTCCCTTTAAGGAAAGAATCCGCTTTTTTATCTAACGGATCTTTCAGGGAGGCCATATCGTCAAACGGTATGGCGGATTTTTTAGATGCTTTGGCTACTGCTGCATCTAGTTTCGGGGCTTTATCCCATCTGTTTACTACCGGGTTATCAAAGGGGTATCTCCGCTTAAAGGCTGGTGGCATGGAGCCCCTTTTCTCCGGTCTCTTCCATTCTCTATCAATTAGGCTCTGAACCTTTTCGTTCAATGGAAAAGCTTTACGTTTTTTGGGGTCCAACCCCCCGAACATTATGTCCTGTGCTGAGAATTCCCGTTTTTTTTCCGCTACCCCCATGGTGGACCGTATAGCTTTCACTAATCTGTCCATCTGGTCTAAGGGGAAGCAGAACCGGCTAGAGTCTTCATCCGAGGAAGACGACGAGGAGGCCGAGGAGTCCGAGGAATTGTCCCCCTTCCCAGGGGCGACTGAGGCCTCCGAGCCTGAACCACTAGCCTCTCTTCTCCTAGAAGGTTCTCTTTGAGGTAAAGCTTTCATTTCTGCCCTGATCATGTCTCTCAGGTTTGAAGTGAAGTCAGGTGTCTCTTCCGCTACCTGCATAAACGGGGGAGAGTATAAGGGCCTGACAATCTACCCCTGGACTCCCTGTCCTTAATAACTCCTACCGTCTGCCGTATGCATGGCTGGCATAACTTTTTAGGGTGGCCATCTGGTAGGGGGGAACTACAGAGGGCACATTCCCTGTGTTTCTGTTTTCCCGTAACCTTCTTCCCCTGAAAAAGAACATAAGGGAACACTGCATCAGGGTACATTCACGGAGATCTCTTACCCATGCAGATGAGTCAGGTACCGGATCACGGAGGGAGGCAGGGGGGTCCTTTCTGGAGGAACTTTCGCGGCTCTGGTCGCTAGTTCGTCTCTGTTTCTTCTGCTGGCTACTCGTATTGGCCTGTTTCTGCGGCCGCTCCTGCGCCTCGTCCTGCTGGACTAAGGGGGCTTCCGACGTATCCATTGCTGGGTCCTTCAGGAGCACCCCAGCGGCGTCCCCATCTGCCTTAAATGGCCTCCTGTCCGGGTCAGCAGGCAACCTGCCATAGCACCACCCACCCGGCTTTGCGTTCCCTCCCCCATGCTCCGGCCCCCCTTGCGCCGGGTCGCCGCGCGACCCCCGGACCGGCATGCACCCGCGGCGCGCGCCGCAGGTCGGCCGGCACCCGACTTCCGGTATCGGCGCTATCGCTCCGCCCCTTCCGCCGCGTCACTTCCGCCGCTCACAGAGCCCTGCGGGAGCGCGCGCGAAGTAGCCGCGCAGCCCTGCCCGGAGTGCCAGCCCCCCCCGCGCCCGCCGCCATGAGCCCGGCCAGGGGACAGCACCGACCGGAAGGACCGGGCCTGGGGAAGCGCACCGGGGCATACATACCAGGTGCTGGTTTTGGAGACGGCATCCACCGGACCCCTGCTCCACCTGCTTCGTCCACTGCCGTGGTGACCTACCCGGCCCCACCGTGGTGCTTCCAGGGACCCCGCACTGACCGAGGTAGGAGACCCCCTCGCTACCTGGGTCGGTCAGCCGGCCTGGGTATTCAATGAAGATTCCATGACGGACGATCTGTAGAGAGTCCTGTCCTCTAGGAACAGGAAACCAACTGATGCGTGGGAGAGGTGCCACCCTTTTTGTATCTGTAGGTTTCCTGTTCCTAAAGGGCGGATCCCCTCTCTCAGGTGGTGATGTCATGGACGACCGAATAAATGAGCATTTTATTTACAATTATTTAATCTGTTCAATTACTTTTGGTCCCTTTAAAAACAGGGTGGCACATGTTAAGGAGCTGAAACTCCTAAACCCTTCATCCAATTTTAATGTGGATACCCTTAAATGAAAGCTGAAAGTCTGAACTTCAACTCCATCTGAATTGTTTTGTTTAAAATTCATTGTGGTAATGTCTAGAACCAAAATTAGAAAAATGTTGTCTCTGTCCAAATATATATGGACTTAACTGTAGTTATTATATACTGAGATGAATTAATGCAATTTAAGTTAAATAGAAAAATAAAGGTGGCACATCAGATGTTCTAATTAGGGATGAGCAGCATTAAAATGCTCAGATGCTTGTTTCAAGTAATGAGTATAATGGGAGTCAATGGGAATTCCAAACATTTTTCCAGCAAACCCTACATGGAGGTCTGGGGGGAAGTGAAATGTTGAATGGATGGAAAAAGTGCTGAATGGAAGGAGAACAGCATGGGCAAGACCCATGGAAGCATCTCTGACTCCCAGATCGCTGCTGAGAACAATGGTGTCACACTTTTACTCCACTTTAAGGACTGACAATAAAATATTAAAATATTCAAAATCGACGAGAAAATGGAGATTATAGGAAATAAATTGTTAAGAATCATTTCTGTGTAATGACTTGCATATGAAGCAAAATTTAAAAAGGATTAAAAAAAAATAAACCAAAATTTAAATCTTCATTAAAAAAAATGGGAAATTTCAGTGTAATTTATGATGGAAGCAAGAACTGCCAAACATTTCAGGTACACCCTGTGTTAGACATAAAGGATGGCCTCATACACATTTTGTTCAAATTGTCATGAAGTGCTACTCTTTAACTTGTAAAGGCTATGCAGTAAGTGCAAAGGCTATCAAAAATTAGAAGCAGGGTCATCCATACACCCTTGAAGGCACCAACTGTACTACATAATTTAACTATTTTGAGCAATGTGTGTTAGGCGTCGGGTTCCTGCCACTGCACAGCAGGAATCCAGAGTCTTGCACCCAGTGGTCTCCCATTCTTCTTCGCCGCAGTGGAGCCTGCTCAGCAGATTTGTCGGTCCCAGCGCTCTGCCCAGGTCAACTCCATGGGTTTGCTTGCTGCTGCCACCTCTGGCACCTATGACAATGCATGCTGCTCAGCAGCGAGATTCTCCAGGGACTAAGTCCTCATGTCGGGCCACTGAGCATGCCCGTGGAGTGATCTCCCATTGGAGATCGAGGGTCATGTGCTCAGGTCCTGCTTGTGTTCAGATTGACCCATCCGAGAAGCCAGGAAGGTCCCGGACGCCCATGGCTATAAAAGGTTCGCATGGCCACTCGCCCATGCGCTAGTATAGACTGAAATAGCTTGGAGTGTATGATGATAGATGCATGTATCTGGTGACTGACTCATTATGAAACCCCTTCCCTCTGATAATACAAATGTAGTTAGGGTTTAGAGTCCGAGTCAGCACCTGTCAGTGGCTAGTCTATAGGCCACAGTGCATACCAGCCATCTGCACACTGGCGTTCGATGGTGTCACCCACTGCAGGGCTCTATCGAACCGCGGCAAGTGACAGCCACGCCAGTGCAACGCCTTGCGCAACCTGTGCGCTTACCTGGCCCAACCCAGGGCGATTAGTGGCGTCCACCTGAGTGGCACTGTGCACACTTGCACACGTGATTTAACCCTTGCTGGCATCGCAGTCGTGGTGCCGAGTGCTAGCGGTCTAGAGGGACTTCAGTCCTGCAATCTAAGGGCTGAGTTCTGTGACTATACGCTAGCGCTCACACTGCCGAGCTCTGTGAGCAATAACAGGCTACGGCATTTATTATTTGGTGGTTGTGCGGTTCTGAGAGATAAGAGTCCGCCTCTGTACACATTGGGTGAGGTTAACCCCGTGTGTCCCATTATTATACCGCCATATAGCGTCCGCCATTACCGAGCAGCAGTTAACACCTCTGCACGGTGGACCCGGGGCTGCAAACACACCTAAATACCATCTTTATTATTTGGTGCGTTCTGCCAGCCCGTAACAATGTGTTGTTGTGGTACTCCACATTCATAAAAAATCTGCAGACAGTGCAAAGACTGCCAAAGATTACAAGCAGGGTCATCCATACAACTTTAAGGCCGTGTGCACATGGTCAGTAATTGGCAGCACTTTGGGCACAGCACATGTCCGCTACGTCCAAAGCGCTGACGGCTTTTGAACCCAGGTGATTCCGCATGTGTTTATTGAACCATGCGGAATCACCACATCCAATACATTGTATTTATCTCTGCAAGATAAATAGACACGCTGCAGGTGATCTGCGGGCGTCGGTGCACGCATAGTGGACATGGGATTTCTTGAAATCCCATCCACTATGCTGTAACATCTGGTCGCTGCGGGTTGGAGGCTGCGGATGTAGGCAGCATCCAACCCGCAGCGTTTACTGATCATGGGAATGTACCCTAAGGCCCCAAATTTTGTGTCTCATTCAAAATATTAAAAAAGTGTAGTTGTGGCACTTCTATATTCATAAGGCTTTAAACCCCTGTAAAGGCTTTTTACACAGTGCAAAGCCAGTAAAAAATTATAATTAGGGTTAACCATACACCCTAGAAGGTACCAACTTGCGGGCCTCATTTAAATATTTTGAAAATGTAATTGATGTTCTCTTACACCAACAAAGGTCAGCACCAGGGAAAAAATCCTGTGCCTCCCTGCAAAGTGGGACAGGAAACTATGTGTCATGGATCGGAACGCACCTACCCCGTTTCCGTGTGACATTCTCAGCACTTCCATTTCACTGTCATTTACTGAATGCCTTACGCATTTTCTAAATGCTAAGTCTCTGGAAACCAAGTTTCCTTTATTAATTGAAACTAATGTGGTCAACTTTAGCAGACCAAGCAGTTTATAGAAATTTTAAACCACCGTATTTCACCACAGTATGAATGAGTAATTGAATCCATTAAAAAGAAAAAAATTTTTTTTTTTTTTAGCTTTACATACCACCATAATGTAAAACTAATCACGTTAAACTCTATGGATGAGTGATTCACTGCTAAAAAAAATTTGACCCTTTTTTTTTAGTTTTATATACCACCGTGATGCAGCACTAAGCACGTTAAACTGTATGGATGAGAATACAGTCAATTATTTTTCACCCCCCAAAAAAAGAATGTGGTCATGTGTGGCTTCTATATATTTAGCAAGGGACTGGAAAGCCCTAAGTTCTGCCTAAAGGCTGCATTCTGTCACTCTCCTTGCTCCTGCAACTGTCCCTAGGCTAAATAAAGAAAGTATCTGATACAAACAGCAAAGCACCGGATTAGACAGACCTTAGAAAGACTGTTACTAGGATTCTTCACCACTAGATGACTCTGATTAGTTAAATTGTGCACACACAGGGCTGGATAATTACTCTCTCCTTCTCCAAATACAACTGTTTCTGAGCTGTGCAATGGCATCAGTGTGCTAAGCGTTGCGGCGCCTGTCCTTTTATGACCTCTGATGAGGTAATGCTGCCAGCCAATCACAGTAATGCCACTACTAAGATGGCTACGGCATTAGTGACTGGCAGATAATCCCCACATGTTTATTGGCTGTGTAACAGGCACCAAACATGTGTGGCGAGGACTGAAGCTTTAAATCAAAAGAAAATTAAAGCGAACTGCTCCCCACTCCAGAAAGTTAATTTTTTTTTCAGTAATCGCGAAGACATTCAGGTCACGCACGTTTAAAGGGTTACCATACTTTCAAATAGCTGTTCAAAATAAGCTGTGTTATGTACTTGAGGAACAGCACTATTTCTGGACATTATTTTACTTGTATCCTACATTTGCACTAGCTACTCCTTCTCATGTTCTATCTTTTAATTTCCGAAGGAGAAAGCTCTGGAAAATGACAAAGTGCAAAATATGGTCATATCTGACTAACAATGTTAAAAGAATTGCAGAATTATGCTCACTTGGTCGGGTTGTGTGCACAGAACCACTGATGACACTTGAGGCTGCTGCAGACCCACGAGGAGATGAAAGTGTAGGTAGAGGAGAATCAAACGAGTTAATTCTGCGCTGCCATGTGGGAAGGATACCAATCCGACTATAAATGGTGTAATCGTCAATGCATTTCAAAGTGTTCAGCTTCTTGTTCAGAACACTCACAAATCTACACGGCAGCACAGAATTAACCCATTTGGTTTTCCACTACCTACACTATTTCTTAATTTGCAATTGACTGTGAGATGGAGGGAGGTAATGAGCTTCTGTGATCCCTCTCATGCACAGAGAGGTGCTTGGCTGCTCATCATACTTTGTAGCATGTGTAGCAGTCGCAGCATGGTGGGCATTATACAGCAGTGCTGATCAGTGTAGATGTGAATACAGCTCTGGGGAGAGCTAAAAGACTTGTTGCAAAGCTCCTCACAAACTTTCTGTTTCTTCCTCTGTCTGCTTCCTCACAGAATATTATAGGAGTCCCAACTTGACACCATAGTGAGCTTGCAGTCCATGAAGTTGAGCTGTTGTTTCAAAGTGGATGATGAGTTCAGTGCCCAATAAAAGTGCACTAAGGGTCCCGTTTCACTTAGCGACGCACCAGCGATCCCGACAATGATACGACCTGGTAGGGATTGCTGGTGTGTCGCTAAATGATTGCTAGTAAGCTGCTAAACAGGCAGATCTCTTCAGTAACGCAGCAACGATCCAGCGATCAAACACTGCGATGCATGCTGGCCAGTGGGACGCCGACGATGAAAAAATGGCCCAGGACATTCCTGCACGATCAGCGATATCCAGTAGGAGGGCCGGTCCCTGCTGAGTGTCACATGTAGCGAGATCGCAGGCGAGATCACTGTTGCGTCACAAAAAAGGGTATATCAGCAAAAGAATTTCAGCAGTGGAAAATTCACCGCAAAACCCATGGCAGAAATAGTATGGATTTGCTTCCCATTTCACGCTTTGTATTAAAAGGATGAATCCATTGCAAAATCTGCAGCATTAATTGACAAGCTGTGTATCTGTAATTGGCAGCGGCAGTTAATTTATGCTACATATTTTTAGGTGACAATAAGCCTAGTTTACAATTGTAAAGAAAGTACGAGTGCATTAATTCATTCATAGTAATTCACATATGCTAGAAAGTTTTGTTTTCTTTACTTTATATAATGTTTACATTTTTAATGGTTATGCATATAAACTGAGTGCCTGTCTTTTATGCTATTTTATATACATAGTAAAAAAGCCAGGTAAGACTGAGTTAATTCCTAGCACTTCATGCCTTAATTAGATGCACCTGTCTAGCTATAACTAGAGAGCTAGGCTGGGTGTTCACTTGTCAGTCAGCTGGGAAGATGACCAGTCTGGTGTAAGGCTAATTTCAGACTTGCTTTTTTTTACAGCGCGTTTTTCCCGCAAAAAAACGCATTGAAAAAACGCATACAAACGCATACAAATGCTGCGTTTTTTTCAAGCATTTTTATGAGCATGCATGAAAAAAACGCAGCGTTTTTATGCGTTTGTATGCGTTTTTAGTGCGTTTTTACCGCGTTTGCGTTTTTTTCCAACATTAGGTGGCCCCTCACACTAACCCAAATCATGACTTTACTAACCCTAACCCTAACCCTGACCCTGACCCTAACCCTAACCCTAACCCTAACCCTGACCCTAACCCTGACCCTAACCCTAACCCTGACCCTAACCCTAACCCTAACCCTGACCCTAACCCTAACCCTTAAACAAACCATACTAACCCTAACTCTAAACCCTAGCTAACCCTAACCCTAGCCCTAAACCCCCTTAACTAACCCTAACTCTAACCCAAACCCCTAAATTCCATTGTCCAACTAATGGTAAAAAAAAACGCATGCGCAAAAAAACGCATACATAAGCATGCAAATGCGCACATATGCGCACCCATAGACTTATAATGGGTGTCTTGCTGTAAAAAAACGCATTGCGCGCGCATGCGTTTTTTTGAGGCAAGTCGGACGCCCAAAAAATGCAACATTTTGTGCGCCCGAGCGCATACCGCAAAAAAACGCATGCGCGGAAAAACGCATACAAACGCATGTGTATGCGCACATAAGCGCATCCCATGCAAAGTATAGGAAAAAAAACACATGCGTTTTTTAGCGCTAAAATCCCGCGAAAAAAAACGCAAGTGTGAAACCAGCCTAAGAGAGGAAAAAAGACCTTTTAGTGCTGGATAGTCTACCAGAGCCTGAGAGGTGTTGGAGCTGGTGAGTAACCAGCGAATGTGAAGCACGCTAAGCTTGATGTGGAACCTGAACTTCTCTCTGGGAAAGACTCTGGCACTGTTTAGCCTGCAGTGAGAGAAGGATTGAATTCTCAAATGGTGAGCCCACTCCAGTAGTCATTACCTGTTGAAGTTAGAAATGATTATTTTTCTGTTATACCTTTGCTCCCAGAAGAGGCTGTTTTATGCTTTGTAACCACTGGAGTTTTTCTGAAAACAATAAATCTGCACGTTTGAACCAGAATACAATGCTTGTGCGAACACTAACGGCTGCCACCAAGCGCGAGTCTCTGGACATGGAATCATGGAAGCAACACTTCAAATATAGTGCAAATTAGAGGACTTCTATGGCCCATGTGGCGAAGTTTTGGCAAACCTTTCTGAATCACCTTCTTGACCTCCAGCTGTGATGGCAACCTGGGCAAAAAGATGGGAACATAGAATGACGTGCCCCCATTCTGGTGCGTGTTAAGAACCACAGTAAAAGATTAACAGCAGCATTTAGCATATTAACAGCCGCAAGAGGAGCTTCAGTCATCATCTGCCGGGAAAGATGTGAGTTCAGCTTGCAGGCCCATATCAAAGTCATGGACCCGACAGATGATGCAACTGTATGTCAAATGTTGAGAAGGGGTTAAATGCTGCACATGCCAATAATATAAAATCTGCTTCTATATGCTGGAAGTATAAAACTATTGAGAGCTACCCCATTAAAAAAAACTATTAAAGTCAGTGTACTAAAATGGATTCAAAATTGTTTTATAAGGAAATTCAATTTTTGCATGAAGAGTGTTCCATTACTTGATTTCAAACACATACAGTATAATTTAGTTTTGTTAGCTCTGTAGTTAGGGAATTATGAACAGAGTCATTGCACAGGTGAAACCCACAATTAACGCTGATGGAATCAGCAGTCTGGAAAAAGAGAGAACATTTAGGTGTCCTTGACAGTAAGCTAATTCACATGCAGCATTGGATTCTAGTAAATATGCCAGAGCAGTACCACAAAACGGACTACATAATGTTCACAATCTAAAATGCTCCGCTTTAATGACAGCGACTTGGCAACTCTTCATGGCCTTTTGCAATAAAATGTTTAAATCACCTCAATGTATCAATGCATCAGGACATGGCAATCAAGCAAATTATATATTCACAGTTTAAACAAACCGAACATCATTACATTCGTTAACATTGACAGCTACTTTCCCTGCCACTTTACATATCATTTTTCAGATAGCAATAAAATCAGTAGGATCAACAGTCAGAAAGTTTATCCCATATTAATGAAAAGCAGAGATGACATCAGTCTGAAAAATGCAATATTTCAAATGATGTAAGTACCATTTCTCCTCAATTATCCATCACTCTGATTGCTAATAACCAACAAGGATGATAAGTAATAGACTCTAGTTACAAGAGTATTTGAATCAGCGATACAAAAGAAATTGGTATCAATTAAAGGTTAAAAAATAAAAATGTTATTTTCAGAAAAATGTAAAAAAATACACAATAATGTGGTTAAAAATTTTGATCACACCCCCTGAGGAGCAAGTGACGCAAAACATGCACAGAGTAAGTTGTGCAGTGTGCTCTTATACACCAAATGAGTAATAACTTTCTCTTGTTTACCTGCTCTAACAAATCTTTTCCATATTAAGTTTATTCACAAAATTAGATATCAGCAACATCATTAGATATCATCAACATTAGATAACATCAACTGTTCTTCACTGTCCTATTAAGGGAATAGAAGAATCCAGGATATCTATAAACAGAAATATAGTGAGGAAACACTTAGCTAACCTAAATGAATTCAAGTCTCTAGGTCCAGATGAATTACACCCCAGAGTACTGAAGGAGATAGCAGAAGAAATTTTTGAACCCCTCTCCATAATCATTGAAAATTCTTGGAGAACAGGAAAAGTCCCAGAAGACTTGAGAAGAGCAAATGTTGTTCCTATCTTCAAAAAGGGGAAGAAGGTGGACACATACAACTATAGGCCGGTGAGTCTGACTTTTATACCAGGAAAGATCTTTGAACAAATTATTAAACAACATGTATGTAAGCACCTGGATAAGAATGAAGTGATTAAACAGAGTCAGCATGGGTTTGTAACTAATAAGTCATGTCAGACTAACTTAATTTCCTTCTATGACAGAATCACTGGTGGGTGGATCAAGGAAATGCTGTAGATATAGTATATCTTGACTTCAGCAAAGCATTTGACAAAGTATCTCACACAATCCTTATTGAAAAAATGACTAAGTATGGAATGGACAAGGCAACTGTTAGGTGGATTCAAAACTGGCTTAGTGATAGGACCCAAAGAGTGGTTGTAAATGGCTGCACATCCAGTTGGAATAATGTCTCAAGTGGGGTACCACAGGGCTCTGTCCTGGGCCCTGTATTGTTCAACATCTTTATCAATGATTTAGATGAAGGAATTGAGGGTAAACTGATAAAATTTGCTGATGACACAAAGCTAGGAGGGATAGCTAATACTAGAGAAGAGAGAAAGGATTCAAAAAGATATAAATAAACTGGAGCAGTGGGCAGCAACTAACAGAATGGTTTTTAACAGGGAAAAATGCAAAGTACTACATCTGGGCAATAAAAATGAAAAAAGCATATACAGAATTGGAGAAATAGGGCTAAGCAACAGCACATGAGAAAAAGACTTGGGTATACTAATAGATAACAGACTGAATATGAGTCAACAGTGTGATGCAGCAGCAAAAAAGGCAAATGCAATTTTAGGATGTTTTAACAGAAGCATACAGTCTAGCTCACGTGAAATTATTATTGCCCTCTACTCCTCTTTGGTCAGACCTCATCTGGAATACTGTGTCCAGTTCTGGGCGCCACATTTTAAAAAAGACATCAACAAACTGGAGCAAGTTCAGAAAAGAGCTACCAGAATGGTGACCGGTCTGCAAACCCTGCATTATGAGGAAAGGTTGCAGGATTTGGGAATGTTTAGCTTGCAAAAGAGAAGACTGAGAGGAGACTTAATAGCTGTCTGCAAATATCTCAAGGGCTGTCAAATTGTAGAAGGATCATCTTTATTCTTATTTGCACCAGGAAAGACTAGAAGCAATGGGATGAAACTGAATGGGAGGAGACACAGATTAGATATTAGAAAAAACTTTTTGACAGTTAGAGTGATCAATGAGTGGAACCGGCTGCCACGAGAGGTGGTGAGTTCTCCTTCAATAGAAGTCTTCAAACAGAAGCTGGACAGACATCTGTCTGGGATGATTTAGCGAATCCTGCTTTGAGCAGGGGGTTGGACCAGATGGCCCAGGAAGTCCCTTCCAACTCTTCGATTCTATGATTTACAATCTAATATACTGTATTTGTGGATATGTTTTAACAAATATATGCAATACTATGGTGTTTCGCGGTAGCTTTTTCAAAAGGGAATCAGGGATTCTGTTGGGTTCTGTGGAATACAAACCACTATGGGTAAGCACTTTATGGAAACTATCATGATTATTAGGAGGTTATCTATTCCATTTGACATTGAGTTGACTGAGTGTTACTACTGAATACTAAATTAATACTTATTCTGCATATTTATAAACTAATGATTTATCGTGTTTTCTGAGCATTACTGGAACATCTTTTAATCGCCTTTTTAAACTACATGCTATCTTGATTGTTATTATATTTAAATTGTTATTCATTCTTTCGAATAAAAATTAATATTGATTTATAGTAAAGTACACCGCTTTTTTCTTTGGTTGGATATCCTTTTGGAGTTTACTAATGACAATAATGTACTTTTCACTTGAAAAAAAAATTAATGGGGGACGTTCAGTATGTTTGGATAAACAATATGTTCCCAGCTTATTTAACACATATTATTTCTGTGAATTTGGTACTACCTCTGGGAATGAAAGCTGCATACTTTAGCATAATAAATTATCTGAATTCCTATAAAATTGTCATTATGTTAGTGCACTCAAGGTATAGAAATTAGATTGTGAAGGGGACAGGGACTGAAGGTGGTAAGTATTTAGACATTCAGGCATAGTGATAATTAGGCATCTATGCAGCTGCATCTGTGACTTCTACCCAAGTTAATTGAGTATTTCTTGGTCATAGATTCAATTAAATCCTTTCCCTGTCATAAGTCCTGTCATGATCCAGGTTGGATTATGACAGATAAATGCACTAGTAACCTTTTTTTTTCTTAAGATAGTTTTGCCCTCGGTGGCCATTAGGGTCATTGCACTGTGGTGGTTTCAGTTCTAGTTTTGCCCCCGGTGGCCATTAGGGTCATTGCACTCTGGTTACTTTAGTTTAGTGCACGTGATCATGAAGCAGGTGTGATTGCTGGCTCTTACCTATAATAGAGTGTCAGGTGGTTGCAATCACTGTTGGTGATATTGCTCATTTCCAACCAAGTATGGTGGAGGAAGGAACAACTGAGAGGAGTTCCTTGCAGCTCAGGCAGAGCTCTGGTGTAGTAGCTTCAGGTGGAAGCTGAATTCTGGTGGTGGACTCTGTTGCTTGGAGCAATAGCAGCAGAGCAAAGCTAAGTGATGTGATCCCTGTTTGTGACTTCCCTTATGTGTGTTTCAGTGCAGTGGTGGGATTAGTTTCTGCACTGTCCATTTCACTAGTAAGGGATAGGTGCAGGGCGAGCTAGGGTTCTTAGGTTCCAGCTCGGCGACAGGTGCAGAGCCTGTATAGGGACTGTTAGGAGTGTAGAGACTGGCTCAGGGGAGTGCAGGAGGTCTCCATGTCCCCGTACCCTATCGCAGGGCCCTCCATTGTATCGGTTTCCCTGGTGTTTCCCCTTATTATTTAAATTTGCCCTGCTGGAGGCAGTGTATCCAGTTTCACATGTAATTCTGAAATTCGCATGCTGGAGGCGGTGTATCAGGCTGCACGTTTTATTATTTAAATTCGCCCTACTGGAGGTGGTGTATCCAGGATCGCGTGTGTCATATAAATCCACCCTGCTGGAGGTGGTGTGTCCAGTCACATGTGACCATCACAAGTCCTTAAAGAGTGGCAACACAGTCGCCAAAGATGTTGGAGTTAAGTCCTAGCTACCAATGGCCATATTGAAGCCTGGATTTAGCTGTAATCAAAGCTGGCATACATCCTGTTCAAATCTCCTCAATTAGGCAACAAACAGAGAGAAGTTGTGTGATCTCTTCCTGTACCTATGTAAGGGCTCTTTCACATGTCAGTGTGTCCAGTACATTTGGTGACAGTTTTCACATGTACAGGAGACACATACACATGTAGACCCATTCAAGTGGATGGGTCTGTTCACATGTCACTGTGTTTCCATGGACCATGTCGCTAATATATCCATTTTTTTAACAGCAACATGGGCTGCAAAACCTCTTGCCGGTGCCTGAAAAGCAGCAGTACTTTTTTCACATCGCTTGGTGCTGAAGATCACTCACATCACTCTCCACTGCTCTGCCGGCAATCAGCGCAAGCAGGGGAGAATGATGAGAGTTATATTC
Organism: Dendrobates tinctorius; assembly: GCF_039654945.1. Classification (NCBI taxonomy): domain Eukaryota; kingdom Metazoa; phylum Chordata; class Amphibia; order Anura; family Dendrobatidae; genus Dendrobates; species Dendrobates tinctorius. Next base: position 22,288,844 of record NW_027361728.1, on the reverse strand, counting down.
AACTGATAACATTGACAGTAGGCGGCGACTGATGGGGCTATTATTCCCGTCAGCCTAAACCTGCTGCCACTAATAACAGTGAGAGCAGGCAGCAGCTGTTTGGTGTATTCATCAGCCGCCGCTTTCGCTATAAATAATTTTTTTTTTTTTTTTAAAACAGCATGGGTTCCCCTGTGTTTTCGATAACTAGCCAGGCAAAATTCACAGCTGTCAGTGTTTTCAAGGCTGGTTATCAAGAATAGAGGGGTCCCCACGCTGTTTTTTTAAATTATTTAAATAATTTTATAAAGCAACATTTTTGACAACCAGCCTTGCTAAAGCAGACAGCTGGGGGATGGTATTTTCAGGCTGGTAAGTTGCCATGGATATTGCCCCTCATTAGCGTAAAAATAGCAGACCACAGCTGCCCAGAATGGGCACATCTATTAGATGCGCCAATTTTGGCACTGTATATGAAAAAAGGGGAATGGGAGAAGTAAGCCCACAATTTGCAGAGTCTCTTTCCAAGAATGAGTTCCACACAGGGAGCCGCCTGGGCTGGGTGTGGAAGTTCCAAAGGATGAAGAAAAAAGTTACTCCAGTGTTGAAAAATATAAAACTTTATCTTTAATGAAAAAAATTCATAAAAACAGGCACAATGCGGACAACATATAGATCCCAGAGAGCTACCAACCAAAGTGTTTCAACACTCCGATCTTAATCATGATCTTTTAGAGCTGAAATCTCATCTCTCGAGATCTTGGTGCTGAGATCTCCATCTGCGCATGCGCCGCCCCGGCAGCCATTTTCCCGGAGTCCACCGCACAAGAAAGCATGGAACTGCGGTGGGTCTCTGGCCTTTCACAAAATGTCAGCAGAGCCCTCTCGCAGCACCAGAGATCCCAGCAGCAGCGCCGGACGGCCGAGCAGCACCAGACACCCACAGCACCAGACACCCGCAGCACCGGACACCTACAGTGACGCAAAGCACATCGGACACCCCCTCATCCCAGCCTGTGGCCTGCAGCATCACCCCACTCCTACCTCCTCCAGCAGCGACCCTGGGACCCGCAGCCACCACCCCCCAGTAAGCAATAAGATGCATGGATTATAAGAAGCAAAACCATTTTATTAAAAAAACATTTTTTCCTACTTTTCTCCTCAAAATTTTGGGTGTGTCTTATAATCCGGAGCATTTTATAATCTGAAAAATACGATAACTGTTAATTTTGTATTATTTGTTAGCAACCATTGAGCTGAAAGTGTTAGACTTAGTCACATTATTGCAACATTTGCATCTAGATTGATGGCATTTATAAAACCCTGTATTCCACAACCACATTGGTAAAACTGCATTACTAAATGTAAGAAATGTAAGCAAAGTTGGAGAAACTACAGCGCCAAGTCTAGGAGCCTTTTTGACTACAGAATTTAATATTTCGGTGAACTTTTTAGCCTGGAATAACAGAGGGATATGTCTTTTAGCTATATTCATAATATTGGTAAACTAAGAGCTGAAATTAATGGAAAAAGTGAATGTCCTATTGTAGTGTAGTTTAAAGCTACTCTTTTACCTACACATATCAGATCTCTCTATAGTGCCCTCAATTTTATCAGCTCTCTTCAACATCAAATCAGGGTATTGTCTGACACGCTATTTATTGTGTCATTTATTTGATTCTTTCTTTTTTATCACGTGATGTATGACATGATGTCGCTAAAAGTGTGGGATCAGTAGAGTGAAGTGGGCCTGCGCAGGAGTGCGATTGGGGGAAACTGTGTGGATGATGTAGGACGCGTCGTCCACATGAAGCAAGGCAGTAGGACGGTAATTGCGTCGAGAGAGGAGACGACAAAGGAAAACCAGTGTCGCAAATCGCACTGTATGGGTGTATAATAAAAGGTCTTTTTGTGCCTTCAGAGGGGATTGGGGACCTACATACAGCCTACTATAATTCTGTAAAAGAGTCCTTAAAGGTGGTGGCTGTACTTTGTATTGGGAAAATCTGGAGACAGGTTTCCTTTAATTGCATTTTTTTGTAATTACTGCTAAACCTAGCGCCATACATGTATACCGCTGATCGCTAACTACTAGCTTCTAACTTCATTGTTTATAGTAGATTACCAAGGAGTTTATTAGATTGAACTAAACTCTTATTTTCTTCAAACTTAAAAAAACAGTTTTCAAACTCCTCAATTTGCAATTCTCTGAATCTGAACATGGTTGTAAAGGTCGATATGCCATTGAAATAAACTAATTACATAATTGTCGGTTTCAAATAAACCACCTGCTATTTTTTCTTATATGGTCGAATTTTGTGTAATTATTAAGACAGAACAATTTGCTAGTGATAATTGCAAATTCTAGACAAGTAGAACATCGAGATGCTTCACACATAAATTCTGATTATCATTTTATTTTGCTATTCTCAATCTACTGAAGCATTTTGCATATTTTTCTTTTGAGAACACAACTTAGAGCTCAGGCAGTTTGAGAGGTTTTCATCGGTTTACTCATGAAGGTTTTTAGCATTCTGCTTTGGTATAGTTGTATTAGCTGAGGAAATTGATTCACTCTCAAGAGTTTAGAAAAAGCTGCATACAATGAGTATAGTTCACCTCAGAGTATATAGTTATATATTGCAGACAAATGTGCCAGATCTTTTCTCTAACAGAGAATGTAATATTGGACTATAGTCCTAGATTTATGGGCGAAACCTATAAATTGTTCTATGCCAAGCGCATTCCACCCTGAACTGTATGATAGCATAGGCTAAAGGGTCAAATACCTGGAGCCTGGTACCTACCATTTGTTGTTTCAACAAACTTTGCATAAACCAATAGCAAAATCTATTTTCTTATATGTAAAACCCCCCTCCCAAAATGAAATGATCATTCAGTCTGAAAAACAGATAAATTTTGTCTTGTTTAAGGTAAGGCAGACTGCCAGCTCACTGATGAATCAGATTACAGCTGCTCATTGAAATCTATGTTAAGGGGAGGGAGCTGGAGGCAGAGAAACAGTGCTGCTGCCTTCTTGTGTGTATCCATTGCTGGATTAACAGCTACAATACTCAGTAATCATGTATAAGGTCTTCCATACTGTTGCTGATTCTTTCTGTGTGCTACACAGAGACAGAAAAGCAGTGTCAGACACGCAGACATAGTATACTACGTCTGAGTGTCTTCCTCCAGTAGCCATACAAATAAAAAAAATGATACTCGTCCCGTTGACGGCAGCACTATAGGCTATGGCGTTGTAGGCACATACGTCCAAATCCCGTTTTGTGGTTGTTTGGACGTTAGCCCCAATTGGATCCACTGAACGCATGACTAAATGCCAAACTATCCCTTACAATCTATCATTGTCACACTAGTCTATGCTCTGATCAGAGTGAAAAGACTCCGATTAGAGCACAGACCAATGTGATACATAATAGACAGAGAAATTAATGACAGGCTGGGACAACTGTCATTTTATACTCATTGCTGGTGAAATCTCACCTCACTAAGCAGTGAGATCTCACAAGTTACTGTATAATGGGATCATAGCTTAATGAGGAGACTAAGGCTGGTTTCACATTTGCGTTTTTTAGCGCTGGAAAAAAACGCATACGTGCGCATGCGATTTTTCCCCTATATTTAACATGGGTGCGCATACATGCGCGCTTGTAAGCGCATGTATGCGATTTTCATGCGCTGCGTTTTTTTGGGGTGTGCGTTGGTATTTTCCAGACGCTGCATGTTGCATTTTTTGGCCCTGGAAAAAAGCGCATGCGCACGTATGCGCACGTTTTGCGCTAAAAATGGCCATTATAGCCTATGGATGCGCATACGTGCGCACTGGCATGCGCAGGTATGCGATTTTTTAGCGCTGCGTTTTTTGGGTGGTGTCCACTTTTTATCCTAGTTAGAATCTTCTAAAGTCAAAAAAAAAAGTCTATATAAAGGAGGTGCCTGCCAAAACTCTGCCACTACTACACTGAGAGATTGAAGAGCAGACAGTCAACCAAGAACCCATTATATCAGCGAAGAATGTGAGTATATTACATTATATGCCTGTCCTTTTAAATTATGTATGTACTAATGATTTTTATTATTTTTACATGCAGTATGTCTTCAGAATCAGAGTATTCCCCATCGCGGCAGGAATTGGCGCAAGCAGACCGTGAGGTGATTATTTTCGTGCATCTAGTAAGTATATCTGCTGCTTCTCCAAATCTCTTACGTTTTTTTCAACTTTCTTAAGACATCGTCATCATCATCTGCGGACGGCACTAGTGAGGGCGAAGAGCAGGAGCAGCGAAGCCAAGTCCCGGTGGTGATACGGAATGTAAGTATCAAATGATTTGTAATGTTCTTTATTTTTTATCTTCTATTTTTACTCATTTTTTTGTTTCTTTTTTTGTAACTTTTTATTCAATTTAAATTTGATTATTCTAATGAATGTGTTTTGTCTAGGTTCCACAACGGGATGAAGACGTCTACCTGGATAATGAGCAGCTCATCAGCCTGGTCCAGGAGCGTTCGCCGTTGTGGGACAGCCGTGACCGGCTGTACAAGGACAATGTGGTGACCCGGCGGCTATGGAATGAGGTGGCCGCAGCGTTGATGGATGGCTGGGACAGCGCCACAGTATCCTCCAAAAAGGCGTTTAGTGAGTATTTCCCTGCTCTGTATTGTGCCGCAGTGACTGTTGTCCTTGACGGCACTGTTGGGTTTCGTGCTAGGCGTATTCTAGCAGGAAACCCAACAGTGTCATCGGGGTCTACAGTGACTGCTTTGAGTATTGTATTGCTACATTGTGCCGCAGTGACTGTTGTCCTTGACGGCACTGTTGGGTTTCGTGCTAGGCGTATTCTAGCATGAAACCCAACAGTTTCATCGGGGTCTACAGTGACTGCTTTGAGTATTGTATTGCTAGATTGTGCCGCAGTGACTGTTGTCCTTGACGGCACTGTTGGGTTTCGTGCTAGGCGTATTCTAGCAGGAAACCCAACAGTGTCATCGGGGTCTACAGTGACTGCTTTGAGTATTGTATTGCTACATTGTGCCGCAGTGACTGTTGTCCTTGACGGCACTGTTGGGTTTCGTGCTAGGCGTATTCTAGCAGGAAACCCAACAGTGTCATCGGGGTCTACAGTGACTGCTTTGAGTATTGTATTGCTACATTGTGCCGCAGTGACTGTTGTCCTTGACGGCACTGTTGGGTTTCGTGCTAGGCGTATTCTAGCAGGAAACCCAACAGTTTCATCGGGGTCTACAGTGACTGCTTTGAGTATTGTATTGCTACATTGTGCCGCAGTGACTGTTGTCCTTGACGGCACTGTTGGGTTTCGTGCTAGGCGTATTCTAGCAGGAAACCCAACAGTGTCATCGGGGTCTACAGTGACTGCTTTGAGTATTGTATTGCTACATTGTGCCGCAGTGACTGTTGTCCTTGATGGCACTGTTGGGTTTCGTGCTTGGCGTATTCTAGCAGGAAACCCAACAGTGTCATCGGGGTCTACAGTGACTGCTTTGAGTATTGTATTGCTACATTGTGCCGCAGTGACTGTTGTCCTTGACGGCACTGTTTTTTTTTTTTTCAACAGTGGACAAAGTCCGAACACGTTGGCGTTCGATCAAGGACCGCTTCAACAGTGATGTTCGTGCTGAGGGCCAGGTTCGCAGTGGATCTGCGTCAAGGACCAGAACTAGATACCGTCACTATCACGCGTTGCAGTTCCTAAGACCGGTCCTTGCCACAAGATCGTAAGTATTATACATTTTGGGTTTTTATTTTTATTAATCTGTGTTTTTCTAATCCACAGCTGATGCTTCTTGTAAAGGCATGGTAGTAATGATTTTCCTTTCTTCCACAGCACCTGGAGCAGCACCCTGCAACCTGGCCCTGGAGCGGTCCTTCCTCGGACGTCCTCTGACCCGTCCCAGCCATCCGACAGCCAGGAAGCACCTTGCAGGTCAGCCACACACACAGCTGGTGACCAGGAAGCTGGGCCATCAGGTGTTCCCCTGTCCCAGGTCTCTGCCACTGGTTATGCGGGCACTACCCGCCAGCGGCAGAGGGCCTTGGACAGGAATGTCTTGCCCGAGTTTATGCATTTGAGCGAGACATTTAATTCCAGCCTCAAGTCACTGTCCGACAGAGTTGAAAGCGGTTTTGCACTCATGGAACGTGGTTTTAACCACTTTGAACACCGCTTCAATTCTGTAGAACAGCGCCTTGACCGTCTGGAGGCCGACCTCAACAGACCAGCACACCATTTTTTTAGTAAGATTGAAAAGGGCATGGCGGAACACCTTAGTCCTGATCAACAGCTGAATGTGCTGCAGGCCTGCAACAATGCTTTCTTGCAGGCTATGCAGCATAATCGGTACGGTCAGCAGTCAGTGGTGTCCTTTCCACCTGTGCCACCATTGACTCGCTTCACCTCACTACCGACTTGTGCTGCATACCACTGCACGGACACCTCTATTCAAAGCCAGGACACCCACCGTTACACCACCACAAGTCTGAGTGCAGCTGGTCACTTCACCGACACCACCATGGCAAGCGCTGCTCCTGTCTGGAGCACCACCGCCAATCCCATGCATGCGTGGAGCTCAGCCACCACTAGGCAAACATGGAACAGCCCTGCCGCTACAACAACATGTAGTAGCCCTGCCACCACCACTCTGCAAACCTGGGCCATCACTGCCGCCACCAGTCCTCCTGCAAGGACGAGCACTGACAACGAAGAGCAGCATCAGCCACCTCAGCAGCAGCAGCCAACTCAGCAGCAGCAGCCACCTCAGCAGCAGCCGCCACCTCAGCAGCAGCAGCCACCTCAGCAGCAGCCGCCACCTCAGCAGCAGCAGCAACCACCTCAGCAGCAGCCGCCACCTCAGCAGCAGCCGCCACCTCAGCAGCAGCCGCCACCTCTGCAGCAGCCGCCACCTCAGCAGCAGCAGCCATACCAGCAGACGGGGGACCTACATTCCATATTTGCCCCTACTTCAAGGCGAAATCAATCAAGGCGGGCATTGGGCCAAAGTCGGTCCAGGCACACAAGCCTACGGCGACATGCCATTACAACTAATGTAACTGAACAGATTTCCTCTCCTACAAGTGTTCCAAGTTTAATTCCCTTAACTGGACTACCTTCCCCCACAAGTTTTGTTGCCCCTTCCCCTCAAACACCGTCTTCAACTGCAAGTGTTGCATATTCCCTGCACACCCCCAAATTGAAACCATCTGCCCCCAAACGCCGTAAAAAATAATTTTTAGGTTTTTTTTTGTGATAAAAAATAAATTAACATTTGTGGTTCACCATTAATAAGTTTCATTAATGTTGTTTGCGCCGCTCACACACACTGATGGGTAAATACATGTTAAAAACCAACCCAAGGGCTAGTATAGTCATATGTGAAATAACATGGACTAGTATAGTCATTCCAAGGCCTAGTGTAATAACTCTAGTTTTACCAAATAGAATCTGGTTTCATGAAAAACAAACTGTTGAAACTTGTCTAAAAAATAAGTTTCTTTCTAGTTTCACCAGTTTGTTTTTTGTGAAACAAGATGCTAGTTGTTAAAAATCGAGTTATTACAGTAGGCCTTGGTATGACTATACTAGGCCGTGGTATTTCACATATTACTATACTACTAGCCCCAAGGCCTACTATACTCATATTTGAAATACCACGGCCTAGTATAGTCATTCCAAGGCCTAGTGTAATAACTCTAGTTTTACCAAATAGAATCTGGTTTCATGAAAAACAAACTGTTGAAACTTGTCTAAAAAATAAGTTTATTTCTATTTTCACCAGTTTGTTTTTTGTGAAACAAGATGCTAGTTGTTAAAAATCGAGTTATTACAGTAGGCCTTGGTATGACTATACTAGGCCGTGGTATTTCACATATTACTATACTACTAGCCCCAAGGCCTACTATACTCATATTTGAAATACCACGGCCTAGTATAGTCATTCCAAGGCCTAGTGTAATAACTCTAGTTTTACCAAATAGAATCTGGTTTCATGAAAAACAAACTGTTGAAACTTGTCTAAAAAATAAGTTTCTTTCTAGTTTCAACAGTTTATTTTTTGTGAAACAAGATGCTAGTTGTTAAAAATGCTAGTTGTTAAAAATCGAGTTATTACAGTAGGCCGTGGTATTTCACATATTACTATACTACTAGCCCCAAGGCCTAGTATACTCATATTTGAAATACCACGGCCTAGTATAGTCATTCCAAGGCCTAGTGTAATAACTCTAGTTTTACCAAATAGAATCTGGTTTCATGAAAAACAAATTGTTGAAACTTGTCTAAAAAATAAGTTTCTTTCTAGTTTCACCACTTTGTTTTTTGTGAAACAAGATGCTAGTTGTTAAAAATCGAGTTATTACAGTAGGCCTTGGTATGACTATACTAGGCCGTGGTATTTCACATATTACTATACTACTAGCCCCAAGGCCTACTATACTCATATTTGAAATACCACGGCCTAATATAGTCATTCCAAGGCCTAGTGTAATAACTCTAGTTTTACCAAATAGAATCTGGTTTCATGAAAAACAAACTGTTGAAACTTGTCTAAAAAATAAGTTTCTTTCTAGTTTCAACAGTTTATTTTTTGTGAAACAAGATGCTAGTTGTTAAAAATGCTAGTTGTTAAAAATCGAGTTATTACAGTAGGCCGTGGTATTTCACATATTACTATACTACTAGCCCCAAGGCCTAGTATACTCATATTTGAAATACCACGGCCTAGTATAGTCATTCCAAGGCCTAGTGTAATAACTCTAGTTTTACCAAATAGAATCTGGTTTCATGAAAAACAAATTGTTGAAACTTGTCTAAAAAATAAGTTTCTTTCTAGTTTCACCACTTTGTTTTTTGTGAAACAAGATGCTAGTTGTTAAAAATCGAGTTATTACAGTAGGCCTTGGTATGACTATACTAGGCCGTGGTATTTCACATATTACTATACTACTAGCCCCAAGGCCTACTATACTCATATTTGAAATACCACGGCCTAGTATAGTCATTCCAAGGCCTAGTGTAATAACTTGTAATGGAGCAGATTACATGAGCAGATTACATTCATCCACTCAATGCTGACTTGTATTCCCCATGGACTTTCATTGGGGTTGGGTTTTGAGGGTTGTGTTTTGAGAAAATCACATACTTTGTTTTAAACTAGTTGCACAATTTTCTCTTGAAAAAAAATGGTTTCCTGATTCATGGCCTGCAGCTTTGCTCATTCCAATATATTTCACGCAGACTAGCAATGCTGCATTTTAACTCGTATGTGTATTTACCTGCCCAGGTGTGTGAACATAACAAAATTCAGTTATACATGGGAAGTTTTTTAATTAATTGGAGTTTAAAAAATATAGTGCACTCAGTAATGGTATCAAATAAGGATTTTTATTACCATAAACAACAACATTACACCATTTCATCTTGCCGGTGCACCCGTCCTACATCAGAAATAAAGTAGGCCGCAAATTTGTCCCTCATTTGGCCAACTTCAACGGATGACCTGAGAGTGTGCTGAGTGAATTCAGGCAATGGGTTAGGAGCATCATCGTCCAGTTCAAAGGTCGGGTGCTCTTTAGCCATCACAAAGTTATGTAGAACCACACAGGCCTTCACCACCTCATCGACTGTTTCAAGTTTAAGATTAATGGCCGTGCCCAGAATTCGCCATCTGGAAACAAGAATCCCAAAAGCACACTCGACAGTTCTTCTGGCCCTGGTCAGCCTGTAATTAAAAATTTTTTTGGTGTGGTCCAAGTCCCGGCTGGAGTAGGGTTTCAGTAAGTTTCCGCACATTTGAAAAGCCTCATTGCCAACCATTACAAAGGGCAGTGGCGGAGCTTCGGTGTGAGGAAGTGGCCGTGGCATAGGGAAATTAAATTGGTTGCCATACAACCTCCGGCCCATGTCTGAGTTTTTAAAAGCCTGCGAGTCATTACCACGGCCAAATGCTCCAATGTCCACTGCTACAAACATACATCCGGCATCCGCAATTGCAATGAGTACTATTGAAAAGTACTTTTTGTAATTATAGTACTCAGATCCCGTTCTTTGGGGTTTGATGATCCGTATGTGTTTCCCATCAACAGCTCCCAAACAGTTGGGAAAATTGCATACTGTCCAGAATTTGTCAGCAATTTCCATCCACTTTTCAGCGGTGGGCAGGGGCATAAATTCTGGGCAAAGAACATTCCAGAGAGCCCGGCAGGTGTCAGCAACAATTCCAGACAAGGTAGAGATTCCAATACGGTACTGGAAGTGTAGTGAGGATAGGGTTTCTCCAGTCGCCAGGAATCTGTGAACAGACAAAGAAGTAAAATTAATATTTATGTATATTATTTTTAAAAACTATAAAAAAAATATTAGTACATTCACGAAAACTAATTACCCAAGTTTTTGAATACTAAATTTACAAAAAAAAACATCAGACCACACCCCTTTGTTTTTAAAACATACCGTAATGTCACCAGTAGCCGTTCCTCAGGAGGAATCGCACGACGGAGCTGTGTGTCCTGTCTCCGGATGGATTGTTGGACACGAGCAAGCAAATCCATGAAACTTTCGTGGGACATCCGGATATAATCAGTAAATTTCTCCGGGTTTGCACGTAGCTCGCTGTAGAGGGTGTGGTATGCCCCACGGCTCTCCCGGAGTTCAACAATCGGATGTATCCACATACGCCGCCGTCTTCGCTGCCTCTCTCTCTTCCTTTGTTCATGGCAAGCAACTGCATACGCCTGAGCCATCGCGATGTCCAAATCCAAGTTGAAGTGAAAACTCTTCCAGCGCAGATCCATGGTCACAAGAAGAATCAAGCAAATGTGAAGAATACTGTAGACAGGGTCTATATATATTAACATACCACACCCACAATGAAGTCCCATTGGTCTTGTGTGTTGTTGAATGGTTGTTTTTTCTTTTTTGTGGGGTTTTTCCAAAATCTGTAAAAAACGCAAACGCACAAAAAACGCATACAAACGCGCAAAAACGCTGCGTTTTTTTCCTGCATGCGCATTAAAATGCTGGAAAAAAACGCAGTGTTTGTATGCATTTGTATGCGTTTTTTTAATGCGTTTTTTTGCGGGAAAAACGCGCTGCAAAAAATAGCAAGTGTGAAACTAGCCTTAGAAGTGTTTTCATACACTCAGCTCCCAGGGACGCCAGTGTTAAGTATATTATTACAGGTGTCCCTACCTTCACTATCTATCACTATGTAACTAATTTTCACTCTAATCAGAACACAGACCAGTGATAGATAGTGCAGCTGCAGAGAAGCAGAGAAAAGTCTTCTAATAAGGTAGCAGTGTGCTTCCGAGAGCTGCACGTACTTACTCTAGAACATTGAACACATACAAGTGCTTCTCTAAATTAGAATATCATCAAAAAGTTAATTTATTTCAGTTCTTCAATACAAAAAGCAAATGAAAAAAATCCAAAAGTCATTATCTGAGTAAATTAGAATAATTAACAAAAAACATCTGCAAAGGCTTCCTAAGCATTTAAAAAGGTGCTTTAGTCTGTTTCAGTAGGCTCCAAAATCAAGCCGTCTACCAAGGAATTTTAGAGCACTTCATGCTTCCCTCTGTCGACAAGCTTTTTGGATATGGAAATTTCATTCTCCAGCAGGACTTGGCACCTGTCCACACTGCCAAAAGTACCAGTTCCTGGTTTAAAAACAACAGTATCACTGTGCTTGATTGGTCAGCAAACTTTTCTGACCTTAACCCCATACAGCAGTGTTCCCCAACTCCAGTTCTCAAGAGCCACCAATGGTTCATGGCCCAGGTGGTAATTGCAGTACCTGCACAGGCAATAATTCCATCACCTGGCTCTTGTGGGCTGGAGTTGGGGAACATTGTCAAGAGGTAGATGATAGACACTAGACCCAACAATGCAGACGAGCTGAAGGCTGCTATCAAAGCAACCTGGGCTTCCATAACACCTCAGCAGTGCCACAGGCTGATCGCCTCCATGCCACGCCGCACTGATGCAGTAATTGATGCAAAAAGAGCCCCAACCAAGTATTGAGTGCATTTACTGAACATACATTTCGGTAGGCCAACATTTCGGATTTTAAAATCATTTTTCAAGCTGGTGTTATAAAGTATTCTAATTTACTGACAATGACTTTTGGGTTTTTATTGACTGTAAGCCATAATCATCAACATTAACAGAAATAAACACATGAAATAGATCACTCTGTTTGTAATGACCCAGTTTTTGTATTGAAGAACTGAAATAAATTAACTTTTTGATGATATTCCAATTTAGTGACAAGCACCTGTATCTCCCGACTGTCTCGGATTCAGCGGGACTGTTCAGTCACGTCACATCCAAGCTCTTGTCCTGGCTTCTGATACTCACCTCTCTTCGATGTCTTCATCGCTATGCAGCCCCTCCTCCTAGGGGAGTGAGGCCTCCTCTCTCTGTATAAATTAAATTATATATTCACTGTGTCTACCGCCTGTCTCACATCTCCATGTTGACAAGCTGCATCTCTACCACTGCTCTACCTTTGTCACACCTTCTAATGATGTAGATAGCAGAATTTAGTCATGTTGATTTCTATTACAGGCAGTAAATCCAGTAGCAGATTATACATGTCCAGAGATATACATTTATATATAACAATATATTTCAATCGTCTCTGTATAGGGAGGTAAAGAAAAAGATCTTTTTTGTTCCTACAATAGTAGTAAAAATAACAAGCAACAATTTAAATAATGTCAATTTCTCTGTTTTGTGAGTCTCCCCAGGTCTTGAACCCACAAACCTAACATTAGGGGCAGAAGCCTAAGCTACTGAGCCATTAGCTCTGATGATGTAATGGGGAGAATTTGGGGTACTTAACCTGTACTGCAGGCTCTTACTACATAGGCAGATTGTACATAGAGATACATTGTGCACAGCAGATGATTTCTATGTATTTCTAATCTAGAGGGAGAATAAGGCCGGGATCACACATGCGAGAAACATGGCCGAGTCTCGCATGTTAATATCCAGCAGGGCCGCCGGCACTTGGGAGCGGAGCATGCGGCTCCATATATTGCTATGCGGCCGCATGCTCCTCTCCGAGTGATGATGGCAGTGCTGGGTATTAACATGCGAGACTCGGCCGTGTTTCTCGCATGTGTGATCCCGGCCTAAAAGATTTTCTTCATCCTACAAAATTACTAAAAAATAATAATGAAAAACACTTGATAATAAAAAAAATTGTCACAGACATATTTGGTGTCCCTGTAATCGTAATGACCAAAACAACACAGCAATAAGATTATTTACAGGAATCGGTAAATGATGTAAAAAATGGCAAAATTGTTATTTATCTATTAAAGCCATAAAAATGTAATAAAACTGTAACACTGAGGCCATGTTTACACATGGCGCAAATGCTGCGTTCTGTTTCTTTTTTTCTGTAGGTGTCCTCACAACACAACGCATTAAAAATCTTCTCCGATTATTGAGTGTTTGCTGCGTTTCTTTTATGCGTTTTCCCCTTTATTTAATGTGGTTTTGGGATACATATGAAGCAGAGTTTTTAACACATTTTTAATAGTACAGAAAAGTTTTGATTCTGGTTTGGTGATTTCTTTCTGTCCTGGCTTCCATGTGGAGCCTTAAAAAAACACATGTAAAAAAAAACTGCAGTTACTTTTTAAGTGCAGAATCGGAACTTTTCGGTACTATAAAAAAAACACATTAAAAATGCGGCTTCACATCTGCACCAAAAATGCAACAAATAAAGGGGGAGAAGACTTGTTTTTATTTTCAAACATTTTTATTGGATTTTAGTAAATAACAAGGGTTGGGAAAAGGGGAGGGAAAGGAGGGAAAGAAAGGGAATTAACAAAGGGAAAAGGGTGGGAAAGAGGATTAAGGGAATAAAAAGAAGAGAACTCAAGTCTTTTTAACAATGCCTTACAAGTACATGAATATTACATAAGTAATGTATCAAAACCCATACAATGTACATATATATGAAGCCAAGTTAGCAAATTCAAACCACACCAAGTATAATTAAGTGTTACAGAATTTAGTGTTCCAAACCTTCCATTTGTTGGAATATCTGATTAATCCGTCTTTAACGGTTGCAAATCTCTTTTCTATGGAACTATGCTGATGAAGCCTGTCCAAAATTTCACAAAATAATGGTGGGTCAGATTTTTTCCATCAGTAAGCAATTGTATTCTTTACTACTAGAAAGATTTGTATGATAACAAATTTAACTGACGGGTCAACAAGTTCCAAGTCTAGAGACAGCAAAGCTCTTTGGGGAGTAATTTTGAAATTTTGGAAAAAGGAATGGATATGCAGTGACACTCTGTTCCAAAGATCTTTAATCTTCAGGCAGCCCCAGAACAGGTGAAAAAGGTTTCTTTGTTGACCACAGTTCCTCCAACAAAGGGGAGAATGCTCCTGGTTTATGTGTGATAATTTAATAGGAGTGAAATACCACCTTGTTAGAATCTTGAAATATGATTCGTGAATAGTCTTTGAAATATTAGACTGGTAGGTGTATCTGATGGCGCTGTTCCATTGCTTGTCTTCTATGGCCACATTCAATTCAGACTCCCACCTCCTCATGTATGCATTTTTGGAGCTAAAAACATCACCATTGAAGTAGTTAAATAAATTTTTTAAACTCCAAATATTTTTGTTATTAGCGTTGCACAGCAATGATACCAATGTCTCCAGGTTAATGTTTTTGATTTTTTTAAGTTTCTGAATATACTCCTTTAGGATTAAAAAGGGCACTAACTCAGAAGATAGCAATATTTAGATAGATATATTTAGACTTAACATTACTAAAGGTGAGAAATTTGTCTCCCTCGTAGAGGCTTCAAACTCTTTTAATATCTGAACTAAGCCAAGACTCCAGCAGAGCAATGTTGTATACAGAGACAAGTAGTTGTAAAGGCAATTTCCCGAATTGGACTCGATTGTTGTACGTTTTTGAAGGCTTTAATAATATTCTCCATGCAAGTATGATTGGCTTAAAAATTGGGTGGGATGAGATCAGCCTCAGGTAATGGAATATAAAATTAAAGAAATGCTCTTTTGCTGATACATGTCTACCCACATCATCTTCCAAGTCAGTCCAAGCAGGTCGAATATTGTCACAAAACCAGAACCAGCTTTGTTTGATCAACAGCGCCTGATAGTACGCATGTATATTTGGCAAACCTGAGCCTCCATTATGTTTGTTTAACGTGGCTTAACGTGGCTTCCAGGTACACATAACTTGGCCATTTTATGCGCTAAACTTTCTCAATTTTTCATACTTCTAATGCAGTAATGCAATTCATTATTCATTTTTCATGTTTGCATGGTTTGGCGCTACAGTGTGCTTCCTTTTTTGCTTGAATGCAGCTTCAAAGACTGACACCAAATGGGGAGCGAGAAGACCTGAAAATGACCTAAAATATTCGTTAGAGAAACCATCTGGTCCTGGAGATTTCTGGGTCCTGAGTCCGTTAATAGTGTCAATCACTTCTTTCTCATTAAAAGAGCCATTAACAATGTCAAGATCTGCCAAAGATATCTTCGGCAAATTAATGCTAGAAAGAAAAGCATTAATAGTTCCTGTTGTCCACACTGGGAGTACTAGGGTCTAAATTTGTAAAATTTCAATTTAGAGGCCCTAATCATAGCATCGTATTCCAGGGTAATTTCAGACCTCAGTTTTTGCCTAAGTCCCAAAATCTCCGCTTGGATAGTGGAGGAATGAGTTTGTAAACTGATCTGTTGTTCTTTCTTACTTATTTGGGCCTGAAGATTAATGATATTTTCTCTACTTTTTTCTTATATCTGGATGCAATCTGAATAAGGCCGCCTCTGATAACTGCCTTATGCGCGTTCCATAAAGTGAAAGCGTCTATTTCGGGGGAAGCATTCTCTTTAAAATAATTAGTAATTAGGTCCTCAATTTCTTGCCTGTATTCTGGAGTCTTAAGTAAAGTTGGATTATATTTCCAAAGGTATGTATTTTCGGAAATCGGGCCTAAAGAGAAATCTGCCAAAACAGGGCAATGATCTGATAATGTTTTTTTGAGGAACTTAAAGCTCTTAAATTTGCTCAACGTAAAGACAGTCGTAAGAATTAGGTAAATGCGTGAGGCTGTGCCATGGAGATCCGAGTGATGTGAGTATTCTCTTGAGGAAGTATTTAGACACCTAAAAATGTCAAAAAGCTAATTTTGTTTAAGCCATTTATTCAGCACCGGAGCTTTGTAACGGACTGTAGAGGATGAGTCAATTGTACTGTCAAGAACAATGTTAAAATCAAACAAAATGACATCTGATTTAACCTCATTAACTTTTTTTAGTAGCTTATTCAGAAAGGAGATGTGGTTTTTGTTTGGAGCATAAATGTTCACTACTGTGCAAGGCGAATTATTTAATACACAGATGAGAATATGAAATCTGCCCAATGGGTCTGCTAGCTCATTGACAAATTGAAATGGGACAACGCCATCGATCAATGTAATCACTTCTGCCTTCTTTGATGGAGAAAGTGCTTTAAACAAGTGTGGAAAAGATTTATGTTTAAAAGACGGTTGGTTATCTTTCGCCAGCTTGACTTCTTGCAGACATATCAATTCAGCATGTGTATGGGAAATTTCTTTCAGTAAAGCATATCTTTTATTGGGACTGTTAAGACCCCTAACATTGTATGATAGAATTTTCATTAAGTACAATGAAAGGGAAAGAAAACAAGTAAAAAAGTAAACAAGTAGTCAAGCAACAATTGGCCTAACAAGACCTATTAAACAAAAGTGAAGACTGTAAGAGTCCTCCTGGCGGACTTCCAAAATTGGAGTCTCACCTATTTGTGGGGTAAAAAAATTAAAAATTGTGGCAAAGTTCCCCCACGGATCCCCACTAGTTTGAGTATGTAAGCAAACATACATAGATTATGAACAATTGTTTCAATCTCTGTCCTTAAACTCAGGTTCTTCTAGAAGGAATTTTAGAAATCTGGAACCTTCATGAGTTGTATTAATTACGTGGTTTCTATTATTGTACCAAACGAACAGCTTTGATGAAAACCCCAACGGTAAGGCACTTTAAGGTCTCTTAGTTTGGCAGTAACATCTCTAAAAGCTCTCCTGGCATCCATCGTCTCCTTCGAAAAATCCGAGAAGATTTTGATGTCTCTGTAAGGTTCTGGAAAAGAGCCTTTTTTTCTGATATTTTGTAAAATCTTCTCTTTGGCTTCAAAAAAGTGAATGCGTAGTATTGTATCCCTAGGTTTATCTTGAGATAAACCTTTGGAACGAGGAAGACGATGAATCCTGTCTGTTATGATGAGTCACCGAAGGAGGAAAAAACAAAATACCAGCTAAGTCCAGAAAAACCAGAGAGGCTGGCAGCTATCGGATTGCAGAACCCTGAACCTATCCACAACAACTAGCAGTAGCCATGGGGGGTTCCTAAGGTTCCCTAGACCCCTCGATCACAGCCGGAGAACTACATAACCTAACGACAGAAAGGGGAAAAACTAAACTGCCCCAGAGCAGACCCCAAAGCAATAGGCAGCCCCCAACATATGATGACGGTGAAGCAAGATGAAAACACTAACACAGATAGAAAGATAGGTTGAGCAAATGATGGGGCCCAAGCTAACTACATAGGACAGGATAGGAAAGCTGCTGTCTGCCATCCGCAAAAACCCTATCAAAATGAGCCAACCGACTGATAGGAAAAACAGGCCCTGAAGTCGCTAGGCTTCAAAAGACTAGATCAGCACTCAGGGATATTCTGAAGACAGAGCAAAAGATCAACAGATCAGAGACAAAAATGGAGCTCAGCTCACCCCCAGCCGGGGATGGCCGAACTCCCAAAAACCAAGGCAAAACAAAAACGAAACTGAAGAGTACAAAGAAGAGCAGAAAAACTTAGCTTTGAGATGCAGGAATCAGACTGGTCTCCAAGAATCCAGCAGGAAAATCACCAGCCAGGAAGAAGGGCGTCGGCAGCCTTATATCCAGTCCTCAATTCCAGCCACCCAGTCATCATCTAGCTGCCCAGGTGTTTGGTAATCAGCCTCACTACCTTCCTTCACCAGAGGAGGGAGTTCATCAGACCTCAATGGTGAAGGGAAAAATGAACTCACAACACCTGTCAATATTTAACTCCAAATCTGAAAGTGACGGTACTGCCTTTTTAAACATATATTTTGCGTATCCAGAAAGTTCATTCTGGGACACACTTTCAGGGATCCCCCTAATCTTCAGATTATTTCTCCTGTTGTGGTCCTTTAAATCGGTTAACCTTTGATTTAAGAGTGCTGATTTCTGCCTGTAGTGACAAGTTTTGTTTAGAAAGAAATCCTGTATCTTTTTCCATTGCCTCTACCCTATTCTCAACTTTATCAAGTCTCCTGTTTATAGCATCACATGTATCTTTAAGGGTTTTGTTCTGTGCCTTGAAACCTAATCTGATGGAGTCGTTGAAAGCTTTAAAAAGGTTGGCCATAAAACCCTCCGTGGTCTGCTTAGAGGAACCCACAAATTCCTCATAATTAATAGCAGGGGGTGGAGTTACTGTTGGAAGAGAGAGTTCTGTATATATTCTTTTAGCTCTCTGCCTATCTGGACTTACATTAGGGGAATAGTCATCAGAAGGGCAATCCGAGTCTTCTGCGGTCGAATGTGTCCAATTATCTCTATTGTCCAGGCCCCCCCTCCAGTTGATTTTGTTGTGTCCATTTCTTCAGTCACAGCAAAAGTTTCCCCAAGAGCTGTGCTGGGGGTCTCCCTCTGTTTACCACCAGCTAACTGAGATGAGGAAGGGGTCACCTTGGAAATGGCCCCCCCTTTAGCAACATTGCTATAGGTTGTGGAGAGGGATTTTTTTGCAGGGTCACTTTTGGGAGGGTCTTTCTTTAAAGGGGACCTTGACTTCACTGGACTTACCAAATTAGCAACATCCCCCCAAGATTTTGAGCTGTTTTGGGATGTGGGTCTACCCTTCTGTGATTTATAGCTTGATTTCCCTTCTGTGGACATGATTTAACTTTTGTGAGGTATAAAAGATGCCAGCAAATAAAATCTACATGAAATGCAGAATATAGCCACTCTTCTGAGAAGGAAGAGGTATATAAACTAATACTAGTAGCAAATTACACAAACTTTATAATTGTAGTAATCTTGCACCCTGGACACGTATCAGTTCAGCAGGTTTGTAAAAATAAGACAGGTTCGACAGGAATATCTAATTGTCAGATTTACACATGTTTTGGAGACTAAGTTCAATAAAAAAGTTGCACAATAAAAAAGGAGTCACATCTCCCAGGAAGCAGTGTACAAGGGAAATTTTCAAGTTTCAAAGTGTTGCTTATGAATGTAGTTTGTAAATACAGCAGCACCGCACTTAACAAACCAATCTCTTGAAGACTGTAAGTGATAGCCGTCAGTCAACACCTATGTCCCTTTGAATTATAAACTGCAGCACTAGCAACAACGTGTCTGACCCACCAGAGATTCCCTTAAATAGGGTCCCCTGCTACAACACAGGAACAATGCAGGCGCTTCTGATGTGGCTGGGGGTGTATAATCTCAGACAGTTCCGGGTAACCCACCCGTCGCTCCCTAGATGTATGTCAGCCCCTGGTATTCTGCTCTGAAGGATGAGCGCAGCCTCAGTAGTACAGGAGCAGGTAGGAGCAGGCACGGCGCCAGGGGTTTCCCTCAGACTGACTTCACAGCTGAGACTGGGCGGCAATAGAAAGCAGAGAGAGGCTGGGACTACTTTCAACAATCAGCAGGCATGTACTTCTCTCAGCCCGCTTTCAGTCCACGTCAGCACCGGATGTCACGCTTCCTCATGCAGACCCCGCAGGTTCAACAATGCAGGAGCCGGTGCAGCTTCCCAGAGAGTTCCTCCCAGACCATGTCACAGCAATCTCAAGGTGTCAATCAGCTTTAGCAGGGAAGGCAGTGAGGGGCTCCGAGAGCAGCCTGGTCAACTTTTGCCAGTCAGCTAACACGCATTTCACTTCAGCCTGCTCTCAGAGCTAGACGACGCACAGTGTCAATGTTCATAAAGTGGGCCACATCAAATACAGTATAGTGACCAGCACAACTCCCTTGGGGACTCCCTCAAGCCAGGACTTAGCAGTCTTAGAACAACTGTCCTCCAGGCTCACGTCTCTCAGGGGCAAAGCAGTCAGGATATCGGCAATGCTGGAGTCTCGATAGCACCCAGTTACTCTCCTGACACCAGGGCCACCGCCGAAATAGTATAACAGTGCAAAGTAGGATGGACGGCTGGAACTTCTTTTCCCATACAGCTGATTGAAGTGCAGCTATGACCCGTTCTGCATCATCAGCCTCAGCCAGCAAATCTTCAGTGTGTCTCACCTCCAAGCAGTAGCGCAGGCACCAAATCAATCTGGAGGGCACTTCTTGGTAATCCAGGGGTATTTCAAAGTGGTCTTCCAGGTAAAAATCCTGTGTCAAGTTCTCAAGCCAGGGCAGTGAGAGGACAAAGAGAGTGAGAGATCCCTCCACCTCCTCTCCACTCCTTTCCAGTCACAGCATGTAAAAGGCTGACAAAATGGGTTTCCCTCACCTAAAATGAACGATCCTGGTGTCAAAATGTTCAGATCAGCTTCAGGAAGGTGATCCAATAAGATTTGGACAGGAACAAAATTCCTCTAATAAGCTTAGTGTCGCTTTGTGTGGATCCATGCAGGAGCTCAGAGCTCTTGCTGCTCACATGAGCAGAGCTCAAGCCACACCTCCCAAGAAGACTTTTTTTAAGTAGTTTGGTGCGGATCCTGCAGAAAACAAATAACACAGTTTTTCTGCAATGTGTGAAAATGGCCTACAGACACAAAAAAAACACATGTTGTGCATTGAAGCTACATAAAGATGAGAAAGTTCTGGCGGCTGCGACTGTGAAAAAAAGTTGTAAATGGATGTGGATTCAGGTGTGGCCAGGAACATGGTTAAAATTTGTAAGGGCCCATGATTTTGTCCTTCTTTCTGATGTTAAAATAGTTGGGAGCTATGACGAACATGGTATCTGCTCTGAGCAGTGAACTCATGCTGCTCAGAAGAGATATGTCACTTACATGCTGAGGAGTGACATAGCGCTGCTAGGTATGTCAGGAAATGGCGGCAACTTTTTACTGATAGCCGTATTAGCATGTGATTTGCATATTTTCACTTCTATATATATAAAACTCAAAATCTGAAGTAGCCCGCTCTATACAAATCCACAGTTCTCACCCGATTTGAGCGAAATTTGGCATGCCCCCTCTCCACCCACAGGAGCAGAATACTGCGTATGTTACATCTCGCGCCCCTGAAGTTAGGCCCTATACATATAATGGGGAAATGTGAAATCTGTAGTAGCCCGCTCTATACAAATTCACAGTTCTCACCCAATTAGGGTGAAATTTGGCACGCCCCCTCTCCACCCACAGGAGTAGAATACTGCGCACTTTAAATCTCACTAGCATCCCCCCGTCATGAGATTGGGGCCAGCGAAGTTAGGCTTTATACATATAATGGAGAAATGTGAAGGTGAAAGTAAAAGTGCTGAGGGGAAAACAACAGTTGTGACTGACAGGGACGAATTATAGCGACGGTGCCAAAGAGTCGCTGCTAAAGGGGCCACACCACCACACACAACAAACATTTCACAAACACGATACAGACAGCACACATGCATCAACCCACAAGCACATCACCACACAAATGCCACAACACACCACACAAACACCAGAACACAAATACCACAACATCACCCCATAAATACCACATGCACACCACACACACGCAAGGACCACACACGTGGCACAAACACGCTCAGAAGGATGCACCCTATGCACACGGACGAACAGAGCACATGCGTTCTCACACACATCATGGACACTTGCACTGCGCATGCCCAAACACATGGATCACATGCGTGTGGGAGCTTTCATCACTGAAGCTGCTGAGGTAAAGTGTGTGCAAGCAGCCTTATTGAGCAACAATATTGTTCAGGCGAAAAATGTCTAATATTAAGATTGTCATTATTGCTTACTATACACAGGGAGCTTTCATCACTGAAACTGCTGAGGTAAAGTGAAACCTGAGCTCTGATTGGTTGCTATGGGCAACTAGACAAGTCTGCCTGTGAAGCGGTTTTCATTACTGAGATGTGAGCTCCTTCAGGTCATAGTAATACTGTGTGAGGGCTGCTCTGTATTTACTGTTCATCCAATTACATCTCTTATCAGTGTCAGGTGAATACTAAAAGGTCATAATACGAAGGACTCTTTTTTAAAATGCCGCCCAAAAAACAACCATCTATTGATCTATTGGGCAAGTTCATCCAAAAGTTAAGAAAGCAAATCTGTGTGAAAGAGCTGAGACAAGTGAACAACGTGACTCGTGGCTTGAAAAGAAACGGATGAGACAGGCTAAATGAAAGACAGCTGAGACATCAGAGCAACGGGAATGTCGTCTTCATAAGACTCGGATAAGGCAATCTGAAGCAAGGAATATGGAAACATCTGAACAAAAGGATGAACGTTGTGAAAATGACCGCATACGACATATGCAACATGTGCAAAGATGTAGGCAGGCTGATTTGAGTTTAAAAGCATTTCACTATAACCCAATTCAAGACTATAGGTAACATCAGAAAGTCATAATTGGCAAAATGGACATAATATGCAAACTTTGTCAAGCAAAGAACTTTAACTTGGAATCGCCTGGTATGTGCTGCACAAATGGCAAAGTCAGTTTGCCACCTTTATGCTGGAGTCACACATAATGTCAAAAAATCGGTCTGATTTTGATGGACCACAATCGCACAAATGTTTC
The DNA here is from genome assembly GCF_039654945.1 of Dendrobates tinctorius. Taxonomy (NCBI): domain Eukaryota; kingdom Metazoa; phylum Chordata; class Amphibia; order Anura; family Dendrobatidae; genus Dendrobates; species Dendrobates tinctorius. Next base: position 22,266,013 of record NW_027361728.1, on the reverse strand, counting down.
ATGAACAGTGATCCGTCTGTCATCCGTCTGTCATCCGTCAGACACCTCTCCATTATTAATCTGCTTAATGTCACTTTCCAATTGCAAGGTGACATTAACCCATTAATATTAACCCATATCCCTCCACTACATGGGAGTGGGATGAGAGAGGATAAGTGCCAGAAAAGGCGCATCTTATAGATGCGCCTTTTCTGGGGTGTCTTGGGGCAGATTTTTGTAGCCAGGGGGGCCCAAAAACAATGGTCCCTCTCAAGGCTATTAAAATATGTCCTCGCTCACTGGCTTTACCTCTCTTGGTGAGAAATTGCCGCGGGAGCCCATGCAATTTTTTTCAGCTAATCAACCCCTTAAATTAACACCTACATGTCACAAATTTTGCACACATACCCTATTCTAATTATTAGTCAAAGACATATAAAAAAATGAAATGAAATGGTTAACTGTACGTAAACCATATGTCATTTCATGTCAGGTTTTGGATTGATTTTACAGAAGCCGGCAATTGAATTAGCGGCTATTCTGCTATTCAGAACTCTATGAAATGTAAATATATATACTGTATATATATATATATATATATATATATACACATATATATATATATATATATATATATATATATGTCTCAATGACATGTGTATACATATATATATATATATATATATATATATGTATGCTATGTGTCTATATCCATTCTTTCGTTTCTTTATTAAACATGTCAGTGTGATTTTACTGTATTGCAAAATGAATTGCCGGCTTTTGTTAAAGGACATCGGGTGCGATTTTCTCGCAAGTCACACTTGTGGTCCGTTTGAAATCTGATTTTTCATCGTACCCATAGACTTGCATTGGCGAGTCTGATTCGATAATCGGTGACAATTGCATTATGCTGCGATTGTCTCGGCCCGATTAAAACGACCGAGGAAAAATCGGATGATGGGAGCTGCCCCTTAGATTAACATTGGGACGATTGCAATGTGATTTTTTTATCGCATTGCAATCGTCCGTTTTTGTCGCCAGTGTGACTCCGGCCTTAGATCTACCTCCTGAACCACTTCTTTCATACTACAAAATATGTATTTAATATGTAAAATCAGTAACAATGTTGAAATTAAAAAAAAAAAGTTGTTGTTCACATCAATATTACGACAAATTAGTAAAATGCCAAAATAATCAAAATATAAAGTGGAAAAAAAAATGTCAATTTCAGGGTAACACTGAAAACTTTACTTTAGCTACCACAACCAAGAATTTAACATATTTTCCGTGAACAAAGCCGAGGGTATTCTACTAGTATTTTATAAAAGCCCTTTCTAATTTTTTTTAACTTCACTGATTTTTAATGACATATTTAGAATTTCCTTCCTCTTTCAGATGAGGCCTGGTATGACACATGCAGTTGTAGGATATTAGTGATAGAGACCATCCATATTTAGGTACACCTTGAGGAGGTTGTATGGCAGTTATGCTCTTTGATTAAAAAACACTAAGTACCTTACATTTTTAACGTCTACCGCAAGAGTGGAGTTCATGTATTCAGTAGTCACAGTGTGTTAACGCTTAGTGCTTGTATATGTTTGATATTGGCCACGTCACGTATTTGTGCACTTGCACATTAATTTAATATTAAAGGTGTGCAGGCCCTATTTTTTTTGTAGAATACATTGGGGAGCGTGACCCCTTTCAGGGTTCAGCAAACTTGGGAGCAATGCCTGGTTTTCTTTCAATCTTGTTTCAATTCCCCATTCAGATAAGAGGTAGAACATTAGTGATGGGGACTATCCATATTTAAACACATGGTCAAAATTGTTGGTACCCCTCGTTTAATGACAGAAAAATCCACAATGGTGACAGAAATAACTTGAGTCTGACAAAAGTAATAATAAATCAAAAATCTATGAAAATGAACAAATGAAAGTCACACATTGCTTTTCAACCATGCTTCCACAGAATTTAAAAAAAATAAAACTCATGAAATAGGCCTGGAGAGCAATGATGGTACCCTTAACTTAATATTTTGTTGCACCAGCTTTTGAAGTAATCACTGCAACCAAACGATTCTTGTAACTGTCAATGAGACTTTTGCACCTCTCGACAAGTATTTTGGCACACTCCTCAAGAGCAAACTGCTCCAGTTGTCTTGTGTTTGATGGCTGCCTTTTCTAGATGGCATGTTTCAGCTCTTTTCAAAGATAGGATTTAGGTCAGGGCTCATAAAGGGCCACTTCAGAATAGTCCAATGTTTTCCTCTTAGCCATTCTTGGGTGTTTTTAGCTGTGTGTTTTTGGTCATTATCCTGTTCAAGACCCATGATCTGTGACTGAGATCAAGCTTTCTGACACTGGGCAGATTTCTCTCTAGAATTTCTCTCTAGAATCCCTTGATAGTCTTGAGATTTCATTGTACCCTGCACAGATTCTAGACACCCTGTGCCAGATGCAGCAAAGCAGCCCCAGAACATAACAGAGCATCCTCCATGTTTCACAGTAGGGACAGTGTTCTTTTCTTGATATGCTTCAATATAGAGCTGTTGTTCCTTGCCAAAAAGTTCCATTTTTGTCTCATCTGTCCATAGGACATTCTCCCAGAAGCTTTGTGGCTTGTCAACATGTAGTTTGGCAAAATCCTGTCTGTTTTTTTTATGATTTTTTTCAACAATGATGTCCTCCTTGGTCATCTCCCGTGAAGTCCACTTTGGCTCATATGACTAATGGTGCGATGTGACTCTGATGATGTTCCTTGAGCTTGAAGTTAACCTTTAATCTATTTAGAAGTTTTTCTGGGCTCTTTTGTTAATACAAATGGTATCTGTCTCTTTGATTTGTCATCAATTTTCCTTCTGCAGCCACATCCAGGGAGGTTTGCTACAGACGCATGGAGCTTAAATTTCAGAATGTGCAACTGTAGTCACAGGAACATCAAGCTGCTTGGAGATGGTCTTATAACTTTTACCTTTAACATGTTTGTCTATAATTTTCTCTCTAATCTCCTGAGACAACTCTTTTCTTCGCTTCCTCTGGTTCATGTTGAGTGTGATACACATCATGTCACCAAACAGCACAGTGAGTATCTGTAGTCCTCTATACAGGCCCACTCACTGATTCCAAGATTGTAGACACCTGTGATGCTAATTAGTGGACACACCTTGATTTAACATGTCCCTTTTGTCATATTATTTTCAGGGGTACCATCATTTCTGTCCAGGCCTATTTCATGAGTTTTATTTTTTTTTTCAAATCCTGTCACCAATGTGGGTTTTTCTGTCATTAAACGAGGCGTACCAACAATTTTGACCACGTGTGTAGGTACACCTTGACAAGGTTGGATGGCTTTTGTGCTCTTTGATTATAAATCAGCAATAGAGGATTTCACATATACATTAATCGTAGTGTGCAGATGCAAAGTGTATGTATATATTTAGAATTTCTTTTACAGTAATATATGAAAATAAAAAGGGTGGAAGTAATTTTTGGTGATAGACATTCTTAACGTTATATAGCTGCAAAACAGTTAATAAACTCCATCTTTTTTTCTTTCATTGCTTAACTGAATATATTACTTTGAGATATAATTACTTTTTTGCTTTTCTTTGACAAAACACACATACACATTTTCACTTGCATGAAATTGCTCATCACATTTTTTTCAGTGAAAAAGAGGAATATGAATAAACTTAATTAGCCACCAAGGGATTTAACCAAAGAAATGGTATCTGTTTGTAAACTGAAATATTATACATTATAGTGAAAGATCTATGTATTTTGTCTGCTTAGCTTGATCTTCTGCATGCAGAATAATGTATTCATGCTGTAAATTATAAATGAACATAAAAAAATTTCTTCAAACTAATCCAGAAAATAATAAAATCAATTATTATTTACCGCACCTTACCATAAGAGGCACCCCAGGTTTAGTGAGCAGAAAATAGGAAAAACATTTTTTCCAATTTATTAAAACTTCCCTGGTGGTGTAAAGTGGAGAGGTCATTATCACTAATTTTAATGTACTAAGGTAGAAGAGGGAGGTAATAAATCTATCGCTAGTGTCTCTCTGCAGTGTTATGCACACAACACAGCTCTGCTACATGCACATATAGACACACAGCTCTGCTACATGCACGTACAGACATTCACAGCTCTACTACATGCTCATAGACATACACAGCTGTCCTACATGCCATAGAAATACACAGCTCTTCTACGTGCCCATAGACATACGTAAGGGTATGGACACGCTGCACACGTTTCCCTCTTGAAGTAACAAGTTTTATTGTTGTGTGATGTTCTATGTCGTGATGTGCATTAGTAATGTTAGTAATATGTGTAGTTTGACCATAGGGATAACTAGAGTTGATGTTTCGGACTAGCCCAGATTGAGAGTGGCTTACTTACAGGGAAAATGAAAATTTCCTGTCAGGAAGTCAGATAGGGCCTGGAGTGCACAGTGAGTGTGTAAGGTTCAGTCAGGACCGTAGTCATGGCCGAGGACACCCGAGTTTTAGTGTGGTGTGAAATGTAGCACAGCCGTGCAAAGTGGTGCACAAGTAGGTTCTCAGACCAGTGAATATACGAATAAAACTTGGCACTCAACAAGAAAATCCAAAGAAGATTTTTATTGCAGTCTGTACAAAACTTGACATAAGATGTTTCGGTCCCACATGGACCTTTAAAAGGAATTTTGTATGCACTGGGGTCCTGCTTGCACCAGTGCAGCGTCCACTGTTGGTGTGATATCTCCATGGCAGCTCATATCTGTGCGTGCTCAAAATTTGGCAAGTTTAGGCAGGTTTTCCTTTTTTGTCCTGTGTGTCACTGTAGTTATATACAGCACGATTTAGCCAAAAAATAAAAAAAATACAGGCCACACATTTGTCGGTGTGGTATCTCCCTAACGGGCCTCAGTTACCATTGGCAAAAATTTGGCCATTTTAGGTCTACATCTTGTATTTTTTTTGCATATAGTATGAGTAGATCACGGCACTCAATGAAAGTGAGACGAAGGTGCCTAATTCAGATATTCAACCAAGCATAAAGTATCTTGAAACAACTTGGTACTCAATTGGTGAAGCAATTTGACAGTTCTTTTATTTGCATCCAGACAAACAAAAAAAATTTTTGAACGTTTTCGGTCATACACTGGACCTTCCTCAGAAAATTATTTTCATAGAAGATTACTGGAGGTGCTTGAATTTGTAGCGTGGGCTGTCTTGCGTTTGGCAGAGAGTGGCACACAAAAAAGGGTGGCACCGTGAGGTAGCCAGAGGAAAAATGATCCCTTGTTGAATGCCTCAAAAAGGCAATCAGCGGAAATGCTCTTCTATGGGTGGCAAATGTATTGCATATGAATTGCGCTGTAGTATAATTGGCCTGTATCAGGAGCCCAACTGAATACTGTGGGCCAACAAGTAATAAAGCCACGTTCATAGGAATAACAACCGTATTGCCCCAGAATGGCGCTTAAGTCACAACCTGGAGGATTTCCACACAGAGCAACACACATCTCCTCCAGGTCCTGACTTAAGCGCCATTCTGGGGCAATACGGTTGTTATTCCTATGAACGTGGCTTTATTACTTGTTGGTCCACAGTATTCAGTTGGGCTCCTGCTACAGGCCAATTTTGCTGCCAAGTGCCTGATCATGCTGGTGGTGCTAAGGCTGTTAGTTTTGCTACCCCTGCTGATGCTAGCATGACAGGTGTTGCAAATGGCCTGTTTGGGGTTATCGGCAGAGTCCTTAAAAAATAACCAGACTCGGGAAGACCTAACAGTTGGACTGGCAACTTCTGTCATGTTGGTGTTACGGGGAACGGTTGCATGCCTTCTGTCTGCACCACACTGCTTCTTCTGGCATAGAATAGGGACCTGGAAAATGAGAAATGCCTTAACGTGGCTTCCAGGTACACACAACTTGGCCATTTTATGCGCTAAACTTTCTTAATTTTTCATACTTCTAATGCAGTAATGCAATTCATTATTCATTTTTCATGTTTGCATGGTTTGGCGCTACAGTGTGCTTCCTTTTTTGCTTGATTCCACACGGTCAAGTCTCAGTAGCCGTGAATCTGGACCGCATATTCCTTACCCTGATTCTCCTTCCTCCCACCATGCTGAGTGCCCAGAGACAACTGATCCCACACTCAGACACTCCGAAGAGCTGTTCAGTTTTCCATTTGGAGATTCGTGCCTCTCGCCCAGTCCACTTGAATCAGGGCAAGATGATATTCCATGTAGCGATGCACAAATATTTGAGCAGCCACGGTCACAAGAGGTGGACGATGATGAGACACAATTGCTGTAAAGTCATGAGGAGGACCAGGGTGGGGAAGTGGAAGATGATGTGGTGGATGATATAGTAACAGACCAAACCTGGCAGGAGGACATGCAGAGCGAACACAGCAGCACACAGGGGGAGGTAGGCATTGCACCACTTCAGGCAGGAAGAAGCAGTGTGGTGGCTGCAGACAGAAGGCATGCAACCGTTCCCCGTAACACCAACATGACAGAAGTTGCCAGTCCAACTGTTAGGTCTTCCCGAGTCTGGTTATTTTTTAAAGACTCTGCCGATAACCCCAAACAGGCTATTTGCAACACCTGTCATGCCAGCATCAGCAGGGGTAGCAAAACTAACACCCTTAGCACCACCAGTATGATCAGGCACAAGGCAGCAAAGCACCTGACTTTGTGGGCCCAACCCCATGCTGCAGGAACAGTGTATGCTGGTGACACCACAGCATCTTCCACTGTTATGCATGCAAGCCAATCCCCTGTCCACGGTGCATGCGAAAATGCCTCCTGCCCTCCACCTGCTGTTGCCCACAGTCAAATAGCACCATCATCAAGTACGTCCACGTCCTTGTCCCAGCGCAGCCTTCAGTTGTCCATACCCCAGTCATTTGAATGTAAGCGGAAATGCGCAGCCAACGCCCCACAGTACTCAATTCTCATATTTCTCCTCGGCTTGCGCTCGAAATGTTGCCTTTTAAGGCTCATACTCACTTGCAAGTCTCTCGCATGAAAACCTGGCACTGCCACCAGCACTTGGACCAGAGCGTGCGGCTACATGTATTTCTATGCAACTGCACGCTCCGTTCCCAGTGCTGGCGGCAGTGCCTGGTTTTCATGCGAGAGACTCGCATGAGAATCGTGCGAGTCTCTCACAAGTGAGTATGAGCCCTTAGGCTCATGGAGTCGGAAGCTTTCCGCAACCTGATGGCGGCGGCCATTCCAAGGTACTCGGTCCCCAGCCACCACTATTTCTCCTGCTGTGCCGTCCCGGCATTACACAAGCACGTGTCCCACATTACCCATGCCCTCAACAATGCAGTTACTGGGAAAGTACACCTAACCACGGACACGTGGACAAGTACTTGTGGCCAGGGATGGTACATCTCGCTGACAGCACATTGGGTTAACATAATGGAAGCCGGGACCCAGTCAGGCCTTGAGATGGAACATGTCCTCCCGACGCCAAGGATTGCGGGCCCTACGTCAGTCAGGGTTGCCCCCACTGTGTACAGCTCCTACACCTCCTCCTCTTCAGCCTGCATCTCCGAAATGAGCACATCCGTCACAAGCTGGAAGCACTGCAGCACTGCCAAAGCCAAGTGGCAACAGGCTGTGCTGAAGCTAATTTGCTTAGGTGACAAACCGCACAATGCTGAAGAGTTTTTGACAGCTCTGAAAGAGCAGGCAGATGTGTGGCTGACACCGCTGAATCTCCATCCAGGCATGGTTGTGTGTGACAATGGCAGGAACCTGGTGGTGGCTCTGAGGCAAGGCAAACTGACAGGCGAGAGAGACACACCTCCAATCCAGCAGAGGCAGGGGAACACTGGCAAAGTTCTGGGACAGAATTCTAAGACCCTCCCATCGCCCTGGCACTGAAGCACGGGGTAATCTCACAAGGAATGCAATGTTTTCTAAGATGCTGAGTCAGCACCTTGCTGACCGTACCAACGTCCTCCGTGATTCCTCTGTGCCTTTTAATTATTGGGTATCCAAGCTGGACACGTGGCATGAACTGGCTCTCTACGCCTTGGAGGTCCTGCCCTGCCGCTAGCGTTTTTTCAGAGCGGGTTTCTGTGCCGCTGGTGGAATTATCACAGATAAGTGTATTCGCCTTTCAAAGGAAAATGAGACAGGCTGACTCTTATTAAAATGAACAAGGGATGGATTGGGCCTGACTTCTTGACACCACCAAATGATGACAGCGAAACATAAACTCCAATGTAGTGTTTTTTTGGGAGGTGTATTCCCATGCACCTCTTCACAACCAAACATGGGTATACGCTTCCTGATTTTGGCTATTTGGTGTCCTCCTCCTCCTTCTCATCCTCACCGTCCTCCACCACTCGAACACCAACGTGAACATATTCCGTCCTGCTCCAGCCACTCTATTTTTAGGCAAGGGTGTTATGATGCCCTTCACGAAAATACAAAAAATATGTACACCCCACAGGGGAAATGTTTGACAGCCCAAACACTAAGTGTATGGGCATTCCAAGTCTATGAGACTTGCTCCTAGAAATTGGGCCTATTTTTTAATCAGGCCTTCCTCCAAGTTTCATCCTCCACTGCCACTAGATCCAAAGGGTAAGCGTGTTCCGTGCAGCTACAGCCAGTGTTGAATTATTAACAAGGATTGGTGGCAATGCTGTGCATAAAATACTTGTTCTGAAAAGGTTGAGGTGTATCCCAGAGGGGAAATGTTTGACAGCCCATACACTTAGTGTATGGGCATTACAAGTCTAGGAGACTCGCTCCTAGTTAATGGGACATTTTTTTTGGTTAAGAGGCCCTCCTCCATGTTTCTTCCAAGGGGGGATTGGGGTTACTGGGGTGCTTATAAATTGGTAGCAGAGCTGGCCTTGCAGTCAATGCATAAGAAAACAAAATGGGAGTAAAAAAATGAATAATATGAAGTGGATTTTCCTGTGCCCATCCAGTATCTGGGTTCAAAGGCATATTGGGGTGCAGATGACTTGCCAGCAGGGCAGGCCTTGCTGTCAATGCATAAGAAAAGAGTATGGGAGAAGAAAATGAATAATGTGAAGTGGATCTTCCTGTGCCCATCTAGTATGTTGGTTCAAAGGCTTATTGGGGTGCATATGGCTTGGTAGCAGAGCAGGCCTTGCAGTCAATACATAAGAAAAGAGTTTGGCATTACGAAATGAATAATGTGAAGTGGATTTTCCGATGGCCATCCAGTATGTGGCTTGAAAAGCTTATTGGGATGCATGTAACTTTGGGGCAGGTCAGGCCTTGCATTCAATGCAACATTTTTTTCTGGAAGTCCTCCTGGACCTCTCGTGGTATTGGGGTGCATCTTAATTCTTGGCAGCCTATCCACTCACTGCATAGGCAATAACAGTTTAGGAGACCCACTGTGTAATAATGGCCATTTAAGAAGATTAATGCTGCCTGATGCCCTGGTAAAAATAGGCTCTGTGACTTTAAGAGTTTCTCCTTCATAAACAAAACAAGATGTGTCTGCTTATTTGTCACACACCACATGGCCAGCTAGGGTTGTTAAATGTTGCAATGACATTGCCAAGTAAATGCATTTGTATTGGTTGAAAGCAATGTTAACATTGAAAAACGCTTCAAAAATGCTGCGTCTGAACATAGCCCAAGTGGGGGAGGAACATTTTGTTCTGGGGTTACTTATTTTGCCTTATATACAAGTCATTAACCTGGAAAGGATGTACCTTAACATTTTTCCCAGCAAAATCGTTTTTGTTTTGTTTGGGTATGTTTTTTGGTGTATCGGTAAAAATGGCATGAAACTCTGAAATATTGTTTAAAGCTGTGAACTAGGAGTCAGAAATGCTTCCAGAGGCAATCCCCATGATGTCCCCGTGTCATTTGAGCAGTGTTTCCAACATTTTCAGACATTTTTAGACCTTAGAAGGACCCCCGGGGGAAATCGCGGTAAAAATGCTCGGGTCTCCCATAGACTTACATTGGGCTCATTGTTCTGTCTGAGTACCCGAGTATTCCAATTTGTTCGATGAGAGCAACGAGCACCCAAGCATTTTAGTGCTCGCTCATCACTAGTACTTACCTCTCATCCATCCTTGTCTTTTGCAGTCGGACTGACGAAGGTCCAAGTGGGATCGAAACGTCTTTTGTCAATTTTTGGACAGACTGCAATAAAAATCTTCTTTGGATTCTCTTGTTAAGTTGAGTGCCAAGTTTTATTCGTATATTCACCTGGGCTTTAGTGTCCTGGCATCCCCTCACAGAAACATATTCATCATTTGTTAGCATACCTGTGCCTTCAGGACCAGCTCCTTCGAATTCCCTTTTCTGCTGTGGGAGATCCTCTCCAAATTGGTCAGGAGAAACTGAGACACAGTCCAATTCAACTTCAACAATAACTTCTTTACTGGTTTCTTTACACAGCGCATCCAAAGACTGCACATTCTTTACAACAGGCTTCTCAAAACAATGTTCCTTTTCTTTCCCTGCGTTACTCTCGTGATCACAAAGCACAGGCCTGGGTTGGACCGTCCCTGATGGTTCCTCAGCATTTTGTCTGTGCAGCTCTGCTGCCCTCAGTCTGAAAGCCACTGAAAGAGTACTGCCCTTCTGTTCTGCCTTCTGCGTTTGCACCACATCTTAACTGTACGTACTCACTGCTTCTGTGGGGTCCATTGACCGTATCTCCCCGGCTCTAAGGTTTTCTGCCCAAACAATGAGTTGCCACATTCTGGCCCTTCCAACTGCACTGATCTGTTACTTATCTGTTCTGATGCTGTGGATGGGTGAGGTTCTCTTCACTTCAAGTTGCGCGACTGCAGTGGCGTCCTGGGCCTATAGCCCATGTGGACGGTTCTGGCGTCCCTCCCCCTCTGAACTATTCTAAGACTATCACTAGCTCACCAAGCAGCAGCCCCTCCTAGTGCTAACCATGTACTGTACTACACACTAGCTAGGAACTATATGCCCTAACATGCCCTTCATCTAGTGTCCAATGTATGCACTGCACTTTCCCTATCTATGTCAAACATATCACATAGACAAGACAATATTACACAAATGGCATAAACACATTTAAAATGATACATTCAGCAACAATGGTAATACACTTTAACTGTGCATCAGTACCAGTATAACAACCAATGGTAATACACCTAGTGGTGTAACAGTACCAGTATATATCTATATTAAACATATTTTCTATCCCCTTACAAGTGGAAGAAAAGGTCCAAGGAAAGCAGTATCGCATTCTGGAGTGAACCTAAGTGAGATGAGATCGAACAAAAAGGATAGGGAGATCTGGAGGATAAGTGATTATGAGACAGAGGGACCTTCCTGAAACAGGTCCTAGGAGAGGACACCAAGACACGAAACCCTGAGCTTATAACGCTAGACGTAACGGGCCTAAAGCAGGCTTGAGTATGTGGGACAAGTATAGTGTCCCGGGAGGTAGTTTAAGAGCGTCAGTTTTACCGTCCACACTCTTAAGATCATGGGAGAGGGGGCTCCCTTTCCCATGAGATCGGCACCCCCACGGCGTCATCACAGGCTGCCAATCATTTTTATAACAAGTCGAGATCAGGCATGATGACCTCCAGGTCTGACAGCTAAGATGGTGTAAAACATTAAGGTTTGCACCATAACTTACCATGAATGATTATTCTAGAACATAGACGAACTGCATTGCTGCCATAGAAAATGGGAGAAAGATTGAAAAAGGCGCTATGTAGTATATATGAAATATGCATCTGCAAAAATTGCTATGAAAAAAAGGAAGGTTTTTAGTGCATAGATTGGCTAAGATGGTCTGTTAGGCTATGCCAGCAGCATGGTCTAAAAGGCATTCTGTCATTGCAACAAACACAGGTATAATGCATTGTAAATCTGGTGCATTGTAATTCATGTAACCAGTGACTAGAGTAATAAAAAATAAAGTCCTGTACAAGGACTGAGAAGAAAAGATAAAAAAGTAAAAATGTTTTAAAAAAAATAACAAAATAAATAAAAAATAATGAAAAAAAAATTATACCAACAAAAAGCTATATTTATGGGAAAGCAAAAATAAACCAAAAAAAAGCACACCCTTTTTTATCGCTGCATCCAGAATTACCTGATTCCTAAAACTGTTAAACTAGTTAACACTTTAAAAAAAAACTTGGCATCATCATATTGCCAAAAAAGTGAAATAAAAAACGATCAAAAAGTCAAATGTAAATAGAAGTGGTATCACTGAAAATGTCATCTTGCCCTGCTAAAAATAAGCCTCCATACAGTTCCATCAGCAAAGAAATAAAAATGCTATTGCTCTGAGAATATGGCAGTTAAAAAACAATTTTTTTTATAAAATTGTTTTATTGTGTAAAAGTGGCAAAACAATAAAACATGATATAAGTGTGGTATTGCTGTAATGTAATTGTACTCACCCGAAGAATAAAGCAACCTTGTCACTTTTACAATATGGTGAACGGCAAATAAAAAAAAAACAGTTCTTTCTGCCTCCCTAGAATAGAAAGAGATAAAAATAGGGATGAGCGAGCATATTTGCAAATATTCAGTACTCGGCGAGTAATGCGGTACTTGCGGCTCTCGGAACATAGCGAGTATTTAACTACTCGCCTCGAAATATTCGGATCTCCCACCCAGCATGTTAGCCAATCACAGTAATGATGCAGCCATCTTGGTTGTGGCATTACTATGATTGGCTGACCACGCAGAGTCATAGATCAGTCATAGCTAGTGTTGAGCATTCCGATACCGCAAGTATCAGGTATCGGCTGATATTAGCTGTATCGGAATTCCGATACTTAGTTCCGATACTTTTTTCATATCGAATACCGGAATCGGAAGTTCCCATAATGCTAGGAGCCCGCTCGATTTGATTCAGCCAATGGGGATCCTCAGAAGTGTGGGCACATCCTGTTAGGCATGTAGGCATGTTAACTACTGGCATGGCTGTGATTGGCTGCTGAAATGATGTCATGATGCACTATAAAAACTGCAGCAGCCGCCATTTCTGGTCACTCTGCTGTGAATTCAGTTAGGGACAGGCTGCTGTTGAAGACTGTGAGGGACAGTTAGAAATAGCAATCATCAAACATATCTATTGCTCTACCCAGGCTACATAATCCACCACTGTAGCATTTTTGTAGCCTAGCAGCGCTGTTTTAATAGCTGTCTGCAAGGGCTGTGTGAGTGCAGACCCACGCTGTGTAGTGTGTCCTGCAGGCACGTCTGCTTGTAGGCCGCCCAGCGTGTGTCTCTGCCTCATACACATTTTTCTTTTATTGCTGCTTTTTTTTTCTCCTATAAAGTGTGCTTTCATACGTATCCATATACGTTGGTTGCAAACACTAAAGGAGTGGACAGCGGAGCCTTTCAGCAGCCTTTCTCTGCACTGTTTTTGGCTGTCTGATAGGTCTCTCTGTGTGTGAGTGCAGCTCACGTTGCAGTGTGTTCTACAACCACCGCTCGTTGTAGTCCGCTCAGCGTGCATCACTGCCTCATACATAGTCCTTTTTTTGCAGCAAATTTAGCCAGATTTTTGCTCCTATATTAGTGTGCTTCCATCCGCATTGTCATTGGTTGGTTGCAAACACTATATAGGATTAGATAGAGGAGCCTTTTTGCTGGCTTGTGCCCTTTAGGGCCAGCCAGACTAGTATCACCCTATTTTTTGGAGCCTCATCAATTGCATTGTAGGTTAGCTTCCTGCATTGTAATCACTCCAAAAAGTTTGTGATAGCATTCAAACTTTGGTCACATCCTTTTCTTCCCCCCCCCAAACACTCCACTTTACAGTTGTGTAGGCCACATTAGATCATATTAAAGTGTAGTACACACACTCTTAGCCAAACTAGTGTTTCTTATACTGGTTAGCAGGTGTTCAGGAATAAGAACACTAAGCCACCCCTTTTTTACTTTTCTGCCTATCTTTATCAGTCTACCAAGATGAAGAAGGCAGGGAGTAAGGTGGTCGTGGCCGTGGAGTTTCAGCAGGGAGAGGACGGGGGGATTCAGCAGGGAGAGGACGTGGGGATTCGGTGTCTGCTGCGGCCACCAGTGACCCGGCATCCCCCACTTTTACCAGGCAACAGTCCTTCATGCGCAGCTTTGTAGGACCTCGCCGTACCCCACTGCTGCGTGACGAACAAATTAAAGCCGTTGTCGGATGGAGGGCAGCTAACGCATCCACTTCAATGACTTCCGCATCCTCCCAGGGCCAGATCACTGAAGAGCAACCATCTGTCTCTTCACCACCTGCCAAATTGCCCAGGCAGTCTGAGAGCCCTGGACAGGAGCCATCTCAATCTTTACTTCTGTTCTCAGAATCTGTTGGCTTGGAAAGAGGTGGCCAGCCAAGCAGCATTCTAGAGCGTGAAGAAGAGGGAGTATGCAGTGATGCGCAACTGCTTTGTCCCTCTGAATATGAAGAGGCGGGTGGGCCAGTGCCTATTGTCAGCACACCTCAGTGCTCATCTGATGATGATGAGACTCAGTTGCCAATTTCTGGTGCGTACGGTGCTGGCGAGACAACCCAGGACCAGCCAGGGCTTGAAGAGGGGAGTGGAGATGATGAGGTCCTTGACCCATTGTGGCGTCAGCCACAGGAAGGTGGTGGGAGCAGCTCTGAGGAAGAGATTCCCCGAACGGCCAAAAGAGGAGGGAGAGGGCGGGGACAGACTTGGTTGCCTGTAGCCTCCACTTTGGCACCCGTGAGGAGCAATCCTCTTCCAAAACAGAAAATGGGCGCTCCCAGGACTTGCAGTGCGTGGTCTTTTTTTGACACAGTTGCAGATGACATTTGCTTTGTCAAATGCAAGCTGTGTCATCAGAAAGTTAAACGAGGGAAAAATGTGAGCAACCTCAATACCACAAATATGTGGAAACATGTGCGTACCAAGCACGAGGTGGAGTTACACAGACATACTGAAGATGTAGGCCAACCTTCAGCAGCACCTACCACCTCTTCAGCTCGTGTTGGGGCCTCTTCCTCCAGCTCACACACAGCTGGTTCGGCTTCCTCACTGGAACGCCATGGAAGAACCTCTGCCGCTGTTGTCCGGAGACCCAGTGAAATTCCACCGACTGAACCACGTTCTCAGTCATCAGCACACTCCCAGGCCACTCACCAGCAATCGGTAGCACAGGCATGGGAGAAAAAGTGGCCATACTCGGCAAACCATCCCCAAGCACTGGCTCTGAATGCCGGCATTGCCAAACTACTGGCCCTTGAGATGCTGTCATTCAGGCTGGTGGAGACTGACACCTTCCGGAACTTGATGTCATTGGCAGTTCCACAATACAATGTGCCCAGCCGCTTTTATTTCAGCAGGCAAGCCGTCCCTGCCCTGCAAGAGCATGTGGAGGGAAAAATTAAAAATGCGCTACTAAAACGCCGTCAGTAGCAAGGTCCACCTGACCACCGATGCGTGGACCAGTAGCCATGGACAGGGACGATACCTTTCCCTCACTGCCCATTGGGTCAATGTTGTGGAGCCGGGTACAGATCTGGAGAGTGGCTCTGTACGTATTCTGCCAACTCCAAGGATTGCAGGAATGCAGTCTGTACATATTGAGTCCTCCTCCTACTCTAGTTCCTCGGAATCAGCACTGCATGAGCCTGTTAGGCCAGATATGAGCACAGGTGTGGCCAAATGTCAACAGGCCGTCCTTAAATTAATTTCTTTGGGGAATCGGAGCCACACAGCACAGGAGCTCTGGAATGCCATCAAGCAGGAGAGCGATGTGTGGTTTGTGCCAGCGAATCTCCAGCCAGGTTTGGTAGTGAGTGACAATGGCTGAAATCTAGTTGCAGCTCTGGGCCTAGGCAACCTCACTCCCATACCATGTCAGGCACACGTGCTCAATTTGGTCGTGCAGAGCTTTCTGAGGGACTATCCGGATCTTGATGCACTGCTGCACAAGGTTCGCCTAGAGTGTGCTCACTTGTGGCGTTCCAGCATGGCAAGATAGCGCATTGCATCTCTGCAACGCCGATTCCGCCTGCCAGAACATCGCATCATATGTGACCTCCCCACCAGGTGGAATTCAACGTTACATATGTTGGAGCGGTTGTGTGAGCAGCAGGCAGCAGTAATGGAGTACCAGCTGCATCAGGCGCAAACAAGTCGCACTGTGCGCCGGACACATTTCACCACCACTGAGTGGGCCACTATGAGGGACATCTGCCAAGTTTTGCGTGCCTTCGATGACTCCACGCGGATGGCCAGTGCAGATGATGCACTAGTCAGCATGACTGTCCCCCTCATCTGTCTGCTTCAAAAAACCTTACAAGCACTAAGTGAGGAGGTTTTAGAAGAGGTCGAGGATGAGGAGTCAGAAATGCTATCTGCTTCTGCAAGTCTGCGCAACGTGCCTCCACACAAAGGCCCAGGCAGGGGACACTTAGTGAGGAGGATGACGAGGAGTCAATGGAGGAGGAGGAACACATCTCTCCAGAGGAGGGAGGTACACAAGGCTCTAGTAGTCAGTGTGTACAGCGAGGTTGGGGTGATGCTGAGCAGGCTGAGATGCTGCCTCAAGCTGGGGACAGCGTTTCCGGTCCAGTTGGCAGTCTGCAGCACATGGTTGATTTCATGCTGCAGTGCTTGTTAAATGACCGCTGCATCGCCAACATTCTCCACACGGCTGATTATTGGGTGTACACCCTCCTAGATCCTCGCTACTGGGACAAATTACAAAGCCTCATACCACAGTTGAACCGGGAGCGAAAAATGCGGGAGTACCAAGAAACACTTGTGCAGGCCATCATGTTCTCCATTCCCCCCACAAGTGTTGCTGGTAGTGCTTTTCAAAGCAGCCATGTGGGTAGAGGCAGTGGAGGAAGCTCTGCACAAAGAGGTAGCAGAGGCAGTGCCGCAGGACAAGGCAAGGCCAGTATGGCCCAAATGTGGAAAAGTTTTGTGGGACCGTCACAAACGGCTACACCATCACAGACGGCTCCAGTCAGCAGGAGGCAACGTTTCCGTCAGATGGTGACAGACTACTTGTCTTGCCCTGTTAGTGTACTCCCAGACGGCTCTTCCCCGTTCAAGTATTGGGTCTCTAAGCTGGATACATGGCCAGAGCTTAGCCATTATGCATTGGAGGTGCTGGCTTGCCCTGCTGCCAGTGTATTATCAGAACGTGTCTTTAGTGCTGCAGGTGGTGTGGTAACAGACCGTCGCACGCGACTATGCGCCGATAATGTTGACCGGCTTACTTTTCTGAAAATGAACAAGGCCTGGATCTCACCTGAATTTGCCAGTCCTCTTCCAGAATAAATAATTGTCTGGCAACAGGATCCAGGTCTCCTGTTGTGTTCATGTTTCTATGACCTGAACTTTATTTCCTGGGCTACTGCAATGCCCGTTGTTGCTCAGAAGTGCTGTCCACACAGACAAAACACTCGCTCATGTGTAAGTGGGGTTCGGTAACGTCAGCTGATCCCCTGCTGTGTGTATGGCAAAGTGTCCTGCTCCCTCCACAGTCAAACAACCTCAGATTTACACCTGGCTCCAAGTAGGCCTCGGCCTACTACCTGATTTTCCCTGTGCTCAGACACCACCAGTTGGTGCTCTGAAGTGCTGTCCGCACAGACAAAACACTCGCTCATGTGTAAGTGGGGTTCGGTAACGTCAGCTGATCCCCTGCTGTGTGTACGGCAAACTCTCCTGCTGCCTACAACTTCTGACTACCTCTGATTTAATATGTTCTCTGATTTGCCCTCTGTCTCCACTCTGTTGTGAGTATTTCCTCCGGCCTACAACGCCGCCTGTTTCTGCTCTCAAGTGCCGTCAGCACAATCCACACTTGTTCCTGTGTTACCTGGGTCCTGTAACATCTGCTCATCTCCAGAGGTGAGTCCGGCAATGTCTCCTGCTTTGTCTACATTCCCACTACTTGTAGAGGGAAAGTGGACAGAGCAGGAGACATTGCCTGACTCACCTCTAGGGAGAAGCTGCTGTTACAGAACCCCAGTAACACAAGAACAAGTGTGGGTTGTGCAGACGGCATTTCAGAGCAGCAACTGGCGTGGTTGGAAGCCAGCGGAAATACTCGAAACAGAGTGAAGACAGAGGCCTAATTGGAGGTTGTTGACAGTTAGTAGTAGTCTAGAAACAATCGAAAACTGCCACCAAGTAGGTCTCGGCCTACTACCTGATTTTCCCTGGGCTCCGACATCGCCAGTTGGTGCTCAGAAGTGCTGTCCGCACAGACAAAACACTCGCTCATGTGTAAGTGGGGTTCGGTAACGTCAGCTGATCCCCTGCTGTGTGCATGGCAAAGTGTCCTGCTCCCTCCACAGTCAAACAACCTCAGATTTACACCTGGCTCCAAGTAGGCCTCGGCCTACTACCTGATTTTCCCTGTGCTCCGACACCGCCAGTTGGTGCTCAGAAGTGCTGTCCGCACAGACAAAACACTCGCTCATGTGTAAGTGGGGTTCGGTAACATCAGCTGATCCCCTGCTGTGTGTACGGCAAACTCTCCTGCTGCCTACAACTTCTGACTACCTCTGATTTAATATGTTCTCTGATTTTCCCTCTGTCTCCACTCTGTTTTGAGTATTTCCTCCGGCCTACAACACCGCCTGTTTCTGCTCTCAAGTGCCGTCTGCACAATCCACACTTGTTCCTGTGTTACCTGGGTCCTGTAACATCTGCTCATCTCCAGAGGTGAGTCCGGCAATGTCTCCTGCTTTGTCTACATTCCCACTACTTGTAGTGGGAAAGTGGACAGAGCAGGAGACATTGCCTGACTCACCTCTAGGGAGAAGCTGCTGTTACAGAACCCCAGTAACACAGGAACAAGTATGGGTTGTGCAGACGGCATTTCAGAGCAGCAACTGGCGTGGTTGGAAGCCAGAGGAAATACTCGAAACAGAGTGAAGACAGAGGCCTAATTGGAGTACGTTGACAGTTAGTAGTAGTCTAGAAAAAAATCGAAAACTGCCACCAAGTAGGCCTCGGCCTACTACCTGATTTTCCCTGGGCTCCGACACCGCCAGTTGATGCTCAGAAGTGCTGTCCGCACAGACAAAACACTCGCTCATGTGTAAGTGGGGTTCAGTAATGTCAGCTGATCCCCTGCTGTGTGGAGGGCAAAGTGTCCTGCTCCCTCCACAGTCAAACAACCTCAGATTTACACCTGGCTCCAAGTAGGCCTCGGCCTACTACCTGATTTTCCCTGGGCTCCGACACCACCAGTTGGTGCTCAGAAGTGCTGTCCACACAGAAAAAAACAATTGTTCATGTGAAAGTGGGGTTCGGTAACGTCAGCTGATCCCCTGCTGTGTGGAGGGCAAACTGCTGCTGCCTCCAAATTGTATCTACTTCAGATTTAAACATTCTCTGATTTGGCCTCTGTCTCCACTCTGTCTCTAGTATTTCCCCTGACCTCCAGCACCACCAGTTCCTGCTCACAGTTGCCGTCCGCGCCTTCCACACTTGTTCCTGTGTTCCTGGTGTTCTGTTACGTGAGCAGATCCCCCAATGTGTGTCCGCCACTGTCTCATGCGCTGTCCACCTTCCCACTGCAAGCGGTGGGAATGTGGACAGAGCAGGAGACAGTGGAAGACACACATCAGGGGATCTGCTGACATTACAGAACCCCAGTAACACAGGAACACGTGTGGATTGGGCAGACGGCTGCTGTACGCATAAACTGGCGGTGTTGGTGGTCACGTGAAATCCTGGAAACAGAGTGGAGACAGATGCCTAATTGGAGCACGTTGACAGTCTGTTGTAGCCTACAAACAATCTAAAACTGCCACCAAGTTGGCCTCGGCCTGCACCATGATTGTCCCTGGGCTCCAACAACGCTAGTTGGTGCTCGGAAGTGCTGTCCACACAGAAAAACACACTTTTTCATGTGTAAGTGGGGTTTGGTAACGTCAGCTGATCCCCTGCTGTGTGTACGGCAAACTCTCCTGCTGCCTCCAAATTCAAACAGCGTCTTATCTTAAACTGCCTCCAAGTAGGCCTCAGCCTACAAAATGACTATCCCTGGGCTCCAACATCATCAGTTGTTGTTCGAAAGTGCTGTCCACACAGAAAAAAAACACTCGTTTATGTGAAAGTGGGGTTCGATAACGTCAGCTGATCCCCTGCTGTGTGGAGGGCAAAGTGCTGCTGCCTCCAAATTGTAACTACTTCAGATTTAAACATTCTCTGATTTGGCCTCTGTCTCCACTCTGTCTCTAGTATTTCCCCTGACCTCCAGCACCGCCAGTTCCTGCTCACAGTTGCCGTCCGCGCATTCCACACTTTTTCCTGTGTTCCTGGTGTTCTGTTACGTGAGCAGATCCCCCAATGTGTGTCTGCCACTGTCTCCTGCGCTGTCCACCTTCCCACTGCAAGCGGTGGGAAAGTGGACAGAGCAGGAGACAGTGGCAGACACACATCAGGGGATCTGCTGACATTACAGAACCCCAGTAACACAGGAACACATGTGGATTGGGCAGACGGCTGCTGTACGCATAAACTAATAATAATCTAATTCACCGCACACTCAGAGGGGTTTTAAGCAAACAAGTGCTCATTTTATTATATACAAAACATGTGGGAGCCAAACAAGAATATATAGCACGAAATAGAAGCGATATAATTAATACTACGACGTTTCGGCTCAGTCCGAGCCTTTATCACTTTTATCGCTGTAAATAAAAAGAAATACATCAGAAAATGTAAGAATAAAGAGAGAGAAAATTACAACACCATACAAAATCCAAAATAATCCCAATATATAACAGTAGTAAAAAATATACACAAGATATATACAAATATACATTATGATAGTACATGGAAAACATGAATATACAAGAGAAGAAGGCTCAGTAAACTAGCACCATCTTAGGTAGAATAGGAGAAAAGGGATTACCTGAATTGAAATTTGAATATATTGTCCATGATGTCCATAAAATTCTAAATCCGCAATATACTGTGTAGTGTGATGTAGCACCTCCATTTACCATCTTCTATTTTTTATTTTATTATCAATATTTTTTTATTTTTTTGTTTTTTCCTTTTTTCATAGGATTCATTATGTGTCCAGATGCCTCATTAATTACACTCATGCATTTTTTACTTATTACCTCATCTTGATTAATATTATATCCACCTAGTCTAGACCCTGCACATAATGATAGCATTGCCCCGCTTTTTTTCTGAAAAACTAAAGAATCGCTACTTTGCCTATCACCAGGGCAACCGCTGTGTACATACAGCTCAAGGGTACAGTCCTTAGACATGCGCAGTGCTTACATTAAGACAGTGCGACGTCACTTCCGGTTCAGAGGTTTCACTTCCGGTCGGACGCTGCCACCGGGTTCCTATATAAATACCACCTAACCCTGATAGATATAGCATGACTCCATTGCAGCTAGGCGTGGGAGCGCCGCTGTATAGCACCTTAACAACAGGTATTGTACACATGGCCGTTTGGGTTTCGGTAACTGCGGCCGGCTTGCGGCCTGGCTACTTTGCTTTGGATGGGTACCTTCTGCTACCCACCCGGGTGCCAGCACTGTCAGCTGGTTCTCGCCAGAGCCTTTGGCCTAGGTGCCTCCATCTCGGTATCCGAAGGTCCAGCACCGTCAGCTGGTCCTTGGTAGTGCTTTCTAGCATAGGTACCTCCTGCCTAGTAACCGTGGTCCAGCAACGTCAGCTGTTCCTCGGTAGTGCCATTGGCTCTTGTAGCTTTTGCTACCCATCTGGGTTCCAGCACCATCAGCTGATTCTCGGCAGTGTCTTTGCTACGGGTACTCCCTGCTGCCCAGCCTGGTTCCAGCACACCAGCTGTTTCCTGGTAGTGTCAAGGTCACTATGCCACCAATCCGTTGTCCTGTCGTCTTACGGCCGGGTTAGCCGACTCTACGGTGCCTGCAGTTTAGGTGACTCCTATGTGGGCTGCGGAACTGGCACTGAAGGCTGGAACCGTAGTGCCAATGGGACATGGACCCCCTGTAGGACTGTGGGTTTCGGTAACTGCGGCCGGCTTGCGGCCTGGCTACTTTGCTTTGGATGGGTACCTTCTGCTACCCACCCGGGTGCCAGCACTGTCAGCTGGTTCTCGCCAGAGCCTTTGGCCTAGGTGCCTCCATCTCGGTATCTGAAGGTCCAGCACTGTCAGCTGCTCCTTGGTAGTGCTTTCTAGCACAGGTACCTCCAGCCTAGTAACCGTGGTCCAGCAACGTCAGCTGTTCCTCGGTAGTGCCATTGGCTCTTGTAGCTTTTGCTACCCATCTGGGTTCCAGCACCATCAGCTGGTTCTCGGCAGTGTCTTTGGCATGGGTACTCCCTGTTGCCCAGCCTGGTTCCAGCACGCTAGCTGTTTCCGGGTAGTGTCAAGGTCACTATGCCACCAATCCGTTGTCCTGTCGTCTTGCGGCCGGGTTAGCCGACGCTACGGTGCCTGCAGTTTAGGTGACTCCTATGTGGGCTGCGGGAACTGGCACTGAAGGCTGGATCCGTAGTGCCAATGGGACATGGACCCCCTGTAGGACTGTGGGTTTCGGTAACTGCGGCCGGCTTGCGGCCTGGCTACTTTGCTTTGGATGGGTACCTTCTGCTACCCACCCGGGTGCCAGCACTGTCAGCTGGTTCTCGCCAGAGCCTTTGGCCTAGGTGCCTCCATCTCGTTATCCATGGTCAAGCACCGTCAGTTGGTCCTCGGTAGTGCCATTGGCTCTTGTTCCTTCTGCTACCCATCCGGGTGCCAGCACTGTCAGCTGGTTCTCGTCAGAGCCTTTGGCCTAGGTGCCTCCATCTCGGTATCCGAAGTCCAGCACCGTCAGCTGGTCCTTGTTAGTGCTTTTTAGCACAGGTACCTTCTGCTTAGTAACCGTGGTCCATCACCGTCAGTTGGTCCTCGGTAGTGCCATTGGCTCTTGTTCCTTCTGCTACCCATCCGGGTTCCAGCACTGTCTGCTGGTTCTCGCCAGAGCCTTTGGCCTAGGTGCCTCCATCTTGGTATCCGAGGTCCAGCACTGTCAGCTGGTCCTTGATAGTGCTTTTTAGCACAGGTACCTTCTGCTTAGTAACCGTGGTCCAGCACTGTCAGTTGGTCCTCGGTAGTGCCATTGGCTCTTGTTCCTTCTGCTACCCATCCGGGTTCCAGCACTGTCTGCTGGTTCTCGCCAGAGCCTTTGGCCTAGGTGCCTCCATCTCGGTATCCGAGGTCCAGCAACGTCAGCTGGTCCTTGGTAGTGGTTTCTAGCACAGGTACCTCCTGCATAGTAACCGGGGTCCAGCACCGTCAGCTGTTCCTCAGTAGTGCCATTGGCTATTGTTCCTTCTGCTGCCACTACGGGTTCCAGTACTGTCAGCTGGTTCTCGCCAGTTTCTCAGCCTTCTTGTATCTTCTGCTACATTTCCAAGATCAAGCTTTTTGAAATTGTCTTTGGTAATCCTTATTGATCTCCATGATGACGACCCTGAAGACCACACCAAAGAAGCCCAGAAATATGACCCTAAATAATATGACCAAGAGGACAAAGAACATGAAGACAACCACCAAGATACAGAACAAAAGACAGAAGAACAAGAAGCAGAAGAAGCAAAAGCAGAAGAACAGAAAGCAGAATAACATTAAGCATAAGACTAAAAATCAGCATAGAAGAAATCAAAATTATAAGCAGAAGAAGACTAAGCAGTAAATGGGGGTGAGTCCGTTCCTCCTCGTGGTGCCCCTGGAAAATGCCTGCTGCTGCAGGCCAAACTGAACGCGTACAAATCTTGTTGTAAATCTTTTGTGACAGGCAGAATGTAAGGTGTAATCTTATAACTTTTATAGATAAGTACTACAGGAATGCCTGTCACCATAAGAAAATGAAGAAAAAGAAGAATAGGAAGATGAAGAAATAGCATATGAAAATTAATAATAGCATAATAAGAAGAATATGAAGAATGGAAAAAAAAAATTAATGGGAAGAAGGTGAAGAAGAAGAAGATGAATAAGGTGAAGAAAAAGTTGATAAAAAAAAGCTAGTGCTGCGGATCATGAAGGAAAGTGTGGGAGAAGTACAAAAGAAGGTGAAGAGCATGGAAGTTGTGAAACATACATATCTGACTAAATATAAAAAAGTTAACATAGTCAATATCTTTTTAACTCCGAACGTCTTGAAAAAAAAAATTGGAATTAATGCTATGCCATGTGATTTGAATAAGCCACTATGCCTTTAATGTCTCCTCCACCTCCCACAATACATTCTACATGATTCTTATTTGTTTTCAATTATGTAGAATTAGCCAACAAGGAAATAAAGGACTTTTCTAAATTCCGATACCGGAAGTCCCATTGACTTGAATGGGACTTCCGGTATCGGAATCGGCGATACCCGATATTTTTTTCGTATCGGGCGATACCATCCGATACGATATTTTTGGGTATCGAACGGTATCGCTCAACACTAGTCATAGCCTATGACTCATAGGCTCTATATAAGCCCTGCTGCTGCCATTTTCTGCACATTGCATCCAGAACACAGCTAGTGCTAGCATAAGGAGTGTGTGAGCAGCTGCTAGGGAGAGTTGTGCTTTTGCAAATCGTCCATAAATCATCTCAAAAACACAAAAGCTCTTGTGAGAGCTACCTAGAGAATTTTAGTAGTAGGTGATTGTAGTGCAGGGAGACAGGCATAAGCGTTACAGTACATATGAAGGAGGATGGACCGGGTTAGGGCTACTTCACGCGTCTCTGGGCTGGAACTTTCGGGTCTGTCACCATCGTTGCTGGAGGGAAACCTTTCTGACCTGGACAGACCTGAGCATCTGACTTTAAGGGGCACGTCAATGATAAAAGGAAGGGAGCATGCGCTTTTGGGGCTTTTGGCGGGAAGAGAGCTGACTCCTAGGGAGAAGGTTGACTCCGTCTCCAGATGGCCTGACACAGCTTTCAGCAGGTCGACCGCTTTCCTCCTCCACGCACGCTGATTGTGCGCTACCTGACCGCCTATTGCCTCAGACTGAGGACCATAGCTGGTGTCCCCGACTAGGTCCGACATGCTCACCACCGCTGAGCCTCTTCAACACCCTGTACATGAGGGTGCGCCGTGGCCTGCACCCCGGGATCTCGCACTACGCATTCAGTGCCAGGGTGCTTCACTCGTTCTCCTCCGTGTACCAGGACTTAGAGTCTTCACCAGGAAAAGCCAAGGAGCATATCTGAGCCTCTTTCTTGGGTACTGGGTGCAAAACATTGTCTATCCGGATGGTCATTTGGGAGCAGTCCACATGTGCGTCCACTTCATAGACGATGTCTTATATGGCAGGGTGACATGCATCTTTTGGATGGATTTTTAAAGAAATTGTATTCCAATAATATTCGCCCAACATATATGTCAAGCTCCATGGAGATAAACTTTCTAGATTTAAAAATTCTAAAAGAGGATGATGGTTAGAAAAAAACTGACATTTAAAGAAAAAAGACAGCTGTTAACACTTTCTTGAGTGCAAAATCGTCTCATTCTCCACAGGTACTCACATGTTCAATGGGTAAACTTTTTGACAACCAAGCAAATGAGCTAAAGAGATGCTTTAAAGCCAGGTATTATCATAATGATATCACCCAGCAAGGATATGATTGAACAAAATCCACCCCAAGGGAACATCTCCTCAGACCAACTCAACGTAATGCGGACCATGAGGTAAGATTAATTACACCTTACCATGCACATTGAAGATGATTGATATTTTTAAACTATATTGGCTGAATTTACTTTCAGATCCAGATTTAAATAATATTGTATCTCCAAACCCCTCCATCACTCCAAAGAGATCAAAAACTTTAAATGATTTGCTGGTCCATTGTTATTATGTCCCATCACCTTCACAAATATCTTTTTTTAAATCTTTTGGTCCAAAATGGGGGCATTATCCCTGTGGCTTTTGCGAGGTTTGTCCACAAGTAGACAGAGCCTCTGACTTTTGTGATTCCACAAACTCACACACTTTCAAAATTCTTAATTTTAACAATTGATGGTCTAGCAGCATTATTTAATGGGTGACTTGCCGATGTAAATTAATTTATATCGGTCTTACTACTCGTGAATTCCAGGGAAGAATTATGAAACACCTACAGGACATAAAAAATGGGTCAAAAGCTTATGAATTGGATAAAATGGGGAAACTAAATATCCCTAAACATT
The DNA here is from genome assembly GCF_039654945.1 of Dendrobates tinctorius. Classification (NCBI taxonomy): domain Eukaryota; kingdom Metazoa; phylum Chordata; class Amphibia; order Anura; family Dendrobatidae; genus Dendrobates; species Dendrobates tinctorius. The sequence continues at coordinate 22,239,886 of NW_027361728.1, read as the reverse complement.
TAAGGGAAAATCACAAATGTTATTGGCGCCTCCTATGCTTTAGACTTTAGAGACCTAGACAAGATCCATCTTGGAGCCAGAGGTGGTGACTATAAAAAACTACTAGAATTAAAAATATATTAAATGGATCACCACCCTGGATATGGTTAAGCCTAAGGGTCTTAATTGTCTGGTTAGTTTTTCTCCATTTCTTATGTAACTCTGGACCTGTTGTGGGTATCAGGGTCTTTGCCAAAAAAGTCCTTTTTATATACTTTTTTAGTTTTCTTTCTGGTTTAAAATTGTCCCTTAGGGGTCTTGTACTATACCATCTTATTTGTGAATCCAGGAATGGGTCACGAATGCACTGCAGCATTGTATTGAAAGTTTGCTTGATGACACGTCTTGATATAGTATAGGCGATATAATATCAAACTAAATGTGGGATTAGAGAGATGTCATTATGAATGATTATTTATGTATATTTTAACTTTATTATTCTTCAAATTTATTTTTTGTATTCTTTGTTTTATTTTTTCTACTTTTTTATTTTTATATATTTTATTTTTTATCCTTTGATTTATTTTTTTTTTTGCTTTTTCTTCTTTTTTATTTTTACTTTACTTTCATTAATATTTTGCCCTCTTTTATTTTGATTTATTAATTTATATATGACTGATCCCGATAGCTATTTACATGTTTATTAAGATTCCCTCGGCATGATATACAATATTGGAAAAAACCACAAGATGGCACCCAGCTTATGAAAAAGATACAGAAATCAATGTTCAAGTATAAGGGAAGAAAAAGAAATAAAAATGCAAAAGAATGAAATAAGAAGAAATTGTACTAAAGTTCTAATATATATATATTTCTCTTTGTAGCATGATTCTGCGCTCTGGTCGAATTTGTCTATACTCAATATGCTCCCACTTCTAAGATGGCGCTTCTTGGTCCTCTATAGGCGTGTGTGCCACATCATCGCCACATCCCTTCCCCCGACCGGCATCCAATCGAAGCCTCTGCTGCACAGACATGCGCTCTATGACTTTCGGGATGCCGGCAAACAACGTGGTGATGAGTTGTGTGCAAGCACCCATCAACATAGAGGGATAACAGGTGACACTTTTATTATTTGTGCCCAGATAGAACACTGCCCCAGTACCCCCTGATGAATCTGCACGTGAAGCGCTCGTTGGAGTATTGGGCAGTGTGTTTTGTACATTTTGGCACATGATTTGTATTGATCAATATTGATCTTTATTTTGTGGTCTTTGGATACTTTCTGCTTTTAGCTATTGCTTGTGACTAAGGATTATAATGATGTGATATGCTATACTTTAGTACTTAGGCCCTTTTACATGCCTTGTAATTTGAGTTTGTCATTGCCCCGTGTAAAGTATCATGTAATGTTTTTGGCTATTAGCAGTCTTTATCCATAGAAATACATCTAAAGTTGCTATTTAAAGTGGTATTTGTGATAACAATGTGTCTGTTATTTACCTATAACCACACTGCCCTTTAATTGTTTTTTAATGGATTTTTTACGGACTGTTTTTATTGGATTTTCCTGTCTGTCCCGTTGTTTGTAATAATAAAGATTGACTATTAATGAGAGATATTTTTGATATATATTCATTTTTTTTCTAAATGGAATGAATACCAGCTTACTGCTTTTTGCTTAACCTTTACTGGTTATTATTGGGGAGACACCCAAAAACTGACATGGGGTCCCTCTTATTCAATAACCAGAAAACGCTAAACAGACAGCTGTGGGCTTATATTGGTAGCCTTATACAGATAGCTTTTATAGATATTGGCCCCTACCCAGACCAAGAACATCAGCTCTGAGCAGCCCTAGAATTGTCTCTTCCCATTTGCCCTGGTGTGGTTGCATGTGGGGTAATATTTGTGAGGTTAATGTCAGCTTTGTAATGTCAGCTGACATCAAGCTCAGGGGTTAGAAATGGATTGGCGTCTATAAGACACGCCCCATTAACAACCCCATAGTCATTTTTAATAAAGACACAGCCAGAATAAAGTCCTTTATTTTAAATAAAACTCCCATCCTCTTTTACCCATTTAGTTACAAAAATTAAGAATAAAAAAATATATTCCTCACCTGTCCAACGATAATCCATATGTCTTACAATGCGCTCCAATTGTGCTTCATGTCATGGTTTGAACAGGGTTCTTGCCCTGCACTCACAGGGTTAAGTGTTCATGGCCTCTTTCTGGATCTGGGAGGGGTATTTATACTCACTCTTTACCAGGGTTCTCTGTCAGCTATACTGTTGTTGTGGTGTCTGACCCCTGGTGTGCGTGTATTCTGCGTTGCTTGTTTGCTTCCCGTGTATGACCCGGTCCGTTCCCTCACTCTGTACTCAGTTTCTCGTTTTGGCACTATTGTCTTTTCCGGTTCTGACCACCTGGCTTGGCTATCGTTACTCCGTTAGTTTGTCCCTATTGTACCGTCTATTGCTCGTTCTGGTTTTCTGATCTATTGCTACATCCTGACTATCCATTCTGTCTAACCCTTTGGTACTGTATTGCTATCTCATGCTTTGACCCGGCTTGATCTGGTTTCTGTCTGTCTATGCCCCTTGGTTACATTGTCCAGTAGTTACCTTTCTAGGAGTTTCCCTGCAGCTCCTGGCTCTGTGGCGCTGAGGCCACGCCCCCAGCAGTCACATGCTTCAGGTCCTGTGAGCTTGCAGCATGCATTGTCACCACTGAGACCCCGCTCCGCAGGTATCTTTGTGCACATTCTTTGTACTCAGGACATGCGCACTGGCTCAGTGAGCAAGTGCAGTGCGGTGTTCCTGACACTTCATCTGGGTTGCATGGCTCAAGGAATATGGTGTTTGATTATTTTTAATTTTACAGTAATAAGTGAAAGAGGGTGAGGAATGTTTCTTTCAAATTAAAGAGTCTGTGTTTTTATTTCAAATAAAGGACTTTTCTCTGTATCTGTGCTTTTATTACATTTGACTATGGGGTCAGTAATGGGGGCGACCTATAGACATCTCTCTATTACCCTGGGCTTCATGTCAGCTGATATTACAAAGCTGACATCAACCCCACAAATATTTCCCCACAATATATTTAAATTTTATTTATTTATTTATTGCACAGGTGCTGGTTGTTGAATACTCTTATCGTTCACCTGCTCTCAATACTACTAGCGACACCGGGCTGACAATGATGAGAGTAGTACTCTCATCAGTTGATGCCTGTGATGGGTGGTAACCTTTTAACCGACAGTCACAACTGCTGGTTCACACGCTGTCATCAGTATAACAGCGTGAGAACCGCAGCGCTCTGACCAGTGGTAACAAACTTACCGCCTATCAGAGCCAGTGTTTCTCGCGCTCTCACACAGAAGAGAGCAGGGGAAACGCCAGTGTTCTGCCTGCCAAACCAAAACAGTAATACCGACTTCAGGGAAAAGTCAGTATTTGCGGTCCGTGCACAGACTCTAGGTGTTCAGTGCGGACCCAGAGCTTTACTGTTCAGGTTCGCTCATCTCTACTGTTCTCCATTCTTGTCAAGAGATGCAAATCCTTCACCTGTGACCATCGTCTACGGATAAGGTATATAATCGCAAATCATCAAGAGGGAAAATAATTGTTCAGTTTCATAGCTGAAATATAAATTGGGGGTGTACTTATTAAATTAAAAGGCACTACAATGTTACTGTATATATCCCCTGATAGAAAATGGACCAATATGAAATTATGGAATTATAGCATCTATTGATTGCTGTAAGCATAATAACATAGTAACATAGTTATTAAGGTTGAAGAGAGACTTTAAGTCCATCTAGTTCAATCCATATCCTGTCCTAACCTGCCCTAACATGTTGATCCAGAGGAAGGCAAAAAAAAACCCATGTGGCAAACAGTAAGCTTCACATTGGGGAAAAAAATTCCTTCCAGACTCCACATACGGCAATCAGACTAGCTCCCTGGATCAACGCAATATTAAGGAAACTAGTGTATATACCCTCTAATATTATACTTTTCAAGAAAGGCATCCAGTCCCTTCTTAAATTTTAGTAGGGAATCACTCATTACAACATCATATGGCAGAGAGTTCCATAGTCTCACTGCTCTTACAGTAAAGAATCCGCGTCTGTGAGTATGCTTAAACCTTCTTTCCTCCAGACGTAGAGGATGCCCCCTTGTTCCAGTCACAGGTCTAAGAGTAAAAAGATCATTAGAAAGGTCTTTGTACTGTCCCCGCATATATTTATACATTGTAATAAGATCACCCCTAAGCCTTCGATTCTCCAAACTAAATAACCCCAAGTGTAATAACCTGTCTTGGTATTGCAGACCCCCTAGTTCCCTAATAACCTTGGTCGCTTTTCTCTGCACCCGCTCCAGTTCAGCTATGTCTTTCTTATACACCGGAGACCAGAACTGCACACAGTATTCTAAGTGTAGCCGCACTAGTGACTTATATAGAGGTAAAATTATGTTCTCCTCATAAGCATCTATGCCTCTTTTTATGCATCCCATTATTTTATTTGCCTTTGCAGAAGCTGCCTGACACTGGCCACTAAATGTGAGTTTGTCGTCCACCCATACACCCAGGTCCTTTTCAGTGCCAGTTTTGCCTAGTGTTTTACAATTAAGCACATCATTACTGTATACCGTATTTTTCGCTTTATAAGACGCTCTGGATTATAAGACGCGCCCCAAATTTTGAGGAGAAAAATAGGAAAAAAACTTTATTTTTAATAAAATGGTGGTGCATCTTATAATCCATGCGTCTTATTGCTTTCCAGGGGTGGTGATGGAGGAGGCCGGAGTGGAACATTGCTGCTGGGATGAGGGGGTGTTTTGATGTGCAGCGTGCCGCTGCCGGTGTCTGTTACTGCCGCCGCCCTCTGTCCCCTGATGCTTGCCACCACCGCCACGCTCTGTCCCCCGGTGCCTGCTTGCCACCACCGCCGCACTCTGTCCCCCAGTGCTTGCCACCACCGCCACGCTGTCCCCCGGTGCCTGCTTGCCACCACCGCCGCGCTCTCCCCCGGTTCTTACCGCCACCACCGCGCTCTGTCCCCCCGGTGTTTGCCGCCATCGCCGCGCTCTGTCCCGTTCTGAGGGTACTTGCCGCGGCACTTTGTGCCCTGATGCTGCCGCTGCGCTGTCCGCCACCGCCGCGCTCCTGTCCCCCGGTGGTTTCTTCCACCCCACCGCCGCCGCCGCGCTCTGTCCCATTCAGCGTGGGGGGTCTCTGTCGCTCCATGCCTGCTTTCTTCCTGGAAAATGGCCGCCGCGCATGCGCAGACGGACATCTCGGCACTGAAACCATCCTTTGTTTCCTATCCCTGAGCCAGCTCTTAACCCACCTACACATATTTTCCCCTATCCCCATGGTTCTCATTTTATGTATCAACCTTTTTTGTGGCACCATATCAAAAGCTTTTGAAAAGTCCATGTACACCACATCCACTGCATTCCCTTGGTCCAGTCCGGAACTTACCTCTTCATAAAAGCTTATCAGATTAGTCTGACAGGAACGGTCCCTTGTAAACCCATGTTAATATTGGGTCATGAGGTTATCCCTATCCAGATACTCCAGTATAGTATCTCTTAGAAAACCCTCCAGGATTTTACCCACAGTTGAGGTTAAACTTACTGGCCTATAATTTCCAAGTTCAGTTTTTGTCCCCTTTTTGAATATTGGCACCACATTTGCTATACGCCAGTCTTGTGGTACAGACCCTGTTATTATGGAATCCTTAAAGACTAAAAATAATGGTCTATCTATGACTGTGCTTAATTCCTGCAGTACTCGGGGGTGTATCCCATCTGGGCCCGGGGATTTGTCAATTTTAGTGATTTTTAGATGCCGCCGTACTTCCTGCTGGGTTAAGCAGGTGACATTTAATGGAGAATTTTTATCCCTGATCATGTTATCCATCATGGGATTTTCTTGTGTAAATACTGTTGAAAAAAAGTCATTTAGCATACTGGCTTTTTCCTCGTCCTCATCCACCATTTCACCCAGACTATTTTTAAGGGGACCAACACTATCATTTTTTAGTTTCTTACTATTTATGTAGTTAAAGAATATTTTGGGATTATTTTTACTTTCTCTGGCAATAAGTCTCTCTGTCTCAATCTTTGCTGTCTTGATTTGCTTTTTACAGAATTTATTTAATCTTCTGTATTTAGTTAATGCCTCATCACTACCTACTTGCTTTAATTCTCTAAATGCTTTATTTTTATCTCTTATTGCACCCCTTACAGCTCTATTTAGCCATAGTGGTTTCCTCCTATTTCTCGCATGTTTATTCCCATATGGTATATATTGTGCACAGGTCCTATTCAGGATGCTAATAAATGTCTCCCATTTTCTTTGTGTATTTTTATGTCTCAGGATATCGTCCCAGTTAATTGCACCAAGATCATCTCTCATCCGTTGGTAATTTGCCTTCCTGAAGTTTAGTGTCCTTGTAACCCCTCTACTACACATCTTATTAAAGGATACATGAAAACTTATTAATTTGTGATCACTATTACCCAAGTGACCCCCAACCCTTATATTTGATATGCGGTCTGGCCTGTTGGTTAATATTAGGTCTAGCAGTCCTCTCCCTCTTGTTGGGTCCTGAACCAGTTGTGAAATGTTGTGAGTAATGTCCTCCTGTGTCCTGATTGCAAAGTACAATTTGAACTATTTGTATGTTTTTTATCCTGATTGCTTAGGTTTCATACTGATAAGTTAATTAGTTTCCTATGAAATGGGCTTTGTAGTGGATTAAAGGGACTCTATAGAGAGACCTAACTCTTCATATTACAATGGACCAGAGTGGGTTAGTCTATGAACTGTAAATTATGATACAGGATGAGTAAGAACATTATGTGGACATAAAATGATCTCCAGAATAACTCTGAAGTTAATGCTACTGTTAAGAGTTTTCCCAACGACTGTGCTTGATGGCTCAGCATAACCAGAAAAGTTCCTATTTACTACTTGAAGACATTAGCTTTATTTCAATTCCTGTTAATGTGATAGAATCCAAACAACCTGCTGATTTTGGCCTACTTTCATTTGCTTCAGTTACTACAATTGTTATAAAAGTTACTTGAATGATTTTGCTGAGGTTCAGCTTTTAACTATTGTCAGTGTGATGCAAATCAGGATTCTTACATTTACATAATAGCTAATGTTTCTTTTGGCAAGGTTCCCGATTAGGTCATGGAAAGTAACATTATGCAACATATTCAGCACAAAAGGAAGAAAATATTTCTCTAAGCAAAAGCTGTAATCTTTTTTTCAAACCTAAAGCTATACTTATTTGAAATAGCTGACATAATATTACTTTCTAGAATATTTTCTATGCGGTTCAATTGTCGGTGGTGGTTCCTGCTGTCAGGTTTTTTGCAATATAAAATAATATCAATATCTCTATGTTTAAAAAAATAAATAACACTCAGTTTAAAATTATTTGTAAACACAAAAAAGAAAGATTATAGCTTATTATCATATATATTTATTCTTCCCTGCATTTTATTCTTCGGTATAATCTTCTATGCCCATCTTGAAAAGTATAAAAATCATAAGTGCACTTTCTCAAAAGAGTTTTGCAAAATTTCTGGTATATTTATTGGCTCCCCACTGATTACTATAGCTGAGGTACTAGAGTGAATTCCATTTCCAGTTCATTGGCTACTTCCAAGCTGCTGCATTTAGTTAAGCCAGATATTGGAAGGTGAATAATAGCACCATAGACTATTCATTTAAAGGGAATCTGTCAGTAAGGTCAACCCTCCTAGACCGTCTATATGGGCATGTAGGTCATAGTAAGCTGAATACAGTGATACTTAGATATATGTGATCCGATGTCTTAAGGGCCTGTCACACTAAGCGATATCGCTATGTCTGATACTTACCTCCGACCGCTCCCCCGTTGGTTATCGCTGATCGCGCAAGAACGTCCTGAGCCGTCTCTCGTCGTCAGCTTCCTGCTGGGGCTTCCTGCTGTGATGATGAGCGACGCGTGGACGCGGGCGGGAGGACGTCAGGATCGCCTCGTCTGACAGGTTAGTAGTGACCCCCGACCCCTGCGATGTCGCTGGTGAGATCTGCCTGTATGGCAGCTCACTAGCGACCACTTAGCGATGTGCCAGCGATCCTGACCGCGTCATATCGCTGGTCGGGATCGCTGCTACATCGTTAAGTGTGACAGTACCTTTATTCCAGAGAAATCCATGTTTATCTTATATGTAAATGAGCTGTTCAGGACTATGGGACAGACACTGATCTGCATGTAAATCTGCCTATAGAGATTATTATAGAACTTATCATTATTCTAGAGGGAAAAGGGGCGTTACCAGTGTGAGACATGGAACTAACACAGAACAGTAGAACTGAATTTTATCTCCTTAAAAAAACATTTACTGCAGCTCTCACATCTCTGAGCGCCGATCTGGGTCATCCTCGTTGATAAGCTGCAGCAGCTGGATTTTGTAAGGGTGCCATTTGTGAGTAGCTAATATCCGCTGAAGGGATGTTTGACTGATGCCAGATCGGCACACTGAATTTGCAGAATGGGCAAAACAAAAATTGGAACAGGACCCTCAGTTTACACAGAACATTATGTTCAGTGATGAGGCAAACTTTTTTGGGTGGGACATTTATATGGATGCACCTAAATAAAATGGAAATGGTGACAGTATTCTTGCGTAGGGTGTCTTGCATTGAAATCTGCTGCAATGACCCGGGTACTGCGTTCACCAGACATCAACACAATTTCTATCCGCTCCTCACGTGTTAACCTCTGTGACATGTCAATGGCTGTAAACAAAAAAACTTGTAAATAACTCATAAAAGAATAAAGTTATGTTAAAACCAAGCACACCATTGTTTTGTTGTGAAATTCTCAATAAGTTTGATGTGTCACATGACCCTCTTCCATTTGGAAAAAATAAAGTTAGATCCAAAATGGCCAACTTCAAAATGGCCACCATGGTCACCACGCATCTTGAAAAGTTTTCCCCCCTCCGATATACTAATGTGCCACAAACAGGAAGATGATATCACCAATCATTCCCATTTTATTTAGGTGTATCCATATACATGGCCCACCCTGTATATATAGTTGTCATGCCCGTCATGTCTGTTATGCTGCATGACCCCTGGAGTAGTATGCATGCGCACCTCACTGTCATGCCTGTCATGTCTGTTATGCTGCATGACCCCTGGAGCAGTGTGCACGCGCACCTCACTGTTATGCCTGTCGTGTTTTTTATGCTGCATGACCCTTGGTGCAGTGTGCACGCGCACCTCACTGTTTTGCCTGTCGGGTCTGTTATGCTTCATGACCCCTGGAGCAGTGTGCACGCGCACCTCATCTCATGGCTGCCTGCCATTGCTGGTGCGCACTCGTGCTCTACCTCATGGCTATACGCCATTGCTTGTGCGCACATGTGCTTCATCTCATGGCTGTGCACTATCGCTAGTGTGCACCCGTACCTCACCATGGCTGCATGCCGTTGCTATGCGCATGTGTGCTTTACCTCATGGCTGCCCTGCCTGCTGTGGTCCTCTCTATGGTCCAGGAGGACCTGATCCAGCAATCCTCTCTATGGTCCTGGAGGACCCGACCATGTGATCCTCTCTATGGTCCAGGAGGACCTGATCCATCAATCCTCTCTATGGTCCTGGAGGACCCGACCATGTGATCCTCTCTATGGTTCAGGAGGACCTGATCCAGCAATCCTCTCTGTGGTCCTGGAGGACCCGACCATGTGATCCTCTCTATGGTCCAGGAGGACCTGACCCAGCGATCCTCTCTATGGTTCAGGAGGATCTGACCCGGAAGTTCCCCTCATGGTCGTGACCAGGAAGTCCAGGTGCTAATGCCCTATATCAGACCGGCCCTTCCTATGGTCGGGGCCTGAGTATCGTGTTGCTTCCCTGCTAGGCTGTTTGGTCCCTGTATTCTGTGCTCCTGCACTCTGCCCTGTTGTGCTTCTTCGCACACGCTCTGTGCTTGTATTTCGTCTGGTGTCCTGTGTTTGTCCTTCGTCCTGTGCTTCGTCTGGTGTCTTGTAACTTGTCTTGTGTCCTGTATCTTGCCTTGTGTCCTGTGCCTTGCCTTGTGTGCCTTCTCTGTACCCTGTCTTATTGTGCTCCTTTAGCACAAGCTCTGCTTCTCTCCTACACTCTGTCCTATCATGCTCTCTTGCACAAGCCTGTTTCCGTACTCTGCCTCGCCGTGCGATCTGTACACACTTTGGCTTTAAGCCTTATCTTTGTATTCTGCCTTCCCGTGCTCCTTTAGCACAAGCCCTGTCTTGTACTCTGTGCTTTGCCATATACCCGGCTCTGTGCTCTGGCATAAGCTCCGCTTTTCCCTTGTACCCAGCTCTGTGCCTCAGCATACGTTCCGCTACCTTTCTGTACTTCGCTCTATGTCTCTGACCCGGCTCTGGGCTCTAGCATATGCTCCGCTTCTCTTTCTTGTAACTGGCTCTGTGCTTCAGCCTACGCTCCGCTCCTTGTTCTGTGCTTTACTTTGCCTTGTTTCTCTGCGTGCCCTTTGCACGTGCCTGGCCTTGCCTCGTCCGCCTGTTTGTGCCACAGCCGTGCCCACCTTAGTCGTGCCAGCCTTAGTGACTTAGCTGTGTCCACCTGTTGTGCCTCAGCCATGCTCACCTCAGTCTTGCCCGTCTGTCTGAGCTTCAAACTGACCAGCTAGCCAGTGCCCCAGCTGTGCTCTGTGCTTCTTTACACTCATGCTGTCTCTGCACTGTGCTTTGTGTCCCCTCTTGGCACACGCAGGCCCTAGCCTGCTACTTGGCATACCTCCCTGTGCATCTCTAAAGCACGCGCAGGTCCTGCCATGAACCCTGATATGCCTCCAAGCATGCACAGGCCCTAGCCTGAACCCTAGCGTGCCTCCTGGCACGCGCAGGCCCTAGTCTGCTCCTTGGCATACCTCCCTGTGCTTCTCTAAAGCACGCGCAGGTCCCGCCATGATCCCTGGTGTGCCCTCAAGCATGCACAGGCCCTAGCCTGAACCCTGGCGTGCCACCTAGCATGCGCAGGCCCTTGCCCTAGCCTGGACCCTGGTGTGCGCCCTAGCATGCACCCTGCCTTGAACCCTGGTGTGTCTCCTAGCACGCACTGTGCCTTGAACCCTGCCTTGGACCTTGACGTGTCTCCTAACACACACCATGTCTTGAATTCTGGTGTGCCTCCTTGTCTGAACCCTGGCTTGCCTGCCGGATGCCCGGAGCCTGCCGATCGCTGCCAGAGGTCCGGAGCCTGATGACTGTGGCCTGATGTCCGGAGCTGATGTCCTCAGCCTGATGTCCGGAGCCTGTCGATCGTTGCCAGATGTCCGGAGTCCGATGCCATCTAGCCCTTGCCGGAACCCTGGCGTGCCACATAGCACGTATCATGCCTTTGACCTTGGCATGCCCTTGCACGCACCTTGTTATCTTGTCCTGAACCTGATTAAACCCTGAGACCACGCTTTCTTGAAGAAACCCTGTGACCACGCTTTGTCTTGTCTTGTACCCTGCACGTTTCCCTGTTGCCAGACACTCGCACTTGTGTCTTCCTTGAGCTGGCTGTCTGGTTCTAGCAGTTGTGATGACTCACCCCCTCGGTCTTGCCCCTGACACTCCCTGTATAGGGGGTGGTTCCTCACAAGGTCAGCTCGCCCTAGGTGGGTGGGTGCCACAACCCAGAGGCTCCACTCTAGAAATCGACTCAGCAGAAGCTGACTCCGTCACAAAAGTGTTATGCAGCCCCATAGAGTATAATACCATCCCATATAGTATAATGCAGACCCAATGAGTACATATCGTATAATTCAGCCCCATAGAATATATATAGTATAATGCAGCCCCATATAGTGCAATGCAGTCCCATAAAGTACATATAATATAATACAGCTCCATATTCCTCCAGTATAATGTCCACCACATACTCACTGATTTAAAAAAATATAAATGCATACTCTACTCTCCTCACTCCTCCGCTGCTCCAATTTCTGCAGCTTGTCTCCCCAGCATCTCCACTGCCCGTCACAGTGTGGCTCTCGAAGCAACACCATTGCTCCCACTGAGTCAAACACAAAGGGAGAATGTTGGGAGAGGGAGCTGCACCTGATGCACTCTCCTAAATCATTGCTTCAACTGTATCTGAATCTACGATGCTGATACAGTTGAATGTGTGATCCTGGGGCAGAGTCAATACTGGTGTTGGACGCCCTGATTCTCGGGCCCCATAACAGCCGCATGGTGTTACTATTAGCGGCATGCCTTTAGTTAGGGGTCCCTTGGGGAGTGGAGGCTCTAGACAAATGTCTAGTTTGTCTGCCTCTAATGCCGGCCCTGAGGATGAGGAAATACCTGACATTGTAATCCTATCTGTTCATCATGGGTATTGTACATATTTTGTGTCATGACTCTGGACAGGATGATTCCACCTCCATCCTGGTCAGGTCAGGATTAATTTTAGTTCGCCTCTCTTTGGTTCTGGTTCAGCCTGAACCATCTGAACCCTTTGAGGTGGAGGTTGATGCCTCAGAGGTGGGGGTGGAGGTGGTGTTGTCCCAGGGGCCCACCAATTTGACCAATCTGAGACCATGCGCCTTCTTCTCCAAGAAGTTCTCCCCGGCGGAAAGAAATTATGACATTGGTAATCGGGAACTTCTTGCGGTTAAGTTGGCCTTTAAAGAATGGAGGCATTTTTTGGAGGGGGCGGTTCATCCCATCACTGTAGCTACTGATCACAAGAACCTGGTGTATATTGAGTCTGCTAAAAGGTTGATCCCTAGGCAAGCTAGATGTTCACTTTGTTTCCCCCGGTTCTACTTCTCGATCACTTTTTGTCCGAGTTCCAAGAATGTGAAGGCCGATGCCTTGTCTCAAAGTCTGGATCCAGTTTCTCCCCCGGAGCCTCCATCATCCATTCTTCAACCTGGGGTGGTGGTGGCTGATGTGTCTGCAGGTTTGGAATGAGAGATTCTGGAAGACGAGTCTCAGGCTCCCCCATCGAAGCTGGTGGAAAAATTGTTTGTTCTGGTTAAACTTCGACTCAGAGTCCTCCAGGAGTTCCATGATTCGGCGCAGAGTGGACATCATGGGATTTTGGCTGCTTGTGGGGCCATTGCAAGGGTTTTTTGGTGGGCCTCGCTTACGTCTGATGTGAGGAAGTTTGTGTCTGCCTGTGAAGTTTGTGCCTGTACTAAGAGCTCTCATAACTGGCCGGCCGTGGAATTGGTGTCTTTGCCAGTTCCTGATAGACCATGAACACATTTGTCCATGGATCTTATCACCAGTCTGTCTCCTTCCAAGGTTAATACTGTCATGTGGGTGGTGGTGGACAGGTTTACGAAGCTAGCACACTTTGTACCCTTAGTGGCACTACCCTCTGCCGACACCTTGTCTAGTTTGTTCGTTCAACATGTGGTTCATTTGCAAGGCATACCCTTGAATCTAGTGTCTGACCGTGGTGTGCAGTTTGTGTCCAGTTTTGGAGGGCATTTGGTAAAAGGTTGGGTATTGAGTTGTTCTTTTTGTCTGCATACCATCCGGAGACCAATGGTCCGTTCGGTTTGACCAATCAGTCATTAGGAGAAATTTTGCGCTATCTTGCCACTTCTAGTCAAGAGGACTGATCCGATGCCTTGCCTTTAGCAGAGTTTGCGTTCAATAACCATGTAAACCACTCTACAGGTACCTCCCCTTTCTTCTGTAATTATGAGTTTTATCTACACACACTTTGGGGAGTTTTCTCGTCTGGACTCCGGTTGCCCGGGGGCTGATGTTGCTGTACAGCAGTTGGGGAATTTATGGTTGGAGGTCCAAAAGAATATAGAGGAGGCTCAGAGGAAGTTTAAGGTTTTTGTGGACAGGAGATGGATGGTGGGACCCACCCTTCAGGTTGGGGATAAAGTGTGGCTGTCTACCAGGGACATTAAGCTTAAGGTTCCTTTGGCGAAATTGGGACCTAAGTTTATTGGCCCTTATGAGATCATAGAGGTGTTTAACTCAGTGGTGTTTCGTTTGCGAAAGTGTTTTTTAATATCCCCAATGTATTCCATAGGGCCCTGCTGAAACCATTGGGGGCTGTGGTTGAAGCATCATTGGGTCCCTCGCTGCCTGTATTGGTGGATAGTCAAGAGGTATGAGGTGGAGCGCATCGTGGATTCCCGGTTGGTCCGCTGTTCCCTCCAGTATTTTGTGCATTGGAAGGGGTATGGTCCTAAGGACCGATACTGGGTTCCTGCCCGATCGGTTCATGCCGATCGTCTGGTGCGCTCCTTTCATGCCCGGTTTTCTGGGAAACCTGGGGGTCTGGTGGCCCCCTGTTGAGAGGGGGATACTGTTGTGAATTTGCTTTCTGGCCTTCCTCTGATTATTACTGAAAGTAGTGGAGCTGGTCAAATTGACAGAGGGGTTGTGAGTTCTTTCTGGGCTCCCTCTGGTGGTTACTGGAGGTAATGGAGCTGATCTGATTAACAGAGGTTTGCCACCTGATAATGAGGACGACGATTGGAGATCTGGGGTTTCAGATTGGGATTTAAGACAGCCGACTCCCTCTATCCCTGCTGGTGATTTTCTTCCTGCCTCTTGAGGTCTTTGTTTCCAGCTCAGTCCCTGCATGTTCAGCTAAGTGTTCATTTGCTATTCTGTTTACATTTGATCTGGTTTTGTCTATCTCAGTTTTCTGTGGGTCAGCCAGCTCCGGCTGAGGCTGTGCTGGATCACTGTCCATATGTTGCTGCTTTTGCCAGTTTGTTTTTGTCCCTTATTAGATTGGCCTCTTTTTACTCTGCTTTCAGAATATAGCAGAGTGCTGATATAGTGGGCGAAGTCGTGCGACTTCAGTATTTTTTGCATCAGACGTGTTGGACTTTTGCAGGGTTTTTTGCATGATTGCAGACAGTGCCTTTCCTTTCCTGTCCTGTCTAGTCAGTGTGGGTCCCATCATTTACGCAGTTCCTGCCTGCGTTTGTGTTTTCATCTTGTCTCACCGACAATATATGTTTGGGGGCTATCTATTCCTTTGGCGTCTGCTCTGGGGCAGTTTAGATTTCCCCTTTCTTGCTTTAGGCTTAGTTAGCTCTCCGGCTGTGCCGAGGCGTCTAGGATCATTGTAGGCACGCTCCACGGCTACTGCTAGTTGTGTGGATAGGATCAGGGGTCTGCAATCCGCTTAGTTACCAATCTGTCTGATTTTCTGTGGCTTAGCTTGGGCTTACTCTCCTCCTCGGTGACCCAATCATAACAGAATCACCAGCCTAACTGCAGACTCTAGGGTACTCAAAAGAAGGAAAGAACTGTAAAAAAAAAAAAAGTGTCAGATTTTTTTATATATTTTTTCCTCTTTTTCTCTGGGGACGTAGGGGGATTTTTTCTTTAATGGAGACTAAGCAATTGTCCGATCATGTTGAGCAGCTCGCTGCTGAAGTGCAGGGAATTTCTGCCTATTTCGCTCAATCATTTGCTGTTGAACCAAAAATTCCCACTCCTGATGTGTTTTCTGGGGATCGGTCTAAATTTTTGAATTTTAAGAATAATTGTAAATTATTTCTTGCCCTGAAGCCTAACTCATCGGGGAGCTCTGTGCAGCAGGTTAAAATTGTCATTTCCCTGCTGCTCGGTGATCCCCAGGATTGGGCCTTTTCTTTGACACCCGGAGATCCTATTCTGGCAAATGTGGACGCATTTTTTTCAAGCCTTGGGGTTGTTGTATGATGAACCTATTGCTATTGATCAAGCTGAGAAAACCTTATTGGCATTGAACCAGGGTCAGGATTCTGCAGAGTTATTTTGTCAAAAATTCTGAAAGTGGGCTGTCCTTACTAAATGGAATGATGATGCCCTAGCAGCTCTCTTTTGGAAGTGTTTGGCAGAAACCGTAAAAGATGTTATGGTGGGATTTCCTGTTCCCTCTGGTCTTGACGATTCTATGCCATTGGCCATTCAAGTAGATCAGCATTTACGTGAACGTAAAACTACACGAAAGGCATTGCCGCCTTTTGAACGAACGTCTGAACCCATGCAATGTGATAGGGTTTTGTCTAGGGCGCAACGTCAGGAGTTTAGAAGGCGTAATAAGCTGTGTTTTTTCTGTGGGGACGCCTCTCATACTATTTCTGTCTGCCCTAAATGAGAAAAACGTTTTGCTCACACATTTGCTGGCAATTACCCTGATCTGCTCCTTGTCTACATTTTCCACTAAGGCTTTTGTAGATTCAGGAGCAGCTTTGAATCTGATCGATTTAGACTTTGCTAAACGTTGTGGTTTTCCCATGATACCCCTGTGGACTCCTATCACTTTGAGGGATATTGATGCTACTCCTTTGGTGGAGAATAAACCCCAGTTTTGAACCCAGGTGATAATGAGGGTCACCCCGGACCACCAAGAAAATTGTAAATTTTTGGTGTTGCACAATTTGCATGATACTATTGTTCTGGGTTTTCCCTGGTTGCAGACTCATAATCCTGTTTTTGATTGGAAATCTGTGTCTGTGGTGAGTTGGGGTTGTCAGTGTGTTCCTAGTGACACTCCTGTTTTCTCCACCTCTCCCCAGTCTCATGATATTCCTGACTATTTGGCTGATTTTTCTGATGTATTTAGTGAGAGTAGGTCTGCGTCTTTGCCTCCTCATAGGAGTTATGACTGTGCAATTGAGTTAATGCCCGGATGTAAATTTCCCAAGGGTCGGCTTTTCAACTTATCGGTACCCGAACATGATGCTATGCGATCTTATATCAAGGAGTCGTTGGAGAAGGGTCATATTACACCATCCTCTTCACCCTTAGGTGCTGGGGGTTTTTTTGTGGCCAAGAAAGATGGTACATTAAGGCCATGTGTTGACTATCGTTCCCTTAACAAAATCACTGTTAAATATCAGTACCCGTTACCCCTGATTTCTGATTTATTTTCCAGAGTTAAAAGTGCCTGTTGGTTTACCAAGCTTGACCTGCGGGGGGGTGTATAATCTTATTCGCATCAAGCACGGGGATGAATGGAAGATGGTGTTTAATACTACGGAGGGACATTTTGAGTACCTGGTGATGCCTTTTGGGCTCATTAATGCCCCTTCTGTCTTCCAATCTTTTTTGAACGATATTTTCCGGAACTTTGTGGATAAGTTTTTGATCATTTATTGTTAAGGGGAGAATATGACATATGAATATATACAAGAATCAAAATTATATTACTATATGCACGCTTTGCAGAATATCAGAATCATGTAGCTTTAAGGTATTTCTGTTTCTCTAAGACTTATTTCTGTACTGTATAATTCAGCTAGTTTCACTAAAGCCAGGTTAGACTTATGAACAATAATCCATTGTAGAATAATTATATAGTAGACAGGACATGAGAGTTCAATAGATAGGACATTGCCTGAACAGGACATTATCTAGTAAATGGTACATTCATTGTATGAATAAGACATTGTATAGTAGATGGGACATGTGAGCTCAAATAGTAAAATGTTCTTTGTTATAACCAATAATTTGGAAAAACCCATGATGTAAAACAACTCGATTTCTTGCTATAAAACTGTACACATCTGATTAAAGGCAGATGAGACTCATTTAAGACACAATATACATTGTCTTGTGTGTTCTTTTCTCCGTGCACGTATCATCTCTACCAGAGATCCAATTCGGCCACAGACAATTAAGACGGGTCGCACCCTAGTGTGACAGAAATTGACAGGAAATCCACATTATCTGGATGATATTTTGAGCTTTTCCAGTGATTGGGATTCTCATGTGGAACATGTCCGGACTGTGTTCCGGATTTTGAGAGAAAATTCTCTGTATGTTAAGGGATCGAAGTGCCTCTTTGGTGTACAGAGGATTTCATTTTTGGGATTCATTTTGTCCCCGTCTGCTATTGAAATGGACCCGGCCAAGACACTGGCCATATATGATTGGGTTCAGCCCACTTCTTTGAAGGCTCTCCAGAAGTTTTTGGGTTTTGCTAATTTCTACCGTAAATTCATAAGTAATTTTTCTGGTATTGTCAAACCACTGACTGATCTGACCAAAAAGGGCGCTGTGTGGTGAATTGGTCTCGGCATTTCAGGAGCTTTAGCAGAGATTCACTTCTGCTCTGGTTCTACGGCAACCTGATGTCTCACTCCCATTTCAGGTGGAGGTAGATGCTTCTGAGATTGGTGCAGGAGCTGTTTTGTCCCAAAAAGATCCGGTGACTTCTAAGATGAATCCCTGTGCCTTCTTTTCTCAAATTCTCCCCATCTGAACGTAACTATGACGTGGGGAATTGGGAATTGGTGGCCATGAAATGGGCATTTCAAGAGTGGAGACATTGGTTGGAGGGAGCTAGACATCAAGTTGTGGTCCTCACCGACCACAAGAATTTGAGTTGAGTTATCTTGAATCAGCCAAACACTTGAATCCTAGACAGGCTAGGTGGGCCTTGTTTTAAACGTGTTTTAATTTTGAGGTCTCGTTTCTTCCAGGCACTAAGAATGTTAAGGCGGATGCCCTTTCTAGGAGTTTCTTTGCGGATTCTCTTATTGTGACCGAGCCTACTACGATTCTAAATGAGGGTGTAGTTCTTACCGCCATCTCACCTGATTTGAGACGTGCCCTGAAGGAATTTCAGGAGGACAAACCTGAACGTTGCCCTATGGGAAAATTGCATGTCCCTGACCAGTGGATGAAGAGAGTAATGTCTGAAATTCATTGCTCCGCGTTGGCTGGTCATCCAGGTATTTTTGGTACCAGAGATTTGGTGAGTCGGTCTTTTTGGTGACCTGCCTTATCTCTGTCAGGATCCTGACAGCGCCGGCATGCAGCCACCGCTGAGCAGGGACTCACCAGTGCTGTATGGGTCCCGGGGACAGTAACAGCTAGAATGTACAGACGCACAGGACCTGCACGCTGAAGTATTAGCAAGCAGGCACGGGACCTACGGTCATGTTACCACAAGGGGGTGGGGCTTAGCATCCTGCTTGCTAAGATGGAAGAACACTCAGAGTCATGCAAACCAGAGATCATACACAATACGGGCGAGCGAGGTACAAGCAGATGGGAGGTCAGACGAAGCCAAAGGTCATACACAAGAGGGCGGTGCGGTACCAAAGGGACGAGCAGAGAGCAGTCGAGTCACAAGCAGAGGGTCATACACGAGAGGTAGCGCAGTACAAGAGGGTCAGGCAGAACTCGTAACAGGGACAGAATTGGATCACACCCAAACAAGCAAGCAAGTTATCAGGCACAAGGCACACGTATACAAGAGGTCACTTAACTCAGCCGAGGGCAGGAGTATAACTGACACCGGGCCTAGGTCCAGTGAGCATTAAATAGCCGCCCTCTGCCAGAGAGAGGCAGAAACAATTAACCCCCTGTCTGACCAGGATGGGCCAAAGCGAAACCCCGTCCTGTATCATGACAATCTCGTGATGTCAGGAATTTTGTGCAGTCCTTTGGGATTTATTCTTGGTCCAAACCCTGTTCTCGTTCTAGTGGGTTGTTGATGCCCCTGCCGGTGCCCAGGAGGCCATGGACTCATATCTCAATGGATTTCATTTCCGATCTTCCTGTATCTGAGAGTGACTGTTATCTGGGTGATTTGTGACAGATTTTCTAAGATGATCCATCTTGCAACCATTCCCAAAATTGCCATCTTCTTCTGAGTTGGTGACCTTGTTTTTACAACAGGTGGTTCGGTTGCACGGGATTCCTGAGAACATTGTGTCGGACAGAGGAGTCCAGTTTGTTTCCAGATTTTGGAAATCTTTTTGTTCCAAACTGGGAATTCAGTTATCTTTCTCCTCTGCAATTCATCCTCAGACCAATGGGCAGACTGAGAGAACAAACAAGACTTTGGAGTCCTATTTGAGATGTTTCATATCTGCTGATCAGGATGACTGGTTCTCATTTTTGCCCTTGGCCGAAGTCGCGCTAAACAATAGAGCTAGTTCTGCCATTTTGATGTCGCCCTTTTTCTGTAACTTTGGGTTTCATCCTCTATTTTCTTCAGGGAAGGTGGAATCTTCGACCTGTCCAAGTGTGGAAACTGTGGTAGAGAAAATGCAGCAGATTTGGGACCAAGTGGTGGATAAGTTGTCCCTCTCTCAGGAAAAAGCCCAGTGGTTTTCCAACCGGCATAGGATCATTGGTCCCCGGTTTAAAGTGGGTGATATGGTTTGGTTGTCGTCAAAGAATATTCCTATGAAGGTTGCGTCTCCAAAATTCAAGCCAAGATTCATTGGACCTTATAAGATTTTGGAGATCCTTAATCCTGTCTCTTTTCGATTGGCTCTTCCAGTTACGTTTAAGATCCATAACATGTTTCATAAATCTTTGTTGAAGAGATTTGTGGAGCCAGTAGTTCCATATGGCGGCGCCTCCTGACCCTGTATTGGTTAAAGGCAAAGTGGAATATGAGGTAGAGAAAATATTGGATTCTCGTTTGGCTAGACGGAGACTCCAGTACTTTGTCAAATGGAAGGGTTATGACCAGGAGGATAATTCTTGGGTCTCTGCTTCTGACATTCATGCCGAAAGATTGGTTCGTGCTTTTCACCGGGCCCATCCTGATCGGCCTGGTGGCGTAGATGAGGGTTCGGTGACCCCTCCTCAAGTGGGGGATACTGTTGTGAATTCGCTTTCTGGCCTCCCTCTGGTTATTACTGAAGGTAGTTGAGCTGGTCAAATTGACAGAGGAGTTGCGAGTTCTCTTTCTGGACTCCCTCTGGTGGTTACTGGAGGTAATGGAGCTGATCTGATTAACAGAGGCTTGCCACCTGATAATGAGGATGACGATTGGAGATCTGGGGTTTCAGGTTGGGATTTAAGAATTTAATCTGGGGCTGTAGTGAGTCTTTTGAACCTACAGGTGCCTGTCAGAAACACCGCACTGAACTTGCTCACTGAGCCAGTGTGCGTGTCCTGAGTAAAGCGAACTGTGCTTAAAGATACCTGTGGAGCTGGCAGCAGCCAAGTAGATGCGTACTTCAGAGCCGCAGGACCTGAAGCACGTGACTGCTAGGGGCGTGGCCTAAACTCCAGAGAGCTAGGAGCTGCAAGAGAACTCCTAGCAGGGTAACTGCGAGACAAAGTTACCAAAGGGCATAGACAGGGAGGATAATCAGGACATAGCCAATTAGTCATACACAGAGATAGCTGCAAGGTACAAGAGGGGTGAGCAGAGAGTAGTCAGATCACAGGCAATGAGTCATACACAGAGAGGACAGCACAGTACAGAATCAACAGGCAAACTCACAACGGGAAACAGAACCGGGTCAGAACCATATAAACAAGCTATAACAACGAACAGGCACACAGAGGTCAGCACACTCGGCCAAAGGCAAAAGTATAACTGGCAGGGATTGGAGCTTCCCAGGGATTTAAGAAGCTCTCCCAGAACCAGAAAGAGGCCACAATCATTAAGCCCAGGTGTGTAGGTCAAAACCTGCACTGAGCTTCTGACATTAACCCCTGACGTGCAGCTCAAAAACCTGCACTGGGATCATGACAGTACCCATCTCTCAACAGGGGGCCTCTGGACCCCCAGGCTTCCGCGGGTACTTGGCATGGAAAGCCCAAACGAGGCAATCTGCATGTACAGAGCGAGCAGGGACCCATGAGTGCTCCTCTGGTACATATTCCTTCCAGTGGACCAGGTACTGCAAAGAGCGGCGCACCCGCCGAGAGTCCACAATATGTCCGACCTCCGACCTCATACTCCAATTGACCCTCCACCAGCACTGGAGGAACAACAGGCTCGGAGTCCTCTTTGACAGACCCTATGGATTTCAACAGAGATTTATGGAACACATTGGATATATTTAAGGAGGCGGGGAGACGCAACCTATATGCCACTGGGTTGGCTATCTCCATAATCTCGTATGGACCAATGAACTTTGGTCCCAACTTAGCTGATGGTACCTTTAAGTTGATGTTACGTGTGGAGAGCCAGACCTTCTCTCCCACCTGAAACATGTCTCCCGAAGTTCTCTTTTTGTCAGCAAAATATTTGTATCGCCTGAGAGATATTACGCTGGACTTCAGCCCAGAGGTTTTTAAACCATTGAACGGACCCCTCTGCCCCTGGACAACTGGAATCCACCCATGAAAACTCCCCAAAATGCGGATTAAACCCATAGTTAATCAGGAATGGGGACATGTTAGTGGACTGACTCACCCGATTGTTAAAAGCGAATTCTGCCAACGGTAACGCATCACACCAATCCTCCTGTCTGGCGGAGGTCAGACACCTGAGAATTTGTTCCTGGGATTGATTGGTGCGTTCTGTCTGACCATTACTCTCCGGGTGATATGCCGACGAGATGGAGAGTGAGATGCATAATTTCATACAGAACGCCCTCCAATATTTGGCCACAAACTGCACACCTCTGTCAGACACAAAATTCAGGGGTACCCCATGCAATCAGACCACGTGCTGCACAAACAACCTTGATAATATTTCTGCTGAGGGTAATGCTGCCAAGGGAATGAAATGGGCCTGTTTAGAAAACCTATCCACCACCACTCAGATCACGGTATTGCCCCTGGAAGGTGGAAGGCCGGTAATAAAATCCATGGAAAGATGAGTCCATGGCCTATTAGGAACCGGTAAAGGTATGAGTTCCCCAGCCGGCTGGTTATGCGAGCTTTTGGCACGGGCACACACGCCACAAGCAGAAACAAATTCCTTGACATCGGACCTTAATGAAGGCCACCAAAAACCCCTGGCTACTGCCTCTCTAGTGGCCGTGATACCTGGATGAGCACTCAGCCTAGACTCATGAAACTCTTGCAGAAGTCTAGGCCGCAATGAATCTGGAACATACAGTTTATCCCCTGGCCTGGTTGCTGGAGCTAGGGCCTGAGCCCTTAGAATTTCTTGTTCCAACTCAGTTGAGACCCCCGCCACTACCACCCCTGGGGGAAGAATGGAGGACGGCGGCTCAGGGGGAGGCACTGGGTCAAAACTTCTGGACAGGGCATCCACTTTAACATTTTTCGACCCCGGTCGAAAAGTAATGGAGAACTGAAATCGTGAAAAAAAAGTGACCAACGGGCTTGTCTAGGAGTAAGCCTCTTAGCAGATTCAAGGTATGCCAAATTTTTGTGATCCGTGACAACCGTGATAGGGTGAGCCGCCCCTTCCAAAAAGTGCCTCCATTCCTCAAAAGCCAGCTTGACCGCAAGAAGTTCTCGATTGCCTACATCACAGTTTTTCTCAGCTGAGTAGAACTTCTTGGAGAAGAAGGCACAGGGTTTGAGATTGGTAAGGGTGGCCGGACCCTGGGACAGCACAGCCCCCACCGCCACTTCAGAAGCATCCACCTCCACAATGAATGGTTTGGACGGGTCTGGTTGTACCAACCCCGGGGTAGACATGAAACATTTCTTAATCGCTGAGAAGGACTCCTTAGCGAGTACAGACCAATTTTTTACATCAGCGCCCTTCTGGGTAAGAAACGTGAGTGGTTTAACCACTTGTGAGAAACCTTTAATGAATATTCGATAATAGTTTGCAAATCCTAAGAAGCGCTGGAGCCCCTTGAGATCTCGAGGCTGAACCCAGTCAGCGATCACCAGCACCTTCTTAGGATCCATATGAAACCCCTCACAGGACACAATCAACCCCAAAAAAGACAGTTCCTGTACAAAAAACGAACATTTTTCCAATTTAGCGAACAATCGGTTCTCCCTGAGTCTCTGGAGAACTGTCAGTAGATGTTGCAAGTGAGATTGGATGTCCGGGGAATACAACAAAATGTCATCCAAATAAATAATAACAAAACAGCCTATCAGGTCAGAAAACACAACATTGATGAAATTCTGGAAAATAGCGGGTGCATTAGTTAACCCAAACGGCATTACCAGGTTCTTAAAGAGTCCTTCAGATATGAGGAACGCAGTTTTCCACTCGTCCCCTTCCTGAACCCTTATCAGATTGTAGGAGAATTGGAGAACCATTGGGCCCCAGCTATCTGGTTACATAAGTCTGGGATGAGGGGAAGCTGGTAAGTGTTCCTAACTGTTATCTTGTTCAGTTCCCGAAAGTCAAGGCACAGCCGCAAACCACCATCTTTCTTCTTCTCAAAGAAGAATCCTGCTGCCACAGGTGACACAGAAGGCCTGATATGCCCTTTGCGGAGACTCTCAGCTATGTACTACTTCATGGCTTGGCGCTCAGGCCCAGACAAATTGAACAATCGATCCTTAGGTAACTTGGCTCCGGGTACTAAATCAATGGCCCAATCGTAGGGTCTATGTGGTGGCAGTGCCTCAGCTTCACTTTCGGAAAAAACGTCTTTGAAATCCTTCAGGTACTCCGGAATACCTTCCAGACCGTCAGACGACACAGATACGGATTTAATAGCGTTAAGAAGATGTCCCAGGTTACCACATTTATCCTTACATCCCCATTGAGTGATCTCCCCTGTAACCCAATCAATGGTAGGATTATGGCGTTGAAGCCAAGGCATCCCCAGTACCAGTCCTGCAGACAAGTTATCTAGCACAAGACAACTTAGTTTTTCCACATGAGTTGTACCCACTTTTAGAGAAAAAAAAGTTCAGACCTGCAACAGATACCGTCCTGGGTAAGAGGAGACGAGTCAATTGCCACAAGTTTAACAGGATCCTGAAGCCTGACTGTCCCTATCTTATTAAAAGTCATAACTCTAGTATCAATCAGGTTCACAGCAGAAACACAGTCAACAAAAGCAGTAGTCTGAACTGGACCATTGCCAAGTTCCAGTTTCACCTGCAGCACCATTTTTGCACATGAGGAAAACTGTACCTGAAGGTCTGGGTAGCCTCCTCGACAACTACCCAGACCTAGTCGTTTCCCGCCATCTTGGAGGATGACGGACAGGAGGGGCAGTCCTTCTTCCAGTGTCCAGATTCCCCACAATAGAAGCACAACTGCTTCTCCCGGCGGCGGCGTCTTTCCTTTTCCTCACAGGTGACAGCGCTCACCTCCATAGCCACAGGAAGAGTCCGGGTCTCATCTCCACTGAAGAATAATGGTGTTTCCCATTGCATAACGCCTCTAGCATGCAGTCTGCGATCCATGCGAACCGCTTGGGTCATGGCATCTTCCAGGGAGTCAGGCGGAGGATGGAGTGCCAAAGCATCCTTCAGACGTTCACACAGGCCTCTACGGAACAGCCCCCGAAGGGCGGCATCACTCCAGGAAATCTCAGCTGCCCAATGTCTGAATTCAGTACAGAACCATTCGGCCGAGTGCTCCCCCTGACAGACACTCATCACCTTGTCCTCAGCCAACAGCACTCTATCAGGCTCATCATAAATAAACCCTAAGGCTTCAAAAAACGCATCCACAGACATTCTCTCAGGGGCAGAAGAGGAAAGCGAAAATGCCCAGGCTTGTGGGGACCCCCTAAGCAGGGACATAACCACCCCCACCCTCTGTTTCTCATCCCCAGAGGAGCGGGGTCTCAAAGAGAAAAAGAGCTTCCAGCCCTCCTTAAATGCTCTGAAATCATCTTTGTTACCAGAAAACGTATCTGGCAATTTAACCGGGGATTCGAGTGGGACTAAAATTACATCTCTATTCCCCACCTGCTGGAAGCCTGCGGAAAGTACCCCCTAAACAGAGTCCTCAACCCGCCGTTGGGACTGGGCCAGAGCTTGGTGTTCCAAACTAAGCTTCTGCACTGACTGAGTCAAGCACACATTGGGTCCATGCTGCAGAAGTGAGGAGAGAAAAAAAAATGGCAGGCCAGTTATAATGTCAGAAACACTGCACTGAACTTGCTCACTGAGCCAGTGCGCGTGTCCTGAGTAAAGCGAACTGTGCTCAAGGATACCTGTGGAGTGGGCAGCTGCCGAGTAGATGCGTACTTCAGAGCAGCAGGACCTGAAGCACGTGACTGCTAGGGGCGACGCCTAAACTCCAGAGAGCTAGGAGCTGCAAGAGAACTCCTAGCAGGGTAACTGCGAGACAAAGTTACCAAGGGGCATAGACAGGGAGGATAATCAGGACGTAGCCAATTAGTCATACACAGAGATAGCTGCAAGGTACAAGAGGGGCAAGCAGAGAGTAGTCAGATCACAGGCAATGAGTCATACACAGAGAGGATAGCACAGTGCAGAATCAACAGGCAAACTCACAACGGGAAACAGAACCGGGTCAGAACCATATAAACAAGCTATAACAATGAACAGGCACAGGCACACAGAGGTCAGCACACTCGGCCAAAGGCAAAAGTATAACTGGCAGGGATTGGAGCTTCCCAGGGGTTTAAGAAGCTCTCCCAGAACCAGAAAGAGGCCACAATCATTAAGCCCAGGTGTGCAGGTCAAAACCTGCAATGAGCTCCAGACATTAACCCCTGATGTGCAGCTCAAAAACCTGTACTGGGATCATGACAGTGCATCACAGAAATTTATAACATTAGGAAGTGGAAATATAACATTTTAGGGGTAAAAATTTTATTTTTGTATTTGCTGCAAAGTTGTCAGTTGCAAAAGGGTTAATAAGTGAAACTAGACCCCACAACTTATTGCACAATTTCTCCCAAAAGCAGTGATGCCCCATATGTCATCAGAAATGTCATCATGCTATTAGGAGCGATATTTGGGGCGCAGATATTGCTATAACAGTTTTCGGGGGAAATGTGCTGCACCACTAAGGTGCCAGAACAGCAGAAAAATCCCAAAAGTGACCCTTTTGTACAAATTGCACCGCTCAATTAATTAATCTACAGCTGCAGTGACTATTTTACTACATCCACTACATGATTTATTCTGGAGAATTGCAAATATGCCAGTTAAGTGCCTATACATTGTGCCCCTCAAAGAGTGTAGAGCCCCAATATACTATATCACCCCATGCATTGTTCCGAGTTTGTGCTTATGGCGACAAGCAACCCATGAATTGTTAATTGTGCTCTCCCTGCTACAGTAATGCCAATTATCCGTCCGCTTATTGTGGTTTAGGCATAGTGTCGCTAATAAGAAGGGGGGCATTTGGATTTAGGAGCGCAGATTTCACTGGATTTTATTTGAGGGGGTGTTCGAGATGTGTCACTTTTCTAGAGTCTTTTGTCTACTAGTAATGTGGAAACCTCCTATATTTCAAGTGACAGATGATGGACCTAAGTGGGGTCTGTTTTTGTGATGGATAAATTAGGAGTTTTATTAGTAACATTTTGGGGAACATATAATTTTTTTGTTGCTCCCAATATAAGTCTGGTATCACATTCTTGTGTTCTACGCTGAGCACATACCTTGGTGGTGTCTGTGTAAATTGCACAAAAATGCAAATCAGATCCCAACGAAACCACCTACCAAAATGATGCAGATGGAGACACTTTTGGAGTCCATTTGGCTTCTGTTCCGGCATTTAGGCATTCACAGAACTGTGGTTGTCCACACTTGTGCACTAAAAACATGTCTAAAATGATGGGACACAGCCAACAGAGACTAAATGGAGTCCAAAGGGTCCCCATTTGCCTCAAGACTGGTTCCATCAGCGCCTAGCGGAGAGCAAAGGATAAATGTGAGCTAAGCCGTGTTCTGATTTTTGGGAGGTGGAATGAACATATAAACAGCAGTACAAAAATAGTTCTTATTTTTTAGTTTTGCGCATTTCACTGTGCAGTATAAGTGATAAGTTGTCTTTATTCTTTGGGCCCGTACAATTTCAGCTATACCAGATTTATATGGTGTTTTATGTTTTGCTGCTATCACACAGTAAACATGCTTTTTTATTTAAAAAAGTTATTTTGTCATGTAACCTTTCTATCACAATCTGCAGAAATCCAAATCTAAGAATAAGGACTGCCCATAGAACACGTCTAAAACATGATATCATACATATAATTAACATTTGGCTGCCAATAACACATTTTATTGGCTTCTTGTTTCAAGTAAGGACTGTAAGAAGAAAATATAATCAGACTGGAGCACCTTGATAGTTTTGAAGTAAAAAATCATACATGCACGATACAGTTGAAACGAGAAGTTTACATACACAATATAAAAAGACACATATGTACTGTATGTTTTTCTGAATATCTGAAATCAGAATAAATCTTTAATGTTTAGGTCAATTAGGAGTACCCTAATTATTAACCCCTTTCTGCAATGAGATGTACTATCCCGTCCATGTGCCCTGGGACTTAATTCCCAGGGACGGGATAGTACGTCATAGCGATCAGCGGCGCTCACGCCCCGACACATTAACCCCTTGTACACCGCAATCAAACGCGATCGCGGTGTACCGGGGGTTAAAGGGAAGCATCGGCAGGGAGGGGGCTCCCTCCGTGCTTCCCTGAGACCCCCGCAGCAGCGCAATGTCCAGCGCTGCTGCGGGGGGCTCTTTCCCTACAGGCCCCCGGATCCAAGATGGCGACGGGGACCTTCGGGGGCCTGTAGGGAGCTAACTTCCTCACTGCCTGCAAAGCGCAGGCATGAGAAAGTCTGTGTCTATGCCTGTGACAGATCGCTGATCTGTCACAGTGATCTGTGATGTGACAGATCAGCGATCTGTCACAGGACAGTGATGTCCCACCTGGGATAATATAATAAAGTTAAAAAAAAAAGTGTAAAAATAATTTTTTAAAAATCGCTAAATAAATTAGTAAAAAAAAATATTCCCAAATAAATTCATTTTTTGAAAATAAAAAAAAAACAATAAAAGTACACATATTTGGTATCGCCGCATCTGTAACGACCCGCCCTATAAAACTAGTTAACCCCTTTAGCGAACCACTTAAAAAATAAAAAAACTAAGCAGAAAATAATTTATTATCATACCGCCGAACAAAAAGTGCAATAACGCGCGATCAAAAAGACGCATATAAATATCCATGGTAACGCTGAAAACGTCAGCTTGTCCCGCAAAAAAAGAGCCGCCATACAGCATCATCCTCAAAAAATAAAAAAGTTATAGCTCGCAGAATAAAGCGATGCAAAAATAATTATTTTTTATATAAAATGGTTTTCATTGCATAAAACAGACAAAACATAAAAAAAACCTAAATGAGGTATCGCTGTAACCGTGTGACAGCTACCAAACATAAAAACCACCATAAATAGTAAATCAAACCCCCCTTTATCACTCCCTTACTTAGGGAAAAATAATAAAACTAAAAGAAAATGTATTTATTTCCATTTTCCCATTAGGGTTAGGGCTAGGGTTAGGGCTAGGGTTAGGACTAGGGCTAGGGCTGAGATTAGGGTTAGGGGTTTGTTGGGGTTAGGGTTGGAGTTAGAATTGGGGGTTTCCACTGTTTGGGCACATCAGGTGCTCTCCAAATGCAACATGGCGTCTGATCTCAATTCCAGCCAATTCTGCGTTGAAAAAGTCAAATGGTGCTCCTTCCCTTCCAAGCTCTGCCATGCGCCCAAACAGTGTTTTACCCCCACATATAGGGTATCAGTCTACTCAGGACAAATTGCAAAACAACTTTTGGGGTCCAATTTCTCCTGTTACCCTTAGGAAAATAAAAAATTGGGGCAAAAATATCATTTTTGTGGAAAAAAAATTATTTTTTTATTTTCACGCCCAGGCGTTATAAACTTCTGTGAAGCACTTGGGGGTTCAAAGTGCTCACCACACATCTAGATAAGTTCCGTGGGGGGGTCTAGTTTCCAAAATGGGGTCACTTGTGGGGAGTTTCAATAGTTTAGGTACATCAGGGGCTCTCCAAACGCACATGACACCCGTAGACCATTCCATCAAAGTCTGCATTCCAAAACGTCACTACTTCCCTTCCGAGCCCTGACGTGTGCCCATACAGTAGTTTTCTCCCACATATGAGGTATCAGCGTACTCAGGACAAATTGGACAACAACTTTTGGGGTCCAATTTCTCCTGTTACCCTTGGGAAAATAAAAAAATTGGTGACTAAAAGATCATGTTTGTGGAAAAAATACGATTTTTTTATTTTCACGTCCGGGCGTTATACACTTCTGTGAAGCACTGGGGGGTTCAAAGTGCTCACCACACATCTAGATAAGTTCCTTGGGGGGTCTAGTTTCCAAAATGGTGTCATTTGCTGGGGGTTTCTACTGTTTTGGTACATCAGGGGCTTTCCAAACGCAACATGGTGTCCGATCTCAATTCCAGCCAAAAACGTCAAATGCCGCTGCTTCCCTTCCGAGCTCTGCATGCGCCCAAATAGTGGTTTACCCCCACATGTGGGGTATCAGCACACTCAGGACAAATTGCACAATAACTTTTAGGGTCTTGTTACTCTTGGAAAAATAAGAATTGAGGGTGAAAAGATCATTTTTTTGGAAAAAATATGATTTTTTAATTGTACGGCTGTATGTTATAAACTTCTGTGAAACCCTTGGGGGTTCAAAGTTCTCACCACACATCTAGATAAGTTCCTTGGGTGGTCTAGTTTCCAAAATGGGGTCACTTGTGGGGGGTTTCCACTGTTTAGGTACATCAGGGGCTCTCCAAACGTGACATGGCGTCCGATCTGAATTCCAGCCAATTTTGCATTGAAAAAGTCAAACGGCGCTCCTTCCCTTCTGAGGTCTGGCATGAGCCGAAACAGTGGTTCCCCCCACATATCAGGTATCAGCGAACTCAGGACAAATTGCACAATAACTTCTGCAGTCCAATTTCTCCTGTCCTTTTTTTTTTAAATATTCAAAAAATTCCTGTGACACACCTAAACGGTTACTAAACTTCTTGAATGTGGTTTTGAGCACCTTAAGGGGTGCAGTTTTTAGAATGGTGTCACTTTTGGGTATTTTCTATCATATAGACCCCACAAAGTGGCTTCAAATGTGATGTGGTCCGTAAAAATAAAATGGTGTTAAAAAAAATGAGAAATCTCTGGTCAATTTTTAACCCTTATAACTTCCTAAGAAAAAAAAATTTTGGTTCCAAAATTGTGCTGATGTAAAGTAAACATGTGGGAAATGTTACTTACCAATTTTTTTGTGTGCCGTATCTCTGTGATTTAAGGGCATAAAAATTCAAAGTTGGAAAATTGCGAAATTTTCGCCAAATTTCCGTTTTTTTCACAAATAAACGCAAGTTATATGAATGAAATTTTACCACTAACATGAAGTACAATATGTCACGAGAAAACAATGTCAGAATCCCCGGGATCCATGGAAGCGTTTCAGAGTTATTACCTGATAAAGGGACAGTGGTCAGAATTGTAAAAAATTGGCCTGGTCATGAACGTGCAAACCACCCTTGGGGCTTAAGGGGTTAATATTTGCCAAATGTAAGAATAATGAGAGAGAATGTTTTAAAGCATTTTTATTATTTACTGCAAAGTCAAAAGTTTACATATGCTAAGATTACTATGCAATTAAACAATTCTGGACTGCCCATATGATGATGCCATGTGTTTGGAAGCGTCTGATAGTTTTTTGGCAACATCTGAGTTAATTAGAGACACACCTGTGGATGTATTTTAATGCACACCTGAAACACACTGCTTCTTTGTGTAACAACATGAGAATGTCTAAAGAAAGAGAATGGTGGACTTGCACAAGTCTGGCTCATCCTTGGGTACAATTTCAGGATACCTGAAGGCGCCTCGTTCATTTGTACAAACTATTATACGCAAGTACAAACAAGATGGGAATGTCCAGCCATTATACCGCTCAGGAAGGAGACAAGTTCTGTGTCCCAGAGATGAACATGTTTTGGTCTGAAATGTGCATATTAACCCAAGGACAAAAGCAAAAGACCTTGAAGATGATGGTGGAAGCTGGTAAGATTGTGTCAATATCCACAGTGAAACGAGCACTGAATCAACATGGGCTGAAAGGCCTCTCTGCCAGGAAGAAACCATTACTCCAAAAGAAACCTTAAAAAAGCCAGATTAATGTTTGCAAATGCACACAGGAACAAATACCTTAATTTTTGGAGACATGTCCTGTGGTCTGATGAAACTAAAATTGAACTTTTGGCGCATAATAACCATAGTTACATTTGGAGGAAAAAGGGAGACGCTTGGAAGCCTAAGAACACCATCCCAACTATGAATCACAGTTGTGGCAGCAACATCTTGTGGGGTTGTTTTGCTAAAGGAGGGACTGGTGCACTTCAAAAAATAGATGGCATCATGAGAAAAAAAGATTGTGGCAATACTGAAGCAATATCTCAAGACATCAGCCAGGAAGTTAAAGCTTGGGTGGAAATGGGTCTTTCAAATGGACAATGACCCGAAGCATATTGCCAAAATGGTAGCAAAGTGGCTTAAGGATAACAAAGTCAATGTTTTGGAGTGGCCATCACAAAGCCCTGATCTCAATCCTATTGAAAATTTATGGGCACAACTGAAAAGGCAGGTGCGAGCAAGGCGACCTACAAACCTGGATTAGTTACACCAGTTTTGTCAGGAAGAATGGGCCCAAATTTCAACCAACTATTGTGAGCAGCTTGTGGAAGGATATCCCAAATGTTTTACCCAAGTCATTCAGTTTAAGGGCAGTGGTACCAAATACTAATGAAATGTATGTAAACTTTTGACTTTGCAATAAGTAGTAAAAATCCCTTAAAACATTTTTTCTCATTATTCTGACATTTGGCAAATAAAAATTATGGTATTCCTGAATGACCTAAAACAGCAAAGGTTTATTTTAATTTCAGGTCAGATATTGAGAAAACATTCATGTGTATTTTTATGTAGTGTATGTAAAGTTCTAGTTCCAACTGTATATGTACATATAGCATCTAGCTGCCATTATTTATTTGAGTTAAATTTACAAAGTGAATCCAATATTTTCTATGCCCTATACCTGTTATGCATATTTGGACTATTTGTTCTTCTTTTTAGGATGTAATGACATGCCCATGACACACTGAGAAGTGTGCTGAACTTTTGTATTTTCAATTTCAAAAGTTCAGAAGAATAAAAGTTTTTCTTTGCATGTGCACCAGGTATATAATAAAGATTAAGGCCCCATTTAATCAGGACTGCTGAGATCAACGCCAGTCTTGATGAGAGGATGTGTTGGAGTCAGACGTTACTGATCCATTAAGAGGTGCACACCTCTTATAATACATTTCCATGATGAGCTTTTAGTGAGTTTTTGACGTTGCAGACTTTCTGCACCAATTAAGTAAAACAGATTACATATATTTTTTAAAAAATACACAGTGCAAAAAAATCAACAAAACTCACCATAAGAACATAGCTCTAATGAATCAGAAGTGTCTGATGTGTACGTCTCTGTGTGCCTCGCCACAAATGTTACTCCAGTCATAGACTAGAGTAAGTTGTTGGCTTAAGGCATGCCACAGCTTGTCATGAATTAGATAAACTTTGGTATCATGTGTATCATGTACCATGGAAACCTTCAAAAGGAACCTGAAGACTTACCTCTTCTGACAAGCTTACAACCTGCAGTAACCACCAAACCACTGCATGACGAGCTCTACCCTAACCTACTGTATCCTTACCCATCCCTTGTAGATTGTGAGCCCTTGCTGTCAGGGTCCTCTCTCCTTCTGTACCAGTCATGACTTTTACTGTTTAAGATTTATTTACTGTACTTGTTTTTTATTATGTTTACCCCTCCTTACATGGAAAGTGCCATGGAATAAATGTTGCTATAATAACAAATAATAATGATAATAATAATGTGGCTGTCGTGCCGTTGTCCTGCTGGCTGAAACTAACGTCAAAATGACAAAAGTGGCAAAAGTCTATCACAACACCGTGCTACACAAAAATGTTGCAACTTGTCAAAGCAATTTATACCTGGCAAAATGGTTTTGATGAATCATGACTTGTATGTATGTAGTTACTGCAGTCAAATCTAAAAGTTGGATGTAGTCATAAAGCGTAGCCTCAAAGTTTCCATTAGACAGTTAAACACTATAAATCAGACATGGGACACTAACGCAGCATTTGGCAGATTAGGCGTCAAAGATGGTGGCTTCACTTTTAGGTCTTGCTATTTCCCTGCATAAAAAAGCATTTAGGCGATGACTACTGTGCTAAACAATATGAAATGCTCCTAATCTTCCCTTAGTGATTATTGTTACTGTCTACGTAGGTGATTTGAAGTTCTATATGAGAGAAACAAAGCAATCACAGATGATTAGCACAAAATGTTAAATCTATTCAGTTCAAGGTCATTTGATAACTTGTGATATTAAAAATTCAAGACAGGTTCTGAGCATATTCTTAAGTACCGAGAGAAAAATACATTTACGAAAGTAAAAAATGTCCAGAATTAGAAAATCAAGTCAATTTTCTTACAGAAACAAATCTACACCCCCCACAGGTGTGGTGGGGTCTCGAAGCACATGTGCACTTATTCTACTAGACTATATAGCGCCATTGATTTCCACTGTGTTTTACAGACATCATCAGTCCCATTTGGGACTCAAAAATGCATTGCCTGTCAGTATGTTTTGGAATGTGAGAGGAAACCCACACAAAGTCAGAGAGAACATACAAACTTCTTGAAGATGTTGTCCTTGGTTGGATTTGACCCCTGGTCTTCAAGGCTACAGTGCTAACCATTGAACCACCGTGCTGCCCAATTTACTTAAATGAAGATGAGCTTTAACAATACAGGGTGGGCCATTTGTATGGATACATCTAAATAAAATGGGAATGGTTAGTGACCCAGATCGGCGTGCTGAATTTGCAGAATGGAAAAACAAAAATTGGAACAGGACCCTCAGTTTACACAAAACATTATGCTCAATGATGAGGCAAACTTTTTTGGGTGGGACATTTATATGGATGCACCTAAATAAAATGGGAATGGTGACAGTTTTTTTGCGTAGGGTGTCTTGCATTGAAATCTGCTGCAATGACCCGGGTACTGCGTTCACCAGACACCAACACAATTTCGATCCGCTCCTCACGTGTTAACCTATGCGACATGTCAATGGCTGTAAACAAAGAGAAACTTGTAAATAACTCATGAAAGAATAAAGTTATGTTTAAGTCAAGCACACCATTGTTTTTCTTGTGAAATTCTCACTAAGTTTGATGTGTCACATGACCCTCTTCCCATTGAAAAAAATAAAGTTGGATCCAAAATGGCCAACTTAAAAATGGCCGCCATGGTCACCACCCATCTTGAAAAGTTTTCCCCCTCCCATATACTAGTGTGCCACAAACAGGAAGTTGATATCAACAAACATTCCCATTTTATTTAGGTGTATCCATAATAATGGCCCACCCTGTATATGCAGGGGAGGTGATATTTGTGGGAAAAGAAAACATTTATATTTTCTATTATTTTCAGGTAACTTTTCAGAATAGGAGAAAAAAAAAAATCGAACTATAGTCAGCTCACCCTTCTGTGAAGTCTTCATTAGGCAGCTGGCACTCAGCACGGTTCCATGGAGCAAACGTACTTGGGAAGAGAGGAAAAAAAAAGAGGAAAAAAACAGCGAGTAGATCGCAGACTAAAATATAACCTTCAATCCATTAGGTTAAAACATGAATGGCAAAGGATTGCCGGGCATGTAGAAAAACACTACAGAAACAGATGACGCGTTTCGACATAACAGTCTTCATCAAGATCTGGAGTGTATTGTTTTTCAAATGTGGAGTGTATTTAGTCTGGAAGCAACGTTATTTTTTCATGTCTGTCATCCCCTGAGGAAGAAGTAGCTTATACTTTGAAACGCGTTGGGAATAAAACATCAATCTTTTATCATAACTGCAATTGTGTATATTGTTTAGCAGTGCACGAAATCCAAAAAAAGTTCCATAGGATTTGATATTTCGGCGGTCACTTGCTTCACCCTTGGACGTGCAGCAGCTGAACACTAACTTTATGTGCTTTATCTCTCCTACAACGTGTGAGTAGATACTATATATTTGTATAATTTTACCATCGGATAAGACCCGATTTGCGCTTTTTTCATTCCTATAGTACAAATCATAGAATAGGCTGGTGTGTGTATTCATCAGAAACAGAAACAAGACAATTTCTGGCCATAATTTGGCTTATACCCTGCATTTTTAATCAGTTTTCTTCTTTATACGCTTTCTGTAATTTGGTGCTGTCTCTTATCTGGTGGGTGGAGACTAGCAGCTATGATATTTCCTACAAATAAACAGTACATTGAGAAATTGACTCCTGTTCATATTTTTCTGTAGCATACAAAGAGAAGTAGCAGCATTATAGAGACCATTATACAGCAGTAGTGAGCTGTGTGGCTGTGAATCCAGCACAAGAGTGAGCTTAATTGTTTGACTGAAGCTGCAGCTCAATCTATGTCTGACTGTCTCCTACTTTGTTGAGTGCTGCTCCCTCCTCCTACCCTCTCCAGTAAGGGTAAAGTAAGAGTAAAACAAGTGTAAAATAAGAGATGCAACTTAACTAACTGTGCTAGCAGTCTGTCTTGTGTTAATCAAGTTTGATTTCAGCTGTTTTTAGCCAAGTCAATGGTGAGTTCAGGAGGCAGGGAGTAGAGGAAGGTGTGGCTCATAAGTGGAGCAAAAAGCAGAATGATCTGATAAGATGTATTACAAAGTTTCTTATATTCACCTTCACTATTGATTTTTTGCAAAGTTTGCTGAAACGATAGTGACTATTTAACGTTTCTAGTCATCTCTAGAGTTTAAGATTTATCATAGCATGAACCTAATTTATTTTTTATTATTGTATAGCATAGTTCCAAATGAACATTTGTGAATGTGGGAAAAAAAATGATTTTGCTGCCTCTCATGTGCCAGACTGATAATCCTCTGTTGTCACTTTGTTTCCTTTTGTTTATGTCCACAATGGGTGAGTTGAAGTCCTTTCTTCCATTGCAATATTTCATAGAAGAATAAAGCGGCAGCACACGTCCTTTTTTATCTAGTATTGCAAATTCATAATTGCTATAATAAATCATCTGGATAAATATAGGACATAATAGGAATGAGATATTCTTTAGAATATGGAAAATGTTCTCATAAAAGTTTCTCGAAATCTGAAAGTATAAGTACATTTATAAAATAGATTACTGTACTAAACTTCTACAAACAGAAGACCAAAGATAACACATGTCTATAATTCCGAATTTTAATGGTTGACATAACCTATGTTAAATGCTGCCTGTGTAATTAAGGCCTCTTTCACACATCAGGTTTTCGCCTTCAGGCGCGATCCGGCGCTTTTGACAGAAACCGGATCCGGCGAAATGCAATGCCGGATCCGGTTCCCCCCCCATTGACTTGCATTTGCGCCGGATCGCGCCGGATAGCCATGCGTTTCATCCGGTTTTCGCCGGATCCGGCAATGTGTCGCAATGTGTCGCGATCCGGCGTCTGGAAAAAACGTCTACTGTAACGTTTTTTGTCTCCGGCGAAAAAGCCGTACCCGCCAGATCCGGCGCGTCCGGCTTTTCCACACAATGAAAGCCTATGAGCGCCGCAATGCGCCGGATCCGGCGAAAGCCGGATCCGGTGGCCGGATCCGTTTTTTTTGGTCTGAGCATGCTCAGTAGCTCTGCCCACAAGACATATATAAAAGCAAGACAGTGGGACCCACAGCCACACCCAACATGCCACCCAAGAAAGCAACCAGGCGCAGGAGAAGGCAGCAGACATCTGCAGCAGCAGCACCATCAGCACCACCCCAAATGGAGCAGCATGCTGAACGGGAGGGGAGTCCAGAAGCAGATGAGAGACGGTAATTATCAAATCCCCCATTCCTCCAAACTAGGGCCATGGAATATCAAGATATTCATTGGCCCTTTGTTTCTCTTTATTCAACAGCCGCCAAACAGATGCAGCAGCAGCAGCAGCAGAAATGGCATCACTGGCAGCAGCAATACCCACAGCCATGGAGTCTGGCCATCAACAGGACAGCACATCTTCTTCTGGGAGCCCTCCCTCGCATCGTCAGCGTTTGACGGTAAGTTTTTATTTCCAAAATCCATCATCTTTGTAATATATGTCTATTCATTGCCTTTTATTTCAAAACAGGAATCACAAGATGAAGAGGAGCTCCCAGAAGAAGAAGGAAGGGGTGGACAGACACCTGGAGTGGGCTCACAATTGGTAAGTTTTTTGCATCAAACGCAGAAACACAACATCACACTACACACAACACATAGAAAACAATGTTCTGCAGACCACACACAGCAAACAAATGCCTACATCCAAAGACATAACATTTTTTGTTTTCTTCTCTAGTCTTCCCAATCTGGTGCTCGGCCAAGAGGTCCTCGCAGTGCCTCCCAGGGTCGTCGGCGACAGCAACGCGGCGGTCACCAGCGTGTAAGTATAAATATTTTTGCTTTGTTTTTTTGCACTTTTTATTTCATTTCTTTTGTGGAGGCTAATTATGTTATTTTTGTATTTTTCTTTAACAGCCTTCACAGCGTGCTCCCGACTCTGACGGTGAGGATGGAGGGATTGATGTGGACCGCCTCATCGATCTCGTCAGAGAAAGGGAGCCGCTCTGGAATATGGCTGACCGCCGCCACGCTGACCTGATCATTACCCGACGACTCTGGGAGGAAATCTGTTCTCTCCTTGTGGGCCGCTGGGAGGACCTCGAAGCTCGGGCCCAGATTAAAGAGCGTAAGTATATACAGTAACGGTTGCTTGATGTAACCAGTGTTTCCCAAACTACAGTCCTCGTGGTCCCCACGGATCATGTGTTCAGGATTTCTATTTACTATGGAAATCCTGAAAACATGACCCCTGGGGACCATGAGGACTGGAGTTTGTGAAACACTGATGTTGTATACTAACCACTTTGTCCTTTCTCGTTTCAGGGAACAGAATTGTGAATCGGTGGCGGTCTGTGAGGGATCGTTTCAAGAAGGAGTTCAATAAAGAGATGCGGGCCCCGAGTGGATCTGGAGGACGCAGGAGCAAGTACAAGTACGCACAAGCCCTGTCGTTCCTCCGGGAAACAATGCTCACCAGAAGGTAAATATTACACACCACATGTGAAAAAAATGTTAGATGTAACTTTTTTTTTTCAGCCAGGGCCATACCATGTCAGTATTTTAATTGTTTTTTTTTCTCTTTATTACACAGCACGGTGAGCAGCACTCGGGAGCCTGCACGATTGGACCCTTCTGAGGCGATCCCTGAGGAGACCGGCACCGAGGGACACTTCGACCGCCCCGGTACATCTGCACCTTCCCAGCCTTCCCACACATTCGACCCATCTGTCCCATCCACCAGCACAGGAGCATCGTGGCCGTCTACATTACATGAAGCTGCTGATGAGGAGATCGCTTTCCCTTTACCCCACCCTTCTGCCCCTGCCGCCTCTAGTACACCTGCGGGTACTGGGCGGCAGCGGGAGAGGGGTCAGGAAAAGAGTTATGCGCAAGAGTTATTGCATCTGAATGCATCTTTCCAGAACTGTCTCAAAGTCTTGTCAGAGCAAATCTCCGCAGGCTTTCAGCAGATCAACTCCAGCATTCTGGAGGTGAAGACACTTCTGCAAACCATGCATTCAGAAGCAAGATCTTCGCCAAACCACACCTTTTTCAGGTCTGTTGTGGAGCGCATGGCAACACTATCTCCTACCCAGCAGATGCATGTAATGCATTCGTGCCACGGTGCTCTACAGCAGGTTACCTCCCAACCTCCACCTCCCACCACTGTAGTTTCTCCACCTGCACCCCCTCCAGCCACTTTCCATCCTCCCCCTCCTATTACATCTGCACCCCCTCCAGCCACTTTCCATCCTCCCCCTCCTATTACATCTGCACCCCCTCCAGCCACTTTCCATCCTCCCCCTCCTATTACATACCAGCAACCTCACCAGTACCAGCAACCTCCCCAGTACCAGTCATCTCCCCTCTTCCAGCAACCTGCCCCGTATCAAACTTGTCATGTCGGCGGTCACGGCTGCACCCGCTCCCGCCCCTCCTCCAGCGGCGACCGCCGCCACCTCCTCCTACCGGCGTCCTCACCGCGGCGCGCTCCCACGCTCTGCCTCCCCTCCTGTGACGGCGCCGCGCTCCTTCCTTAGGGCGCGCGCGCGCACCAGCGTCCCCTCTTCCGCCTACGGGGGGTGGCGCCGGGGGCGGCACGTACCGCCCGCTTCCGGACCCTAGGGTATTTCTGGCGCGCTCTCTATTGAGAGGACGCCTGAGAGTTGCTGTGCGCTCGCCACGCTGCGCTTTGGCCCCCTTCCGGTTCCTATAGTGCCGCCTGTTTCCCGTCTGTCTTCCCCTTGGCTTCCAGCCTCGCTCTGCATCCTTGTTCCCAGTGTTTGTTCACCCTGCATAACCTCTCTGTTCTCCCTTCTGGTACCCCTTGTGTGCTTCCTCCCGGTCCTCTCCCCTCTAGTACCTGCTCCCTGTCTGTCTACCCATCCAGTAGTCCTGTTAGGTCCTCTACCTCTCAGTCCAGTACTCCTGCCTACGGGCGCCTCTTGTCCTTGAGCCGCCCCTTCCTGGTACCGGCTGTCGCGGTTCTGTCCTCGGTGGTCTTGCCCCAAACGATCCCTGTATAGGGGTCGGTCTTCACCTGGAGCGCTCGACCCCCGGGGCTCCAGATCCGCGACCCAGAGGGTCCACTCTCGGACGGCCTTCTCCGATAAACGTCACAGTACTCTCAGGCCATGGACCCCGCCGGTGCCACGGCTGCCACGCAGAAGGAACTGTTGTTCCTGCGTGAAAATCAGGCCCGAATCATGGCTTTTATGAAGTCCATGGACACCCGTTTGTCCGCTATGCAGACCTCTGACCCCGGGCATGCTCCCCTCCTAGCCAGCCTGCAGCAGGAGCTCGCGCAGCAGCGCGATGCCCAGTCCCACGTTTTGGCGTATATGGCGTCCATCGATGACCGACTGCTTGCCTTGCAGTCCGCTGCGGTCGTCTCTAACCCTCCCAGGGACGCCGTCTCCTCCCCGCCCCCCCCGCCTGGGTAAGCCTCCCAGATATGGTGGAGATCCTAAACTTTGTCGGGGCTTTTTAAACCAGTGCAGACTGCACTTCGAGCTGTTGCCCCAACAATATCCCACGGATCACGCCAAGGTGGCGTTCATAGTATCCCACCTCGAGGGAGAAGCCCTGTCCTGGGTGAACCCTCTTTGGGAGAGGGATGATCCCGTCGTAGCGAATATCCAGAACTTCCTGGAAACATTTCGTAGGGTGTTTGACGAACCCGGCCGCTTGGCTTCTACTACAGAAGCTCTCTTTAATCTCCGCCAAGGGTCGCTTACAGTGGGGCAGTACGCCATCCGTTTTCGGACGTTGTCGTCTGAACTCGGATGGAATAATGAGGCACTTGTGGGTGCCTTCTGGAGAGGCCTTTCCAGCAAGATTAAAGACGAGCTAGCCGGTCGGGATACCCCCACCTCTCTGGAGGACCTTATAGCCCTGGCTACGCGCATAGACCTCCGTTTTTTGGAGCGCTCGCGGGAATCGGTTAGAGAACGCAGACCCTTCAGGCAATATCAAGCGCCCATTCCACGCTCTGCTGCTCCCTCTACTAGCAGCGTCCCCGAGCCCATGCAGGTTGATCGGGTCAGGTTGACTGAGCAGCGTCGCAGAGAGAGGATGACTAACGGGCTCTGCCTGTACTGTGGTGGGGCTAATCATTTCATCCGCACTTGTCCTGAGAGGCCGGGAAACGCCTCCACCTAGGTCAGGTAAGAGAGGTCTCCCTAGGTGATCATAATTCCTCTCTGCCTCTTACCCTTTCAGCCTTAATTATTTCAGGACGGGAGCGCAGATCTGTGGAGGCGTATGTGGACTCGGGTGCGGCTGGCAATTTCATCCGGCAGCAAGAGGTGGACCAACTTCAGATTCCGGTGGTTATCCTAAAAGACCCACGGGCTATCACCTCCATCGATGGAACACCCCTTCCCGGGCTCGTTACCAGGATCACGACCGAAGTGGACTTACAAATTGGAGCGCTTCATTTTGAAAAGATAGCCTTCTATGTGCTGCCTAAATTGTCTCACGCTGTCCTCCTCGGATTACCCTGGCTTCGGCTGCACGAGCCAGTTGTCGACTGGCGCTCAGGGGAGATCCTCTGCTGGGGTCAATCCTGCCACACTCGTTGTTTGCAATCCGTCCTCCATCCTCGTCTCCTGCCTACGCCGACTAATCTCACGGGTCTCCCCGCACCGTACTACGCGTACGCCGACGTTTTCAGTAAAAAAGAAGCGGAGTCTCTGCCTCCGCATCGGGCCTATGACTGCCCTATCAACTT
The DNA here is from genome assembly GCF_039654945.1 of Dendrobates tinctorius. Lineage (NCBI taxonomy): Eukaryota > Metazoa > Chordata > Amphibia > Anura > Dendrobatidae > Dendrobates > Dendrobates tinctorius. Next base: position 22,197,813 of record NW_027361728.1, on the reverse strand, counting down.
GCTTCCTGGAGCCACTCCGCCCAGGGGGAGGACGTATTCCCTATCTCCAGCAGAGACCTCGGCCATGACTGAATACATCCGGGAGAACTTGGCGAAGGGGTTCATCCGAAAGTCCTCGTCCCCAGCTGGTGCAGGCTTCTTCTTTGTTCGGAAGAAAGACGGATCTCTTAGACCATGTATCGACTACCGGGGCCTGAACAATATTACAGTTAAGAATCGATACCCACTTCCACTTATCCCAGAACTCTTTGACCGGCTGAGAGGGGCTCGAATCTTCACGAAGCTGGACCTGCGGGGAGCCTACAATTTGATCCGGATTCGCGCAGGCGACGAATGGAAGACGGCCTTCAATACCCGTGATGGTCATTATGAGTATTTAGTCATGCCGTTTGGTCTCTGCAATGCTCCAGCTGTCTTCCAGGAGTTCGTTAATGAGGTGTTTCGGGACCTTCTGTACACTTGCGTAATAGTGTATTTAGACGATATCCTCATCTTCTCGCCTGACCTTCCCTCCCATCGGAGAAGCGTACGCATGGTCCTGCACCGTCTCCGGGAGAATCACCTCTACGCCAAGATTGAGAAGTGTCTCTTCGAGCAGACCTCGTTACCCTTCTTGGGGCATGTCATCACAGATTCCGGTCTGAAGATGGATCCCGAGAAACTCTCGGCGGTACTCAAGTGGCCCCGTCCTGTCGGAATCAAAGCCATCCAGCGTTTCCTCGGATTCGCGAATTATTACCGACAGTTCGTGCCGCATTTTTCCTCGTTGACCAAACCTATCTCGGCCTTGACCCGCAAAGGAACTAAGCCTGATCACTGGTCCTCCGAGGCGGAAGATGCCTTTCTGGCGCTGAAACGCTCCTTTGCAGCAGCACCGGTACTACATCGGCCAGTGGCCAGTAGGCCTTTTGTTCTTGAAGTGGACGCCTCCTCCACCGGAGCTGGGGCGGTCCTCTCCCAGCGAGTTCCCCCTGGACGTCTGGTCCCCTGCGGGTTCTTTTCCAAGTCCTTTTCGCCAGCAGAGTGCAACTACTCCATCGGTGATCGGGAGTTGCTGGCCATCAAGATGGCTCTGGAAGAGTGGCGGTACCTGCTCGAGGGGGCTGTGCACCCCTTTACCATCTTCACGGACCACAAGAATTTGGCCTATCTGCAGTCCGCCCAAAGGCTCAATTCCAGACAAGCCAGATGGGCCTTGTATTTTTCTCGATTCGACTTCCAGCTTCACTTCCGGCCCGGTAATAAGAACACCAAACCAGATGCACTTTCCAGATCTCTACAGTCGCCAGAAGAGGACGAGAGCCCCTCGTATATTATCGAGCCTGCCAAAGTGATCACCGTGGCCCCGGTGAACTTTTCTACTCCTCCTCCAGGCAAGACCTTCGTGCCTCAGAATAAACGTCTGGAGGTGTTGCGCTGGGGGCACTCCTCCAAGGTTGCGGGGCACGTGGGGTCCAAGAAGACTCTATCGCTTCTCTCACGTTATTACTGGTGGGCCACCCTTCGCCAAGACGTGGCAGATTTTGTTGCCTCTTGCTCAACCTGTGCGCAGAACAAGGTTCCAAGAACTTTGCCCTCCGGTCTTCTCCATCCGTTGCCGGTGCCGGAGGCCCCTTGGCAGCAAATTGCCATGGACTTTATAACCGACTTGCCCTGCTCAGCTGGTTGCACCACCATCTTAGTCGTGGCGGACCGCTTCTCTAAGATGGCTCATTTTATCCCCCTGGCCGGGCTGCCCTCCGCTCCGAAGTTGGCCGAGATCTTCATCCATCAGATCTTCAGGTTGCATGGTCTTCCCCTACGGATTGTGTCTGATCGAGGGGTCCAATTTACTTCTCGCTTCTGGAGGGCTCTATGTCAGCTTATGGGTATGTCCCTCGACTTCTCCTCCGCCTATCACCCGCAGACCAATGGGCAGGTAGAACGGATTAACCAGGACCTAACGACTTACCTGCGCCACTTCTCCAACGCCCACCAGGATAATTGGGTCTCTCTTCTACCCTGGGCTGAATTCGCCCATAATAACCACCCCAGTGAGTCGACCACCAAAACTCTGTTCTTTGTGGTTTCTGGTCGCAATCCTGGTGTTCCACTACCCTTTGTCGCCTCTTCAGGAGTTCCCGCAGCTGATGCCCTCGCCACAGAATTTTTGAATATTTGGAAGGAGACCAGAGAGGCTCTGGTGAAGACCAGTGCCCGAATCAAAAGACATGCAGACAAGAGACGGAGGGACCTTCCCCCGTACCACCCTGGTGATAAGGTCTGGCTCTCAACCAAGCACATCCGCCTGAAAGTTCCTTCCTATAAGCTGTGTCCTCGTTACATCGGTCCCTTTGAGGTACTAAAACGCATCAATGAAGTATCTTACAAACTGAGGTTGCCGGCTTCACTCCGGGTCCCTAACGCCTTTCACGTCTCGCTCTTGAAACCTGTAGTTCTGAATCGGTTCCAACCGGTTTTCGTTGCCCCTCCTTTACCTATTGGGTCGGATGACATCTTTGAAGTAAAAGATATTTTAGCCATGAAGAGAGTCAGGGGGAAGACTTTCTTTCTCATTGAGTGGAAGGGATTTGGTCCTGAGGAAAGGTCTTGGGAGCCTCAAAAGAATATCAACGCTCCTCTAATACTAAAAAAGTTTCTGGCCAATCTCAGAAAGGGGGGATGTAAAGAGGGGGGTACTGTCATGTCGGCGGTCACGGCTGCACCCGCTCCCGCCCCTCCTCCAGCGGCGACCGCCGCCACCTCCTCCTACCGGCGTCCTCGCCGCGGCGCGCTCCCACGCTCTGCCTCCCCTCCTGTGACGGCGCCGCGCTCCTTCCTTAGGGCGCGCGCGCGCACCAGCGTCCCCTCTTCCGCCTACGGGGGGTGGCGCCGGGGGCGGCACGTACCGCCTGCTTCCGGACCCTAGGGTATTTCTGGCGCGCTCTCTATTGAGAGGACGCCTGAGAGTTGCTGTGCGCTCGCCACGCTGCGCTTTGGCCCCCTTCCGGTTCCTATAGTGCCGCCTGTTTCCCGTCTGTCTTCCCCTTGGCTTCCAGCCTCGCTCTGCATCCTTGTTCCCAGTGTTTGTTCACCCTGCATAACCTCTCTGTTCTCCCTTCTGGTACCCCTTGTGTGCTTCCTCCCGGTCCTCTCCCCTCTAGTACCTGCTCCCTGTCTGTCTACCCATCCAGTAGTCCTGTTAGGTCCTCTACCTCTCAGTCCAGTACTCCTGCCTACGGGCGCCTCTTGTCCTTGAGCCGCCCCTTCCTGGTACCGGCTGTCGCGGTTCTGTCCTCGGTGGTCTTGCCCCAAACGATCCCTGTATAGGGGTCGGTCTTCACCTGGAGCGCTCGACCCCCGGGGCTCCAGATCCGCGACCCAGAGGGTCCACTCTCGGACGTCCTTCTCCGATAAACGTCACAAAACTCCTTCCCCGTACCAAACTCCTTCCCCGTACCAAACTCCTTCCCCACACAACTTTCCATCAACATCATCTGCTCCTACAGTCCCTGCCCAACCCTCCACTCCACCGCCCACCACCTCTTCTGCCTCCCACATGTCCACCCATTCTGTAGCTTTTTCCACACCTTCACCTCTAACTGTTCCTTCCCCACCACGATCCCAGTCCTCTCTCCACACACCCAGTGTCGAAGTGTCCTGCAGCCCCTCCAGCAGTATTTCCACCCCACAGTACACAGATTTGTAATCTTTTTTTGTTGTAATAAAAATGCCCATTGGGTTTAAAACCTTTATTAAAAAAGTTTTTTGCACTTTAAAAACATAAAAAAAAAAAAAATTTAAATAAAAGTTAAATTATCGTTTCACAATGGTTGTCTGTCATTTCTTTCTGCGGCGAACTATGTTTTAAAAAAAGGTTAAATACAGGGTATTTCAAAGGTAAAATGGTATTCAAAACCAGGTATATAACTGTGGGTAAATTTTAGCTTTTTGCCACAGTTGTGTTCCTGGTTGTGTTTGAAGCAAAGTATTTCACCTAAAAAGTTGTGTTTATTGTTGGTGATTTCCTAACAATGTACACAACTTTTGTTAAAAGGTGAAATACTTTGCATAAAACACAACCAGGTACACACCTGTGGCCTAAAGCTAAAAATAGTAAGACCATGACAAGATAGCCAACTTTGGTTGGCAAAGGTATATACTGTTGGTCCAGAAGGTACACAAGTTTAGGGCACAAATCTTTCACACTCTGTCATCCCAGTGTACTCTGCCTTGAGGTGACATAAAGTATAGTGGAAAATTGTCCCTGAAACCGTCACAGAACTTCTAGTGGTAATATTTCCAATGACAACATCCATCTTCGCCAGTAACTTGCTCTTCTCTCCAACCTGCACTTTCTTCTCTACAACCTGTCAAAGAAGGGCTGTAGGAACATGCTATATCTAGTTTTCCAGTAGCCAATCCCGTTCGGAAGGCCACAAGGGTCAATTTTAAAAACCGGATCCGGCGTAATCCGTCGAAAAACGGATAGAAAAACGGATGAACCGGATGAGACGGATCCGGTTTTGTCTGTCAAGAAAAAGACGGATCCGGCAGAAAACCGGATCCGGCACATCAGGTTTTACTAAACATTTGCCGGATCCGGCGTTCCGGCACGACGCCGGATCGCGCCTGACGCCGAAAACCTGATGTGTGAAAGTAGCCTAACTTGTCCTGGAAATTTGCAAACAAAATGACGCAAAGCTATTTTGAATACTTACAATGGAGTAGTTAAAGAACATACTGAATGTCATAGAAACACTGTTTTATATTTTTGCATAGCTTATTTGGAATATTATAGAAAAAAAGTGTTGTTTTTTTCTCCTTTTAATAACTTAGTTTATTGTGGTCCTTGAGAGTGCAACATGATCATAGAAGAACAGAAAACCTAATTTTCCCAGCTCATAACTGCCTGCTAATCCATTAGTATAGCGCTTCACACATTCAGAACATTCAAGTTCTCTATCTAATTACACTGACACAAGTTCTTATTGTGCATAATTTTAGACTTTCAGGCAGATTGCTACTTCATTGAGCTTATTACTCCTTTGACTTACTAGCCATAGACACATCAGCTTAAGGAGACATAAAGGCCATGCAATCTTCCTCCCAGAATTTAAATATGCAAATCGCCTCTTCAGAATGAAAGAGGACTTGAACTCTAGCACCATATACTGGGTGTAGCAATTCTAAAAGTCACTATCGGCCCTTTAACGACCCTTGCCACATGACTTAGGATAAGAATCCAAACAAGAAACTAAATTTCCAGACACATGTTTTGGAGTGTTTGCCACTCTTCAGTGTAAAGAAGGAAATCTGATTTGGCTATAGGAGAGGTCTCTGACTGTGGTGTAAAGGGAAATGTTTCTCCTTGTGGAGAGTACCGACATTGCATTCTCCACAAGGAGAAACATTCCCTCTTAGAACCGCAGTTGAAGCCTTTCACCTATGGAAATCATATCCACACAAAATAATAAGTAAATAATATTTACTACATGTCTCCTCTTTCACATCATCATCATTTTTTAGACATTTTTTTTTGTTAGGAAGTTAGAAGGGTTAAAAGTTTATGAACAATTTCTCATTTTTCCAACATCTACAAAACCAAATTTGAGGGAACAAATAATATTTTAAGTGATTTTGAGTGGCTGTATAATACCCAAAAGTGACACCGTTTTAAAAACTGCACACCTCAGACTGCACAAAACCATTCAAGAAGTTTATTAATCTTTTAGTTGCAATACAGAAATTTAAACAATGTGGAAAGAAATTATGAACATTTTCATTTTTCCAACAAAAATGTTGCTTTAGCCCCAAATGTTTCATTTACACAAGGGTAAAAGGAAGAAATGCACTGTACAATTTGCAGTGAAATTTCTCCTGAGTACTTGAAAATTACTGTTTGAGCACATGGCAGGGCTCAGAAGGGAAGGAGCGCCATTTGACTTTTGGAGTGCAAAATTGTCTAGAATAGATAGCTCACACCATGACACCCCACAAGTGACCCCATTTTGGAAAATACACCCTTCAAGGAATTTACCTAGTAGCATGGTGGGCACTTTGAACCCACAGGAGCCATTCCTTATGCGGTATAAATGATTTTAATTTTTTTTAACAATAAAATGTTTTTACACTGCAATATTTTAAGACCTATATTTTTTCTGTATTTCTTGTGAGTCAAGTGAGGGCTTGTTTTCTGTGGGATGAGTTCCAGTTTTAATTGGTATCATTTTTGGCTACCAATAATATTTTTTTAGCACTTTCTTTTACTATTTTTAGAAGGCAGAATGAATAAAAACCAGCAACTCATTTTTTTTTTCATGCCATTCATCGTGTAGTAAAAGTGAATGCTGCTGGCACGGAGCTGTCACTGTGTGTTTTCCCAACTTCTTGCAGCCTGCCTCCTGTGACCCCGCTCCACCGCAGCCGCCCCCCGTAGGCTACATTTGGATTATAAGATGCACCTCAATTTTCCTCCCAAATTTGGGGGAAAAGAAGTGCCTCTTGTAATCCAAAAAATGTGGTACATAAAAATGGTATCGCTGAAAACGTCATCTTGTTCTGCAAAAAGCAAGCCCAAATACAGATCCATCAGTGGAAAAATAAAAAAAACTATAGCTTTCAGAATACATTGATGCAAAACAATATTTTTTCTATAATATTATTTTTATTGTGTAGAAGCCTGCAAAATGTAAAAAATTATCTATTTGGTGTCGCTACATTCGGACTGACCCGAAGAATAAAGCTGCCCTGTAAGATGGAGACCATGTCATGAGGCAAAAGTGATAACTGCAGTAAGAAGCTTGATGAACAAAACATTGCAATATCAGGTCCATGGCCAGGAAACCCCCTCATATCTCAATCCCATTGAGAACCTATGGTAATTCCTCAAAAATCGTGAGATGAGGAAAAACAAAAATTATGATAAACTCAAGCACTAGTTAGGCAATAAAGGGCTGTTATCAGTCAAGATTTGGCCCAGAAGATGATATACAGCATGCCATGGTGATTTGTTTCAGTCTCAAAACTTCTGATCATGACTGTATATTAAATGGAATCTGTCACCCCATTTTTGGACTATCGTCTGCCAGCACCGCCATCAGGGGCTTATCTACAGCATTCTGTAATGCTTTAGATAAGCCCCCGATGTAACCTGAAAGAGAAGAAAAACGAGTTATATTATACTCACCCAGGGGGCGGTCTGGTCTTGGTCCGATGGGTGTCACTGTCCGGCACCTCCCATCTTGTAGAGGTGATGTCGTCTTCTTTGCTTCCCATCCCGGCTCTGGCGCAGGCGTACTTGACCTGCCCTGTTGAGGACAGAGTAAAGTACTGCAGTGCGCAGGCGCCAGACCTCTCTGACCTGGTCCAGCACCTGCGCACTGCAGTACTCTGCTCTGCCCTCAACAGGGCAGAGCAGAGTGCGTCTGCGCAGGAACCACGACGGGAAGCAAAGAAGAGGACGTCGCCGTTAGAAGATGGAAGGCGCCGGACCGGACTGCTACACCCATCGGACCAAAACCGGATCCGGACCGCACCTGGGTGAGTATAATATAACTCATTTTTCTTATCGTTCAGGTTACATCGGGGGCTTATCTACAGCATTACAGAATGCTGTAGATAAGCCCCTGATGGTGGTGCCGGCAGTTCATAGTCGAAAAATGGGGTGACAAATTCCCTTTAAATACAGTTCATATATACAGTATGTTGCTACACTCAAAAACTCCTAGTATTTTTATTTTTCATGGAACGAGCTTTAGTTTTTATATGTGCTCACTGTTTGGGTTAAAGAAAAGCTGTCAGGCGATTCATGCTACCTAAACTACAAGCAGCATGAATCACAGCCTTGCTGCACAATTGCCTTGGACATTATTTGGGGAATTCTTGAAAGATCTGACCGGGAACCATAACCAGAGAAGACACTAATTAGGTGACCCTGGCTGGCTCTTCCCAGAACTGCTGCAGGTGACTGACAGATCTCTCCCTCACGTGTACATAGGGAGAGACTTGTTGATCACCTCTAGAGAGACATAATTATGGAAAACATTCATAATGCATATTCAAATATATTCCAGTTTCTGTATGCAGAATGCACAGAACAAAGCACATTCTTACATTTCTAAGAGGTGCTTGGAATTATTTAAAATATTTCTCATCCTTTTTGCAACCAAAGTGTCATGTCTTGCAAATATTATGCTAGCATATGCATTTTTACTTGTCAACCTCACAAGCATCTAAAAAAAAAAGAACAGAAAAAAGGTGATGGCTAAAAATAGATTTTCGACTATTTCAGTTCAGAGAAGACATGGTGATTAAATACAAGAGCTTTGGCCCCTGGACCGTCATGTCAGCAAAAAGCAAACCTGAGCTAAAGAATAAAACGTAACCAGAGCAGAGATTTCCCTCATGACCCACACAAGCACTTACAGCAATAGAGCACTATGATATTTAATGTGTGCTTCAATGCCTCTAAACATAAGAGTTATTTTAAAATATTGCGCTACATAAAAATAAGTAACTGTGCACGACGGTGTGATAAGACTTACTTATGTTATTATTTTTTATATTATTTAAAGGCACTCCTATCCGTGTCCAGGTTATTTATACAGTTGACCCATCATTAATACACAATATTTGGGCTCTTAACTTATAATGGAGATCACTGGGTTTGAGTTGGACTTTTCGACAGCAATAGTAGCTCTACAGATGCTGTTTGTGCTGTCAGCAAACAGAAAAAAGTATGGAAAAGGAAAAAACTGCAACGTCTACATACCTTTCGGGCTTTTCCAGTTTTAGCCCAGCGTGAGATGGGAAATGTAAGTGAAAGCCCTTTCTAAGGACAGGTGGAAGTCGCAATGTGTTAGTTCCTTCACAAGGGTTCTATTCTAACCTGTCTATAGCATTGAGAAAACCCTTTTAAAAATGAACAATCAGAAAAATATTACTACATAGTCCATATTAGCCCAAATCCAATATGGAACCAGTGGGTTTGTGACAGTCTTTATTTAGGGTTTGTAAGGTGGTGGCAAGTGGAAGGAGCTCTCACATTTTGTTTAACCACTAAGATGTCAATCAAGGATTTTATTCACACCACGTGTTTCGGCGCCAGACTGGTGCCTTTTTCAAGGTAAAAAAAAATGTGATTTTTTTTACTTTGGAAAAGGCATTGGTCCAGCAGGTGTGAATAAAAACCATATACCATCAAGGTTTCTTAATTACCACAAGCTTCAGCTACTGTAATATCTCCACTAAAGTGAAATGTTATCTGGAACTATTTCTTCTCCAGCAACGGAGCTGCAGCTGTGGATTCTAAGGCCAGGTTCACATTGCGTTACGGCACTCCGTTTAACGGATGCGTTAAACTGACTGCGCTAACGCTAGTCTTCTTTTGATCGCGTTTGAGAAATCATGTTAGAGCAACTGCTCCTTCTGCACTAGCTGTGACGGACCCTCGAATGTGGTAGACTGCGTCTGAGGGTCTGTCACAGCATAACGGGACATCGCTAACGCATGCCGATTTGGACATGCGTTAGCAATGCCCTAGGTTATGGCAGTCTGTGGGTGGGTTAACGGTTGCGTTACATCGCGTTAATGCCGCTTTGTAACTCATCCGTTAAACGGACTGCCATAACGCAATGTGAACCTGGCCTAAAGGCCCCGTCTCACTAAGCAATCTCGGTAGCGAGATTGCTGCTGAGTCACAACTTTTGTGACATAACAGTGATCTCACCAGCGAGATTGCTGTGTGTGACAGCGATCAGCGAGCGGCCCCCCTGCCGGTATCGCTGATTGCTGGAAGAAATCTCTGGACATTTCTTTGGTCGCTGGTCTCCCGCTGGCCAGCACGCATCGCTGCGTGTGACAGGCGGGAGACCAGCGATCAGGTGTAAAAAATAATTAAAAAAATAAAAAATATAGTTATTCTCACCTTCCGACGTCGCGTTCAGCCATCCCGCCTCTCTCCACGCTCCGGTCCCAGTGATCCTTTGCACGAATGACCGCGAGACTTTGTTATCCCGCGAGACTGTGACATCTCGTGGTCATTCGTGCAAAGGATCACTGGGACCGGAGCGTGGAGAGAGGCAGGATGGCTGAACGGGACGTCGGAAGGTGAGAATAACTATATTTTTTATTTTGATTCTATTTTTTACAGGATGGCAAGCAATGCCGGGCGCTCAGCATCGCTGTGCTGATCGCTGGTGAAGCTGTCTGTGTGACAGCTCACCAGCGATCACATAGCGATTTACCAGCGATCCTGACACCTTGATATCGGTGTCGGGATCGCTGGTAAGTCGCTTAGTGTGACGGGGCCTTAAGGCTCTTATAGATGTTATGTCCTCACACACCACCCCCAGGTGAGCACTACCATCACTCTCACCCTCTCTTACGGTATTGCCCTATTGTCCCAACCATATCTTCTTAGGGGATAAACTCCACTAGAACGAGAACATTACTGGCTTCACATCATGCTGCAGATTTTATTGCAGAATTTTCTGGGACAGAAAATATGTTACATTCATCAGAATTGGGTTGTTTTGACAGCAAAAAGTTACAAAAAAATTATTTCTGTTACAAAATCTGCCCCATGTGAATTCATGGTTAAACAGTCGTCAGCTGAAAGTGATGGTGTGGGATAAGTAATGCAATGTACTATGTAACTTTCTGTTAAATACTGTATGTCTTACTGCAAAATAATTAGTATATTAGTATATTACAGGGCAAAACAAGGTTAATTTTGATTGAAATAGAAATATGGCTCATTATTAGAAGTTAGATGTATGGCAAGTATGCCATTGTTAACTCATATGTGAATCACTGAAGCAAATCTGAACAATCTTGTACATTTACAGATGGATGATTTGTTGATTTGTAATCTCCACTTCATCCTCGTACAGATGCATTTTTAGAAAAACCTAAGTGTAAAGGGCCTGTCCCACTAAGCGATATCGCTAGCAATATTGCTATAACGTCACTGGTTTTTGTGACATAGCAGCGATATTGCTAGCGATATCGCTATGTGTGATACTTACCTCCGATCGGCTCCCCCGCTGGTTATCGCTAATCGCGCGAGAACTTCCTGGACCGTTTCTCGTCGTCAGCTTCCTGCTGGACTTCCTGTGGCGCCGACGAGCGATGCGTGGACGCGGGCAGGAGGATGCCAGGATCGCCTCGTCTGACAGGAAAGTAGCGACCCCCGACCGCTGCAATGTCACTGGTGAGATCTGCCTGTGTGGCAGCTCACTAGCGACCACTTAGCGATGCACCAGCGATCCTGACCGCGTCATATCGCAGGTCGGGATCGCTGGTGCATCACTAAGTACCTTAAGTAAATTTGTTCTCTGCAGATTGCACAATCCAGCAACAAAAGAAGTGACTCAGGTTGGCTAAATTTCCTCCATATGTACATACATCCTCTTTGATAACAAATTCCTGGTGATTGTTGAATTACCTGTTATGCTAACATTTTATTTCTAGTACTTCACGACTTTGGTTTATAGTAATTCTATATGTTTCATTCTCAAAGTATACTTTAAGTAAAATAAACAGAGTAGTATTAGCATTTAATGAGGATTTATCATGAGTATTCTCTCTTAATTTGATCGTGATGCTGAATATCCTGAATATTCATGTGTTTGAGGTGTTCATAAAATCAACCATAGTGGTCCAGAGAGATGCGGGCCTTTTTATTTAGTACTACTTTTTAAAATTTTTAACAAGAGTTGTGGCCCAAAACATTCTCTGAGAGCATGTCTTTAGGCTACTTTGCAAAATTACCATGTGAGCAATTCCCCTTGGTAAAGATGCCATAAATAGTAGCACTAAATAACAAGGCTTATAAGTCTGGAGCCATATGGTACATTTGAGAAAAACAAAAAAATGGGGGAAGTGGGAATAAAATAAGAACGACAACTGCCCAGTTTTGAACTGGTGACAGGTCCTCTTTAAAGGGGTTGTCCCACTTTCAATCTTCAGTAGCACACTGCTCTTCTCCCTCCAGGCTTCCAGCTTGCCGAGAGGCTATGCACTCCTGACGATTGAAGGTTAGGGTCAGCAGTATGGCTTCGCCGCTAGAACAAACTGAACAGTGCTGTAAGCTGTATAGAAAACAACTTGTAAGTGCACACTCCTTTTCTAGGACACCGGACACCTACAAGGTGACAGTAACCTTGACAATGAGCTGTAAATTATGGAGATAAAAAGCCCTCCATTCTTAGGAACAGAAGATTTTTAATAAGGCTAAATTGAAAATGAGCTTTATTTAAATAACTTTAAAATGTTACCAATTTAATAAAATGAGACAACCCCTTTAAATTGTAATCTCTTTTGGTCAGCTTCATGTATATATTAGATGCTGTTACAATTTCTGTTGTATTGCCTATCTATTTGTAAAAGTCTTATTAATTTTTCTGCATGCTGTTTGGGTGGAAGCTTTCAGATGCAATGCTTGCCCTTACTTGAGCACCTTTTGCTGCTGTTCTTAGATCCCATAATGATATACTGTACACCAGTGTTTCCCAAACTCCAGTCTTCTTGGCCCCAATGGATCATGTTTTCAGGATTTCCTTAGTATTACTCAGGTGAGAAAACCTGTGGCAATATCTCATGCCACAGATGCCTGTAAAATAATAAGGAGATCCTGAAAGAGTGATTTGTTTGGGGCCATGAGGACTGGAGATTGGGAAACCGCTATGCACAGTACCCTGAGAAAATCAGTGTTTGCTCATCCTCTCTTCTTTTTTTCTCACAGCATGCAATTTCTCATAAATGCCAAGAAAGGGAAAGAAAATGAACTTACTGTATATACTTGCGTATAAGCCGAGATTTTCAGCCCATTTTTTGGGGCTGAAAGTCCCCCTCTCGGCTTATACATGAGTCATATACCGGGGGTCGGCGGAGGAGGGGGAGCGGGGGTGTGAGAGATCATACTCACCCCTCCTGGCACGTCTCTGCAGCCCCTGCTTCTCCCTCGGTCGTCTTCTCCCTGCGTTCAGCGTTCACGTGGTACCTCATTAAACTCATGAATATGCGCATATTCATGAGTTTAATGAGCGGTACCACGTGACTGCTGAATGCAGGAAGAAGACGACCGAGGGAGAAGCAGGGGCTGCAGAGAAGACCGTGCGCCAGGAGGGGGTGAGTTTGACGGGGCAGAGCAATATTCACCTGTCCCCGTTCCATCGCCGTGCACCGCTGTGTCTCCGGGTCCTTCTGCTGTGATGTTCAGCAGAAGGCGTGATGACGTAGTCAGTGCGCACCCTCTGCTGAACATCACTGCAGAGACTCGGGAGTCAGAGCGGTGGATGGCGATGGAATGGGGACTGGTAAATATCGCCAGTGCCGGGGTCTCAGGACACCGGTACCTGGGTCCCAGCAACGGAGAGGTGAGTATGTCATTTTTCTTTTTTAATTGCAGCTGTGGCAGTAGCAAATAAGGGGTATTTATGGAGCATCTTATGGGGCAGCATTATCCCTTGTGCAGTAGCATATGGGGGTATTTATGGAGCATCTTATGGGGCAGCATTAACCCTTGTGCAGCAGCATATGGGGGGTATTTATGGAGCATCTTCTTGGACCAGAAGTAACCCTTGTGCAGCAGCATATGGGGGCATTTATGGAGCATCTTATGGGGCAGCATTAACCCTTGTGTAGCAGCATATGGGGGGTATTTATGGAGCATCTTATGGGGCAGCATTAACCCTTGTGCAGCAGCATATGGGGGGTATTTATGGAGCATATTCTTGGGCCAGCATTAACCCTTGTGCGTTCAGCATATGGGGGTTTTTTATCTATGGAGCATCTTCTTGGACCACCATTAACAATAAGTTTTCCCAGTTTTTTGTGGCAAAATTAGGGGGGTCGGCTTATATGCAGGTCGGCTTATACACAAGTATATACGGTAAACATTTTCCAAAAAGTAACTGAACAATCAATTCTAATATTCTTGAATAATTATATTAAAGAGGATGGAATTTACTACACTAAGTATTGGCACAGATCCAGAGTATAAAAAAGTGTAACACTGTAAAATGATAAGTATAAGGGTCAATACTGTGAAAATCTATATATATAAAATTGAATGTAAGTATGTGTGTATCACCAACCAATCACAAAGCATCTTTCATTTCATCAGAGCTGCTTAAGAGAAGCTGAGCTGTGATTGGTTGCTATGAGCAACAGTTTTCCCGTTCCACGACACCTCAGCAGACACTGACATGATGGGAGAAATCTAGCATCCCCGGGAACATAAGCTCCCAGCCATTGTCTGCCCCCAGAAAGGAGCAGAGAGCACATGACAGAAATGAATCTCCCCTCCCGTGCCCATATACCCATCACACATCCTCCATCCCATAGGCACATCTTCTCTCTTAAAGGTATCTCCAGTATGGAAGTTAGGGCAAATCCTTCAGCGCTCTGATACTGACACCAGGCCTCTCTTAAAGGGATTATTGGTATGGAAGTCAGAGCAAATCCATCGAGCGCTTTGGTTTTGACCTCAGGCCTCTCTTAAAGGGATCCCTGGTATGGAATTAGGATCGTTCAACTCAGCGCTGTGGTTCTGACCCCATGGTCTCTTAAAGGGATCATTGGTATGGAAATTAGGGCAATTCCACTAAGTGCTCTGGTTCTCACCCCAGGGTCCGGTATGGAAGTGAGGGAAAATCCACTCTGTGCTTTGGCACCAGGCCTCTCTTAAAGGGATCTCTGGTATGGAAGATAGGGAAAATCCCTCAGCGCTCTGATTCTGACCCCAGGCTTCTATTAAAGGGATCATTGGTATGGAAGTCAGGGTAAATCCATCCAGCACTTTGGTTCTGACCCCAGGCCACTCTTAAAGGGATCCCCGTTATAGAAGTTAGGGCAATTCCACTCAGCGTTCTGGTTCTGACTCCAGGCTCTCTTAAAGGGATCCCCAGTATGGAAGTTAGGACCGTTCCACTCAGCGCTATGGTACTGACCCCAGGATTCTATTAAAGGGATCAATGGTATGCAAGTTAGGGAAAATCCACTCAGCGCTCTGGTTCTGACCTCAGTCTCTCTTAAAGGGATCATTGGTATGGAAGTGAGGGCAAATCCACTCTGCGCTTTGGTACTGACCCCAGGCCTCTCTTAAAGGGATCTCCGGTATGGAAGTTAGGGTAAATCCCTCAGCACTCTGATTCTGACCCCAGGCTTCTATTAAAGGAATCATTGGTATGGAAATCAGGGCAAATCTACTCAGCACTCTGGTTCTAAGGCCAGGCCTCTCTTAAAGGGATTCCTGGTATGGAAGTTAGGACCGTTCCACTCAGCACTCTGGTCAGGGTAGTCCGTTGGCTCTGGCTGACGGGATGATGTAGGATAATAGGGGTAGTAGTCCGGGGGCTCTGACGGGATGATGTTGTATAATATTGGTAGTAGTCCGGCAGCTGTGATGGGATGATGTGGGATATTAAGGGTAGTAGTCCGATGGCTCTGACGGAATGATGTGGGATATTAGGGGTAGTAATCCGGCGGCTGTGACGGGATGATGTGGGATATTAGTGGTAATTGTCCGGTGGCTCTGGCTGACGGGATGATGTGGGATATTAGGGGTAGTAGTCTGGTGGCTCTGGCTGATAGGATGATGTGGGATATTAGGGGTAGTAGTCCGGTGGCTCTGGCTGACGGGACGATGTGGGATATTAGGGGTAGTAGTGCAGTAGGTCTGGCTGACGGGATGAAGTGGGATATTATAGTGAATGTGGCTATGCGGAGTAGGTGGGGCTATACGCTCAGCTTTATATATATAGAAATAATCATTATAATTTGTTATAACTAACTGTAGTTAGTTACTATGCCGGGCTCTTCAGCTAGTTACTGATAAAATTAAACATCTTATTACATCATTTTACCTAAACATCTTTTTAAATAGAGATAGGCTTCATGGTGTTTTTACTTTTTGTAGCCTAGAGGTGACCTTATATGAACACTACCATAAGATACATTTTTTTTTTTTCCAAAATCATATTTATTGAAATTTTACATAGTTAAACAGGAAAACACATCAATTCCGCAAACAGTGCAGAGTAGATTAATAATACATCAAGAAGACAGACATACAAACGTAGGAGGCAAGGAATAAGGGGGGAAAAGGGGGTAGGTACACCTAAGTATACGACTGTAAATTACTTAGATCAAAGGTCTTAACAGAAACTGATCTGCTAAAGTGCAGGTTCCTGAATATCAAAGTGGCATATAAGCTAGACACATAGCAGGGTTCATCGCGGGCAGGGAATATCAGACCCTGAATCGAAGTAGCACAAGCATCATCACGGTGGATTGAAGGAGAGACTGCTACCAAGCCATGGTTCCCAAATCTGGGACTTTTTCTTTTTAGATGACGCAGATAATACCAGAGCCCTTTCATATTGGCAATGAAGGTTCATCCTGTCAATCACAAATTGTATGGTCGGAGCGCTGGCCACTCTCCATTTGGATGCCACTGCCAGTCTAGCGGCTATAAACAAATGTGAGAACACTCCTCTCAACACATACGGGATCTCATCCAAAACGATATGCAATAAAACCATACTGGGTTGTAAGGCCATCCGGATCCCAGTTACCTCAGCTATCACGTCCTCTAGGCTAGCCCAAAAATGTAGTAATTTCGGGCACGACCACCACATGTGGCTTAGTGTCCCCAACATACCGCAGCCTCTCCCAACACAATGGGGAGCACTGAGAGCCAAAGTGAGCAACTTTAACTGGGTAATAGTACCAGCGTAAGTGGACTTTTTTCAATTGTTCCAGATGGTTTAAACAAGAGGAAACTCTCCGAACCTCTAACACCGCCTCCCGCAACCCATCAGGCGCTAGGGTGACCTGCAAGTCATCCTCCCATTGTCTCATGAATTGCAGTTTAACCTCTGGGTCAGGATCATTCAGGGCTCTATACAAGATAGATACATTGTGAGTACTAGGTCCGGGCACCAGGAAGAGGCCATTTACTGTACGGACTAGGTTAGAATTAAAGAAGTACGACGGTTGTGTAGTGTGTATAAGATGTCTTAGTTGCAAAAACTGATAAAATCTATGTCGAATATCTGGGTGTTTTGCAACTAGGCGGTCAAACGGCTTAATCGCTGTGCCGTCACACAGCTGATGAAGTGATTTTACTCCAGCCAGTACCCATGGCTGTAAATCTATATACGGGATATGTAATTCTAGCGCCTTCAGTGACACTTCAGTTAACAGGATTTTAATAAGAGTCGGGACCGTCTGTCTCCAAAAATGCAGTGCAGTAGACATGGTTGGTAGAGGGAGATTACAAGGCCGCGGCCCAAAGGCTTCAACCTCTAACATAAATCGGGTGGAGCCTCTAGTCGCATAGAAATTTTCGATTTGCAACCATCTTATCTAGCTGCCACCAATCCCGCAGCCCCGCTACCACTGAGGCCTTATAATACGCCATCAAATTTGGCAATCCCATTCCCCCCAGATCATAAGGGTAATACAAAAGGGACTTGGCCACTCAAGGAGTTTTGTGGGCCCATATGTATTTGTTTGTTAAGCGCTGAAGGTTTGTTATAATTTTGCTTGGGACCCTCAAAGGGAGACATCTGAAATAATATAATATCTTGGGGAGAATTTTCATCTTGAAAATATTAATTCTAGCCACCCAGGAGGTCATAAACAGATGTAAGGTGTCCAGCTCAGTCTTTATCTGTCTGAATAAAGCAGTATAGTTCGCCTCTATGATATGTTGAGAGTGTGAAAGCTTTATACCAAGGTAAGGGATACCCTGATCAGTCCAACGAAAGGGAAACTTATTCTCTAACTCAGCTTTGGTGACCAAAGGGACCGCGACAGGGAATACCAGTGATTTGGATGCATTCAATTTGTAATAGGATACTGACGAAAACTCCTCTAGTTCAACCATGACGGCCGAAAACGACCGCTCCAGGGCCACACAGGCTATGATGACGTCGTCCGCGTAAAGACCGATCTTGTGAGCAGCCGGGCCCACCATCAGACCTGAGATATCAGAGTTAAGACGGATTTTCTCCGCCAGTGGCTCCATGCATAATGCAAATATAATGGGGGATAGTGGGCATCCCTGTCGCGTCCCGTTAGTGATCAAAAAGGGGGTAGATACAAACCCAGAGGCTAGGACTCTGGCAGATGGGGTGGAATATATGGCTAAAATTGCCGAAAGGATGGGGCCCTCCAAACCAAACTTCCTAAGAACACTTCCCAAATATCCCCAGTGCACCCTATCAAAGGCCTTCTCAGCGTCCAAGGACAAGAATGCACTGGGAAGGCCCGACAGTTCCGCCACCCTAATGAGATTCAACATTCGGCGGGTACCATCCTTGGTTTCCCGGCCAGCCACAAAACCGACCTGGTCAGGAGACACAAGAGAGGGGATTATCAAATGAAGGCGGGAGGCTAGCAATTTGGTATACATCTTTAAATCACAATTCAATAAAGAAATGGGTCTAAAATTCCCTGGACTATCAGGGGTCTTACCTGGCTTAGGGAGAGTGGTAATAGTAGCTTCCAAATTAGGGGCAGCAACTTTGCCTGAATCCCGCAAACTTGAAAACAACCTCAATAGATATGGGGCCAGAAGTTCCTGAAAAGAGCGATAATATTCATTTGAAAGTCCATCCGGACCAGGCGCAGTGTGTAGCTTACTGCTTTTAATAGTTTTTTTGATCTCCTCTTCTGTAAATGGGGCGTTTAACAATAATAATTGCTCTTGGGATACATGCGGTAAGTTAACTGATTGCAGATATGAATCGATTGCTACCTGAGTAGGTTGACGGGTCTGCGGGTCAGAATGTAAGTTATATAAATGGGAGTAGTACTTTACATATGTCTCCGCGATGTCAATCGGATTCCTAACCAGACACCCATTCTGATCTTGTAAACCATCTATTCTGGATTTAGCCTCTCGTTTACATACCCTACGTGCCAGTATTGCTCCCGCCCTATCTCCAGTGGCGTAAAAGTGAGTTTTAAGCTTACGTAAATTACGGGCATAGGCAGAAAGCAAAACCTCCCGCAACTGAAAGCGAACCCCGTATATCTCATCCGACACCGCCTGCGAGGGTGAGGTTTTATTCAGGTGATTCCAACTGGTCAAGTCTAGCTAAGAGGTCATCCCAAATCCCTCTATTACGCTTCAGTATGGAGGCTTGTTGTATGAGATATCCCCGTATAACCACTTTATGCGCAGCCCATAGCGTTTATTCTGAAACTTCCCCATTATCGTTAAGATGGAAGTAGTGAGTCAACTCAGTAGAGATACCACACGTCACCTTCTCATTTAGTAAAAGAGATGGGTTCAGACACCACCGAAAAGCAAGGTTCGCATGATGTTTTAACGCTAACTGTAACACAATGGGAGCATGGTCAGACCAGGTAATTAATCCTATGCTGGAGGAGACGCACCTAGGAAGAACCGAAGTATCCACCAGAATATGGTCTATCCGAGTATATATACGGTATCGGAAGGAATAAAAGGTATAATCTTTTTCACTCGCGTGGGAGTACCTCCAGAAATCGTGTAGATGATATTCTTTGGCTATGCCTTTCAACTCCCCCCTAGGCCGAATGCCACCTCGTGAGCAGTTTAGATCCCTGTCCATGGGAAGATTAAAGTCTCCACAGTATATCTTTTCACCCTGCGCCAGACCATCCACTCTATGTAGTACTTTGTGGATAAATGTCTGTTGCGAATGATTTGGGGCGTAGATGACTGTGATAGTGTGCAACTCGCCATTCAATGTGCATATGAGGGACAGAAATCCGCCCGCAGGATCCGCTACCTTCCGAATACAATTGATGGCTAATGTATTTTTAAAGATGATGCACACCCCAGCCTTTTTAGTGTTATTGTTAGCAAAGAAAATATTAGAGAACTGTGGGTGACGCAGCCTTAAATTATCAGCTTCTATCAGATGCGTCTCCGGCAGGCAGATAATCTCTGCACCTGATTTTTTCACCTCTTTCCATAGGATGGACCTCTTACAGGGGGAGTTCAACCCCCTAACATTTAAAGACATAATGGTAACACTCATAATTATACATTATAAAACTTGCTATCACACATACATCTTCAGGAACCCACATCATCCGCATCTGGGCTCGTGTGTTGGCAACATAGAGAACCACAGTAACCACATTAAAAAGACCCATCTCGGAGGTGCACCTAAAAAACAGGAGACAAGGGAAACAAAACACAGAGAAAAGTAAAAAAAATTCTAAACACAAAGTCATGCAGCCACTAGGCCAAAGGCCAGGCTAGTCAGGCAGTGAAATGCCTGAATGGTCAGTCCTAGACCACAGGTAAATGCCAGCTCAGGGCAGTTCCAAGGTTCATTCCCAAAAAGATGGAAAATAACCGAGAGTTATCTTGGACGGGGTGCTGGAGCAAAAAGAAAAAAAACGGTGACAAAATCCGTAGCACCCTCACAGCAGAGTCCTGCATCCGGACAGCATCTCATCCTCCTCTTCAAGTTTGAATCCAGTCCTGAACAATTTTCTTTCCCATCGGGTTCTGGCGGGGAGCAAAGGAAATCTTCCAATCGGTTAGCTTGTTCTCAGCCTGTTTGGGAGATTGGCAGACCACACCACGACCTTCATAAGATATCATCAGCCTGACAGGATTGAATCCCCATTTGTATCGGATATGAACATCACGTAGTGCTTTACAAACATGAGCGAATTCTCGCCTCCTTGCCAGCGTGGATGCTGATAAATCTGGAACATCTGTAAGCCTTGGTATTCAGCAGGGAGCTCAGGGGGTTTCCTCATCCCCTGCATGAAGGCGTCTTTGGTAGTATAGAAGTGGACGCGCGCCAAAGTGTCTCTGGGCAAGGCTGGGTCCACATGCCGGGGTTTGGGGAGTCTATGTATCCTGTCAATCAGGAAATCCCTGGGGAGCAAGGTTGGGAGTACAGTTTGCATGAATTTAAGCAAAAAGTCAGCCAGATCCTTATCTGGAAGGTCCTCCAGTATGCCCCTGACACGCACGTTATTCCTCTGTGATCTATCTTCCAGATCATACATCTTATCATGGACCACAGCCATATCCTGTCTCAAAGCTTCGTTCTCATCCACTAGTGCATTTATAGTCTTGGCATATTCAGCCATCTTGCTCTCAACATGAGCAGTTCTCTCCCCCAGGGACGAGACTTCCCCTCTAATCTCCTGCAGCATGGACTGCATGTCTTCCTTTAGGGAAGCACGAATGGAGGCCAGAAAGTCTCTCATGTCTCCTTTAGTAATAGGAGACAGGTTCCTGTGAGTCTCAGAAGCCCCCCTCCCCCCAGAGTCACCAGATGAGCGGGAGGAAGCTGAAGGGGAAGCTGCAGCCATTTTACCTGCAGCATGTGCAGTTTGTCCTCGGGGGAAGAAGTCCGGGAGCTTCGGCAGGGAACTGCGTTTCTGCGCTCTCCCTCGGGTCATCATGTGCCCAGGACCTTCCAGGAGCCGTTACTGTGCACAGGGAGGAGAAGTAATATAGAGTGCTGTTATTAGCCGGTTTAAGTCCAGAGAAGCAGGAGCCTGTGAGTTATGTGGCCTCTCTGGTCTGCATGCAGGCCACGCCCCCCATAAGATACATTTTGAGCTACAGTAGAGTAAAAAAATTTGGTAGGGCAGCGTTGTGCAAATCAATCTCTTTGCTGCCCTTAAAATACATGTCTGCAATTTCAGAAAGCACATTTCACACTACAAAGCCTACATGAAAACGACATACTCCACATAAAGTAAGATCATTTCTGGCAATAGAAATGCAATGACAAGACTGGTGCCATACTAATCTCTCTTCCACAGTTGTCAGCACAATGCCAGGCTGGTTTCTTGGGATGCGCTGCCCAGCAGCATTGAGTTGCTTCAAACTACAAACAGGACAGTATTCATGGTGTGAGAAAGCGATTGTTAAGTAAATAAACTTTGTAGTCTGTTGATATGCAGACAGTGAGAAGCAATCGAAAAATCTGTGAGACTGAGCGTATACTTTATAAGGTTATTTTCATGTTATGAAATTGATATAGTTAGACAGCATGAAAATATGCAAGTTTGCAATTGACTCTTGTTATCACAGTAGCTACTTTCCATCCTGAGGACTTAACTCCCGAGTTCCCAGTCATCTCTCTACAGCCCTTAAGGCCCCGTCACACTAAGCGATATTGCTAGCAATATCGCTGTAACATCACTGGTTTTGTGATGTAGCAGCGATATTGCTAGCAATTTCGCTATGTGTGATACTTACCTCCGACCGGCTCCCCCGCTGTCTGTTGCTGATCGCGCGAGAACGGCCTGGGCCGTTTCTCGTCGTCAGCTTCCTGTGACGCCGACGAGCAACGCGTGGACGCGGGCGGAGGACATCAGGATCGCCGCGTCTGACAGGTAAGTAGCGACCCTCGACCGCTGCTATGTCTCTGGTGAGATCTGCCTGTGTAGCAGCTCAATAGCGACCACTTAGCGATGCACCAGCAATCCATATCGTTGTTGGGATCGCTGGTGCATCGCTAAGTATGACAGTACCTTTACTATACAACAGTTATCTGCTCACCTACAAGCCCCTGTCAGCTTCAGAACTAGTGCTGATTTTATCAGTACTCAAAAATCACAAGCCAGTCCCCACCAGTAGCTGCTTCTGGAGCAGTTCTAATCATTACTCTCTTTTTGGAGCCATGTGCTTGTATATGCAAATATAGTGATAATAGTGTATACTTCAGAACAAGTCACTGACACACCTAAATATGTCACACTAGCAAAATTGTTCCACATTTGTCCTAGCTAGATCATGCTCGGTTCCCTTCCAATATGACCACTGTCCTTTGCTTTACTGTCGAGTTTTACAAGCTGCCTAGTGTTTCTCTGCTACATAAAAATCTTAAGCCTCTTAAGGCCCAAATTATCACGCTATGACAGTCTTCAGTATGGAAGGGAGGCCTCAAACTGTTCCTGGAACTGGGACCCTAACTATCCCTATCCCAGGGTACTTTTGAAGGTAGAGAGGCCCAAATCTTAGACCTTACTATGTTGTTAAACCCCGATCTGTCCCCTCCCGCACCCTATGAGGCATGGGACAGAAATGTAAGGTAAACAAGCCACAAAGACAAAAGAGGGAAAACAGAAAACCTTTATAATAAAAAAGCAGTAACCAACAATAGGGACTAGATGGGAACAGTGAACAGGATAAAAATACACACTTAATACAGAAAACCACAAAACACTACTACTATAACTCTACTCCAACCAATTAGCTTTAGCACACAGCACAGGAAGACAAATTTTTTCCTGGCAGGGACAAGAAAGTCTGACCAGTTTTTATAGGAAGAGGTAATGACCAGATCAGAAGCAGCTGAAATGGAGCTGCATGTTTCTGACCAGCATAGAATGGGTCATTAACCTTTTCAGCACCAGAGGAAACTAAATCCATTTAATATGGGACACAAAACACACCTAACGAAGACCTGAGATTCACTACCAAATGTGACCGTCTAACTCTAGGACTTCCAGGGGGGCATGACACAAATAGAGACACACCCATGTCTTAGTATTAAGACTCTATAGTTCAGTTGCTGTTTGGTGTTCACTGTCACCTGTTCATGTGGTACATTCATGTTGCAAAGCATCTGTGATACTGCATGCCAGTTTATCCTCTGCTAGTCATCTCATGGATTAACCTAATGATTGCAGAAAACTAACGATTTGTTATTGAATGCTGTTCATACTGTGTATTCATCCTTGCAAATACAGTACATCTGTGGTCCCTCTGCCTTCTTCTGTGTGCTGTCTTGATGTGTCACTCTTCTTCTGCCCTTCTCTTCTTGTGTTTCCAATGTGTTCAAGCGTTTACTTTTTCATATGACCTTTAGCCATCAAACCAATGCCCTGCATCTATGTGATCACCTTAACTTGCTGCTTCATGTAAACCAGGTGAGCCTAACAAAGAAGGTTACTGACCAGAACTGCTCTCAAGGAGAAGCGCCTGCACCTCTAGCTACAAGAAGGTGAAGAGAATGGAGAGCTGTGCTGATGAAGACACAGGTTGAGAATAACCCTCTTCAGCTTTGATTCTATGTAGAAATGACATTAGCCATGTATTTAACAAGCAATAGTGGTTTTGAGACAGTAGCAAGCTTCAATACCATGATGCAAAAATGCCAAATGTGGGATGATTGCTTTTTCCCCATGCAAAATTGAAATAAAAAAGGCGGATTCATTATCCAATGATGATTCACTTGCTGTTTCTCTATTTGGCTTGAAGCGGGCTCCTGTTTGTTGCCATGGTGACCCAATGTCATAATGACAACATCCGGGTCACCAGACCTAGCAAACTTGCTGATCATACCCTCATACCCAGTCCATGATGAGCAAGTTTGTCTGTCAATGCAAAGCTGACAGTTTCTGCAGCATGGAGCTGCTGCTTCATCTCCATGCTGCAGAACCGATCAGCCTGCAAAAAATGATTAGAAAAAAGTAAAAAAAAAAAAAAATTTTTAATAATATTAATGTGCGCTTGGAACACTCAAAGAAGAGGGAAATCTAAATTGGGTGGTTATAGAAAAAAAAAAAACCTCTTATAAGTGCTCTTTATGTAGCTGGATAATAGCGAGAAAATAGCAATTAATAATAGTCAATTGTAAGACCTCAGAAAGAAGTGCTTAAGGGAAAAAGAATATATATAGATGCTGGTGGCAATCTTAGTTCCAACCCGAACAATCACAAACTAAAAAGGCATGAGTGAGGGTAAAAACCTGAAATCACTGAACAGGTTATATACTGCAGGGTAATTCTCCCTGATAGTAGCTTAAAAAAAAAAAAAAAAAAAGTCAAAGTCAAATTGCAGCCTGTGAACGGCTGTGCAGAGTAGCCGCAATAGTAAATGCACAAGTCAGAGAGCGGTACCTGTAAAGATAATGCGATGCGAAGTCCTCACTCCAGTAAGCGGTGCAAGTTAAAATAGCGCTTTGAAACTGTCTTCTTCCTCAGGGATTAGTCTTTGAAACATGTTGGAAAGTCCATTGGTCCCCGTCACAACCACCAGCAAGTGAAACTGACGTGGTCATGTGTTGACTCACATCACGAAGGTCCTGTATACCTGGAGCAGCTCACAGATGCCGGGAGCACGAGAGGCCGCTCACGTCTGCTCCACAGCTGGAGGTACACTGACAGGAGGCTGCCACCGGCCGGGGCAGCCCCTGTAACTCGTCTATACCCCAGTGTACAAACCCCCCCCCCCCTCCTTTTCCAAGCGCTGGAGCAAAAAGCGCTATTTTAACTTGCACCGCTTACTGGAGTGAGGACTTCGCATCGCATTTTCTTTACAGGTACCGCTCTCTAACTTGTGCATTTACTATTGCGGCTACTCTGCACAGCCGTTCACAGGCTGCAATTTGACTTTGACTTTTTTTTTTTTTTTTTTTTTAAAGCTACTATCAGGGAGAATTACCCTGCAGTATATAACCTGTTCAGTGATTTCAGGTTTTTACCCTCACTCATGCCTTTTTAGTTTGTGATTGTTCAGGTTGGAACTAAGATTGCCACCAGCATCTATATATATTCTTTTTCCCGTAAGCACTTCTTCTGAGGTCTTACAATTGACTATTACTAATTGCTATTTTCTCGCTATTATCCAGCTACATAAAGAGCACTTATAAAGAGGTTGTTTCTTTTGTTTTTTTTCTATAACCACCCAATTTAGATTTCCCTCTTCTTTGAGTGTTCCAAGCGCACACTAATATTATTAGTTATTTTACCTTATTTCTTTGACACCCTTGTGACAGGTGTCTTAGTGTTTGCTGCTGGAATTACACTCATACGCAAGCGCCACTGAATCTCCATTTGTAAAAAACAAATTTTAAAAAGATTGTAAAAATATAAAAAAATAATAATAAAAAATCAAAAGTTATTGTATCTCTAAAAAAAATTTGAATGAAAACAATAAAAAAACAATAAAAGCACACATTTGTTATCACCGCATCCGCAAAAACCCGACCTATGAGGCTGGAGTCACACTAACCTGCGCAAAATACGGTCAGTATTTTACATGCGTAATACGGATGACAGACCCCTAAACAGTGCTCCGTATGTCATCCGTAATCAAGGTGTGGTTGCGTATTTTGCGCATGTCAGCATCCGTATGTAATCCGTATGGCATCCGTATTGCGAGATTTTCTCGCAGGCTTGCAAAATGGACATAAAATGGAGCCCTATGACAGTTTTAATAAAGAAATGAAAGAATAGATATAGACACATAGAATGCATATATATATATTATAATATATATATATATATGTATTCTATGTGTATATATCTATTCTTTCTTTCTTTATTAAAAACCTGTCAGTGTGATTTTACTGTATAGCGCACTGAATTGCCACCTTTGCTAAAAGACACCTGGTGCGTATTTCTCGCAAGTCACATGTGTGGTCCGTGTGTAATCCGTATTTTTTGCGCACCCATAGACTTGCATTGGCGTATTACGGCCGTAGTACGCTGACAATCGCAGCATGCTGCGAGTGGCACGGAGCGTAGGATACGGAGGAGAAATATACGCCTGGTGCGAGTGACCCCATAGAGAATCATTGGTCCGTGTCTAATGCGTGCTTTTAGCGCCTCTCACTCTCCCGTATTCCTCGCCAGTGTGACCCCGGCCTGAAACTGTCCCACTAGTTAACCCCTTTAGTGAACACCATAAAAAATAAGTAAAAAAAAATACTTTATCATCATACTGCTGAATAAAAAGTGGAATAAGACGAGATCAAAAAGACGGATATAAATAAACATAGTACAGCTGAAAATATAATTTTGTCCCACAAAAAACAAGCCATCATACAGCTCCATCAGCAGAAAAATAAAAACGTTATAGCTCTCACAATAAAGCAATGCAAAAATAATTATTTCTTCTATAAAATAGCTTTTGTATAAAAGCTCAAAAACATAAAAAACTATATAAATGATGTATCTCTGTAATCGTACTGACCTGAAAAATAAAACTGCCATTTTACCACACATGGAACATTCTGCCTCACAAAAATAGGAATAGAAAGGGATTAAAAAATGTAATGTGCCCGAAAATGGTACCAATAAAAAAGTCAAATTGTCCCGCAAAAAACAAGCCATCACATGATTCTGTGGCCCAAAATATGGTAAAAATTATAGTTCTCAAAATGTGGTGATGCAAAAACTATTTTTTTGCAATAAAAAGCGTCTTTTAGTGTGTGACAGCAGTCAAACACAAAAAACAAAAACCCGATATAAATCTGGTATCACTGTAATCACACCGACCCGAAGAATAAAGTCGTCTAATCACTTATACCGCATGAGGAACGGAGTAAAAAATAAATAAAACTAATTCTTCACCTACTGTTCATTTTTTCATTCTGCCTTCCAAAGATCGCAGTAAGGCTTGGCGCACATTTATCCTGCGGTCTGCGTTGAGCACTTACACCGGGGTTTCCATGTAAGTCTCTGAAATACGTGATTCAGAGGGAACCTCTGGTGGAAGATTCCCTATAATGAGTTAGATGGAGGCACTGTGAACGTCGTCTGGTCCGTCTTTTTAGGCGTACATAAAAGTGCCATCGGCTTCAGTTTTGTGCACTTCTGAAAAGGACAATACTGAACCAAGGCTAGACCGAGTCCAGAGTAACTCTGCTGCCTCATTATAGAGAGGGTTTCATCTGAATCACTTTACTCAGAGATTTAGATGGAAACCCTAAAGTAAGTGCTCAAATTCTGTGCTCCCAAATCCAAATGCCCCCCTCCCTCCTGAGCCACACAGTGTACTTAAACCACATATAGCATCAACATTTGGCATTTCTGAAGCGATGAGAGCCTCCTAACTTACAGGTTCATGCCTCCAATAGCACGGCTGGACATAACATTCTGGTGACTGCAGTGTGCTGGTCACTACAGGGAACTGGTCACTACAGCGGCAGTTTGCAATTTTCACTCGGCAACATTCATTGATGCTTGTTTCTGGAAAATACCAATGGAGTTAAAATTAGCACTACACCGGTAGATAAATTCCCAAAGGGGTATAATTTCCAAAATGGCATCACTTGAGGGGGGGTTCTGCTCTTCTAGCAGTAAGGGGTTCTGTATATGGAGTCCGCAAACTCTTCTAGAAAAATCTGCGCTCCAGGAGGCAAATAGCGCTCCGTTCCTCCCGAATCTCATCGTATGACTAAGTAGTGCTGTCCAGCCATACTGTATAAGGGGTATAGTAGAAATTGTGGGAAAAATTGTGGTGGCATTTTAACCCACTTCTTGTGTGAAAATGTAAAATCTGAGGCTAAAACTAAATTTTGATGGTAAAAATGTAGTTATTTTTTCTTCACTGCTCGATGGTATGAAATTCTGTGACACGCCTGTGATGACAATATGATCACTGCATCCCTAGATGAATTCATTGAGAGGTTTAGTTTGAAAAATGGGGCCACTTATGGGGGGTTCTGTTGTTCTGGCACCTCATGGGTTCTCTCATTGGGTCATGGTACCTGCAAACCATAACCATACAAGCTGGCGCTTCTTGCCTTCTGATCTTTGCACTCTGCCTGAAACATATTTCCTGCTTACATGTAGGGTATTGGCACACTCAGGAAAAAATGGACCTCAGTTTGTTGTAAAAAGAAATTTTATTAGCCCTTAGAAAAATTAAAAACTTGGGGTTAAAACATTTGTCTGAGGAAAATGTGATTTTATTATTTTCACGGCTCAACGTTATAAACTTCTGTGAAGCACCTGGGGGTTCAAGGTACTTACCATGCATCTAAATACATTCCTTGTGGGATCTATTTTCCAAAACTGGGTTACTTGTGGTAAGTTTACACTGTTTAGGCACATCCAGCAAATTTTGCATTCAAAAAGTCAAATGGCGCTCCTTTCCTTCTGAGCTCTACCGTCCGCCCAAACAGTGGTTTTCTCCCTCATATGGGGTATCGGTGTACACAGAAGAAATTGCACAACAAATTGTATGATGCGATTTCTCCTTTTACGAAAATGCAATATTTTGTGCTGAAAGCATACTTCTGTGGAAAATTTGATTTTTTTTACTTTTACGGCTCAATGTTATAAACTTCTGTGAAGTACCTGAGAGTTCATTGTGCTCACCACACATCTAGATCAGTTCCCTGAGTGGTCTATCTTCCAAAATGGTGTCACTTGTGTGGGATTTTCACTGTTTAAGAACATCAGAGGCTTTCCAAATGCAAAATCGTGTCCGCCAATTGTTCCAGCAAATTTTGCTTTCAAAAAGTCAAATGGTGCTCCTTCCCTTCTGAGCTCTGCCGTGTGCCCAAACGGTGGTTTTCCCCCTTATGTGAGGTATTGGCGTACTCAGAAGAAATTGCACAACAAATTTTGGGGTCCTTTTTTTCCTGTTACCCTTGTCAAAATTTTGGATCTAAAGTAAAAATTTTTGTAACAAAAGTTAAATGTTCATTTTTATCCACATTCCAAAAATTCTTGTGAAGTACTTTAAAGGTTAATAAACTTATTGAATGTGGTTTTGAGCACCTTAAGGGGTGCAGTTTTTAGATTGGTGTCACTTTTGGGTATTTTCTATCTTTTAGGCTAAGTTCACACGTACTGGAACTCTCGCGGAAATTACCACGAGAATTCCGGAATTCCATTCCGCGGGAAAATCGCATTTTAAATTCCCGCGGAAAAACTAGCATTTTGCAAGCGTATTTCGCTTGCAAAATGCTAGCGTTTTCCAAGCGATCTGTAGCATCGCTTGGAGAACTGATTGACAGGTTGGTCACACTGGTCAAACATAGTGTTTGACAAGTGTGACCAACTTTTTACTACTGAGTCCGCCTATGCAGCATCAGTAGTAAAAGATAAAATGCAAAAAAAAATAAAAAATGGTGTTATTCTTACCTTCCGACGTCCCGCGCAGCCGTTCCCAGTAATCCTTTGCGAAAATGCCCGCGATGACGTCCGTTCTCGCGGGATCGCGATGTCTCGCGGTGATTCACGATGACGTCGCACGAATGACCGCGAGACTTCGCGATCCCACGAGAACGGACGCCATCGCGGGCATTTTCGCAAAGGATTACTGGGAACGAGAGCGTGGAGAGAGGCGGGAAGGCTGCGCGGGATGTCGGAAGGTGAGAATAACAATATTTTTTATTTTAATTCTATTTTTTACAGGGATATGGTACCCACAGCCCTGAGGACAGTCTCCTCTCCTCCGGACCGTGGGTACCATCCGTAAATGTTCTGCTTACTTTCCGCATGGTGTGCACAGCCACATGCGGGAAGTAAGCGGAACAATGCATTCCTATGGGTGCGGGATCGCCGCGATTCCGCAAAATTAATGAGCATGCTGCGGTTTTTACCGCGAAGCGATTCCACAGCGGTAAAAACCACAGCATTAGCACAGCATTGCGGAATCCCATAGGAATGCATGGGATGCTTATTCCCATTTTCGCGGCAAAATCGCATGGTTAAAAAAGCCGCGGAAATGCAAAAAAAAGCCACGTGTGAACTCAGCCTTACAGTCCAATTTCTCCTGTTACCCTTGGTAAAATAAAAAAAATGGACCTGAAGTAATGGTGTCACTTTTGGGTATTTTCTATCATATAGACCCCTCAAAGTGACTTCAAATGTGATGTGGTCCCTAAAAAGAAATTGTGTTGTAAAAATAAGAAATCGCTGGTCAACTTTTAACCCTTATAACTTCCTAATAAAAAATAACTTTGGTTCCAAATTTGTGCTGATGAAAAGTAGACATGTGGGAAATGTTACTTACTTATTAAGTATTTTGTGTGACATATCTCTGTGATTTAAGGGCATGAAAATTCAAAGTTGTAAAATTGC
Organism: Dendrobates tinctorius; assembly: GCF_039654945.1. Lineage (NCBI taxonomy): Eukaryota > Metazoa > Chordata > Amphibia > Anura > Dendrobatidae > Dendrobates > Dendrobates tinctorius. Next base: position 22,167,021 of record NW_027361728.1, on the reverse strand, counting down.
AAAATTTTCAAAATTTTCGCCAGATTTCCATTTTTTTTTTTACAAATGAATGCAAGTCATATTAAACAAATGATACCGCTATCATGAAGTACAATATGTCACAAAAAAATCAGAATCACCGGGATCCATTGAAGTGTTGCAGAGTTATTACCTCATAAATGGACAGTGGTCAGAATTGTAAAAACTGGCCCGATCATTAACGTGCAAACCACCCTCGTGTGTAAAGGGGTTAAAGTGATTCCTGAGCTGATTAAATCTGTCTTGTGGTTGCTTAATCTTTATTTGCAGTTTTCCGTTAAGGAAATTCTCATGCTTTGGGGTACCCTGTGAAGGAGCCTTATGTGGTGCTCTAATTTTGCTATTCATCTGTATGGTTATGACAGGTCACTGATCCCTCACTGATCAACCCCCTATTTTACAAGCTTAATATACTGTTGTTTGGAAAAAAAATAATAATAGCATTCATCATGCAGGCACCGGAGATGGCACCTGCGCTGTAGCATGCTATACTGTATGTAGAATATGCATGTATTAATTTTATTTAATTATTAATTATTAATTATTAATTAATTTAAGAAGCATCATTGTCAGAAGTTCCCTGTCCTCTCCAACAGCTGCAGGAACCTTTCCTTGCAACCAGAAAAAATGTAAAACCTGTCCATTTATAATGACCACGGACAAGATAAAGATCCCCAACTCACATCAGGACTACAAGATCCCAGGTACTTTCACCTGCATTACATCTAATGTGGTGTACTTAATTATTTGTACTAAATGTCCAACTGGGGGTCTGTATGTGGGGGAGACAGGGCAAAAGCTTAGAACAAGGATGAATGCTCATCGTCACACTATAAGAGAAAAAAGAATGGATCTACCTGTGGCAAAACATTTCTGTATCCCTGATCACAGCAGCATGGATATGAAATTACTGGTATTGAAAGGTAACTTCACATCTCAGAGAGAGAGACGAGTTTGGGAGTACAAATTTATGACGAACTTTGACACTCTCAGTGCTGGAATGAATGTGTCGCATGGATTTATGTCTTTTTACATCAATTAAGGAATTTCCTTTTAAAACCTTGCGGGGCAACACAGAACTAGACCCCAATCAGAGGACCATAAAACATCCAGACTCCTTATCTATGAACTGGTCCAATGTTTATATTTATGTTTCTCCCTCTCCCATATTGATAGTTCTGCTTCACGTCACTTGTCTTATCTATTGCATTTTTTCTAGGCTGTATTGTGCATAAATATGTGACTTCAGATTTTGTATTAGTCCAGCCTGATGAAGAGACCTGAGTAGTCTCGAAAGCTTGCAATGTATTACCATCTTTTCAGTTAGCCATTAAAAGGTATCAACCACTGAGGACTCTCAATCCTGAATATTTTTCTATCTACTGGCTTACACGGTACAAAGATATACATCTTTCCTGTATTAATTTTATTTAGGCATTTTGCTTTGTTTGAAAAGAAACCAATTATCTTAGTGGCGCCAACAGCTGTACCTGCGCAGCAGCATTTATCATTTTACGATAGAATGCGGTAGCATCTATAGGATCGCCGGTAGATGGTGCTGCGCAGGCACTGCAGCCGGTGCCATTTTCATGGATCTAATTTTTTCTCAAGCAAATTACACTAGATGTGGAACATCATCAGGTAAATACATGTGAGTTTTAGTGTGTTTTCACTGCAGAAACGTACTAAAAACACATGAAATCTGCACATGACGCCATCAAAAAAGTTTTGTCAAAGCCAAATACCAAGATGTATCAAAAACTAAGCAGCTTTATTTAAAATTTTTATTTTGGAAACAAAATTCAAAGTGCATTTAAATTGCAGAAAAGTGCAAGTCCACAATTGATTTTTTTTTTATTCACCATTTTTACTATAGGGTTAAACTGACCTGACAATATGATTCTCTAGGACAGTATGAGTACAAACATACTAAACATGCATAATTTTTTTAATTTTTATTTAAGCGGAGAAAAAATAAAATAAAATAATTTTGCTTCTGGCAACATTTTACGAGACCATAACATTTTCATTTTTCGGTATCTGGGGCTATGCAACAGCTTCTTTTTTGCTCCCTGAGCTGAAATTTTTGCTGATAACATTTTAGGGTAGATATATAATATTTTGATTGCCTCTTATTGCATTTTATTACAATGTTACGGCTGCCAAAAAAAACATAATTCTGCCCATTATTTTTCTTGTTACTTCTTTTACCAATCAGATTAATATATTTTGAATGATTTTACGAATGCAGTGATACTAAATATGTGTATGTTTTTATTGTTTTATTTTTAATGGGGTAAAACATGGGTGATTTGAATTTTTGTATTTATTTTTTTTCTTCATGTTTTTAAAGGAGAATAATGATGACAAGCATGGAGGTCTTCAGCAGATCCTCGGCTGTCATGGCAATCGATCGGCACTCTGCTGCACTCGCAGCTATTAGACGCAGCTGATGCCTGAATTATTTCTAAACTTTTAGAATGAATACTATATAAATCTGGACAGCCCACATTTTTAGTGACCTCCCCATGAGGAAACTGTTCACTACCAGCGAAATGTGTTGGGATTGTCTGTCCCACGTCGGTCTTCCCATCTTTATGTAACTTAGACTATGGTAAATTCTGTTTCACTAAATTATCTCTGTGTCACATACCCTGTTTTGAACATTTTTTGCTTTGTGGGATTTTTCTGCCATTTCAAAATTGGCTTTATTTGGTATTTCTACTATTAATTGTGTTCAAATTGGTCTTTCTTTCCAGGATAAACCATTGTGTCATATGGTAAATATATTTTAATATGTTTTTGTTCTTTTAACAAAATATTTTTCCATGTGGCAACATGCAGGTACTACCATGAGCTACTGCTATGGGGTTTTCTATGTACATCTTTTGTATTTTATTTTATGTTTTTAAATTTGTCTGGACTTGCTAGTATATTTATGATGTGCTATTAACCCCTTCATGACCCATGACGCCTACATAGGTGTCATGAAAAGTCCTGCCCAAACGACCCATGACTCCCCCATAGGCGTCATGCTATAAATAGCGTTCCTGCGGGTCAGGTGAAATCTCACCCGACCCGCAGATACAGGACAACATGCAATTAAGCCCGGGGGGGTGGCTTTGCACCCACGTGGTTAGGATCGCTCTGATTGGCTGTTAAAAGTGAAACAGCCAATCAGAGCGATAGTAATATTTCATCAATGAAAATTGATGAAATATTACAATCCAGCCATTGCCGATGCTGCACTAGTATTGGACATGGCTGGAGACACTAACATGACCCCCCCACACGGCTGGCGGGGGCGATCAGCCCCCGCCACGGACTGACGGCAGCGATGGGCTGCTGCCATCACGATCTACTCCCCCTCCCCTTCCGTCCCCCCCCGCTGTCCGATCCCCCCTCACCCTCACCGGTACCTCCTATGTCCCACTCTGCCTCCCGGTGTCCCGCCGTCCCTCTTGCATGGGTGCCGCCATCTTGGAAAATGGCGGGCGCATGCGCAGAGCGCCCGCCGGAATATGCCGGCCGGCAGATTCATTCATTTATTTTGATCACTGTGATAAACTCTCACAGTGATCAAAATAAAAAAAAGTAAATCACCGCCCCCCCTTATCACCCCCATAGGCAGGCACATGTAATAAAATAAAGAAAATATTTTTATTTTTCAATTAGGGTTAGGGCTAGGGTTAGGGCTAGGGTTAGAATTAGGGTTAAGGTTGGAATTAGGGTTAGAATTAGAAATGGGGTTAGGGTTGGTATTAGGGTTAGGGTTGGAATTAAGGTTAGGGTGAAATTAGGGATAGGGTTCGAATTAAGGTTAGGGTGGAATTAGGTTTGGGATTAGGGTTAAGGTTGGAATTAGGGTTAGGAATAGGTTTAGGGGTGGGTTGGGGTTGAGATTAGGGAAAGGCTTGTGGTCAGGGGTGTATTGGGGTTAGGGATGTGGTTAGGGTTATGATTAGGGTTGGGATTAGGTTTAGGGGTATGTTGGGGTTAGGATTGGAGCTAGAATTGAGGGGTTTCCACTGTTTAGGCACATCAGGGGGTCTCCAAGCGCTACATGGAGCCACCATTTATTCCAGCCAATTTTGCGTTCAAAAAGTCAAACAGTGCTCCCTCCATTCCAAGCCCCGACATGTGCACAAACAGTGGTTTACCCCCACATATGGGGTATCAGCGTACTCAGGAAAAATTGCACATCAACTTTGGGGGTCTAATTTCTCCTGTTACCCTTGGGAAAATAAAAAATAGGGGGCTAAAAAAAATATTTTTGTGGAAAAAAATTATTTTTTATTTTCACGCCTGGGCGTTATAAAATTCTGTGAAGCACTTGAGGGTTCAAAGTGCTCACCACACATCTAGATAAGTTCCTTGGGCGGTCTGGTTTCCAAAATGGGGTTACTTGTGGGGGATTTAGACTGTTTAGGCACATCAGGGGCTCTGCAAACATAACATGACACCCACAGACGTTTCCATTAAGTCGGCATTTCAAAACGTCACTACTTCCCTTCCGAGCCCCGACGTGTGCCCAAACAGTGGTTTACCCACACATATGCGGTACCATCGTACTCGAGGCAAACTGGATAACAACTTTTGGGGTCGAATTTATCATGTTACCCTTGTTAAAATAAAATATTGTGGGCTAAAATTAATTTTTTGAGGAAATAAAATGATTTTTTATTTTCATGGCTCTGCGTTATAAACTGCTGTGAAGCACTTGGGGGTTCAAAATGCTCACCACACATCTAGATAAGTTCCCTGGGTGGTCTAGTTTCCAGAATGGGGTCACTTGTGGGGGGTTTCTACTGTTTAGGTACATCAGGGGCTCTGCAAACATAACATGACGCCCGCAGACCATTCCATCAAGTCAGCATTTCAAAACGTCACTACTTCCCTTCCAAGCCCCGACGTGTGCCCAAACAGTGGTTCCCCCCCACATATGGAGTACCAGCGTACTCAGGACAAACTGGAAAACAACTTTTGGGGTCCAATTTCTCCTGTTACCATTGTGAAAATAAAAATTAGCGGGCTAAAAAATCATTTTTTGAGGAAAAAAAAATATTTTTATTTTCATGACTCTGCATTGTAAACTTCTGTAAAGCACCTGGAGGTTCAAAGTGCTCACTATGCATCTAGATAAGTTCCTTAGGGGGTCTAGTTTCCTAAATGGGGTCATTTGTGGGGGAGCTGCAAAGCTTAGGCATACAGGGGCTCTCCAAACACGACATGGTGTCCGCTAACAATTGGAGCTAATTGTCCATTCAAAAAGTCAAATGACGCTCCTTCCCTTCTCTGCCCTGCCGTGCGCCCAAACAGTGGTTCCCCCCACATATGGGGTACCAGCGTTCTCCGGACAAACTGGACAACAACTTTTGTGGTCCAATTTATCCTGTTTCCCTTGGGAAAATAAAAATTAGCTTGCTAAAATATTTTTGAGGAAAAAAAATGATTTTTTATTTTCTCTGCTCTGTGTTATAATCTTCTGTGAAGCACTTGGGGGTTCAAAGTACTCACCACACATCTAGATAAATTCCTTCAGGGGTCTAGTTTCCAAAATGGGGTCACTTGTGGAGGAGCTCCAATGTTTAGGCACACAGGGACTCTCCAAACGCGACATGGCAACCGCTAAATATTCCAGCATATTTTCCATTCAAAAAGTCAAATGGTGCTCCTTACATTCTGAGCCCTGCCGTGCGCCCAAACAGTGGTTTATGACCACATATGAGGTATCAATGTACTCAGGAGAAATTGCCCAACAAATTTTATGTTCCATTTTACACTGGGGCCCACGTGAAAATGAAAAAACTGAGGCTAAAAGAAAATTTTTGTGAAAAAAAAGTACTTTTTTTACGGATGAATTTGTGAAGCACCTGGGGGTTCAGAGTGTTCACTATGCATCTAGATAAGTTTCTTGGAGGGTCTAATTTCCAAAATGGGGTCACTTGTGGGGGAGCTCCAATATTTAGGCACACAGGGACTCTCCAAACGCGACATGGCAACCGCTAAATATTCCAGCATATTTTCCATTCAAAAAGTCAAATGGTGCTCCTTCCATTCTGAGCTCTGCCGTGCGCCCAAACAGTGGTTTATGACCACATATGAGGTATCGGTGTACTCAGGAGAAATTGCCCAACAAATTTTAGGATCCATTTTATCCTGATACCCATGTGAAAATGAAAAAATTGATACTAAAAGAACATTTTTGTTGGAAAAATTAAAATGTCCATTTTTTCCTTCCATGTTGCTTTAGTCCCTGTGAAGCACCTGAAGGGTTAATAATCTTCTTGAATGTAGTTTTGAGTAGCTTGAGGGGTGCGGTTTTTAGAATGGTGTCACTTTTGGGTATTTTCTGCCATATAGACCCCTCAAAGTGACTTAAATGTGAGGTGGTCCCTAAGAAAATGGTTTTGTAAATTTTGTTGTAAAAATGAGAAATCGCTGGTCAACTTTTAACCCTTATAACGTCCTAACAAAAAAAAAATTGTTTCCAAAATTGTGCTGATGTAAAGTAGATATGTGGGAAATGTTATTTATTAACTATTTTGTGTCACCTAACTCTCTGGTTTAACAGAATAAAAATTCAAAATTTGAAAATTGCAAAATTTTCACCAAATTTCCGTTTTTTTCACAAATAAACGCAAAAATTATTGACCTAAATTTACCATGAAGCCCAATATGTCATGAAAAAACAATCTCAGAATCGCTAGGATGCGTTCCTGAGTTATTACCTCATAAAGGGACACTGGTCAGAAATGCAAAAAATGGCCAGGTCATTAAGGTCAAAATAGGCTGGGTCATGAAGGGGTTAATAGAGAATTATTTTTGTAGTTGCCTCTTAGATATTTTCGATGTGCTTCATTTCATACTACTGCACCTTTTTCTTCTGTGTTTGTTCAAACACTCACTGTATAAGATAACAAGCAGGAACACGGGATGCAGTGACAGGACGCAGGCAGAGCAAGGGTGAACAGGTTTATTTACAGGGGAATACTCCATGCAGGGAAGTAAATAGTTAAACAGTCGGGAGTTAAAGGGTTAGTCAGGGAAGACAAATGGTACATTAAAGGCAAAGGATATAACAACGGTTCAGATGACGGCAGTTTGTTTGCATAGATGTAAAAGCAGTCTTTAAACTGCAGCTCCTCCTGCGAACTCAAATGCGCCGCAACGGCTGGCGCGTTGTCCTCTCTAGTGGGGTCAGGTAGATGACAATACCCCATCTTCTGGTAACAGTGGTCGGTCTCCAGTACCTTCCACTGCCCCTTGTCCATATACTGCTGTGGCTATTAAAGGCACAGGCCACAGACCGGTACGAGACCAACGTGGCTCCTTAACAGTCTTAACTGGTGTAGTGAGGTCACAAAGGTCAGGACAACTATTCTGTGTCCATGTAAGGGTGCGAGTGTCAGTCCTATGTGGTCTCTCTTAGGCAGCGCGCGTATTGCACTCATGGCCAGGTCGTGTACGGCACCTGGTACTCTCTGGCTGTCACTGGACACACACCACATGTCCCGCTCTCCCTCGTCACAACTATTGGCGGTGGGCAATTCCGGTTAGCCTGGCGCTGGTACTCCCGGACAGAGCACTCCTCTCTTGGTCTCCTGTGAAACCCGATCGGCTCCGCTCTGGGTGCACGGCTCTGCTCCATACGACTCTCACTACAATCGTCATCCGCCATAGCCATTAGAACAATGGAAAATTATTTTTTATAATTGAAGTACTTTGTTCCACTTCCAGCTGGTTTCATAATCCTAATGTGTTTGCCATCCACAGCCCCCACACAGTTAGGAAAATTGCAAGTTTCCTGTAATTTGGAAGCATTTTCAATCCAGAGTTGGGGGAGGAATTCTTGCCGCAGAATGCCAACTAAAGCACGACAAGTGTCTACAATAATTCCAGAAAGGGTGGATACCCCAATCTGGAATTGGAAATCTAACGATGACACTGTCTCTCCAGTAGCCAGGAATCTGTGGAAAAGAAAATGAAAAACAAAAATCAGTACACTGCTTAGGGTTAGGGATAGGGTTAGGGATAGGGTTATTTGTGACAGGAGTTTCTTTTTCAATACTACATACCTCTGGGTGACCAAGAGATGTTCCTCAGCAGGAATTGATTGACGGACCTGTGTGTCCTGCCTGGCGATGGATCCTTGGACACGTAACAGCAAGTCATGGAAAGTCAGTATGGTGGCTCAGTGGATAGCACTGCAGCCTTGCAGCGCTGGAGTCCTGGGTTCGAATCCCACCAAGGACAACATCTGCAAGGAGTTTGTATGTTCTCCCCGTGTTTGCGTGGGTTTCGTCCGGGTACTCCGGTTTCCTCCCACATTCCAAAGACATACTGATAGGGAATTTAGATTGTGAGCCCCATCAGGGACAGTGATGATAATGTGTGCAAACTGTAAAGCACTGCGGAATATGTTAGCGCTATATAAAAAAAAAATAAAGATAAATAATAGAAATAAAGAAGGTCTGTTGCGACATCCTCGTGTAGTCAAAAAACTTCTCTGGGTTTTGCTGCAGCTCGGTGTACAAAGAGTGGTAGGCTCCATGGCTCTCTCAGAGTTCAAGGATGGGGTGTTGCCAATAGCAATGATGACGTCTTCTCAGTCTTTCTCTTCTTATGTGTTCTTGACAAGCAAAAGCAAAGGCAGCAGCCAACTTCAGTTGTAAATCTAGATCTTCTAGGAAGCTGTCCAGGTCAAATCCATCTTGCAGCTAGATACAGCAGCCAAAGACAAGGATTTCCTCAGTGCAGTGTGTCTATATATATAGAAATCCCATGAGACACGCCTACTGGGTGTCTGATGTCAAGGAAAAGCTACAGCAAAAAATTGGAAATTTTTAATGCAAACCCATGCAAAAACTCATACACACGTATGTAAATACTGCGTTTTTTTGCCGTCATGCGTAAGATGATGAGGATAAAAAACGCTGTGTTAACATGCATTTGCATGCGTTTGGGAATGCGGATTCAAACGGAAATGTGAACCTAGCCTAAAGATAAATAAGTATTATTCATGCAGATCTTATCACTTGTAGTTTAAGTGCTTAGGAGAAACAGGGCATTACTTGTAAAAAAAAAAATATGTCTCTGCTAAAACAATACATACTATTGTAAAAAATGAACGTAATATTTGCTTTAATCTATGCATTGCATGCAACTCTTATCTTTTTATCTATCTTGGCAGAAAAAGCATGGAAACTTCTAAGAGTCTTGCAACTAATTTTCCTTGATCATGTGTGCTTTGAACTAACACTTTGGAACAGTCATTTCTAATATAAAAGTGATTTTGTAGTTTATTTCCAAGTAATTCCAAAAAGGTAAAACTAGAAATAAAATTGAGAAAATAAATTCTAATATAACTAACTGTCAGAATTTTCCCCTTGTTTCTCACCAGTATAATTTCATTATGTCTTAAGCTCTAGGGCAATTTTTTAGACAAAGACATAATGTGCCTTCAAATACTGGATGATGCATGACTTTGCAATACTATGGATGAAAGGTTAAAGGGCAGACTTCACACTGCTGTGCATATCTACCATTGCCTGCCTAGCTCTATTGCAATTCATAAATGCTAAGCTATACATGCCAAAATTTTGGTGCCATTTGTGCCCACATTACTGCTCTGGCAAGAATTAAGAGACCAACACATCAAAACCCTGTCATGGGCAGCCCATTCTCCAGACCTGAACCCCAATGAAAACCTCTGGACGTAATCAAGAGGATGATGGATAGTCACAAGCCATCAAACAAAGAAGAACTGCTTACATTTTTGTGCCCGAAGCAGTGTGAAAGACTGGTGGCAAGCTTGCCAAGAATGAATGCATGAAAGCTGTGATTAAAAATCATGGTTATTCCAGAAAATATTGATTTCTGAACTCTTAATACATTAGTATTGGTCTTTCTAAATGACTATGAACTTATTTTCTTTGCATTATTTGGTTTCTGAAAGCACTGGGTTTTTTGTTTTTTTTTTAAATTTTGACCATTTCTCCTTTCCAGAAAAAAAAAACAAATTTTATTGCTTGGAAATTCGGACACGTTGTCAGAAGTTTGTAGACTAAAATAACAATTTACATTTTACTCAAAAATATACAGTACCTATAAAGAGAAAAATCAGACAAAATGAATATTTGAAAGTTGTCTCTTAATTTTTGCCAGAGCTGTCTTTAATGATTTGCACCCTATTTATTACTAGATGGTGCCCCAATTCTAACGCATCGGGTATATTAGAGTATGTATGTAGTTTAAAGGAAATCTGTCACCCTATTTTTGCCCCATAAGTTGCGGCCACCGCCATCAGGGGCTTATCTACAGCATTCTGTAATGCTATAGATAAGCCGCCGATGAAACCTGAAAGATAACACGTTAGATTATACTCCCCGGGGTGGGGCGGGTGTGGTGGGTGTCGCGGTCTCGTCCGGCACCTCCCATCTTCATACGATGATGTCCTCCGCCGTGCTTCTCCCTTGGCTCCTGCGCATGCGTACTTTATCTGCCCTGTTGAGGGCAAAGTAAAGTACTGCAGTGCGCAGGCGCCGGGAAAGGTCAGAGAGGTCCGGCGCCTGTGCACTGCAGTACTCTGCTCTGCCCTCAACAGGGCCGATAAAGTACGTGTGCGCAGGAGTAAAGGGAGAAGCAAGGAGGAGGACGTCATCATATGAAGATGGGAGGCACCGGACGGGATGGGGACACCCATCGGACTGGACTGAATGCCGGGGTGAGTATAATCTAACTCTTTTTTCTTATCTTTCAGGTTTCATTTGGGGCTTACCTACAGCATTACAGAATGCTGTAGATAAGCCCCTGATGGAGGTGGCTGCTTCCGCACCAATTTGCGGCCGGACTGCGCCTGTTGCTGATTGGTCGCGCCCGGCCAGCCGCAACCAATCAGCGACGCAGGATTTCCGCTACAGAGAGACAGACAGACAGAATTAAGGCCCCGTCACACATAGCGATCTCGCTAGCGAGATCGCTGTGTGTGACAGCGATCAGCGACCGGCCCCCCTGCCGGTATCACTGATCGCTGCAGGAAAGGCCAGGACTTTTATTTTGGTCGCTGGTCTCCCGCTGGCCACCACGCATCGCTGCGTGTGACAGGCGGGAGACCAGCGATCTGCTGGTAACTAATGTACACATCGGGTATCCAAGGGACGTGCGTCCCTTAGATACCCGATGTGTACGTTAGTTACCAGTGCGCTGATGCAGGGAGCTGGTAACTAACGTACACATCGGGTATCTAGGGACGCACGTCCCTTGGATACCTGATGTGTACGTTAGTTACCAGCTTCCTGCATCAGCGCGCTGTTACTAATGTGCACAGCGACGCTGGGCGTCGCTGTGCTGATCGCTGGTGAAGCTGTCTGTTTGACAGCTCACCAGCGATCACATAGTGATTCACAAGCGATCCTGACACATTGATATCGTTGTCAGGGTCGCTGGGGAGTCGCTATGTGTGACTCCAGCCTTAGACGATTATATAGTAGATTATTTTCAGACACTTCCAACGCCTTGACAGATAAGGGGGGTGGTACCTCTATAGGGAAATGTGTTTTCATAGTAAAGACTGCACCGAAACATGAAAGACCATGCAGGAAAAATTTTGCTGCAAATTTCTAGCAGAATGTAAAGCAATAGTCATGAGCGAATGTGCTCGGATGACGTCTGTTAGACAGCCTCAACACATGCTGGGATTGCCTGTTTGTTACTGAATTCCCACATGGGTTCAGGCTGTCTAACAGCAGCAAACCATGAAGCCACAGGAACTCAAGCATAATATACAAGCACGCCCATATAACACCTGAGCATGCTTGAATAAGACATTATCTGAGCACTTTCGCTCATCAATATAAAACAGCTAAAATGGGTTGTAAACTTTGACGATACAGTCAAAATATGCATAAAATTTATCAAACATCATGAACCTGTGTAATCAGGCACATTTGAAAAAATCTAGTATATGCTCCATTATGATACTACAAAAGTGTGTATGAATTTTCTTGCGCAAAATCAAGTTTTCAATAATTGTTTACAGGCTGTAATGTCAATGACTATAGCGCATATCAGAGCTGCAGCCGATCATCAAGCTCAGGTGATGATCAGGTCTTGATCAAAGTGTTTGGCCCCCATAAATTAATAAAGGTTATACTCACCTCCAAGGCTGGTGCAGTTGATGCGGTGCCAGCACTTGCTCTCCCGGGGATCCTGTCTGGTTGTTGTGACATGTGACGCCAGCGCCCAATCTGCACTGGCGTCATTGTCCCTACCTTTGGACAATTCAAACATGAAGATGTCCAGGCTGCAGCTGATCTCGGACTTGCTCTTCATGTTCAGTTCGATAGGAGGTGGGGACAGTGACACCGGCGCTGATTGGGCACTGGTGTCACAACAACAGCACAGGAGCCCAGGGAGAGCAAGTGCCTACACCGTGGGAATGGTGCAAGCATGGGAGGTGAGTATCAGATTTATTATTTTATGGGAGCCAAGAGAGTGGTATGACAAGAAGTTGTCAAAGTAGTGGACAACTTCTTTAATGACCAGGCCAATTTTTTTTTAAAATCTGACCAGCGGCTCTTTATGAGGTAATAACTATGGAATGCTTCAACGGATCCCATTGATTCCGAGATTGTCTTTTTGTGACATATTGAACTTCATGATAGTGGTAACATTTGTTCGTTATGACTTGTAAAAATGTTAAAATTTGGCATTTTTCAAACTTTTCATTTTTATATCCTTAAACCAGAGTGTTATGTCACACAAAATAATATATAACATTTACCACATTTCTACTTTATGAAACATAATTTTTTTTTGCGACAAGGGTTAAAAGTTGATCAGCAATTTCTAATTTTTCCAACAAAATTTACAAATTCATTTATTTAGGTACCACATGACATTTAAAGTGACTACAAGGGGCCTATGTGACAGAAAATACCCCAAAGTGACACCATTCTAAAAACTGCACATCTCGAAGTCCTCAAAACCACATTCAATAAATTTATTAACTTTTTAGGTGTTTCAGAGGAGCTAAAGCAATGTGGAAGGAAAAAATGAACATTTTACTCTTTCACAAAAATTTTACTTTCCACTTTCCCGTCCCTTACCACACACCTTAAGCATTTCCTAATCACTAGATCTCTGGAACTCAAGTTTATTTTTAATTGATAAAAAATTGGCCACCTGCAGCAGGCAAAGCGTTATTTTTTTTAATTTAATGACACCAAAATGTAACACAAAGCACGTAGTACTTTATGGATAACAAATTGAGTCAAGAAAAAATTTTGAAAGCTTTTTTGGAGTGTTACATACCAACGAAATGTGACACACAGTACCTAACACTCTATGAGTGTTATATGCCACCAAAATGTAACACAAAGCATGTAATACTCTATGGATGACAAATTGAATACATAAAAAGTATGTTTTTTTTCAAGTGTTATATGCCACCAAAATGTAACATAAACCACGTCATAGTCTATGGATAAATTCAATCCACAAAATTTTTTGAACTCTTTTTCGGAGTGTTATATACAGCGTCGGACTGGCCCACCGGGGAACCGGTGGATTCTCCGGTGGGCCCTGGCATCTGGTGGGCCCTGGCACCTGCTGGCATACAGGGCCAGCAGTTGCCTAGGGCCCCCACTGCTCCAGGGGCCCCCAGCCAGTGGTGTGTCGCACACCATGCAGCTGCTATGGGGGCCCCTGCCAGCGGAGCAGCAGCGGGTGTCAGGAGGCAGGAGCCCCTGTCCCCGCTGCTAAAGAGAAATGAATATTCACTGCGAAGCAGTGAATATCATTTCAGGTCTCCACCCCCAGAGGCCCCGCCCCCCAGCCCAGTAAGCCGCTCTGCAGACTACAGATGTAAATCAGGGCCGGCGCCGCCCTCAGTCCCCTCTGCTCCTGACTCACAGCCAGTGCGCGATGACATCACTACATCGCGCACCCGCTGTGTGTCTGGCAGAGAGGGCAGCTCCTGACACTGAAGCCGGGATCAGCGTGGGCGCGAGGAGGAGAGGTGAGTATTGTGTTTTGTTTTTTTTTTATATCTCTCTCGCTCTCTCTATCTGTCTCTCTCTATCTATCTATCTCTATATCTCTATATATCTCTATATATCTCTCTCTCTATCTCTCTAATATCTATCTTTCTATCTCTATCTATTATCTATATCTATCTATCTCTATATCTATCTCTATCTATTATCTATATCTATCTATCTCTATATCTATCTCTATCTATCGCTCTATCTTTATATCTATCTTTCTATCTCTACATCTATCTCTATATCTTTCTATATATATCTCTATATCTATTATGTCTATCTACCTATCTCTATATCTATCTATCTTACTCTATCTATCTCTATATCTATTATCTCTATATTTATTATCTATCTAGCTACCATCTATATCTATCTATCTTTATCTATATATATCTCTATCTAATATCTATATCTATCTCTATACCTATCTATCTATTTATCTATCCGTTATCTATCTCTATATCTTTTCTCTGTATCTATCTATCTCTATATCTATATCTCTCGCTATCTATCGCTCTATCTCTATATCTATATCTATCTCTATATCTATCTTTATATCTATATATCTATCTCTATATCTATCTCTATATCTATATCTATTTCTCTCTATATCTATCTCTATAGCTATCTATCTATATATCTCTATCTATCTCTATATCTATCTCTCTGTATATCTATCTATCTTTCTATCTCTATATCTATATATCTATCTTTCTCTATCTATTTATCTCTATATCTTTTCTCTGTATCTATCTCTCTCTATATCTATATCTATCTATCTATCTCTATATATATCTATTATCTCTATATCTATATCTATTTCTCTCTATATCTCTCTCTATATCTATCTATCTATTTATCTCTATCTCTATATCTATCTCTCTGTATATCTATCTATCTTTCTATCTCTATATCTATCTCTATATCTATCTATCTTTATCTATCTATCTCTATCTATTATATATATATCTATCTCTGTATATCTATCTTTCTATCTCTACATCTATCTCTATATCTATCTTTCTATCTATCTCTATATCTATCTATATCTATATCTATCTATTATGTCTATCTATCTAGCTATCTCTATTATCTATATCTACCTATCTCTATATCTTTCTATCTTACTCTATCTCTATATCTATCTGTTATCTCTATATTTATTATCTATCTTTATCTATCTGTCTCTATCTATTATCTATATCTATATCTATCTCTCTATCTATTTATCGATCTCTGTATCTATCTCTCTCTATATCTATCTCTCTCTATCTACCGCTCTCTCTGTCTCTATCTATCTTTATATCTATATCTATCTATTATCTCTATATCTATCTACCTATCTATCTCTATATCTATCTCTATATCTATATCTGTTTCTCTCTATATCTATCTCTATATCTCTCTCTCTATAGCTATCTATATATTATCTCTATATCTATCTAATCTATATATTATCTCTATATCTATCTATCTATCTATCTATCTCTATATCTATCTATCTATCTCTATATCTGTTATCTCTATATCCATATCTATCTCTATATCTATCTCTATATCTATCTTTCTATCTAACACTATATCTCTATATCTATCTCTATATCTCATTATCTATCTCTATCTCCATCTCTCTCTTTATCTATCTATCTATTGATCTATCCATCCATCTCTATATCTATCTATTATATCTATCTATTATCTCTATTATCTATATCTATCTATCCATCTATCTATCTAGCTATCTCTATCTATCTTTCTAACTCTATATCTATCTATCTCTATACATATCTCTATATCTAGCTATTATCTCTATATCTATCTCTATATCTATCTTTCTATATCTATCTGTCTCTATATCTATCTCTATATCTATCTATCTCTATATCTATTATCTCTATATCTATCTATCTCTATATATATCTCTATATCTATTTTTATTTATAGCCATCTATCTATATATATTTATCTCTATATCTATATATGTCTATATTATTATTATTATTATTATTATTATTATTATTATTATTATTATTATTATTATTATATCTGTATATCTCTATCTATTATCTATCTCTATCTATATATCTATCTATCTCTATATCTTTCTATCTATAGCTATCTATCTCTATATCTATCTATCTATCTATCTATCCATTATCTATTTTCTATCTATCTCTATATCTATCTACCTATCGATCTATCTATCTATCTTTCTTTCTATATCTATCTTTATATCTATCTCTATCTATCTCTATCTATCTCTATGAATCTTTCTATCTATATCTATCCATTATCTACTTTCTATCCATTATCTACTATCTATCTCTATATCTATCTATTTCTACATCTATCTTTCTATCTATATCTATCTAACTCTATATCTATATATCTATATAGCATTATACCCTATGATGGGGCAGCGTTATACCCTATGAGGGGGGCAGCATTATACCCTATGAGGGGGCAGCATTATACCCTATGAGGGGGCAGCATTATACCCTATGAGGAGGGCAGCATTATTCCCTATGAGGGGGTGCATTATTCCCTGTGAGGGGGGCAGTATTATACCCTATGAGGGGGGCAGTATTATACCCTATGAGGGGGCAGCATTATTCCCTATGAGGGGGTGCATTATTCCCTATGAGGGGGTGCATTATACCCTATGACCTATGAGGGGGGCAGTATTATACCCTATGAGGGGGGCAGTATTATACCCTATGAGGGGGGCAGTATTATACCCTATGAGGGGGGCAGTATTATACCCTATGAGGGGGTGCATTATACCCTATGAGGGGGTGCATTATACCCTATGAGGGGGTGCATTATTCCCTATGAGGGGGGCAGTATTATACCCTATGAGGGGGCAGTATTATACCCTATGAGGGGGGCAGTATTATATTCTATGAGATGGCTGCATTATACTATGTGAGGGGGCTGCTTTATATTCTATGAGGGGGCTACCCCAACTCCTGCTACATAATTAAGACATGTACAACCTTATATTATACCCGGATATTAGCATGTTTTACCGCATAATTGGTGGTCTGGTATTTAACTCTATGCAGCTACATAGTGGGCCCCAAGAATGATTTTCTCTGGTGGACCCAAGGTGTTCCAGTCCGACGCTGGTTATATACCACCAAAATGTAAAACAAAACATGTAATACTCTATTGATGAAAGCACAAGATTAGCCCTTTGAAGGACTGTTAGTCTGATGGTTCATTATCAGCACCAGTATTAACACTAGAGGACTCTGATTAGTTAAACAGGGCACACACGGGTCTGGATAACTGCTCTCTACCTCCGATGAAAACTGTCCCTGTGCAATGGCGTCAGTGAGCCAAGCAAGGTGGCACCTGTCCTTTTATAACCTCTAATGAGGTAATGCGCCCAGCCAATCACAGTAATGCCACTACCAAGATGACTATGGCATTGCAGTGACTGGCAGGCAATCCCTGTACGCTTATTGGCTGTGTAACAGACGCCAAACATGCAGGGCAGGGATTCAAGCTTCAACTCCTAGCATCAGCCAATGCTCGTTGAGTGCAGAGCACATTTGTGCACCCACACACGTCAGTGATATCCGAGTATCACCGAGCATGTTTGCTCATCCCTATCTAACACCATTATATAATTCTCAGTATTTATAGTGAATTTCAAGATTTGTAAGCTACTCATGCCATAGGCACTAATGGAGGTCTATACCATCAGGGACGCAGGATTTTCACTTTGCGCTGATAAAAAGCTAGATGGTCCCTCTCCCCTCAAGTCTGCAGGACATCAAAACAAGGTGTAACCCTTGCACCATTCTATATCTAGTGCAGACTTGGTACAGCCCCTCTACTAGGTTGTAAAAATGGCACGTACTCCAAGTGCACATGGATTTCTCTTGAATTTCTAAATCTTTTGATGTTATTATATACTGTAGAAAGTGGCAAATCCACAATCTTTGCAGTTTTGTGTTGATAAACATTTTGCTGAAATTGTTCCACAATTTTTAGATGCCATTGTTCATAGATTAGGGAACCTCTAACCATCTTTGCCTCTTTGCCTCTCTACCATGGTCTTTTTATAGAAACTTGGAAATGGAAGTGGATATAAAACCCGTGCTGCTGAGGGTCCATAACACAATGGGAGACCAAATGTGGTATGGATGCAGTTTTATTTGTTAACACGTTTCAAGGTGATCACATCTCTTCATCAGGACAAACCACAATGATCATAATAAAAAATAAAACCATACCGCATCTGTATTTTGGATCCTCGGCAGCATGTGTTTTCTCTCCACTTCCATCTCCAAGTTTGTATACTGTCTGTTTTGGTGGATCTGCAGCATCCACCTTTGCATAAAAGCGAACAAAAGTGTTGTGACTTTTACAACCCCTCCAGGTGACAAATCCTATTATACGCTTTTCTTTGTAATCCAGATTCTTACCCTTTTGCACTATGTGTCATTAATTATGGTTTTTGTGAACCTGTCCTGTCTGAACCTGTACTTGCATTATTTACCAGTGATTCAGAAATTGTCTTGCCTAAACCCTGAGTCTGAAGTGGTTGGTGATCCTGTTCTGTCTGATCCAGCTCTGATATCTGTTCTACCAGTTATCTGAATCCTATCTTGCCTGTGACTCCGAGTTCGTGACTGCCATCCTGACCCTTGGGGTCAGCTGCCTCAGTTCCAGGGACTGCCCTAGAGAGGGAATAGGCGGCTACCTGCCACTCAAACCTAACTCTACCATCTAGTGAAAACCTGGTAGCCGCTTAGCCATGCCCCTCTATGGTAAGCCTGGCCTGTGGCTCAGTGTGTCCTGTCCACATTCCACCAGCATGACATATGGTAAACTCTTGGTAGGATGAAACTTGCAGTTAGGTGGGAGGGTGCTTGATGCAAGAATACTGATTGGGAGTAGAGTAGGAACCTTTAGATCTAGATATACTGTCTATAAGGAACAACAGCACAAGGTTTTAGTGTGCTGTCTATGGGGAAATATTGTCTCATAATACCACTAATTAGGGGCTATGCGTCTCACTATTGTTGTATGGAGAGGTGTCGGATGTAGCTCATAGCCATCTCTCAGAGCTGAATGTGCCACTCAAGTCAAGAGAGTTGAGGACCAAAGGAATAGGTAATCAAGAGATCATAGGTTCAAGTCCCCCTAAAAGCACTAATAAAAAAAAAATTTAAATACACAACCCCCAAAAACATTTGGGATGCTATATAAAATGTAAAGAAAACAAGAATGCAATTATTTTGAAATCTCTTATAGCCATATTTAATTCATAAGAGAACATAAAACACAAATCAGACGTTGAAAGTTGGACAATTGAAAAAATTAACTCATTTAGAAATTAATGGCAGCAACACATCTCAAAAAGTTGGGACAGGGTTAAGAAAAGGCTTTAAAAGTGTTACTAATAAAAACAGCAGGTGGGTCATTTTTCAACTAAGTCGCATGAATGTGTATAAAAGACCATGTGGTTATATAAGGAGTTCAGTTTTTGACAGATTCAATCTTATGCAGAGGGTGTACATAATTCTAGAGACAGTGGAAAGACAATCACTGGTATTTTGCAGTAATGCAGGGGTGATATAAGGAGATTAAGTACATAATTTGGAGTCGTCAGCATATAGATGGTACTGAAAACCGAATCTACTGATTGTATGACCAATAGGGGCAGTTTATAATGTGAGAAGGAGGGGACCTAGAACTGGACCTTGAGGAACCCTAACAGTAAAGGGAAAAGGAGAGGAAGAGGAGCCAGCAAAAGATACAGTGGAAGAGCAGTCAGAGAGGTAGGAGGAGAACCAGGAGAGAACAGTGTCATTGTGGTGATCCACAGTGTTGAATGCTGCATAGAGATCCAGGGTAAAATGCAGGGAGTAGTAGCCATTAGATTTAGCTGTTAGTAGCTCATTAGACACTTTAGTGAGGGAAGTTTCAGTAGAGTTTCAAAGAGCGTAAACCAGAGAGTAAAGGGTCTTTCTTTCCCTCCATGGACTATTACCATATTTAGTGATCCATTGATTAGATTCTCAACATATTCCTTCAAAGAAATGTCTAAGAAACCCATCATGTCATGCTAAAAAAGGGTTTTCACTAAGGGGGTGCAAATCTATTTGATGCTAAATAAATTTGTGTAGAACTGATTAATGTAGCTCACCCCAAGGGTATATCTTCATGATGTGTTAATGACTTGAATATGGCATGTCCATTATGTAAATCTGATATTTGTGTGTGTTTCTCTTTTCACTTCTTGCTAATGTTTTGTTTTAATGTTTTTTTACTTGCTAAAACCCACAAAAAAATATTAGTAAAAAAAAAATTGCTTTGCTTGAAATGCCAAAAATGTGTGCCACCATTTTACACATTGCAGAAGATTGCATCAGCCAGAGGGAGGCTAATGTGACCTGGAGAGAAGCTAGGTGGGCTTCCCCATAATACCTTTCAGTTATCTCATCACATGATATAACAGCCAATCAGGAGAGATTATCATAGTCTGTATAAAAGTTGAGGCAGGGAATAGAGAAGTCATTTTGTGGTGAATCTGGATAGTGACTGGACATCAAAGCTTACAACTAAGCCATAGAGAGATACAACTTGAATATACGTTGTTCCCTATAGAGACATGTTGCCTAGATAGGATACTACTCCATACATTCAATTAAGAAACAGAATACAGCATTCTTAAAGCTTCAAGGAATATTTTAGTTTTAATGAGAATTGCAATCAAAAGAAATTAGTGAGTAGTGACGTTTCGGTCAACAAGTCCTTCTTCAGGCATATTGCAATCAGCAATGGGGAATAGCGCTATGCTATGGTATAGGGATCTGCATTGGGACCGACTGTCAGTCAGGGTCGAGGGCACAGTTTCAACAGCCGCTCTGTATACATAGAGTGGTGACTCAACAAGCACTTGTGCTGCCCCCATGACTGAAACCGAATGCTGCCAGGGAGAATAAAGTTCATTTTCTGGTGACAGGTCCCCTTTAAGCAGTTGCTGGTGGCCACAAATATGGTAGAAAATAAAAAAAATCCATCTCTGTCACTACCTTACAAAGTGTTCATATCACAAACTACTGATTGTTTTTGCTCACTTGTAATATTAATCTAATTTGAAATACATATAAGCCACGCTAATACTGCAGCCTGTTCTGGCTGTTTTTTGGGCATACTGTGTACCTAGCATGCCTTGTTTAGTCCTTTTTTTGAGAAGAATGTAGATAGCTGCACTAAAAAAACACAAAAGAGAATAAAAAAAATTCAGATGTTTAACCCCTTAGTGAGAGAGCCATTTTGCAACTTAATGACCAGGCCAATTTATACAATTCTGACCACTGTCACTTTATGAGGTTAAAACTCTGGAATGCTTTAACGGATCCCGCTGATTCTGAGACTTTTTTTTTGTGACATATTTTACTTCATGTTAGTGGTAACATTTCTTCTACATGACTTGTGTTTAGTTATGAAAAAAATGGAAATATGGCGAAAATGTAGAAAATTTTGCAATTTTCAAACTTTAAATTTTTATGCCATAAATCAGAGAGAAAAGTCACATAAATTTCTTAATAAATAACATTTCCCACATGTCTACTTTACATCAGCACAATTTTGGAAACAATTTTTTTATGTTAGGAAGTTATAAGGGTTAAAAGTTGACCAGCGATTTCTCATTTTTACAACAAAATTTACAAAACCAATTTTTTTAGGGACCACATCATATTTAAAGTCATTTTGAGGGGTGTACATGACAGAAAATACCCAAAAGTGACACCATTCTAAAAACTGGACCCCTCAAGGTGCTCAAAAAACACATTCAAGAAGTTTATTAACCCTCTACGTGCTTTACAGGAACTAAAGCAATGTGGATGGAAAAAATTAACTTTTTTTTTTGCAAAAAATTTACTTCAGAACCAATTTTTTTATTTTCACAAACGTTAAAAGATAAAATAAACCACCAAGTTTGTTGTGCAACAAGAGAATAAAAAAAATTCAGATGTTTAACCCCTTAGTGAGAGAGCCATTTTGCAACTTAATGACCAGGCCAATTTATACAATTCTGACCACTGTCACTTTATGAGGTTAAAACTCTGGAATGCTTTAACGGATCCCGCTGATTCTGAGACTTTTTTTTTGTGACATATTTTACTTCATGTTAGTGGTAACATTTCTTCTACATGACTTGTGTTTAGTTATGAAAAAAATGGAAATATGGCGAAAATTTAGAAAATTTTGCAATTTTCAAACTTTAAATTTTTATGCCATAAATCAGAGAGAAAAGTCACATAAATTTCTTAATAAATAACATTTCCCACATGTCTACTTTACATCAGCACAATTTTGGAAACAATTTTTTTATGTTAGGAAGTTATAAGGGTTAAAAGTTGACCAGCGATTTCTCATTTTTACAACAAAATTTACAAAACCAATTTTTTTAGGGACCACATCATATTTAAAGTCATTTTGAGGGGTGTACATGACAGAAAATACCCAAAAGTGACACCATTCTAAAAACTGGACCCCTCAAGGTGCTCAAAAACCACATTCAAGAAGTTTATTAACCCTCTACGTGCTTTACAGGAACTAAAGCAATGTGGATGGAAAAAATTAACCTTTTTTTTGCAAAAAATTTACTTCAGAACCAATTTTTTTATTTTCACAAACGTTAAAAGATAAAATAAACCACCAAGTTTGTTGTGCAATTTCTCCTGAATACACTGATACCCCATATGTGGGGGTAAACCACTCTTTGGGCGCACGGCAGAGCTCACAAGGGAAGGAGCGTATTTAGACTTTTTCAAAGCAGAATTGGCTGGAATTGAGATCGGACGCCATGTTGCGTTTGGCGAGCCCCTGTGCTTCAGAGAAGTTTATAATGCAGAGCCGTGAAAATAAAAAATCATTTTTCCCTCAAAAATGATCTTTTCGCCCCCTATTTTTTATTTTTACAAGGATAACAGGAGAAATTAGACACCCAAAGTTGTTGTGCAATTTGTCCTGAGTACGCCCATACACTACATGTGGCTGGAATTGAGATTGGACACCATGTTGCATTTGGAGAGCCCCCTGATGTGCCTAAACAGTGAAAAAAAACACAAGTGACACCATTTTGGAAACTAGACCCCTTAAGGAACTTATCTAGATGTGTGGTGAGCACTTTGAACCCCCAAGTGCTTCACAGAAGTTTATAACGCAGAGCAGTGAAAATAAAAAATCATTTTTTTCCTCAAAAATTATTTTTTAGCGCTCTATTTTTTATTTTCCCAAGGATAACCGGAGAAATTGGACCACAAAGTTGTTGTGCAATTTGCCCTGAGTACTCTAATACCCTAAATGTGGGGGGAAATCACTGTTTGGGCGCATGGGAGAGCTCGGAAGTGTAGGAGCGCCGTTTTGGAATGCAGACTTTGATAGAATGTTCTGCGGGCTTCATGTTGCATTTGCAGAGCCCCTGATGTGCCTAAACAGAAGAAACCCCAACACAAGTGATCCCATTTTGGAAACTAGAC
This sequence comes from Dendrobates tinctorius, assembly GCF_039654945.1. Lineage (NCBI taxonomy): Eukaryota > Metazoa > Chordata > Amphibia > Anura > Dendrobatidae > Dendrobates > Dendrobates tinctorius. Next base: position 22,143,449 of record NW_027361728.1, on the reverse strand, counting down.
CCCCCAAGTAGCTTATCTAGATGTGTTGTGAGCACTTTGAACACCCAAGTGCTTCACAGAAGTTTATAACGCAGAGCTGTGAAAATAAAAAATCTTTTTTCCACAAAAGTGATTTTTTTTAGCCCCCAATTTTTTAACTTTCCCAAGGGTAACAGGAGAAATTAGACTGCAAAAGTTGGTGTGCAATTTGTCCTGAGTACGTTGATGCCCCATATGTTGGGGTAAACCACTGATTGGGCACACGTCTGGGGTTGGAAAGGAGGGAGCACCATTTTACTTTTTGAGCGCAAAATTAGCTGGAATCAATGGTGACGCCATGTCGCGTTTGGAGACCCCCTGATGTGCCTAAATAGTGGAAAACCCTCACTTCTAGCTCCAACCCTAACCCCAACACACCCTTAAACCCTCTTCCCAACCCTAACCCTAATTCCAACCCTAACCCTAATTCTAACCCTATCTCCAACCCTAACCCTACTGGAAAAATGAAAATAAATATATTTTCTTTAATTCATTATATTTACCTAACTAAGGGGGTGATAATTTTTTTATTTTGATCACTGTGATAGGGTTTATCACAGTGATCAAAATGTACATTGACTGAATGAATGGAATCTGCCGGCTGGCAGATTCGGCGGGCACACTGCACATGCGTCCGCCATTTTCTTCCCAGACCAAGATGGCAGTGCTCACCAGAGAAGGCAGGAGGGCCCGAGGACCACCGGGAGGTACCGGAGGGGGATCGGGGACCCTATTTCTCTCACCTCTGATGTGCGATCACGTAAGAGGAGAAAGTGAAAGCAAAATTGCGGCTTTTTTTTTTGCAGTCGCCGTTATACGGTTAAGGCTGGAGTCACACACAACCATAAAAAAAGGTCCCATTTTAACGGTCCGAAATCGCACAATGGTATCTTAACCAATGATCCGTTTTTGATGCGATTTTTCTTAATTGATGCGATTTTAATCGCATGTAAGGATCCGTTTTACATCCGTCTGGCGAGATTTTCTCGCAGGGTAGCTAAATAGACATATAATGGAGCCCAATGACAGGTTTTCCCACACAAAGAATGAATAGATCTAGACACACACACATATATATATATATATATATATTTTATACATGTCATAGAGACACATTAATATATATATTACAAATTCATACAGTTCATCATAGCAGATTAGCCGCAGAAACATTTGCCGGCTTTTGTATAATTATTCTCCTGGCCGACATGAAATGACACATGGTTTACATATAGTTAACCATTTAATTTCATTTTTTTTTGTTAACTATATGTAAACCATGTGTCATTTCATGTCGGCCAGGAGAATAATTATACAAAAGCCGGCAAATGTTTCTGCGGCTAATCTGCTATGATGAACTGTATGAATTTGTAATATATATATTAATGTGTCTCTATGACATGTATAAAATACATATATATATATATATATATATATATGTGTCTAGATCTATTCATTCTTTATTTAACTGGTCTCTGTGATGTTACTGTATTGGAAGAATTGCTGGCTTTTGCTACAGGACACCGGGTGCGATTTTTTTGCAAGTCACACATCTGGTCTGTTTAGTCCCATTTTTTCTCGCCCCCATAGACTTGTATTGTCGAATCCGATCCGAAAATCGGTGACAATCGTAGCATGCTGCGATTGTCTCGGTCCGAGGATCGGATCTGATCAAAAATCGCATGAAGGGAGCTGCCCCATAGAATAACATTGGGACGAATGCAATGCGATTTTTTTATCACATTGCATTCATCCGATTTATTCGCCAGTGTGACCCCGACCTAATAACGGCGATCGCAAAGGCGGGGTCGGTGAAAATCGACCTGAATCATGTTCTCTGGGGTCTTGGCTACCCCCGGCAGCTGAGACCTAGGAGAAAATCCAACTCTGGGATGGCCTTAATTGTACTGACCTGGAAAACCATGTTTCTAGGTCATTTTTTTATCATATAATGAATGCTGTAAAAAGCAAAGCCCAAAAAGCAATGACAGAATAGCATTTTTTATTCACCATTTCATTCTGTTAGAATTTTTTTCACATTTTTTAGTACATTACATAAAAATTGATGGTATTGTTTAAAAATTGAAAAAATCAAGCACTCATATGGCTTTTTCGATGGAAAATGAAAAAAATTATGCCTGTATACCTGTAAAGAAAATCTAGACAATTTTCAAGCTCGCTTGCCTAGTTCTATATATTGGTTTAACCATTGCCGTCAGCTGTCGTTTACACTCTATGGAGTGGACTCATTAGCTGAGCCCACTTCGTATAGCGTTATTTCTAGCTGTGTTACATATCTGGCACCCAGCAGTAACTGTTGCAGTCAGAGGTAGCTCTAATCATATAAGTTTTACCACTTTAAAGGGGTTGTCCGGGCTTTTCACATAATGTCAGTGCATATCTGGGCTGCCGAATGATGACAATAAGTAATTTACCTTCTGTCACCAGTTTGCAGGGTTTTCTAGATATCAGTCTGTTGCTTCTGAGCAAAACGTCCAAGGGGGGGTGTTCTGGCATTAAAATGAGAACTGGTCGTTTCCTCCTACTCTACTAAAAACCTGCCCTCTATAGCAACAACCCCACCCTCCATAACAACAGGCCCTCCCCGTCCACATGAACAAGCCCTCCTTACACAGTAACAAATCCTCCCCCTCTAGCAGCCTCAGTGCAGAGAGCAGAACCACCCAACTGCTCCCCCCCAGACACACACTGAACAGTGATCTATGGAAAGTGAAACTGTAGTGAGGAGGGAAAATCGTAGTAGAGTAGTAGAGTAGGAGGAAACGACCAGTTCTCATTTCAATGCCAGAACACCCCCCCCTTGGCCGTTCTGCTCAGAAGCAACAGACTGATATCTAGAAAACCCTGCAAACTGGTGACAGAAAGTAAATTACTTATTGTCACCATTCTGCAGCCCAGATATGCACTGAGATTATGTGAAAAGCCTGGACAACCCCTTTAATGCAAAGTCAAGTATGACAGCAGCATTTAAACAGCTCCCGACATTGCCATTGTCACTATGGAGCCCATCAAGATCCCGCTCAACATACGAAATGTTGAGGGGTTGCCATGATAGCTGGAGGCTTTCTGACATACTCTGTGTTTGCAGTGGTGTAACCCCGATGAAGCCCAGCATATGGCTGGGCTTCATGTGAGACGAATAATTATACAATCCACTGCAGTACTGTAGAATTGCAATATATTTTAAAGGTAATCAAGAGATCATGGCTTCAAGTCTGATAAGGGGATTACTACAAAGTATTTCTTTATATTTTTACAAAATATTATTTAACACAAAATATACACAGGTTTAACTCGGTCAACTCAGCATGCAAAACCACAAACCCTCACAGAGGTCTACTGAAGAGGAACAAAGGGAGAATTTAAAAAAAAATCTACAGATCTTAGAAAATGGAGCCATAGACCAACACATTAATGTTAGTTACTTTTCTCTCTTCTTTTTTTTTTTGGCAGATTTCTGAACATAAGGGGCGTACAGAAAAATGGTATTAATAAAAACCTTCATTCAGCAATCAAAAACAAGCCCTCACAGAGCTCCATTGATGGGAAAATACAAAAAGTTACAGATCTGAATAATTCAGCCATCATCAGCCGGGAAAGATGCGGGCTCGGCATGCGAGCCTGCATCAAAGTTAGAGACACAAAATATGACATAAATGTACGTCATATGTCGTGAACGGATTAATACAATACTTCTATTACCTGTTCTGTACAGATGACTTTCAGAAGTTATATAATTGTTATTACAGGCAGGATTACAATTACAGATAACACAGGATCCACCGTAATGGTCACAGCAGTACCATCCACTGAGCCACCATGCCACCACTGCACGGTGGCTCAGTGGATAGCACGGCAGCCTTGCAGCGCTGGGGTCCTGGGTTCAAATCCCACCAAGGATAACATCTGCAAGGAGTTTGTATGTTCTCCCTGTGTTTGCAGAAGCTTGGGCAAGATAATCATCTAAAGGATATAAAATAAAAAATCTACAAAAAAAAAACAGATTAAAAAAAGAATATAGTTCACAATCAGGATTTAATGATTAAAATTAGTATAGGTGAGACGTATTTTTTAAGCAATACAAACCACTAACTTCTTTCTACAAAGGACCTAGAAAGTGCAAGCATCAGCAATTCTGCATTCTCATTCAGTCATACACAATAGCATTCATTATTTTCTATATTTATATATATTTTATGTTTGTTTCCATTTTTATTTTAACTGTTTCATCTCATTCCAGAAAATGCCTGAGTATCAGCTAACATACAGTACCAGAAACACTTTCACCAAATTCTGCTGTTGCCTTAAAACAAAGACTTTACTTATTGACGGAAACAACAACAGATCAATAATGTGACACAAAAAGGTTTCCCAAAAAAGTTTTAATTTGGAAAACTAGTTCACACCTCTCTCTAGCAGATGGTGGCGGAAAATGGGATTTTGCAGCATGACGGTTTGGAAACTTTATTCAAAAGTGTCAGAGCACCCTCTAGTGGTAGCCCAAACAAATAGTAGGACAGGTCGATTTTTAATCCCTTGAAGAATATAATAGATCACATTAAAATCTCCATTAGATACATGCATTCCTGTAAGGTTCCAATGCCGTCTCTTCTATTTTATCACACTCTTGCCAAAAATTAGTAACAAAATTACTGTAGTAAAATGGTAATATGCTTTTTCCTCCCCATCATAAAATATACTTATTGGAATGCAATTTCTGAACAAGTAACTATTCTAAATTTCTGTATGTACACTTTTTCACTACACTATGCATTTAAAGAGGTTGTCTTCTTTCAGAAAACTTTTCCTGATCTCCACAGTTCCTTGTTAAAAAAAAAAAAAAAAAGCTGGGCTTTACTCAACCTCCCTGGGTCCAATGCTTGTGTCTCTGAGCAGTGGTAACAACACATTGACATTACTGCATAGAATCAGTGAGCTCAGACGATCTGCCAGCACAAAGCCGATGAGCACACTGATTGGCTGCAGCACAGTCAGCAAAACATCACTGCTGCAGTCAAAAAGCAGATATATCGGTGCACACAGTCTGCCATAGTCACCAGCAGTGCGAGTCCTGTTTACACAGGATGCTGCACTGCTCAGCACCATGATTATTTGCACTGTGTGTTTTGCTTGTTCATCTGACGACTGGCAGCCTGTTTGCACTGCAAGATAACTGTTCAATGATCATTTTTGGGAATGCTTGTTAACGAATATCTTTCAATGTAAAAACAGAATTAGAGGGAATTTTTCAGCAGGTTTTTGCTATGTAATCTGAAGACAGCAGGAGAAACAGGCTTAAACACAGATTTCAACGATGAGTCACTTATCAGGCTGTGTGCTGTTGTTTACTCACAATCACATGGTTATTATCATTGCACTGACTAGCTTTCTGAACGCTGCTACTTGCAAAATCTAACAACTCTGATTGCGTAATAACTGCTGCACCCAGCAAACTAAGTCATACATCACTCGAATCAGGGTTTTCTTTCCTACATTATGCCAGTCTCAGATGAGGTAGCAAAAACCTGGTGACAGATTCTCTTTAAATGAAAGCTAACACAATCAGGACAACTCTCTGCCACTGCATTGGCACAGCGGGTTCTACTGAGGTTCCACTATTGTCAGTCCTCTGCTTTGTTATTGCTCCATGTCTGCAGCTTAGTTCACTGTTTTACTCAATACAGGGGACCACTACCTCTCACATGTAGTATGAATCACACACTAATTTACTTCCTTCCTTTAAGAAAGAAATATCTAGTGGCAATTAATACTTCAGACATACATTCAATGCATTGGGTTACAAGCCAAACCAATATGGAGAAGCAACAAACATCTAATATATATTTACCTTTTAATGTCTTCACATCCTGTGTCCGTCCAGATGTGTCTGGATCCCAGAATTCCAAGCGGCGGAAGTTCGCCGACTGCCATATTGGGACACACGGTACCACAGCGGAACACCGTCACACCACACACACACACTATATGCCATATGCACCACCCACACTCACTGTATACGCCAGGTCAAAGAAGAGATGACATGAGAGGAGAAGACAGCAGATGGGGGAGAGAGAAAGCGCACAGGGGTGAGACCGACAGAGCACAGGGGGAGACAGCTCTAACGGGACCGCACATGAGGGAAGAACACAGCACAGGAAGGAGAGAGACAGCAGACAAGGGGGATAGCACATGGGGTAGACAGGTCAAAGAAGAAAGCACAGACGGGAGAAGTCAGCACATGGGGAAAAAGAGAGAGTGGACAGGTGGGTGAGCACATGGGGGGGAGAGATTCTCAATGCTGCAAAGCCTGCTCCCACTGTGACATTACCGCCCTCCGGATGCGGTAGCATCGGGCCTCCATCTTATAGTTATATAAACACATAGCAGCTAACGGTACTGACAATGGATCACATGTCAAGTCAATTGGACCTAAACAGAAAAATTTTGTAGCTTCGATTATAATGTAAAGTGACCAAGAGCAGTAGTCATGACCAAGCTGCTTTCCCGTTACGCTCTGGCACTTTACAAGAAACCAGTGTCCTAGTGCCAGCGAGCTGTTAAGTTTGGAGTGCATTACACTCACTTGTAGGCCGCAGGCCTCCGTGGTTTCCACATCATGAAGTCTCCTGCATCCCTGTACTCTCCTGGCCTTTCCTTCAGTTTCTGCACCACACTGCTGTAGCCCACTATCATTCTGTCTTGCTGCTTCCCTATCCTGCTGCTGCAGATGGCTGGGCTCCTAATGTCTTAGAACGTTGCGTGGTTACTGCTATGATTCTGGACACTTAAGGCTATGTGCACACGTTGCGGATTCTGCTGCATTTCCACAGCGGTTTTGGCCCTGCGGAAACGCAGCAGTTCCGCTGACATGGTACAGTACAATGAAAGCCTATGGGTTTTCAAAATTGCTGTGCTCACGCTGCGGTTTTTTCAGCACGGTTTTGCTGCGGTTTACAAACCGCAGCATGTCAATTGTTTGGGCGGTTTCCGCAGTGGTTTCACACCTTTAACATAGTAGAGGTGTGAAACCGCAGGGCAAAACCGCAGACCAAACCGCAGGAAAACCGCAGGTCATTTTACCTGCGGTTTTACCTGCGTTTCCACACAGAAAAACCCACAGCGTAATCCGCAACGTGTGCACATAGCCTAAGTCCATGCTATATTCCTGGGCACTGAAGCCCGTGCAGGCAGTTTTGATACCGTGGCCCGTCTGTCCCTTATGATGAAGTTCTCCCTCTCTTAGCTACAGATGACTCCTACATTAACTATTTACTCTGTGAAACTCCTGTGCTAATTTCCTACCATACTATGTACACTGCTATACCTAGAATTATAATGTACCCCATCTTGTGGCCATAAACGGGTACTACTTACTAAACACTTACACTACTACTGTAAATATGTACAAAGCAGCAACAGTAAATACTTACAACATGGGACATATTAAAAAAGCACAAATCAGCAATTATATACATTACATTAAACAGAGTATACGGTACCGGGGTGAGCAAGAAAGCAAGGACATAATATATCCCCTTACACAAGCATATCGTTGCCACCAGAGTTCGGAAGGCCTGCTGACCAGCCCAGAGAGGGGACCTTTAGCAGAAGAAGATGGAGAAGATGTGAAGGACAGAGAGGAGTCGTCTCCATATTTCTTAGGCTGGTTTCACATTAGCGTTTCTGTGAGCAGTGTATGAGCTGCATAGATCCGCATGCGTCATGCGTACATATCTTTGACATGTTGTACGCAGGGACATGCGTTTGCATGCATTCACATGCGGATGTGTACGCATGTGTCGATTCGCAGTGTGCGGTGAACGCAGCATGTTGCATTTTTTGAGGAGTCAATTATACGCAGCCATGCGCATGCGGATGATTGCGGATTGAGTGCGTCAAAACAACACATTACTACCTATGGAAATGCATTTTTACGCAAGGACATGCGTACGCATACGTTCTGAACGAATGCGTAGTTCAGACTGAACATGTCCAGGAATTGGTTTCAGCCACTCCTAAAACAAAGGGGTATAAAAGGGGGTGAGGACAGCCCAGCCTTCAACTTCAACTTCCACCATGCATCTGAGTGCAACAGCCCAGCCTTCAGCTTCCACCACGCAGCCGAGTTCAGCACCCCAGGAACAGGAAAAAAAAATGCAGAGGAACCAGTGAAACGAAGGCCAGGAAAAGAAAAGTAGCGAAGAAACATTACCCACCCTCACCTCTGAATGTGTCTTTGTTTTCAAGTCTGTCCACACCTTCCCTTGGTTCTCTCCCACCCAAATGTGTCAATCCCTTCCAACTTGTATTCCACTCCTAATGTGTCCTCTTCCCCCAATGTGCCAATGTTTCTGACCCAATCCTCTAATTGACTGCCACTTCCCCTGTAAAAACTTCCCTAACCACTCCTAGCCTACCTACCGACATCCCCAGGTCCACAATGTAACTCACTTCCGCAGACCCTGAAAGTAAATTCCATTATTTTTCTATATTTTAATTTATTTGTTAAATTTCAAATTGTTTTTATTTTTGTTATTAAAAATTCTTTTGTTTCACAATACCTGTCTCCCTGTGTTTTCTTTATCTCTTTATTTAAACATGTGTCCATTGTTGACTGAAGTATTAACGGGTGTTACAGTCAAGGTGTTTATTATTAAAGTTACAGTTAAAGTGTTAGTATTAAAATCAGGTACATAACATTACAGGTACAGTTTACTTAGCGGCTTAAACCATTTTGTCTTGCCATGCCAAACGTCCAATATCCGAAACAAAGTAGGCAGCAAATTTATCCCTCATTTGGGCAACTTCCACTGTAGTCCTCAGAGTGTGATCTTGGTAATTCTGCAATGTGGTATTAACAGGTTCCTCAAGTTCTAAGTTGGGTCACTCTTTTGCCAGGATGTAATTGTGCATAACAACACATGCTTTCACAACCTCATCAATTGTCTCAATTTTTAGATTTATGGCTGTACCCAAAATGTGCCATTTAGATACCAGCAATCCAAAGGCACACTCCACAGTTCTTCGTGCCCTTGTCAGTCGGTAGTTGTAAATCCTTTTGGTGTAATTCAAGTCCTGACTTGGGTACGGTTTTATGAGGTTGGCACACATTTGAAATGTCTCATCCTCAACCACAACAAACAGCATTGGCGGTCCTTCAGTGTTCATAAGAGGTCGTGGCTGTGGAAAATTGAAATCTTTACTATACAAACGTTGGCCCATAACTGAGTTTTTGAAAGTATGGGAGCTATTTCCTCGCCCAAATGAGCCAACGTCCATGGCGACAAATCGACAGTCAGCATCTACAATCGCTATGAGAACAATGGAAAAGTATTTTTTGTAATTGAAATACTCGGATCCGCTTCTATTTGGTTTCATAATCCGAATGTGTTTGCCGTTCACAGCCCCCAAACAGTTTGGAAAATTGCAAATGTCTAGAAATTTTGCAGCATTTTACAGCCAGAGTTCAGTTGTGGGTTGAGGGAGGAATTCTTCATGCAGAACGACACGGCAGGTGTCTCCAACAATCCCAGAAAGGGTGGACACTCCAATCCAGAATTGAAAATGTAGAGATGATACAATAAAGTCTCACTTGTAGTCAGGAATCTGCCGAACAGACAATGGGAACAGAAAATGGGAAAAAAATAAGTGCATGGGTTTTCAAACAATAATACTAACAACATGTGTTTGTTTTTCAAAATTACATACCTCAGGGTCACCAACAGACGTTCCTCTGCAGTAATTGCTCGACGTTGTGTCCCCTGCCTGGTGAAGGATCCTCTGACATGTTGCAGTAAGTCATGGAAGCTCTGCTCCAACATCCTCGTATAGTCGAAAAAATTTTGTACGAGTGGTAGACTCCATGGGTCTCCCGGACTTCAATAATGGGTGTTGCCAATAGTGACGACGGCGTCTTCTTCGTCTTTCTCTTCTTTCTTCTTCACAAGCCACAGCAAAGGCGACAGCCAATTTCAATTGCAAATCAAGATTAATAAGGAAGCTCTCTCTCTCTTGCAGCTGGATACAGCAGCAATAGACGAGAATTTCATCAGTGCAGTGTCTCTATATATACAGTGGGGAAAAAAAGTATTTAGTCAGTCAGCAATAGTGCAAGTTCCACCACTTAAAAAGATGAGAGGCGTCTGTAATTTACATCATAGGTAGACCTCAACTATGGGAGACAAACTGAGAAAAAAAAATCCAGAAAATCACATTGTCTGTTTTTTTTTCATTTTATTTGCATATTATGGTGGAAAATAAGTATTTGGTCAGAAACAAAATTTCATCTCAATACTTTGTGATATATCCTTTGTTGGCAATGACAGAGGTCAAACGTTTTCTGTAAGTCTTCACAAGGTTGCCACACACTGTTGTTGGTATGTTGGCCCATTCCTCCATGCAGATCTCCTCTAGAGCAGTGATGTTTTTGGCTTTTCGCTTGGCAACACGGACTTTCAACTCCCTCCAAAGGTTTTCTATAGGGTTGAGATCTGGAGACTGGCTAGGCCACTCCAGGACCTTGAAATGCTTCTTACGAAGCCACTCCTTCGTTGCCCTGGCGGTGTGCTTTGGATCATTGTCATGTTGAAAGACCCAGCCACGTTTCATCTTCAATGCCCTTGCTGATGGAAGGAGGTTTGCACTCAAAATCTCACGATACATGGCCCCATTCATTCTTTCATGTACCCGGATCAGTCGTCCTGGCCCCTTTGCAGAGAAACAGCACCAAAGCATGATGTTTCCACCACCATGCTTTACAGTAGGTATGGTGTTTGATGGATGCTACTCAGTATTCTTTTTCCTCCAAACACGACAAGTTGTGTTTCTACCAAACAGTTCCAGTTTGGTTTCATCAGACCATAGGACATTCTCCCAAAACTCCTCTGGATCATCCAAATGCTCTCTAGCAAACTTCAGACGGGCCCGGACAAGTACAGGCTTAAGCAGTGGGACACGCCTGGCACTGCAGGATCTGAGTCCATGGTGGCGTAGTGTGTTACTTATGGTAGGCCTTGTTACATTGGTCCCAGCTCTCTGCAGTTCATTCACTAGGTCCCCCCGCGTGGTTCTGGGATTTTTGCTCACCGTTCTTGTGATCATTCTGACCCCACGGGGTGGGATTTTGCGTGGAGCACCAGGTCGAGGGAGATTATCAGTGGTCTTGTATGTCTTCCATTTTCTAATTATTGCTCCCACAGTTGATTTCTTCACTCCAAGCTGGTTGACTATTGCAGATTCAGTCTTCCCAGCCTGGTGCAGGGCTACAATTTTGTTTCTGGTGTCCTTTGACAGCTCTTTGGTCTTCACCATAGTGGAGTTTGGAGTCAGACTGTTTGAGGGTGTGCACAGGTGTCTTTTTATACTGATAACAAGTTTAAACAGGTGCCATTACTACAGGTAATGAGTGGAGGAAAGAGGAGACTCTTAAAGAAGAAGTTACAGGTCTGTGAGAGCCAGAAATCTTGATTGCTTGTTTCTGACCAAATACTTATTTTCCACCATAATATGCAAATAAAATGGAAAAAAAAACAGACAATGTGATTTTCTGGATTTTTTTTTCTCAGTTTGTCTCCCATAGTTGAGGTCTACCTATGATGTAAATTACAGACGCCTCTCATCTTTTTAAGTGGTGGAACTTGCACTATTGCTGACTGACTAAATACTTTTTTTCCCCACTGTATTAGAAATCCCATGAGACACGCCCATTGGGTGTCTGGTGTCAAGGAAACTCTACTGGAAAAGCATTGGAAATATCAAATGCATGCGCAAAAACAACGCAAACGCATGCATACGCACCTTTTTTTGCCATCATGCGTAAGATGATGCGGATAAACGCTGCGTAAACATGTGCTTGCATGCGTTTTTGCATGCATTTGCGCATGCTGATGATACGCTGTGCACAGAGATGCTAATGTGAACTTAGCCTTAGAGAAGGAAGAGGATCCGTGAGGACAATAGAGTCGGAAACTGAAGATCCCTTGTTGTGCTCGTTGCACTCTTGACCAGAGCAGTCTTGAAGCTTCTGGTAGGTCGCGTTTCAGCAAGTTTAAGACCCAAGCACATCCGGGACTCCCTTGTTGATTACCCGTGGACGGCTAACGTTGTTTGTTTTACCCCCTTGCTGGATTGCACGACTGCAGCTGCGAGATGGGTTGCACACCTATCACTGAGGACTGTGCCCAACCCCAGAAAAGGCCTTTGCCCCAAAAGGACTGTGTGCTTACTGCATAGGCAGAGCTGTGCCGTTAAAGGACTGTGTCCCTGGTCCTAAGGACTATTGTTGGGGGGAGTTGGGAAGGATAACCTGATGAGCTATGACAGGTTGAAAGAAAGGAACCATGGACTGTGCTATGCAAGATCCTGTTGTGAAAGGCTTAAGGAGGTTGTACACTACTTTTTGATTGAACACCTATCCTTAGGATAGGCCATTAATGTCTGATCGCCCGGGATCCGACACCCAGCACCCCTGCCGATCAGCTGTTATTGGTGTCTGTGGAGCACACACTTGCAGAGCTGGCCGTCTTCTGGTAGTGGCTGAGGGTTGGTACTGCACATCTGCCTCCTATTCGTTTCAATAGAAGACGGATGTATAGTGCCTTGCAGGGGTGGAATAAGAGTAGCCAGGGCGTGACCCCCCAAGTACCTGATATATTTTGTGACATGTCATATGATCCCCTGATAGATCATGTAATAGGTCATGTGAGTAACACGCAGGTGCTCTAGGGCACATCCACACATAGGAAATGTCAGAGAATTTTTCCTTTATTTGCAGCACTATAAATAACATAGAACTATACAAAATAGAGCGGGGTGGGAGATTAATTTTCTCAAGGGGCTACATGACTATTGTGGAAGCTGAACCTATAGGCTAAAATTAATTCTGCTCAATATTAATATAAAAAAATAATTATTAATAATTGTATAACTTTATATTGAACAGAATTAAGTATGACAACATCCCCCTATACACAGTATGACTCACGACATAGCCCCCTACACTGCGTTCCAAATTATTATGCAAATTGGATTTAAGTGTCATAAAGATGTAATTTTTTGTTTTTCAAATAAACTCATAGATGGTATTGTGTATCAGGGCTCTTTGGATCACTGAAATCAATCTCAAACGCCTATGATAATTAGTTTACCAGGTGAGCCCAATTAAAGGAAAACTACTTAAGAATGATGTTCCACATTATTACGCAGGTCACAGGTTTCAAGGAATTTAGGAAAGAAAAAGGATCTCTCTGCTGCTGAAAAGCATCAAATAGTGCAATGCCTTGGTCAAGACATGAAAACATTAGATATTTCCCAAAAACTTAAATGTGATCATCGTACTGTTAAGAGATTTGTGGCTGATTCTGAGCACAGACATGTTTGTGCTGATAAAGGCAGAATGAGGAAGGTTTCTGCCAGGCAAGTTCATCGGATTAAGAGAGCAGCTGCTAAAAAGCCATTACAAACCAGCAAACAGATATTTAAAGCTGCTGGTGCCTCTGGAGTCCCTCGAACCTCAAGGTCTAGGATCCTTCAAAGGCTGCAGTGGTGCATAAACCTACTATGTGGCCACCCCTAAACAGTGTTCACAAGCAGAAGCTGTTGCAGTGGGCCCAGACATACATGAAGACTAATTTTCAAACAGTCTTGTTTACTGATGAGTGTCAAGCAACCCTGGATGGTCCAGATGGATGGAGTAGTGGATGGTTGGTGGATGGCCACTATGTCCCAACAAGGCTGCGACGTCTGGAAGCAGGTTGAGGAGTCATGTTTTGGGCCGGAATCATGGGGAAACAGCTGGTAGGGCCCTTTAAGGTTCCTGAAGGTTTGAAATTGACCTCTGCAAAGTATATAGTTTCTGAATGACAACTTTCTTCCATGGTATAAAAAGCAGAAATGTGCCTTCAGGATCAAAATCATCTTCATGCATGACAATGCACCATCTCATGCTGCAAAGAATACCTCTGAGTCATTGACTGCTCTGGGCATAAAAGGAGATAAACTAATGGTGTGGCCACCATCTTCCACTGACCTCAACCCTATAGAGAACCTTTGGAGTATCATCAAGCAAAAGATCTATGAGGCTGGGAGGCCGGTCACATCAGAACAGCAGCTCTGGGAGGCTATTCTGACTTCATGCAAAGAAATACAAGCAGAAACTCTCCAAAAACTCACAAGTTTAACGGATGCAAGAATTGTGAAGGTGACATCAAAGAAGGGTTCCTATGTTAACATGTAACTGGGCCTGTTAGGATGTTTTTGAGTTAAATAGCTTTTTTGTTCAGTGAATCTGACCTCCTAATGCTGCAAATTCCAGAAATGAGCATTTTCAGTTCTTTAAAACATATCAAATGTTTAGAAATTTTACTGTGCTTAATAATCAGAGAAAAATATCATTTGCATAATAATTTGGAACACAGTGTATATACAATATGAGCTCCCACACAGCCTCCTCAATCAACAACCAAAGCAATCTATATGGTAGCTATACATGTAAACTGTAACAAAAAATCCTTAAAAAATGATCTTTTAGTTATTTTAAAAACCCAATACATAAAGACATAAATACACACCTGTTTACATGGAAAACCAGTGATTTTAAAATAAAGAGCAGAATTGAGGGGAGACAGAGACTATTTTTGCCCTTTACAATTCCCTTCCTGACAGTGGAGGTTGGCACCCTAAGTTGAAACGATATGGAGCCCCTGCTCTTCGACGATGGACCCTATGTAGCCCTAGCACTACTCTGACTGACCAGGCATCCTCAATAGGTGATCAGATAATATGTAATGAAACTATATACTGTAAATATATACAATATTGATACTAGAGGCTGAGGAGTACATACTGTATATTATATATATATATACATATAGTAGTGCGGCACTGTTCACACCGTGCGGTAAATAAGGCGGTGACCCAGTAAAGTTCAAAGCAAATGTCTTTAATGACCAAAAAACTCACAAATGAAAAGCAAACGGTATCCTCCGGATCGCAGCCGGGGTGTCATAACTGTCCGTATCCAAGACCGGTTGCCATGGACGACTGCACCACCATGTCACGCTGAGGGGCACCAGGCGTGCTGCTTGTCTTCGCTCTGTGTTCACTTCACACAAGCCAGATATTGCTGAGCCATCTTCTCTGCAGCTTGTACACAAAACAGTGACATGCTCAAACCTTTTCTGCAGGTTTTTTTTAAAATGGAATCTGTGGCCATGAGCCACTTATAAGACTTGGCTGGAGGGAGTGAACAGCACCACTACCATCCTGTAGTTCACGCCACAAATAAAAGACCATGCTAGGTTTTATTAAATCTGCCTTGTCAAATAGTTTGTGACCTTACTTTTATTCTGCACTGCAACCACAGCTATGGCTGTGACTGCAGTGCATGCCAGCGGCTCAATATGCTTCTCTGCTAATCCTGGGGGATACATACCAACCCTCTCATATAATTCCCCTCACTGCCTCACATACCCCTACCCTGTTCAAACTTGTGGGGTTGAACATTTGTCACCATACAGGGTGCCTGTGGCAGGGCATCCGCATTTCCCTGCGACTTCTTCACCCGATGTTCCACCGAAAAACTAAAATTTTGTAGGGACAGGAACCATCTGGTGACCCGAGCATTCCTCTCCTTCCCATTCTCATCCAGATGATGGGTGAATGATCTATTATCAAACGAAACGGTCGCCCAAGCAAAGAGTAGCGTAGGGACTCCAAGGCCCACTTAATCACCAAGCACTCCGTCTCCACTACACTATAATTTCTCACTGCTGGGGTAAGTTTCCTGCTAAGGTAGGTGACTGGATGTTCATCCCCATTCACCTCTTGTGACAGTATCGCTCCTAGGCCTACCTCTGAGGCATCTGTTTGCAGGACAAAGGTTTTCCTGAAATTGGGGCTGATGAGGACCAGCTGTACACAGAACGCCAACGTAATGGACTGGAACGCTTCCTCCACTTGAGGGTTCCACCATACCATAACCAACTTCATAACTAGAGTTGAGCGACTTTTGGTTTTTTAGGGTCGAGTTTCGTTTCGTGAAACCCGACTTTTCCAAAAGTCGGGTCGCGCAAGATCGTCCGATTATAGGGAAAAGTCGGGGTCGTCCCGAAACACGAAACCCAATCTAAGTCAATGGGGAATAAAAGTCGGCAGTGAGTGGAGGACAGGAAACACACCTACAGTGCCCATTTGAATGCCAAAAGCATCAATTCTTCTTACTTAAGCTTGTCAACCTTAATTAACTTCATAATACAAGTTACGCACTGAAAAATGGGGGTTATTTGGCTAAAGTTGTGGGGGGGGAGGGCTGGCTCCAGGTTTTTATGTGCCCTGGGTGAAAGAGCGCCCCTTTAACACATACCACAACTCATCATGCTCCGATACGGCAGAGAAATAGCGGTATAGTACAATGAAAAATACTTCACTTTTTACATCTCATGACAAGGCCCATCTATTTCTCCATACAGAATCATTGGTCCCATATAATGTTTGAAACAGTATATGATGAGCTCCACATAATGCTACAGTATATGTTGGTCCCCATGGATGAAGCTCCACTGTCTTATGGGCCCAAATAATGCTCCAAACATAATGGGCCCCATTTCTAATGCTCTAGTGTATAATGGGCCCTGTAAATGCTGCTCCAGTGTCTGATGT
This sequence comes from Dendrobates tinctorius, assembly GCF_039654945.1. Classification (NCBI taxonomy): domain Eukaryota; kingdom Metazoa; phylum Chordata; class Amphibia; order Anura; family Dendrobatidae; genus Dendrobates; species Dendrobates tinctorius. Next base: position 22,126,754 of record NW_027361728.1, on the reverse strand, counting down.
CCACCTTTGGAATGTTCCAGTGTATGGTGGGCCCCATCTATCATTCTCCAGAGTACAGTGCTCCCCAAAAATTGCTGTCCCAACATTGAAAACAATCAAATAAGTCTCCTCGCTAGGGAATCCCTGTACTAGTCTGGACTCCTCGTCGTCCCCATCTTCCATCTCACTGCACAGTATTTCAACCTTGCAAGTGCTGTGATCCTGAGCAAGCAGGGGGGGCCCACTCGTTGGCGACGGCACTGGCACAGGGCCTCTGATAGTACGGTGGTGTGTCTGATGGCAGGTGGGCCGAACCTGCACTTTCATCTGCAGCTTCCTCTTTGTCACCGTGTAAGATGGAACTGTATATGGGAAGGGTAACCTGAGTTTCATCAGGGTCAGATTCAGGCCGTGTAGCGTGCGAGGGGAATGTAGTGGTCTGGGTCAATGTACCAGCAGATTCATCGAGCAGTGGCTGGGCATCAGTGCACTTGTGTCGCCCCCAGGAGTACGGTCGCCACAGTGGCATTACCTTCTTCCTAGGGAGTGTGATGTCATGCTTGGGAGCAACGAACGATCTCTCTAGCAGGTTAACTGATTGGGCGGCGTTATTCCCACGAGTCATGACCCTCCAAACAGTGTTCATGAAGGCAAAGTGTTTGTTTTACGTGGGCAGTATGGTTGCAAAGCTGAACCTTAAAGGAATGTCCAGAAGGGCACCACCAGGAGTGGAGCCTACGGTTAAATTCGACTCCACCTGGGAAACCTCAACCATGCCAGCTACAGAACAGATGCACACATTGCAAGCTTAATTCCGTTAACGAACGAGACTCCGTCATGCCCCGCGGTCCGAGTCCGGCTTACTAGAGGGACACGTGAGGCTCTGGCACATGAGATTGGCCAATAACTGGTGTGTCATGCCCTTACATGTCCGTGGCTGCATGTGCGCTACACTGAAAAGGCCAGCGTTTGTCGCTTACAGGTGCAGATAACCCGCTGAACAACGTTAGTGATGGGGATCACTGATTACAATTATTACCCGCGAACAATTATTTCCCAGTAAGTGCAGGTCAACCGCAGTTCCGGAATTAGGCCTAACCGTCATTCCTGAAAAAATGAAAAACTTACGTATGCAAACCACAGGTGCTGTAGCTTGCTTAACAGCTCGCCAGCCGTTCTCATGCCCAGTATGGATTACACGTGATTGCACAAAGGTGAGAAAGGGTACCGTATCCCCAGATAACATGTATGGATAGTGTACACATTCAAATATATGTCTATACATCAGGAGGCAGGCTCAGACGGTGTTAGGCCCAGTATGGATTGCACGTGATTGCACAAAGGTTAGAAAGGGTACCGTATCCCCAGATAACATGTATGGATAGCGTACACATTCAAAATATATGTCTATACATCAGGAGACAGGCTCAGACGGTGTTAGGCCCAGTATGGATTGCACGTGATTGCACAAAGGTGAGAAAGGGTACCGTATCCCCAGATAACATGTATGGATAGCGTACACATTCAAAATATATGTCTATACATCAGGAGGCAGGCTCAGACGGTGTTAGGCCCAGTATGGATTGCACGTGATTGCACAAAGGTTAGAAAGGGTACCGTATCCCCAGATAACATGTATGGATAGCGTACACATTCAAAATATATGTCTATACATCAGGAGGCAGGCTCAGACGGTGTTAGGCCCAGTATGGATTGCACGTGATTGCACAAAGGTGAGAAAGGGTACCGTATCCCCAGATAACATGTATGGATAGCGTACACATTCAAAATATATGTCTATACATCAGGAGGCAGGCTCAAACGGTGTCAGGCACAGTATGGATTTGACGGCCCAGACTACACAGCGGAGGAGCAGGGAGAGGTAAAGATTGCAAATGCTGGGGCCCTGCCCAAGCAAGGGGGGCCCACTCGTGGGCGTCGGTACTGGCACTGGGCCCCTCATAGTACGGCGGTGTGTCTGACGGCGGGTGTGCACCACCACCGTCAGAGACACTTGATTGCACTATGAGGGACCCTGTGCCAGTGCCCGCGCCCAAGAGTCGGCCTACCCACCTGTCCAGGGCAACAGCACTCGCACGGTGTCGTGCGCTAGGTGGTGACCCCGGCCATGAGGGGGGGGAGGCAGCACAGTTAGGGAGTTTTAGAAAGTGGCATATGTTGATGTTGGACATTCAGCTGATGCAAAAGGTGAAATAGGTCGTCCCAGGAAGAGGTGGACCAAAGCAAGCCATTTTTCTGTCACCCTATGTGTCATCAGGGGAAGGTGGGACAAAATCCTTGGAAACCCATGCATGGTTCATTTTAATGAAGGTTAGATCATCCACATTTTGGGTTGACAGACGGGTCCTTTTTTCTGTCAGGATTGATCCAGCTGCACTGAAGACTCTTTCCGATAGCACACTTGCAGCTGGGCAAGCGAGCTCCTGTAAGGCATATTGTGCCAATTCAGGCCAGGTGTCCAGTTTAGCGGCCCAATAGTCAAAGGGGAATGACCTGTGTGGGAGAACATCGATATGGGAGGAAAAGTAGTTTGTAACCATAGTTGACAACTGCTGTCTCCTGTCACTTTCCATCGATGCAGTATTACCAGTTGTGTGAGCGGTACTTGAAAAATCAGTCCACAACATTGTCATGAAACCCCTGTCTCCAACGCCACTTCTGCTGTGTGCACCACGAACACCTCTGCCAAGCTGCCCCTGGCCCGTACGGCTCGTGTGAGAACCATCACCGCTGCTGTGTGCTGGGAATGCCTCAAGCAACCGATTTACCAGAGTTGCTTGTTTATTAGCCAATATTAGGTCAAGGTTCTCCTGTGGCATGATGTTTTGTAATTTGCCTTTATAGCGTGGATCCAGGATGCTGGCCAACCAGTAGTCGTCATCGTTCATCATTTTGGCAATGCGGGGGTCCCTTTTTAGGATCTGCAAGGCATAATCTGACATGTGGGCCAATGTTCCCGGTGTCAATGATGCACTGCGAGTGCTGGTTGGAGGAGCACTTTCTGGCAAATCCACATCCCTCCAGTCACGCACAAACCCTGTACCAGACCTTGCCACGCCAACATTTTCACTTGCCCCACGAGATGCATCCTCCTCCCCTAAGTAATCATCCCCATCATCCTCCTCCTCCTCTTCTTCCTCCACCTCGTCCAGGAGAGGTCCCTGAGCAGACAATGGCTGAATGTCATCAAGGAATTCCTCCTCCTCTTCCTCCTCATCAACATTGGCTGCAGAAGCCTGCTCCTTAAGGTGCGTCAAAGTTTGCATGAGCAGACGCATAAGTGGGATGCTCATGCTTAGGATGGCGTCGTCTGCGCTTACCAGCCGTGTGCATTCCTCAAAACACTGAAGGACTTTACAGAGGTCTTTCAGCTTCGACCACTGCACACCTGTCAACTCCATGTCTGCTCTCAAAGTGCCTGGCCGTGTATCCTCCCACAAATGCGTTATGGCCTGCCTCTGCTCGCACAGCCGCTCCACCATGTGCAGGGTGGAGTTCCACCTTGTTGCAATGTCGATAATGAGGCGGTGGTTGGGAAGGTGGAGCAATCGCTGCAGCTTCTGCATACGAACGGAGTGTACAGGCGACCGGCGGATGTGCGCGCACAGTCTTCGCACCTTCTGGAGCAGGGCTGTTAACTCCGGATAATTTTTGAGGAAGCACTGCACCACCAGGTTCAAGGTGTGAGCCAAGCAAGGTATGTGGCTGAGTTTTGAAAGGGCTATGGCTGCCACAAAATTACGGCCGTTATCACTAACTACCTTGCCTGCCTCAAGATGTACACTGCCCAGCCATGACTCAGTTTGTCGCTGAAAGTACTCGGCCAGCGCCTCGGCGGTGTGTCTGTCGCCCAAACACATCATCTGCAACACAGCCTGCTGACGCTTTCCACTAGCTGCTCGATAGGGGGACACATCGTGTGCAACAGTGGCAGCTGCAGATGGAGTGCTCGTACGACTGCGCTGTGGACGAGCTTTCACTTCTGGAGGAGGAGGAGGAAGGTCGAACGCCTACAGCCAACTGTTTCCTATACCGTGGGCTAGGCAGCACTGTCCCACCACCGCTGTCCCCTGTATCCACCACATTAACCCAGTGCGCAGTGATGGACACGTAACGGCCCTGGCCATGCCGACTGGACCATGCATCAGTTGTGAGGTGCACCTTTCCGCTCACTGACTGCTTGAGTGCATGGACAATGCGGTCTTTCACATGATGGTGGAGGGCTGGGATGGCTTTGCGAGAGAAGTGGCGACTGGGTAGGTCATAGCGTGGTACTGCATAGGCCATGAGTTCGCGGAAAGCTGCGCTTTCCACCAACCGAAAGGGCATCATCTCAAACGAGATTAGTTTGGCAATGTGGGCGTTCAAACCCAGTGTACGCGGATGAGAGACTGAGTACTTTCTTGACCTACTCATAGTGTCTGGGAGGGTGAGCTGGACTTGAGAGCTGCATATGGTGGAAGTAGCGGTGGACAGGGCGGACTGAGAGAGGGTTGATGATGGTGATGGAGTTGTTGTTCTTTCTGATGGCCTAGAATCAGTCTTTCGTTGATATAACAGTGGGATTCCCTGACTGCTGTGGCATTGCAACGACACCTCAACATTTGCTGCTGTGCTAACCGGTGGGCTTACAGTGGGGGAAACAATGTAGCGTTGCTGACTACCTTCGTTGTGATCAGTTGCACATGTGGCACTTGAGGTTTGGTGTTGTGTCCACGCTTGCAAGTGCATGCTGGTTAAATGTCTAAGCATGCAACTGGTATTCAAATTTTTCAGATTTTTCCCTCGGCTAAAGGTCTTTGCGCACTTCTTACAGATAACCTTGGCCTGATCATGAGGATTTTGTTCAAAAAAGTGCCACACTGCACTCTTCCTACTTTGGCAGACATTTTGCGGCCTAGCACGCTGTGATTTTTTGACCCTCTGGACAAGCTGTCCAGCAACTCTTTTGATGTTTGGAACCTGTCTTTGGAGTGCTCCGGGCCTGCCAGATAACAGCTGTTGCGATGTCGATGTCTGCTGTGGATGCTCCTCATCTGAGCTATTGGAAGCAGCACCCTCTTCCCCCAATGGATGCCAATCTGGGTCAACAACTGGGTCATCCATCACCTCCTCTTCTATGTCATGTGCACCTTCCTCTGTGTCACCGTGTATGGTGGTATAGTGTGCGGGAAGGGGCACCTGAGTCTCATCAGGGTCAGAATCTGGCTCTGTACACTGCGAGGACAATGTAGTGCTCTGAGTGAATGTACCAGCAGAATCATCCATCAGCGGCTGTGCATCAGTGCACTCCATGTCAGATTCATCTTGGCCTGGGTAATTCACCATTTCACTTGATAATCCAGGCATGGTATGTGAAAACAGCTCCGTGGAGTAATCAGTAGTATGGCCTGTGTCATCCTTCAATCTTGGTTGGTGTGAAGGACACAAGGAAAGGTGTGGTTCATGAACATGAGCCTCCAATGACGACTCAGTGCTTTTACTTTTTACAACTGAAGAAGAGGAGGCAATAGAGCTGGAGGCTGAGTCAGCAATGTAAGACAAAACTTTTTCCTGATGCTATGGCTTTAAAAGCGGTTTGCCAACTCCTAGAAAACTAAGCGTTCGAGGCCTTATGTAGCCAGACGATGACGCAGGCTCAATACCTCCTGCATTCGGTCCTATTTTGCTCTTGCCACTACCATCAGATCCACCACCAACACCATCATTACCAGCTGCCAACCCCCGCCCAATTCCACGGCCTCTTCCACCAGCCTTCCTCATTTTTGGTAGAAATGTAGACAAAATCCAACAAACTATATAGTAATGTAAAACAAGGTACAAGGTGTCTATAGGACAGGGGAGATTTTGAATTTCTGCAGACACTTGTGGACACTGGACACTTTTGGATTGTGTGAGGCCCACTGAGTATCTGAGCGCTCTGTCACAGGCTCGATGGCAGAGCTGTGACCAAAGTGACTAGAGGATAAGGGAGATTTTTAATTTCTGCACACACTTGTGGACACTGGACACTTTTGGATTGTGTGAGGCCCACTGAGTATCTGAGCGCTCTGTCACAGGCTCGATGGCAGAGCTGTGACCAAAGTGACTAGAGGATAAGGGAGATTTTTAATTTCTGCACACACTTGTGGACACTGGACACTTTTGTATTGGGTGAGGCCCACTGAATATCTGAGCGCTATGTCACAGGCAGAAATTGGCTAGTGTATCACAAACTACAAGGTGTATGTAGAAATGGGCAGAATTGGAATCTCCCTAGAGTGCAGGTCTGTAAGAACGGAACATGTCCTCGACTTATTCTCACAGAGTGACTCACTGATAGCTTCACTGTGGCTGTGATAACAGCCGTTACACGGTACTGTGTGAGGAGCGTACACCGCTGTATGGTGTGAAAAAATGCACGCTCAGTACCTCAGCAGGACAAAAAAAAAAAATTGTGATTGCTTTTAAAAAAGCAGTTTGCGGAGCAGTGGGTAAACAGCAATGCAGGAATGTCAGGAAGCCTTAGAAGGCAGCCCAACAACCAACACCACTGATACACCACTATATAGCCTCCCCTTGCACTGCACAGTGACTGGTGTGTTGTACAGGCAAAATCGCTAGCAGCAGAAGCAGTTTTTTTTTCTTCTTCTCAGCAGGACAAAAAAAAAAATTGGGATTGCTTTTAAAAAAGCAGTTTGCGGAGCAGTGGGTAAACAGCAATGCAGGAATGTCAGGAAGCCTTAGAAGGCAGCCCAACAACCAACACCACTGATACACCACTATATAGCCTCCCCTTGCACTGCACAGTGACTGGTGTGTTGTACAGGCAAAATCGCTAGCAGCAGAAGCAATTTTTTTTTCTTCTTCCCTGCCTAACGCTCTCCCTACAGAATCAGCAGCAACCTCTCCCTATGCTAAGATCGGCAGAAGTAAGATGGCGGTCGGCGTGCACGCCCTTTTATACCCCCTGTGACGCCCACCAAAGCAAGCCAATCACTTGCATGCCCTTCTGAAAGATGGTGGTGACCCGTGCCTATGTCATCACGTTGCCCACAGTGTCCGTGGATCCTGATTGGCTGAAGAAGAGCACAAAACAAACTTTTGAAACGCGACTTTGGCGCGTAAGTCGCCGACCTCATCCTAGGGTCGGGTTTCGTTTCATGAAACCCGACTTTGCCAAAAGTCGGCGACTTTTGAATTTTTTCAACCCGTTTCAACACCTGGGGTGTTGATCTCCCAGTAAAATTAGGTATAAACCGGTTGGAGTACCCAATGATGCTGAAGAACGAGCTCATCTGTTTTGTACTTACAGGCCTTGGCCATTTTTGAATTGCCTCCATGTTGTTTATTTAGGGTTTGATAACCCCGCCGCCAATCAAGTACCCTAAGTACCGGGTTTCCATGAGTCCTATCACACATTTTCTTGGGATTGCTGTTAACCCCACAACTCTGAGTAAATCCAACACTGCTTGTACCTAAGACAGGTGAGTATGCCAATGGCTACCGAAGATGACGATATCATCCAAATATGCCGACACGTACTTCTGATGAGGCTGTAACATTATGTCCATCAACCTCAGAAATGTAGCCAGAACCCCATGTAATCCAAAAGGCAAGACAACATAGTGATAGAGCCCCCTGATGTAACAAAAGCGGTCTTTTCTTTTTCCAATTTTGTCAGTGGCACCTGCCAGTACCCTTTGGTAAGATCAAGCGTGGTGAAGTACTGGGCTTCCCCCGGTCTCTCAATTAGCTCGTCCACCCGGGGCATCGGATAGAGGTCAAATTTAGACATCTCAATCAATTTCCAAAAGTCATTAAAAAATCGTATGACCCGTCTGGCTTTGGAATTAGTACAATGGGGCTAGCCCACTCACTCCGGGATTCCTCAATGACTCCTAATTGGAGCATTTGCTTTACTTTGGCAGTGATGGCTTGCATCCAGGCTTCTGGCACTCGATAGTTTCATCCGTACCCTTACTCGAGGCTCGGTGACAATGTCATGTCGGATCACCGAGGTCCGGCCGGGCAGTTCTGAGATTATGTCCGCATTCCACTGCACCAAAAAACGAGCCTCCCAGCCCTGCCGTTTTGTGAAAGCATCATTTATCTTAACCTCACCCCCGGCCACGTCCTTGGCTGTAGACAAACGGTTGCCCTATGGTACAAGCGGAGTCGCCTCTGTAGCGGAACACTCCCGGTCTTTCCAGGCTTTTATCAGGTTCACATGATACAGTTGTTTCGGTTTTCTCTTTCCAGGTTGGTACACTCTGTAATTCACTTCCTCCACCTTTTGCCTTACCTCATATGGTCCCTGCCACTTGGCCATGAGTTTACTCTCTGCTGTGGGCACTAACACCTGATCTCCTTCAATAAAGGACGTTACTGTTGCTCTTTAATTATATGTGCGACTCTGTACTGCTTGGTCATCCATTAGGTGCTCTTTTACTATGAGCATGACTGCCGCAATCAGGTCCAGCATACTTGCCACATGCTCAATTACAATCTTATGTGGAGTTGGAGCCTGTTCTTATGTCTCCTTAGGTACGTCCAGCAACCCCCTAGGATGCCTGCCCGTCAATAGCTCAAATAGAGAGAAGACCGTGGAAGCCTGTGGTACCTCACGGATAGTGAACATGAAATAGGGTAGAAAATGTCCCAATCCCTCCCATCCTTGGAGACCACCTTTTTGAGCATAGATTTAAGAGTTATTAACTCTTTCCACCAAACCATCGGTCTGTGCGTGGTAGACCGATGTACGCAACTGTTTAATCCGGAGAAGCTAACATAGCTCCCATGTCACCATGGACATAAAAGGAGTCCCCTGATCTGTTAGGATCACCATTGGTAGCCCAAGGCAGCAGAACATTGAAAACAGCTCGGGGGCGATAAGTTTTGCCAAAGTGGTATTGCCTCTGGGAAATGAGTGGCATAATCCACTACAACCAGAATATGTTGGTGGCCACGGGCGGACTTGACTTTGGCCCCACCAAATCCATTGCTATCTGCTCAAATGGTATCTCTAAAATGGGTAGAAAAACCAATGGACTCAGAAATTTTCAGTGGGTGTGGTGAGTTGACACTCGGGATATGACTCACAATACCTCTGCGCCTCAGCATAAATCTTAGGCCAAGAGAACTGCTTCAGAATACACTCTTGGGTTTTCTTTACCTCTAAGTACCCCCCAGCATGTGAGTGAGCCATCTCTAGCCCTGCCTGATGGTACGTCTGGGGCACTACGAGCTGTTCCACCACTTCATCCCGGATTTTATCAACCCTATATAACAAATCCTGGTTGACAGACATGCGGGGGAAAACCGCCTCTGCACCCGGTTGCTGAGCCACCCCATTTATTTCTACCACTCTTTCTCATGCCCTGTCAGAGTGGGATCCTGGAACTGAGCTGTCCTAAACCAGGGGAAACTTCCAGCTTGGCGATCGCCAGGGTCTCCTCGACCTCTTCTGCCAATACTCTAGGTCAGTGTTCCCCAACTCCAGTCCTCAAGAGCCACCAACAGGTCAGGTTGTAAGGATTTCCTTAGTATCGACCAGGTGGTGGACTTATTGCCTGTGCAGGTGAGCAGATCTCACCTGTGCAATTTTAAGGGAAATCCTGAAAACATGACCTGTTGGTGGCTCTTGAGGACTGGAGTTGGGGAACACTGCTCTAGGTTATACGATGTACTGGTGTAATGCAGTTTAATTTTGGGTTCTCCTGTTGAACTTTACACAGGAGGACTAAGATAGCAGGCCTCTAACTTCCCACAAACGCCCTTTTAATTAAAGGGACACTCTATATTTTCTTGTTGTTGTTCCCTTCGTTAGCCATCATTAATGTATACTTGCTCATCACTGCCTTTTGTCGTTACCATCACTGCTCTGGTCATCCCCTGCATCATATGACCACAAGAGTGACCAGACAGCTCACACAGCGTTTTCTGCATGGACCAGAAGTCACTAACTTAATGCAAGTCTATGCGCTGACACGCTCATAGGCTTACATTAAAGGGAACCTGTCACCCCCCCAGGCGTTTTTAAGTAAAAGAGCCACCTTGTGCAGCACTAATGCTGCATTCTGTCAAGGTGGCTCTTTTATTTAGCGTCCCTTCCACCGGCAAAATAATCGTTTTTAAATTTGGTCAGACATACCTGATATTTGTCAGGGGGGCAGGGCTTTCCCCCCTGGACACATAGCCTCGCATACATCAGTCATGTCCAGCTTTTGAATTTGGCGCCGCCTCCTCAGCGTTCATTTCTTTTTCTCGCACCTGCGCTGTAATATTCTTACAGTGGTGCAGCAGGACCTGTGATGACATCAGCACCATATGACCAGTAGGGGCGGAGCTCAGCAAGCAGTGGTGCCAGCAGGGCCTGTGATGACGTCAGCACCATGTGACCAGTAGGGGTGGGGCTCAGCAGAGCAGTGGGTGCCAGCAGGACCTGTGATGACGGCAGCACCAGCCCCAGTAGGGGCGGAACTAAGCGGTGCAGCAGGCACAAGAAAAAGAAATGAACACTGAGGAAGCGGCGCCAAATTCAAAAGCTGGACATGACTAACGTATGTGAGGCTATGTGTCCAGGGGGGAAAGCCCTGACCCCCTGACAAATATCAGGTATGTCTGACCAATTTTAAAAACGATTATTTTGGCGGTGGAAGGGACGCTAAATAAAAGAGCCACCTTGACAGAATGCAGTATTAGTGCTGTACAAGGTGGCTCTTTTACTTAAAAAAGCCTGCGAGGGGTGATAGGTTCCCTTTAGCCCCTTCCCGACATCCGACGGTATATCCCGTCCATGGGACCTGGGCCCCTATGCCCATGGACGGGATAGTACGTCGGGCGCGATCAGCGGCGCCCACGTGGTGAGCGCCGCTGATCGCGGCCGGGTGTCAGCTGATTATCACAGCTGACACCCGGCACAATGTGTCAGGGGCGGTCACGGACCGCCCCCGACACGTTAACCCCTTGCACACCGCGATCAAACATGATCGGGTGTACCGGGAGTTAAAGGGAAGCATCGGCAGGGAGGGGGCTCCCTCCGTGCTTCCCTGAGCCCCCCACGGCAGCGCAATGTGCAGCGCTGCTGCGGGGGACTCCTTTCCTCCAGGCCCCCGAATCCAAGATGGCGACGGGGGCCTTCGGGGGCCTGAGGAAGCTGGCTTCCTCAGTGCCTGCAAAGCGCAGGCATGAGGAAGCCTTCTGCAGTGCCTGTGTCAGATCGCTGATCTGTCACAGGACAGTGATGTCCCACCTGGGACTATTTAATAAAGTAAAAAAAAAAATAAAAAAAAGTGTAAAAATAATTAAAAAAAAAATCGCCAAATAAATTAGAAAAAAAAAAAAAATATTCCCCCAATAAATCCATTTTTTGGAAATAATAAAAAAAAAAACCAATAAAAGTACACATATTAGGTATCGCCGCGTCCGTAACGACCCGCCCTATAAAACTGTCCCATTAGTTAACCCCTTTAGCGAACCCCTTAAAAAATAAAAATAAAAAACGAAGCAAAAAATAATGATTTATTATCATACTGCCAAACAAAAAGTGTAATAACGCGCGATCAAAAAGACGCATATAAATATCCATGGTACCGCTGAAAACGTCATCTTGTCCCGCAAAAAACGAGCCGCCACACAGCATCATCAGCGAAAACATTTAAAAGTTATAGCTCGCAGAATAAAGCGATGCAAAAATAATTATTTTTTATATAAAATAGTTTTCATTGCATAAAACCGACAAAAACATAAAAAAAGACCTAAATGAGGTATCGCTGTAACCGTACTGACCCGAAGAATAAAACCGCTTTATCAATTTTACCGCACACGGAACGGTGTAAACGCACCCCCCCAAAAGAAATTCATGAAACTCTGGTTTTTCTTCATTCTGCGTCCCAAAAATCGGAATAAAAAGCGATCAAAAAGTTTCACGTGCCCGAAAATGGTACCAATAAAAACGTCAACTCATCCCGCAAAAAATAAGACCTCACATGACCCGGTGGGTCAAAATACGGAAAAATTATAGCTCTCAATATGTGGTGATGCAAAAACTATTTTTACAATAAAAAGCGTCTTTTAGCGTGCGACAGCTGCCAAAAATAAAAACCGCCATAAATAGTAAATCAAACCCCCCGTTATCACCCCCTTAGTTAGGGAAAAATAATAAAATAAAAAAAATGTATTTATTTCCATTTTTCCATTAGGGTTAGGGCTAGGGGTGTGTTGGGGTAGGGTTAGGGCTAGGGCTAGGGTTAGGGCTAGGGTTAGGGCTAGGGGCATGTTGGGGTTCGGGTTGGAGTTAGAATTGGGGGTTTCCACTGTTTGGGCACATCAGGGGCTCTCCAAATGCAACATGGCGTCTGATCTCAATTCCAGCCAATTCTGAGTTGAAAAAGTCAAATGGTGCTCCTTCCCTTCCAAGCTCTGCCATGCGCCCAAACAGTGTTTTACCCCCACATGTAGGGTATCAGCCTACTCAGGACAAATTGCAAAACAATTTTTGGGGTCCAATTTCTCCTGTTACCCTTAGGAAAATAAAAAATTGGGGGCAAAAAATATCATTTTTGTGGAAAAAAATGATTTTTTTATTTTCACGTCCGAGTGTTATAAACTTCTGTGAAGCACTTGGGGGTTCAAAGTGCTCACCACACATCTAGATAAGTTCCGTGGGGGGTCTAGTGTCCAAAATGGGGTCACTTGTGGGGAGTTTCAATAGTTTAGGTACATCAGGGGCTCTCCAAACGCACATGACACCCACAGACCATTCCATCAAAGTCTGCATTCCAAAACGTCACTACTTCCCTTCCGAGCCCCGACGTGTGCCCATACAGTAGTTTTCTCCCACATATGGGGTATCAGCATACTCAGGACAAATTGGACAACAACTTTTAAGGTCCAATTTCTCCTGGTACCCTTGGGAAAATAAAAAAATGGTGACTAAAAGATCATGTTTGTGGAAAAAATACGAATTTTTTATTTTCACTCCCGGGCGTTATAAACTTCTGTGAAGCACTGGGGGGGTCAAAGTGCTCACCACACATCTAGATAAGTTCCTTAGGGGGTCTAGTTTCCAAAATGGTGTCATTTGTGGGGGGTTTCCACTGTTTTGGTACATCAGGAGTTTTCCAAACGCGACATGGTGTCCGATCTCAATTCCAGCCAAAAACCTCAAATGGCGCTGCTTCCCTTCCGAGCTCTGCCATGCGCCCAAATAGTGGTTTACCCCCACATGTGGGGTATCAGCGTACTCAGAACAAATTGCACAATAACTTTTAGGGTCCTGTTACCCTTGGGAAAATAAAAATTGGGGTGAAAAGATCATTTTTGTGGAAAAAATATGATTTTTTAATTGTACCGCTGTACGTTATAAACTTTTGTAAAGCCCTTGTGGGTTCAAAGTTCTCACCACATATCTAGATAAGTTCCTTGGGGGGTCTAGTTTCCAAAATGGGGTCACTTGTAGGGGGTTTCCACTGTTTAGGTACATCAGGGACTCTCCAAACGTGACATGGCGTCCGATCTGAATTCCAGACAATTTTGCATTGAAAAAGTCAAACGGCGCTCGTTCCATTCTGAGCTCTGCCATGCGCTGAAACAGTCGTTCCCCCCCACATATCAGGTATCTGCGTACTCAGGACAAATTGCACAATAACTTTTGCAGTCCAATTTCTCCTGTTACCCTTGGTAAAATAAAAAAAATTGAACCTGAATTATTTTTTTTATGAAAAAAAGTTAGATGTTCATTTTTTTTTAAATATTCAAAAAAATTCCTGTGACGCACCTAAAGGGTTAATAAACTTCTTGAATGTGGTTTTGAGCACCTTAAGGGGTGCAGTTTTTAGAATGGTGTCACTTTTGGGTATTTTCTATCATATAGACCCCTCAAAGTGGCTTCAAATGTGATGTGGTTCTAAAAATAAAATGGTGTTGTAAAAATTAGAAATCGCTGGTCAACTTTTAACCCTTATAACTTCCTAACAAAAAAAAAATTTGGTTCCAAGATTGTGCTGATGTAAAGTAAACATGTGGGAAATGTTAGTTATCAAGTTTTTTGTGTGCCGTATCTCTGTGATTTAAGGGCATAAAAATTCAAAATTGGAAAATTGCGAAATTTTCAAAATTTTCGCCAAATTTCCGTTTTTCTCACAAATAAACGCAAGTTATTTGAATGAAATTTTACCACTAACATGAAGTACAATATGTCACGAGAAAACAATGTCAGAATAACCGGGATCCATGGAAGCGTTCCAGAGTTATGACCTCATAAAGGTACAGTGGTTAGAATTGTAAAAATTGGCCCGGTCATGAACGTGCAAACCACCCTTGGGGGTGAAGGGGTTAAGAAAGGAACGGTTCAGTATGTGATCTAGGAAGTCAGAGCTGCGGTCACATGATGCAGGAGAGGACCAGAGCAGCGCTGGAAACGTTAGAAGACAGCAATGAATAAGTATTGTAATGCACACACTGTAACACATTATTGATCGCTATCGAAGGGAATAATAAAAAGACATGTGCTGGATTACTCCTTTTAGAAAAGAGTGGGCAGCTTCAGACTGGTGGTATTTTTAAATAATTATTATCAAAAGTTGGGTCCAAACTTCTGGGCTATGAGATCCCAGCATACAGACTGGGATCACACAACCCTTGCGGTCGCTCTTGCAGTGAAAGCGTTATATCTCACGTGTCACAGCGCTGTTACATCCTTAGCTAAGATACTACCAAATGGGACCATCATTAAAGCAGAATGGTAACTGCTTTGTATAAAATGTGGTAGCATTAGATCAGTGAGAAGAGCGAGATCTTTAGACAATACGTGAAATCTTGGGCTTTCAGTGTGAGAGAAGCCACAGACGGTTGTGGGGTCGGGTTATGTCAAGTGATATTAAGGACACGTGTGTGAATAACATATTTATAAGAACCACCAGTCTGGGGCTGCCCACTCTTTTACTAAATTAAAAGGGCAGCCCCAGATTGGTGACAGAAACTGTTTTACAGCTGCTGTCAGTAATTAACAGTGGCATCTGAACGGTTAACAGTAGCGACTGGAGCTAGCCCTGGTTGACGTTGTAACAAGCAGATTGCATCTGTATAAGGCTAGTTTCACATTTGCGTTTAAGGCCGCAGCGACGGCCTGCGCACGGCCGCCACTAAGCCCCGCCCCTGCCGCACCTCCTCCGGTAGCTCCACCTACAGGCGCATGACGCTGCATGCGTCCTGCGTCCCCTATCTTTAGCACTGGGGATGCAGGCCGTGCGCAGGTATGCGTTTGGCGGCGCATGCGTCCTTTTGACGATGCGCCGACCAGCGCCCAACGCAACCTGTTGCAATTTGGTGCGGTCAGCGCACCGTCAAAAGGACGCATGCGCCGCCAAACGCATACCTGCGCACGGCCTGAGTCCCCAGTGCTAAAGATAGGGGACGCATGCAGCGCCATGCGACCGTAGGCGGAGCTACCGGAGGAGGCACGGCAGGGGCGGGGCTTAGCAGCGGCCGTGCGCAGGCCGTCGCTGCAGCCTTAAACGCAAATTTGAAACTAGCCTAACACAGTCGGCATCTGCTGCATACACAGCACTCTTAAGTCCACTCAATACATCCGAGCAACCAGTGCTGTGGAGTTGGAGTCATTGTCCATTTTGGTGGAGTTAGAGTCGGTATAAAATGGACTCCGACTCCTAAAATATGTAATAAGTTGGTTACAGTAGTACAATGCAGTCTGTTTTCTTAAGAATTTGGGAAAGTTATGAAACGTCCTATAAATGTCTGTTCTGATCCTAATCTAAGGATCTCGGCTTTTAGTTGAGATGAATCTGTGCTGCATTTTTATGTACCGTATTTTTTCGGACCATAAGACGCACTTTTTTTCCTCCAAATTTGGGAAGAAAGTGTGGGGTGCGTTTTATGGTCCGAATGTAACATGTGGGGAGGGGCAGCGGTGGAGTGGGATCGCACTCGCAGGAGGCAGGAAAGTGTCACCGCTGCAGGAATCCGGCGCTGGGGAAACCACGTGGTCTCAATGCTTAAAGTGAAGGAATATTCTTTAGCCACGTCCCCGCCCACTTGTCAGCGCTGAGCAGTGGGCGGCGAGCAGCAAATGAATATTCCTTCACTTAAACAGTGGACCCAAATGGTTTCTCCTGCGCCAGATTCCTGCAGTGGCTGGGGAGATCGTATATCCGGTGGATAAGGTGGGAGGAGCAGGGTGCCACAGGAGAGATCGCCGTGCTGATGCTGAGTGCTCTCATATAGGACCTGTGTGAGGTAATGTAGAGGGCGGGTTGGAGGATCACATGACAGCACAGAGGCCTCCCTCTTCATTATGTCATTCATCACAAGTCCTGCAGACACTGCACTAGAAACAATGCAGCTTACATGACCTGTGGTGAGGCAACAAGAGGGAGGGCTCTGTGTGGTCATGTGATGCTCCAGCCCTTCCTTACCTCACCACTGGTCCCGTCAGCTGTAGAGAGAGAGAGACTTTGGGTTTTCTAGCATGGCTGGCTGCAGGACCTGCACTGAGCACAGTCTGTGCAAGTAAGAATTAATTAAAAGTTTAGTAATAAGGGTAAGTGCACATGTAGTTTTTTGGTTATGCCGATTTTTATGAAAAATCTGCAGGTAAATCCGCAGGACTTGTCCTGCGGTTTGTCTGTGGATTAGCCAGCGGTTTTACCCTGCAGTTTCAAACCTCATAATGATGTGTGAAACCGCAGCAGAAACCGCACAAAGAATTGACATGCTGCGGATTGTAACCCACAGCAAATCCGCAGCATGTGCACAGAGTTTTTTTCCCCATAGGAAATAAAGGTACTGTACAACGCAGCAGAATCTGCCTGCGTACCTGCAGAGCCAAAACCGCTGCGGATCTGCAGCAGAATCCGCAGCGTGTGCACATACCCTTTCACATAAAAATGCACTCTGCCACTCCTGTGGTGAACTAACAGCATGCCATAGGATCTGCAGGACATGCTGGGAGTTATAGTTCTCCCATGAGATCTTAAAGCAACACGCCAGTGATATTTTGCAGTGCTGGAGTGGTGCTTTAAATATAAGCCCTGTGCCCCCGCTCTTATACTCATCCTTCAGCGTCTTCATATAGTACTTTAGACACCACACTGGCCCCTCAGCACCATCTTCTACCCGTAGCTTCCAACATAATAACATACTATTATATATAATAACACCACCACATATAATAGTATGTTATTTATGTTATTAAATATTTTACCACATTTGTTGCTTCAAATATTTTTTTCCCTACTTTCCACCTCTAAAACCTGGGTGCGTCTTATAGTCTGGTGTATCTTATAGTCTGAAAAATACAGCACATACTCAGTAGTGAGGCAGTGCTGTGGAGTTCAAGTCTGTGGTCAGGGACATTTGAGGAGTTTGGAGTCAGGGAGTTTGAGGAGTGGGAGGTTTGGCTTACCGATTCCACAGCCCTGCGAGCAACAACCTGTCACAAAAATGTACATCACAGGTTATTCAGGGGTTAAAGAAGCACTCTCAGGAAAATATAGATTTCTTAGCCCCTTAGTATTATGTATATTGTGTTCATACACTTAACGATCTCTATGTTCTTCAGATATCAGCACCATTCTGGGTCTCTTCTCTATCTTGCTACCACATTTCAGATTAGCCCAATCTTACACCATCTTCTGTGAGGACCAGATGTTCATTTTCTCACTGCAATCTTATAAGATGTGCATAGAGGATCTCATAGGGTAACAATGAAAAAGCAGCTTACAGTCAACACAAAGAACGCTGTGTTAGCCGGCTAGTCTGAATAGCGGTCAGGTGATGAAGAGGAGGATTATGATGTCGCTGATACCATGAAGAGAAGTTAGAAAAAAAGTTGCTTCATCACTAGTAGCCCTATGGCCATAACTTCATACCTACCATTCTATCCAGTAGCGTAGCTATCGGGGGGCAGAGAGTGCATGCTGATATTGTTAAGCTCCGCAGCAGGTCATGGAGACACAATCTCACTGCACTATCATTGTCTGTTCTCTAAACCCAGGGGCAGGCAGGGCCAAGGGGCATATGCCCCCTAGGACGCTGAGTCCCGCCACTGTACCTGTATGCTGCCTCCAGCATACAGCAGATACACCCACATTGCACGCTGTGTGGTTGTGTCTGCTGAACAGACGTCAGTTCTCATGGCGCTTCTTCTTCCCTACAGAGAGGAGCAGGACAGGAGACAGCATGGCTCTAAGTAACAGCTCAGCCTGCTGCTTGTACACATGGCCGGAGGTGCCTATACAAAGGGCCAGAGATGCCTGTACCCAGTGCCGGAGGTGCCTGTACCCAGTGCCGGAGGTGCCTGTACCCAGTGCCGGAGGTGCCTTTACCAAGGGCCAGAGGTTTTTGTTCAGTCAAATTGGGGTGCAGAGTGTACATTAATAAGAAAAAAAATGAACTTTTTGAATTTACCAAATGGCTGCAATGAAACAAAGAGTGAAAAATTTAAAGGGGTCTGAATACTTTCCGTACCCACTGTATACAGTATATATCTTGTAATGTAGTCCTGCAACCGGGGTCAGGGTCCTTTCCGTCCAGTGTCTGTGTTATCTTATATCACTAAATCCATGGTTACAAGCATGAAAATCCCATTCTAAAGCCTTTTATTAGTGACTTTGAAAACTTAGGTAAGAAAGTGAAAGAACTGGGAACGCAAGTGGTCTTCTCTTCCATCCTCCCAGTGGATGGCAATGGAACAAGGAGGTGGAATAAGATTCTGCAGGGGAACAACTGGCTACGTCGATAGTGCTGTCAGCAAGGATTTGGATTTCTGGATCACAGCGTGAATTACCTATACGATGGACTACTTGCTAGTGATGGGGTGCACCTTACAAAGACTGGAAAACATGTATTTGGATGTTGCCTTGCTACACTCATCAGGAGAGCTTTAAACTAGAACAATGTGGGAAGGGAAGCAAAAGGACAGAAAAAGCCATACACCTGACAAATGCTATTGAGAACTCTGCTACAAGTGGAAAGGAAGAACAAAGACAAAAGAATCTAATTAATAAAAATATTGGAGAAAGAGAAACCAATCACAAACTAAAATGTTTCTATATACTAATGCACAAAGCATGGGCAACAAACAAGGAAAATTGGAACTACTAACGCAGGAAAAGAAATATGATGTCATTGGAATCACTGAAACTTGGTGGGACAATACACATGAATGGAATGCAAGGCTAGACGGATACAACTTATTTGCTAGAAACAGACTTGATAAACGAGGAGGAGGTGTCGCATTCTATGTTAGAAACGCGTGTATCCAAGCTCTCTCCACTTCCTGCCGCCTCCAGCTCAAAAATATTTCCAGAACCTGTCCCTTCATCAACCCTCACTCTACTAATATGCTTGTGCATGCCCTCATCATCTCCCGTCTCGACTACTGCAACATCCTTTTCTGTGGCCTCCCTGCAAACACCCTCGCACCTCTCCAGTCCATCCTTAACTCTGCTGCCCGACTAATTCATCTCTCTCCTTGCTACTCCTTTGCTTCTCCCCTCTGCAAATCTCTTCACTGGCTTCCACTCCCTCAGCATATCCAATTCAAATTACTAATACTGACCTACAAGGCCATCTATAACCTGTCTCCTTCATATATCTCTGAATTAATCTCCCGATATCTTCCCTCGCGTAATCTCCGATCCTCCCAAGACCTCCTTCTCTCCTCCACACTTATTCGCTCCTCACCCAACCGCCTCCAAGACTTCTCCCGAATAGCCCCCATCCTCTGGAATTCTTTGCCCCAACACGTCCGACTATCAACCACACTCGGATCCTTCAAATGGAACCTGAAAACCCATCTCTTCAAGAAAGCCTACAGCCTGCAATGATCCCCACTGCCCACTCACCACTACTGAAGCCACCGCCTCACCATCACTGGAGCTGCTGCAACCCCCCAACCTACTGTCTCCTTCCCCACCATCCTGTAGTATGTAAGCCTGAAAGGGCAGGGTCCTCGCTCCCCTCTATATCAGTCTGTGATTGTTAGTTTGTTTACTGTAAGTGATATCTGTAATTTGTATGTAACCACTTCTCATGTACAGCACCATGGAATCAATGGCGCTATATGCGGTAAATAAATATTATTAATAATAATAATAATAATAATAATAATAGTATATCTGCACAAAGATTGAAGCTTCAGAGACTGGGAGTTCCATGGAAACTGTTTGGGTAAGAATACAAGGACAAAACAATGGAAAGGACACCATTGTAGGCATTTACTACAGGCCACCTGTGCAAGCAGAAGATATGGATGAACTCTTTATGCATCAAATGGCCGATTTCTCCAAAAAATATGACATAGTTTTCATGGGAGATTTCAACTATCCTGACATTTGTTGGGAATCGCTCTCAGGCAAAACTAACAGGTCAAGGAAATTCTTATCCTCTTTTGCTGACAACTTTATCTTCCAAAAGGTAGGGGATCTGCTACCTTGGATCTAATCCTTATAAATAGGGAGGAAATGGTTGAGGAGGTAAAAGTGGCTGGGATCCTAGGAGGTAGCGACCATGCTATTTTAGAATTTTGGATAACTAGAGAAGGAAGACCTGTGAAGACTCAGACGTCAAGGTTAGATTTCAGAGAGGCAGATTTTAAGGGATTCAGAAAGAGAATTGGAGGGATCCAATTGCTTGATATCCTTAAGGACAAAATTGTCCAGGAAGGATGGGAAATCTTGAAAAATGAAATTCTCAAAGCACAATTGTTAACAATTCCGAAAAGAGGGAAGAATAGGAAGCATTTAAGGAAACCAGGATGGATGAACACAGAACTTAAGCACATGCTAAAAAGGAAGAAAGAAATGTTTATAAAATGGAAAGAGGGAGGCATATCTAAAGAAGCATATAATGCTGTCTGCAGAACTTGCAGGGCACAAATCAGATTACTAAAGCTGACAATGAATTGAGGCTTGCAAGAGACGTCAAAAGCAATATTAAAGGATTTTGGGGATATGTCAAAAGTAAAAGAAAAGTCAAAGATGCTATAAGATTTTTACAGGATGAAAATGATGAAATGGTAAGACAGGATGTTGAGAAGGCCGAACTTTTAAATTCCTATTTTGCATCTGTTTTCTTTCAGAAAGGAAATGTAACATCAACTGTTCTTCACTGTCCTATTAAGGGAATAGAAGAATCCAGAATATCTCTAAACAGAAAGATAGTGAGGAAACACTTAGCTAACCTAAATGAATTCAAGTCTCCAGGTCCAGATGAATCACACCCCAGAGTACTGAAGGAGATAGAAGAAATTTTTGAACCCCTCTCCATAATCTTTGAAAATTCTCGGAGAACAGGAGAAGTCCCAGAAGACTGGAGAAGAGCAAATGTTGTTCCTATCTTCAAAAAGGGGAAGAAGGTGGACCCAGGCAACTATAGGCCGGTGAGTCTGACTTCTATACCAGTAAAGATCTTTGAACAAATTATTAAGCAACATGTAAGAATCTGGATAAGAATGAAGTGATTAAACAGAGTCAGCATGGGTTTGAAACTAATAAGTCATGTCAGACTAACTTAATTTCCTTCTATGACAGAATCACTGATTGGGTGGATCAGGGAAATGCTGTAGATATAGTATATCTTGACTTCAGCAAAGCATTTGACAAAGTATCTCACACAATCCTTATTGAAAAAATGGCTAAGTATGGAATGGACAAGGCAACTGTTAGGTGGATTCATAACTGGCTTAGTGATCGGACCCAACGAGTGGTCGTAAATGGCTACACATCCAGTTGGAAAAATGTCTCAAGTGGGGTACCACAGGGCTCTGTCCTGGGCCCTGTATTGTTCAACATCTTTATCAACGATTTAGATGAAGGAATTGAGGGTAAACTGATTAAATTTGCTGATGACACAAAGCTAGGAGGGATAGCTAATACTAGAGAAGAGAGAGAGAGGATTCAAAAAGATATAAATAAACTGGAACAGTGGGCAGCAACTAACAGAATGATTTTTAACAGGGAAAAATACAAAGTGCTACATCTGGGCAATGAAAATGTAAAAAGCATATACAGAATGTGAGGAATAGGACTAAGCAACAGCACATGTGAAAAAGACTTGGGTATACTAATAGATTACAGACTGAATATGAGTCAACAGTGTGATGCAGCAGCAAAAAAGGCAAATGCAATTCTAGGATGTATTAACAGAAGCATACAGTCTAGATCACGTGAAGTCATTATTGCCCTCTACTCCTCTTTGGTCAGACCTCATCTGGAATACTGTGTCCAGTTTTGGGCGCCACATTTTAAAAAAGACCAACAAACTGGAGCAAGTTCAGAAAAGAGCGACCAGAATGGTGACCGGTCTGCAAACCCTGTCTTATGAGAAAAGGTTGCAGGACTTGGGAATGTTTAGCTTGCAGAAGAGAAGACTGAGAGGAGACTTAATAGCTGTCTACAAATATCTCAAGGGCTGTCACATTGTAGAAGGATCATCTTTATTCTCATTTGCACAAGGAAAGACTAGAAGCAATGGGATGAAACTGAATGGGAGGAGATACAGACTAGATATTAGTAAAAACTTTTTGACAGAGTGATCAATAAGTGGAACAGGCTGCCACGAGAGGTGGTGAGTTCTCCTTCAATAGAAGTCTTCAAACAGAGGCTGGACAGATATCTGTCTGGGATGATTTAGCGAATCCTGCTTAGAGCAGGGGGTTGGACCAGATGGCCCAGGAGGTCCCTTCCAATGCTACGATTCAATGATTAAAAAAAAAATCTCCACAAAGTTGAGGATAAACAGATATAATAAAGAGCCAAATGGAAGAAAGTAGAAATAGCCATTAGGTGCGTATAGACAATCACATATGGGTGCAGGTCCCCGAACATATACTTGGTCTGGACAACAAGACCCCCAAAGGGAGAGAAGGGAAAAAGAGAAGACGTACAAGGGGGTGCACTTTCTTCTTTACATGTGTAATATTTTACCCCCCCCCTCTTTCTTCTGGTTCCCTCTTTCTTTTCGTTCCCCTTTTTTATGGTCATGTCCAGACAAGAATATTCCTTTTAGGGTTACCTGGATACATTCAGGGAGCTATACCCATATGCTGGACTCTATACACATTTACTGGCTAATTTTATTTTCTGCAAGTTGCAGCGCACAGAAAGGGGCAGAGACCAGAATCCAAGGCGTGGGAGCTAATGTGGGTGCCACTACACATCATGGGTCCATTATAAAGTGTGGGTGCTAATGCGGGCGCCAGGGGCGTAACTAGAACTGATTGGGCCCCTGTGATACCTATGTGATATGTATGGTGTGTGCATGAAGAAGATAGGTGTCCAGATTCCAGATTAGGTGATCACGGGTCTTATTATTCCTGTTTGCATTTAATTCAGCACAGTTTAAGATGGCTGAAGTGGTTGACCGCAACATGACCTGATAAAAGCATGGGGGTTTCGGTGAAAAAAAAACAATTATACAGCGCCTGCGTGACTTGAGCTGATTACAAGCTCAAGAATTAACCACGCAGGCGCCAAGCAGATAGCTGAAAGGGTTGACCGCTACATGACCTGATAAGAGCATGGAGGTTTCGGTGGGAGACAACTGTACAGTGCCTGTATGACATGAGCTGATTATGAACTCAAGAATTAATCATGCAGGCGACAAACGTAAACATGTTATATGAGTATTACTTACAAAAAGTGTACTGCGCATGACTGAACTGATATCTGATCGTAAACAGCATATAACAAAGGGGGTTCTCACTGGTGAGCAGGGACATTCCAGGAGATTTTATGGACGCATAACTTCTGTGATGATGTGCTGCTGGATATTTCCTCCTCACCAGTCGAGTCCCCCGATGGAGGAGTGATGCTGCAATATCTGGTAATATATATTGATGCTTACTTTCTCTATGTTATAGATGATGATGATGATCATGTGATGTTAGACTAGTGCTGCTATAATTCATGTGCCTATAATACATATATATTGGACTATTATATTAATAAACTATAAATTGTTTTACCGATATAAAGACCTAGTAGTCTTCTTGCCTAATTAGGATATTAGTGAGCGCTACGTACGTAAGGGGCTTGCCCCTCTTAAGGTGAAAACTCGGTAAGACAGCCCCATAGCAAACTTTTAAACGGGGCCCCCTCAAAGACACACCCCTCCAGGAACAACATTTCCCAGAGGTCCACGCGGCAGGCAGCTCTGCAGAGAGCTAATAGACAGTGAGGGCTCAGGGAAGGGGCGGGACTGAACTAGTCTGAAGCAATACACTCTGTGACTGGCTGCAGGCAGGGAGGCGGGCCCTATATGTGCTTCGCTCCGCACAGCAGGCACAGAAATGCAGCGTAGGCTGCGAAATCATAGTGTACATTTTTTTCCGCCGGGGCCCCGGATCCCCTACACCAGTGGTCCCCAACCTTTTTTGCACCAGGGACCGACTTCAAGCAAGACCATTCTTCCATGGCCCGGCAGGGCGGGGATGGAGGTGTGACAGGGGCGGGGCTTTGGTCATAAGAGGGCGGGGCTATGAACGCGGTTGTAGTTTAGCAGTGCATACTTATCATTTAATTATAACATTTATAATGTGACTCAACTCACCATAGGTTTTGAATGAGTGGTAGCACCTGGCTTGTTTGTTTCTCTGTTTCAGTGGGAGCACTGGGCTACTTCTACTGATGACCATCACTGCTAATGATGATTGGAACCTACAAGGAAATAGAGCATTGAGCACTTAAGAAAAATTGTACTGGAGTACTGTACATGCTGATTATTTTCTAATCATCAGAAAATGTATGTGTGGTTCCCCCGTCCTGTCCAGCTCTGTGTGGCTTCCCCTGTTGTATGCATGGCTCCCCTGTCCCATCTTTGTATACATGCCTCTGCTCCCACT
This sequence comes from Dendrobates tinctorius, assembly GCF_039654945.1. Classification (NCBI taxonomy): domain Eukaryota; kingdom Metazoa; phylum Chordata; class Amphibia; order Anura; family Dendrobatidae; genus Dendrobates; species Dendrobates tinctorius. The sequence continues at coordinate 22,101,910 of NW_027361728.1, read as the reverse complement.
CTCCCATCCTGTATACATGGCTCTGCTCCCATCCTGTATACATGGCTCTGCTCCCACCCTGTATACATGGCTCTGCTTCCACTCTCCTATCCTGTATAAATGGCTCTGCTCCCACCCTCCCATCCTGTATACATGTCTCTGCTCCCACTCTCCCATCCTGTATACATGTCTCTGCTCCCATCCTCCCATCCTTGTATACATGGCTCTGCTCCCACTCTCCCATCCTGTATACATGGCTCTGCTCCCATCCTGTATACATGGCTCTGCACCCACCCTCCCATCCTGTATACATGTCTCTGCTCCCACTCTCCCATCCTGTATACATGTCTCTGCTCCCATCCTCCCATCCTTGTATACATGGCTCCGCTCCCACCCTCCCATCATGTATACATGGCTCTGCTCCCACCCTCCCATCCTGTATACATGGCTCTGCTCCCACCCTCCCATCCTGTATACATGGCTCTGCTCCCACTCTCCCATCCTGTATACATGGCTCTGCTCCCTCTCTCCCATCCTGTATACATGGCTCTGCTCCCTCTCTCCCATCCTGTATACATGGCTCTGCTCCCACCCTCCCATCCTGTATACATGGCTCTGCTCCCACTCTCCCATCCTGTATACATGGCTCTGCTCCCACTCTCCCATCCTGTATACATGGCTCTGCTCCCACCCTCCCATCCTGTATACATGGCTCTGCTCCCATCCTTGTATACATGGCTCTGCTCCCACCCTCCCATCCTGTATACATGGCTCTGCTCCCATCCTTGTATACATGGCTCCGCTCCCACCCTCCCATCCTGTATACATGGCTCTGCTCCCATTCTGTATACATGGCTCTGCTCCCACTCTCCCATCCTCTATACATGGCTCTGCTCCCACTCTCCCATCCTGTATACATGGCTCTGCTCCTACTCTCCCATCCTGTATACATGGCTCTGCTCCCACTCTCCCATCCTGTATACATGGCTCTAATACTCTCCCATCCTGTATACATGGCTCTGCTCCCACCCTCCCATCCTGTATACATGGCTCCCCAGTCCCATCCTGTATGCATGGCTCCCCTGTCCCATCCTGTATGCATGGCTCCGCTCCCACCCTCCCTCCCTTGTATATATGGCTCTGCTTCCACTCTCCCTCCCTTGTATATATGGCTCTGCTTCCACTCTCCCTCCCTTGTATATATGGCTCTGCTCCCACTCTCCCTCCCTTGTATTGTATATATGGCTCTGCTCCCACTCTCCCTCCCTTGTATATATGGCTCTGCTCCCACTCTCCCTCCCTTGTATATATGGCTCTGCTCCCACTCTCCCTCCCTTGTATATATGGCTCTGCTCCCACTCTCCCTCCCTTGTATATATGGCTCTGCTCCCACTCTCCCTCCCTTGTATATATGGCTCTGCTCCCACTCTCCCTCCCTTGTATATATGGCTCTGCTCCCACTCTCCCTCCCTTGTATATATGGCTCCGCTCCCACTCTCCCTCCCTTGTATATATGGCTCTGCTCCCACTCTCCCTCCCTTGTATATATGGCCCCGCTCCCACTCTCCCTCCCTTTTATGTATGGCTCTGATTCCACTCTCCCTCCCTTGTATATATGGCTCCGCTCCCACTCTCCCTCCCTTGTATATATGGCTCTGCTTCCACTCTCCCGGCCTCCCTTGTATATATGGCTCCGCTCCCACTCTCCCTCCCTTGTATATATGGCTCCGCTCGGCTCCCCCATCTTCCCCCATCATACTTACCCTCACGTCGCTGATCTTCCCTCCCGTCGCTGAACTTCCCTCATTGCATCTCGCGGCACTTCAGCTTCTTCCTGTGCGGAGTGGTCACGTGCTACCGCTCATTAAGGTGCATGAATATGGACGCCTATGGGAGAGGAGTGGCGTCCATATTCATGACCTTAAATGAGCGGTACACTTGACAGCTCAGCGCTGGAATCTGGATGAAGCCACCGTGCCGACAGGGACCGCTATGCAGGGTGAGTATCAGCTGCTACACAGCCGCTGGCTCCCCTTGTGTCCGCGGACTGGCAAGAGCACTGCGACGGCCCGGTGCTGGGCCACGGACCGGTGGTTGGGGTAATTAAATTGCACTACCGGGAAGGGGTGAACCTAGCCTCTCTGCTGCCTGAGGCGAACAGCAAAATGACGCCGCCCCCCCCCCCCCCACACACAAAGTAAATTCTCATATCCTGTAAAACTGAGTACAGAAGTGGACATTTTGATTTAGATAAATAGAAAGAAAAGGTGTCCAAACACAAGGATGTCAGCGGCATCACACGCACATAGAAGAACAACACAGAAGTATCCAGAACAAGGGTCATTAATGGCAATGGTAGGCCTGGCACAGGGCCGGACTGGGACAAAAATGCAGCCCTGCCACACAAATCCCACCAGCCCACAAACTATAACACTCCTCACCCAGATCAGTGAATTTTTGCTATACTTTGCTGTCCCCTCATCACTCTCTTTAAGGAGTTATTTGAAGAGCCACATGTGAATTGCACCACAGTGTGTATGATTGACCACAGCTCCATTTACATGGTGCTCTTCAAAGCTATGTTTCCCAGGATCATGGGGGTCCCAGCGGTCAGATCCACAACAAACAGAGTCATCCCCTATCCCCACATAATGCTCCATACAGTACTATGTGCCCCGTACATTACTTTGTACAGTATAATGGGCCCCATATAATGCTCCATACAGCATAATGGGCCCCATATATTACTTTGTACAGTATAATTGGCCCCATATATTACTTTGTACAGTATAATGGGCCCCATATAATGCTCCATACAGTATAATGGGCCCCATATATTACTTCATACAGTATAATGGGCACCATATATTACTTCATACAGTATAATGGGCACCATGTATTACTTCATACAGTATAATGGGCACCATATATTACTTCATACAGTATAATAGTCCCCATATATTACTTCATACAGCATAATGGGCACCATATATTACTTCATACAGTATAATGGGCCCCATATAATTCTTCTCCCCAAACCCCGCTGCTCTGGTCTCCGTGTATTCTGATCCTCCGCACTGCTTGGCACAGGGACATCTTTAACTTTACGCATATAATTGTTCACTTGGACTGATAGTAATAGTGATTTGTTTGTACTCTGTTGTCTGGGGCTGGCCTACTTTATGGGGGTGCGCAGGGCATATGAGAGTAAAAAGTATGAGAGGCTCAATATGACCAGTGACACCTAGTTTCCTACCCCTCTTATTCTACTGGTACTGAGGAAAAGAAAGAAAGAACAGAGAGAAAATAAAACAGAGAGAAAGAAAGAACAAAGAAAGAGGGGAAAGAAAGAAAGACGAGAGAGAGAAAGAAAGAAGGGAAATAAAGAAAGAAACAAAGAAAGAAAGAAGAAAGAAGGGAAGAAACAGAGAGAGAAAGAAAGAACCAAGAGAGAGAAAAAAAAGATTAGAGATAAAGAAACAGAGAAAGATACTATAAAGATACTATAGCAGCCCGGCTCCCACTGTAGTGCCCACCTGAGCCTCCCGATGCAGGACATATCATGATCCGATTACATGGCCGGCAACCCCGAGTCCAAGGCGATCCTGCTGTCCGCGCTGTTGGAGGAGGACACGGTGATGGATCTGAAACATTCCCTGAAGTGCCTCCATGGTTCCGTCACAATCTCCTCCCGAAATTACCTAATTTCCGTTCAGCTTCTAGCACATCACTTCCGGTTGAACGTCACGTGCGAATTTTAAAGTACTCCACGGGGGTCCGCCGTGTACTCCTGTGTCCGCGGGAAAAGTAAGCTCCCAGCCGGGGCAGTGGGACAGAATCTCTCTCAAAATCGGGACTGTCCCGCTGGGAGGTATGTCTGCTCCCCACCATACACCTTGTACACGTATGGCTCTGCACACATCATAAACACACGGTTCCGCTTTTAATGCCTCGCACACACACAGCTCCGCTCTGTACACCTCGCACACACACGGCTCCACTCAGTACACACATGGCTCCACTCCGTAAACCTCGTACACATGCGGCTCTGCTCCGTACACCTTGTACACACGTTGCCACGCTCCGTAAACCTTGTACACATGCGGCTTTGCTCCATACACCTTGTACACTTGCAGTTCCGCTCCGTACTCCTCGCACACACGCGGCTCTGTACACCTCACACATGTGCGACTCTGCTCCGTACACCTCGTGCACGTGCGGCTCTGCTCCTTACACCTCGCACATGCGCTGCTCAGCTCCGTACACATCTCTGCTCTGTACACGTGCGGCTTCGTTCCGTGCACCTCGTACACGTGCTGCTCCGCTCCATGCACCTCGTACACGTGCGGCTCCGCTCCGTACACCTCGTACACACGCACGGCTCCGCTCCGAACACACGCACGGCTCCGCTCTGTACACCTCGTACACACGCGGCTCTGCTCCTTACACAGGGCCGGGCTGAGACCAAAAAGCAGCCTTGACATAAAAAATTCACCAGCCCACATACAATGAATGTCCTCACCCAAATCGTAGAACACTGGCAGGTTGTGCCAACTTTTGCTTTAGCTCACACACACACACACACACACACACGTATCACACAGCTCACACAAGTAGTTCACACACAGCTCACACGTATCACACACAGCTTACATGTATCACACACACAGCTCACACGTATCACACACCGCTCACACCACTCACACGTATCGCACACAACACAGCTCACATGTATCGCACACACAGCTCACATGTATCACACACCACAGTTCACACATATTGCACACACACAGCTCACACGTATCACACACACACACAGCTCACACGTATCACACACACAGCTCACACCTCACACCTATCGCACACACACCCAGCTCACACGTATCACACACACACACACAGCTCACATGTATCGCACACACACACACAGCTCGCACGTATCACACACACAGCTCGCACGTATCACACACCCAGCTCACACGTATCACACACCCAGCTCACACGTATCACACACACACACAGCTCACACGTATCGCACACACAGCTCACACGTATCGCACACACAGCTCACACGTATCGCACACACAGCTCACACGTATCACACCTCACACATCGCACACACACTGCTCACACGTATCACACACACAGCTCACACGTATTGCACACACACACAGCTCACACGTATCGTATGCACACACACACAGCTCACACGTATCACACACACAGCTCACACCTCACACATATCGCACACACACCCAGCTCACACGTATCACACACACACACACAGCTCACATGTATCGCACACACACACACAGATCGCACGTATCACACACACAGCTCGCACGTATCACACACCCAGCTCGCACGTATCACACACCCAGCTCATACGTATCACACACACACAGCTCACACGTATCGCACACACAGCTCACACGTATCGCACACACAGCTCACACGTATCGCACACACAGCTCACACGTATCACACACAGCTCACACGTATCACACCTCACACATATCGCACACACACAGCTCACACGTATCACACACACAGCTCACACGTATTGCACACACACACAGCTCACACGTATCGTATGCACACACACACAGCTCACACGTATAACACAGAACTCACACGTATCACACACACAGCTCGCACCTCACACGTATCACACACAAACAGCTCACACGTATCACACACAGCTCACGCGTATTGCACACACACACACACAGCTCACATGTATCACACACACAGCTCACGCGTATCACACACACACCCAGCTCACTCGTATCACACACAGATCACACGTATCACACACACACAGCTCACACGTATCGCATGCACACACACACAGCTCACACGTATCGCACACACACACAGCTCACACATATCACACACAGCTCACACATATTGCACACACACACCCAGCTCACACGTATCACACACCCAGCTCACACGTATCACACACACACAGCTCACACGTATCACACAGTTAACATGTATCACACAGCCAGCTCACATGCATCACACACACACAGCTCACACGTATCACACACACACACACAGCTCACACGTATCACACACACAGCTCACACGTATGACACACCCAGCTCACACATATCACACACCCAGCTCACACGTATCACACACAACTCACACGTATCACACACCCAGCTCACACGTATCACACACCCAGCTCACACGTATCACACACACACCCAGCTCACACGTATCAAACACCCAGCTCACACGTATCACACACCCAGCTCACACGTATCACACACCCAGCTCACACGTATGACACACAGCTCACACGTATGACACACAGCTCACACGTATCACACACACAGCTCACACGTATCACATGCACACACACCCAGCTCACACGTATCACACACCCAGCTCACACATATCACACACTTAGCTCACACGTATCACACACTTAGCTCACACGTATCACACACACACTCAGTTCACACGTATCACACACCCAGCTCACACGTATCACACACCCAGCTCACATGTATCACACACACAGCTCACACATATGACACACAGCTCACACGTATCACACACACACGTATCACACACACAGCTCACACGTATCGTATGCACACACACCCAGCTCACACGTATCACACACCCAGCTCACACATATCACACACCCAGCTCACACATATCACACACCCAGCTCACACGTATCACACACTTAGCTCACACGTATCACACACCCAGCTCACACATATCACACACCCAGCTCACACGTATCACACACCCAGCTCACACGTATCACACACCCAGCTCACACGTATCACACACCCAGCTCACACGTATCACACACCCAGCTCACACGTATCACACACACAGCTCACACGTATCGCATGCACACACACACAGCTCACACGTATCACACACGCACACAGCTCACACGTATCATACACCCAGCTCACATGTATCACACACCCAGCTCACACGTATGACACACACACACAGCTCACACGTATCACACACACAGCTCACACGTATCACACACACAGCTCACACGTATCGCATGCACACACACAGCTCACACTATCACACACACAGTTCACACGTATCGCATGCACACACACAGCTCACACTATCACACACACACACAGCTCACACGTATCACACACACACAGCTCACACGTATCACACACCCAGCTCACACGTATCGCACACCCAGCTCACACGTATCACATACCCAGCTCACACGTATCACACACAGCTCACACGTATCGCATGCACACACAGCTCACACGTATCACACACCCAGCTCACTCGTATCACACACACAGCTCACACGTATCACACACACACAGCTCACATGTATCGGCTGCTACCCCGGTAGTTATGCCCCTGGCGGGCGCCATTATACAGCCTGGACGCTAATGCGAGGGCCATTATCTAGCATGGAAGCTAATACGAGGGCCATTATACCACCTGGGAGCTAATGTGGGACCATTATACAGTCTGGGAGCTAATGTGGGGGCCATTATATAGCATGGGAGCTAATGCAGGGCCATTGTACAGCATGGGAGCTAATGCGGGGCCAATATACAGCATGGGAGCTAATGCGGGGCCAATATACAGCATGGGAGCTAATGCGGGGCCAATATACAGCATGGGAGCTAATGCAGGGCCATTGTACAGCATGGGAGCTAATGCGGGGCCATTATACAGCATGGGAGCTAATGCGGGGCCATTATACAGCATGGGAGCTAATGCGGGGCCATTATACAGCATGGGAGATAATGCGGGGCCAATATGCAGAATGGGAGCTAATGCGGGGCCAATATGCAGAATGGGAGCTAATGCGGGGCCAATATACAGCATGGGAGCTAATGCAGGGGCCATTATACAGCCTGGGAGCTAATGCGGGGGCCATTATACAGCAAGAGAGCTGATGCGAGGACCATTATACAGCAAGAGAGCTGATGCGAGGACCATTATACAGCCTGGGAGCTAATGCGGGGCCATTATACAGCATGGGAGCTAATGAGGGGCCAATATGCAGAATGGGAGCTAATGCGGGGACAATATGCAGAATGGGAGCTAATGCGGGGCCAATATGCAACATGGGAGCTAATGCGGGGCCAATATACAGCATGGGAGCTAATGCGGGGCCATTATACAGCATGGGAGCTAATGCAGGGCCAATATGCAGCATGGGAGCTAATGCGGGGCCATTATACAGCATGGGAGATAATGCGGGGCCATTATACAGCATGGGAGCTAATGCGGGGCCAATATGCAGCCTGGGAGCTAATGCGGGGCCATTATACAGCATGGGAGCTAATGCGGGGCCATTATACAGCATGGGAGCTAATGCGGGGCCAATATGCAGCATGGGAGCTAATGCGGGGCCAATATGCAACATGGGAGCTAATGCGGGGCCAATATACAGCATGGGAGCTAATGCGGGGCCATTATACAGCATGGGAGCTAATGCGGGGCCAATATGCAGCATGGGAGCTAATGCGGGGCCATTATACAGCATGGGAGATAATGCGGGGCCAATATGCAGAATGGGAGCTAATGCGGGGCCAATATGCAGCATGGGAGCTAATGCGGGGCCAATATACAGCATGGGAGCTAATGCGGGGCCAATATACAGCCTGGGAGCTAATGCAGGGGCCATTATACAGCCTGGGAGCTAATGCGGGGGCCATTATACAGCAAGAGAGCTGATGCGAGGACCATTATACAGCAAGAGAGCTGATGCGAGGACCATTATACAGCCTGGGAGCTAATGCAGGGCCATTATACAGCATGGGAGCTAATGAGGGGCCATTATACAGCATGGGAGCTGATGTGAGGACCATTATACAGCAAGAGAGCTGACGCGAGGACCACTATACAGCAAGAGAGCTGACGCGAGGACCATTATATGGCATGACAGTTAATGCAAGGACCATTATACAGCAAGAGAGCTGATGCGAGGACCATTATACAGCATGACCGCTAATGCGAGGGCTATTATACAGCATGGGAGCTGATGCGAGGACCATTATACAGTTTGAAGGATACTGTGGAGGCCATCATACAGTGTGGGGGCTACTGTGGGGACCATTAAAGTGTGAGGGCACAAAAGGGGCATTATTCCTATGTAAGGGCCACAGTAGTGGCATCATTATGTGGGGAAGTATGAGGAGCATTGCTTTTGTACCACTCAGCAGGTGCAGTAAAAGGGACACACAAGGCAGCAGTGGCTCAGTATTGGGGTACTAGCAGGATGAGGAGTTTGGCAGGTTGGGGATAGATTGGGACGATGCTGGAAATGTGAGACGTCAACTTTGTCTTTGTTGTAATCTTTACAGCTGAGTTCTGGCTGAAGGAGTCGTCATATCAGTTTAAACCAGATGGAAAAGAGGGGAAAGTGAACGATTCCATCAGAAAGAACGTCCTCTGTAGGTCACTATCTGTAACTGTGATCTTATATGTTCAGCAGCACTGTATCTACCACTATATGGTCACAGTATGTCAGTAGTGTTGGGCTTTGAATTCATTATCAGTTACAGTAGGATCATCTGCTGAGGTTCCCCTAGACCCATAATTAACCCCTTCCTGACATGCGACGTACTATCCCGTCCACGGTACCCGGGCCCGTATGACCGTGGACGGGATAGTACGTCTACCACGATCAGCGGCGCCCACGTGGTGAGCGCCGCTGATCGCGGCCGGGTGTCAACTGATTATCACAGCTGACACCCGGCACTATGTGTCAGGGGCGGTCACGGACCGCCCCCGACACGTTAACCCCTTGCACACCGCGATCAAACATGATCGCGGTGTACCGGGAGTTAAAGGGAAGCATCGGCAGGGAGGGGGCTCCCTCCGTGCTTCCCTGAGCCCCCAACGGCAGCGCAATGTGCAGCGCTGCTGCCGGGGGCTCCTATCCTCCAGGCCCCCGAATCCAAGATGGCGACGGGGGCCTTCGGGGACCTGAGGAAGCTGGCTTCCTCAGTGCCTGCAAAGCGCAGGCAAGAGGAAGTCTTCTTCAATGCCTGTGACAGATCAGCGATCTGTCACAGGACAGTGATGTCCCACCTGGGACTATGTAATAAAGTAAAAAAAAATTAAAAAAAAATCTAAAAATAAATTTAAAAAAATCGCCAAATAAATTAGAAAAAAAAAAAAAAATATTCCCTCAATAAATCCATTTTTTTGAAATAATAAAAAAAAAACCCAATAAAAGTACACATATTAGGTATCGCCGCGTCCGTAATGACCCGCCCTATAAAACTGTCCCATTAGTTAACCCTTTTAGCGAACCCCTTAAAAAATAAAAATAAAAAACAAAGCAAAAAATAATGATTTATTATCATACCGCCAAACAAAAAGTGTAATAACGCGCGATCAAAAAGACGCATATAAATATCCATGGTACCGCTGAAAACGTCATCTTGTCCCGCAAAAAACAAGCCGCCACACAGCATCATCAGCGAAAAAATAAAAAAGTTATAGCTCACAGAATAAAGCGATGCAAAAATAATTATTTTTTATATAAAATAGTTTTCATTGCATAAAACCGACAAAAACATAAAAAAACGACCTAAATGAGGTATCGCTGTAACCGTACTGACCCGAAGAATAAAACCGCTTTATCAATTTTACCGCACGCGGAACGGTATAAACGCACCCCCCCAAAAGAAATTCATGAAACGCTGGTTTTTGTTCATTCTGCGTCCCAAAAATAGGAATAAAAAGCGAACAAAAAATGTCACGTGCCCGAAAATGGTACCAATAAAAACGTCAACTCGTCCCGCAAAAAATAAGACCTCACATGACTCAGTGGGTCAAAATACGGAAAAATTATAGCTCTCAAAATGTGGTGATGCAAAAACTATTTTACAATAAAAAGCGTCTTTTAGCGTGTGACAGCCGCCAAACATAAAAACCGCCATAAATAGTAAGTCAAACCCCCCGTTATCACCCCCTTAGTTAGGGAAAAATAATAAAACTAAAAAAAAGTATTTATCTCCATTTTCCCGTTAGGGTAAGGCTGTGTGCACACGCTGCGGATTAGGTGCGGATTCTGTAAAATCCGCAGGTGAAACCGCAGGTCAAAAGATTGCTCTGCGGTTTTGTCCTGCGGTTTTTCATCTCCTCAATAGAGGAGATGGCAAACCGCAGGAGAAAACGCAGATAATCCGCGCGGAAAATTCCGCACCGTCTGCACTGCGGTTTTTGATTCCCATAGGGAATCATGGTACTGTACACCGCAGCAGAAACTGCTGCGGGTCCGCAGCAGCCAAAACCGCTGCGGAACCGCAGCAAAATCCGCAGCGTGTGCACACAGCCTTAGGGTTAGGGCTAGGGTTAGGGCTCAGATTAGGGTTAGGGGTGTGTTGGGGTTAGGGTTGGAGTTATAATTGGGGGTTTCCACTGTTTGGGCACATCAGGGGCTCTCCAAATGCAACATGGCGTCTGATCTCAATTCCAGCCAATTCTGAGTTGAAAAAGTCAAATGGTGCTCCTTCCCTTCCAAGCTCTGCCATGCGCCCAAACAGTGTTTTACCCCCACATGTAGGGTATCAGCCTACTCAGGACAAATTGCAAAACAATTTTTGGGGTCCAATTTCTCCTGTTATCCTTAGGAAAATAAAAAATTGGGGGCAAAAATATCATTTTTGTGGAAAAAAATAATTTTTTAATTTTCACGTCCGAGTGTTATAAACTTCTGTGAAACACTTGGGGGTTCAAAGTGCTCACCACACATCTAGATAAGTTCCGTGGGGGGTCTAGTGTCCAAAATGGGGTCACTTGTGGGGAGTTTCAATAGTTTAGGTACATCAGGGGCTCTCCAAACGCACATGACACCCGCAGACCATTCCATCAAAGTCTGCATTCCAAAACGTCACTGCTTCCCTTCCGAGCCCCGACGTGTGTCCATACAGTAGTTTTCTCCCACATATGGGGTGTCAGCGTACTCAGGCCAAATTGGACAACAACTTTTGGGGGTCCAATTTCTCCTGTTACCCTTGGGAAAATGAAAAAATTGGGGACTAATTGATCATGTTTCTGGAAACAATACGATTTTTTTATTTTCATGCCCTGGCATTATAAACTTCAGTGAAGCCCTTGGGGGTTCAAAGTGCTCACCTCACATCTAGATAAGTTCCTTAGTGGGTCTAGTTTTCAAAATGGGGTCATTTGTGGGGGGTTTCCACTGTTTAGGTACATTAGGGGCTCTCCAAAGGCAACATGACACCCGCAGACCATTCCATCAAAGTCTGCATTCCAAAACGTCACTACTTCCCTTCCGAGCCCCGACGTGTGCCCATACAGTAGTTTTCTCCCACATATGGGGTATCAGCATACTCAGGACAAATTGGACAACAATTTCTCCTGGTACCCTTGGGAAAATAAAAAAATGGTGACTAAAAGATCATGTTTGTGGAAAAAACACGAATTATTTATTTTCACGCCCGGGCATTATAAACTTCTGTGAAGCACTGGGGGGGGTCAAAGTGCTCACCACACATCTAGATAAGTTCCTTAGGGGGTCTAGTTTCCAAAATGGTGTCATTTGTGGGGGATTTCCACTGTTTTGGTACATCAGGGGTTTTCCAAACGCGACATGGTGTCCGATCTCAATTCCAGCCAAAAACGTCAAATGGCGCTGCTTCCCTTCCGAGCTCTGCCATGCGCCCAAATAGTGGTTTACCCCCACATGTGGGGTATCAGCGTACTCAGGACAAATTGCACAATAACTTTTAGGGTCCTGTTACCCTTGGAAAAATAAGAATTGAGGGTGAAAAGATCATTTTTGTGGAAAAAATATGATTTTTTAATTGTATGGCTTTATGTTATAAACTTCTGTGAAGCCCATGGGGGTTCAAAGTTCTCACCACACATCTAGATAAGTTCCTTAGGGGGTCTAGTTTCCAAAATGGTGTCATTTGTGGGGGGTTTCCACTGTTTTGGTACATCAGGGGTTTTCCAAACGCGACATGGTGTCCGATCTCAATTCCAGCCAAAAACGTCAAATGGCGCTGCTTCCCTTCTGAGCTCTGCCATGCGCCCAAATAGTGGTTTACCCCCACATGTGGGGTATCAGCGTACTCAGGACAAATTGTACAATAACTTTTAGGGTCCTGTTACCCTTGGGAAAATAAAAATTGGGGTGAAAAGATCATTTTTGTGGAAAAAATATGATTTTTTAATTGTACCGCTGTACGTTATAAACTTCTGTAAAGCCCTTGTGGGTTCAAAGTTCTCACCACATATCTAGATAAGTTCCTTGGGGGGTCTAGTTTCCAAAATGGGGTCACTTGTAGGGGGTTTCCACTGTTTAGGTACATCAGGGACACTCCAAACGTGACATGGCGTCCGATCTGAATTCCAGCCAATTTTGCATTGAAAAAGTCAAACGGCGCTCCTTCCATTCTGAGCTCTGCCATGCGCCGAAACAGTCGTTCCCCCCCACAAATCAGGTATCAGCGTACTCAGGACAAATTGCACAATAACTTTTGCAGTCCAATTTCTCCTGTTACCCTTGGTAAAATAAAAAAAATTGAACCTGAAGTATTTTTTTTGTGAAAAAAGTTAGATGTTCATTTCTTTTTAAATATTCAAAAAAATTCCTGTGACGCACCTAATGGGTTAATAAACTTCTTGAATGTGGTTTTGAGCACCTTAAGGGGTTCAGTTTTTAGAATGGTGTCACTTTTGGGTATTTTCTATCATATAGACCCCTCAAAGTGGCTTCAAATGTGATGTGGTCCTAAAAATAAAATGGTGTTGTAAAAATGAGAAATCGCTGGTCAACTTTTAACCCTTATAACTTCCTAACAAAAAAAAATTTTGGTTCCAAAATTGTGCTGATGTAAAGTAAACATGTGGGAAATGTTACTTATCAAGTTTTTTGTGTGCCGTATCTCTGTGATTTAAGGGCATAAAAATTCAAAGTTGGAAAATTGTGAAATTTTCAAAATTTTTGCCAAATTTTCATTTTTTTCACAAATAAACGCAAGTTATTTGAATGAAATTTTACCACTAACATGAAGTACAATATGTCACGAGAAAACAAATGTCAGAATCACCAGGATCAATGGAAGCGTTCCATAGTTATGACCTCATAAAGGTACAGTGGTCAGAATTGTAAACGTGCAAACCACCCTTGGGGTTGAAGGGGTTAAAATGTGTCATCATAGCTGTAATCTCAAGGGTTAGGGCCCCCCCCAAACTACGCCTGACTCTATCCCACTCAGGCTATCCATCCCACTTTTTTCCATCCCCTTCAACTCACAGCCCCATGTAAATAACATCCCATTTTTAGTCTCTTCAAAGAGACAGCCCCTTGTAAATAACATACTAGCTCTCCTTTGAACATATAATCCCACATAACTATATATAATCCCTTCCATACAGTCCCATGTAAAATAAAATGATCCATTTTCAACCCCAATATGCAGCCCCATGTAAACTACCATTCTTTTCTGACCCCTCCAACATACAGTTCCATGTAAACCATTATTCTCCCTTTCTGACCCCTCCAACATAAGTGCAAAGAAAAAACATAAGTCCCCCTTTTCAGCCCCTTCCATGCAAGGCCTCATTTAAACGTCAGCATTTGGTCAGTATTTTGCATCAGTGTTTGTATGCCAAAGCCAGGAGTGGAGAGATTAACTATATCTGAAACATTGACACTTGTTCCGTGTTTTTGAGACACTCCCGGTTTTGGCACGCAAATACTGACGAAATACTGATCAAAAATACTTATGTGTGAATGAGGCCTAACATATTTTCTCCCTTAGGCCGGAGTCACACTGGCGAGGAATACGGGAGAGTGAGAGGCGTTAAAAGCACGCATTAGACACGGACCAATGATTCTCTATAGGGTCCCTCGCACCAGCCGTATATTTCTCATCCGTATTCTACGCTCCGTGCCACTCGCAGCATGCTGCGATTATCAGCGTACTACGGCCGTAGTACGCCAATGCAAGTCTATGGGTGCGCAAAAAATACGGATTACACACGGACCACACATGTGGCCTGCGAGAAATACGCACCAGGTGTCTTTTAGAAACCCTGTCATAGGGCTCCATTATGTCCATTTTGAAAGCCTGCGAGAAAATCTCGCCATACGGATGCCATACGGATGCTGACATGCGCAAAATACGCGACCACACCTTGATTACGGATGACATACGGAGCACTATTTAGTGTGACCCCAGCCTTAGCTCAAACTCCAGCACACAGCCCCATGTAAAACAAAATAATTGCCCCCTCCAGCCAAGCCCCAAGGACTGAACCCGCTCCGCTCTCGGCAGCACAGTGTACAGTCAGTGAGTGAGCGCACACACTCTGCGTAGCGCACACACTCTGCGTAGCGCACACTCTGCACACTCTGACTCTGTCTGCTCTGCAGCTTCCTGGTCTGAGGTAGGCTGAGCTGTACACAGTACGGAGAGGCCCCGCCCCTTCCCGTGACGTCATCACTAACAGGCGACTCTTCACTAGACTGGACGGTGATGGTGGCCGCTGTGTGGTGAGGAGCGCGTCTTATCATGAATAAGGACCTGGTGCGGCAGAGCCTCAGCTACCACGGCCCCACTCTGCTCTCACTGGTAAAGAGTGAGCAGCATGACCACGCCGGCTTCAGGCAGCTGCTGGGAGAGCTGTGCAAGTGGCCGCAGTACAGGTAATGCACGTAGCGGTGGGTTTACAGACAAGCAGTGGCAGGCTAGGGGCATATATACGGTGTGTATGTATACATATAGACAAGCAGAGGCAGGCTAGGGGCATATACGGTGTGTATATATACATATAGACAAGCAGAGGCAGCCTAGGGCCATATATACGGTGTGTATGTATACATATAGACAAGCAGAGGCAGGCTAGGGGCATATACGGTGTGTATGTATACATATAGACAAGCAGAGGCAGCCTAGGGCCATATATACGGCATGTATGTATACATGTAGACAAGCAGAGGCAGGCTAGGGGCATATATACAGCGTGTATGTATACATATAGACAAGCAGAGGCAGCCTAGGGGCATATACGGTGTGTATGTATACATATAGACAAGCAGAGGCAGCCTAGGGGCATATACGGTGTGTATGTACACATATGGACAAGCAGAGGCAGCCTAGGGGCATATACGGTGTGTATGTATACATATGGACAAGCAGAGGCAGCCTAGGGGCATATACGGTGTGTATGTATACATATAGACAAGCAGAGGCAGGCTAGGGGCATATACGGTGTGTATGTATACATATAGACAAGCAGAGGCAGGCTAGGGGCATATACGGTGTGTATGTATACATGTAGACAAGCAGAGGCAGCCTAGGGGCATATATACAGCGTGTATGTATACATATAGACAAGCAGAGGCAGCCTAGGGGCATATACGGTGTGTATGTATACATATAGACAAGCAGAGGCAGCCTAGGGGCATATACGGTGTGTATGTATACATATAGACAAGCAGAGGCAGGCTAGGGGCATATACGGTGTGTATGTATACATATGGACAAGCAGAGGCAGCCTAGGGGCATATACGGTGTGTATGTATACATATGGACAAGCAGAGGCAGCCTAGGGGCATATATACGGCGTGTATGTATACATATAGACAAGCAGAGGCAGGCTAGGGGCATATACGGTGTGTATGTATACATATAGACAAGCAGAGGCAGCCTAGGGGCATATATACGGCGTGTATGTATACATATGGACAAGCAGAGGCAGCCTAGGGGCATATATACGGCGTGTATGTATACATATGGACAAGCAGAGGCAGCCTAGGGGCATATATACGGCGTGTATGTATACATATGGACAAGCAGAGGCAGCCTAGGAGCATATATACGGCGTGTATGTACACATATGGACAAGCAGAGGCAGCCTAGGGGCATATATACGGCGTGTATGTATACATATGGACAAGCAGAGGCAGCCTAGGGGCATATATACGGCGTGTATGTATACATATGGACAAGCAGAGGCAGCCTAGGGGCATATATACGGCGTGTATGTACACATATGGACAAGCAGAGGCAGCCTAGGGGCATATATACGGCGTGTATGTATACATATGGACAAGCAGAGGCAGCCTAGGGGCATATATACGGCGTGTATGTATACATATGGACAAGCAGAGGCAGCCTAGGGGCATATATACGGCGTGTATGTATACATATGGACAAGCAGAGGCAGCCTAGGGGCATATATACGGCGTGTATGTATACATATGGACAAGCAGAGGCAGCCTAGGGGCATATATACGGCGTGTATGTATACATATGGACAAGCAGAGGCAGCCTAGGGGCGTGTGTGGTGTGTATGCATACATATGGACAAGCAGAGGCAGCCTAGGGGCGTGTGTGGTGTGTATGCATATGGACAAGTGCAAAAAGTACAGCAAAACCTGATGCCTGTGTTTTTTTTTTTTTTGTTTTTTTTTGTTAGCGTTTTTTCAACACCCATTAATTTCAATAGGTGAAAAACGCTGAAAGAACTGACATGAGGACAAAAAAAACAAGCTGTGTGCATGAAATTTCATAGACTTGGCTGGTACTGTAAAACGCAGGTATAATTTTCCTAATGCGGTGTGAACATAGCCTAATACTGCATGAAAGTTATTGACTCAGAGCCTTTTGGTTGCATTTGTCTTTTTCCACTGTCTCAGGCTGCTTTCACACTTGCGTTGTTTTTGCGCATAAATGCGCATGCGTTTTTTCCTATACTTAACATGGGTGTGCATTGTCATGCGTTTGTACGCGTTTGTATGCACATGCGTTTTTTTGTAGTGTGTGCCCGGGCGCACAAAATGCATCCTGTTGCAGTTGTTTGTGCGTCCGACCTGTCTCAAAAAAACGCATGCGCACGCAATGCGCACGACATTCACCCAATAACCCATTAAAGTCTATGGGAGAGCTGACGTGCACAAAAAAACGTGCAAAAAAACAGAAAATGCATTAAAAACCGCATGATGCGCGTTTGCACTGCACATGCAGCGCAAATAAACGCAAGTGTGAAAGTACCCTCAGTCAGTGTTTTGGTAACTGTGTACACAGTGTAGTCTGCAGCGTCAGGATTATGGGCTTCTGGGATTTCTTATGGCTATCATTACTGCACTCACAGAAGCCGTGACGTGAGCACGACCTTGGCTATCTGTACAATTACACTGACACATCGCTGTAGACTTCTTTCTCCTACGCCTCATTGAGGGACACAGACAGTGGGTGTTATGCTGCTGCCACTAGGAGGACACTAAGTAAACCAGAAAAAAAAAAGTTAGCTCCTCCCCTGCAGTATACACTCTCTCGCTGGCTGGGATTTCTCCAGTTCTTTGCTTAGTGTTTGTAGGAGGCACTTGGGTCTGGTTTCAGACCCCACCGTTTTTATTTTATTTTTGAATTTTCTGTAAATTGTTATTTTTTAATTAACGGAGTGAAGGGGGCGACGGTTCCTTTCTACGGCCCGCTCTCCCCCGAACCAACAACAGGCAAGCACGTGGAGTAACCCTTCACGTACACTTTCCTGCGACGAATGGGGCTGATTCCTCTGACGAAGGTTCCCTTACGGTACTCCACGGATACGAGGGCTAGCGCAAAAGGAACGAAGCACATTAGTGCATGGAGAAGGACTATAGCAGCGCTTTCCAATGCCCTGAATCAGCCCCACAGCTCTCCATCCCCCTACCACAGGGTGGATCGATTGAGCAGTACCCCTTTAAGACCTCCTCCAGCTCTGCTGCATCGCCCGGAGGATGAGACCCTGCAGCTGGAAGAACGTGGAGCGCGACCTGCCTGAGCTCAGGAGTCGAGGTATGGGGGCGGGTCCATGCCCCCGGGAGAAGCGCTGACTTGGCATCTGGGTAGGCCAGAAATGTATCCCCCGGCTTTTCCGACCTACTAGGCCGCAATTTGAATGGCGCCGCCCACTAGCCCCGCCCCTGACGCCTACCATGGGTAGGCCAAAAATTTTGTCCCCTGCTTTTCTGGCCTACTAGGCCGCAATTTCACTAGCACCACCGGCGCTAATGTCGCTGCCCCCTCCTCTTGGCGCCTCTCGACTCTTACGAGACGTGCAATTGTAATCTCGGGGGCCATGTCCTTTTCCATCAGCGGCCATTAACCCCTTCAGGAGCGCTAGGCCTGCTCTGGATAGCCGGATACCGGGTGACACCACAGGACCACCGCTATTCCTCCCAGGGGGGACACAAACAGGACCGGGTAAGCTGCATCTGCCCTCAGATTAAAGCTTAACCCCTTCCCGGCACATTCCCTGCAGCTGCAGAAGAACTCTGCTGTTAACCCTTTCAGGAGCGCCTTGCCTCCATCTCAGGAGGCTATACGGGCGGTTAATAAGCACACCGTTCACAGTGAGCACGACTCTGAATTCGAATCTGACTCGTCAGCCCCTCAGAGACCCCCATCTGATCAGGAGTCGCTTGATTCTCTTATAGAATCAGTCAACAGGATTCTGAAGTTGGATGAGGAAAATATTCCCGCTCCAGCACACGCTATCTCATTTAAGTAGACCAACCGTGTGCGTAGGTTGTTTACCAGCCATCCAGAAACATAGGGACTGGCTACATCAATGGTTCTCAGGGCAACAGTCTACTCGGGCTAAATACCCTATTGATACAGACCTAATGAAGGCTTGGTTACAGTCCCCTCCGGTGGACCCTCCTGTATCGCGTCTTGCTTTAAAAAACGCTCCTATCTGTTTCTGAGGATTCCTCAGTCAGAAACACCTCCGATCGTCAAATTGACTATCTTGCCTTCTTTCGCGGCAATTTGGGTCTCTAAGGCAATGGCCGTTTGGGCAGAAGTCTTAATTGCTTCCCTCCAGGGCACCATCCTTCCTCCGGAGGCAACCACTGACGCCAGGCAGATAATTCTCGCAGCTGACTTTGTAGTTGACGCTTCTAGTAATGCCGCCAACTGCACGGCTCAAACTGCCGCTAATCCGACCTCCATTACGAGAGCCCTATGGCTGGTGGGCGGATGCCACATTTGAAAGAGCATTGTCTTCTCTCCCCTTTCAAACGGGTCGTCCCTTTGGAGAGAAACTGGACCAGCTCTTCTGATACTACCGGAAGGAAAAAGTAAATTCCTTCCTCAACACGGGCTGTTCGGCCGTTTCGCAACCAACAGCCGACGTGTCTTCAATCTTCTCGCCACAATTCCGGTTGGTCCTCCTCTACTTTTTCTTCCAGATCAGGTCGGTCCCCGCGAGGAGACAGAGGCTCCCAGGTCGCATACAGACCTAACCGCTCTTGGAAACCCAGGTCTAGGGCTTCTGGATTTAAGGGAGCCAGATCTCATACATCTACCCAATTTCTTGTTGCGGTTTCCGGCAGACACCGTCAAAGTTGGCGGCCGCCTACTTTCCTTCAGCCACACTTGCCTCACAACAAGGTTCCTCGGTTCATTGCCAGAGCGCGCGATCCATGCGCCATCAGAGTGGACGCCTTAGTTCTGCCATGGCACCGGTTTCGGTTCCCGTACATCTTCCCCCTCTTTCCTTGCTTCCGAGGGTCATCAAGAAGATCAGAGCGGAGGGGAGTACCAATGATCCTAGTCGTGCCAGATTGTCCGCGCTGAGCATGGTATACAGAACCAATACAACTGGTCGCTGACGTCTCCTGGCGATTTCCAGATCGCATGGATCTCCTTTCGCAGGGCCCGAGTTTCCACCAGATCTCCGGGTTCCTGTCTTTGACGGCGTGGCCGTTGAACCCTGGTTTTTACCACAGGCTCTGTTCTCTCACAATGTGATTTCCGCCATGATTAGTGCTAGCAAGCCTGTGTCCATGCGCATCTATCACTGCACCTGGAAAACCTTCTTTTCACGGTGCAAGGATCATGGTCGATCACCTCTGGTGTTTTTTCATTCCGGCCATATTGGATTTCCTTCAATCTGAATTAAAATCAAGTCTCGCGCTTAGCTCGCTCAAGGGCCAAATTTCGACCTTGTCAGTACTTTTGCAACGCATAATTGCCACCAAACTTCAGGTCAAGACGTTCATTCTAGGAGTTTCCCAGGTGGCGCCTCCTTATAGAAGGCCATTGGGATCATGGTTCCTTAAGCTGGTTCTTGGGGCCTTACAGGAGGCTCCTTTTGAACTGCTGCAGGATGTGTCACTGCACGTCCTCTCTTGGAAGGTGGTTTTCTACTGGCGATTGCGTCAGATGCGTTTCGAAATTGGCAGCCCTGTCCTGCCGTTCTCCGTTTTTGAATTTTCATCAGGAAAAGGTAGTTCTCAGGACGTCGCCGTCCTTCCTGTCCAAGGTAGTCTCCTCTTTCCATCTCGACGAGAAAATTTTGTTTTGCCTTTTTGTCCGGCACCAGTCCATCGCATTCAGAAGGCCCTCCACACCCTGGATGTGGTTAGGCCGCTGAGACTGTATATCTCGCAGACAGCTTCCTTCCATAAGTCAGATGCCCTGTTCATGCTTTCAGAGGGGCTTAGGAAGGGTCTAGCAGCGTCAAAAGCATGCTTGCCAAGTGCATTCGCTTGGTGATTCATGAATCCTTCTGTGTCAGGAACGCGCCTGTCCCGGCGGTGATTAAGGCGCACTCTACCCGGTCAGTGGGCGCCTCTTCGGCCATTTGGCACCAGGCCTCGACAGAACAGGTCTGCAAGGCTGCGACTTGGTCCAGCCTGCATACCTTTACAAGCATTGCCTAATTCATTCTCAGGCCTCTGCGGATGTAGCTCTCGGCAGATGCAATCGGCAGTACCTCAGTGGTACATGGGGTATTAGCAGATGTATGCTCCCCACCCAGGGACTGCTGTTATGAACGGGTCGCCGAGGAGGAAATAAAACAACACAAGCTAAGTCTCAGAAAACCAAAGAGGTTGGTAACTATGCAGACTGGAGACTCCTGATCCTAACACGCAACTAGCAGCAGTCGTGGAGTGTTCCTACGGTGGTCCTAGACGCCTCATCACAACCGGAGAGCTAAATAAGCCTAAAGCAGGAAAAGAGGAAAACTAACTGCCCCAGAGCAGACCCCAAAGGAAAGACAGCCTCCCACATGTATTGACGGTGAAACAAGATGAAAACACAAACAAAGGCAGGAAAATAGGCTGAGCAAACGATGGGGCCAAACTAACTAGAAAGGAAAGGAAAGACACTGTCTGCAATCTGCCAAAAACCCTACCAAAATGTCCAACACAACTGATAGCAAAATTAACCCTGAAGTCACTAGACTTCTCCCACTATATCAGCACTCTGAAATATTCTGAGACAGAGTAAAAAGAGGCCAATCTAATAAGGGACAAAAAAAAAAGTCAATTTGGCAAATACAGATCAATAACAGTGGAAATTCAGCACAGCCCTGCCGGGCTGTCTGACCACACAAAAAACTGAATTGACCAACACGAGCAAGTGTGAACATTAGCAAAAACAAACTTAACTTGAGAAGACTGGAACAGAGCTGAGTCCAAGACCTGAGAAGCAGACTGAACCACCAGCACCAGGATAGGGCGTCGGCTGTCTTATATCCAGTCTGATACTCCAGAGATCCAATCGTTATCTTCCTCACCAGGTGGCAGATCACTACCAATTAAACCAACCTCACTACCTCCTGTCACCACCAGAGGGAGAACGCAAGGAGAACTCTCAACTGGTGGAGCAGAAAATGAGCTCATAACAGACTGCTTTAGGACGTCCCACGGTCTCTGTGTCCCCCAATGAGGCGTGGGTGTTATGCTGCTGCCACTAGGAGGACACTAAGTAAACCAGAAAAAAAAAAGTTAGCTCTTCCCCTGCAGTATACACCCTCTCGCTGGCTGGGATTTCTCCAGTTCGGTGAAAAAAGCAGTAGGAGCATAAACAGTCAACAATAACCATAACTAAGTCAAAGCCTAAGAATGCTACAGTGAGCCAATAGGCTAAACAGGGTGGGTGCTGTGTCCCCCAATGATTGGCTCGGAGAAAAGGATTTTACGGTGAGTACACAAAAATCCCTATTTTCATTTTATTTTCTGGCAGGAAAGAGAGGAATCTCGACACCATTGAAATTCAGCAGTTCATTGCCAGGAAAGCAGATCTGCTCTTTGCCCTATCATGGAAGTCTAATGTCCGGGAGAATGCAGAGTCACATGAATCGACGGAAGGTATGCTAACATTTAATGTCTGATGAAACTGCTTTGTTTTCTTTTAGCCTCTTGGTATTGAACGTCTTGGTACAGGTTAGTCATATGATGTTATTAAAGATGTTACCCCATCAATAATCTATCACTTATCCGCTGCATTAGAAATGTATGATTGGCATGAGTCCAAGTGCTGAGACCCCCACCGATCCCTAAAAATTGGGGTTCTGTTACCACTGTTCACGTCATGGTCTCTGGGAGTTGAGGTCACCTTGCTTACGTCCATGCTCATAGCACCTTAGTATAGGTCATCAGTGTCTGATCGGTCGGGATCTGACACCGCCACCTCCGCCGATCAGCTGTTATCAGTGTCGGTGGCGGCCCCTGCCACCAGCTGGTAGCACCAGTGGATCTGGCAGTCTTCTGGTAGAGGGCGAGACAGGGTACTACATATCCGCCTACTATTCAAATTGATAGGAGATGGATGTGTAGTGCCCTGTGGGGGCCACTGCCAAATTATGACCAGCTACACAATATTTCCAGCCAACGGCGGCTGACACCGATAACAGCTGATCGGTGGGGATGGTGGGTGTTGTACCCCGACCGATCAGGCATTGATCACTTATCCTAAAGATTGGTCATCAATGCTAACGTAGTGGGCAACCTTGTTAATCTGCATGGTATTTTTGTATTGTAGGTTGCTATGCAGTCATGCCCCCTTTGGAGCAATTCATGGAGGTCCCTAGCAGTCAGAAAAGGGAGTTGTTTTGCAGAGATGTTGAGCGCGGTGATGTCGTTATTGGAAGAATTACTTCGATTCGTGACTTTGGATTTTTCATGGTGCTGATCTCAATGGGCAGTGGCATATTGAGAGCTCTCGAGTCATTAGAGATAAGTGTAGGTATTTAGGCTGCTTCAAATTGGGTTCATGATCCGGAGGCGGTGGCCAGTAAAGTACTTTAATATTTATTATTTCTTTTCTTAATCAGGCTTTGTGTCCTATTAGAGATGTGCCTTCCCAAAGTAACCATGGTGATCCTTTGTCATATTACCAAATTGGAGACCTAATTCAAGGTAACGTCATAATGTTTACTTCATGTAGAAAATAACTCACAATTCCATTTATAAACACAGTGACGCTTTCACATCGAAATGTATCATGAGAATCCATCCTATCGTAATTTTAAAGGGAACCTATCACTAGGTTTTTCCCATATAATGTACATCCACCATCATTAGGGACATTTTTACAGCATACTAGAATGCTGTAAAAAAAAAAAAAGTCCCCAATGCAGTCTGCAGATCCAAAAAAGAGATTTTATACCACTTACAGACGGGGCGGTCTGTTCCGATGGGCTTCTCAGGTTTTAATCCGGAGCCTCCTCTCTTTTTGTGATTGCTGTCCTCCTTCCCTGCTTCACGTGAATGATCCATCTTATGTCATGCATACAGTATCCTCCATCACGCTCATGAGCAGGAGTACTTCTCTCTTCTCTGCAAAGAGCAAAGCACAGTACTGTAGTTCACATGTGCCGGCTTTACTTTCATGTCATTGGTCCTCTTTGACGTTACCGCTCTACAGTACTTTGCTGCGCCATCAGCAGGGCACAGAAACATTTTTTTTTTTTCTAAACACATCCAATTGTAGAATTTTTTATTCCAAGATCTATTGATTAAAATGTAGTTGCTCTAGGACCAGGGGATATCTGGGACTTAGTTAAAAAAAATGTATTTAAGCACTAGGTAGTTGCTAACTACCTGCCTGTTGTATTTGGCGCTGTTCCTCTCAAGCACAGATGAGTCACCGATGGCTCCTGCCAGCAGTTCAGTTGCTATTGCTGACATTGTGTCATCTAGGCAGAAGCTGCTTTTTTGCCCTGCTCTGTTCACATGGCTGGACTGCCGATGTCATGCTGATTAACAGCCAGGTCCCTGCTGCATAACTGAGGGAGTCAACTGTCAATCAGCATAATGTCAGCAGTCACACCCCATTGACAGAGCAGCCCAGAGGAAGCAGAGCTGTTCTGTTGAAAGGGAGCAGCTGAATCGCCAGCAGGAGCGGTTTGTGACCGCTCTGTGCCGATGAAGCATGGTGCAGAGAACAACAGGCAGGGTAGTTAGCAACTACCAACTCTGGAACGGCACCTACTTGGGAGTGTGTTTTTTTTTTTTTGTTTTTTTTTTTTTTCCCTACATCATTTGAGTTGTTCAGCTAGTGTTTTCTTAAGCTTTTTGTTAATTAACTGGATAACAGTCATCTTGTGCAGGGGCCCCAACCTGTAGCTCGGGAGCCACATGTGGCTCATGGTCTCATAAATTGTGGCTCCCGGCTGTCTGCCAGCTTGTTGCATTAGCTCCAGGCCTAGCAAACAGGTATGAGGAGCACATCTCAAAATGGTAAATTTTGTGAATAGCCACGCACAGAAGAGCAGATCTGGATCCACATTTACTGATCTTGGGGTTTTAGAGTTAATTATGTATGGTTGGCTGGAAACAGGATGAAACTACCTGTCAAAGGAGGTGCTTGAAGCTGGGTGTGGGTTGGGAGAATGCTGAATGGGGGGTATTGTGGGAACCTCTGGATCTTTGGTATACTGTTCGGGATGATTTCAGTGGAATAGCTTTGGTTATCATTATACCCGTAGTTGGGGGCTTTGTCTGTCACTACTGTTTGTGTATGGAGCTGCGTGTCGCCTCGAGACCCTGCGGTCGGAGTTGCGTGTGGCCCTAAAAGTCAGAAAGTTTGGGGACCACTGGCCTAGAGGTTACAGTAGCATTTACTGAACAGCCCCAGAATGAGTGACTGGGGAAGGGGCATAAGGACATTGTGCTTTGTGTAAGTCAATGCATCCATTTTGCTGTGTGAGTTTACCTAACCCGCATCACAGGAGCTGTCAGATGTTCTGGCATCTGATAGACAATGAGCTCCTGCTTATATCGTGTTCTTAGATGTCATTTCATTTATGTCAATCTCTTTTAGCTGCTGTAAAGGACATTGACCGTTACCATGAAAAGATCACTCTGTCCTTGCATAAGTCTTCACTTCCAAGTCATCTGTCTCATCTAAAGCTTGGAGTAATCAGCTCAGAAGATATGCCTGAATACTATAAGTATGATTAAAGAAATCTCTCAGATATTATTTTATTAATAGAAATGTACTGCTTTTGTTAAACTTTCATTGGCATAATTGGGTCTGGCAGGTTTCCATCAGACATTAATGTATTTTTTACTGCAGTTCCTCATTTTGTGGTTCTATGCTTTCCATCAAAAATATGGTTTCATGTTTTATAACAGACCCCATTTCAAGCTAATGAACACCATGAGGAGTTGCTGGAATCCACTTGAAAACTGATGTCACATAACTGTTGTCAGTTCTAAAGGAATGTCGGGACTCTAGTATGAACCGAGACTAAAGCAGATCTTGCACTTCTCGTCATAACCGATAGGTCTGCAGTCTAACACAGTGACTGCAGACTTATGAACCCCTCCCAGCGCACGCAGTGTGCGCTGAGAGGATTCGCTGATTTCTGATACGGGACTGGAGGGTATGTATGAGCGCTATGTACTCCAGGCCAGAGCCTGTCTAGTGGGTGTGGCCTCGCTCCATACACTTGCATTAAACGAGGCCGCACCCTGTCTAGTGGCGCGGCTGACCAGTGGGCGTGGCAGACTAGAGAGCCCGGCCTCGCTCAATACAGGTGTATGAAAGGGAGGCCACGCCCCCACTGGCCGGGAGTTTGTATAATGCATCACGGCTCAAAAAACAGGGAATTCCGGCAGTGCACAGTGTGGGCACTGGGGCGATTCATAAGTCTGCAATCACATAATGACTGCAGACTTATCGATTTCGGACTGGACAACCCCTTTAAGTACAGGTCCTTCTCTTGTGGTAGTGACATGGCTTTTGTGAAGCCGACTCAAGGGGAAGTCTGTATTTCTTCCTCTACACAGGGTTTTTCCAAGGTGTTCGTTGTTTTTTTTTTTCTGTGCAAATGTTTTAGGTAAATTTGGAAAAAATGCTGTAAAATAACACAAGTGCTAATAGTTCATTTTTATCAATTAACAAAATGCTAAGTAAATAAACAAGATATTAAATCGATATTTGGTGTGTCCACCCTTTGCATTCAAAACCTCATCAGAGCATTAATTCTTCTAGAAATAGTTTTGGAAGATCAGCAGGGAGGTTGTTCCAAACATCTTGGAGAAGTCACTGGAAATGGTTTTCACTTCACAGGTGTTCCCTGTCAGGTTTATTAAGTGGGATTTCTTGCCTTCTAAATGGGGTTGGGACCATCAGTTGTGTTGTGCCAAAGTCTGGTGGATACACAGCTAATAGTCCTACTGAATAGACTGTTAGCTGCTTTTTTCTTGCCATAATACAAATTCTAAGAAAAACGAGTGGCCATCATTACTTTAAGAAATGAAGGTCAGTCAGTCTGAAAAATTGGGAAAACTTTGAAAGTGTCCCCAAGTGCAGTGGCAAAAACCATCAAGCGCTACAAAGATCCTGGCTCACATGAGGACCCCCCCAGGAAAGGAAGACCAAGAGTCATACCTCTGCTGCATAGGATAAGTTCATCCGAGTCACCAGCCTCAGAAATCGCAGGTTACCAGCAACTCGGTTTAGTGACCAGGTCAATGCCACACAGAGTTCTAGCTGCAGACACATCTCTACAACAACTGTTAAGAGGAGACTTTGTGCAGCAGGCCTTCATGGTAAGATAGCTGCTAGGAAACCCAATGCTAAGGATAGACAACAAGCCGAAGAGACTTGTTTGGGCTAAAGAACACAAGGAATGGACATTAGACCAGTGGAAATCTGTGCTTTTGGTCTGGAGTCCAAATTTGAGATCTTTGGTTCCAACCACCGTGTCTTTGTGCGAAGCAGAAAAGGTGAATGGATGGACTCTACATGCCTGGTACCCACCGTGAAGCATGGAGGAGGAGGTGTGATGGTGTGGGGGTGCTTTGCTGTTGACACTGTTGGGGATTTATTCAAAATTGATGGCATACTGAACCATCATGGCTACCACAGCATCTTACAGCGGCATGCTATTCCATCCGGTTTGCGTTTAGTTGGACCATCATTTATTTTTCAACATGCCAATGACCCCAAACACACCTCCAGGCTGTGTAAGGGCTATTTGACCAAGAAGGAGAGTGATGGGGTGCTACGCCAGATGACCTGGCCTCCAGAGTCACCAGACCTGAACCCAAACGAGATGGTTTGGGGTGAGCTGGACCGCAGAGTGAAGACAAAAGGGCCAACAAGTGCTAAGCATCTCTGGGAACTCCTTCAAGACTGTTGGAAGACCATTTCTGGTGACTACCTCTTGAAACTCATCAAGAGAATAATAACCTACTCAAAAATATGAACAGACCAAAAAAGTCCAGTTAGATAAAGACTTAAAAATTTTTATTTAATTACACAATAAAAGGGAAACCAAGCAAATAGACATAGTACAATACCATAATTTATCATAGTAAGGAGATAATTATGTAATTAGCACATGGGCCATAAGTAACTGTGATCATAAAAAAATCCATGAACAATATAAAGTGCATATAGT
The DNA here is from genome assembly GCF_039654945.1 of Dendrobates tinctorius. NCBI lineage: Eukaryota > Metazoa > Chordata > Amphibia > Anura > Dendrobatidae > Dendrobates > Dendrobates tinctorius. The sequence continues at coordinate 22,073,272 of NW_027361728.1, read as the reverse complement.
AGACAGACTTAAAGTCTGTATACCCAAATAAAGTGCATAGAAAATATAATAGGATCATAAATACCCATGGTAAGTGGCTCAATGTGTATCCAGCTCCCTCCAACGTACGTTTCGCCTACCGTGGCTTTCTCAAGGAGAACCATTTCCGGTGACTACCTCCTTGAAGCTCATCAAGAGAATGCCAAGAGTGTGCAAAGCAAAGGGTGGCTACTTTGAAGAAGCTAGAATATAAGACATATTTTCAGTTGTTTCACACTTTTTTGTTAATTATATAATTCCACGTGTTAATTCATAGTTTTGATGCCTTCAGAGTGAATCTACAATTTTCATAGTCATGAAAATAATGAAAACTCTTTGAATGAGAAGGTGTGTCCAAACTTTTGGTCTGTACTGTATGTCTAATGGATATACAGAGGAAATCTTGCCCATTTTAGTTTTTTTGGAATGACAAATACATGAATGTAAATAAATTGACATCCACAAAAAAATCCAAATTCAGTTTCCCTTTTTCTAGCTTGGAACCATTAAAAAGGATGCAATGTTGAATTCTTTATTTTTCTTCAGCTCTCCACCTTGGCTGTTAGAGGGTAAGGGGCTCCATGGAACAGCCAATTGTGGGGTTTGCTGTCATAGTTGTTCAAGTAGATCTTTGTTTTTCCCATAAAAATGCAGACCTGAAATTTTATGAAAAGCTCAACAATCAATCTCTGTGCCGTCATATGGTAAAAAACTGGATTGCACAGCCTTCCTGTATTGATGGATGTATATTAACTACTGGATGAATTTTGTTTCCATGAAGACACAGTACTGCCTTCTCCAGCAGCAACACTTATGAAAAGGTCCTGCGGCAATCTGTGGCGTTTTCCAACCCATCTACTGTTGAATTCCTCCTAAGTACTCTTGGAATTGATGAATCTAAGCCACCATCTTTAATACGAGGCCTTCAGAGGTAATCGATGAAAAACAGTGGTAGAGCAGCTCGCCAGATAGGGGCAGCCGCACATGTACAAAACTGAAGGGAGAAACCATCCAGCGGAAATAGGGGTTTTCTTTTAAATGTAAAATTGGCATTTATTCAAGTATAAAAAAAAGCTCCAAAAATCCAGGCAATGTAGTATAAAATACTGTTAACAGGACCTACTAGTTTTGACAATGTCAGACCATGAGGATTGTTGAAACTAGTTAGTAGGTCCTGATAACAGTATCTTATACTACATTGCCTGGGTTTTTGGAAGTTTTTTATACTTAAATAAATGCCAAGTTTTACTTTTAAAAGAGAACCTCTATTCAGCTCGATCGTTTCTCCCTTCACTTCAGAGGTAATGTTACGTAACAAAAACAAGCTGTGAAATAATTCCATGAGTTACAGAAGATGCTGCTGCATATTCACTCGTGTCACATTTACTAGTGCAGACAAAGGAGAAGGGAAAAGCAATGTAGGGGTGCATAGCTATAGATAGCAAAGTCATTCTTTATTGGAACACCATATAACTCCATAGTTTAAAAACAATAAACTGCGTCCGCATAAATACACATGTATGAGCAATAATGGGTACTGTGGTACAGTGCCTTGCAAAAGTATTCAACCCCCCCTGGAACTTTTCAACCTTTTCCCACATATCATGCTTCAAACAAAGATACCAAATGTAAATTTTTGGTGAAGAATCAACAACAAGTGGAACACAATTGTGAAGTTGAACGAAATGTATTGGTTATTTTAAATTTTTGAAACTTTTCAGTTTTTGAATTTCCACAAAAATTTAAAATATCAATATATTTCGTTCAACTTCACAATTGTGTCCCACTTGTTGCTGATTCTTCACCATAAAATTTATATTTGGTATCTTTGTATGAAGTATGATATGTGGGAAAAGGTTGAAAAGTTCCAGGGGGACGAATACTTTCGCAAGGCACTGTATCTGCATGGAAAGCTGGAAGGGGGAGAGAGCCCCCACGTGTATCGCTGCAATACAAGCAGCTTCTTCAGGAGGAAAGAAGAAGCAGCTGCTTGTGTTGCAGTAATACGCGTGGGGGTTCTCTCCCCTTCCAGCTATTCATGTTGTTGGCATTTATGGGTCTGGTTTTCATTATTTAATATCAATATTCATTACAGTCGTACATGTCTTTTCACCTTTGTAGGATATCTTCATCCTCTGACCATATTAATTGTGGTTATTTTTTGACTGTCTATTCTAGTTTGTGTTTGGACCTTTTGGTACCATTACAGTGTATGATACATGTGGACATAGGTTTTTCTATTTTTATTTTCATTTGCACTCTTTAGCATCTCAGGAGTTTGAGATGGTTGTGCACATTATCCTTGGAGCATTCAGTTCTTCTTGAGATACCTATACCTGTGGGATTGACCAGTATGGTCTGGATTTATACCTAGTTGTTACATAGGCTTATAATAAACTATGTGCCACAGCGCCTATTACTGTGCATATGTGTATTTTTCTCTGCTGATGGACGGAGATTTTTTGATTTATTTTGTGTTCAATAAAAATATAATTTTCTGTCTATAGCTGTGCACCGTCTTCTGCATTGTGTTGCTGTTCTCACTTTGTATCGGTTGCGTTTCTTGCAGTGGTAGCGCACTATTATTTATTGTGGCTGTGCATCTACCTCAGTGGCCATAAACGCTTACTAATGCAATGATCGTATGAAAAGACACCACAATTGATAGATCACTCCTGTCGCATGGTTTTCCAACCATAAAGCAGACAGCGTCCCCTTTATCTTTATTTATTCCAGCTCTTCTTTTGCTTATGTATTTTTCAGTGTGACATTAATGCCATATTCACACATTTTTAAACTGCCTCATATCCTATCATTTGAGCTTTACTATGTTTGCCATCAAATCTTTTCCGCTACGCAGTATTTTCAGCCATTTTGTACATTTCTGCTGTACCTTTTCAAGTGCATGTACACATACATGTGATGGATTTATAGTGCAAAGAGGTTTTAAAGGGTTACTACTAGTGATAAGTGAGTGTGCTCGGTTAAGGTGTTATCCGAGCATGCTCGGTGCGAATAAAGTATCTTCGGCGTGCTCGAATACTATCCATGCATGTGTTGTGGCTGTTGCACAGGTGCGAGACATGCAACCATGGTGACTCGAACATAGTATTCGGGGAAGCCGAAAACAATGTATTCACACACGGGCATTATGGGATTACACCATAGCTGAGCACACTAGTTATTGCCATCTTCAAAGTTGATTATAATTGGAAAGTATTTGTAAAAACAATTCACTGATCAATAAAATTTCGGCCTCTGGCAAGAAATTAAAAGAAAAACAAAAAACATTTTTCTTTCCACAGGGAGAATTTTTGTGAACAAGATTATGCCCCTTCTTTAAGAAGAAAGCAGTCCTCCTCATGGGCATTAAAGTGGTAAGCTTGTTTTTGTAGGCTGCTAAAATATGATTTCTGTTAAATATTAAAATTTATGAATGACTATTTTTTATAGTGTGAAGATGGGAGTTGATTACTTCAAGCTGGGACGCCATGTTGATGCCATGAATGAATACAACAAAGCTTTGGAAATTGATCCCAAAAATGTTGAAGCTCTGGTAGCACGAGGTGCCTTGTGAGTATCTCTTACCTGCAATATCCTAATGATAACGTGTACAAGAAGGTAATATTGGGGAGTAATGAAGATCTATGTAATGTCTGATATTTTTGACATTTGTTTATCCAGTGTTAATCATAGATGAAGTTGTTATATAGTTTGAAATACATTTGTATCAATCTGTACGCGTCCTTGCAGTAGAGATATCTGCCCCGCTCAACTCTCAATGTGGAAGTGAGCAGCGCAGGACTTATGGCTTGTTATCAAAACTGCATCAACCGACAAAGTAAGGAGATGCATCTCTGGAATCGGGGTCTTTGCCCCTATATCATGCTGCTCCTAGATGTGGTAGCAAAAACCTGTCACCATTTCCTGGTGTGACGAGCTTCCTTTTACCTACACTGGTGTATCAGTCATTGGCCTCAGCTGAACTACCTTACGGTATGACGAAACCTCAGAGTGGGGCTACAAGAGACGGAGCGCTTTCTACCATGATCTCCTGAACCTGGATATGCAGAAAACGGGTGAAAACGGCTGTAAATGGAGGGGGGGGGAGAGATTATTTTTATTTGAATACACCATTATACTGGGATTAATGTAGGAAAAAATTCAGGTGCTTCTTTAACCCCTTCCAGACATCTTCTAGTATATGTACAGAACATGACAAGTTCGGGTGTGTGGAGCTGGCTCAGGAGCTGAACCATCGCCGCACTGTAAATTCTGATGGTGCACAATTTTGGGTGCCCATCAAGCATTTAAGGCATGCTGATGGGTTTCTATGCCTTCTGGGCCTGCTGAAGGCCCCCAAAGCAGCCTTGTTGCTGTGAAGCCCAAGTCTCGTATAGGACAAAGTGGCAAGGACTTGAGGTGCCACAGACTTGCTGATGAAATGTAATGTGCTTCTATTAATTTTTTTTACTATTTTTATTATTTTTCCTAGATATGCTACAAAAGGCAGCTTAAATAAAGCAATTGATGATTTTGAAATTGCCTTAGAAACCTGCCCAACTCATAAGAATGCAAGAAAATACCTTTGCCAAACACTCGTGGAGAGAGGTGGCCAGTAAGTCTATTTCATACAGGATTGCTTTGTCTTGTGATCGTTTACCATCTGTAAAGGACGTCTTTCCTCCTAACTACTTGTATTCTTCAGTCTCAAGCGTAAAACGGCTAACTTATATGTTTATTAATATAACTATTTTCCCAGTTGTAATCTGTCCATTCATTCTGAAATCTTGCACAGAGTACCCATCTCTATTGGGCTGTGTGCCCAGAATGAGGTTTTGAAACGGAATATCTTTGCTATGCAAAGAATGCAGCATCTTACAGTTTCAGCAAAGTAGATGGTATTAAAATCTCACACCCATTGCTTTTTTGCTTTTTTTTACTCAGCGTAAACTGACCCGCAGTGCGTGTTTGAAATCCGCAACATGTAATTTTCTCTTGCTGGTACGCCAAGTGTTATGCACGGATTTTCACCATAGAATTGCATTAGAGGCAGAAAATCCGCAGGTTAGGCTAGCTTCAGACTAGCGTTTTTGCCCGCAGTGCACGGCGCTGCTAAGCCTCGCCCCCCTCCGGTCATCTCCGCCTAGTGTCGCACATCGCTGCATGCGATCTGCACACCCTATCTTTAGCATGGGGTGCACTGGCCGTGCGCTAGTAGGATTTTGCGTGCGCTGCGCCCTTTTGACTGTGCGCCGAACGCACCATGTTGCATTTTGGTGCGCTCGGAGCTAGTCTGAAGCTAGCTTTAAAAACGCAGTGCACTTTTAGTCCATTTCTACTGCAGAAACACATTAAAAATGCATGTAAGCTACACATGACTGTGCCAATAATGTTTTGCCAAAGCCTAATACCAGTGTCAAAAACGCAGTGAAAAACCGCAAGTAACATAATTTTACTTGAGTACAAAAATGCTTCAGAAATTCTGCAGCATCAAAAATTCACCCAAAGCTCACAGTGGGAACGTAGCATTAAGATCTGTTTACACAGACTGTCCGATTGGCTCTAAATGATTAGCGGTCGTTTAATAGCCTAAATACACAGGCAGACCCTTGTTAAGGCGTGCACTGAGCGATCAGTAATAGATTCTTCTGTGCACTTAGGCTTTCACTGTTCTCTACAGCATACGTCCTGTTAACACTGAACAATGTGCTGTCGAACGATAACGTTTAAGCTTGCGTAAAAATCACTTCAGCCGATGAACTAGCATTTTGTTAGTTCATCGGGTAATCGGCAGCCTGTTTATACTGAAAGATCACTGGGAAACAAGTGTTCATACGATCGCTTGCTCCCTGTAATCTTTCATTGTTAATGCAGCTTATGTCTGTTTTGTTGAAACTAACATGGTGACCTGATTGCAGGCTGGAGGAGGATGATAAACTACTGAATGCGGAAAGTTACTACAATAAGGCTTTAACCATTGACCAATCCTTCATGGAGGCTGAGGAGGCTCTGAACAAAGTGCGCCAATGTATACAGGTGATTCTTTATTTTCTCAATATGCTATGAGCTGGGACAAATAAGCAGCATGCTATTATATATATATATAGATATTGTTGGGCTCTAGTGATGAGCGCGTATACTCGTTGCTCGGGTGATCTCCGAGTATTTTGTAGAGATTTAGTTTCTGTCACCGCAGCTGCATGATTTGTGGCTGCTAGCCAGCCTGAATACATGTGGGGATTGTCTGTCTGGAATTCCCACATGTATTCAGGCTGTCTAGCAGTCACAAATCATGCAGCTGCGGCGACAGAAACTAAATCTCCGAGCACATCCAAATACTCGGACATCACCTGAGCATGCTCAGGAAAACCCGAGCAACCAGCATACTCGCTCATCACTACTGGGCTCCTATAAATACTTCAATACAAATTGCTTTCTCTCCATATATTATACTAAAGAGTTTCTCCAGCCATAAACAAATGAGAATAGCTTAGAATATTTAAAAAAAATTAATCATACTTTCCAAATTCCTGCTGCTCCGATTTTTCCACACTTCAGTCCCGCAACAGTCTCTGTACATGCCTGCAGCCGATCATGTGCAATCTGCCCTCGTGACCGCTGCAGCCAATGAGTCGCTGTAGCTCAGAGATCGGTGTGCCAACATCATGTGGTTAGCCTTCAAGTTATCAGCTATATGAATGTACAGAGACTGTCAGGGGTCAGTAAGGTGCGTAGGACTACATCATCATTATTATTATTATTTGCATACAAGAATACCAGTAAATCTCAAATACCCATAATATTTGGCGACTCAATATATGCTGCAAACAAGGAGAAACAAAGTATATGTTGCCAAAAAAATTCAAAAGAAAAATATCTATCAAAAAATATTAATTTTAATAAATTACCAACAATTGTACAATGGTTATATAATCTCACAAAATTCAAATGGGCATATTTTCAGGTCATGTGACAAACTCCAAGGTTTAATAAAATGACCAAAGGATACAGGACCAGACTACATAATGACACATGTATCAGTAAAAAGAATCATTAAATGTAGATCATACATCATTCAAAAAACGTGCCAAGCAATATAGAGAAAGTAAATGAATAAGAATACCCAGTACTAAAACTGCATAGTATGCTTAAATCAATATACCGCTAGTAAACATCTTATACTGGTGTATATGGGCAAATAAACATAAGTTGGTGCTATAATTAACTCCTATCCACATCATATTATTCCTTTACATAAGTGTAACAATATGCATTGTAAGAGTATGTGATTAATGAATAATTACCCATAAAGTGTATAAGAAGTCCCGTTCGGGCCCAGGTCAAATACCCCGACCGATACATGTGTCATTATGTAGTCTGGTCCTATATCCTTTGGTCATTTTATTAACCCTTGTAGTTTGTCACATGACCTGAAAATATGCCCATTTGAATTTTGTAAGATTATATAACCATTGTACAATTGTTGGTAATTTATTAAAATTAATATTTTTTGATATTTTTCTTTTGAGTTTTTTTGGCAACATATACTCTGTTTCTCGTTCGCCTTATTGGGGGACACAGAGACCATGGGTGTATGCTGCTGCCACTAGGAGGCTGACACTATGCACAAAAAAGGTTAGCTCCTCCTCCGCAGTGTACACCCCACTCTGTTTCTCCTTGTTTGCATTATTATTATTATTATTATTATTATTAATTTACATTTTAATATGCTCAGGATTTTTTTTCTTAAAAAAAACTTATGGAGGATCAATAAATGATTCGACTTCAGCTCTGCATTCCTTGAGAGCCATAGTTGGAATTCTGTTTATAATAAACCATTAACTGCTGTCTGTATACTATGGATGCGTTGCTTATATTTGCATTATTTTCAGAGACTTATTTTTTTGGGGGAGGGGGAGCTCGTGACTATGATCAGTTGACTGGAGGAATAATGGGGTAATGTAGGTAAACTGGGCCTTCACACATCAGATCAGTGGCTCTCCAAATGAGTCACCATAAGGCGTCAGATCACTTATTAGCCACTTAATTAGTTATTTCCCTCTTGTATACTGTGTCCTGTAATACTGATGATGTGTCTCTGTGTCTCCTCCTGCCTTGAACTCTTGGTGCTGTGGCTGTGAATATCCATCACTTCTCCTACTGCTTTGAAAATGGATTAATTCCTAAACTACCACTAAAATGGACTCGGGTCAATGTCAACTGGTTTGTATGAACACATACTCACTTACTTCTATGTTACTGATTACCATTTTGGGCTATGTACCTCCGTGTTTTGATGGCTGTGCTAATAACGCCTTGACTTGAATTTCATACTTTGTGAATTTGATGCCCATGTATATTGTGATTTATGGCAAACTATACGTAATGGGTTTAATGTGGACATTGCTATTTTTCCACTTTTTATGCCCATTGATCCTTTGTATAAATTTTGGATCTTCTAAAACTATACATATGGCTTATTGTCATATATAATGTGGGTGGTGGGTCTTCTGACTCTTATCAAATGTGTTATAACAATGTCTCTTTGATAACTTGATAAAAAGAAATCTTTCGAAAAAAGAGAGAAACATGAAGAAAAGGAAGAAAAAGCTAAAGAAAAGAAAACCGAAACCAGTGCAGAGAAATTGAGGAAACTTCTAAAAGAAGAGAAAAGGTACAGATATTCCCATCATCTTTTAGGGATTCTGATAAACCATCTTTATTGCCTGTATTTAATGCAGCTGTTGAGTATTAAAGTGCTTCTAGCCTCTGTAGGTTTACACCCTTCCTGATCTCTGCCTTACATGTACAATATATGTCAGGTGTGGGTGTAGGGAGCTTGGTGCCGGAGCTGAGCCCACACCATATCCTGCAGATGCCGCATTGTTACACACAGCATCTGCCTTATTCGCTGAGATTGGATGTTAAAGAAAATTTAACATTTAAATAACCACTCCCTATTTTTCACAGTTTAAAAATTAAACCAATTCGGAGTTGACACACACCTGTAAAAGTTTGATACATACATATACATACCGTATATATTTTGTTTAACCTGCATGATAAACTCTCTAAAGAAAACGAAAAGAGTGAATTTTAAGTCGGCGCACTCTCCCCAAAAAAATCCAGTGAAAAGTGATCAAAACGTATTGCTTACAACAAAGATGGTATCAATATAAACTTCAGCTCTTCACAAAAAAAAAAAAAGCCCTCTCTCGGTTCAATTGAATGAAAATTATAAGCTGCTGGTTTCAGAAAATGTACTTTTTTTTTTTTTTCACATATAAAAACGAAAGAAAAAAATCAAGTTTTGCATCACTAATTGTACGGACCTGGAGAATCATGTTGACTGGTAATTTTTGCCACTCGAACGGGAAGGGGTTACCGAACTTTGTAATATACCACATTTTTCACATTATAGGACATACCTTAAGATACACCCATAGTTGGCACACCATGAAATGTGGAATATTTCCTACGAATTAGAACTTCCCGGGCATTGTAAATAAGTGGAGGGGTCAGTATCACTAATATTAATAGAAATGGGCAGTAAAAGAACTACATACAGTATATACTCGTGTATAAGTCGACCCCCTTAATTTTGCCACAAAAAACTGGGAAAATTTGTTGACTTGTGTATAAGCCTAGGGTGGAAAATGCAGCAGCTGCTGATAAATTTCAAAAATAAAAATAGATACCAGAAAAAGTAATTGAGACATCAGTAGGTTAAATGTTTTTGAATAGCCATATTGAATCAGGAGCCCCATATAATGCTCCATACAGTTCATGATGAGCCCCAAAAGATTCTCCATACAAAATACGCCCCATATAATGCTGCACAAAGGTTAATAATGGCCCCATAAGATGCTCCATACAATAATATGCCCTGGCCCCATAAGATGCTCCATTGAATATGCCCCCATATGCTGCCCCCATAAGATGCTCCATTGAATATGGGTCCACGTACTGCCCCCATAAGATGCTCTATTGAATATGCCCCCATATGCTGCCCCCTATACGATGGTCCTTTGAATATACCCCCATAAGATGCTCCATTGAATATGTCCCCATATGCTGCCCCCATAAGATGCTCCATTGAATATGCCCCCATTTGCTGCCCCCATATATTGCTGCCGCCACTGCAGGTATTATCAAAAAAAAACCATACACCTCTTGTCCCTGGGGGCCAGGAGTCGGGTCCTGAGCAGGCGGACACCGGAGCGCTATCTGGGACAGGTGTCGCAGCTGGCTCAGGACCTGGCACCTAAGATATTCACCTGTCCCGGTTCCAACGCTGCTCGCCGCTGTCTTCCTGCCGGGTCCCTCTGTCTGTGACTGTTCAGGCAGAGGGCGCACACTGACTACGTCATCGCGCCCTCTGCTGCCTGAATGTCACTGACAGAGGGAACCGGCGAGCAGCATTGGAACCGGGACAGGTGAATATAGCATATACTTTATTAGGACTCCCATGACAGCACCACGAGAGAGGGGATCCGCCCTTTAGGAACAGGAAACCTACAGATACAAAAGGTCGGCACCTCTCCCACGCATCAGTTGGTTTCCTGTTCCTGAGGGGATGGGATCCTACAGAAGACCGGATCCCAGGACCGGCCGGCCGATACAGGTAGCGAGGGGGTCTCCTACCTCGGCCTGGTGCGGAACTCCTGGAAGACGCCACGGTGGCCCAGGATGGGTGGCACGGCGGTGGCGGATGCAGCAGGGAGCGGCGTCCGGAGGAGGTCCGTCTCCAGGGTAAGACCGCTGCCGGTGAGTATGCCCCCCCGGGGGCTCCCGGCTCCTGCGGCGCAAGTGCGGTGGTAACGGGGCCGGCGCGGCTGCAGGGTGCTGGGACCGGGGAGCGCTGCATTCCGGAGTGCCCGGGCGTCCCGCGTGACTTCCGGTCACGTCGGGGTCGCGGTGACGTCAGGGGGCGGAGGAGGCGCTTCCGGGTCGGAGGCGCTACTGCGCAGGCGCGAGAATCCAAGATGGCGGCGCCCATCGTAAACGCCGATAAGCGTCGGCTCTCCGGCCGGGTGCGACGCCAGCTGGAGAAGGGAGCCCTATTAAGGGGGGAGGGGCGCGGCAGGAATACTGCTGTCCGGAGGAGGGGTATATAGGCAGGACCCTGGCAGGGTGCCTTGCCTTGGCCGCCACATTATTGCGAGCAATAATGGAAAGCGAGCAGCAGCAGCAAAGGCGGCAGCAGCGACAAGCATCACTACCGCCCATGGATGACCTTCGGCAGGGCAGGCAGAAAAAGAGAGTCCCGTGACAGTAAGGAACGTGCGGGACGAAGTGACCAGTCCACTCATAAAAGCTCCTCTAGGCAGACAGGAGCGTCGGCTGAGAAGAATCCCCCTCATTCTCCGGGGAAGAAGGCTACAAGTAAATCTAAACACAGGGAATGCGCACTCTGCGCATGCCCATTACCAGACTCGTTTCCCAAGAAATTGTGCCCCCCCTGTATTCAGCAGACAGTGGCGGAAGAGTCGCCCGCGGTAGCGGCGAGTTTAAGGGACATAGTCAGGGCAGAAATGAAAGAGACCCTAAAATCCTTGTCCCAGCCAGAAAGTCTAAGGGGCGGGGTCCCGGTGGAGTCCGATTCCTCGGCAGAATGGAGGAGAAGTAGAGACTCCCAGGCGTCATCTCCCTCGTCCTCCTCAGGAGAAGAGGACTCTGGGCAGTTTTGTTTGCCACTTGACCAGGTAGATAAGCTGGTCAAAGCAGTCAGAGGGACAATGCAAGTGGAGGAGCCTAAGCCCCAGTTATCCATGCAGGATGTCATGTTCGGGGGGCTGGAGCAGAGGAAGCGTAGAGTCTTCCCATTAAATCAGAAAATCCAGGATCTGATCCACAGAGAGTGAAAAAAACCGGATAGAAGAGGGTCGCTACCACCAGCCCTCAAACGCAGATATCCCTTCGACGATCCGACAGTGAGTACTTGGGACAAAGCCCCCAAATTAGATGCAGCTATTGCGAAGGCATCGAAAAAATCCTCGCTACCCTTTGAGGACATGGGATCCCTTAAAGATCCCCTAGACAGGAAGGAAGATACCTTCCTTAAGAATGCCTGGGAAATGGCGGCCTTGTCCTTAAGACCAGCAGTGGCATCAACATGCACGGCCAGGTACATGATGGTCTGGTTGGACCAGTTGGAGTCACAATTAAAACGGTACGTCGAGGCAAACAATTCTTGGGGCTCTACCAACAATCCAAGAGGGAGCAGCATTCCTAGCAGATGCCTCAGCGGATGCAGTAAGAATGGCCGCCAGGGCAGCAGGTCTCTCTAATGCGGCTCGTAGAGCCCTGTGGCTAAAGTGCTGGCAGGGAGACATTCAGTCCAGAGCAAAGCTCTGTGCTATTCCGTGTGAAGGTGAATATTTGTTCGGCGCAGTCCTGGACGAACTGCTTGAGAAGGCTGGGGACGACAAGAAAAAATTCCCAAATCTCTGGTCTGCGTCCTACCGACGTCCATTTGGTAGGAGATTCGGTCAGGGGAGAAGGCGCAATTCTTCGCCTATTAGAGACCGTCCCAGATGGGAAGATAGAAGGAGAAGAGGTACGGGCTACATGTTCAGACGCTCGTCGAGAGATCAAAAGAGACAGAATCAATGACTAGTAATTCCCGTGAGGGGTAGACTGTCATCCTTCCTCCCGGCATGGTTACAGATTACAAATAGTGACTGGGTGCGCAAGGTAATATCCACCGGGCTTAGATTGGAGTTTACCCAGGTCCCGCGGGATACCTTTAAATCCACTCCTTTAAGATCTTCACCCCTTGAACAAGCAGCGTTAGAAGCGGAGGTCTTGAGCCTTTGCCAGAAAAACGTCCTGATAGAGGTTCCAGAATCTGAAAAAGGAAGAGGGTTCTACTCTCCTTTATTCCTAATTCAAAAACCTGATAAAACATTTAGGACTATTATCTATTATTAATTTACGTTTCCTTAATCAGTTTTTGGTTAATCGTACTTTTAAGATGGAGTCCATCAATACAACAATAAAAATATTGTTTAAAGGGTGTTTTATGGCAGTCATAGATTTGAAAGATGCGTACTATCATGTGCCAATCCATGCAGATTTCCAGCAGTACCTGAGAGTGGCGGTTTCAGTAGACGGCACAGTCCGTCATTATCAGTATAGAGCCCTTCCCTTTGGTCTCTCAGCAGCACCCCGGGTATTTACGAAAATAGTGGCGGAGGTTATGGCTCATTTACGGGAAGTGGACATCTTAATTGTTCCATATTTAGATGATTTTTTGATTGTGGGAAAATCGGTGGGCCATTGTATATCCCAGATAGAGCTAAATCCAGGTTAGAAAACCTCGGATGGATATTAAACTACGAGAAATCCCGACTCCAGCCCTTAAAGATACAGAAGTTTCTAGGCTTACTATTAAATTCAGAAACTCAGCAGTGTCTATTGCCATTAGATAAATTACAAAAGATACAGCAGCAGGTTCTTCGGGCGATTGATAATCTTTCTATGACCCTCAGACAGGCCATGTCCCTGTTAGGCTCTCTAACCTCATGCATCCCAGCAGTCAGGTGGGCACAATTCCATACTAAAGCCCTTCAGAAGGACGTCCTGGTTTATAGCAGGGCCTTGAAAGGCTCCTTACAGGGTCGAGTGTTGCTAAGCCCCTCAGCTGTAACATCGCTTAGATGGTGGCTCGATGACGAGAACCTAGCCTCAGGGGTGCCCTGGATAACGCAGATAACCCGTATTATATCCACAGACGCTGGTCCCTTCGGTTGGGGGGCCCATATGGGGGACATAGTGGTACAGGGACATTGGATGAGATTTCATCATCCGAATCCCAATCAGAGAGCTATTGGCGATAGAGCGGGCAGTCAAAAAACTCATTATGTACCTACAGGGCCATCACGTGAGGATACTATCGGACAACCAGGTAGCGGTAGCATATGTCAACCACCAAGGTGGAACCCGCTCCGACGCCCTGATGCGGATAACAGAACGTCTCCTTCAGATAGCAGAGGAAAGTTTTCTATCTTTAACGGCCCTCCACATCAGAGGAAAGGACAACGTGAAGGCAGACTTTCTAAGCTGCAAGGCTCTAAAGCAAGGAGAATGGGCTTTGAACAGGGATATTTACCACCAGATTGTCCGCAGATGGGGTCAGCCAGAGGTAGACCTCTTTGCCACCAGAGAAAACAGGAAAGAAGAATCGTTCTGCTCTCTGAACCCCAGAGAAAATCCACTGGCAGTGGATGCCCTCCTGATAAGATGGAACTTTTCTCTGGCATACGCCTTCCCACCATTAAATCTTCTACCTCTGGTAGTAAGGAAGATCAGGGAAGATCGGGCAAGAGTCATATTGCCCCCTTTTGGCCCAGGAGGACCTGGTTCGCATGGTTGAGGACCATGTCGGTATGCGATCCCTGGGTACTGCCAGACCTTCCGCATCTCCTCTACCAGGGGCCAGTCAGCCACCCGCAAGTAGCGGGACTCCATTTGACGGCGTGGTGTTTGAGAGGACACTATTAAAGCATAGAGGGTTCTCCAAGAATTTAATTGATACCCTCCTAAAAAGCAGAAAACTGACTACCACTAACATCTATGCTAGGACCTGGAAGCGATTCCTGTCCACCTTTCAGTTTGATGTCAGAGACGGAATTCCCACAAAACATATTCTGGAGTTTCTCCAGAAGGGTCTCGAATTGGGTCTCTGCACAAGTACATTAAAAGTACAGGTTTCAGCCTTAGGAGCCTTGTTTGCATGTGATATTGCCAATAACTATTGGGTAGCAAGGTTCATTAAAGCGGCGGCTAGATCGAGACCCATACACAAAGACAGATGTGTACCTTGGGACTTAAACTTAGTCCTTACAGCCATGACAGAAAGTCCGTTTGAACCTTTGGATTCTGCCTCATTAAAGATTATATCTCTTAAGGCAGCATTTCTGGTAGCGATAACATCCGCACGTAGAGTGAGCGACATACAGGCACTTTCCAGATTGCCCCCTTACACAGAGTTCTTACAGGATAGAGTGATCCTAAGGCCAGATCCAGCATACCTTCCCAAGGTAGCATCACTATTTCACAGGACACGAGATAGTTCTGCCTGCCTTCCTTCCTCCCTAATCCGACCAACCTTAAGGAGCAGAAACTTCAGGCATTAGATATTAGGAGATGCTTACTTAAATATTTAGCAGCCACAGATCCTTGGAAGAAGGAGAATGCATTATTCCTATCCTTCCAAGGTCCCAGGAAAGGTTGTAGGGTATCGAAACGCACATTAGCAAGGTGGATTAGGGAGGCTATTTCTCTTGCCTACACAGCAGGTGGAGGTCCGGCTCCGCAGAACCTGAGGGCGCATTCCACTCGTGCCATGGCATCATCTTGGGCAGAAAGATCCGCAGTGTCAATTGATCAGATATGTAAGGCGGCCACCTGGTCATCTCCTTCCACCTTTTTTAACCACTATCGGTTAGACATGGGTGCCTCCTCAGACCTCACTTTTGGTGCTGCAGGCTGTAGTCCCTCCCTAAATTAATTTTACATCTCTGTAATTCTCTCGTGGTGCTGTCATGGAAGTCCGAATAAAGTGTTAAGTTACGTACCGGTAACGGTATTTTTCGGAGGCCCATGACAGCACCCTTAGTTCCCTCCCTTGTTCACATATAGGGGTGCACTCCTTTAGAAGATTGTCCACAATTTACGGTATAAGGGAGATGGTACAAAATATTTCTGGTAAATAGGGTAGATAGGTTGTATATATTATATGTTGTGTACTAACCATGGTAGCCTCTCAAGCTCTGTAATCCAATTGATGCGTGGGAAAGGTGCCGCCCTTTTGTATCTGTAGGTTTCCTGGGCCTCCGAAAAATACCGTTACCGGTACGTAACTTAATACTTTCCTTCCCCTGGCGCATCTCTGCAGCCCTGTTCTCCCACGGTCTCCCTTCCTTCAGCGGTCACGTGGTACCGCTCATTAAAGTCATAAATATGCGCATATTCATGCCTTTAATGAGCGGTACCATGTGACCGCTGTAGGAAGGGAGACCATAGAACAAGCAGGGGGGCTGCAGAGACGCGCCGGGGGGGTCAGAATGATGTGACATCCCTCCCCCACTTACCCCCTGGCTATATGACTCGCATATAAGCCGAGAGGGGGGACTTTCAGCCCAAAAAAATGGGCTGAAAATCTCGGCTTATAAACGAGTATATACGGTAATCAAAACACGCGCTCGGCTTAATTACGACTGCTTGGCTAAACTACCATGGTTTGATGTTTCTACAAGGCTTGTGACTCATCACGTGACCTGAAAAATCCTTCTGCTGCTTAGGTGAAAGGTCCTTCTGCTACCCCAGACATGCAGCATTTGTGCAGGTCCCAGTAGCTTTCCTGCCTGAACCGATCATATAGTTTAGTGTCCAGCAGGACGAGAGAGGACAGTCCTCTGTGATTGTGAAGGGGGCTATGCCAGCAGGCTCTTCAGAGGAAACTCTCCAAAGTAGAAGACGCAAACTCTTAATAGCAAGATTTTTTTTTTTTTTCTTGCTAAAACATGTGTTTTGTAGTCCAAAAAAATTTGGTCTGAAGAGCAGATCTCTAGATTTGGTGAAAGAGACCTCAATGAGTGCCATTTGTGTTTAATATGCAGCAGTGTAAACTACTTATCCTTGACCATGAGATCTACAGTCATGGCCAAAAGTTTTGAGAATGACACAAATATTAATTTTTACAAAGTCTACTGCTTCATTTTTTCTAATGGCAATTTGCATATACTCCAGCATGTTATAAAGAGTGATCAGCTTAACAGCAATTACTTGCAAAGTCAGTATTTGCCTAGAAAATGAACTATATCCCCCAAAACACATTTCAACATCATTGCAGCACTACCTTAAAAGGATCAGCTAACATCATTTCAGTGATTGATCCATTAACACAGTTGTGGGTGTTGATGAGGACAGGGCTGGAGATCAATCTGTCATGATCAAGTAAGAATGACACCACTGGACACTAAAAAAGGAGGCTGGTGCTTGGCATCATTGTTTCTCTTCTGTTAACCATGGTTATCTCTAAAGAAACACGTGCAGTCATCATTGCACTGCACAAAAATGGCCTAACAGGGAAGAGTATCGCAGCTAGAATGATTGCACCTCAGTCAACAATCTATCGCATCATCAAGAACTTCAAGGAGAGAGGTTCCCTTGTTGCCAAAAAGGCTCCAGGGCGCCCAAGAAAGACCAGTAAGCGCCAGGACCGTCTCTTAAAAGTGTTTCAGCTGTGGGATCGGGCTACCAGCAGTGCAGAGCTTGCTCAGGAATGGCAGCAGGCAGGTGTGAGTGCATCTGCACGCATTGTGAGGTGGAGACTCTTGGAGCAAGGCCTGGTCTCAAGGAGGGCAGCAAAGAAGCCACTTCTCTCCAGGAAAAACATCCTGGACAGACTGATATTCTGCAAGAGGTACAGGGAGTGGACTGCTGAGGACTGGGGTAAAGTCATTTTCTCTGATGAATCCCCTTTTCGATTGTTTGGGACATCTGGAAAACTGCTTATTCGGAGAAGACCAGGTGAGCGCTACCACCAGTCTTGTCTCATGCCAACTGTCAAGCATCCTGAAACCATTCATGTGTGGGGTTGCTTCTCAGCCAAGGGAATGGGCTCTCTCTCAGTCTTGTCTAAAAACACAGCCATGAATAAAGAATGGTACCAGAATGTCCTCCAAGAGCAACTTCTCCCAACCGTCTAAGAGCAGTTTGGCGATCAACAATGCCTATTTCAACATGATGGAGCACCTTGCCATAAAGCAAAGGTGATAACTAAATGGCTCAGGGAACAAAACACAGAGATTTTGGGACCATGGCCTGGAAA
Organism: Dendrobates tinctorius; assembly: GCF_039654945.1. NCBI lineage: Eukaryota > Metazoa > Chordata > Amphibia > Anura > Dendrobatidae > Dendrobates > Dendrobates tinctorius. The sequence goes on along the minus strand of NW_027361728.1, from coordinate 22,055,412 downwards.
CTCCCCAGATCTTAATCCCATTGAGAACTTGTGGTCAATCATCAAGAGACGGGTGGACAAACAAAAACCTTCAAATTCAGACAAGATAAAAGCATTGATTTTCCAAGAATGGACTGCTATCAGTCAGGATTTGATCCAGAAGTTGATTGTGAGCATGCCAGGGAGAATTGCTGAGGTCCTGAAGAAGAAGGGTCAACACTGCAAATATTGACTTGCTGCATTAACTCATTCTAACTGTCAATATAACCTTTTGTTACTCATAATATGATTGCAATTATATTTCTGTATGTGATAAAAACATCTGACAAACACACATAAAAACCAGAGGCCAGCAGATCATGTGAAAATATAATATTCGTGTCATTCTCAAAACTTTTGGCCATGACTGTACAGTACTGTGCAAAACTTTTAGGTAGATATGGGAAAAAATGCTGCAAAGAATGCTTTTAAAGATAAGCCATTAACACTATGCAAATTGGATTCACAAAGGAGAAATCTAAACCAAATCAATATTTGGTGTCACCATCCCTTGCCTTCAAAATGGCATCATTTCTTCCAGGTACACGTTCACAAAGTCAGGGATTTTGTAGAATTATATTGAAACGTACGAGTAACCAATTATACTAGGCAGGTGATAATTTTCACTTTCCTAGGTTAAACCAGTCAGAAACCGTTATACAGGATGCTTAAATCTGTGAGGAACAGCCAAACTCTGCTGCAAAGAAGAGGTTGTGGAAGGTAGTTTCATGTTCCAAGTCATACACACTGACAACAAGGCACTGCAACAGCTGTCTCTCCCCTGCAAAAACTTTAAAGGGGTTTTCACTACTTGGACAACACTTTCTCAATTTGTATGTTTCCCCCATTTTCACAATACTTAGGCTGGTTTTATACCTACCACATTTTTTGCGATCTGTTATTGCTGTCCGTTTTTGCAGACTGTATCGCCACATTTTTTGTGGTGGACCGCAATAACGGGCTGCAAAAAAATGTTTGCGGATCGCTTTTCTTACAATACTACGGAAATAGTATTGGAAAAAAAAACAGCGTACCGGAAGTAACGGCGCACAGCAAAAACAAACTTGCATTTGGTTTTTCGGCCCCATTGATTTACAATGGGGGCCGTGTCCATACACCGTGTAAAAGATCGAGCAAGCTCAAGCTTTTATCACAGCCGCAAAAACTGCTCTCACGGTCGTACGGCACACTATTTTTAATTTTTTCTGGCCGATTTTTGCGGCCCCATTGAAGGCTATTGGGGCCGCAAAATCGGCCCGCAAAAATATGGTACGTGTATAACCAGCCTTATACTCGTCTACAGTGTCTGTGCCATTCCAGAGCTGTCGGTACTCTCTCATGGTGATCACATAACAGTTTGATGTCAAGCCCATGGCTAATCAGTGGCTGCTTCACTTTCACAGTCTTCAGACATCTTGCTTAAATCCGGAGGAAATTAGTGCTGCTGCACTGTCTTCCTCCTGATATGTGATACATCCAAATGCGTGGAGAGCAAAGTGGACGATAATTAGAGTAGGGTTCACGTGATATCACACTTTAAGCGATCTCAGGGAGGGACTGTGCCGACACTGCTGGAATGGCAATGGATTTAATGTGTTATTTTAAAAGTGGAAAACTTATGAATTCACAAAGGAGTTGTCCATGTAGAGGACAACCCCTTTAAAGCAGACAGTTCAAGACGGTACTGTTCAATGTTGCCTATTTCTTGGTGCTTCTTCAAAAGAGCTTGAAGACCATAGATGCAGTGATCGGCCAAGGAAACTTTGCACAAGATCCTTTCCTTTTGAAGACAGAAGATGGCCAGCAGTGCCATTAGCTCAGAACTGGCAACAATCGGTAGGATGGGTGCCCATATACTGTTAGAAGTCTGGATAGAAGTGGTCTTCATGGAAGAATTGCGGCCAAAAAGCCAGAACTTTTTGACATGAAAATGGATCAAAGCAAGTCAACTATGCACAAAAACATAGGAAGTGGTGTGCAGAAAACTCCAATGGGCTAGAGAATAATACAATACATAGTGTCTGCAGGCAACAGTGAAGCATGGTGGAGGATCTTTGCAAGTTTGTTGCTGCATTTCAGCAAAAGGAGTTGGGATTTGGTCAGCATTATGTGGTCTCAGTGCTAAGCATTACAGGCAGATACTTGTCTATCATGCATTATCATCAGGGAGGTGTCTGATGGCTTCCAAATTTGTTCCACTGTAGAACATTGACCCCAAACATACAGCCAATGCCATTAAGATCTGTCTTAAGTATAAAGGAGGAGTCCTTGAAGAGATTATATGACCTCACAGATCCCTAATCGCAACCTTAAAAACTGCAAGAGTACCTATAACAATTGATGATTTGAAATCAAAGAATGGTCATACCAAATATTTTGTTTTAGATTTCTTTAATTCACTTCAGGTAGTTTATTTTTTATCAATTAATAAAAACTGTTGTGTGGTTTTTTTTTTTTTTTTTTTTATATATCCTTAACCCCCAAGGGTGGTTTGCACGTTCATGACCGGGCCAATTTTTACAATTCTGACCGCTGTCCCTTTATTTGGTAATAACTCTGGAACGCTTCCATGGATCCCGGTCATTCTGACATTGTTTTCTCATGACATATTGTACTTCATGTTAGTGATAAAATTTCTTTGATATAACTTGCATTTATTTGTGGAGAAAACAGAAATTTGGCGAAAATTTCGCAGTTTTCCAACTTTGAATTTTCATGCCTTTAAATCGCAGTGATATGGCACATAAAATGCTTAAGTAACATTTCCCACATGTTTACTTTACATCAGCACAATTTTAGAACCAAATTTTTTTTTTTTGTTAGGAAGTTAAGGGTTAAAAGTTAACCAGCGATTTCTCATTTTTACAACACTTTTTTTTTTTTTTTTTATTGGGACCACATCACATTTGAAGTCACTTTGAGGGGTCTATATAATAGAAAATACCCAAAAGTGACACCATTCTAAAAACTGCACCCCACAAGCTGCTCAAAACCACATTCAAGAAGTTTACTAACCCTTCAGGTGCTTCACAGGAATTTTTTGAATGTTAAAAAAAATGAACATTTAACTTTTTTTTTCACAAAAAAATTACTTCAGGTCCAATTTTTTTTTTTTTTTTTACTAAGGGTAACAGGAGAAATTAGACCCCAAAAGTTATTGTGCAATTTGTTCGGAGTACGCTGATACCCCATATGTGGGAGGGGGGACCACTGTTTCGGCGCATGGCAGAGCACGGAAGGGAAGGAGCGCCGTTTGACTTTTTCCACCGCAAAATTGGCTGGAATTGACATCAGACGCCATGTCGGTTTGGAGAGCCCCTGATGTGCCTGAACAGTGCCCCCCCCCCCCTTCCCAGTTGTTGTGCAATCTGTCCTGAGTATGCGGATACCCCATATGTGGGGGGTAAACCATTTGTTTGGGCACATGGCAGAAATTGGAAGGGAAGATTTGACCTTTTCAACGCAGAATTGGCTGGAATTGAGATCAGACGCCATGTCGTGTTTCGAGAGCCCCTGATGTGCCTAAACAGTGGAAACCCTCCCTATTCTAACTCCAACCCAACACACCCCAACCCTAATGGGAAAATGGAAATACATTTTTTTTTAACTTTATTTTTTCCTAACTAAGGGGGTGATAAAGGGGGTTTGATTTACTAGTTATAGCGGGTTTTTATGTTTGGCAGCTGTCACACGCTAAAAGACGCTTTTTATTGCAAAAAGTTTTTGCATCACCATATTTTGACAGCTATAATTTTTCCATATTTTGGCCCACAGTCATGTGATGTCTTTTGCAGGAGTTGACGTTTTTATTGGTACCATTTTTGGGCACATGACATTTTTTGATCGCTTTTTATTCTGATTTTTGGGACGCAGAATGAACAAAAACTAGCAATTCATTCATTTTTTTTTTTTTTTTTTTTTGGGGGGGGGGGCGTTTACACCGTTCCACGTGGGGTAAAATTGATAAAGCACTTTTATTCTTCGGGTCAGTACGATTACAGCGATATCTCATTTATATCTTCTTTTGGGGCGCTTTTATACAGTAAAAACTATTTTGTATAAAAAAAAAAAAAAAAATGTTTGCATCGCTTTATTCTGTGAACTATAACTTTTTTATTTTTTCACTGAAGATGCTTTATGGCGGCTCGTTTTTGTGGAACAGCAGTACCATGTTTTTTTATATCTGTCTTTTTGATCGCGTGTTATTGCACTTTTTGATGATAGATAAAGGCAAAAAAACAATGCTTTATTTTTTTTTTTTTGTAAGGGGACCACTAAAGGGGTTAACTAGTGGGACAGTTTTATAGGGCGGGTCGTTACGGATGCAGTGATGTTAAATGTGTACTTTTTATTATTTTTTTTTCTTTACATAAAGAAATGAGTTTATTGGGGAATATTTGTTTTCTTTAGGAATTTTTTTAAAGTTATTTTTACACGTTTTTTTTTTTTTTTTTTTAGATTACACAGTGATGTCCCACCCTGGGACAAAGTCAGATCGCTGATCTGACCATTTTGCACAGCATTGTGTCAGATCAGCGATCTGACAGGCCGTATAGGAGGGGTTCTCAGCGCCTGCTCTCAGCAGGCACGGAGAAGCCACCTCCATGCAGGACCCCGTGGCCATCTTGGATCCGGGGGCCTGCAGGAAGGAGGCCCTCGGAACAATGCGATCACAACGTGTTGTTCTGAGGGTCTCAGGGAAGCACGCAGAGAGGGGGCTCCCTATGCCACCGGAACACTGCGATCATGTTTGATTGCAGTGTGTCGGGGGTAACCATGCGATTATGTTGCAGCGCAGGTGCCACGGCCAGCACCTGCCGGCAAAAGCTTTCTTTTTCTTTCTTTTTTTTTTCTTCTTTACTCAGTATGTGATGGTATTCATTATGCAAACTAGGGGGCAGGTCAGTGAGGGATCTGTAACCTGTCAGCAGTCTGCATTATGAATATCTAATCAGAGCACACATACATGAACCTGCCTTAGGGCACTAGAATATCATTAACACAAAACTGAAAATAAAGATTAAGAAACAACCACAAGACGGATTTCATCACCAGGTATCACTGTGTTCAGTATTAACAGCGCCGACCTGACACTGTGTAGATTACGAGGCACAATCCTGCTGACAGGTTCCTTAAAGCAATTCCACTGTCAGGTTTCAGCTGTATCTGAAAAATGTCTCTACTAAATTGTTTGTCAATTACTATTTATGATAGAAAGAAGAAACGCAAAAAATCTTCATCTTCCTCATCGAGCACTTCATCTTCAGAGAGCTCTTCATCTTCTTCTAGCTATAAAAAACATAAGAAAAAGAGGAGTAGAAAGCATTCTGTTTCTTCAAGCCGCTCACGAAGGCATTCATCTAGTATACCAGCTCGTGAAGATGAACAGCTTACCCCACCCGCAGACACTTCGGCCTCTTTTCTCAAACAAGATGATCGCAGAATATATGACAGCTGGGATGGACCTCACAGAAAATCAATTGAGTTTAAAACCAGGAATCGATCCCTGTCTTCTTCGTCTTTGGAGTTAATAGATCCTGCTGGAGGTAGGTCTGAAGATTCAAGAGATTCTTACAGTAGTGCAAAAACTCATGCGAGCGGTAGCACATCAAAAAGTGCAGCTTCAGCCAGTAAGTATAGACCTAGTAGAAGAGATTCTACAGCATCGAGCAGCACAAGAGCAGAGGTGAAATACAGAGATGAGCCTAAAGACCGTCACAACGACAGCAAAACATCTTTCAGCCGGAAGTCTGAATCCTATCAAAGGAAATATTCCACGTCTGACTGTGGAGCCAATGAAAGAAAGCCTTCTGGTGGTGGTGGTAGATCATATGAACAGTCTCTCCAAAGGAGTGCAAAAACGTCCAACAAAGAGGCCCCAAACGGTAACACAGCCACCAGTAAGGATTTACCTGGAAACCTACTAAATATTCTCAACCAAATTGCTGAGTTTGAGAAGGAAAAAGGGGGTCAAACAAAAATGTAACTAAAATGTTCTCCCTGTGCTAAAACGGGCCTTTATTCTGAAGCAGAAATCTACTTTATGGGTTTATAATGGAACAATTCAGATTTGTTATATCTACATTTTCTTGATTTATGGAAAAACTGTTTTTTTTGTACAAAGACACTGCCTGTACTGTAGGTATTCTTTATCTGTGATGCTCTGCCTTCATTATGCATCTGTGCACAAAGCTGCTTTACATGGATAGAAGTGGAATAAGTTGCAGCATAACCCAGATTTGAGCTGCTGAGTTATTGACAACCATTGAAAAACTACATGATCGTCTAACTGCCTTTTGTATCTTTTGTGCATTCCCTGTTGTCATCAGACAGTACAAAGGTGTGAATCGAATGTGCATCCTATGTGGTGCAGTATTGTTTCACACATGTCTTAATAAACTCGTCCTGCTTATCTATACATGTTGAAGGTGTTTGTCATCTTGTCTATATACTGGTCATGCAGTCTTATACAGGACAGTTGCAGAGTCCATGGTTCCTACTAGGTGGGTAGAACTGCCGAGATGCATGTGGGGCTGGGGTTCTGGTCCCTAACGGAGCAGAACCTGCTCATTGATTTCCTATATTGGTAATCAGTCTTAACCTGGTCAGCCATTGAGAAGTGACAGTGCCACAAAATGATAAAAGTATTGAACTACATGATGGACTTTTAATTTTGAGGCAGATCTCGCTAAAGCTTATATTAGAGGGAATATGTCAGCAGGTTTTGCTATGTAATCTGAAAGCAGCATAATCTAAGGGCAGGGAACCTGTAGGTTCAATTCAGTATGGTCAGTGTTTTATCAGCAGGAAATGATCATCTCAGGACTAGGTGTGCCACATAGTCCATCTAATCTATGTAACCCCGCCCCCCTCCACTGATTGGCAGCTTGCTAACAATGTACAGTAATCGCAGCAAGCGGCCAATTGGTAGTGTGGGTGGGAATATACACAGCTAAGCATTCTGACCACTGCTACATCTACAGCAGAGAAAGCGTTTTTTTTTTTTTTTCAGAACTAAGCAGTCCAGTAAGTGCTCCATTGCTCCCAGATTCCGTAGCAAAACCTGCTGACAGATTCCCTTTTAACTTGCAACAAGGAAGCACTTAAACTGTTATAAATGAGAACCTGTCGGCATGATTTAGCAATGTCAGGACAACACTGGTGTGACATTTTAAAAAATGAGGCCGGTCACTCACAAAGCAGTGTCTTGTCATACAGACTCTAGAGGCAGGCAGAGGGGCAGGAGCGAAGACCCTACCCGTAGTCCTGCCCCAGTGCACCTAAAGCTAATTACGTGAAAACTTCAAATGCAGATTAAAGAACAACTACAGAGTGGATTTCTTCACTATAGGAGTCCATTTACTCTGTATACCAGTGCCGTTATGGCTATGCCTTTACTGTACGTTGCTAAATCATGCTGACAGCTTCTCTTTAAAACCTTCACAAGCATGTTGAATTTTACATTTTCCTGACTATATAATCAGCTGTAATCGGAGGTGACGTTTCATAGTAATACAACACCTTCTCAATTGTTAGTTACCCAGAAGAATGAAGTTAGTTAATGGAAGCAGAAAGCAATGTAATTAGCTAGTGCACAATGGATTTATTCAATGGCTGTCCTTGTTTTAGCTGCTTGTTTGACCGCTTTTATAATTTAGTGTGAAATTGAGTCTTGAGTATTTTGCTTCTCCCTATAATACCGCCGCCGCATTGTGACTATAACTTTAAAGCCACAAGACTGTTACTTTTCTAATCCAAAATGATGACAAATTGGGGAAAAATAGAGAATCTGGAAAAAAAAAACTAATTGGCCTATGCCACAGTACACAAATCAATAAGATCAAGCAATCTGGAAACTACGGTCCATGTTTTCCATAGCGCTGCTACTTTGGGCTTCTTTGGGTGCTTCCTCTGCTTGATGACTTGGAGCTGCGAGCTGTTGATGTGCTGGATGGCGGAGAGGCTATAGGAAGACCAAGTTGGACTACGTTTACTCTCGATGATGGAAGTGAGCTTGTTGAAACTCTTGAAGTTGATCTGCAAATGTAGTAAATAAGTATACGGACATTATCAGTGTTTGTTATGAATGGTTCAAAGTATTAAATCACACTTAAAGGGCCTCATCAAAAATGTACAGTTCCTTGCGAAAGTATTCAGCTCCCTGGAACTTTTTAACCTTTTCCCACATATCATGCTTCAAACATAAAGATACCAAATGTAAATTTTTGGTGAAGAATCAACAACAAGTGGACCACAATTGTGAAGATGAATGAAATTTAATGGTTATTTTCAATTTTTGTGGAAATTCAAAAACTGAAAAGTGGGGGTGTGCAATAATATTCGGCCCCTTTACTTTCAGTGCAGCAAACTCGCTCCAGAAGTTCATTGTGGATCTCTGAATGATCCAATGTTGTCCTAAATGACTGACTAATGATGATAAATATCCACCTGTGTGTAATCAAGTCTCCGTATAAATTCACCTGCTCTGTGATAGTCTCAGGGTTCTGTTGGAAGCACAGAAAGCATCATGAAGACCAAGGAACACAACAGGCAGGTCCGTGATACTGTTGTCGAGAAGTTCAAAGCCGGATTTGGATACAAAATGATTTCCAAAACTTTAAACATCCCAAGGAGCACTGTGCAAGCGATCATATTGAAATGGAAGGCGTATCATACCACTGCAAATCTACCAAGACCCGGCCGCCGTCCCTCTAAACTTTCATCTCAAACAAGGAGAAGACTGATTAGAGATGCAGCCAAGAGGCCCGTGATCACTCTGGATGAACTGCAGAGATCTACAGCTGAGGTGGGACAGTCTGTCCATAGGACATCAATCAGTCGTACACTGCACAAATCTGGCCTTTATGAAAGAGTGGCAAGAAGAAAGCCATTTATCAAAGATATCCATAAAAAGTGTTTAAAGTTTGCAACAAGCCACCTGGGAGACACCCCAAACATGTGGAAGAAGGTGCTCTGGTCAGATGAAACCAAAATTGAACTTTTTGGCCTCAGTACCAAACGATATGTTTGGTGTAAAGGCAACACAGCTCATCACCCTGAACACACCATCACCACTGTCAAACATGGTGGTGGCAGCATCATGGTTTTGGGCCTGCTTTTCTTCAGCAGGGATAGGGAAGATAGTTAAAATTGATGGGAAGATGGTTGGAGTCTGCAAAAGACCTGAGACTGGGACGAAGATTTGTCTTCCAACAAGACAATGATCCCAAACATAAAGCAAAATCTACAATGGAATGGTTCACAAATAAACGTATCCAGGTGTTAGAATGGCCAAGTCAAAGTCCAGACCTGAATCCAATCGAGAATCTGTGGAAAGAGCTGAAAACTGCTGTTAACAAACCTATGTCCATCAAACCTCACTGAGCTTGAGCTGTTTGCCAAGGAAGAATAGAATGATCAAGAATTTCAGTCTCATGATGTAGAAAACTGATAGAAACATACCCCAAGCGACTTACAAATGTAATCGCAGCAAAAGGTGGCGCAACAAAGTATTAAGTTAAAGGGGCCGAATAATATTGCACACCCCACTTTCCAGTTTTTGAATTTCAACAAAAATTTAAAATAACCATTAAATTTCGTTCAACTTCACAATTGTGTTCCACTTGTTGTTGATTCTTCACCAAAAATTTACAGTTGGTATCTTTATGTTTTGAAGCATGATATGTGCGAAAAGGTTGAAAAGTTCCAGGGAGCCGAATACTTTCGCAACGCACTGTATAAAAGTGCTCGTAAACAATTTGACCATTTACCTCTTCATAAAAATCTGCTTTGCTCTGAAACAGGCATTTTTAATTGTATATTGTACTCCTTTTAACCTAGGTTACCAGCCACTTGTTAGTCTGAGATATGGCCAGTTTCCTAGGCAAGCAGTGTGACAAACTCTTTCCAATAAAGCTTGTAACCGCCCATATCCATACATGATGTTGGCAATGGAGATTTGACTGATGCATTACTCAAAATACTTAGATGAATTAGTTTCACAATATTTAACTATTTTGATACTAATGCTGATTTCAGTCTTCTCGGTAGTCTATGGGAAGCTCACAAGGCTGTTTCTTATTAGAGGGCATTGCGCCTCTAGGTTTGACAATCAGATTATATACAACAAATGGCCTCAATCATCTCGGTTATGCACTTTAGAAGGACTTGCCCTACTAGATCCGAAAATGCATAAAGTTGAGGTTTAAACCTTTATAGACATAGGACGCATGAAAACGGCATCAAGGCCCACACCATCCGACAACTTGGGGAACGTACAGAGACTCTACATGTAAATAGAAAAAAATGATGATGACTTTGTACATTACCGCACTGCTATTTCACAAGCGTTTAGGGATTATTCTCAATTTCTTATGCCTTAAATACACTGCCCAGGATGCTGTATCGCCTATCTTAATGCCATTATACAAAAGGAGTTATTTAAAGATTTTCCAAAAGGAAAAACAAAAGGCCAAGATGGGCTCTCGCACTTATAATCCAGACGTTTAATTTTTAACTCCTCCCTCTAAGAATCTTTTTAGTACCACCTTGATTGATGCACTTATTGCTTCCTCAATGTTAATTACTCATCCCATGGATTGTGCTAACTAATGGCAGATTGCTCTTCCCAAGTCAGACTAAGATATTCAATTTGATTTATTTTACTCACTTATACAGTGCCATTAGTTCCACTGCACAAACCTTATCGGCACCGTACTCATTGGGACTCACAATCCAGATTCACTATAAGTATGGAATTTCTTTGGGAGTAAACTAGGAAACCCACACAAACACAGGGAGAACATACAAACTCCTTGTAGATGTTCTTGATGGGATTTGAACCCAGGTCCCCAGCACTGCAGTGTTGACCGTTGAGCCACCGTGCTGCCTAACACGACATTTGCTGTAACTATACATCATGATCAGGCAGGTGGTCCCCAAAAAAATTATACACTAACGTCATAGCCACATAAGCATTGTCCTCACAATCGCCGCTTGGAGTTCAGCTTATGGGATAGGCTGAGCTGGAATGGTGCCTGCACTGCTCAAGGCTGTTTAACTCCCTAAATGCTACAATCGATAAATTAAAAAAAAAATGCTACAATCGATAGCGATCGCAGCATTTAGAGTGCTAGGAGAGGGAGGGCTGTTGATTGGTAGTTATGGCAACTGGAGGTCAAATGATGACCTCTGGGTATGCCAGCTAGGATGACCAGGAGCAAGGTCTAAAAGACGTTCTGCTAGTGTCAAACTGACTGGTATAATGCATTGCAGTACACATGTATTGCAGTGCATTATACCAGTGATCAGAGTAGTAAGTTAAAGGGAATCTGTCACCCTTTTTTTCGGCTTGCAGCTGCCGGCATAGACATCGGGGGCTTATGTACAGCATTCTGTAATGCTGTAGATAAGCTTCCGATGTAACCTGGAAGATAAGAAAAACATGTTATATTATACTCACCGGGGTGGGTGGGCGTTGCGGTCCGGTCCGACGCCTCCCTTCATGCGATGGCGTCCTCTTCGACCGTCCTGTACAGTCATGGCCAAAAGTTTTGAGAATGACACAAATATTATATTTTCACATGATCTGCTGGCCTCTGGTTTTTATGTGTGTTTGTCAGATGTTTTTATCACATACAGAAATATAATTGCAATCATATTATGAGTATCAAAAGGTTATATTGACAGAATGAGTTAATGCAGCAAGTCAATATTTGCAGTGTTGACTCTTCTTCTTCAGGACCTCAGCAATTCTCCCTGGCATGCTCACAATCAACTTCTGGATCAAATCCTGACTGATAGCAGTCCATTCTTGCAAAATCAATGCTTTTATTTTGTCTGAATTTGAAGGTTTTTGTTTGTCCACCTGTCTCTTGATGATTGACCACAAGTTCTCAATGGGATTAAGATCTGGGGAGTTTCCAGGCCATGGTCCCAAAATCTGTTTTGTTCCCTGAGCCATTTAGTTATCACCTTTTTCTTTATGGCAAGGTGCTCCATCATGTTGAAAAAGGCATTGTTGATCGTCAAACTGCTCTTGGACGGTTGGGAGAAGTTGCTCTTGGAGGACATTCTGGTACCATTCTTTATTCATGGCTGTGTTTTTAGGCAAGACTGAGAGAGAGCCCATTCCCTTGGCTGAGAAGCAACCCCACACATGAATGGTTTCAGGATGCTTGACAGTTGGCATGAGACAAGACTGGTGGTAGCGCTCACCTGGTCTCCGAATAAGCCGTTTTCCAGATGTCCCAAACAATCGAAAAGGGGATTCATCAGAGAAAATGACTTTACCCCAGTCCTCAGCAGTCCACTCCCTGTACCTCTTGCAGAATATCAGTCTGTCCAGGATGTTTTTCCTGGAGAGAAGTGGCTTCTTTGCTGCCCTCCTTGAGACCAGGCCTTGCTCCAAGAGTCTCCGCCTCACAGTGTGTGCAGATGCACTCACACCTGCCTGCTGCCATTCCTGAGCAAGCTCTGCACTGCTGGTAGCCCGATCCCACAGCTGAAACACTTTTAAGAGACGGTCCTGGCGCTTGCTGGTCTTTCTTGGGCGCCCTGGAGCCTTTTTGGCAACAAGGGAACCTCTCGCCTTGAAGTTCTTGATGATGCGATAGATTGTTGACTGAGGTGCAATCTTTCTAGCTGCGATACTCTTCCCTGTTAGGCCATTTTTGTGCAGTGCAATGATGACTGCACGTGTTTCTTTAGAGATAACCATGGTTAACAGAAGAGAAACAATGATGCCAAGCACCAGCCTCCTTTTTTAGTGTCTAGTGGTGTCATTCTTACTTGATCATGACAGATTGATCTCCAGCCCTGTCCTCATCAACACCCACACCTGTGTTAATGGAGCAATCACTGAAACGATGTTAACTGGTCCTTTTAAGGCAGGGCTGCAATGATGTTGAAATGTGTTTTGGGGAATAAAGTTCATTTTCTAGGCAAATATTGACTTTGCAAGCAATTGCTGTTAAGCTGATCAATCTTTATAACATTCTGGAGTATATGCAAATTGCCATTAGAAAAAACGAAGCAGTAGACTTTGTAAAAATTAATGTGTCATTCTCAAAACTTTTGGCCATGACTGTAATGGCTGCGGCGCAAGCGCACCTCTCTGCCCTGTTGAGGGCAGAGCAGAATTCTGCAGTGCGCAGGTGCCAGACCTCTCCAGACGCCTGCGCACTGCAGGACTCTGCTCTGCCCTCAACAGGGCAGAGCAGTGCGCCTGCGCCGCAGCCATTACAGGACGGGAGAAGAGGACGTCATCGCATGAAGAAGGGAGGCGTCGGACCGGACCGCCCACCCCGGTGAGTATAGTATAACGTGTTATTCTTATCTTTCAGGTTACATGGGAGGCTTATCCTACAGCATTACAGAATGCTGTAGATAAGCCCCCGATGTCTAAGCCGGCAGCTGCAAGCCGAAAAAAAGGGTGACAGATTCCCTTTAAAATACCATAGATGCACTCAGTAAAAAAGGTTAAAATTATAAAAATAATGTATTAAACATATACCAATAAAGGCTTATATTTACGTGTTAACAAAAAAAATGTACACCTATTTGGGATCGTCGCATACAGAACCCGACCTATAAACCTAATGCTAGTTAACCCATCCAGTGAACTCTGTAAAAAAAAAAAAAAAAAAATGCTTTTTAAACATATAACCAAACACAAAGTGGAGTAAAATGCAATGTAAAACTTGGATGGAAATAAAGATGTAGCTGAAAATGTCATCTTCTGCAAAAAAAGAAGCTGCCATACAGCTCCATCAGCTGAGAAATAAAGAAGCTATAGCTCTCCAAATATAGCGATGCAAAAGTAGTTTTTTTCTATAAAATTGTTTTTGTTGTGTAAAAGCAGCAAAATAAAAAAAAAATTATATAGATGTGATATCGCTGTAATTGAACTAACCCAAAGATTAAAGCCTTTTTATCACACGATCGGCAGACAAAAACAAAAATAATTCTTGAATTGCTGTTTTTTTGTTCATTCTGCCACCCAAAAAGCGGAATAGAAAGCAATCAAAAATGATGTGCCTGAAAATGGTACTAATAAAAACCATCAACTCGTACTGTAATATACAAGCCGTCACATGACTGTCAGAAGAAACAGAAAAATTATAGAAAAAAGAAAAAGTTCATCAGCTCACCCATATTTGCTGTAGTTCCAAGTGCCTGATCCTGCACAGACTGGGCTGAGCAGCCTCAGGAGAGATAATCAGAAAACAGGTGAATCCAGCAGGATCCACAGGAAATTTTTATCACTTAAAAAATAACTTTTATTATCATAACCATGATCAAGACCTAGAGTCGAAACGCGTTGTATTATGCTGCTATATGTGTTGTGCTGCTAGTGCTATTTTTGCATTGAACATCATATTTGTTAATAATTTTATGATCAATAAAAGTTATTTTTTTAAGTGATCAAGATTTCCTGTGGAATTCACCTGTTTTCAGAAAAATTATAGCCATCAAAATATGGTGATTTGATTTCCAAAAAGATAGTAGCCACACATAAAAAATACATAAATGTGGTAACATTGTAATTGTAGTGACCTGAAGAATAAGCAATTTTATCACTTATACCGCACAGTGAACAGCGTAAAAAATATATAAAACCAATTCTTGACCTGCTGTTGATTTTATTTATTCTGACTCCCAAAGATCACTAATAAAAAAGGGAGCGAACATGAGCAGGACCTGTTGTAAGGGATAATTTGAGCAAGTGCTGAAACGCCAAGGGGCCACTAACCTCAAAGGGTTATGCACCCCGGCATAACCCTGGTACGAGAGCGAGAGAAGAGATTGTGTGTGACGATTCCTTCAGGTCCGGGCGTGAAGGTCCGTGCATGGCTGCTCATGGATATGCCAGAAACACGCTGTGACCACGTGATGGCAGGTTCCTCTAGTGTGTCTAAACATTTTGTGTGATAGTGGTGCATCATAAAGATCCGTAATTTTTGAGTTTAATCATGATTGATCATGTTCCCGATAATGTTTCTGATCGTTTGGGAAGTCTTATTAAGAGGGGAAAGTTATTGGATCTTTAAATTAGGTACTCTGACCCCTGAGGGTTTTAATTTGACTATAGATAAGGTCAGTTATTAATACATTTGAGCTATTATATTTTATATTTTCACTATCTCTTATATCTAATTTTTTGCGCTTGTTTTATTTATTTTTATCATTTGTTTTTGAGTCTTGCTCTTCATGAATGATGTGTTTGTGTTTAACCCCTTCACCCCCAAGGGTGGTTTGCACGTTCATGACCGGGCCAATTTTTACAATTCTGACCACTGTCCCTTTATGAGGTAATAACTCTGAAACGCTTCCATGGATCCCGGTGATTCTGACATTTTCTCGTGACATATTGTACTTCATGTTAGTGGTAAAATTTAATTCATATAACTTAAGTTTATTTGTGAAAAAAACGGAAATTTGGCGAAAATTTTGAAAATTTCGCAATTTTTCAACTTTGAATTTTTATGCCCTTAAATCACAGATACGGCACACAAAAAACTTAAGTAACATTTCCCACATGTTTACTTTACATCAGCACAATTTTGGAACCAAAATTTTTTTTTTTGTTAGTAAGTTATAAGGGTTAAAGTTGACCAGCGATTTCTCATTTTTACAACACCATTCTATTTTTACGGACCACATCACATTTGAAGCCTCTTTGAGGGGTCTATATGATAGAAAATACCCAGAAGTGACACCATTCTAAAAACTGCACCCCTCAAGGAGCTCAAAACCACATTTGAATATTTAAAAAAAAAAATGAACATTTAACTTTTTTTCACAAAAAAATAATTCCGGTTCAATTTTTTTTTTTTTATTTTACCAAGGGTAAAAGGAGAAATTGGACTGGAAAAGTTATTGTGCAATTTGTCCTGAGTACGCTGATATGTGGGGGGGAACGACTGTTTCGGCGCATGGCAGAGCTCAGAAGGGAAGGTGCGCCGTTTGACTTTTTCAATGCAAAATTGGCTGGAATTCTGATCGGACGCCATGTCACGTTTGGAGAGCCCCTGATGTACCTAAACAGTGGAAACCCCCACAAGTGACCCCATTTTGGAAACTAGACCCCCCAAGGAACTTATCTAGATATGTGGTGAGAACTTTGAACCCACAAGGGCTTCACATAAGTTTATAACGTACAGCGGTACAATTAAAAAATCATTTTTGCCACAAAAATGATCTTTTCACCCCCAATTTTTATTTTCCCGAGGGTAACAGGACCCTAAAAGTTATTGTGCAATTTGTCCTGAGTACGCTGATACCCCACATGTGGGGGTAAACCACTATTTGGGCGCATGGCAGAGCTCGGAAGGGAAACAGCGCCATTTGACGTTTTTGGCTGGAATTGAGATCGGACACCATGTCGCGTTTGGAAAGCCCGATGTACCTAAACAGTGGAATCCCCCAAGTGACCCCATTTTGGAAACTAGAACCCCCAAGGAACTTATCTAGATGTGTGGTGAGCACTTTGCACTCCCCCAGTGCTTCACAGAAGTTTAGAACGCCCAGGCGTGAAAATAAAAAAATCGTATTTTTTTCAAAAACATGATCATTTAGTCCCCATTTTTTTTTATTTTCCCAAGGGTACCAGGAGACCCCAAAAGTTGTTGTCCAATTTGTCCTGAGTACACTGATACCCCATATGTGGGAGAAAACTGTATGGGCCCACGTCGGGGCTCGGAAGGGAAGTAGTGACGTTTTGGAATGCAGACTTTGATGGAATGCTCTGCGGGTGTCATGTTGCCTTTTGAGAGCCCCTAATGTACCTAAACAGTGGAAACTCCCCACAAGTGACCCCATTTTGGAAACTATACCCACCAAGGAACTTATCTAGATGTGTGGTGAGCACTTTGAACCCTCAAGGGCTTCACAGAAGTTTATAACGCCCGGGCGTGAAAATAAAATCATTTTTTCCCACAAAAATGATATTTTTTGCCCCAATTTTTTATTTTCCTACGGGCAACAGGAGAAATAGGACCCCAAAAGTTGTTTTGCAATTTGTCCTGAGTAGGCTGATACCCCATATGTGGGGGTAAAACACTGTTTGGGCGCATGGCAGAGCTTGGAAGGGAAGGAGCACCATTTGACCTTTTTCAACGCAGAATTGGCTGGAATTGAGATCCGATGCCATGCTGCATTTGGAGAGCACCTGATGTGCCCAAACAGTGGAAACCCCCCAATTCTAACTCCAACCCTAGCCCCAAAACATACCCCCTAACCCTAATCTCAGCCCTAACCCTAATGGGAAAATGGAAATAAATACATGTTTTTAATTTTATTATTTTTCCCTAACTAAGGAGGTGATAACGGGGGGGTTTGATTTACTATTTATGGCGGTTTTTATTTTTGGCATCTGTCACACGCTAAAAGACGCTTTTTATTGTAAAAATAGTTTTTGCATCACCACATAGAGAGCTATAATTTTTCCGTATTTTGACCCACTGAGTCATGTGAGGTCTTATTTTTTGCGGGAAGAGTTGACGTTTTTATTGGTATCCTGTTCGGGCACGTGACATTTTTTGATCGCTCTTTATTCCGATTTTTGGGACGCAGAATGAACAAAATCCAGCGTTTCATGAATTGAATTTCTTTTGGGGGTGCGTTTACACCATTCCGCGTGCGGTAAAATTGATAAAGCTGTTTTATTCTTCGGGTCAGTACGGTTACAGCGATACCTCATTTGTCATTTTTTTTATGTTTTGGCGCTTTTATGCAATAAAAACAATTTTATATAAAAAAATTATTTTTGCATCGCTTTATTCTGCGAGCTATAACTTTTTAATTTTTTTCTCTGATGATGCTGTGTGGTGGCTCGTTTTTTGCGGGACAAAATTACGTTTTCAGCGGTACCATGGATATTTATATGCGTCTTTTTGATCGCGCGTTATTGCACTTTTTGTTCGGCGGTATGATAAATAATTTTTTGCTTCGTTTTTTTATTTTTAAAGGGGTTCGCTAAAGGGGTTAACTAATGGGACAGTTTTATAGGGTGGGTCGTTACGGACGCGGCGATACCAAATATGTGTTCTTTTGTTTTGTTTTTTTTGTTTTTTTTCAAAAAAATCAATTTATTAGGTAATATTTTTTTTTAATTTAGCAATTTTTTTTAAAATTATTTTTACACTTTTTTTTTTTTTTAACTTTATTAGGTTGTCCCGGGGGGACATCACTGTCCTGTGACAGATCGCTGATCTGTCACATCACAGATCACTGTGACAGATCAGCAATCTGTCACAGGCAGTGCAGAAGGCTTCCTCATGCCTGCGCTTTGCAGGCACTGAGGAAGCCAGCTCCCTGCGGCCCCCAAAGGTCCCCGTCGCCATCTTGGATCCGGGGGCCTGCAGGGAAAGAGCCCCCCGCAGCAGCACTGCACATTGCGCTCCTGTGGGGGGCTCAGGGAAGCACGGAGGGAGCCCCCTCCCTGCCGATGCTTCCCTTTAACCCCCGGTACATCGTGATCGTGTTTGATCACGGTGTGCAAGGGGTTAACGTGTCGGGGGCGGTCCGTGACCGCCTGACACATAGTGCCGGTTGTCAGCTGTGATAATCAGCTGACACCCGGCCGCGATCAGCGGTGCTCACCATGTGGGCGCCGCTTTTCGCGCTAGACGTACTATCCCGTCCATGGGCATAGGGTCCCGGGTCCCATGGACGGGATAGTACGTCTGATGTCAGAAAGGGGTTAATGTTTACCCCTTCTCTCCTTCCCCCTATAAATGTCGTTTCTTGTTTGTATTGTTATGCCACCAGATGAAGACAGCAATCCGCTGTTGAAATGCGTTGTGGATTAATAAAGGTCTGTGCCATTTTAATTTTTGCCTCATCTCCCTCTGGCCTTAGCGCTCCTTAACCCCTTCATGACCCAGCCTATTTTGACCTTAATGACCTGGCCATTTTTTGCGTTTCTGACCAGTGTCCCTTTATGAGGTAATAACTCAGGAACGCATCCTAGCGATTCTGAGATTGTTTTTTCGTGACATATTGGGCTTCATGTTAGTGGTAAATTGAGGTCGATAATTTTTGCGTTTGTGTGAAAAAAATGGAAATTTGGTAATTTTTCAAATTTTGAATTTTTATTCTGTTAAACCAGAGAGTTATGTGACACAAAATAGTTAATAAATAACATTTCCCACATGTCTACTTTACATCAGCACAATTTTGGAAACAAAATTTTTTTTTGTTAGTAAGTTATAAGGGTTAAAAGTTGACCATCGATTTTCTCATTTTTACAACAAAATTTACAAAACCATTTTTTTAGGGACCACCTCACATTTGAAGTCACTTTGAGGGGTCTATATGGCAGAAAATACCCAAAAGTGACACCATTCTAAAAACTGCACCCCCTCAAGCTTCTCAAAACTACATTCAAGAAGATTATTAACCCTTCAGGTACTTCACAGGGACTAAAGCAACATGGAAGGAAAAAATGGACTTTTTAATTTTTCAAACACATTTTCTTTTAGCATCATTTTTTTTCATTTTCACATGGGTAATAGGATAAGATGGATCCTAAAATTTGTTGGGAAATTTCTCCTGAGTACACCAATACCTCATATGTGGTCATAAACCACTGTTTGGGCGCACGGCAGGGCTCAGAAGGGAAGGAGCGCCATTTGACTTTTTGAATGGAAAATATGCTGGAATATTTAGCGTTGCCATGTCGCATTTGGAGAGTCCCTGTGTGCCTAAACATTGGTGCTCCCCCACAAGTAACCCCATTTTGGAAACTAGACCCTCCAGGGAACTTATCTAGATGCATAGTGAGTACTTTGAACCCCCAGGTGCTTCACAAATTGATCCTTAAAAAAAAAAGTACTTTTTTTTTCATAAAAATTTTCTTTTAGACTCGTTTTTTCATTTTCACATGGGCAACAGGGTAAAATGTAGCATAATATTTCTTGGGCAATTTCTCCTGAGTACACCGATGCCTCATATGTGGTCATAAACCACTGTTTGGACGCACGGCAGGGCCCGGAAGAGAAGGAGCACCATTTGACTTTTTGAATGGAAAATTAGCTCCAATCGTTAGCGGACACCATGTCGCGTTTGGAGAGCCCATGTGTGCCTAAACATTGGAACTCCCCCACAAGTGACCCCATTTTGGAAACTAGACCCCCGAAGGAACTTATCTAGATGTGTGGTGAGCACTTTGAACCCCCAAGTGCTTCACAGAAGATATTGCAGTGCAGAGAAAATAAAAATATATTTTTTTTCCTCAAAAAGGATATTTTTAGCCCGCTATTTTTTATTTTCACAAGGCTAACAGGAGAAATTGGACCCCAAAAGTTGTTGTCCAGTTTGTCCTGAGTATGCTGGTACCCCATATGTGGGGGTAAACCACTGTTTGGGCGCACAGCAGGGCTCAGAAGGGAAGGAGTGCCATTTGACTCTTTGAATGAAAAATTAGCTCCAATCGTTAGCGGACACCATGTCGTGTTTGCAGAGCCCCTGTGTCCCTAACTTTGGAGCTCCCCCACAAATGCCCCCATTTTTGAAACTAGACCCCCCAAGGAACTTATCTAGATGCATAGTGAGCACTTTGAACCCTCAGGTGCTTCACAGAAGTTTATAACGCAGAGCCGTGAAAATAAAAATATTTTTTTTCTCAAAAAATGATTTTTTTTAGTCCGCTAATTTTTATTTTCACAATGGCAACAGAAGAAATTGGACTTCTAAAGTTGTTGTCCAGTTTCTCCTGACTACGCTGGTACCCCATATGTGGGGAGGACCACTGTTTGGGCACACGTCGGGGCTCGGAAGGGAAGTAATGACGTTTTGAAATGTCGACTTGATGGAATGGTCTGCGGGCGTCGTTACGTTTGCAGAGCCCCTGATGTGCCTAAACAGTAGAAACCCCCCACAAGTGACCCAATTTTGGAAACTAGACCACCCAAGAAACTAATCTAGATGTGTGGTGAGCAATTTGAACCCCCAAATTCTTCACAGAAGTTTATAATGCAAAGGCATGAAAATAAAAAATATTTTTTTTTCCTCAAATGATTTTTTTAGCCCACAATTTTTTATTTTCACTAGGGTAACAGTTTGTCCTGAGTATGCTGGTACCCCATGTGTGGGGGGGGACCACTGTTTGGGCACACGTTGGGGCTCGGAAGGGAAGTAGTGATGTTTTAAAATGCCGATTTCATGGAATGGTCTGCAGGCGTCATGTTACGTTTGCAGAGCCCCTGATGTGCCTAAACAGTAGAAACCCCCCACAAGTGACCCAATTTTGGAAAATAGACCCCCCCAAGGAACTTATCTAGATGTCTGGTGAGCACTTCGAACCCCCAAGTGATTCACAGAAGTTTATAATGCAGAGCCAGGAAAATAAAAAAAAAAGCATTTTTTTTCCACAAAAATAATTATTTTAGCCCCCAATTTTTTATTTTCCCAAGGGTAACAGGAGAAATTAGACCCCAAAAGTTGTTGTGCAATTTTTCCTGATTACGCTGATACCCCATACGTGGGGTTAAACCACTGTTTGGGCACATGTCGGGGCTCGGAATGGAGGGAGGCACTGTTTGACTTTTTAAACGCAAAATTGGCTGGAATAAATGGTGGTGCCATGTCGCGTTTGGAGACCCCCTGATGTGCCTAAACAGTGGAAACCCCTCAATTCTAACTCCAACCCTAACCCCAACACACTCCTAACCCTAATCCCAACCCACCCCTAACCCTAATCTTAACCCTAATTCCAGCCCTAACCCTAATGGAAAAATAAAAATATTTTCTTTATTTTATTATATGTCCCTACCTATGGGGGTGATAAAGGGGGGGTTTATTTACTTTTTTTTATTTTTTTTATTTTGATCACTGTGAGAGTTGCAGCATCGGCCATGGACCGATTGTAATATTTCACCAAATTTAATTGGTGAAATATTACAATCGTACTGCGCATGTGCCCGCCATTTTCAAAGATGGCAGCGCCCATGCAGGAGGGACGGCAGGACACCGGGAGCCAGAGCGGGACGTGACAGGTACCAGGGAGGGTGAGGGGGGATCGGACTGCGGGGAGGATCGGAGGGAAGGAGAGGGGGGGCAGATCGTGACAGCAGCGGCCCACTGCTGCTGTCAGTCCATGGCGGGGGCCGATCGCCCCTGCCAGCCGGTGTGGGGGGGTTAAATTAGTATCTCCAGCCATGTCCGATGCTACTGCAGCATCGGCCATGGCTGGATTGTAATATTTAATCAAATTTCATTGATGAAATATTATCGCTGATTGGCTGTTGAAAGTGAAACAGCCAATCAGAGCGGCCGTAGCCACGTGGGAGCTAAGCCACTCCACCGTGGTGAAGCATAAAGGGTCCTTTGGGTCCGGGTCAGGTGACCTTTCATTGACCCCGGTCACCCGACCCGCAGGAGCACTATTTATAGCATGACGCCTACGAGGGCGTCATGGGTCATTTGGGCAAGACTTTTCATGATGCCTACGTAGGCGTCATGGGTCAGGAAGGGGTTAAAGACGTGTTATCTTTCTATTTCCCAAACATCACTAGTAAGACTCGGCACATTTATCCTGTGTGTACACTGGAGTTTCCATGTAAATGTCTGAAATACGTTATTCAGACAGAAGCCCTGGCAGAACATTCCCAATAATGAGGCAGATGGAGACACTTTGGACTCTGGCCTATGATCCGGTGTTGTCCATCTTTTTAAGAATCCTTTTAGGCGTTCCCAAAAGTGCGTTAAGCCATAGTTTTGTGTACGTCTGTAAAGGACACCGCTGAACAGAGGCCAGACTGAGTCTAAAGAAATCCAAAAAATAAGGAAAAAAGCAGCACACTCTGTTTACAGTAACATAAAAAAACCTAAGGCTGGTTTCACACTAGCATTTTTAAGCACTGCGCCTTGTGCTCTATAATGCGCTTGCGCACGTCTTCCCTATATTTAACATGTGCGCGCATTGTTTAGCGCATGTAAGCGTTCATCAGCGATTCTCGTGCGCTGTGTTTTTTCCAGGTATGCGCCCAGTCGCGGCAGACGCTACATGTTGCATTTTTTGTTCCGACCGCCCCAAAAATTGCATATGCACGCGCGGGATGCGCAAAAACCTAATATTAAAAGCTATGGGAGCGCTGACAATCGCATTGCTCAGTGCACGTCAACGCTTATCACAACATGCCTTTTTGGAGTAAGCAATGTCTAGACACTGGTAAAAACCACCCCCTAGAAGAGCAACATTGTTTGGGATGAGTTTAGAAAAGGAAGGGGTCTGCCTGCACTGTACCACAACTCTACAGACAGCCTGGAGAGCAGACAGACAGGAAAAAAAACACTGAATTTTGGCGCTTCATCAGCCATGTGAGTATTCTTCATCTAAATGTATGCCTGTCTTGTCAAGTTTATTTTGTTCTAATGGTTTTTTTTTTTTTTTTTATTATCAAGAATGTCTTCCTGTGGATCAAATTATTATTATTATATATATAATTTTTTTTTTTTTCACACACAATTCAAAGACTAATGTTTTCTCCTTCGCCTCATTGGGGGACACAGATACTGTGGGTGTATGCTTCTGCCGCTAGGAGGCTGACACTAAGTGGAAAAAAATAGGTTAGCTCCTCCTCCGCCGTATACACCCTCGCCCCTATTGCGGGCGGAAATCAGTTTGGTGCCAAAGCAGTAGGAAGACAACAAAATCAGCCTTAATACAGGTACAACATGTCCAAAAACACCACTCATATCAAATTAGTAAATGCATATACATTTAAACAAACAAGAGCCAACTGGCTAATAGGGTGGGTGCGGTGTCCCCCAATGAGCGTCTCGGAGAAAAGGATTTTACGGTGAGTTATCACAAAAATACATGTTTCTCCTTCGCCTCATTGGGGGACACAGATACTATGGGACGTCCTAAAGCAGTCCCTGGGTGGGAGATTGACTCACCGATCCAAGCTACATGCACCTCTTGTGTAAAGGTGCGCCACCGCTGCTTGGAGATTCCTTCTACCCAGGCTCGCATCCGCCGAGGCCTGAGCATGGATATTATAATGTTTGGCCAATGTGTGCAGGCTGGACCAGGTTGCTGCCTTTCAAACCTGTTCCATCGAAGCCTGGTGCCGAAGCGCCCAAGAGGCGCCCACTGCCCGGGTAGAGTGCGCTTTGATCCCTGCTGGAATCGGCGTGCTTCTAATGCAGTAGGACTCCTGAATAGTCAAACGAATCCATCTGGCTATGGTCGACTGAGGCAGCGAGTCCCTTCCTGCGCCCTTCGGGGAGCACGAACCGCGTGTCCGTCTGACGAAAGGGTGCCGTCTGCGACACGTACCTCCGGAGGGCGCTTACCAGGTCTTACGTGTGAAGAGCCTTTTCCACACGGTGCACCAGTGCTGGACAAAAATTAAAGGCAAAACAACATCTTCATTAATGTGAAAAGAGGACACGACTTTCGGCAGAAAAGGAGGGGCTGGTCTGAGGACCACCTTATCCTTATGGAAAGTGAGGAACGGAGCTCGGCAGGATAGAACTGCCAGCTCTGAAACCCACCTGATGGAAGTGATGGCCACAAGGAATACCACTTTCCAAGAAAAGGTACCTCAAAGAGATATCCTGAAGCGGTTCAAATGGAGCTTCCTGCAGAACACTTGGGACCATGTTAATGTCCCAGGCGTCCATAGGCGCCTTATAGGGAGGTACCAAGGGGGAGACTCCCTGAATGAAAAGTCTTCACCTGCAAATTGGTAGCAATTCTGCGCTGGAACAGGACAGATAAGGCCGATATTTGTCTCCTGAGGGAACTTGGGGCAAAGCCCGAGTCTAAGCCCGACTGGAGAAAAGCCAAGATGTTGGGGGATCGAGAATCTCAGCGGAGAAACACCGCGGCCTCGACACCAAGCAAAGAACACCTTCCAGGTGTGGTGGTAAATTCGTGCTGAAGCAGGCTTCCGGGCGTTAATCATTGTAGCGACCACCTCGCTCCCGAACCCTGCCTGGGTTAGAATCCAAGATTCAACGGCCATACCGTCAAACACAGGGTCCCTGAGTTCGGGTGGCAAATCGGCCCTTGAGACATTAATTCTGGGCGCTCTGGCAGGCGCCAAGGAACATCGGCGAGCAGCTGCATTAGATCTCCGTACCACGCTCGACGGGGCCAGTCTGGGGCCAGCAGAATCGCCGAAACCCCTTCCGTCTTGATCTTTTTGATGACTCTCAGAAGTAGTGGCAGTGAGGGAAATAGATACGAGAGGCGAAACTGGTTCCATGGCAGAACCAACGCGTCCACCACGAATGCCTGCGGGTCCCTGGCCCGAGTGACATAGGTGGGCACCTTGGCATTCACTCTGGAAGCCATCAGGTCCACATCCGGAGCTCCCCACAGTTGACAAAGCTGCTAAAAAACTTCGGGATGTTGAGACCTCTCTCCGGATGCAAGACCCTGCCGGCTGAGAAAGTCTGCCGCCCAATTTTCCACGCCAGGGATGTGGACAGCCAAAATCACCGAGTGGTTTGCTTTGTTTTTATAGGTTCCACAGAGGGATGAAGACATCTACCTGGACAATGAACACCTGATACAACTTGTCCAGGAGTGTGTCCCTTTGTGGGACAGCCGTGACCAGCTGCACAAGGACAATGTGGTGACCCGGAGGCTATGGAATGAGGTGGCCGCAGCGTTGATGGATGACTGGGACAGCGCCCCTGCAACCTCCAAAAAGGCGTTTCGAAGTATTTACCTGCTCTGTGATGGTGCACTGACTATTGACATTGATTCTGTTGTGTTTCTTGATAGAATTTATCTATCTGTAAACACAACCGTAATATCAGGATCAACAGTGAACGCTTTGGTTATTGTACAGCTGAATTGTGCTGCATTGAATGTTTTTACTGATGGTACCTGTGTTTACTCATAGAATATATCAATGTGTAAACACAACAGTAAGGCTGAGTTCACACGTTGCATTTTTTTCGCGTTTCCGCGGCGGTTTTAACCGCGCGATTTTGCCGCGAAAACGCGAAAAATAAGCATCCCATGCATTCCTATGGGATTCCGCAATGCTGTGCTAATGCTGCGGTTTTTACCGCGGCGGAATCGCTTCGCGGTAAAAACCGCAGCATGCTCATTAATTTGCGGAATCGCGGCGATCCCGCACCCATAGGAATGCATTGTTACGCTTACTTCCCGCATGTGGCTGTGCACACCATGCGGAAAGTAAGCAGAACAATTGCGGATGGTACCCACGGTCCGGAGGAGAGGAGACTGTCCTCCGGGCTGTGGGCACCATATCCCTGTAAAAAATAGAATTTAAAATAAAAAATATTGTTATTCTCACCCTCCGACGTCCCGCGCAGCCTTCCTGCTTCTCTTCACGCTCCGGTCCCAGTAGTCCTTTGCGAAAATGCTCGCGATGACGTCCGTTCTCGCGGGATCGCGAAGTCTCGCGGTCATTCGCGCGACGTCATCGCGAATTACCGCGAGACGTCGCGATCCCGCGAGAACTGACGTCATCGCGGGCATTTTCGCAAAGGATTACTGGGAACGGATGCGCGGGAAGTCGGAGGGTGAGAATAACACCGTTTTTTTTTTTTTTACATTCTATCTTTTACTACTGATGCTGCATAGGCGGCCTCAGTAGTAAAAAGTTGGTCACACTCGTCAATCTGTCAATCAGTTCTCCAAGCGATGCTACAGATCGCTTGGAAAATGCTAGCATTCTGCAAGCTAATTACGCTTGCAAAATGCTAGTTTTTCCGCGGGAAAATCGCGGGAATTTAAAATGCGATTTTCCCGCGGACTGGAATTCCGGAATTCTCGCGGTAATTTCCGCGAGAGTTCCGGTACGTGTGCACTTAGCCTAATATCAGGATCAACAGTGAATGCTTTGGGTATTGTATAGCTCAATTATGCTGCATTGACTGTTTTTACTGATGCTACCGATGTGTTTACTCATAGATATATTCTACTACTGTAATTCTCCAATGAATGAAGGCGGAAACTCCCTCGACTTTGTCTTCTCTCGGCTTTGTGCAGTGGATGATTTTGCAAACTCCCCTCTCCCGCTCTCTGACCACAACCTTCTTTCATTCTCTATCAAGAACTGCCAGGCTGCTCAGGTCACCCCCACTGTCCATATTTATAGAAACATACAGGCCATTAACCCCTTCACCCCCAAGGGTGGTTTGCACGTTCATGACCGGGCCAATTTTTACAATTCTGACCACTGTACCTTTATAAGGTCATAACTCTGGAACGCTTCCATGGATCCCGGTGATTCTGACAATGTTTTCTCGTGACATATTGTATTTCATGTTAGTGGTAAAATTTCATTCAAATAACTTGCGTTTATTTGTGAGAAAAACGGAAATTTGGCGAGTTTTGAAAATTTCGCAATTTTCCAACTTTGAATTTTTATGCCCTTAAATCACAGAGATATGGCACCCAAAAAACTTGATAACTAACATTTCCCACATGTTTACTTAACATCAGCACAATTTTGGAACCAAAATTTTTTTTTGTTAGGACGTTATAAGGGTTAAAAGTTGACCAGCGATTTCTCATTTTTACAACACCATTTTATTTTTACGGACCACATCACATTTGAAGCCACTTTGAGGGGTCTATATGATAGAAAATACCCAAAAGTGACACCATTCTAAAAACTGCACCCCTTAAGGTGTTCAAAATCACATTCAAGAAGTTTATTAACCCTTTAGGTGCGTCACAGGAATTTTTTTGAATATTTAAAAAAAAAATGAACATCTAACTTTTTTTCACAAAAAAAGTACTTCAGGTTCAATTTTTTTTATTTTACCAAGGGTAACAGGAGAAATTGGACTGCAAAAGTTATTGTGCAATTTGTCCTGAGTACGCTGATACCTGATATGTGGGGGGGAACGACTGTTTCGGCGCATGGCAGAGCTCAGAATGGAAGGAGCGCCGTTTGACTTTTTCAATGCAAAATTGTCTGGAATTCAGATCGGACGCCATGTCACGTTTGGAGAGTCCCTGATGTACCTAAACAGTGGAAACCCCCCTACAAGTGACCCCATTTTGGAAACTAGACCCCCCAAGGAACTTATCTAGATATGTGGTGAGAACTTTGAACCCACAAGGGCTTTACAGAAGTTTATAACGTACAGCGGTACAATTAAAAAATCATATTTTTTCCACAAAAATGATCGTTTCACCCCAATTTTTATTTTCCCAAGGGTAACAGGACACTAAAAGTTATTGTGCAATTTGTCCTGAGTACGCTGATACCCCACATGTGGGGGTAAACCACTATTTGGGCGCATGGCAGAGCTCGGAAGGGAAGCAGCGCCATTTGACGTTTTTGGCTGGAATTGAGATCGGACACCATGTCGCGATTGGAAAACCCCTGATGTACCTAAACAGTGGAAACCCCCCACAAATGACACCAGTTTGTAAACTAGACCCCCCAAGGAACTTCTCTAGATGTGTGGTGAGCACTTTGAACCCCCCAGTGCTTCACAGAAGTTTATAACGCCCGGGCGTGAAAATAAAAAATTCGTATTTTTTCCACAAACATGATCTTTTAGTCACCGTTTTTTTTATTTTCCCAAGGGTACCAGGAGAAATTGGACCCCAAAAGTTGTTCAATTTGTCCTGAGTATGCTGACACCCCATATGTGGGAGAAAACTACTGTATGGACACACGTCGGGGCTCGGAAGGGAAGCAGTGAGGTTTTAGAATGCAGACTTTGATGGAATGGTCTGCGGGTGTCATGTGCGTTTGGAAAGCCCCTGATGTACCTAAACTATTGAAACTCCCCACAAGTGACCCCATTTTGGACACTAGACCCCCCCACGGAACTTATCTAGATGTGTGGTGAGCACTTTGAACCCCCAAGTGCTTCACAGAAGTTTATAACGCTCGGACGTGAAAATAAAAAAAATCATTTTTTCCACAAAAATGATATTTTTGCCCCCAATTTTTTATTTTCCTAAGGGTAACAGGAGAAATTGGACCCCAAAAATTGTTTTGCAATTTGTCCTGAGTAGGCTGATACCCTACATGTGGGGGTAAAACACTGTTTTGTCAGAGCTTGGAAGGGAAGGAGCACCATTTGACTTTTTCAACTCAGAATTGGCTGGAATTGAAATCAGACGCCATGTTGCATTTGGAGAGCCACTGATGTGCCCAAACAGTGGAAACCCCCAATTCTAACTCCAACCCGAGCCCCAACACACCCCTAACCGTAATCTCAGCCCTAACCCTAGCCCTAACCCTACCCTAACCCTAACCGTAATGGAAAAATGGAAATAAATACATTTTTTTTATTTTATTATTTTTCCCTAACTAAGGGGGTGATAACGGGGGGTTTGATTTACTATTTATGGCGGTTTTTATGTTTGGCGGCTGTCGCACGCTAAAAGACGCTTTTTATTGTAAAAATAGTTTTTGCATCACCACATATTGAGAGCTATAATTTTTCCGTATTTTGACCCACCGAGTCATGTGAGGTCTTATTTTTTGCGGGACGAGTTGACGTTTTTATTGGTACCATTTTCGGGCACGTGACATTTTTTGATCGCTTTTTATTCCGATTTATGGGACGCAGAATGAACAAAAACCAGCGTTTCATGAATTTCTTTTGGGGGGTGCGTTTACACCGTTCCGCGTGCGGTAAAATTGATAAAGCGGTTTTATTCTTCGGGTCAGTACGGTTACAGCGATACCTCATTTAGGTCGTTTTTTTATGTTTTGGCGCTTTTATGCAATGAAAACTATTTTATATAAAAAATAATTATTTTTGCATCGCTTTATTCTGCGAGCTATAACTTTTTTATTTTTTCGCTGATGATGCTGTGTGGCGGCTCGTTTTTTGCGGGACAAGATGACGTTTTCAGCGGTACCATGGATATTTATATGCGTCTTTTTGATCGCGCGTTTACACTTTTTGTTTGGCGGTATGATAATCATTATTTATTCGGACTCCCATGACAGCACCACGAGAGAGGGGATCCGCCCTTTAGGAACAGGAAACCTACAGATACAAAAAGGGCGGCACCTCTCCCACGCATCAGTTGGTTTCCTGTTCCTGAAGGGACGGGATCCTACAGAAGACCAGGATCCCAGGCCGGCCGGCCGATACAGGTAGCGGGGGGGTCTCCTACCTCGGCCTGGTGCGGATCCCTGGAAGACGCCACGGTGGCCCAGGATGGGTAGCACGGCGGTGGCGTAGTCAGCAGGGAGCGGCGTCCGGAGGATGTCCGACTCCAGAATAAAGGCCGCCGCCGGTGAGTATGTTTCCCCCCGGGGGCCCCGGATCCGGCGGCGCTGGTGCGGTGGCCGGCCCGCTGCGGGGGACGCTGCGACCGGGGAGCGCGGCATCCCGAAGCTCCCGGGCGTCCCGCGTGACTTCCGGTCGGGCGGGGTCGCGGTGACGTCAGGGGGCGGCCGGAGGAGGTGCTTCCGGGTCGGCGGCGCCACTGCGCATGCGCGAGAAAAACAAGATGGCGGCGCCCATCGCAAACGTCGATGAGCGTCGGCTCTCCGGCCCCGTGCGGCGCCAGCTGGGGAAGGAGCCCTATTAGGGGGGGAGGGGCGCGGCACGCATACTGCTGTCCGGAGGAGGGGTATATAGGCAGGACCCGGGCAGGGTGCCTTGCCTTGGCCACATTATTGCGAGCAGTAATGGAGAGCGAGCAGGAGCGGCAGCGGCGGCAGCAGCAACGACGGCAGCAGCGACAAACATCTCTGCCGCCCCTGGATGACCTTCGGCAGGTCAAGCAGAAAAAGAAAGAGTCACGTGACAGTGAACGTGCGGGACGAAATGACCAGTCCAGCCATAAAAGCTCCTCTAAGCAGACAGGAGCATCGTCTGAGAAGAATCCCCCTCATCCTCCGGTACTTGATAGTGGCACTGGTAAGTGATCTTCGTGAAAGTTCACTCAGTGACTGGGCCCCCCTTCTGTGCTTTATTCTAGGGGAAGAAGGCTTCAGGTAAAACTAAACACAGGGAATGCGCACTCTGTGCATGCCCATTACCGGACTCATGCCCCAAAAGATTGTGCCCCCCCTGTATTCAGCAGACAGTGGCGGAAGAGTCGCCCGCGGTAGCAGCGAGTTTGAGAGACATTGTTAGGGCAGAAATGAAGGAGTCACTGTCCCAGCCGGAAACTATAAAGGGCGGGGTCCCGGTGGAGTCCGATTCCTCGGCAGAATGGAGGAGAAGTAGAGACTCCCAGGCTTCATCTCCCTCGTCCTCCTCAGGAGAAGAGGACTCTGGGCGGTTTTGTCTGCCTCTTGACCGGGTAGACAAGCTGGTCAAAGCAGTCAGAGGGACAATGGAAGTAGAGGAGCCTAAGCCCCAATTATCCATGCAGGATGTCATGTTCAGGGGGCTGGAGCAGAGGAAGCATAGAGTCTTCCCGTTAAATCAGAAGATCCAGGATCTAATCCACAGAGAGTGGAAAAAAAACGGATAAAAGAGGGTCGCTACCACCAGCCCTCAAACGCAGATATCCCTTCGACGATCCGGCAGTAAATACTTGGGACAAGGCCCCCAAATTAGATGCGGCCATTGCAAAGGCATCGAAAAGATCCTCGCTGCCCTTTGAGGACATGGGATCCCTTAAAGATCCCCTAGACAGGAAGGCAGACACCTTCCTTAAGAATACTTGGGAGATGGCAGCCGGTTCCTTAAGACCAGCAGTGGCGTCAACATGCACAGCCAGGTCCATGATGGTCTGGTTGGACCAGTTGGAGTCACAATTAAAACAGGGTACGTCAAGACAAACAATTCTTGGGGCCCTACCAACAATCCAAGAGGGAGCAGCCTTCCTAGCAGATGCCTCGGCGGATGCAGTAAGAATGGCAGCCAGAGCAGCAGGTCTCTCTAATGCGGC
The DNA here is from genome assembly GCF_039654945.1 of Dendrobates tinctorius. NCBI lineage: Eukaryota > Metazoa > Chordata > Amphibia > Anura > Dendrobatidae > Dendrobates > Dendrobates tinctorius. The sequence goes on along the minus strand of NW_027361728.1, from coordinate 22,023,569 downwards.
TCGTAGAGCCCTGTGGCTAAAGTGCTGGCAGGGAGACATTCAGACCAGGGCGAAGCTTTGTACTATTCCGTGTGAGGGGGAATATTTGTTCGGCGCAGTCCTGGACGAACTGCTTGAGAAGGCTGGGGACGACAAGAAAAAATTCCCAAATCTCTGGCCTACATCCTACCGATGCCCATTTGGTAGAAGGAGATTCCGTCTGGGGAGAAGGCCCAATTCTTCGCCTACTAGAGACCGTCCCAGATGGGAAGATAGAAGGAGAAGAGGTACGGGCTACATGTTTAGACGCTCGTCTAGAGATCAAAAGAGACAGAATCAATGACTAGCAATTCCCGTGGGAGGTAGACTATCATCCTTCCTTCCGGCATGGTCACAGATTACAAATAGTGACTGGGTGCGCAATGTAATATCCACCGGGCTTAGATTGGAGTTTACCCAGGTCCCGCGGGATACCTTTAAATCCACTCCTTTAAGATCTTCACCCCTTGAACAAGCAGCTTTAGAAGCGGAGGTATTGAGCCTATGCCAGAAAAACGTCTTGATAGAGGTTCCGGAAGCTGAGAGAGGAAGAGGGTTCTACTCTCCCTTATTCCTGATCCAAAAACCTGATAAGACATTTAGAACGATCATTAACTTACGTTTCCTTAATACATTTTTGGTGAACTGTACTTTTAAGATGGAGTCCATCAATACGACAATAAAAATATTGTTTAAAGGGTGTTTTATGGCAGTCATAGATTTGAAAGATGCGTACTATCATGTACCTATCCATGCAGACTTCCAGCAGTTCCTGAGGGTGGCGGTTTCAATAGACGGCACAGTCCGTCATTATCAATATAGAGCCCTTCCCTTTGGTCTCTCAGCAGCGCCCCGGGTATTTACAAAGATAGTGGCCGAAGTGATGGCGCATTTACGGGAGGTGGACATCCTGATTGTTCCATATTTGGATGATTTTTTAATTGTAGGAAAATCAGGGGGCCATTGTACATCCCAGATAGAGCTAAGTCCAGGTTAGAAAATCTCGGATGGATATTAAACTACGAGAAATCCCGACTCCAGCCCTCAAAAATACAAAAGTTTCTAGGCTTACTATTAAATTCAGAAACTCAGCAGTGTCTGTTGCCATTGGATAAAATGCAAAAGATACAGCAGCAGGTTCTTCGGGCGGTTGATAATCCTTCTATGACCCTCAGACAGGCCATGTCCCTGTTGGGATCTCTAACCTCATGCATCCCAGCAGTTAGGTGGGCACAATTCCATACTAGAGCCCTTCAGAAGGATTTAATAGCAGGGCCTTAAGACACTCCCTACAAGGTCAACTGTTGCTAAGCCCCTCGACTGTCACATCGCTTAGATGGTGGCTCGATGATGAGAACCTAGCCTCAGGGGTGCCCTGGATAACGCAGATAACCCGTGTTATAACCACAGACGCTAGTCCCTTCGGTTGGGGGGCCCATATGGGGGACATAGTGGTACAGGGACAGTGGGATTCGGATACGGAGATCTCATCCAACCAAAGAGAGCTATTGGCGATAGAGCAGGCAGTCAAAAAACTCATTATGTACCTACAGGGCCATCACGTGAGGATACTCTCGGACAACCAGGTAGCGGTAGCATATATCAACCACCAAGGTGGAACCCGCTCCGACGCCCTGATGCGGACAACAGAACGTCTCCTTCAAATAGCAGAGGGAAGTTTTCTATCTTTGACGGCGCTCCACATCAGAGGAAAAGACAACGTAAAGGCAGACTTTCTAAGCCGCAAGGCTCTAAAGCAAGGAGAATGGGCTTTGAACAGGGATATTTACCACCAGATTGTCCGCAGATGGGGTCGGCCAGAGGTAGACCTCTTTGCCACCAGAGAAAACAGAAAAGAAAAATCGTTCTGCTCTCTGAATCCCAGGGAAAATCCACTAGCAGTGGACGCCCTCCTGATAAGATGGAACTTTTCTCTGGCATACGCCTTCCCGCCATTAAATCTTCTACCTCTGGTAGTAAGGAAGATCAGGGAAGATCGGGCAAGAGTCATATTAATTGCCCCCTTTTGGCCCAGGAGGACCTGGTTTGCATGGTTGAGGACCATGTCTGTATGCGATCCCTGGGTGCTGCCGAACCTTCCGGATCTCCTCTACCAGGGGCCAGTCAGCCACCCACAAGTAGCGAGACTCCATTTGACGGCGTGGTCTTTGAAAGGTCACTGTTAGAGGATAGAGGGTTCTCCAAGAAGTTAATTGATACCCTCCTAAAAAGCAGGAAATTGACTACCACTAACATTTATGCTAGGACCTGGAGCGATTCCTGTCCACCTTTCAGTTTGACGCCAGAGACGGAATTCCCACGAAACATATTCTGGAATTTCTCCAGAAGGGTCTCGAATTGGGTCTCTCCACAAGTACATTAAAAGTACAAGTTTCAGCCTTAGGGGCCTTGTTTGCATGTGATATTGCCAATAACTATTGGGTAGCAAGGTTCATCAAAGCAGCGGCTAGATCGAGACCCATACACAAAGACAGATGTGTACCTTGGGACTTAAATTTAGTCCTTACGGCCTTGACAGAAAAACCATTTGAACCTCTGGATTCGGCCTCATTAAAGATTATATCTCTTAAGGCAGCTTTTCTAGTGGCGATAACATCCGCACGTAGAGTGAGCGACATACAGGCACTTTCCAGATTGCCCCCTTACACAGAGTTCTTACAGGATAGAGTAATCCTAAGGCCAGATCCAGCATACCTTCCCAAGGTAGCATCACAATTTCACAGGACACAAGAGATAGTTCTGCCTTCCTTCCTCCCTAATCCGACCAACCCTAAGGAGCAAAAACTTCAGGCATTAGATATTAGGAGATGCTTACTTAAATATTTAGCAGCCACGGATCCTTGGAAGAAGGAGAATGCATTATTCCTATCCTTCCAAGGTCCCAGGAAAGGTTGTAGGGTATCGAAACGCACATTAGCAAGGTGGATTAGGGAGGCTATCTCTCTTGCCTACACAGCAGGTGGAGGTCCGGCTCCGCAGAACCTGAGGGCGCATTCCACTCGTGCCATGGCATCATCTTGGGCAGAAAGATCTGGAGTGTCAATTGATCAGATATGTAAGGCGGCCACCTGGTCATCTCCTTCCACCTTTTTTAACCACTATCGATTAGATATGGGTGCCTCTTCAGATCTCACCTTCGGGCTAAGGGTGCTGCAGGCTGTAGTCCCGCCCTAAATTAGTTTACATCTCTAATTCTCTCGTGGTGCTGTCATGGGAGTCCGAATAAAGTATTAAGTTACGTACCGGTAACGGTATTTTTCGGAAGCCCATGACAGCACCCTTAGTTCCCTCCCTTGTTCACATATAGGGGTGCACTCCTTTAGAAGATTGTCCACAATTTACGGTATGTGGGAGATGGTGTAAAAAAATATATATATATTTCTGCTATATAGGGTAGATAGGTTGTATATATTATATGTTGTGTACTAACCATGGTAGCCTCTCAAGCTCTGTAAACCAACTGATGCGTGGGAGAGGTGCCGCCCTTTTTGTATCTGTAGGTTTCCTGTTCCTAAAGGGCGGATCCCCTCTCTCGTGGTGCTGTCATGGGCTTCCGAAAAATACCGTTACCGGTACGTAACTTAATACTTTTTTGCTTCGTTTTTTATTTTTATTTTTTAAGGGGTTCGCTAAAGGGGTTAACTAATGGGACAGTTTTATAGGGCGGGTCGTTACGGACGCGGCAATACCTAATATGTGTACTTTTATTGTTTTTTTTTATTTTCAAAAAATGGATTTATTTGGGGCAATTTTTTTTTTTTTTTTTTGTAATTTATTTGGCGATTTTTTTTTTTTTAAATTTTAACTTTTTTTTATTTTTTTTTTACTTTATTAAATAGTCCCAGGTGGGACATCACTGTTCTGTGACAGATCGCTGATCTGTCACATCACAGATCACTGTGACAGATCAGCGATCTGTCACAGGCAGTGCACAAGGCTTCCTCATGCCTGCGCTTTGCAGGCACTGAGGAAGCCAGCTTCCTGCAGGCCCCCGTCGCCATCTTGGATTCGGGGGCCTGCAGGAAAGGAGCCCCCGGCAGCAGCGCTGCACATTGCGCTGCCGTGGGGGGCTCAGGGAAGCACTGAGGGAGCCCCCTCCCTGCCGATGCTTCCCTTTAACCCCGGTACACCGCGATCATGTTTGATCGCGGTGTGCAAGGGGTTAACGTGTCGGGGGCGGTCCGTGACCGCCCCTGACACATTGTGCCGGGTGTCAGCTGTGATAATCAGCTGACACCCGGCTGCGCTCAGCGGCGCTCACAACGTGGGCGCCGCTGATCGCGGTAGACGTACTATCCCGTCCATGGGCATAGGGGCCCGGGTCCCATGGACGGGATAGTACGTCTGATGTCAGGAAGGGGTTAACACCCAGAAAAACTTCTGAAGATCTTGCAGTCTTCATTGGCCCCTATCTCCGCCCTCTCATGTCCTGATTCTGCATTGAAGCATTACAATGAAACACTTCAAAGTGTCCTGGATGAAGTTGCACCTCCTATACATAGAACACCACAACACAGACGGCGACAACCCTGGCACACCCTGCAAACACGTTTCCTGCAGCGGTGCTCCAGGTGCGCCGAATATCTGTGGAGAAAATCCAACTTACCCGAAGACTTCATCCATTCTAAGTTTATGCTTCGAGCATACAACACTGCCCTTCACCTCTCAAAACAAACCTATTTTAACACCCTCATCACCTCACTGTCCAATAACTCTAAACGTCTCTTTGACACTTTTCATTCTCTACTCAACCCAAGAGTACAGGCCCCAACCACGAAGCTTCGAGCTGACGATCTGGCCAATTACTTCAAAGAAAAAATTGACCAGATCAGATAGGAAATTATCTCCCAATCACCTCATACCATGCACTGTCCTCCCTCCCCCACTGCATCTAGCTCACTCTCTGATTTTGAACCAGTCACAGAAGAAGTAAGCAGGCTCCTTGCATCTTCTCGCCCAACCACTTGCACCAGTGACCCATTTCCATCACATCTACTTCAGCCCCTTTCCCCTGCTATCACCCCTCACCTAACTAAAATATTTAACCTCTCTCTCTCTCTCTCTTCTGGTATCTTTCCCTCCTCATTTAAGCATGCCGTCATACATCCACTACTTAAAAAACCATCCCTCGACCAAAACTGTGCCGCTAACTATAGACCTGTCTCTAATCTTCCCTTCATATCTAAACTCCTGGAACGCCTGGTCCACTCCTGTCTTATCCGCTATCTCTGATAACTCTCTTCTCGACCCTCTCCAATCCGGTTTCCGCTCTTTACACTCTACTGAAACTGCCCTCACTAAAGTCTCTATTGATCTACTAACAGCTAAATCAAATGGTCATTACTCCATGCTAATTCTCTAGGATCTCTCTGCAGCATTTGACACTGTGGATCATCTGCTCCTCCTCACTATGCTCCATTCCATTGGCCTCAAGGACACTGTTCTCTTGGTTCTCCTCCTATATCTCTGACCGCTCCTTTACTGTATCTTTTGCTGGCTCCTCCTCCTCATCTTCCCCTTACTGTTGGGGTTCCTCAAGGATCAGTCCTAGGCCCCCTCCTCTTCTCTTAGTTTGACCAATTGGGGCAGTATACAATCAGTAGATTTGTTTTCCAGTACCATTTCTATGCTGACGACACCCAATTTTACGCTTCTCTTGACATCAAGCCAGCCTTTCTAGAAAACACCGGCGATTGTCTAAACGCTGTGTCTAACATCATGTCCTCACTATATCTGAAACTGAACCTCTCAAAGACTGTACTCCTTGTGTTTCCTCCCGCTACTAATGTACCTATACCCGACATTGCCATTTCCGTGTGTGGTTCCACTATTACTCCCCAGCAACATGCCCGCTGTCTTGGTGTCATACTTGACTCCGAGCTTTGCTTTGTCCCCCATATACGATCACTGGCTCGCTCTTGTTATCTGCACTTCAAAAATATTTCTAGAATTCGACCTTTTCTTACTTTTGACTCCGCAAAAACTCTTACTGTTTCTCTTATTCATTCTGGTCTCGACTATTGTAACTCTCTTCTAATCGGTCTCCCTCTTACCAAACTCTCCCCCCTCCAATCTTTCTTGAATGCTGCTGCCAGGATCATATTCCTCGCCAATCGTTACACCGATGCCTCTACCTTGTGCCAGTCACTACACTGGCTACCCATCCACTCCAGAATCCAGTACAAACTTATTAGCCTCACCCACTAAGCTCTTCATGCCTCAGCACCACCCTACATCTCCTCCCTTGTTTCAGTATACCACCCTACCCACGCCCTCCGTTCTGCTGATGACCTGAGGTTAGCATCCTCAATCGGAACCTCCCACTCCCATCTCCAAGACTATACACGTGCTGCGCCATTTCTTTGGAATGCACTTCCCAGGTCAATACGATTAGTCCCCAATCCCCACTTTTTTAAGCGTGCCCTGAAAACTCATTTATTCAGACTGGCCTACCGCTTCAACACATTAACCTAATCTATCCCTATGTGGCACAGCCAAAAGTTTTTACCATAACCAGGTTCCCCACATCATGTTCCCACATGCTTTATGCATCCATTAGCCCTCTGCGTCTGTACTGTTACACACTTATGGCTGGTCCATACAATCAGGGCAACTGTTACCACCCACCTTTCGTGTCTCCCTTTTTTTCCTCATAGATTTTAAGCTTGCGAGCAGGGCCCTCATTCCTCTTGGTATCTGTTATGATCTATGTGATTATTGTTATGCTGTAATGTCTAATGTCTGTACAAGTCCCCTCTGAAATGTAAAGTGCTGCGGAATATGTCGGCGCTATAGAAATAAAATGTATTATTTATTATGTGTAAACACACCAGTAATATCAGGATCAACAGTGAACGCTTTGGGTATTGTATTGATGAATATATATTGCATCATACTATTTTTTTTTTTTTTGTTTTGTTTTGTTTCACAACAGTGAACAAAGTCAGAACCCGATAGCGCTCGATGAAGGACCGCTTCAACACTGATGGTCATGCTGAGGGACAGGTTCGCAGTGGGTCATCGGCAAGGATCAGAACCAAATACCAGTACCATCGCAATTTGGAGTTCCTGAGACCGCTCCTTGCCACCAGAGCGTATTTTTTTTTTTTTTACTTATTTTATTTGGTGGTTATCAATGCTTTTCTCTTCCACAGCTAATGCTTCATGTCAATGCATTACAGTAATTTCTTTTTTTTTTTTTTTCTTTCAACAGCACCTGGAGCAGCAACCTGTCCCTGGAGCGGACCTTCATCGATCGACCTCGGACCCATCCCAGCCATCCGACAGCCAGGAAGCACCTTGCAGGTCAGCCACACAGACAGCTGGTGACCAGGAAGCTGGCCAATCAGGTGTTCCCCTGTCCCAGGTCTCTGCCACTGGTTATGCGGGCACTACCCGCCAGCTGCAGAGGTCCTTGGACAGGCCTGTCTTGCCCAAGTTCATGCACTTGAGTGAGGCCTTTCATGCCAGCCTCAAGTCGCTGTCAGACAGAGTTGAAAGCAGTTTTTCCCTCGTGGAAAAAGGTTTTAACCAAATGGAACACCGCTTCAACTCTGTTGAACAGCGCCTTGACCGTCTGGAGGCCGACCTCAACAGACCAGCGCACCATTTTTTTAGTAAAATCGAACGGGCATGGCGGAACACCTTAGTCCTGAGCAACAGCTGAGTGTGTTGCAGGCCTGCAACACTGCTTACTTGCAGGCTATGCAGCAGAATCAGTACGTGCAGCAGTCAGTGGTGTCATTCCCACCTGTGCCACCACTGACTCGCTTCACCACAGTACCGACTTCTGCTGCATACCATTGCACGGCCACCTCTATGCAAAAACTTGATAGCCACCATTACAGCACCACAGTCTGAGTGCTGCTGGTCACCTCACCGCCACCACCATGGCAAGCGCTGCTCCTGTTTGGAGCACCGCCACCAGCCACACGCCTGCTTGGAACACTGGCACTGTGACCACTACTCCGACGTGGAACAGCCCTGCCGCCAACCCTTCCGACATGTTAGCCCTGCCTCCACCACCCCACAAACATGGACCAGCACTGCCGCCACCAGTCCTCCTGTAAGGATGAGCACTGCCACCGCCACCACTGAGCAGCAGCCGCCTCAGCAGCACCCACAACAGCAGCAGCAGTCACAGCCATGGCAACAGCAGCAAAAACATCCGCAGCAACAGCAGCCACAACTGCAGCAAACAGGGGACCCCCATTCAATATTTTCTCCAACTTTGATGCCTGCACAGGATTCACGGCAGGCATTGGGCACAAGGAGGGTCAGGCAGTCCAAGCGACCAAAAAAGGGCCGAAAACTGTCAGTGTTCCGCCCCCTCTCCTCATAGTTTGTCTACCTCCCTTTCCATCAGTGACCTCCCTTCCCCCACCACTTTTGTAGCCCCTTCACCTACAACACCTGCGTCCACTGTTAGTCTGTCGTCGGTACTGCAGACCCCAAACGTGATACCTAGTTCTCCCAAACGAGGGAAAAAATAATTTATTTTTTTTTTCTTTAAAATAAAAGTGAAATTATGGTTTCCCATAATAATGTTTCATTAATGTCTTTATCGCCGACTACACACACTGCGCCGTACACACACAGCGCCATATACTGTTTCTTTGGCCACTCATATCTCCACTACACATGTTTCTTGTGTGGTTCAAGGACATATGTGTTGTCAACAAAACAAACATAACTTGTATGTTCACCACCATTCTCTGCAGTTTGACAAACTTGCAAAGACTAAATAGAGGATGGTGTTGAGTGCAAGGCATATCTATTGTCACCTTGGCAGGTATGATAAAAACTGACTTGAGGATGGTCTGTTCTTCCATCCTCCTTTTTGTGATACCAGCCCAGGAATTTGTAGATATACCTTGTAATTAACCACACCCTCTATTCAGTGTGTGTTGAATAAACTGAGGAAATGATGGGTAAAATACACATCATATGTACAATACCCAGGCCTAGTATAATCAATATATATCAAAACTGGGCTGCTGAATACACATATGATTTGTAACCTGCAGCATCGCTTCAGTGTGAATATATTTCATGCAGACTGTAGCGATGATGCATTTTAACTTGTGTATTTACCTTGCCAGATGTGATAACATTCAGAAGTCAGAATGCTTGTTTTTGGGCATCCTCACTTGACCATGACACTAGGCCTGGGGATTGTAGAAGTTGTATAAACGTTATTTTCCAGGACGTCCACCTGACAGCACCATGGAGGACGTCCTCCTCCTCCTTACAGGGACAGGAAAGCACACGAGAGGTTAAAAGGTCATGTCCCACCCCCTTTCCCTCAGTGTTTTTCCTGTCCCTGCACGGAGGGACACACGAGAGCTTACCGGAGGGGCTCAGGGGATCGTGCAGCCAGTCCAATCCTTCCCCTGTCAAGAGGTCCCGGGGCCGAAACTCCCCGATGGGGAGTCCCTCGGCTCCAAAGGCCAGGAGCAGGACGACGCTCCTGGAGGGAGCCGTTCCTCCCCGTGGGGGGCTCTCGGCTCCAGGACGGGTCGGCTCCCCGTAGGCGGCTGGCAGAGCGGGCACCGACAGAAGAGGGCACAATCGGGGCTGCCAGGCGGGCCGGGCCCCGCGGCGGGCCGAGTACCCGCAGGACGGCGCCGACGGGCCTCCAGCGGAACGCCATAGCAGGCGGGGCTCCCTGCAGGCGGCGGCACCGGGGAAACGAGCGCGGTCGCGCGCAGAAGCCCGGCAGGAAATGGAGGCGCGGCTTACCAGCGTCACATCCGGTGACGTCAGACCCCGGTTTCAAATCCAGGGCGCACGCGCTCCTGGACCACAGTGCTCTCCAGAGTCGCCACAGGTCGTTCTAGGCTGTGTGACTGCATTGGTCGAGCCTGGAGCAGGATGGAAGGCAACGCTGCAGCTGGTGGAGGGGTAAGTGCGCATAGCGCAGACCACCCTCCCCACCCATCCCCACAGCCCAGATCTGATTAGGTGCCCCTTATGTTATTAGGAAAAGGGAATCCCGGCAGAGTCCCCCTCGGGGAAGGACCCGGCAAAAGCCACCTCCAAATCGGTCAGATGTCCGGTGTGCAGAGCAAAGCTGCCAGACACCTATAGCAAGACCCTATGCGGTCCCTGTACCTCCAGGGTCATAGGCGAGGAACGGCCATCTCTCCTTTCCGAAATGAGGTCGCTGATAAGGGAAGAGATTCAGGCCTCTACAGCCCGGCGTCAGTCCCCCAGCCTTGGGCCAAGTCGCAAGCGTCCAAGGTGGGAACCAGACCCAGTATCAGAAGCGAGCCCTAGCGAGGAATCCGATTTCCGGGACTCAGACCAGGAGGAAGAAGGCGAGATCCTGGGGGATAGACAGGATCAGAGCAGGAAGTACCTATTCAGACTGGAGGATACGGACGAGCTGGTACACGCGGTCAGAAATACCATGCAGATAGAATAAGTCCCTAAGCCACAGTCCAGACAGGACTTAATGTTTGGAGGACTGGTGTCCCGCAAACAGGTGGTGTTCCCTGTAAGCGAACACATCAAAGCAATGATCCAGGAGGAGTGGAAGGAAGCAGAGCGTCGGTTGACACTTTCCCGAGACTTTAAAAATAGACTGCCCTTCGATCCCGAGGAAACTCGGGCGTGGGAAGAAGTCCCTAAAATCGACGTCCCAGTCGCCAAGGTTACTAAAAAGACGGCTATCCCATCCGAGGACTCATCAGGTCTTCGAGACCCGATGGATAGAAAGGCGGACGTCTTATTAAAAAGAGCATGGGAGTCGTCGGCGGCCCTGATTAGAGCCAACATAGCAGCCACCTCGGTGGCCAGGTCTATGTTCTTGTGGTTGGGGCAGTTGGAGGAACACCTAACCAACAAGACCCCGAGGTCAGAGATACTAGCATCTCTTCCTCTCTTGAAATCAGCCACGGCGTCCCTGTCAGATACGTCGGCGGAATCAGTAAGGTTTGCGGCCAGAAACAGCTCCCTCTCTAATGCGGCCCGGAGAGCAGTCTGGCTTAGATCCTGGTCGGGGGATAACCCTTCTAAAGCAAAGCTATGTGCCATCCCTTTCTCGGGCCTGAGGGTGTTTGGTCCAGCCCTTGATAATATCCTTGAGCTGGTGTCCGATAAGAATAAGGGATTCCCGGAAGGAAAACCCAGGCGGCCCCAGTCCTTTCAGAGAGGCTCCTTCAGAGGACAGACGGAGTTTAGGGGTCGGGCGAGGTCTAATAGAAGCTCCTACAAAGGCTCCTTCAGCCAAAGTGGGAGGAACAGAGGTCCCCCATTTGCATCAACATCTAGATCGAGGAGACAATGACGCCATAGGCATTGGGGGGAGACTTCGCCACTTTGCAGCAAACTGGTCCCGAGTCACCAACAATCAGTGGGTCCTCAGAACCATCAGGGAAGGCTACAGGATAGAGCTCTTTTCTCCTCCCCCCGACAGATATATTGCCCCCACCGTCGTCCGGGAGGACTCCGCAATGTGGTCGGATCTTCAGGACATGTTAGTTTCAGGGGTCATAATACCAGTTTCACCGTCAGAAAGAGGGAGAGGGCACTACTCTTCCCTGTTTGCAATCACAAAGAAATCCGGCGAGGCCCGCACCATCATAAACCTGAAGCCACTAAATACTTGGGTCAGATACAGGAGGTTCCGGATGGAATCAATCCGATCCGCAATTCCCCTAATAGACAGGGACGCAGTTATGTGCACCCTAGACCTAAAAAAGGCATACTATCAGGTTCCTATCCATCCCTCATCCCAAAGCCTACTAAGGTTCGCGATCAGCTTACCAGCCCGGACCTGCCATTTCCAGTTCCAGGGTCTTCCATTCGGGTTGGCCTCAGCTCCCAGGATCTTTACGAAACTGGTGGTAGAGGTGGTGGCCTACCTGAGGGATCAGGGTATCGTGATTGTTCCGTACCTGGACGACTTCTTACTGGTGGCAAGATCCAAAGAAGCACTCATCCGAGACAGGATCCGAACAACTACCGTAATGGAGTTCCTGGGCTGGGTGATCAACTGGGAGAAGTCGGACCTCACACCAGACACCAGAAAGGTATTCCTGGGAGTCCTCCTAGACTCAGCCGACAGAATATCCTGGCTACCCGAGCAGAAGCAGAAGACCATTCAGGCCAGAACCAGAGGCCTGTTGAAGCGTCAATGCTCCATAAGAGAAGCAATGGAGGTCCTGGGCCTCATGACGGCCTGCATCCAGTGCGTCCGATGGGCCCAATTCCACTCGCGATTGTTACAAAGAGAAATCCTTGTGAGGTGGGACAGGAGTCAGGCGTCGCTAGACAAACCCCTAAGGCTCTCAGGGCGAGTAAAGGAGTCCCTTCGCTGGTGGTCACAGTCCAGGAACCTTCAGGTGGGCGTGCATTGGGCAACCTCTCCATACGTGGTAGTCACCACAGACGCAAGTGCGTGGGGATGGGGAGCCCACATAGAAGGGAAGATCTTCCAGGGGAAGTGGCCAGCAAGCATCAAGGCCAGATCCTCCAATTTCAAGGAACTCTTCGCGGTCTGGAAAGCGTTGCGGAGAAACCGGTCGGTACTAAAGAGTCGTCATGTCCGCATATTATCCGACAATACAACGACGGTGGCATTCCTGAAACACCAGGGAGGAACCAGACATCAACCACTACAGGCACTGGCGGAAAAGATATTCACGTGGGCAGAACGAACAGTCCGATCCGTGACCGCGGTACATCTAGAGGGTTCCCAAAACGAAGTGGCAGACTACCTGAGCAGACAACAGATCCACCCGACAGAGTGGGAATTGAACGTAGAAATCTTCGACCAGCTTTGTCAGCGCTGGGGGACCCCCAGTATAGATCTCTTCGCAAGCCGGAAGAACTCGAAGGTTCCCAGATTCTACTCCCTAAATCCGATGGACCACCCAGAAGGCGTAGACGCCCTGAGTCAGACTTGGGGAGAATCCCTCTCTTATGCGTTCCCACCACTGGCCCTCATACCGGCAGTGCTCAGGAAGATACGCGAGGACCACGCAAGAGTGATATTGATAGTGCCATACTGGCCGAGGAGAAGCTGGTTTCCCCTTCTAGGAGCCATGGCAGTAGAAGATCCAGTCGAACTGCCCCTGTGGGAAAACATCATCCACCAGGGCCCGATCCACCACCCGGACCCAGCAAGACTCCATCTATCGGCTTGGATCCTGAGAGGGACATCCTGAAGGCAAAAGGATTGTCGGAGCAGGTCATATCCACCCTACAGGCCAGTAGGAAGCCGGTGACGTCGGCAATTTATCGGAAGATATGGAAAAGATTCTGTCTGGAGGGTGGCAGGTCCGAGCTCGTGGCAGGCAGCCCTGATCTCCCTAACGTACTAGGGTTCCTGCAGGCAGGTTTTAATAGAGGCCTCAAGCCCAGCACTCTAAAAGTCCAGGTTTCAGCCTTGAGCGCCTTCTTCGATTACCAGTTAGCTGCACATCCCTGGGTGATAAGGTTTATTAAAGCCACACAGCGCCTGCGCCCCACTATTAGGCAGCTCACCCCGCCATGGGACCTGGGCCTGGTACTTCGGTTCCTCTGCTCGGACACTTTCGCCATTAGTGAGAAGATAGCCATCCCTGCTCTCACTGGTAAAATGGCCTTCCTAGTAGCCATTACCACGGCCAAAAGAATAGGGGAGATCCAGGCCCTATCCACTAAGGACCCATACCTCCAGATAAGAGAGGACCGTATAATCCTAAGGTTAGACCCGGCATTTACCCCGAAGGTAGCCTCTACAAGAAATCTGAACCAGGAGGTAGTGTTACCCTATTTCTGTGATAATCCCCGAAATGAGAAGGAGCGGCGGCTCCACTCGCTAGACGTGAGGCGCGCAGTTATAGAATACCTAGAGGCCACCAATAGTTGGCGAGTCGACCCGAACTTGTTCGTACTCTTTGGAGGTAGGAATAAAGGGAAGAAGGCCTCTAAGGCGTCCATCGCGCGTTGGATTACCTCAGTAATCTCGGATGCCTACCAAGCTGAAGGCGCCAGCCCGCCAGATTCCTTAAAAGCCCACTCTACGAGGGCGGTATCGGCCTCATGGGCCGAGTGGGCGGGGGCGTCAGTTGATCAGATCTGTCGAGTGGCAACCTGGGCTAGTCTTAATACATTCTGCAAACACTACAAACTAGATGTGTTAGCTGGTCAACAGACCGCATTTGGGAGAAAAGTTCTCCAGGCGGTAATCCCACCCTGAGGAGGTGCTTTGGTACTCTCCATGGTGCTGTCAGGTGGACGTCCTGGAAAATAGGTATTAGACCTACCGGTAATGATGTTTCCAGAAGTCCATCCTGACAGCACGGGTAGTTCCCTCCCTGTTATGTTATACTACGTTGTATTATGATTTGTCATATGCTGTAATATGATTGTTTCATTAAACTGTTACTAGCATCACCCACCTTGTGGTACTTGTTAAATCACTGAGGGAAAGGGGGTGGGACATGACCTTTTAACCTCTCGTGTGCTTTCCTGTCACTGTAAGGAGGAGGAGGACGTCCTCCATGGTGCTGTCAGGATGGACTCCTGGAAACATCATTACCGGTAGGTCTAATACCTATTATCTGTCCAGTCTCAGTTGGAACTCAAACCACAGTGCTGATCCTACAAATAATATTTATAGTCACATGGTCAGGCGTTCCATAAAAAATGACACATGCTAGTGAATAGCCAACTCACAATTTTTAACTTCAGTTCATGTGACCCAAATATTATTTGTATTATACACTGTCGCTGCAAATGAACACACACTTTTGACTTGATAAAGGACATACAAATAGGGTGTGTCTAGTCACCTACTCAGAAGTAAATTCATGATGCACAAAACAGCATCATGAATTCACAAGAATACTTGTGGACAGTTGTATATTGTATTGCAATATAAAAAGAACTAGTGCACTCGGTACAGGTATCAAGACAGGTTTATTTACAGAAAACACAATAAAAGTTTTTTACACCATTTGCTCTTGCCATTCCACTCGGCCTACATCTGAGATGAAGTAGGCCGCAAATTGGTCCCTCATTTGGCCAACTTCAACAGATGACCTGAGAGGGTGCTGAGTGAATTCAGGCAATGGGATTGAAGCTGGTTCATCTAGTTCAAAGTTAGGGTTCTCTTTAGACATCACAAAATTATGGAGAACCACACAGGCCTTCACCACCTCATCAACAGTTTCCAGTTTAAGATTAATGGCTGTGGCGAGAATACGCCATCTGGAGACAAGTATACCAAAGGCACACTCTACAGTTCTTCTGGCCCTGGTCAGCCTGTAATTAAAGATTTTTTTGGTGTGGTCCAAGTTCCGGCTGGAGTAGGGTTTCAGCAAGTTTTGGCACATCTGGAATGCCTCATCCCCAACCCTTACAAAGGGCTGTGGTGGAGCTTCGGTGTAGGGAAGAGGTCGTGGCATGGGGAAATTAAATCGGTTGCCATACAACCTGCAGCCCATGTCCGAGTTCTTAAAAGCCTGGGAGTCATTCCCACGGCCAAATGCACAAATGTCCACTGCTACAAACTTACAGTCTGCATCAGAAATGGCCATGGTACTGTAGTGAATTACTTTTTGTGATTATAGTACTCCGAGCCTGTTCTTTTGGGTTTGATTATCCGGATGTGTTTCCCATCAACAGCTCCCAAACAGTTGGGGAAATTGCAGACTGTCCAGAATTTGTCAGCAATTTCTATCCACTTTTCCACGGTGGGCAGGGGCATATATTCTGGACAAAGAACATTCCACATAGCCCGGCAGGTGTCCAAAACAATTCCCGACAAGGTGGAGATTCCAATCCGGAACTGAAAGTGTAGTGAAGATAGGGTCTCTCCAGTTGCAAGGAATCTGATAAACGGACAAATAAAGATAATTATAATATTGCTGTAAATGGTTATTTGAAACCATAAAAGTAAACTAAGTTATTACATTGCCGACCCAGAAATATGCATGCTATGGAATATTACATGGTAGAACAAAAAAAATTATGCTGGCATGCCTTTGTAAATATCATTATATACTGTAAAGTCACCAGGAGCCATTCCTCAGGAGGAATCGCATGATGGAGCTGTGTGTCCTGTCTCCGGATGGCATCTTGGACACGACCAAGCAAATACATGAAGCTTTGTTGGGACATCCGTGTATAGTCCATAAATTTCTCTGGGTTTGCCTTGAGCTCGCTGTAGAGAGTGGTACGCTCCATGGCTCTCACGGAGTTCAACAATTGGATGTATCCACAAACGCCGCCGCTGCAGTCTTCGCTGTCTCTCTCCCTTTGTTCATGGCAAGCTACTGCATAAGCCTGAGCCATCCTGATGTCCAGATCCAAGTTGAAGTGAAAACTCTTCCAGCACAGATCCATGTCGTCAAGATAAAAGCAAGCTATGTGAATACTTTAGCTGTAAACAGGGTCTATATAAAGAATTCCCATAACACACGCCCACTGCTGTCCAATTGGTGTAGTCTGATGCACTAATTAGTCATGGATTTTCCTCCTGTGATTGTGCCTTCATGCGCAAAAAAAAGGCAAACACTTTACAACGCATACAAATGCTGCGTTTTTTTCAATTTATGCGCACGATGATGCGAAAATATAAAGCAGCGTTTGTATGCGATTTTGTCACGCGTTTGATGTGCGCACCAAACGCAGCGCAGAAAAACGCTAGTGTGAAACTAGCCTAAGTCCTTTATTTTAGAAAAGCATACATGGACCCGTGGAAGCATGTTTAACGCGAAACGGCCGTAGTACTGTTTCTTGTCTGCATGCCTGCACTTATCCTGCCCTCATAAACTTTGTCCATGTATGCTCTTCTAAAATAAAGGACTTAGGGTTTTAATGATACGGTAAACGGAGTGTGGTGCTATTTTCCTTATTTTTTGGATTTCCTCGTGTGCTTCTTCAAGTAAGCGCCTTCACTACTGTGCTTTCACCCTGCAAAGTGTTGCTGACACCCACTCCACCAGTAAGTAGACTGTTTTAGTGCCATTCTATTTTTTGCCTGTTGAGTCTAAAGAAACTCTGCTGCTTCATTATAGTAAATGGATATTTTGGGGGTTTCATCTGACTTCCATCATTTGGAGATTTAGATGGAAACCCCGATGTAAGTGCTCAGCAGAGAACAGAGGATAAATGTGATCCAAACTGTGGGACAAATGGAGCGCTATTTGATTACTAATCCTATAGTGATATTGTAAAGACACAGAATAAAACAAACACGGTTCCTTTTTTAATTTAAAAATAAACTGGTTCCAGTGAGTTGAGGTGATGCAATGTGCATCACTATCATGTTTTTTTTTCATTAAAAACGGCTCTGTAATGATGTCCAAACAGCACTTTTTAAAGTTATATTGCACCTGCTACTTTAGTCATAGAGGTGTGCTTCATTTTGTGTTCAGTCACAGGCGTTGCCGCCCACTCGATTTGATGTCCCTAGTTGTGCCCACATCATTGGAATCTCGCGCTTGTGCTGTGTGGCGTGTGGAGCGGGCAGCCGCGCTTGCGCAGTGTGTAACTGGCCACGGTTGCATAATGTCTATCGTGGAGCCGTGTATCCTCTGTGATGTGACTAATGCTGAAAGTCCTTTTTCTCACTACCAGTTATTAACTCCAGCAGGTCTCTCCGTTGTAGGACTGAGGTCTCATTTAATGTTACTATTTGATGTTAGCACTATTGTGACTGGTATTCATGGTCCAAACCTCTGTGTTACTTTAATTTGTATATTAGGGCGGCGGACCTTCCCCCAAGGCAATAATAGAATGGTATATTGCTTATCGCGTTTCTGCCTTTGCAGATGCATGCACTTAATGGTTTGCTGGAGCCCTAGTGCAGGTTTACAACATAAATGGGAGGGGTTTCATTGGTTCATAGTTGGTAGAGGAGGGGGGGTTGGAATGCTTCTGCATCAAAATTTGGATACTTTTAAAAATGGCTAGCTCACAAGGGTTATCATCATTCATGGGCATTCTTAAAGATAAGTACTATGATTTATTTTATTTCTTGGAATAGTTGTGGGTTGAGCAACAATTCCATTAGGGAGAAACTAATAACAATGTAGTTCAGGATGCTATGAAGGCCTTTATAAGGGGGATACTGACCATAGATTAAACCGATAAAATATAGTTCATGAAAAACAGGTGTTCAATTGGAATGTAAGGCTTGAGAAACCGAAACATTGTTTACCTAGGATAATAACCCAGTGAATAAAATGTTTTGGAAAGAGGCCGAGAAAGAACTAAGATTATTTCAAATAGAACAAGTTGGCAACTTATTGGCCAAAATGGCCCAAGCCCAGAAAGAGAAAGGGGAGAACTAGCACCCAAACTCCTGCAATTTTACAGACTTCACATAGTTTTTATACCAATTTGTATTCGTCCAGGGCGAAGTACTCAGGAGAAGAACTAGCAGACTACCTAACCAGGATTAAACTTCCACCTTTGGGAGAAGGTGATAGAGATTTTTTAGAATTGCTGATTTCCCTGGAGGAGATTCAACGAGTAGTAGGGGAAACGGCAAATGATAAAGGCCCTATGTCTGACTGTCTCCCAGTAGAGATTTTTAAAATATTTGTGGAGGAGCTTTTACCACACTATTTGAAAATGGTTATTATGCGTTCTCCTAGCGGACAATCCCAAGATCATAATGTAAGACTATAATAGTTGTCTTACCCAAGGATAGGAAAGCTATGGAATTACCGGAATCATACAGAACCATTTTACTGCTAACATATGATGTCAAGATTCTTGCAAAAATCCTGGCAAATAGGTTGTGCTCTGTGATAACGTCGGTATTACATCAGGATGGCTTCATGCCATCTAAGTTGACTGCCATTAACCTTCGAAGTCTGTTTTTGAATTTATAAGCAGAGCAGCCTGATACCAAGAATAAAGCGGTTCTCTCCTTTTGATAGTGTGGATGGAAATATATACGGGCAGTGCTAAGGGAAATGGCATTTGGGCCTAATTTTATCAAACGGGAAGTGCTACTGGACAAGACCCCCGGCAGCTAGATTAACAGCTAATGGGGATATGTCAAAGAGTTTAATAATCTGTTTAGGGGAACAAGGCATGACTGTCCTCTATTGCCCCTGCTTTTCCCTATTGCAATAGAACATTTAGCCTGTATTGTTAGACAACGGGATTTAAATATGGTGGCAAAGAGTAACAGATGGCCTTAAAATGCAGTTGACTTATTTGTTTACATCTTGAATATCTCTCGCCCATTAATAATGGGGTAGAGATATTCAGGTTTGGGGTCTTTTAAAGCCTAAATATAAATTGGTCGAACTCTGCTTTGTTCCCAATGGATAGTAATGTACATCTTCGACCAAATGAATCTTTAGAAAGCATGGTGGTGCAAAAGTTCAAATACCTAGGCATTTGTTACCAGCAAGGTTAATGACCACATATCTTTAAACCTGAATCCTCTGATAGTTAAAGAGAATCTGTCACCCATATTTAGTAATATCATGTAAGGATATCACCCAATTGTGCGTCGCATAAGGATTCTATTAGGATTTTTTATTCCCCCCGACCCTGCAACTTTGAGGCATAAATACCTTTTTTATCTTGTTGGGGATGTATGCAAATCCCCGTGGTGTGGTCTGATGGGCGTGGCTTAGTCGCCTTCTTCCCCCCCCCCTCCTCCTCAGCTTGCTGAACGTAATCTTCATCTGTGAATATCACAGATAACGTTGGTTTCCGCGCTTGCGCATTGTAAAGGCCTCCGGCGCCTGCGCAGTATGTTTTGCCCAACTATCGGAGAAGCATATAATCGCTACTGCGTGTGCGCCGGTATTTTCCAGCGCGGTCTATGCCCCGGAAGTCTTAACATGCAGGACACACTTCCGGGGCATAGACCGCGCTGGAAAATACCGGCGCATGTGCAGTACCGATTATATGCTTCGCCCACAGTTGGGCAAAGCATACTGCTCAGGCCTTTACATTGCGCAAGCGCGGAAACCAACATTATCTGTGATATTCACAGATTAAGATTACGTTCAGGAAGCCGAGGGGGGGGGGCGACTAAGCCACGCCCATCGGACCGGACTGCGGCAATTTGCATACATCCCCAACAAGATAAAAAAGGTATTTATGCCTCAAAGGTGCGGGGTCAGGGGGAATAAAAATTCCTAATAGAATCCTTATGGGATGCACAATTGGGTGACATCTTTACATGATATCACTAAATATGGGTGACAGATTCCCTTTAAGTCAAGAAATAAAGTGGGAGCATGGAGGAAACAAACCTCATTAAAATGTGCCTCATGACCTCTGTACTCTACTCTATGCCTTACATAATTCTCCTGTTTGGATCCCAAAGCCCTGGTTTAAAAAAAATGCCTGTCTTCTGAGACCTGGTCTGGAAAAAAGGTGTCGCTAGAATAAAGCTGATAAAATTACAGTTGTCCAAGGATCAAGGCGGTTTAGCCCTTCCTAACACTCGGGGATATTTTCTGGACTATAAGCTACAATGTAACGAGAAATGGGCATTGGAGAAGACTATAGATTCAGGGGCGGTGGTACTTAAATGCTTGGTGGGAGGGAATAATACTTTGGAAGTCCTAGAGTCAAACATGCTCCAAGACAAATCCAGTAAAGTCCCGACGCTTGCTTTTATACATAAATTGTGGTGGACCTGTTAAAAGCTGCGGTATATGGAGGCCTATTCTAAATATACTCCTATATGGAATAATCCAGGCTTGCGGGAGCTCTGTCATCAGGAATGGTTTTGAGAATGGAGGAAACAAGGGCTGAAATATTTATATCATTTATACTTGGATGGACACTTCTATGCGTTAGTTCATCTAAAACAGATGTTCTAGTTGTGAAACTCTTGATTTCTACAAATATCTACAGTTAAGGCAAATTATAAGAGCTCAGGAAAATATATGCGATCTTATATTTCTTACAATGTGCTTCTGGACTATGTTGTACAAGCAAAAGCAACTACATGCCTGATTTCATGAATGTTCAAATCTTTGCTATCCAATATTTTACAATATTTTAGGGTATCCAATGGAAATGTGCCCTATATCACTTTCTCCTGGAAGGAAAGGAAAGGAATATTGGAATCCCATGGAAAGGTGTCTATTAATGTTGTGCACTGAAAATCCCAATTATTTCTTATTTATAGAGCATATAGAACTCCAAAAATTATGCTAAAAATGAACCTCAGATTGGATGACTAATATCCAAGATGTAGTGAAGAAGGGGCATATTTGGTCCATAAGTTCTGGTCATGTGCTAGACTTCTGGTAAGGAGTATGCATATTGTATACTTGCAGTCACGTTCTCATTCCCAGCACTGACAATGGAGAATCCTCACTGCTTGCCGTGCATGTTCTGGAGGGATTCACAAGTCTGGTGTCACATAGAGTAACTGCAATCTTGTAATTTCAGATCAGGCCACCCCTTTAAACCATCATCAATTCACTATGTGTGCAATCACAGAACATATCTTGGATCCCAAGTATTCTCTAAGTGAATGAGTCAACTGCTTGATTGTATTCACACTCCCACCTGTGTTTCGATAGAATGCGCACAGAAATACAAGTGGTAAGGTCTTCCACCTGACTTAGAAATACTGGGTAGATGCTGTAATGGTGACAGTGTGTTGTAACACAAGATCGTCATAAGAAAAGATTCTTCCCATGAAGCTTCATCGTAAAGACCTGTCCCACTTCTATCTTATTTTGTAATGGCTCCGAAGGGAGGCACTGTGTGGGTAAATGAAATACTTGACGATCCCGTTTCCAGACATTATATTGGGAGTGTGAATACAATATGCAAGTTAACTCATTCACTTGGAGAGAAGACTGTATCATCTTAGGAAAGTTTGGTGATTGCGTGCATTATAATGTATTGATATTTTTTTTTTTTTAAGGATAGGCAACAAGTCCTGGGACACAGGGCAAATGACCATTTTTGCCATGAGTGGCTCTGGATTTCATTTCGTATAAGCAGTCACTAAAAAGTAGGGCGACTGCAAAAGGTAAAGCTGCTAAATAACACTGAGAAATTGATCTACTGACCAGTGAACCTGTTCTGCAAACTGGTACAAAAGAAGCTTGGGCACAGAAGATAAGTCTCCCTTCATCTGAAGGGGGGGGGGGGGGAGACTCGTAAAAGTTAGTTCCCAGTGTCTCCCGAGAGAGCTGGTGGATCAGTTCCACTAGTTTTCCCTGAAGAGCTTCATAAAGATTACGGCACTTAAAACCCTTATTATCCAAGCAGATGCATAAACTAGCCTAAGAGAAGAGTGCACTGCCTTTAATAGAGCATCTGTCAAGGGATTTGATGCAGAGGTATCTAGCAGACTGCAGAAGATGCCTGCATCTGTCATGCGTATGACAGTTGTCTTGGCTAGACAAGCGACTGGACTATTCAGGGACTTATACCACTTAGGCCATGTGCACACATTGAGTATTTGGTGTGTTTTTAACCCCAGAATTTGTAAGCCAAAACCAGGAGTGGAACGGTCAGAGGAAAAGCATAATAGAAACGTTTGCACCATTTTTGCATTTTTTCACCCATTCCTGATTTTGGCTTACAAATACTGGGGTAAAAAAAATCACCAAATACTCAGTGTGCATGTGGCCTTAGAGAGAAACTCCTATGGGAAAGAGAATATACAGTGGGTACGGAAAGTATTCCGACCCCTTTAAATTTTTCACTTTTTTATTTCATTGCAGCCATTTGATAAATTCAAAACAGCTCATTTTTTCTCACTAATGCACACTCTACACCCCATCTTAACTGAAAAAAAGAAGAAATGTAGACATTTTTGCAAATTAAAAAAAAGAAAAACAAATATCATATGGTCATAAGCATTCAGACCCTTTGCTCAGACACTCATATTTAAGTCACATACTGTCCATTTCCTTGTGATCCTCCTTGAGATGGTTCTACTCCTTCATTAGAGTCCAGCTGTGTTTAATTAAACTGATAGGACTTGATTTGTAAAGGCACACACCTGTCTACATAAGACCTCACAGCTCACAGTGCATGTCGGACAAAATGAAAATCATGAGGTCAAAGGAACTGGCCAAGCAGCTCAGAGACAGAATTGTGGCAAGGCACATATCTGGCCAAGGCTACAAAAGAATTTCTGCAGTACTCAGGGCTCCTAAGAGCACAGTGGCCTCCATAATCCTTAAATGGAGGGCATCTGGAAACATCAGAAGTCTTCCTAGACCTGGCCATCCAGCCAAACTGAGCAATTGTCAGAGAAGAGCCTTGGTGAGAGAGGTAAAGAAGCACCCCAAGATCACTGCGGCTGAGCTCCACAGATGTAGTAGGTAGATGGGAGAAAGTTCCACAAAGTCGACTATCACTGCAGCCCTCCACCAGTAGGGCCTTTATGGCAGAGTAGCCCAATGGAAGCCTCTCCTCAGTGCCAGACATATGAAAGCCCACATAGTTTGCTAAAAAAACACATGAAGGACTCCCAGACTATGAGAAATAAGATTCTCAGGTCTGATCAGACGAAGATAGAACTTTTTGTTGATAATTCTAAGCAGTATGTCTGGAGAACACCAGGCACTGCTCATCACCTGCCCAATACAATCCCAACAGTGAAACATGGTGGTGGCAGCATCATGCTATGGGGGTGTTTTTCAGCTACAGGGACAGGATAACTGGTAGCAATTGAAGGAAACATGAATGCGGGCAAGTACAGAGATATCCTGGATGAAAACCTCTTCCAGAGTGTTGTGGACCTCAGACTTGGCCGAAGGTTCACCTTCCAACAAGACAATGACACTAACTACACAGCTAAAATAACAAAGGAGTGGCTTCAGAGCAACTCTGTGACCATTCTTGACTGGCCCAGCCAGAGCCCTGACCTAAACCCAATTGAGCATCTCTGGAGAGACCTGAAAATGGCTGCCCACCAACATTCACTATCCAGCCTGATGGAACTGGAGAGGATCTGCAAGGAAGAATGGCAGAGGATCCCCGAATTCAGGTGTGAAAAACTTGTTGCACCATTCCCAATAAGACTCATGGCTGTACTAGCTCAAAAGGGTGCTTCTACTCAATACTGAGCAAAGGGTCTGAATAATTATGACAATGTAATATTTCAGTTTTTCTTTTATAATAAATTTGCAAAAATTTCTACATTCCTGTTTTTTCAGTCAAAATGGGGTGCAGAGTGTAGATTAATGAGAAAGAAATGAACTTTTTTGAATTTACCAAATGGCTGCAATGAAACAGAGTGAAAAATTTAAAGGGGTAAGAATACTTTCCATACCCACTGTAAACTTTTTATATTATTGCTTCTGTTCTTTTGAGACTCAAATTCTGTGCAGGGAGGAAAAGACTTAAAGAAGTACTCCTGATTAGTAATGCTTATCCAGCATTTTATTCCTCTATCAAATCCATGATGCATGACCCAGCAGCATCAGTGATCATCACCAGTTACAGCCAGCACCATTTCTGTCTGCTGGGATGACATTGTGTTTATATTTAGTTTGAGTATACTGACAAGAAAACTGCACTGCAAATCTTCAGTTTATCAGCATGGAAAGAGCCATATAGTCATCATAATTATCTGTGATAGTAGCTTCTGTCTAACTTCTCCACTCCCTCTGAAGAACTTCAGTGGTACATTTAATGCAGTTTCATCATACAGGTAATTCTAGTGACCCCCTCAGCGAATAAATAAGTCATTCCTGGGGTAGGCGGGGGCCATTACATGACATCACATAACCTGAGGAGAAGTATAGATAGAATTTTCAGATTGCAAGGAACGCCTATATAAAGTAATATGAGAGGAATAATATGTGCTGGGCAGCAAGTTACA
The DNA here is from genome assembly GCF_039654945.1 of Dendrobates tinctorius. Taxonomy (NCBI): domain Eukaryota; kingdom Metazoa; phylum Chordata; class Amphibia; order Anura; family Dendrobatidae; genus Dendrobates; species Dendrobates tinctorius. The sequence goes on along the minus strand of NW_027361728.1, from coordinate 21,998,752 downwards.
TGATTAAGAACAAAAATTAAACAAAAAACTACTACTACTATAAAGTGAACAATTGGGTCAGTGAAATTACAACCTATCTTGGCTGGGGGAAGACTGTTTCCTTGATCAGGGAAGTGTTGCTACCGTAGTTGTGCCAAAATGATGTCCACAATACAAGACAACATAGTGGACTTAGGTGGTGAAATATCAGATTCTTATTTGGACACAAACAGGCACTCACACACCACCGGTAGAGGTGAGAAGGACGTGAACTATGGTTGACCTTGATCCTGTCCTAGGCCATGCCTTGTGGTTGCTGACTGAAAAGAATCTGAGTTAGGTACTGTCACACTTAGCGATGTACCAGCGATCCTGACCAGCGATATGACGCGGTCAGGATCGCTGGTACATCGCTAAGTGGTCGCTAGTGAGCTGCCACACAGGCAGATCTCACTAGCGACATCGCTGGGGACGGGGGTCGCTACTTACCTGTCACACCAGGCGATCCTGCGTCCTCCCGCCCGGCTCCACGCTCGTCGTCACAGCAGGAAGTGCCGCAGGAAGATGACGACGAGAAACAGTCCTGAACGTTCTCACGCGATCAGCGATAAGCAGCGGGCGAGCGGGTTGTAGGTAAGTATCACACACATAGCGATATCGCTAGCACGTCACTAGTTATAGCGATATTGCTAGCGATATCTCTTAGTGTGACAGGCCCTTTAGCAAAGCTTTTCAGGAGGCTTATCATGGAGTGGGACACATTGCTTAGGTCACTCACTGCCCCAAAGAGGGAGGAGTGCATTATTGTTCAGCATTTTCTACATGAGTTATGAGTTGTGGAAACCACTTTACTCATCTGAAGTCTACATAGCAATAGAAAAGTTATATAGTCCAAAAAAGAGCAAAGTGACATTTTCCTTTAAACTTAAAGACCACTTCAAATACCCCTTTCCTAATTCTGGCTTGAGAATGAAGGTAGTGTGCTGTGTAATTTGATTTGAGCTCTGCCTCTGCAAACCACTTGAAAAAGTGGATTAAAGTGTTGAACAATTTTGTAATGCAGAGGTGAAGAGGGCCTCCGCGCACTACAGGGGGCAACATCTGGATGAGGTGGGCCATCAAGAGCTAGGTCTATCTAGATAATGCTTTGGATGTTCACTGCTAAACGTTAAAAATGTAAATGCTGCAAAATGCTGTGTATGAATCCAGACTTAATAGGATTGCCTACTACACGGACAACCCCTTCTTAAATGCAAGATTGCCGTATATAAAATAAAAAGACCATATATTTACCTCTGATGCCAGCGCTAACTTGACATTCTTGTATGCGAGTGCCATAGACTTGTAGTGGACAACTCCTTTAAGTTGATTTGAGGCTATAGTGCTGTCCTACCCAATACTACAAAGATATAGATCATAAAGTAACCACTGATTAACTGTTTACTTACCGGACAGATGATATTGAACTTTGTCCAGAACCTGATCTTGAGCTTCCTGGTGTTGAAGTCCCGGATGGTATTTGTAATCCAAACTAAAACAAAGCATTGTAAATGTAAATTAACTTTTAGAGAGCTGTTTTATACATTTCTCTAAAAAAAAATGGGCAGATTTATTTTGCTTGCTTACATCCTTGACAACCCCTCTACCCCTCTAAATATTCTGGTTAACTAATAAAAGGCAACTTGTAAATAATGTAATTTATTGATTGCATGTTTGATTGCTTTTAGGCCACGTACACACGTTCAGTATTTGGTCAGCATTTCACATCCATACAGTATTTATAAGCCAAAACCAGGAGTGGGTGATAATACAGAATTGGTGACGTGTTTCTGTTCTACTTTTCCTCTGATTTGTTCCCTCCTGGATTTGGGTTACAAATACTGATTTCACATACCAAATACTGAAGGTGTGAATTTGGCTTTAAACTGGTGTGAATAACCTAAAATGTGTTGTGTTGGCTGAACCAGCTAACCAAATATGACAGTGTCTGACTTTTCATGCATGATTGATGCTGAGGAAAGAAAAATTAGATTGCTGAATTTCAACATGCCTGATCCTTTCTTTTCAAGGATGATAAGCCGCTGTCAGGAGTTGTCAGCAGCTGTCGCCATTTTCCCCAATCAAAATACAAGCATGCTTGAATAAACGTAGACCGCAATCTGAAGTGTTAAGGCAACTTAAAAAGCTACATTTTTTACCTGAAGAAGACCTTACACAAAATGACGTACATGTACATCAGTGCTGGGGTCACCCTATGAGGATGGGCTCAGTAACTGACCTGCTCTACACATGATGGATGCTGCAATGTTACATCTACTGTATCTTATCAACAGCCGGAGCTGAGCTGCAATCGATGCTGTTAAGAATTTAAGTGACACTGTCAGTCTCTGACGGTGGCAATTAAATGGAGCGGTTGCCAGAGCACATACACTGGCTTCTATCAGACCGCCTCCACACAATTGCGGGGTACTGCTGAATGTCCTTGTCGCTAACATCTTGGTACTCCAAACTGGGCTTTACATGACACTGCAATTTTCACTTTATTATATGCAGGCATTGTAAAATATAGTATAAGCCATCATATGATCCATCATATGATCCATCATATGATCACAGGTTCAAATCCTCTAGAGGCTAAAAAATAAAATAAAAGATTAAAAAAAGTTTTTTAAAGTATAAAATGTAAAATTCTACAAATTCGCACCACTGCTGCGTTCGTAAAAGTCTGGTCTATCAAAATAAAAAAAATATATCACACGGTAAACACCATATTTTTGGTCATCACATTTCCCTAAAAAATCCAATAAAACCCGATCAAAATCTTGTGCGCGCCCCAAGTTTGTATCAATTAAACTGTCATCTCGCCAAGCAAAAAAACAAGCTGTCGTTTCCAGTATGTGTGAAATGGATGGTATTATTCGAAAGTGCAACTAGTCCCAAAAAAATAAGTCCTCGTATGGCTATGTCGAACGAAAAATAATAAAATTATGGCTATTGGAAGAAGGGGAAGGAGAATAGCAAATGTCAAAATGAAAAATTGGCTTTGGAGGCAAGGGGCTAAAAGAATATTGAGATTTGAATTTGCAACTATACAGGGGAGATGAATGACATTGGGCTGTGCCATTTATTAAAGTCATATCTGCATGAGAAATTATTGATTTGTTGAAAAATTATTGATCTGATGGGAAGGGCACTGGCCAAGGGACTTTTCCCTGCACAGTAATTGTATTATATAGACCAGTGATGGCGAACCTTTTAGAGACAGAGTGCCTAAACTGCAATCCAAAACTCACTTATTTATTGCAAAGTTCCAACATGGCAAATTAACCTGAATACTGAGGTTTTAGATTAGAAAAACAACTTGTACATTAGCACACTATAGAGTCTATTGCAAAAAGCTTGTAAGCACTGCACTCCAAGCCTAAGATACTAGCCACAATTGCAGTCGAGGTCTGTTCTTGAGAATGGAGTGGATTTTTAATCAAAAGTTAAACCTCTTTGCAATTGTAACCCTTTATCATGATGAGAATAACTCTTAAAGACAGGGATGTCAAACTCACAGAGGGCCAAAGTTAAATGCTTGTACAAAGTCACGGGCCAACCTTGACATTTGTTAAGGAAAAAGTCATCAATTATAGAATTTTTTTATCAAATAAAATGAATAACTTTTGGAATTATAGAGGAATATGTGAAAGCAGTAAAAAGCATATGGCCTAATGACCTAATTTAAATATTTAATAACAAAGGATAAAAAAAAACTTGTTTGCATCACACATTTTCTGTTTTATTCAAAAGTGCTCCCCCCACAGTGAATTCCTCCACATGCATAGTATGATGACCCTACTGTACCCCCCTCTCAATTTCCCCCGCAAAGAATGCCGTCCCATCAAAGTATGATTTTCCAACTGTAATCCCCACACAGCTCTCCATACAGTATAATGGGCACAAAAAGTCCTCCATACAGTATAATGGCTCCATATAGATCTCCATAAAGTATAATGGCTCCACATAGTCCTCCATACCGTGTAATGGGCCCCACACAGTCCTCCATACAGTATAATGGCCCCACATAGTCCTCCATACAGTACAATGGCTGGCTCCACATAGTCCTACATACAGTGTAATGGGCTCCACATAGTCCTCCATACAGTGTAATGGTCTGACATAGTGCTCCATACAGTATAATAGCCTGACATAGTGCTCCAGAGTTTAATGGCCCATCATAGTGCTCCATACAATATAATGACCCCACATGATGCTCCATACAGTATAATGGCCCTGTTTGGTGCTCCATACTGTATAATGGCCCCGTTTGGTGCTCCATACTGTACGCTATCTCCTCAGCCCGCCCCGTCCACTCCCACTGTGTGACGCCAGTGCAGACCGGCGTTGTGGTTGCCTCGGTGACGGAGCGCGTCATTTCCGGGCAGCGGACACGACTTCCGGTAACGCCGCTATTTGCAGCGTCCGGGCACACTATATAAGGATGCCGGTGTACATACTGGCTAGGCCCCTTGAAGAAGGCAGGTCCAAAACACGCGTCGGGGCGGACGCGCTATCCAGACACTGGAGCACCTCCTGACCGCCACTGCCGGTAATTATTATAGTATGGACGTTGTTCCTTGTGTGCATATAGTGGCCACCTTTTGGTGGTAATATAGGCAGCATTATAGGTGATTAGTCAGGATGAGTGGCTGCATTTAGGCATCACGCTATAAATGTTTACTGTTATGAAGTGACAATGTCTACTAATTATAATGGCTATTTTTTAGCGGTGGATACTTAATACAATAGACATCTATAATATGGGCTCTATATATTATGTTGCAGTATGTGAGGATATAGTATACAACCTCAGTGGTGAAATCTGTGATAATGAAGTTTGGTATATGGTAATTATAATGTTATTGTCAATTACTGATTCCCTTTGAGGTTGATCTACTATTTTGAACAAAATTACCATTTTTAGATAGCCATATAATTGGAGTCATATAGCAGCTTATATTTTCCAGGTGCTGGATGTGTGCGTCTTTTTTAGGTGTGTAATCACAATATACATATGTGTATGTCTACTTCCCCTTATTCCCCTAATTGGTGATGTGTAGTATTTTATCTATGGTTCTAAACAATAAAGTCTTTTTCATATTAGTAAAAAAAAGCCTTTTAATCATCTTTTTCTTTGTGGATATGTTATGTATTTGATGATAGGCGTTATTAATCTGAGTGGATACATGGGGACTATAATTAATTATATACAATAATTGTTACCATGTGTCCTAGTCATACTTGGCATATTTGTCTCTTTATGGGAGGCAACTGCCGATGTCTTGCTGAATGACAACCGGCTTCCTGCTATCTAACTTCTGGGGCCGGTTGTCAATCAGCATGATGTCGACAGTCACAGCCAATCAACAGAGCAGCCTGGAAGAGGAAGAGCTGCTCTGTTGTCATGGAGATTATAGGGTTAATCTGCAGGTAAATAGCACTAAACGCTGCCTGGCCGCATTATTCAAACTTTGACTACTCAGAGAAAATGAATTTATTTACTCCTGAGAGATGCCGGCTTTCAGTCATGGGGGCATGCAGAGAGATTAGTCACCTCTCAACTACACTGTGTTACAAATTATTATGCAAAAAGAGTTTAGGAGTGATAAGGTTAGAATTTTTTTGTTTGTCATTTAAACTCATTGATGGTGATGTGTGTCAGGGCTCTTTATATCACTGAAAGCAATTGCAGATACCTGTGCAAATTAGTTTGGCAGGTGTGTCCAAATAAAGGCAAGACTACTTAAGAAGGCTGTTCCACATTATTAAGCAGCCTACATTTTTTGCCAAAATGGGAAAGAAAAAGGATGTGTCGGCTGCTGAGAAGCAACAAATTGTGGAGTATTTAGGTCAAGGCATGACTACAATCAACATTGCCAAGACACTTCATTGTGATCATCGCACAATCAAGAAGTATGTAGCTGATTCCCAGCACACGTGTGCGTGCTGTAAAGGAAAAATTGAGGACTCTTTCCAACAGGCAATTGCGTCAGGTTAAAAGAGCAGCTGCAAAAATGCCTTGTCATTGCAGCAGACAAGTTTTTGAAGCTGCTGGTGCCTCCAACGTCCCCCGAACAACAAGATGCAGGGTCCTTCAGAGGTTTGCAGGTGTGCGTAAGCCATCCTGTCGACCACCTCTATCCACTGCACACAAGCAGAAACGGCTCCAGTGGGCCAAACGATACATGAAGACTGACTTCCAAACTGTTTTGCTCACTGATGAGTGCCATGCAACGCTCGATGGTCCAGATGGATGGAGTGGAGGATGGCTGGTTGATGGACACCCTATGAAAACACGGCTAAGGCGCCAACAAGGAGGTGGAGTAATGTTTTGGGATGGAATCATGGGGAGAGAGATTGTCGGCCCCTTTAGGATCCCTGAAAGGGTAAATATGAACTCCATAATCTATGTGGAGTTTCTAAAACAGCACTTCCTGCCATGGTTCAAGAGGAAGAACCGTGCTTTCTGCAGCAAGATCATTTTCATGCATGATTATGCACCGTCTCATGCTGCAAAATAACACATCTGCATCTCTGGCTGCTATGGGCATAAAAGAGGACAAACTTATGGTGTGGCCACCATCTTCCCCTGACCTCAACTCCAATGAGAACCTCTGGAGCATCATCAAAAGGAGCGTCTATGATGGCGGGAGGCAGTTCACATCTAAGTAACAGCTCTGGGAGGGTATTCTGTCCACATGCAAAACAATTGAAGCACAAACCATCCAAAAACTGACAAATTCAATGGACGAGAGAGTTCAGAAGCTTCTTTCGAACAAGGGGTCCTATGTGCAAATGTAACATCACCTAGAATAAAGTTTTGACTTGAAAACTGTTTGATTTCAATTTGTAATAAGCTGATAATGCTTATAATTTCACAATTGACCATTTTTTTGTTCAAAATAAAAAGGTTGAAAACTCTGCTGTGCATAATAATTTAGATCATGCATTTTGAGTGTTTCTTATTTTTAAAAATATACTGTTTTCATAGGCAGTTTGTTCAAAAATATTGAAATTAGACTAGAATATTAGATGACTGGAAAATAACTGACTGCAATTCATATAGGTAATTTAGAGAAAATATTTTTTGCATAATAATTTGGAACACAGTGTATACTGTGAGCGGCGGATGTAAGCACGCCCGGGCACTTTGATACCTGGTTCTGCAGCACAACTGAGCTGAGCGAGCTGTCAACAACTTTTAGTACAGTTGTCAGTCAGAATTGCAATGCTATTTACTTGCAAATTAACATAACTGCATGTAAATTATGTTTTCCAAGGTGATAGGTTCCTTTAATTAGGTGACATTTCTGTTTGATAGACATGATAATGCATAGTAATTTTGCAACAATCTACTGACCTGTTGAAAGTACATCTGTAATGGTTCAGTGAGCTTAGGGTGTTCATCCATTGTTTGGGCCAACATCTTATTGATGGATTTGTTGAAGTCTCGCAGCTCACGAATATTAATGTCACATTCATCTTGGGTTTCTCCTTTGCTTCTCTTTGCAGAACGGATTTCTTTTACCAGCTTTGAACACTAATGGAAATAATAAAATATTTTGCCAACACCGTAAATTGGCCTAGGGAACCTTTTTTTTGTTTACATAGACTCATTCCTGCTGCTTAAGCTTGGAAGTGTGTATACACACACAGCCGAAAGTGTTTTCACCCTTGAAATTGTTCCAGAAATGAAGTATTTCTCTCAGAAATTCCAGAAAATTTTTGCAATACCCATGTTTATGTCCTTTGTGTGTATTGGAACAATAAAAAAAAAGCTTAAAAGGCAAATTGGAAATCATTTCACACAAAACACCAAATATAGTCTGGACAAAATTGTTGTCACCTTTCCAAAAATATGGGTAAACAACTTTGTTTCAAGCATGTGATGCTCGCTTAAACTCACGTGTGGCAAGTAACTGGTGTGGCAATATGAAAATTACATCTGAAACCAGATAACAAGAGAAGTTGACTCAATCTTTGCATTGTGTGTCTGTGTGCCACACTAGGCATGGAGAACAGAAAGAGAAGAGAACTATCTGTTGACATTTAAATGAACTGAAACGCTATGGCAGGAGACCAAGGAGGACCCCACTGCTCACACAGAGACATAAAAAAGCTAGACTGTAGTCCTTCTGGGAAACCATCTTGTGGACAGGTGAGACCAAGATAGAACTTTTTGGTAAAGCACATCAGTCAACGGTTTACCGAAAATAAGAAAAAATGATGATCAAACGGCCCCAATAATAGCCAAAATAATTTTTGGAGAAAACAGAAGTAGGAGAAGAGAGGTTTATACACACATGCGAAAACAAGGGTGCACATACCAAAGAAAAAATCATCAGCATATAAATATGCCAGACAACCCAATTATAAATTTACATGAGTTCATGCACCATGGCACAGCACAAGTCTGTATGTAAGAGAGATGTATATCAGTGCCCAGGGTTAGCCGTGTAACTGCATTGTAAGTCTATCAAGTATTAGTTAAAGCAATAAATGACTTGGAGCTTGTACTGATTTTTTATATCAAAGTTCCTGAATGGTCTTGCATCCACCCAGACGCGTGTTTCAGCACAGTCATAGTCAGGGTCATGCACATTTATTATTGGGTTGCCTGACATATTTATATGTTAATAATTTTTTTGGGGTATGTGTGTCCTTCTTTCTCCACGTGTGTATATACCCCTCTTCTTCTGATTTCTCAATAAATGTTTGCATTTTGACTATCCTTGGGGACATTTTATCGCCCTTTTTTCTTCTTTTTGGGCTTGTCTCATAGAACAAATCGTTAAAACAAATTTAAAGAGTCCAATTAGGGGGGTGTGGCTATGTAGCGGCGGCGAAAGGAAGCACTGAGAGAGAGCTCCTGGAATCCTGAAGATATCCGTTCAGTGGACCCTCACCACCGCGATTTACCTGCCTGTCTCTGGACACTCCTAGACCCCCGTGAGAGAGCGCTCCTGGGCTTTTGTGTGCTGGCGGCAGTAAAAAGCTGGGGCGGCCGGCGGGCCTGCATGAGGAGCGGCCATCTTTGGAAGCACATGCTCTGCCTGTGAGAGACGCGGTGCTGGTCCCCATTGCTGCAGCACTGATGGGCGGTGAGCACATATCCTGAAAGAACTGTGGAGGACAAGCAGTGAATGCCCTAAAAGATTGGGCCCCGCGTTCCTCCTCGCTACGTCACCTAGCCTGCCAGTGCTATTACTTTAAGGGCCTGGGTCCCTTCCTGGCTGCTGTCCTTGTGGGGTGCTGTGGTCTTCTCCCCCCCCCTCCCCTGGTTATAAGGGCCCTTGTTTGCTGCTTGGAGCCGGAAATCCTCTCCCTACGTGGCCCTACAGATCTGTGTCACCTTTGGGGCTCTGCTACGCCTATAATAGAGGACTCCAGAGTGCACTGTTCTCAATATCCGGCTGTGCCATATTGCTGTTAAAATGAGTCACTCTAAGGGATCAGGAGCAGCTGAAAGACTGAAAGAGTATGCTAGAATAGATCATTCTGATGTTTTAAGACCCCTTAAAAATAACCCCTCACAGGCTCAGCGTAAAAGCCGCTCTTCTGGAGGCGAGGAGGAGAGTGAGCAAGAGGAATTAACCCTTAAACAGGCGTCTGAACAATTGATGCAGGCCATCTCCTTAACCAGGACATCTCTGAATGGGAAGATAGAGGACGTGTACACTGAGGTGGGGCATCTCCGACAAGATATGCAAGCCATGAGAGGCCATATTACGGGTATCCCAGGTAGAAGATACCATCACACCTATGGAAGCCAAATTAACGAAAGTGGCAGGCTCTATGATGCATGGAGGCAAAAAGCAGATGACCTGGAGAAAAGAATGCATTGGAATAATATCTGAGTTATTAGGCTCCCGGAATGCTCGGAGGGTCAACACCCGGAGTAATTTCTGCAAGATTGGCCCAAAACCACTCTGGGAGACGAATTCTCCCCAACATTTGCGGTGGAGCGGGCCCACAGAGTCCTCACTAGGCCTCTTCCTCCTGAAGCCCCACCTAGACCTTTTCTGGCACGTCTCTTTAACTGCAGGGACAGGGATGTGGCTGTGCGATTGGCACGGCAAAAAACCCCCATCAAGTTCAACAACGCCACGATCTCGATTTTCCCAGACTTCTCCATGGAACTTCAGAAACAACGGGCACAGTTCATGGAGGTCAAAAGGAGTCATAGAATCATAGAATCGTAGAGTTGGAAGGGACCTCCTGGGCCATCTGGTCCAACCCCCTGCTCAAAGCAGGATTCGCTAAATCATCCCAGTCAGATGTCTGTCCAGCCTCTGTTTGAAGACTTCCATTGAAGGAGAACTCACCACTTCTCGTGGCAGCCTGTTCCACTCATTGATCACTCTAACTGTCAAAAAGTTTTTTCTAATATCTAATCTGTGTCTCCTCCCATTCAGTTTCATCCCATTGCTTCTAGTCCTTCCTTGTGCAAATGAGAATAAAGATGATCCTTCTACAATGTGACAGCCCTTTAGATATTTGTAGACAGCTATTAAGTCTCCTCTCAGTCTTCTCTTTTGCAAACTAAACATTCCCAAATCCTGCAACCTTTCCTCATAAGACAGGGTTTGCAGACCGGTCACCATTCTGGTCGCTCTTTTCTGAACTTGCTCCAGTTTGTTGATGTCTTTTTTAAAATGTGGTGCCCAAAACTGGACACAATATTCCAGATGAGGTCTGACCAAAGAGGAGTAGAGGGAAATAATGACTTCACGTGATCTATACTGTATGCTTCTGTTAATACATCCTAGAATTGCATTTGCCTTTTTTGCTGCTGCATCACACTGTTGACTCATATTCAGTCTGTGATCTATTAGTATACCCAAGTCTTTTTCACATGTGCTGTCACTTAGCCCTATTCCTCCCATTCTGTATATGCTTTTTTCATTTTTATTGCCCAGATGTAGTACTTTGCATTTCTCCCTGTTAAAAACCATTCTGTTAGTTGCTGCCCACTTCTCCAGCTTATTTATATCTTTTTGAATCCTCTCTCTCTTCTCTAGTATTAGCTATCCCTCCTAGCTTTGTGTCATCAGCAAATTTAATCAGTTTACCCTCAATTCCTTCATCTAAATCGTTGATAAAGACGTTGAACAATATAGGGCCCAGGACAGAGCCCTGTGGTACCCCACTTGAGACATTCTTCCAACTGGATGTGCAGCCATTTACGACCACTCTTTGGGTCCGATCACTAAGCCAGTTATGAATCCACCTAACAGTTGCCTTGTCCATTCCATACTTAGTCATTTTTTCAATAAGGATTGTATGAGAGACTTTGTCAAATGCTTTGCTGAAGTCAAGATATACTATATCTACAGCATTTCCTTGATCCACCCAATCAGTGATTCTGTCATAGAAGGAAATTAAGTTAGTCTGACATGACTTATTAGTTACAAACCCATGCTGACTCTGTTTAATCACTTCATTCTTATCCAGGTACTGACATACATGTTGTTTAATAATTTGTTCAAAGATCTTTCCTGGTATAGAAGTCAGACTCACCGGCCTATAGTTGCCTGGGTCCACCTTCTTCCCCTTTTTGAAGATAGGAACAACATTTGCTCTTCTCCAGTCTTCTGGCACTTCTGTTCTCCAAGAATTTTCAAAGATTATGGAGAAGGGTTCAAAAATTTCTTCTGCTATCTCCTTCAGTACTCTGGGGTGTAATTCATCTGGACCTGGAGACTTGAATTCATTTAGGTTAGCAAAGTGTTTCCTCACTATCTTTCTGTTTATATATATATCCTGGATTCTTCTATTCCCTTAATAGGACAGTGAAGAACAGTTGATGTTACATTTCCTTTCTGAGAGAAAACAGATGCAAAATAGGAATTTAAAAGTTTAGCCTTCTCAACATCCTGTCTTACCATTTCATCATTTTCATCCTGTAAAAATCCTATAGCATCTTTGACTTTTCTTTTACTTTTGAAATATCCCCAAAATCCTTTATTATTGCTTTTGACATCTCTTGCAAGCCTCAATTCATTTTCAGCTTTAAATAATCTGATTTGTGCCCTGCAGGTTCTGCAGACAGCATTATATTCTTCTTTAGATATGCCTCCCTCTTTCCATTTTATAAACATTTTTTTCTTCCTTTTTAGCATGTGCTTAAGTTCTGTGTTCATCCATCCTGGTTTCCTTAAATGCTTCCTATTCTTCCCTCTTTTCGGAAATGTTAACAACTGTGCTTTGAGAATTTCATTTTTCAAGATTTCCCATCCTTCCTGGACATTTTTGTCTTTAATGATATCCAGCCATTGGATCCCTCCAATTCTCTTTCTGAATCCCTTAAAATCTGCCTTTCTGAAATCTAACCTTGACGTCTGAGTCTTCACAGGTCTTCCGCCTCTAGTTATCCAAAATTCTAAAATAGCATGGTCGCTACCTCCTAGGGTCCCAGCCACTTTTACCTCCTCTCCGGGAGAGGAACGCTATGTACTCGATGATTTATCCGGCCCGGCTTCAGGTGGTCCATGAGGGTTCCACCTTGTTTTTTACGGATCCAGTGGAGGCGACTGAGTGGCTACGGTCCCACAAAGGGTCTGCCGCAAAGGAATCCTAGTGCATATATTGCTAGCCCGTATCTTTGCATTAATGTTCTGATTAGAGCTCTATCCGCAAGCGTCCAATTACCTACAATAACGGACACAGTGCTCAGTGATGGTATCCCCTTGTTTGCTTAATGATGGGAGTATAAGACTTTGCTACCATATTGTTTGTTGTTTATTTACTTTGTTTTTCTCTATAGTGGTTTTATGTGTTTTTTAGGTAGGATTCGCAGCCAACGACAATTTTCATCTTTAGGTGATGTCTCTAAATTTTACCTGGGTAATGTTATGCCCCATATTCAGCGGAGTAAAACATGGGGTCTGAGTTGATATGTATGACATGGAATGTGAGGGGTATAAAAACTCCCCGGAAAAAGATTAAGGTTTTATCGCAGGTCAGACATTATCACCCTCACATTGTGGCCTTGGTGGACAAGCACCTGACCAGGGATACAGTTTGGTGCGTGCAGAAACCTTGGGTACAATGGTCTGTTCATGCATTCCACACTAGCTACTCGAGAGGGGTTTTACTGTTCGTACATAGAGACGTTAGATGGGAAGCCAGGGAGACTCTGAGGGATCCTGAAGGTCACCTTGTTTTTGTGCATGCACTGATAAATACCAGGGAATATGTAATCCTATGTGTCTATAACCCCCTCCGGCTAGTATGTCCCTTCTTCAGAAGGCAATGAGTTTTGCCCTGGATTATCCAGATGCGGATGTTATTTGTATGTTTGTATGGGAGATTTCAATATGGTTATGAACAACTGTCTTGATAAATTGAGATTGGATGATGGGGAATGACTGGGGGGGCCTCTTTGCTGACTACAACTTCGCTGTCAATGTTTATGGGGGAGGGCGGGTGGCTGGATTTGTGGAGGATGCGTCTCCCTGAGTTAAGAGAATATACCTGTCACTCGTCCACTAAATGCTCTCTGTCGCGCATAGATTATATATATTTGGTTCCAGCGGTCTGGCGATGTGGGTGGATAACATAGAGCATGGGGGATCTCAGATCATAGCCCGGTCATGATTAAACTTAAATATGGACAATTAAACAATGGGATAGTTTGGAAGTTGAATCCTTTCTGGTTAAAGTTAATAGTGTCCCCTGATAGAATTATCGATCAGTTGCATTGTTTCATCGCGTCTCTTCCGGAACCTCAAGATATTCATTTATTTTGGGATGCCCTTAAGGCATATTTGAGGGGTTGTCTGTCCTCCACGATCTCTTATATTAAGCGGGTAACCTCAAGGGAGGATGAGGAAATGGAGCGACGATTGAAAGACTCAGAGGCTACATATATATGTAACCAAACTAGTGGCAATAGGATTGAGTGGTTGGCTGCCCAGTGGTTATACGCCCAGCATATAGACACTAAATCTAAGCGTGAACTATTCTTCACCCGTCAATCTTATTTTGAACTGGGAAACCAGGCAAGTAAGTTTTTGGCCTATTTGGTGCGCCAACACAATACCTCCAATACAATACTGCAGATTTGTAAGGCGGATGGTTTACTGGTGTCTTTGACCGAGGAGATACTTGGTTGTTTTTACTACTACAGGTCATTATATGAATCTAAAAGTGACTTTGATAATTTGGGGTGCTTGGACTATTTGTCAGATGTGACATTCCCTACATTAGATACCGAACAGCGAGCCCTTATGGACACTGCGTTCACCGCGAAAGAGATAGAAAATGCTATAACGGACATGGCTTCTGGGAAGGCCCCTGGACCAGATGGGTTCCCCATTGAATTGTATAGAAAATACAGGGATATACTGATACCACTTCTGCTGAAGGTATTTCGGGGAATTTGGGAAGGGAAGTCTTTGCCTGATTCTTTTTATGAGGGTAATATCATAATGCTTAGGAAGGAGGGAAAGGACCCCCTGGAATGTGGATCTTACTGTCCTATTTCAATAGTAAATGTGGACTATAAAATTTTTACCAAGATCCTAGCTACCAGGCTGAATTCAATTATATTGAACCTTGTACATCCTGATTAAGCGGGTTTCATGCCTGGTAAGAGCACTTCCATTAATATCAGACGGGTCCAGTCAATAGTCCAATATAGCTCCCTAATACCCGACAACAAATGGGTGTTGGCATCGTTAGATGCCGCCAAGGCTTTTGACTCTCTTGAGTGGCCTTTCCTCTCCGCATGCTTGCAAAGATATGGCTTTGGTGATAAATTTATAAAATGGATCAAAATGTTATATATGAAACCCAAAGCCCGTATCATAGTAAATAACTCTATATCTGAGTCTTTTCCATTACATAGGGGGACTCATCAAGGTTGCCCTCTTTCCCCCGCCCTCTTCACTCTTGCAATTGAGGCACTGGCAATACGTATAAGGTCTTCCCCTGGCATTAAGGGAATAGATGTAGCGGGTCGGGTGGACGCTATAGGTCTATATGCTGACGATATGGTGATATTCATGGATGAAGTGGAAGAAACTTTGCTGCAAGTGATAGCCCTTATAGATGGATTCAGCAAATATTCAGGCTTATATATAAATTGAGAGAAATCGGCTCTGGTATCCCTTTCTCATGCCCCGATGCCGCAGCTAGAGGCTCTCTCCTCACTGTCTATTGTATCTAATTTTAAATATCTGGGTGTCTACATATCCCATGATAGTGCGTTTGATTCACAACTTAATATCCACCCACTGCTGGAACTAGTTAAAGTTAAATTTGCATCCTGGAGCAAACTTCCGTTGTCTGTAGCCGGACGCATTAACCTGATTAAAATGATATTACTTCCCAAGCTTAGCTATTCCCTTCAGCATAGTGCTGTGATGGTGCCCAAATCCTTTTTTGTGACTCTCAACTCCCAGATCACGTCTTTCATATGGGGGAAAACTAGGCCCAAACTTAAATTGGCCATCTTACAAAGACCTAAAAAGGGAGGTGGAGCGGCACTACCAGATTTTTTCCTGTATTATTTGGCTGGGCAAGCTAAAGCTTTAAGTAAATGAATGCCGGGTAGCTACATTCCCAATTCTGAAAGTCACCTGCTTCATGCTGCACAGACTGATAGCCCATTGGGTTTCCTTGAGTTAGAGAAGACTAATACCCCTCGCGTCTGCTGCCCTTGCTCCGATTGGCACGATTAACATGGAGACAAATCAAGAAAGTGACTGGGTTTAAATTGCTAAACCACCCGTCCACCGATTTTTGGATTCAGCATGACGTCTCTTCGATGGGAGACTTATATGACCAAGGGATCTTAAAGTCTTTTGAACAATTACAGGTCACGCATGATATCCCAAGATCCCAATTTTTCCGCTATTTACAACTGAGATCAGCTCTTCAATCGCATGTGAGATGTAAGGGTGTAGGCCGTACTATTTCATCTCTACCTCCGATAGGAATCCTTAAATCGCAGGGCCCTCAGGGTCTCATCTACTCTTTATACACATACATGCTGTCAGTGGGAGCAGAATCAGCCACAAATTCTATCAAGAGAAAGTGGGAACGGCTCATCCCTAATACGCAAGAAGAAGAGTGGGAGGGGGTTTTGGAATCTCCGATTGGAGTATCACCATCTATTAACAATAGAATGATACAATTATATATAATCAATCGTACTTGACTCTGACACGACTTTTTAGGATGGGTCGGTTCCAATCATCAGAATGTTTACGGTGCCACTGTCCAGATGCAGATTTTATTCATATGGTATGGCAGTGTCCTACTGTCCTACATTACTGGAAAGAGGTGACATCATTACTGGCATCCCTAGTACAAGCCCCAGTTCCTCTACAGCCACTGGTCTGCTTGTTCGGGGTATGGGATGAGGAGATCTGGGATCGATATAATGGGATCTTCCTGCGTGAGACATTATTTATGGCACGGAAGGTACTGGCACTACGGTGGATGGGAACTTGATGTCCCTCCCTTAGAATTTGGATTGACTTGGTGAATTCGATTGTTCCATACGAGAGCACGTTATACCAAAATATGGGATGCCCGGGTAAATTTGAAAAGATTTGGGGGAGGTGGAACTCCTCTCATCTTACGCTGCAAGGTTGAGACATCACATACAAGATAATATGCTGTAGGATACTAGGCTGCGAAATAGTAGATTGTTATGAATGAGTCAAATCCGGAGGAGAAAACAAAAATACAAGCCAAGTCCAGAAAACCGGAGAGGTTGGCAGCTATCGGATTGCAGACCCCTGATCCCATTCACCACAACTAACAGCAGCCGTGGGGGGCTCCCACAGTGCCCTAGACTCCTCGTCACAGCCGGAGAACTACACAAGCCCAAAGAAGGAAAGGAGAAATCTAAACTGCCCGAGAGCAGACCCCAAAGCAACAGACAGCCCCCAACATGCACTGCCGGTGAAAAACAGATGAAAACACAGACAGAAAGACAGACCGAGCAAACGATGGGGCCCAACCAACCAGACAGGACAGGACAGAAAAGACGCTGGCCGCAATCCGCAAAAAACCCTACAAAAATGTCCCAACCGTCTGACAGGAAAAAAGGCCCCGAAGTCGCTAGACTTCAAAATCACTATATCAGCACTCAGGTACACTCTGAAAACAGAGCAAAGAGATCAACTGATCAGAGACAAAAATGGAATTCAGCCAGTCCCAACCAGGACTGGCTGAATACAAACACTAAGGAAACCAGACAAAATCTCATGGAATAATAGCAGGGCAAAACTTAGCTTTTAGTAGACAGGAACTAAAACTGGATGCCAGAGCTCAGAGCAGAAAGGATCACCAGCAAACCCTGCAGGGCGTCGGCTGCCTTATATCCACTCAGAAATTCCAGATGTCCAATCACACTCCGCCTGTTCAGATAACAGGTTCTTCCCATCCAAATCAACTTCACTACCTCTCTTCACCAGCAGAGGGAGTTCATCAGACATCAAAGGTGAAGGGGAAAATAAACTCACAACAGTAGATATTAGTTGATGTAGTGGTAGTTGTAGTATAGTTTAGGAATTTCTGATTAGATTTCATTATCCGAATAATATGTTAAAGGCTTGTGGGATTTGATCGATATACATGTTTTATAATGTATAGCCAACTGTCCTTTGCGCATGCTTGGAAGGTTATGTACATGCTACCTTGTATTTTTAAAAACAAAGTGTGCAATTTTTCGGCTCAATATTTTATAATGAATGAAAACATGTATGCTCTGTAAAAAAATGCTTATTATCATAGGCCAATTGTATGTTGTACATCTTTTATGTCCTGAAGTTCAATAAACGAATTTAAAAAAAAAAAAAAAAAAAATCCAATTAGAAAATTTGCATTTTATACATAGATATACGACCCTCCAACTTTTCCAGTTAAAATATAAAATCTTCTTATACGCCATGTGTCATCTTATACGCTGGGTGCGGAGCAATCTGCATATGGTGGGGGAGTGGTCCCGATGACCAAGGGAGGGGGAGTCTCACAGGGAAGGTGTAACTGGAGTTATCCCTCTTTTACCTCATTTGTGGCAGCGGTGCTATCTGCGGCTCAGTGCTGGGAGTCGGCGGCGGCTCCTCTTTGTGTAGCGTGGGGGCTCTGTGCTGGGGGTCGGCGGCAGCTCTTTGTGCAGCTGGGGGGCGGCGGTGGCTCTTTGTCCAGCGTCGGTGCTCAGCCGGCATTTCCCCAAAACCTGGAGACCCCCGGCAGCTCCATTGCTGCGATGCGGTGGCCTCCGGGAAAATGGCCGCTGGGGGCGGTGCATGCTCAGATTCAGATCTCGTCCCAAGATCTCGGGAGACAAGATCTGAATCTGAGCTTGCGCGGGCTCCAGCGGCCATTTTCCCAGAGGCCACCGCAGCACAGAGCCCCCATGCTACACAAAGAGGAGCCGCCGCCGCCCCCCAGCACAGAGCCGCCGCCCCCCTAGCACATAGACCCGCAGATATCATCCCCCTTTTACCTCATTGCTGGCAGCAGTGCTAACTCCACTTACACCTTCCCTGTGAGACACCCCCTCCCTTTGTCATCGGGACCACTCCCCCACCATATGCAGATTGGTTTGCACCCGGCGTATAAGACAACCACCGACTTTTAAGAAGATTTTAAGGGGTTAAAAGGTCGGCTTATACGCCGGAAAATACGGTAATTATACAATTTGTTATATATTGTATCCTATACATGCTACATTTTCCTATGAGTAATTTTTGTTTACCGAAAATATAATGACTCCTACAAAGAAAAGAATGCAGTACCTACAGTCAAATATGGTTGAGGTTCAAAGATGTTTTGGGGTTGTTTTGCTGCCTTGACTGTGTACAAGGCATCATGAAAGCTGAAGATTTCCAAAGGATTTTGGGTCGCAATGTAGTGCCCAGTGTCAAAAAGCTGGGTTTGATTCCTAGGTCATGGGTCTTCCAACCGGAAAATCACCCCAAACATGCTTCAAGAAGCACCCAGAAATGGATGGAAACAAAGTGCTGGAGAATTCTGAAGTGGCCAGAAATGCGGCCAGATCTGAATTACTGTAGCGAGATCTTAAAATTGCTGTTGGGAGAAGGCACCCTTCAAACATGAGACCTGGAGCAGTTTGCAAAAGAAGTGGTTCAAAATTCCAGCTGAAAGGTGTAAGAAGCTTGTGAATGGTTATAGGAAGCAATTGATAAGTTATTTATTCCAAAGGGCGTGCAACTAAATATTAAGTTGAGGGTGCCAACAATTTTGTCCAGCCTATTTTGGGGGTTTTGTGTAAATTGATGTAAATTTGCCTTTTTTCATCCGTTTCGTTTTGTGTTGTACCAATGCACACAAAGGAATTAAATGTGTATAACAAAACGTGTGATTGCAAGCGGAGAAATACTTCCTTTTCTGGAACAATTTCAAGAGTACCAACACTTTCAGCCATGACTGTGTGTGTGTGTGTGTGTGTGTGTGTGTATGTATATATATATATATATATGTATATATATATATATAATATACTTTTATCATAATGTACTACAGACAAAACGTTCTTATAGGTGTAGCTGCATATATCCATCCCGTTTCTTTGCATAGTATTTAATTACATAGACATACAGAGCAAGTTATATATACACCATATTTTTCAGACTATAAGACGCACCTTTTCCCCCCAAATTTGAGGGGAAAAAGGGGGTGCGTCTTATACTTCAGATGTAGCTTACCGGGTGATACTGCAGGCCCTGGGATGGGAGGAGGGGATGTCCACAGGTGCGAGGCTCTGAGTCACAGGCTGGTTGGAGGGAGTGCTCAGCGTTGCAGGAGCTCTGCCGACATTTTGTGAATGTCTGTAGTCCGGAACTTCCATGCTTTCAATGCAGTGGATTCCAGGAAAATGGCGCATCGCATGCACAGATTGAAAACTCGGGAGCAGCCCCACCCCCATCTACAAGCCTGGGATGGGACTCTCAGCATCACCATGCAGCGTTGCACCGCCGAACACCTCCCCACCCCCACCCCACCGGTAAGCTGAATTCGGACTGTTAATATGGACCCCAATTTGCCGCATTGTTTTTTGTTTTTTTTTACTTATTTTCCTCCTGAAAATTTGGGGTGCGTCTTATGGTCAGGTGCGTCTTTATAGTCCAAAAAATACGGTGCGTATATAAATTGCTTTGTATGTCTATGTAATTATATACTATGCAAAGAAACGAGATAGATATATGCATATACACCTCTAAAAGTGTTACGTCTATAGTATGTTTTGATAAGTATGGCCACCTGTGACAGAGACAAATAGACATCTTTCAGATGGGATCAAAATAGTAATTAAAATAAAGAACACATTTCCTTGTGCCCAGGCCTCAAATTCACTAAGGGAAAGTGGTATCTAGCAATTCTCAGTTCTAATTGAAACAGTCTTGGAAAGAGATGGGTGGTGTGAGGAGCTGGCCAATGGCTAAAGACTATTGGACCAATGGACGTAGAACAGAGTCCACAGCTCAATGGGATACAGACTTTTTCCAGCGCAGAGCACTGGAATGTCTTAATGTATAAGATAGAAAAGCATGAGTGGTTGGCAATTCCTAAAGTATCAAATGAATACTCAGGTTGTATGTATAGTGTGGCTGCAACTCCAGGGTACATATTTCCCAAAAAGTGGGCCTGCAAGAGAACTACCAGAGGAAACATAAAGTGTCAGGTAGGTTGGTAGTGGGACCTGTATTTCCCTCTTTTTCCAGTATGAGATTTTCATTTATTCCCAAAAAATTTATTACTTCTATGTGTTTGTGTGAGTTTCCTTACACATTCAAAAAACACACTCATATGGAATTTAGATTGTAAGGCCCAATGGGGACAGAGATAGTAATGCCTGTAAAGCACTGCATAATATGTTGGTTATATGAGTAGAGATGTGCATGCTCCAACTCGAATTCAGTGTACTGTACTCTGCTTTCTCTGGAATCCACATAAACAATGAATGGAGCGGAAGCCAAGAATTTATATTTGCTTATTCCATTCCATTTAGGACGGCGCTGCTGAGCCCGCTCTCTGAATAGCTGATGGTTTCGCTGCTGGGGCATTAAATTATTTTTTTAAATAACTCTTTAGAGTCTGCAAATAGTCAGAGAGCCAAAAAGCTGTAATTGCCTTAATTATTAAACTTGTATTTAGGTGAGGTAATCTGCTGATGCTCAGTTAGTGGCGAGAAGGCCAAAGTGTTTATGATTATATTTGGTACTGGGATTTATTTTAATATATGACCATTGTATTGTGTTCTCAGCCTGTTCTCTTTAATGACTGAGCACTATGCAGCATAATTTGTCATTAAATTTAGGACTGTACATATACAGTGGGGAAACCACCATGGTTACTTACCGGTAGCCGGTTTTTCCGGAACCCATGACAGCACACCTGAGAAAGGGATCCGCCCCGCCAGGACAGGAACCTACTGAGACATAAGGGGCGGCACCTCTCCCCCGCTTCAGTTGGTTACAGAGCATTGAGAGGATTTCCCGGTTAGTTACATGTTTAATCCAACACCACATCACTCATAAGCACCCTAATAACTGCACACCCATATGGTGAAAAGGGGGGGAATATACGGGTGCTGTCATGGGTTCCGGAAAAACCGGCTACCGGTAAGTAACCATGGTGGTTTTCCCTTCACCCATAACAGCACACCTGAGAGATTTTTGGAGACTACGAAACACCTTAGGGAGGGACCACCGCTTGCAGCACCCTTCTACCAAAGGTTAAGTCAGCAGAGGAGGATAGATTTAATCTATAGTGCTTAAAGAAGGTGGAAGGTGAGGCCCATGTAGCGGCCTTACAAATCTGTTCAATTGATACCTCTGCCTTTTCAGCCCAGGAGGTCGCTACGGCTCTGGTGGAATGAGCCTTGATGCCGTCAGGAATCGGGATACCACTAGCTGAGTAGGCTACACTAATGGCCTCCCTACTCCAACTAGCAATAGTCCCTTTCGAAACCCCATAGCCTTTCCTGGCACCCTGAAAAGCTACGAATCAGGACTGGGACCTCCTCCACTGGCTAGTGACAGATATGTATTCTAATAGAGCTCTCAACATCCAAACTATGGAATTTT
Source organism: Dendrobates tinctorius (assembly GCF_039654945.1). NCBI lineage: Eukaryota > Metazoa > Chordata > Amphibia > Anura > Dendrobatidae > Dendrobates > Dendrobates tinctorius. Next base: position 21,976,658 of record NW_027361728.1, on the reverse strand, counting down.
TCCTCCCCCAAATTTTTTGGATTCTCGCAGAAGGATGGGAGGACAATCTCCTGACCCTGATGGAAATCTGATGCTACCTTAGGCAGATAAGCCGGGTCTGTTCTCACCACCCTATCCTGAAAAACTTGTGTATAAGGTGGATTTACCGAGAATGCCTGTAAGTCGCTTATTCTGCGGGCTGACGTAAGGGCCACTAAAATGATTGTGTTTAAGGTCAGAAACTTTAGGGGTAGCTGGTGTAACGGCTCATACGGTTCATTTGTAAGGGCTTCTAGCACTAGGTTTAAATCCCAGGGGGCTATTCTGCGTATTGGGATAGGCCTAGCTCTATGGCAGGATTTAATGACTCTGGCTACCCATCTATTTGATGCCAATTTGCAGTTGTAGAGCGCCCCTAGTGCAGACACCTGAACTTTAAGCGTGTTCACCGCTAACTCCATCTGCAACCCCGATTGTAAGAACTCCAGGATGGCACTAATCGGGGGTTCTTTTTCTAACGGCTTACCTAGGAACTGTAGGAACTTATTCCATGTTCTGCCGTAGATGTTAGTCGTCACTGGTTTCCTACTCTTTAGAAGGGTGGCCACCAACCCGGGGGAGAACCCTCTATTCGTTAAAAGCGACCTTTCAAATTCTACGCCGTCAGATGGAATCCTTTGACCTGAGCGTGGAATATTGGGCCCTGAGCTAGTAGGTCTGGGATTTCTGGCAGAACCCATGGATCGGAGAGGGACATTCTTTGTAGTTGAGAAAACCAGGGCCTTTTCGGCCAAAACGGGGCTATTAGAATCACCCTGGCTTGATCGTTTCTGATCTTCCTGACAACTGTTGGGATCAGAGCCACTGGGGGGGAACGCATAAGCTAGCCTGAAGTTCCACTGGATGTGCAATGAGTCCACTGCCCATGGCTTTTCTCTCGGGTTTAGAGAGGAAAAACCTTTCTGTTTGCCTGTTGTGCTTGTTGGCAAAGAGGTCTATTACTGGTTTCCCCCAAAGCTGCGTTATTTTTTGAAAAATGGACCGATTTAGCGCCCATTCTCCTTGCCTCAGGGTATTGCGACTCAGAAAATCTGCCTCTATGTTTTCTGCCCCTTTTATGTGTAAGGCTGTCAAGGAGTGTAGGTGTTCCTCTGCTCTGCTCAGAATGTCGCTCGCCGCTTTCATTAGGGAGTGTGATCTTGTCCCCCCTTGGTGGTTGATGTATGCCACTGTTACCCTGTTGTCTGACATGATGCGTACATTGCGACCCTGGAGTAGTGGAATGAAGTGACTTAGAGCCTTGTTCACTGCCCACTGTTCTCTTAGGATGGAAGATGCCTCCATTTCTTGAGGTGTCCAGGAGCCCTGGCCTATGAGGCCCCTTAGGTGTGCCCCCCACCCCGAGGAGCTTGCATCTGTTAAAATCACATCTGTCGTCTGTCTGTCCCACGGTATTCCTGAGCTCAGATTTGTACCGTCCAGCCACCAGTTGAGAGAGTCTCTGGTTTTTACGGAAAGCTCCAGCTTTCCTTCTAAACGCTCTCTTAGCGATCTTTGAGCTTATAATATCTCCCCCTGGAGTTGTCGGGTGTGAAATTGAGCCCACCTGACCGCCGGAATTCAGGACGTTAGGGTACCTAGTAGGGACATTGCCCTTCTTAATGTCATACATGGTTGGTTTCGGGCCGCCAAGGCCAGATTCTTTACCTTCTCTATTTTGGACTCTGGGAGCAGACACGCCTGCCTTTCTGAATCCAGTATAAATCCCAGGAAGGTCTGTTTTTTTAGGGGTTGTAATTTTGATTTTTTGAAATTGATTATCCACCATAATTCGTGTCGGTCACCCGGCTCAACTGCGCCGTGCAGTGGTCCTCTGATCTGCCCACTTTAAGGAAATTGTCCAAGTATGGTATTATGACCGTATCGTGAATCCGGAGAAAGGCTGTCACCTCCGCTATGACCTTGGTGAAAACGCTCAGGGCTATGGATATGCCAAATGGAAGAGCTCTGAACTGGAAATGCCTCAGTACGCCTTGGATATAAAGCACTACCCTCAAGTATTTTTGGTAATCTGGATGGATAGGGATGTGATAATATGCATCCTTTAAGTCGACTACGGCCATAAAACAATCTTGATGTAGTAGCTTCACGGCCGTAGCCAGTGACTCCATCTTGAAGGTCTGGTTTCTTATCCATCGATTGAGCCGTCTGAGATTTATAATCGTCCTGAATGATTGATCCTGGTTTTTTTATCAGAAAAAGGGGTGAATAGAACCCCCTTCCTTCCTGTGTGTGTGGGACCTCATAAAGTACCCGCTTGTCTATCAGGCTCAGGATCTCTGCTCTAAGGCCAACTGTTCTTCGGTCACCTTCCTGATGGGTGTAATGACAACCACGGGTTTTGGTTGGCGAATAAAGGGGATTCTCAGGCCTTCTCTTAAGATGCCCAGGATCCAGGTATTGGAGGAGATCTTTTCCCAGGCCTGGAAAAAGAATGCCAATCTCCCCCCCCCCACTGGAATACTGGCGTCATTGTGGCGATTTCTTTGAGGTGGAGGTGCTTCCACCAAACATAAATCCCGACTCTTTTTTCCTTTTATCCTCCCATCTTCTCCTGTCAGCGGGAGGACGCCCCCTATTGAATCTTCCCCTCCGAAAGGGCTGTCTCCTCTGTTCCATCGGGAACCTGGGGAAACCTTTTTCCTATCGCTTGCTTTCTCCAGGATATCGTCCAAGTTCTTGCCGAATAAGAACCGACCATCGCAGGGGAGAGAGCACAATTTAGCTTTAGACTGTAGGTCACCCGGGCAGCCCTTAAGCCATAACGCGCATCTGGCAGCTTTTGATAGTCCCGCTGCCCTAGCTGTCAACCTCATAGAGTCCGCCGAGGTATCTGCCAAAAAAGCTGCTGCCCCGTGCAAGAGATACATATCTGCTAAAATTTTTTCTCTTGGGACCTTTGATGCCAGCTTCTCTTCTAACTGCTGCAGCCAGATCATGAGGGAGCGTGCCGTGCAGGTGCCTGCTATCGCCGGCTTTAATTCTCCTGCTGTCGCTTCCCACGCGTGCCTCAAATATGAGTCCGCCTTTTTGTCCAGCGGGTCTCTAAGAACCCCTGAGACTTCCAAGGGCAGGGCCGACTTTTTGGAAGACCTGGATACTGCTCCATCTATTTTTGGGACTTTGTCCCATATCTCCGCATCCTTGTGCTCAAAGGGGTATCGTCTCTTAGAAGTGGAGGGAAGAGCCCCTGATTTTTCGGGTTTCCTCCTCTCTCAATAAGCGCCTGGATCTTCTCGTTCACTGGAAAGGTCCGCTTTTTCCTCTCTTGAAGCCCCCCCAAACATGACATCCTCTAGGGTTTTAGCCGCCCTTTCTTCCTGTAGGCCCATTGTGGTTCTAATGGCCTTTAGGAGAGCATCTGTGTCTTCTACAGGGAAACATGGCTTACCCCCCGTGTCACTGTCTGAGGAGGATGCCTGTTCCGCCTGAGACGAGGCTGATGAAGAATCTGAGGGAGAACTAGGGGGATTCTTCCTACTTTTCTTCCCTTTTTTCAATAGGGTCTTAACTGAACCCTCCATTTTTGACCTGAGGGCGGATATCAAATTGGCTACGAAACTAGGTGCTTCCTCCGCCATGGTCCGCTGAATGCAAGAGGCACAGAGATCTTTCTGCCAGTCTCTTGCTAGGGGAGTTTTACATATAGCACAGACCCTATTGTTCTTCTTGCTTCCTGCTTTTTTGGCCTTTCCTACAGGGTAAAGCATACAACAGAGAATCCCTATTAACATAAATGCTAGCATTCACGAAGATCACTCACCACCCGTGATCAAGGGTACTGGACTCGGATTATATGCAGCCTCTGCCGGTGGTGTCTCCTCCCCTCCCCCCTGTGACCGCCGGCCGACCGTTTCAGAAAAGCCGGCCGGCGTCGCAACCGGCGCCATGACACCGTCGCCCTGTGCTGACGTCAGCCGGCGCACCCAAAATCCATAGCGCCGCTGACGTCAGCGGCCGGAAGGAGCCAGCGTCTCTCCCCTGCCACGGGGATCGAGATGCGGCATGCGCGAGGGGAGGGTGGCGCGGTGGGGGCTCCCCGGAGCCACCGGGATCCCATCCGCGCCCACACGAACCCGGAGCCCAGAGGAACACCGGGGACTGTGCTTCCAGGACCCAACGACCGGCGCTACAGGTAAGTTACCCGTTCTTCCCGTGCCGAGACGGGCCTGGGTCCCTTTCTTTCTTTTTTTTTTTCTTCTTTCTTCGCCCATGACAGGCACCGCCACAGTGGGATTCATTCCAGGACAGGAACCCAACTGAAGCGGGGGAGAGGTGCCGCCTCTTATGTCTCAGTAGGTTCCTGTCCTGGCGGGGCAGATCCCTCTCTCAGGTGTGCTGTCATGGGTGAAGGGAAAAAAAAGTATCTAGTCAGCCACCAATTGTACAAGTTCTCCCACTTAAAAAGATTAGAGCGTCCTGTAATTGACATCATAGGTAGACCACAACTATGAGAGTTAAAATGAGAAAAAAAATCCAGAAAATCACCTTGTCTGCTTTGGCAACATTTATTTTGCAAATTATGGTGGAAAATAAGTATTTGGTCACCTAAAAACATGCAAGATTTCTGGCTCTCATAGGCCTGTAACTACTTCTTTAAGAGGCTCCTCTGTCCTCCACTCATTATCTGTAGTAATGTCACCTGTTTGAACTTATTATCAGTATAAAAGACACCTGTCCACAACCTCAAACAGTCACACTCCAAACTCCACTGTGGTGAAGCCCAAAGAGCTGTCAAAGGACACCAGAAACAAAATTATAGCCCTGCACCAGGCTGGGAAGACTGAATCTGCAATAGGCAAGCAGCTTGGTGTGATGAAGTCAACTGTTGGAGCAATAATAAGAAAATGTAAGACATACAAGACCACTGATAATCTCCCTCGATCTGGGGCTCCACGCAAGATCTCACCTCGTGGGGTCAGAATGATCACAAAAACGGTGAGCAAAGATCCCAGAACCTATTTAGATTGTCTCACCTAATCCTTCCCCCTTTCATCTTTCTGTAGTCTGGGAGCGCAATGAGTGATTGCTGCATCTTTTAGCCTTGCCTGTTTCTCTTTGTGTCTTTGTTAGAGCAGGACAAGAATTACTGCTACCCCATGCACTAGTCAGGGTGTTCTCAGGACGAGACAGGGATAGGAATGTGATCGCTGCACAAGGTGGAAAAAAAACTTCTAGAGACGCTATGGAGCTTAGGGTTGCGCAGGACAAGTTTCAGGGCTTCCCCCTTTCATCTTTCAATAGTGGCAGAGCTCTCCTACCCTTCAGTCTCGTCGTGCACTGTCTTGCTTCTGGCAGAAGCTTTACAATATATCTCTAGTCATAACTAGCGTCAGATTATGTGTCATAGTGCACATTACTCAGTCATTATATATTGTTTGGTGGTTAGAAGGTGTCAAGCTAAAACTCCAGGCAAACTAAGTTGTCTGATATGATATCTAATTCACAGTCGTGGGTAGTACATGATTTAGTCCTATCCTGCTTTTGGAATCAGGCCCAGCATCAGACATAACACTGTATTTGGCCTGCAGCGTCCCTTTTATGGATGTCGCAGAGAAGCTACGTTGTATGTTTGTTGCCTATATAGTGAAGGTGAGTCAAAGGTGGTGCTTTCCTATTAAAGGTAATGAGTGTGCTACAAAAAGGTGCATTCAATACCTTCAATTAGCAAATTGCTGCAATTACATTCTTTTGAAACTGGCTTGTCAATGGAGCATTAAGTAATCCTTTTATATGGAGTCGTGTCTAAGTTTTACTTGGGAAGATAAAGGTGTTTTCTAAAGATTTGATGTAAAGTTACCAAGGTAAAAGATTACACGTTGAAGCTTTTGTGAACAGAAAAATCACTTGAAACAAAACCGATCCTTGTAAGAAATCGGCTCTGTTCTGTACAGAGTATAAGCCATGTTTCTCCTGCACAATTGTGGACATTAACCTGTTTTATGACTCTCTCCAACTTGTTCTTTTGATCCTCCATCTCTTTGTGAAGCTGTGTAATGCAGGGAAGCATATCATTCACCTTCTCCTGGTATGACAATTCCTCTTTCATCATGCTATCAAAAGTGTTTTTCATAATCTGGAATAAAGTAACAGTTTCTTTCTAAATCATATAGAGCCTGTTGTTATGGTTTTCAAAGTCTGGTTTGTCTTTCAACATTAAGAAGACATTTTATCAGCAAGTGGGTCTGTACGGCTGGATACAGCGCTAATGGGTAATGACAATGGGTAGCATTTATCACGCTTCATATTAGTATATTTCTGCCTTCTCACATGTGACCACTTGACAAGTAAGATTGCCCTACATTTGCTGGGAAGTTTAGGATGAACAGAAAAAAGTTAACTATTATGTGTTTAACTATTGTATAGACAAAGTACTACATAAATGTATAACTGTGAGGAAGATCAATACTAATTCTGCTCACATCTAAAGGTGGCCATACACATTTGGCTAAAGTAGATTAAAATGGACATGTTCAATGAAAATTCTCCTCAGTTGTGTGAAATTTCAGAACATAATTGTCTAGAAAGTAGGCAGTCTTTTCAACCGCTTCGAGGTGATTTTTCATTATTACACTTTCGTTTTTATGTCCTTTTCATTCAAAAACGCTTTAATTTTTCCCACTGATAAAGCGTATGACCATGTTTATGCACGTTTTTGCGGGACTAGTTGTAGTTTTAAATGACACCATGCATTTTACCACTAGTTGCATTTGAAAACGGGAAAACAATTCCAAATGTAGTGAAATTTAAAAAAAAAAAAAACAGCAATTCTGCAGGGTTTATTTTGTTGTATTAATTGTATGGTAAAAAAAAAAACCTGGCAAAAGGATTCTACAGGTTAGCACAGTGCAAAAAAGTCTTGCATGTGTTGCCATTTTCCAAGACATGTAACATTTTAATTTCTTCATCAGTGAAACTGTGCGAAGGCTTGTTTATAGCCTGGCGAGCTGACATTTTTATTAATACTGACTTGGGATAGATATGACGTTTTTATCCTTTTTTATTGTATCTTTTTGCCTGTATGATGAATGCTCAGCTCCTGAGCCTGTATCAAAGACTGGGACCAGACATTGAAAGTAACAGTATGTCTGTCGGTAAGGGGTTAAAATGTTCTGCCAATAGTCCTAGTTCAAATTCAATGTTTTCCTGAAAAAAAAACATCCCCAGGACTTCCCCAAAAAAGAAAATTTGGACCAGTTTCATTGAAACTGAATGGACAATTTGAAAAACTAATTATCAATATAGAGCAAAATGTATTCATTCATTTGTTCAACTTTTGTGTAACCAGCAACCTAGTTATATTAACCTGTGTATTGCCACCTTTAGTGTCATGTCTACTTGTCTTGGAATTCTGTATATTACAAGCATTCTCACCTTTGCACTGGCTCCCTTTCTAAAATATATACATTTTAGATTTCTGTGCACGAGCTGACCATCTGATGTCTATAGGGGCTTCCCGACTCTCCAACGAAAGATGTCTTGAAATGTTGACTCAAATCTTACCTGCGTGTCTTCCTGGATCTCCTTTATTTGTCTCCTCTTGTACCTATATTTTTCCTCAGCTGCTTTCTTTTGCTCTTCTAGTTGCATTTTTTCTTCATACTCCTCACCTACGATTCAATGGTTACTGTCCTTTCAACAAACTCGACTTAAATCAATAGTGCAAATAAAAATAAGAAACATTATAATACATCAGAAAATCTACTTCTTTCTCCACTTATCAGTCACTTCTTCCCGTCCTCTCTATTCTCCTGCACTCATCAACCACTCTGAAAAACAGCTCAAATCTGTCTTGGTAAAAACAAGATCGAGAATCAGCACAGTGAGGTGTGGGGTTACACCTCCTATTGTAAATTATGGAGAAGGAAGGGAGAAATGAGGAGAACTCAGCACAGTGAAACACAGGTGGACTTGTGCTGCAGCTTTGGGAAACTGCTATACATCAGTGCAGTGCTGGATTCCCAGCTACACAGCTCAGTACTGCTGTATAATATCCTCCATGCTAATGTAAATTGTGTTCCATGCTGTTGCTGCTTCAAAATATGTGCTACGATGAAAGAGCAGGAATCTGTTTCTGTGTGCTGTGAATAGGAGACATCATACTAAGTAGACTCTTCCCAATAGATCAGAGTGAACTGAAAATTAGAGATAGGTCATACTGGTGAAAACTGGGAAACTGATGAAAAAGAATACAAGACATATAATGGTGTTTTATTCTAATGCGCACACATGTCAGCTTATTTTGAAAAGTTGTCTAAAATTACAGATACGCTTTAAGTTTATCATGTATATGGTAAGTAGAGTTGAGCGAATATCTTCGGTTCCCTGCTTATTCGGCAAGCGATAGCGCTTGCCTAATAAGTAGCAGAGGGAGCCCGGCTTCCTGGATTGCGCAGGCTGATCAGCTGATCGCCGCCGCAGCTGCATATGTTGCGGCTGTGTCACTGTCACAGCACATGCATGGAGGGCCCAACACACAGGCTCTCCATGCATGTGCTGTGACAGTGACACAGCCGCGACGCATGCAGCGGTGATCAGCTGTTCAGCCGGCGAGATCCACAATGCTGGGTTCCCGCTGTAGTTTATTCGGCAAACGCTATAGCTTGCCAAACAAGCAAGGAACTGAAGATATTCGCTCAACTCTTAAAACAAAAATAAACCTTCATATAGCTTTATGAAGGTGTGCATAGAGATTAAGTTTCACATAATGTAATAAAAGGCTTACTTGTTTCAGTCACTTTGTGGAATGATTTCCTATAGGAATTGTTACAGCCATTTATGACTTGGAGGGTGTTTTCTAAAGCATTGATTTCCTTTTCAGCCTTGCGAATTTTAGCATCCAGCTCGTCACCATTTCGCTGAAGTTCTTCTTTTTCTTGTGCAGCCTTAAAACCACATCATATTAAGTAAACAATATTATTCACACAAATTATTCACAAGAATTGTTGCTAGGAGCCTTGTTTCTGTAAAGACTAACTCAACTTTAAAGCATTTTTTGTTTTTATATTTTGCAAGAACTTTAATTCAGTAAAAAGAGCCCAAAGAAGTGCACGGGAGACAGGAATGCACAGATCCTTCCTGAGCATGCACACAAAGTGGAGAACGGATTCGTTAGAAATATTCTTAAAAACCACTGAAAGTTTAGTTACTCTATAAAAGTTCTAAGAAACATTTTACATTATAATGGATACTGATCTGGTTCCACTAAACACATTATATGGGCCTTAGGATCGTCCCTTTACTCCTTCCAAGGGCTGCACATTATGATTGCTGACCTGCTTTTCCTAGTTTGCAGATCAGAGGTGACCACACATACAGCAGGTAGTCACTGTCCATTATTGTCTATGGGAAGGACTGCACATGTGTGGTCATGTCACACCTGCAAGCATGGGACACAAAACTCCAGTTCTTGGTATTATTGCTGCTGATGCCAACAAGTTCGCAGCTTGAAACTTAAAATATTTCAAATCTGGGACTCGTTGGTCTGAGCATGATCTCCTATGACACAAACACAGACAGAAGAGAGGGATAAGCCTCCACAGAAACAGCACAGGAGGCTTCGTTACCTTTATGATATAATACGCCTGTGACTTCTCCTCTTCACCCTCTGGTGGCATCATTGCAACAGTAATTATTTCAAATCTTTTTCTCATTTTATCAACTTTTGCAAGTCTCTCATGAAGTTCTTGGCTGTAGAGAGATGCAAATTTTTTCCTTTAAACTAAGTGATAAATAATCACACAAATGTAAACTGATTACGATACGTTCACAGGTCACGCTCCATGTTGACCACACACACACTACGGTTAATCCAGTAACACTGAATGTGATTTGTTAGAGCCCTCTCCTTCGCATTCTCTTTAGTAAAATTGTAATTGTTCAATTTTAATAAAGCAAGGGTTAAACACATCAGCATTCCTTAAATGCGTCCTTAGAGGGGTACTTATTAAACATGGTTCCCGTTTGAAACAAATGAAAAATAGGGAAATTATGGACTTCACTGACAAAATACTAACCCTGGAAGCGATGCATAAGACCGGTCTGGAGGCGGGGATGCAGACTGACCTGATCAAATATAGAGATGACCTGAGGTCTCTGCTAAACGAGATGTCTCGTCATCATAGAAATCGCTTTAAAAGCATACTATACAGCCAAGCTAACAAGTGCGGACGCCTGCTGGCCAGATTTCTGCACCCACGCTGCCAGACCACATACATCCCATCTTTCCAGCGGCATCGTGGTCCAATAACATCGAACCCAACGGAAATCCTTGATATAATGCGACGTTATTATCATACATTGTACAATATTAACGGAGATAGCCCCCCTCATTCGCCTCTGGACCCCCAACCACAAATAGAATCTTACATACATGATACCGCCCTCCCGACACTAGCCACGGACTTAACGACACCATTGGAAACTGACTTTATGACTGAAGAGATTGACGAAGTCATTCAGAACACCCCAGCAGGTAAAAGTCCGAGACCGGACAGCTTTTCCCCTCATTTCTACAAGATGTTCCGAGAGGAACTTAAACCCATTATGACGTCGGTCTTTAATTCCATCGTGAGTGACTCCCCGTTTGTCCCACAATCCTTAGAGGCTTTTATTACAGTAATACCGAAGCCAGGGAAAGACCCCACGGTGGCAACTAAATATCACCCAATATCCCTCATCAACATCGACGTAAAACTCTACGCGAAAATTTTGGCTAACCGGTTGGCACCCCTCCTGCCTTTAGTTGTTCACTCAGACCAAGTGGGATTTGTGCGGGGGAGAAAGGCGAGAGATGGCAAAGGCAAGACCCTCATCTTGACAGCACATGCCAAATTAAAGCACAAACCGCTGGCTTTGCTGTCGATCGACCCGGAGAAGGCCCTTGACCGTGTACGCTGGGGTTTCATGTTTTCGGCCTTACGACAGATGGGCCTGGGGAACCGTTTCCTACAAAGGGTTGCGGCTTTATACTCCGGTCCTTCTGCAAGGGTTAGAATTAACGGTGCAATGTCAGATCCTATAGCCATTGGGAACGGCACACGACAAGGTTGCCCTCTATCGCCCCTTTTATACACGGTAGATATGGAACATTTGGCAGTGGCGATTAGAAAGAACCCCAGTGTGGACGGTCTATGGGTAGACCGCGCTCATTATAAGGACTCTCTTTATGCTGATGACCTCCTGCTGTACGTATCCCAGCCACACACTACCCTCCCGTCATTGATGGCCGAGTTTCAAAAATATGGCGCAGTCAGCAATTTTAAAATCAATTTTCAAAAAACTGAAGCCCTCAATATATCCTTAGGACAGGCAGAACTTGTGAGGACCATGGGGAATTTCCCCTTTCGTTGGAAATCCGGAGCTATCCAATATCTGGGTGTCCAAATTCCCACTGACATGACTGACCTTTACAAACTAAACTATTTGCCCCTCTTAGAATCGACCCTGAAACGTTTGAGAGAATACGGACGAAAGAACATCTCGTGGTTTGGCAGAATGAATTCATTTAAGATGGATATTCTTCCTAGGTTTTTATACCTGTTCCAGGCGGTCCCGATTGTACCACCAAAGGCGTTCTACCAGACCATTAGATCTGCACTGACCCGTTTTATTTGGCAGACCTCTAAGCCCCATCTGAAGTATACCATTCTGACCACCCCCAAGTCCAGAGGTGGTGCGGGCCTCCCTGACCTAGAACTCTACCATCAGGCCTCCATGCTTGTACGTCTATTCGACTGGAAATTCGGCCACCGTTCCAAACAATGGGTTCAACTGGAACAGCCATCCTTTAACCCCTTTCTGTCATGTGACGCACTATCCAGTCCATGTGCCCTGGGACTTAATTCCCAGGGGCGGGATAGTACGTCACAGCTGACACCCGGCACAATGTGTCAGGGGTGGTCACGGACCGCCCCCGACACGTTAACCCCTTGCACATCGCGATCAAACATGATCGCGGTGTACAGGGGGTTAAAGGGAAGCATCGGCAGGAAGGGGGCTCCCTCCGTGCTTCCCTGAGCCCCCAACAGCAGCGCAATGTGCAGCGCTGCTGCGGGGGCCTCCATCCCTGCAGGTCCCTGAATCTAAGATGGCGATGGGGGCCTGTAGGGAGCTGGCTTCCTCATGCCTGCAAAGCGTAGGCAAGGAGGAAGCCTTGTGCAGTGCCTGTGACAGATCGCTGATCTGTCACAGTGATCTGTGATGTGACAGATCAGCGATCTGTCACATGACAGTGATGTCCCCCCTGGGACATTGTAATAAAGTTAAAAAAAAGTGTAAAAATAATTTAAAAAAAAAATCGCTAAATAAATAAATTAAAAAAAAAATATTCCCTAATAAATTCATTTTTTGGAAATAAAAAAAACCAAAAACAATAAAAGTACACATATTTGGTATCGCCGCGTCCGTAACGACCCGCCCTATAAAACTGTCCCATTAGTTAACCCCTTTAGAGAACCCCTTAAAAAATAAAAAACGAAGCAAAAAATTATGATTTATTATCATACCGCCGAACAAAAAGTGCAATAATGCGCGATCAAAAAGACGCATATAAATATCCATGGTACCGCTGAAAACGTCATCTTGTCCTGCAAAAAACGAGCTGCCACGCAGCATCATTAGAGAAAAAATAGAAAAGTTATAGCTCGCAGAATAAAGCGATGCAAAAATAATTATTTTTTATATAAAATTGTTTTCATAGCATAAAAGCGCCAAAACATAAAAAAAGACTTAAATGAGGTATCGCTGTAACCATACTGACCCGAAGAATAAAAACGCGTTATCAATTTTACCGAAGGCGGAACGGTGTAAACGCACCCCCCAAAAGAAATTCATGAAACGCTGGGTTTGTTCATTCCCAAAAATCGGAATAAAAAGCAATCAAAAGATGTCACATGCCCGAAAATAACACCAATAAAAACGTCAACTCATCCCGCAAAAAATAAGACCTCACATGACTCTGTCGGTCAAAATATGGAAAAATTATAGCTCTGAATATGTGGTGATGCAAAAACTATTTTTACAATAAAAAGCGTCTTTTAGCATGCGACAGCTGCCAAAAATAAAAACCCGCAATAATTAGTAAATCAAACCCCCAGTTATCACCCCCTTAGTTAGGGAAAAATAATAAAATTAAAAGAAAATGTATTTATTTCCATTTTACCGCTAGGGCTAGGGTTATGGATAGGGCTAGGGTTAGGGCTAGGGCTGAGATTAGGGTTAGGGGTGTGTTGGGGTTAGGGTTGGAGTTAGAATTGGGGGGTTTCCACTGTTTGGGCACATCAGGTGCTCTCCAAATGCAACATGGCGTCTGATCTCAATTCCAGCCAATTCTGCGTTGAAAAAGTCAAATGGTGCTCCTTCCCTTCCAAGCTCTGCCATGCGCCCAAACAGTGTTTTACCCCCACATATAGGGTATCAGCCTTCTCAGGAAAAATTGCAAAACAACATTTGGGGTCCAATTTCTCCTGTTACCCTTAGGAAAATAAAAAAATTGGGGGCAAAAATATCATTTTTGTGGCAAAAATGATTTTTTATTTTCACGCCCGGGCGTTATAAACTTCTGTGAAGCACTTGGGGGTTTAGAGTGCTCACCACACATCTAGATAAGTTCCTTAGGGGGTCTAGTTTCCAAAATGGGGTCACTTGTGGGGGGTTTCCACTGTTTAGGTACATCAGGGGCTCTCCAAAAGCAACATGACACCCGCAGACCATTCCATCAAAGTCTGAATTCCAAAATGTCACTACTTCCCTTCCGAGCCCTGACATGTGCCCATACAGTAGTTTTCTCCCACATATGGGGTATCAGCCTACTCAGAACAAATTGGACAACAACTTTTGGGGTCCAATTTCTCCTGGTACCCTTGGGAAAATAAAAAAATTGGTGACTAAAAGATCATGATTGTGGAAAAAATACGATTTTTTTATTTTCACGCTCTGGCGTTATAAACTTCTGTGATAAGTTCCTTGGGGGGGTCTAGTTTCCAAAATGGTGTCATTTGTGGGGGGTTTTCACTGTTTTGGTACATCAGGGGCTTTCCAAACACGACATGGTGTCCGATCTCAATTCCAGCCAAAAACGTCAAATGTCGCTGCTTCCCTTCCGAGCTCTGCCAATGCGCCCAAATAGTGGTTTACCCCCACATGTGGGGTATCAGCGTACTCAGGACAAATTGCACAATAACTTTTAGGGTCCTGTTACCCTTGGAAAAATCAGAATTGAGGGTGAAAAGATCATTTTTGTGGAAAGAATATGATTTTTTAATTGTACGGCTGTACGTTATAAACTTCTGTGAAGCCCTTGGGGGTTCAAAGTTCTCACCACACATCTAGATAAGTTCCTTGGGGGGTCTAGTTTCCAAAATGGTGTCATTTGTGGGGGGTTTCCACTGTTTTGGTACACCAGGGGTTTTCCAATCGCGACATGGTGTCCAATCTCAATTCCAGCCAAAAAAGTCAAATGGCGCTGCTTCCCTTCTGAGCTTTGCCATGCGCCCAAATAATCGTTTACACCCACATATGGGGTATCAGCGTACTCAGGACAAAATGCACAATAACTTTTAGGGTCCTGTTACCCTTGGGAAAATAAAAATTGGGGGTGAAAAGATCATTTTTGTGGAAAAAACAGGATTTTTTAATTGTACCGCTGTACGTTATAAACTTCTGTGAAGCCCTTGTGGGTTCAAAGTTCTCACCACATATCTAGATAAGTTCCTTGAGGGGTTTAGTTTCCAAAATGGGGTCAATTGGGGGAGGTTTCCACTGTTTAGGTACATCAGGGGCTCTCCAAACGTGACATGGCGTCCGATCTGAATTCCAGCCAATTTTGCATTGAAAAAGTCAAACGGCGTTCCTTCCCTTCTGAGTTCTGCCATGCGCCGAAACAGTGGTTCCCCCCCACATATCAGGTATCAGCGTACTCAGGACAAACTGCACAATAACTTTTGCAGTCCAATTTCTCCTGTTACCCTTGGTAAAATAAAAAAACTTGAACCTGAAGTATTTTTTTTGTGAAAAAAAGTTAAATGTTCATTTTTTTTTAAAAATATTCAAAAAATTCCTGTGACGCACCTAAAGGGTTAATAAACTTCTTGAATGTGGTTTTGAGCACCTTAAGGGGTGCAGTTTTTAGAATGGTGTCACTTTTGGGCATTTTCTATCATATAGACCCCTCAAAGTGGCTTCAAATGTGATGTGGTCCATAAAAATAAAATGGTGTTGCAAAAATGAGAAATCGCTGGTCAACTTTTAACCCTTATAACTTCCTAACAAAAAAAAATTTTGGTTCCAAAATGTGCTGATGTAAGGTAAACATGTGGGAAATGTTACTTATTAAGTTTTTTGTGTGCCGTATCTCTGTGATTTAAGGGCATAAAAATTAAAAGTTGGAAAATTGCGAAATTTTCAAAATTTTCGGCAAATTTCCATTTTTTTCACAAATAAACGCAAGTTATATGAATGAAATTTTACCACTAGCATGAAGTACAATATGTCACGAGAAAACAATGTCAGAATCACTGGGATCCATGGAAGCGTTTCAGAGTTATTACCTCATAAAGGGACAGTGGTCAGAATTGTAAAAATTGGCCCGGTCATGAACGTGCACACCAAGCTTGGGGGTTAAGGGGTTAACATCCCTCTACGGCACCTTCCATGGATCCAACATTATGACTTTTCCGCAGACGACTCTGGGGGTTCCACGGGTTTCTTGACGCGAGAAACACTACAGCTCTGGAACCGTTTGAAAATTAAAAAGAAATTGATCAGCGCCCTGAACCCGTTGACACCAATTTTTGGAAACCCAGATTTCCCTCCTGGTCGTCACAGAGTCCAATTTTTGGGTTGGCATATTAGTACTGACCTACGCCTGGGACAGGTTGTGCTGGGAGGGGACATTCCATCTTTGGAAACCTTACGGGAACAGTTTCCCACTAAGGCGCTCTCCTGGTTGGAATACAACCAACTGAGGTCGTTTGTCCGGGAACATATAGTTGATCGCACTTCTCGCCCCCCATGACACGGTTGGAAAATTTACTTCAGCAGTAGGACCCTCACTCTCATCTGATCTTTCTTTTATATAAGGAATTCCACACTGGTGACCCGGAGGTGACCCCGAGTTACATCCGAGCGTGGGAAGAGGAGATGGGCTATAAATTTTCTGCTGAGGTTCTTGATAAAGCTTACTTCTTCACACACAAACTGTCCCCGGCTGGGGGCGCACAGGAGAAAAATTTTAAAATATTGACCAGATGGTACCTATACCCTGTCAGACTGAAGTCCATTTTCCCGTTAGTAGACGACACCTGTTGGCGGTGTGGAACCGAAAGAGGCATATTATTCCATATATGGCGGCAGTGCCCCGCTATACGACCCTTCTGGAAGAAAGTGTTCTCGGCTTATCATAGAATTTCTGGAAATTATGTTCCCCCCTTCCCGCAAATTGCCATCCTTTTGATCCTTCCGGGACCCATATCCACTCAGAAACGGAGCCTTCTCCGGTTCTGCATCACCGTGGCATGCAAGGTAATTCCATGCCATTGGCGCACTGCGGCGCTGCCAACTATGGCAGAATGGGTATCGGAATTCGCAGACATCTTCCGTATGGAAGAACTGATGGCTGAAATGGAAGGGGACAACACCCACTTAATTCGTGTGTGGCAACCTTGGATCATGTTCAAGGAAACTACCGAACTATCTCAACTGGTAGAGGAGGCTTCATAGGGGTCGGCGCGAAGCTCCGGCGTCCGCTTCCCCTTTTGTTCCTACCCCCTCTCAGGTTTCAAATACATGGTGATAAACCTACTACCCCTACTCTTCCCACCTTACCCTCCTTCGTGCTCTTTCTCCCCCTTTCTTGTCTCTTTCCTTCTTCTTCTTCTGAAGTACACCTCTGTTGATACCTGTAAAGATGTTGCTATGACTGTTTCCAACTATTGTTTTCTAGTGTTTGACCATTACATACTACTACTGTACCAGATGATAATTGGGGATGAATGACACCTCTCCAGTCTGTTTATTTGAACATAAGTAATCTATAACGAATGTTTATATAGTTGAGTTTTGCAAGTCTACAGCGCCAATTACTTGGACTGATTCCTGTACACGGAAGTGCATATGAACCCTATACCAATACTCATCCCACTGGGACGTTATGAGCCACTGCCTCAGAAGATGCTACGGACTTATACAAGGCTGACTATACTGCGACCTTGTACGGTATGGTGTACAATGTTTGATGACTTGTATGTTATTTTTGTTTTTTTGGTTTTCAATAAAAACAGATTCAACATAAACACACAGATACCTTATAGTCTGTCTTTCCTGGTCTGCAAGTCGTAGCTGAGATTTCAGCATCTCTTTGTGTATAGCAATCTCTTGTGTTCGCTCTTCCATAGCCGTCTGCAAATTCAACTTGCGCTTTTCCAAAGAGAACACATCATCAGCTTTGTTATGTAGCATGTCCCTCAGGCGCTTGATTTCCAGCTTAAGGATATTGTCGTCAACCATTAAATCCTACAAATTGTAACAGAAACACACAGGAAAATCAGTTTTAAATTATACAAAAAAAATAGTGGGGCTTAAAAGGAGGCTATAATCAACAACAGCCTAAAAGATTTTCTATAATCTATGCCACAGATTACCACCAATTTGTATCCATAACTGGTGAACATTTCGGCTTGTGGTGCAAGGACCTCCCAAAAATGTGCTAAATTTATTAAGAAGTGACTGTTACGGATCTGCAACACAGGACTAGGGCAGAAGGGGGAAAACTGACCCTGTACTATGACCAGGCTCTTACCCTACGATGAAGTGGGCGACCCATTCCTTGAGAATAGACCCATCGACGATCCTAGGTTAATCTCAAGCAAAGATCTATAGATTTCGGGAGGGGGGTCCCTGAAAGATCTAAGGACTGGGCACAAAAACAGGTCACCTCCTAATAGAAAACACAGAGAAGGCTGCAGAAAACAACGGAATACAAAAACAAAGACTAGCAGAACCAGAGGTCCCAGCGCTGCACAAATTACACACACGGAAGGCAAAGCAAAGCTCCAAGCCAGAACTCAAGCAGATTAACTCTGTTGTCCAGCAAGGACTGGGAGGCAGGTGCTGGGTTATAAAGAGTGATACCATCACCTGACTCAAGACAAACCCAGCACCAGAGGAAAAAGACCAGCAGCCAGAACACTACAAGAAAATGGCGGATCGTCAAACTAAACAAATTCTAACAGTGACACTCTTAATGGACTCCCTTTTAAGTTGTTTGGTGGAAATACAGCCTATATTAATGAACTACTGTAGGTCTGACATAGAGGCGGCCTATTAATTAGAAAAGGCACCAGGAATGAGACATATAGTAGTAGGACTTTCACTCTTCTCTGGTCTGGCAACCATGGAGTAATGACAATGCCGCTGGAAAAGGGTCCTGCAAATCTTCTGACACAACTCTACTTCAGTGCCAAAAAACCTACTGCTTATTACTGCTTATGGATATTTTTGTCAGGATGGTACTGAGATAATGAATTACCTGTTTGGAAGTCCTGAGTTTTTTTAATGCTTTATCGGACATACTATTGAACAGTTTCAGTTCTTCCATTTTGCTGATAAGGTTCTCCTTCTCCTGACCAGTCTTTTCAAGCTCTCGTTTGATATTACGAACATCTCCCTGTTTATAAGCAAATGTCAATTAGAAAAATAGGTAAAAAAGATAAATGCAACAGATTACATGAAACTAGGAAAAAATGCTGCCAGTCCCATTAAAGCTGTAAATACATGGATGTCAATGTGTTAATTGCTAGCATCTATCTATTTAGGACATCTCTTACCTGAAGCTTCTTGTGCTGAGAATTTAAGATATTAAGGGCAGCTTTACGCTCATCAAACGTTTTACTGAGACCAGATACTTTCATTTCCAGCGCATGCTTTTCATCTGTGTTGACTTCTCCTTTCAGTCTTGCTAGTCTGCGCTCCAGTTGTTGTATCTGGAAATCCTGGACATCAAAGTAGCCAGAGGAAGCAAACCAAAAATATGTATCACAAGCAAGTAATAACTACATTGTTTTGTAGCCATGTACATAACATTGTGCTAACACTGTATAACTTCCTTTTCAGCCACCTCATTTTCTTTGGAAACAATCCTGTTTCCCAAATAATTAATTAAATTCTAGATGCATCCTTCCCAGGGGCTGTACAGCAACTTACAGACATTAGTTACCATTGAACACGCACCTACAGTAGATCTTTATCAGATCACTCTTTCCGGGTACAGGTGGACCCTTTAAGGACCAGGCACTCTTCGGGCTGGAAACTTAATCCATTTTGGCTCAAACATATTAATTGTGATAATGTAAGGGGGAAATTGGTGGAATTCTATGACGCTAATCTAGGTTACATTACTGTAGTTTGGGATTCCATGAAGGGGTATTTAAGGGGCATGCCAATAGGTGAAATAAAGAAAGTGAAGTCTAACTCCCGGAAAAAGGGATTGGCATTGGAAGGAAAGGTGCAGGAGACTGAAATAATAATTATTCAAAATAGAAACCTTGATAATACGAGGCTGTAAAAAGAGGGCCAAAAGCAACTACGATCATTTCAGGTCAGACAAGTATGTTTCTAAGCCAGGAATGCTATTAGTAGGAGGAGACCACTGGTCGTTTATTAGCCAAACTGGCACAAGCTCTAAAGGAAAGTTCCTTTATTTACCAACTAAGGGATTTGGAGGGGAATGTTAACACACAAACCTCTGAAATGCTGCAGACTCTGCATTTCTTTTATTCAGACCCTTACTCTTCTAGGGTCAATTACAGGGTCACCTCTCGAAATATCTAGGTGGGATTGGCCCACAGTTTTTAGGGGATGGAGATAGGGAATTTCTAGACAGGCCGATATTAGAGGAAGTTCAGCAGGCGGTGGAGAAAATGGCAAATGACTGCCTCCCAATAGAAATTTATATGCTTTTTGAGGAGGAACTATTACAACAATACTTAGAAATGATAAATAAAGCTCCCACGATCTTTATATAAATCAATAATTGTTGTCCTTCCTAAAGAGGGAAAAGAGAAGACTCATAGTGATCCATATCGCTGTTAACCTTGAATGTTAAGATCCAGGCAAAAATTTTAGCAAAAAGGCTGAGTATGCTCATTACCTCGTTAGTTCGCCTTGATTAGGCTGGTTTCATGCCTTCTAAATCAACAACCATTAACTTGCACAGGTTGTTCTTAAATATACAGGTTTCGCAAGATGACCCTGGCAGTGGGCCATTCTCTCATTCTGCTGTGTTAGATACTTTACAGGGTCCCAACTGCTAGGAAAAGGGCCAATGGGGATATTTGTGATAGTTTTAAACTTTACAGGAGTACAAGACAAAGGTGCCCACTGTCGCCGCTACCTTTTGCAATCGCAATAGAACCTTTAGCATGTATTATCAGAGGGTTTTAAATATGGCAATAATGAGGAAAGAATTGCTTTGTATGTCAACAACTTGTTATTATTTGTTAATAATTCTATTTTGGTTCCATTTATAATGGAAACAATAGAGACATTTGGGTCATTTTCTAGCCTAAATATAAAATGGTCAAAAACTGTTCTATTTCCTCTGGATAATAGGGAGTGTGTTGGTTATGGATAATATATCAAATGTCTCAGTGGTTCAGAAATTCTATTATCTTGGTATCCACATTACAAGGAAGATGCAGGATTATATTTCCCTATATTTGGACCATTTGGTGATTAAGCTGAAGCTTAAAATATGTGCTTGGGGACAATTACCTTTGTCTGGTCTGGGTAAAACAAATCTCATTAAAATGTGCCATATGCTATGTATCCTACATACACTGCACAACTCCCTCTCTTGGATTTCCAAATTTTGGTTCAGGAAAATGCACAACAACTTTAGAGAACTGGGAAGGAAGAGAGGAACCCCAAAAATTAAACTTGAAAAGCTACAGCTACCCAGAGATCAGGGGGGATTAGCGCTGCCGCATTCATGTGGTACATCAATTTCAGCATTTTAGAGGATGGACTCTGGAGGAAACAAAGGAAGTATGGGAAGCTAGTGTTAAAAAAAATTTTTGGGAGGTGACAACTTGCTGGAACTCTCGGAATCCCATAAACTTAGCGCCAACTTAAGATGCTACCACTTTAATCCTGATACATGAAATCTGATGGAACTGTGAAAAGGGGGGGCATGCGAGGTTTCTCCAAATACACTCCTATTTGGAATAACCCTGGCTTGAGGGAATTACACCATTTGGAGGGGTATGAGAAATGAAAAAGACAGGGTTTGAAATATCCGTACCAATCATATCTTGATGGTCATTTTTGTTATTTTGAATATCTGAAACAGGAGTTTAATTTTAGTAATTCTGATTTCGTCAAATACTTATAACTAAGGCAACCAATAAGATCCCAGAAAGCTATCTCTGTTCTCACCATCTCATCCAATGGACTTCTACACTTTGTGGTACAAACTATAACGACTAAAGGCATTATTTCTTTATTGTATGACACACTGTTATTGAAAATTTTGGGTGATCCTATGACACTAATTAAAGCTGATTTGGGTATATCTCTTTACTGGAATGGGATGATATTTTGGAATCAACAGGGAAGGTTTCGATCAACACGACCCAACGAACATCTCAAGTGTTTCTTATCCACAGAGTTTATAGAACTCCAAAGGTATTGTGCAGAATGGGTCTTAGAAATGATGATGGCTGTCCACACTGTGGAGTGGAGGGGGCAGGCTTAATACATATGTTTTGGTCATGCTTGCCATTAACTGAGTTATGAGACAGGGTTGGTAGACTAATTATAGAGGTTTATCATATTCAAATCCCACGAAGTCCTAAATCCTGTATCTTGAGTCTGGAGGGGGATACTGGAGATTCCTCCCCAATTCAGTTGGCCCTATCCAAAATATTATATCACACTAGGAAATCTATTACCAAAAATTCATGAAGTATAGATGAAGTATCAAAATGTCTGAATAAAGTGTACCACACACGAGTAGAGAAGGTCCCGGAAGATTTCATTTGTCAGCTCTTGACAGATGGTGGGGCATTAAACGGTCTGAAGGGCATTACCCCATACACATAATGGCCATCTCAGGTATTAAAGGCTGTCTTCCATTCATCTCCTTGATGAATACAGATCAGGTTGTATGCCTTAGATGGATAAATTGGGGGTCGAGCAGCATGAAAGAGAACTAAACATCTCTTGTGGCACTTCTGGCCCCAACGGAGTATTTCTCTGGATCTCCAATCCAAGACTGGTTCATGTTTTCACAGCCATGGCAGACCTAGAAGCAGAGGGTGAGACAGGCCCGACAGCACGTAGATATTAACCTTCTCCGAGTGTAGTTTTCTTACTCTGAGTTCTACAGGCTCGGTCACGAATAGGATGGTTTCAGAAAAGGATTTTCTGACCACTGAAGAAGCCAACAACAGATCGGGAAGATGTTGGATCAGAATCTGATATCATTCCACTATGGCCTTTTGAATGAGGTTTCCGGCGGAACTGGAGTCCGACGTATGCCGACTTGATAAAATAGATCCTGCCACAGGACACGGATATTAATAGTCAGTGATGGAGAGGAGTGATTTTCTCCCAGGGTGACCTCTCCAACAAACCCTAGGCACAGGCATTTCTGGGCAGGAGCGGATTACATGCTCAAGATTGCCACAGCAGAAGCAGCTTCCATCAGAGCGGTAGACCTCCTGATGATGCTTGGTTGACTTTTACTGCATGACAGGTCTTTGAAAAGTAGGAGGCAGGCGTACAGGTCTTTCTCGCAGTTCATCTTCCTGGAACACTCCTGAAATCTGATGTCTCTCCATGTTGCTAGAGATACCAGGTCATCTAGTGAGGTGAGAATATCACGACAGG
Source organism: Dendrobates tinctorius (assembly GCF_039654945.1). Lineage (NCBI taxonomy): Eukaryota > Metazoa > Chordata > Amphibia > Anura > Dendrobatidae > Dendrobates > Dendrobates tinctorius. The sequence goes on along the minus strand of NW_027361728.1, from coordinate 21,953,732 downwards.
CCAGCTCATCCTTGATTCGCCAACACAGGCCTTCCCAGATGTGGCTACCAGAGCCTCATTATTCCAGGCAAGTTCTGACGACAGGGTGCGGAAACATAATGCGTACTGGTCCACTAAGAGGTTTTCCTGGTCCAGTTGGAGAGAAGATGCTTCTGATAATGCCCAACGGGTTCGTCAAAGACCTTCCGGAAGGCCTCAAAAAAGGACTGAAGGTTTGACACTAAAGGATCCCCTCTCTCCCATAGGTGGTTAAGCCACGCCAAAGCCTTACCAGTGTGGTGGGACATAATGAAGGCTGAAGGCCACGTTGGCCTGATCTTAGATGAACTGATGAGCCAAGAGTTTGAAGTGTAGCATGCACGGACTAATGAACCCCGCCATAGAGCAGGTTCACCCAGTCTGTCTGAAGGAGCAGACAGACTGGGTCCGAAGCCAAGTACGTAGCTGGCAGACTGTTGAGTCTCATTCAATACTGTTGCAACTTGGGCAGATGTGGATATGGAAAGTTGTCAGTATGTCTAGACGTGTGTTAACTGTCCACAGTTAGGATAGAATTTTGTCCTGTTGGTCTTTCTGGCGGGATACCTCCAGGTACAAGTCAGAGATGAAGGAAGCCTGAGAGCCAGCGGATTCCACGGCCTGTGCAAACTGTAGTGGACTAGGTGGTGGAGCCACTGTGCTGTGATCCGAGGAGAGCCTGGAGGGGCATGAATAGCTGTCTCACTAAGTCCGACCTCGAGTGCACGGTGGCATACGATACCATGATCCAAGGAGGGACAAGGGAGGCGGGACCAGGTGCTATACCAGGATTGACCTCGAATGAATGGCAGCCGACCTCCGAGGGACAGGATGCAGGAACGGAATGGAATGATAGACAGGCAGGCATTCGGGCATGGCTGATAGACAGTCAAGCAGTCGGGCAAGCTGAAGACAAGCAGGCGAGCACAGCTGATTGGCAGGCGGGAACGGCTTATAGACAAGCAGGCGGGCACGGCTGATAGGCAGGCAGGTATACTGGAATATGAATAATGAGACCTGAAAAGTAGCAAATGTGTTTGTTAGACACAATGTTGCACAGGCAACTGCATGCAGGTGGTGGTACCTTATATAGTACTTGTCTCTCAGCCATTGGCTGGGGACACTTTAGGATGGCGTGTGCAGCCCCTTTAAGAAGGGGGGGAACACGAAAGCCCTAAGCACAGTACCCGGGGAAACGTACGCAGTGAGGTTACAATATGTCATATTTCACTGCATATTTTAAAAGGTCTGGCAGAGCAACAACCTGAATCCAGTCATGAGAAGGGAATGCGGTATCGTTGAGGTTGTGTGGAACATCCTGACGGTCTCTGCCCTGAGAAGCTTAAACTCTAAAACCTTGGGCCAGTAGGAGAGGCTGCCCTTGGCAAGAGTACTTCCTCTCCACTAAAGTCTATGACTGTTTCTGTGCCTTGTGGGAGCTTCGGTTCAGCAGATGTATTAAAGCTGCAAGCCATACGGAGTCAGTGTGTGGTTCCTGTTCAACAGCTCCAGAATTCAGTGAGGGTGTTGTCTGGTGATGGCCGAGCCCTACTTCAGAGCAGTCTAGTCTTGCAGGGACAACTACAGCTCCAAGTCGGAGCATTATACATGGAGTGGATCGTCTTCCACATGCTGTCTGGTATGCCCACAGGTCATTCAGAGCCGAAAACTTTATTGCCCGATCTGGTCTGGAAACCCAACGTGGTGCTTCGTTTGGAACAACCAAATCATGAGAGGTGTCTGGTTCTCATACGTCATGGTCAGTCAGTAGCGTCGTCATCTTCTCCACCTGATCTGTGAGTCATCGAGTCATGGTGTGCTGACATAACTGAAGAAAGGGAAGCGGTGATGTTCTCTCCACACATCTCTAACAATTGTGATCAGTTTCCAGGAACATCCCTGCCTCTAGGATATCTTTCTCTGGACAACTGGCAGAAGATGGATCCTGTGAGGGTGCCTTCAGTTTCTTTGTGGCCGGCAGAGAAAGATGTCAAAATGGAAGCTTTCAAATCTCTGTTTTCCACCAACCAGGAGGAAGAGGTCCATATTGTTGTATCTTCAGTGGTGGGAGCTGTTTTTGTCAGGTACAGAGACATTTGGCAGATCATTCTGACGGGCTTAAAGAGGAGGGTGTGTAAGGGGGATACTGTAACATCCCTTCCGGCATCACTGCATGGCTTCCCATCTCCCATCTTACTGACCACTCTGGGCCATGCTGTGAGTTTTGTCCTCTGCCGGCTCTATGCTGTGAATCTCATGTCCTTGCTTGCTGCATACTTCCTGGCTGTATGCTTAGGGCAGCGCCGTCTCCGGCACTTCCTGAGTCTTATAGAGACAGTGTGCACACCCCTAATTTGGCCCCAGCCTATTGCCAAGAGGTATCGGCCACTTAAGGCATCTCCACCCATAGTGAGATGCCTGAGCAACAAACTCTGTCTTTACTTTGCTACCAAGTTACCAGGTCCTATCCTGTTTCTGCCTACCTGGGGGCTGCATACCCAGGCCCGTTTTTGTGCTCTTAGCGTCTTGTTTCTGCCTTCCTGGGGGCTGCATTCCTAGGCCTGTAACCTTCGTCCTGTACCTGTTCCCGTGTCCATTCTTGTCTGTACTAAGTCCGTTTCTTGTACCTGTTCATATCCTTGCCTGTTTCCTTCCCTACTCAGCTGTGTGTAGCCTTGTGTCTATTCCTTCTGCTCTGCTCCCCGCTCTGCACCCTTCGGCTCTGCTCTGCTCTCCACTCTGCGGCTCTGCTCCGCACCACGCAGCTCTGCTCTCCGCATCTTGTGGTTCTGCTCCGCTCCCATTCCGCACCTTGTGGTGCTGTTCTGCTCTTGTTCCGCATCCTGAGGGTCTTTGTCCTTCTAGTCTGAACTGGTTCCTAACAGTCCCTGTCCCTCCAGTCTGAACTGGTTCCTACCTGTTCTGTATAGTCCTCGTACCTGCCCTATCTTTTACGGTTCTGGTTCTTCCAGTCTGATCCGTGCCCACCTGCCTGCCAGAGTGCCAGCCGTGCCCGCCAGAGTACCAGTCGTGCCCATCTGTACTTGCCCGCACCTGTCATTAGTGTTCTGTCCCCAGTGGGATCAGCTGTTACAATCAGTCACCACCCTGGAGTGGTACCTGGCAGCTACCTACAAGCCTGACCTCACCACTAGAGGCTCCAGTGAACACCAATGTAGCTGCTTAGTCACACCCCTCCAGGGTAGTCTGGTTTGTGGCACAGTGGGGCCACAATCCGCACTCTCGCCATCCAGTCAGGGCGCGAGTGTTACATCTACAAGTGGCAAAGAGACGGCTGATGCCAAGTACTCCCATAAATATGGGTTGCACAGTACACACAGTGGTTTTATGGCACAGATTTGTGATGCAGAGTACAAACAGCGTCTTTTTGGCAGTTCTTTATACAAGCCGGGTCATGTAGTTCGCTGGCCAATTACAGCTATGCAAATACTTGGCATGGATGGCTGTGATGGTTCCAGAAATGCCCAAAATCTAAAAGCTCATTGATTGGCTGAGCTGCAGTCTTTCAACAAGCTTTCTTAGACTGGAGAACCTGAACAGGAAACCAGACGTACATTAAAAAACCTGTGTTCAGGGTTAAGTACCTGACACTAGGCGTCCAGCGTGAACCCCAAACCTTACCGTTCGGGTTCGCTCAACCCTACATGAACTACTATATACAGTTGAAACCAGAAGTTTACATACACTATATAAAAAGACACATATGCATGATTTTCTCAATATCTGACATGAAAGCAAAATAAACCTTTTCCGTTTTAGGTCAATTAGGATTACCATAGCTATTAATATTTGCCAAATGCCAGAATAATGAGAGAGAGAGAATGTTTTAAGGCATTTTTATTACTTACTGCAAAGTCAAAAGTTTACATACGCTAAGATTACTATGCCTTTAAACAATTCTGGACTGCCCATATGATGTCATGTGTTTAGAAGCTTCTGTTTTTTTTGGCAACATCTGAGTTAATTAGAGACACACCTGTGGATGTATTTTAATGCACACCTGAAACACACTGCTTCTTTGTGAAGCATCATGGGAAAGTCTCAATAAATCAGCCAAGATATCAGGAAGAGAACTGTGGAATTGCATAAGTCTGGCTCATTCTTGTGTATAATCTCGAGATACCTGGAGGTGCCTCATTCATCTGAACAAACAATTATATGCAAGTACAAACAAGATAGGAATGTCCAACCATCATACTGTCATGCCGGCGCCGCCTGTCAGACCGGCGCTGGCGCTCCCTGTCATGCCGGCGCCGGCTGTCAGGTCGGTACCGGCACGCACTGTCAGGCCGGGCCCCGCTCCCCCTGCTGCTGCTCCCAGGATCTCCTCCCGTCTCCCCGCTCCTGCCGCCGCGCTGCGTCCTCAGCCTTCCATTAAGCAGCCCGGGGGATCCAGCATTCTAATCCTCCTCCCTGTCTTGCTCCTGTCCTGGGCATGCACCTTAGACCGCGGGCGCGCGCTCCTCTCTCCCCTTAACTCCTTCTGCACCATCCCGGTGGAGCGATCTCCAATCAAGCTCCAGCACAGGGTATATCAGGCGGCTCCTACCTCATGGAGGCACCTGATTATCGTGTGCATCCTGTACGGTACTCTGGCCCCGTCCTGACGCTCTCTGACTTCAGTCTCCTGACTCCGGTCGTTCCTGACTCCCGTCGCTCCTGACTCCGGTCACTCCTGACTCCGGTCACTCGTGATTCCGGTCACTCGTGATTCCGGTCGCCCTGCCTCCGGTTGCCCCTGATCCCTGCTTGGTGTGACCGCCAGCTTAGTTCCCTGCACCTCCACATCTGTATTCCTTTCCGCCTGTCTTAGCCTCCGCCTTGCTAGCCTCATATCCCCAGGCCTGGTTAGGCAATCTCGTTCACACGGAGCCGTCCCTCTTGGTATCAGCTGTTGCGGAATTCGACTCCCTCTGGCCTGCTCCTAACGGTCCCTGTAAAGGGGTCGGCACCACCTGGTCACCTCGCCCCTGGGAGCATCAGTGCCGTGACCCAGAGGGTCAACTCTCGCCACTCACCACACATACCACTCGGGAAGGAGACGGGTTCTGTGTCCCAGAGATGAACGTGCTTTCGTCCGACATGTGCATATCAACCCAAGGACAAAAGCAAAAGACCTTGTGAAGATGATGGCGGAAGCGGGTACAGTTGTATCAATATCCAAAGTGAAACAAGTACTGTGTCAACATGGGCTGAAAAGCCACTATGCCAGGAAGAAGCCATTACTCCAAAAGAAACATAAAAAGACAGATTAATGTTTGCAAATGCACACAGGAACAAAGACCTTAATTTTTGGAGACATGTCCTGTGGTCTGATGAAACTAAAATTGAACTTTTTGGGCATAATGACCATCATTATGTTTGGAGGAAAAAGGGAGAAGCTTGGAAGCCTAAGAACACCATCCCAACTGTGAAACACGGGGGTGGCAGCATCATGTTGTGGGGTTGTTTTGCTGCAGGAGGGACTGGTGCACTTCACAAAATAGATGGTATCTTGAGAAAAGAAGATTATGTGGCAATACTGATACATCATCTGAAGACATCAGCCAGGAAGTTAAAGCTTGTGTGGAAATGGGTCTTCCAAAAGGACAATGGCTCGAAGCATACTGCCAAAATTGTAATAAAGTGGCTTAAGGATAACAAAGTCAATGTCAATCCTAATGAAAATTTATGGGCACAACTGAAAAGGCAGGTGTGAGCATGGAGACCTACAAATCTAGATCAGTTACACCAGGTTTGTCAGGAGGAATGGGCCCAAATTCTGAAAAGTTATTGTGAGAAGCTTGTGGAAGGATATCCCAAATGTTTACCCCAAGTCATTCAGGGCAATGTTACCAAATACTAATGAAATGTATGTAAACTTTTGACTTTGCAGTAACTAATAAAAATGCCTTAAAACATTCTCTCTCTCATTATTCTGGCATTTGGCAAATATTAATAATTATGGTAATCCTAATTGAACTAAAAAGGGAAAGGTTTATTCTGATTTCATGTCAGATATTTTTTATATAGTGTATGCAAACTTCTGGTTTCAACTGTATCTATTATACCATAGATTCTATTTATACCCAGCATCAGGGGTTAAAAGATCACAGTCAGAAGACATGCAAAGGCGACAGTTCCCCAAGGTGTTGGGGGCGAACATAGAAGCAGGCAGCGCTTAGCTCTCAGTGTACAGCCTCTGACTACTTTTTCAGCTCTGTGCCAGTCACCTCTATGTGTGTGTCGGCAGCGAGCATCTGCACTCCAGAGATTGAGTGTGATGTAGCTGGTCTTTTATACTAAAGTTTTATAATTTTTTTCCTTTTTTGTGCAGAATAATGAGTAGAACTGCAGTTGGGAGGGGACGTAAATGTTGAGGAACAAATGGGTAGAGGGGAAGTTGGCAATAAGTTGTACTGCAGAAAAACAAGCAGGGGCCCAGTCAAAAAGTTTCTTCTGGAGCCCCTGGTAATCCATTTACACCACTGCCCCACACATAACTAAAACAAAAAAAAACTAACTATTCCTAATTTGCAAAAACAAAAGGGGATTTCTTAGTGTCAAAATAGATAAATGGAAAAAAAACGTAGATCTCACCCACGCTGCTGTAACAATAACGATCCAGGCAAATAGATGATGAACGATGGTTATTTATTTCTCATTTCTCAATGCGTTTCGAAGTCAGAGCAACTTCTTCCTCAGGAGATGTACAGATCTCCCGAGGAAGAAGTCGCTCTGACTTTGAAACGCGTTGAGAAATGAGAAATAAATAACATCGTTCATCATCTATTTGCCTGGATCGTTATTGTTACAGCAGCGCAGGTGATATCCACGTTTTTTCCATTTATCTGCATTGAACCTGTCAGTGACCTGACTTGTGGATCTGCGGCAGCTGTTAACTTTGATAAAGCTGGAGTCACACATAGCGACTTACCAGCGATCCCGACAACGATATCAACGTGTCAGGATCGCTGGTAAGTCGCTATGTGATCGCTGGTGAGCTGTCAAACAGACAGCTTCACCAGCGATCAGCACAGCGATGCCGAGCGCCCGGCATCGCTGTGTTTGTTAGCGCTGATGCCATATCCCTGTAAAAAAATAGAATTAAAATAAAAAATATTGTTATTCTCACCTTCCGACGTCCCGCGCAGCCATCCTGCCTCTCTCCACGCTCCGGTCCCAGTAATCCTTTGCGAGAAAGACCGCGAGAATGTCACAGTCTCGCGGCAGCGCAACGTCTCGTGGTCATTCGTGCAAAGGATCACTGGGACCGGGAGCGTGGAGAGAGGTGGGATGGCTGCGCGGGACGTCGGAAGGTGAGAATAACAATATTTTTTATTTTTTTATTATTTTTTACAGCTGATCGCTGGTCTCCCGCCTGTCACACGCAGCGATGCGTGCTGGCCAGCGGGAGACCAGCGACGAAAAATATGTCCAGAGGTTTCTTGCAGCGATCAGCGATACCGGCAGGGGGGCCGGTTGCTGATCGCTGTCACACACAGTGATCTCGCTGGTGAGATCGCTGTTGTGTCACAAAAGTTGTGACTCAGCAGCGATATCGCTAGCGAGATTGTTATGTGTGACTCCCGCTTAAGTCATATACGCCTGAACGTTGTGAAAATTAGGTGAGTGCAAACTAAGGTTTAAATATATATCACCACCAGATAAGACCCTATTTGCACTTTCTCTCTCCTAGTGTTTTTGTGTTACTGTCAAAGTAGTGAGACTAACAAACAATCCAATTTTTGGAGACAAGGAATTTTTTTTACCTAAAATAAGGATTTCAGCTTTTGCTTCATTGAGATTTTACCTTCCATTGGATTAAAGCCGCAGGATAATATGCTCTAAAGTAACTGGGCATATGCCTAAAAAGCTGTTTACAACCAAGAGAAGACTTTATGAATGTAAATCCTCTAGGATTAGATCAAGATAAAAACTACTACTAATAATAAGTTTATTAATATAGCACCAATATACAGCACTTAACCACTGGTAACAGAAAAGAACAGAAAGGACATATTACACTTTGCTGAAAAACACAACTCCTACACACATTGATAATCTCCTTACACAGGACCATAATTGCTTTATGTTACTCCACTTGGTACTGTGAATATGGAATATCACCTACCATCACCTACCATCGAAACCTTCAAAAAGAGCCTGAAGACCCACCTCTTCCGACAAGCCTATAACCTGCAGTAACCACCGATCGACCAAACCGCTGCACGACCAGCTCTACCCTCGCCTACTGTATTATCACCCATCCCTTGAAGATTGTGAGCCCTCGCGGGCAGGGTCCTCTCTCCTCCTGTACCAGTTATGACTTGTATTGTTTAAGATTATTGTACTTGTTTTTATGTATACCCCCCTCACATGTAAAGCGCCATGGAATAAATGGCGCTATAACAATAAATAATAATAATAATAATAATATCATAATATATGTTACTTATGTTATTTTTCATCTAAAGAGAACCTTTCAGGAGGATTTAGCCCTATAAACTAAAGGCATGGCAATGAAGGCACTGTGATGCTGATTAATATGAAACCTGATGTGAAGAGGTCCGCTCAGTGGTTGCTTAATTCTCACCATATGAAGTTTTCATTAAATTATGTCGTGTGCTTCGGGGCGGGATGTGGGGGCAGAATTTTCTCATTCTCCACCTCCCAAACAAGCCTCCTCTGCTTCTTCTGCAGGTCACTGATTATTCCTTTTTAAAATTCCACACCACCGCCACCATCATCTTTTTTTTTTGGGAGGCGCGTGATCAGTAGGAGCTGGCGCCCTATGTGCAGGACTTCAATACTATAGCACCGGAGGCGACGCATGTACAGATCTAAATTTCGTCCTGGTTCTGGGTCCCACAGCGCATGCACCGCCCAAACAAAGATGATGACGGCGGCACAACATTTTAAAAAAGAGGCAGGTGACCTGAACAAGAAGCGGAGGAGGCTGGTGGGGGGAGGGGGGGCAGAAAACCAGAAGACCCTGCTGCCACATCCCGCTCCCAAGCACGCAGAAGCACACAAGACATCATTTTATGAAAAATTCATAAGCCGAGTATTAAACAACCACTGAGAAGATCCCTTCACATCAGATATCATATTAATCAGCATGACAATGTCATTATTGCCATGCCTTTAGTGTATAGGGCTCAATCCTGCTGACCGGTTCTCTTTAAAATAAGAAACTGAAGGAAGAAAATTGTACTTTATAGTTCAACCCCTTTCATATATAAGATAAAATACCACATCTTACATCAGGTGCATGGAGCAAGTGCAAGAACTGAGCCACACCATACATAGAAAGTTATGCTATACAGTGGCTAACAGTAGTGACCAGAGCGAGCTCCGATCACTGATTTTTCTTACCATTTAGATGGCACTTTACATCAACGACAGTGGCATTTATTCAGACTGGTTGCTGGTAAGCACATTAACTACCACACTCCCTACGACACAGTTGTGGGATACCGATGAGTTGCCGCTGCAGCTGATGGCCTACTGAAGGCATCAGTTTTCTGCCTATCTTTGGTCTCCTTCCCATTGCTGGACTTCATAGGCTTGTTCTATACACTGCAATATCCCAGTATATAGTATACATGATGGTCCTCTAAAGGGCCTGTAACTAGGCTTCGAAGGGCTATCAAGATGACAACCATGATGGCCTTCAGTAGACCCCCAGATGCCTTGCCAAACCATCAATACTGTGTACTGTGTCCAAATCAGCGAGCCACCTGGATCAAAGGCTGCTGTCAGAGATTGACAGAAACATTAAAAAAGTTAAATATCGGGAATTAAAAAGCCAGCTACCAACTGGAGTGGAATGGGCTCCACTCCAAACACCCATACCCGAATTATGTCACACGTTGGATATTGCAAATGCCGGAAAAAATCATTGCTACACGAGGTGGAAAAAATAATGTGTTGCCCAAATTCAATATTTTTAGATTTATATTTTAATAGTGAATTACGATTTCTATTATCCGCAATTTTTTTGGCTCTATTTATGAACCATTGTGAGTAATTCCTCATGGACGAGTATGAAGAGCATGACTTTCCCTGGAATAGTCAGACAAACTAGAGCACTTGCGCTTTATGGGAATAAATTCCCCTATAGGGATGTTTTTTGTAACATGGCTGCGATGACAAGTCTGGGCATGAAGGATGGTATTTCCCACTGTGGATTTACGAAAAGTAGTAGTGTGAATTGATTTATCTGATTAACTACCACATAAACATAAATCCAGAAAACTGATTGTGTCAGCATAGTGGGAAAAAGTAAAAGATAAATTTAAACAATTTGAGTTAAAGTAACAACTGAGGTCAGATATGGACGCCACATCGCCAGACCAAACAATGCCTACTATACCACGACTAAGGATACCATGTGTATCTGAAACATGTCAGATTGGAATCGCTCCTGTCCATGTGTGTTCTGTACATACTTTTTAAGGAAGAGAGCACAACACAAAGAACACATATTGACCATAAGTCCCAAAATTGTATATGTGCACTTATATATGAATCTACTGTATATACTATTTTTACTAATTTCTTAGGCACTTTATGAAAGAACGTTTTTTATCACTTATTTGCTGTGCACTATTTTTAGTGATATAAACTTTTTAGCACCATTTTACTGTACTTGTATGCCCTTATAAATTGGATAGTATTGCCCACTTGTGTATACATATATATTAGAAGATTCTGTATTAACACTGACGCTTTGCTATTTTAAATACCTTTATTTTTACCTTGTGATAAATAATAAAATGTACAATTTTATTCTTGTGACTTATGGTCAATATGTGTTCTTTGTGTTTTGCTCTGTTCAGTGATTTGGCTATCCTATTAGTTATAATTGTATAGTCTATGGGTGTACCAGCAGTGGATACCACTTGGTCACGAAATATCACTGTGTGATTGCTGGTCCTCCCTTGTTTTCCTTTTTATGTGTGGTAGCTTTTAAGGATGAGAAAAGCTCATTTTTTGCTCACCTGAATGATGGACACCCCTTCCTTTGCTGCAGCTACTGAATATAATTACACTTCTCAACATTGAAATTACACCAAGGAGGAAATGCCATGAAATTAGGGAATCTTCAGGATGGATATACACGTTAATGGTATGCAAATTATCAAAAAATGGAAATATAATTTTCAAAAACTCTCTATCTAATCAGTATTGTGCATGAGCACCACATGCAAAAACACACATGATTAGATGCCTCGACTGCTACCAATGAGACCTTAATGGTTGTCTGAGGATTGTTCTGCCACTTTGAATGCACATGAGCACACAAGTCAAATTCAAAGGGATCTGCCAGCAGCAGATTTTGATGATCTGTGCGCCCCAGTGCATTCAGTGTGGCAGAACATTCCTCAGACAACCATTTCACTGATAGAAGCCCAGGTATGTAAAGGGGCATATTTCTGTGTGTGACACTCATTCTCAAAACTGAATAAATAAATGTTTTGCTATTTTTATTTTCATATTTTTCATCATTTGCACATCAATAACATGTCTATCCATCCTGTGATATCCATAATTCCATGACTTTTCCTTTTCGGTGTTGCAATTTCAATGTTGAGGAGTGTAATTACATTTAGAATTATGTCATCTTATTTAATTAATTTTGAGGCTGTGAAAATAGAATGAATTTGTAGAAAATTGCTCTAATTCCTAAATGGTTTTTGCAAAACCCCTTGACTTAAAACTCGCCACATTTCAATTATATTTTGAGTCCTTTTTTTCTCAATTCCATTGTACTGATGTATAGAGGGTAAATTATACAGGTGCTTCTCACTAAATTGGAATATCATCAAAAAGTCTATTTCAGTTCTTCAGTACAAAAAGTGAAACTCTCATATTTATATAGAGCCATTACAGAGTGATCTATTTCAAGTGTTTATATCTGTTCATGTTGATGATTATGGCTTACAGCCAATGAAAACCCAAATGTCATTATCTCAGTAAATTAGAATACTTTATAACACCAGCTTGAAAAAATGATTTTAAAATCCAAAATGTTGGCCCACTGAAATGTATGTTCAGTAAATACACTCAATACTTGGTCAGGGCTCCTTTTACATCAATTACTGCATCAACGTGGCGTGGCATAAAGGCGATCAGGCTGTAGCATTGCGGAGGTGTTATGGAAGCCCAGGTTGCTTTGACAGCAGCCTTCAGCTTGTCTGCATTGTTGGGTTTGGTGTCTCTCATCTTCCTCTTGACAATACCTCATAGATTCTCTATGGGGTTAAGGTCGGGCGAGTTTGCTGGCCAATCAAGCACAGTGATACTGTTGTTTTAAACCAGGAATTGGTACTTTTGGCAGTGTGGACAGGGGCCATGTCCTGCTGGAGAATTACATTTCCATCTCCAAAAAGCTTGTCGGCAGGGGGAAGCATGAAGTGTTCTAAAATTTCCTGGTAGACGGCGGTCTTGACTTTGATCTTGATTAAACACAGTGGACCTCCAGCAGCAGTCCACTCCCTGTGAATCTCCCCCAAATTTTTGAATGGCCTTTTCTTAACAATCCTTTCAACGCTGCGGTGATCCCGGTTGCTTGTGCACCTTTTTCTACCACACTTTTTCCTTCCACTAAACTTAACACTAATATGCTTAGATACAGCACTCTGTGAACAGCCAACTTCTTTAGCAATGGCCTTTTGTGGCTTAAATTCCGTGTGAAGTGTGACAATGACTGACTTCTAGACATCTTTCAAGTCAGTAGCCTTCCCCATGATTGTGGAGCCTACTGAAAAAGACTAAGAGACCTTTTGAAACGCTTAGGAAGCCTTTGCAGGTACTTTTTGTCAATTATTCGAATTTACTGAGATAATGTCTTTTGGGTTTTCATTGGCTGTAAGCCACAATCATCAACATTAACAGAAATAAACACTTGAAATAGATCACGCTGTTTGTAATGACTCTATATAATATATAAGATTCACTTTTTGTATTGAAGAACTGAAATCAGTTAACTTTTTGATGATATTCTAATTTAGTCAGAAGCACTTGTATATACAGTGGGGGGAATAAGTATTTGATCCCTTGCTGATTTTGTAAGTTTGTCCACTGACAAAGACATAAACAATCGATAATTTTAAGGGTAGGTTAATGTTAACATTGAGAGATAGAATATCAAAAATAAAATCCAGAAAATCACATTGTATAAATTATATAAATTTATTTGTATTTTGAAGTGAGAAATAAGTATTTGATCCCCTACCAACCATTAAGATTTCTGGCTCCTACAGAGCAGTTAGACGCTCCTAATCAACTTGATAACTGCATTAAAGACAGCTGTCTTACATAGTCACATTCATAAAAGACTCCTGTCCACAGACTCAATTAATTAGTCAGACTCCAACATCTACAACATGGGCAAGACCAAAGAGCTTTATAAGGATGTCAGGGACAAGATTATAGACCTGCACAAAGCTGGAATGGGCTACAAAACCAGAAGTAAGACGCTGGGTGAGAAGGAGACAACTGGTGATGCAATAGTAAGAAAATGGAAGAAATACAAAAATAACCATCAATCGACATTGATCTGGGGCACCATGCAAAATCTCACCTCGTGAGGGTATCCTTGATCATGAGGAAGGTGAGAGATTAGCCTAAAACTACACAGTGGGAACTTGTTAATGATCTCAAGGCAGCTGGGACCATAGTCACAAAGAAAACCATTGGTAACACATTATGCTGTAAAGGTTTAAAATCCTGCAAGTGCCCACAAGGTCCCCCTGCTTAAGAAGGCACATGTGCAGGCCTGTCTGAAGTTTGCCAATGAACACCTGGATGATTCTGTGAGTGATTGGGAGAAGATGCTGTGGTCAAGTGAGGCAAAAATTGATCTCTTTGGCATTAACTCAACTCGCCGTGTTTAGAGGAAAAGAAATGCTGTCTATGACCCAAAGAACACCGTCCCCACTGTCAACCATGGAGGTGGAAACATTATGTTTTGGGGGTGTTTCTCCGCTAAGGGCACAGGACTACTTCACCGCATCAATAGGAGAATGAATGGAGCCATATACCATAAATTCCTCAGTGCCAACCTACTTCCCTCTGCCAGGACATTAAAAATGGGTCATCCAGCAAGATAATGACCCAAAACATACTGCTAAATCTTGTTTGCCAGAGGGATCAAATACTTATTTCTCACTGCAAAATGCAAATAAATTTCTATAATTTATACAATGTGATTTTCTGGATTTTATTTTTGATATTCTATCTCTCAATGTTAAAATTAACCTACCCTTAAAACCTTAAGCCCCAAGGGTGGTTTGCACGTTCATGACTGGGCCAATTTTTACAATTCTGACCACTGTCCTTTATGAGATAATAACTCTGGAACGCTTCCATGGATCCCGGTGACATATTGAACGTCATGTTAGTGGTAAAATTTCATTCCAATAACTTGCGTTTATTTGTGAAAAAAACAGAAATTTGGCGAATATTTAGAAAAGTTTGCAATTTTCCAACTTTGACTTTTTATGCCCTTAAATCACAGAGATATGGCACACAAAAAACTAAGTAAGTAACATTTCACATATGTTTACTTTACATCAGCACAATTTTGGAACCAAAATTTTTTTTTTAGGAAGTTATAAGGGTTAAAAGTTGACCAACAATTTCTCATTTTTGCAACACCAGTTTATTTTTACGGACCACATCACATTTGAAGTCACTTTGAGGTGTCTATGATAGAAAATACCCAAAAGTGACACCATTCTAAAATCTGCACCCCTCAAGGTGCTCAAAACCACGTTCAAGAGGTTTATTAACCCTTCAGGTGCTTCACAGGAATTTTTTGAATGTTTAAAAAAAATGAACATTTAACTTTTTTTTCACAAAAAAAATTACTTCAGGTCCAATTTTTTTTATTTTACCAAGGGTAACAGGAGAAATTGGACTGCAAAAGTTATTGTGCAATTTGTCCTGAGTACGCTGATACCTGATATGTGGGGGGAACCACTGTTTCGGCGCATGGCAGAGCTCAGAAGGGAAGGAGCGCCGTTTGACTTTTTCAATGCACAATTGGCTGGAATTCAGATCCGACGCCATGTCACGTTTGGAGAGCCCCTGATGTACCTAAACAGTGGAAACCCCCCACAAATGACACCATTTTGGAAACTAGACCCCCAAGGAACTTATATAGATGTGTGGTGAGAACTTTGAACCCCCAAGGGCTTCACAGAAGTTTATGACGTACAGCCGTACAATTAAAAAAATCACATTTTTTCCACAAAAATCTTTTCACCACCAATTTTTATTTTTCCAAGGGTAACAGGACCCTAAAAGTTATTGTGCAATTTGTCCTGAGTACGCTGATACCCCACATGTGCGGGTAAACCACTATTTGGGCGCATGGCAGAGCTCGGAAGGGAAGCAGCGCCATTTGACTTTTTTGCCTGTAATTGGGATTGGACACCATGCCGCGTTTGGAAAGCCCCGGATGTGCCTAAACAGTGGAAACCCCCCACAAATGACACCATTTTGGAAACTAGACCCCCCCCAACGAACTTATCTAGATGTGTGGTGAGTACTTTGAACCCCCAAGGGCTTCACACAAGTTTATAACGCCCGGGCGTGAAAATAAAAAAATCATTTTTTCCACAAACATGATCTTTTACTCCCCATTTTTTTTATTTTCCCAAGGGTAACAGGAGAAAATGGACTCCAAAAGTTGTTGTCCAATTTGTCCTGATTACGCTGATACCCCATAAGTGGGAGAAAACTACTGTATGGGCACACGTCGGGGCTCGGAAGGGAAGTAGTGACGTTTTGGAATGCAGACTTTGATGGAATGGTCTGCGGGTGTCATGTTGCCTTTGGAGAGCCCCTGATGTACCTAAACAGTGTAAACCCCACACAAATGACCCCATTTTGGAAACTAGACCCCCTAAGGAACTTATCTAGATGTGTGTTGAGCACTTTGAACCCCCCAGTGCTTCACAGAAGTTTATAATGTCCGGGCGTGAAAATAAAAAAATCATATTTTTTTCCACAAAAATGATATTTTTGCCCACAATTTTTTATTTCCCTAAGGGTAACAGGAGAAATTGGACCCCAAAAGTTGTTTTGAAATTTGTCCTGAGTAGGATGATACCCCATATGTGGGGATAAAACACTGTTTGGGCGCATGGCAGAGCTTGGAAGGGAAGGAGCACCATTTGACTTTTTCAATGCAGAATTGGCTAGAATTGAGATCAGACGCCATGTTGCGTTTGGAGGGCACCTGATGTGCCCAAACAGTGGAAACCCCCAATTCTAACTCCAACCCTAACCCCAATCCACCCCTAACCCTAATCTCAGCCCTAACCCTAGCCCTAACCCTAACGGGAAAATGGAAATAAATACATTTTTGTAATTTTATTATTTTTCCCTAACTAAAGGGGTGATAACAGGGGGTTTGATTTACTATTTATGACGGGTTTTTATGTTTGGCAGCGGTCATACGCTAAAAGACGCTTTTCATTGTTAAAAATAGTTTTTGCATCACCACATTTTGAGAGCTATAATTTTTCCATATTTTGACCCACCGAGTCATGTGAGGTCTTATTTTTTGCGGGACGAGTTGACGTTTTTATTGGTACCATTTTCAGGCACGTGACATCTTTTGATCGCTTTTTATTCCGATTTTTGGGACGCAGAATGAACAAAAAACAGCATTTCAAGAATTTCTTTTGCGTTTACACCGTTCCGCGTGCGGTAATTGATAAGGCGTTTTATTCTTCAGGTCAGTATGGTTACAACGATACCTCAGTTATGTCATTTTTTTATGTTTTGGCGCTTTTATGCAATGAAAACAATTTTATATAAAAAATAATTATTTTTGCATCGCTTTATTCTGCGAGCTATAACTTTTTTATTTTTTTGCTGATGATGCTGTGTGGCAGCTCGTTTTTTGCGAGACAAGATGACGTTTTCAGCGGTACCATGGTTATTTATATCTGTCTTTTTGATCGCGCGTTATTGCACTTTTTGTTCGGCGGTATGATAATAAAGCATTATTTTTTTATTTGTTTTTTATTTTTATTTTTTAAGGGGTTCGCTAAAGGGGTTAACTAATGGGACAGTTTTATAGGGCAGGTCGTTATGGATGTGGCGATACTAAATATGTGTACTTTTATTGTTTTTTTTTTATTTCCAAAAAATGAATTTATTAGGGAATTTTTTTTTTATTTTTTTAAATTTATTTAGCGATTTTTTTTTTTATAAATTATTTTTACACTTTTTTTTTAACTTTATTATACTGTCCTAGGGGGGACATAACTGTCATGTGTGAGAGCGCTGATCTGACATATCACAGATCGCTATGACAGATCAGCGATCTCATACAGGCGCTGCACAGGCATTCCTCATGCCAGCGCTTTGCAGGCATGAGGAAGCCGGCTCCCTGCAGGCCCCCGCCGACATATTGGATCCGGGGACCCGCAGGGAAGGAGGCCCCCAGCGCAGCACAGCACAGCACATGCTGGGGGTCTCAGGGAAGCACGGAGGGAGCCCCCTCCCTGCCGATGCTTCTCTGAACCCCCGGTACACTGCGATTGTGTTTGATCGCAGTGTGCAAGGGGATAACGTGTCGGGGGCGGTCTTTGACTGCCCCTGACACATAGTGCTGGGTGTCAGCTGTGATAATCAGCTGACACCCTGCGAGAGCCGCTGATCGCTATGACGTACTAGCCCGTCCTTGGGAATTAAGTCCCAGGGCATCTGGACGGGATAGTACATCATATGGCAGAAAGGGGTTAAAATTATCGACTGTTCAGTGGCCAAACTTACAAAATCAGCAAGGGATCAAATACTTATTTCCCCCACTGTAGTTATGGTCATGTATACGTCTATGTGTGTATATCTATCTATCTATCTATATAGATATACACAGATACACGAATACTAAAGGAGACGTTAATTACTGTAATCCAACTAATACATTGTTCTTAGTCGTGATTTCTGACCCTTTGTTATCCTTCAGATGCTTGGTTATATTCTTGCAAAGCTTTTTCCTGGCTGTCTTTCTATATTTGAAAATATTTCAATTCCAATAAAATGTCCTGCATGTGGCTAGCTATTCTTAATCACAGCAATGGTATTTAAGGGATTTAATGGCTGAAAAGCAGCATGCATCTGTACCTGATTGTAAATGATCCCCTGCTGCTTTAAAGCATGCAGGTCAAGTTTCTGCAGCTGACTATTAAGGTTTCTCAGCGAGGCTTGGCTTCCATTAATTTCTGATATCATGTGCTTTTCTTTTGTCTTGTGCTCATGCAGCTCCTGTGATTTCTTGAAATGTTGCTCTCTTATCTGTTGGAGCTGGGCTTCAAGATCCTGGGGAGATAAATGACAATATTATGATGGCTGAAAAAGACATTTCAGTCTTATTCATATAAGGTCTGCCTTAAGGAGGAAGTGGCATTTAATTGATCGCATTTTAGATTTATAATTTAATGCACAAATGTTGTCTGCGTCGCTGTTATGTCACAATCGGATGCAAACCAAGAGATCTGTATAAGTGACTAACTGCAATATAACAGGCACCAGAAATGACATTCCACCTTACTGTGAGCGAACCACTGAGCTCAGCAGTTGTGTGACAGCCGGCGTCATAATCCCACTCCATATACCAGCACCCAGCAATGCGACATAATAGTATGTGACAAGTTGGGAAAGAGTTAGTTTTGCACTCACGCAACTACTTCCACAAATTTACATTCTTTTATGGTCCAACACTAAGCGCAGGTTCACACGGGCGTCAATTCTCTCATCTGAGAGAATCGGGCTGATTATGCCAAGAACACTGTTCAAACTCTGACCAGAGTGCCAGCATATAGTGATCCCATTCTCCAGGATGAGAAAATAGAAGCACAACGTGAGTAGAGGATGGAGAACAAAATGTCTCCATCTTCTCCACTGGGTTAGTGCACCGACATTGGACAGCGCTCATATGTCATCTGAGTGCAGTCGCACTTTTTGACTTGCGTGGCTGAGTGTGATCAAAAATCGAATTACACTCTGACGTGTGTGCGTCCCTATAAAATAACATTGGTCCAAGTGCAATCTGATGTTTTGTAGGATCGCACTCAGACAGAAAATACAGTGGTGTGAGCGAGCCCTAAAGGGAACCTTCCGTGTTGTCAACCATCTGTAGAAAAGGAAATGGGAGTATTATAGCAATGTGCTAACATTCTCCATGCACCCCTCCATTATGCTGCCTTTACAGGGATGATTAGGATCTGTCTTGAAAAACTACAGGACTGTAAATACCACCTGAGATATGTTGATGGCGCCACACAAAACCAATGTCCAAGAGACGGGGGTGGCGCTAACTGTTACACATGCTTACAGACAGATGTCCTATTAACATATTGGGACAGATATTTCAGAAGCCATCATTCTTACCTTCTGTGGAAGGGCATGCCATAGTCAGGACTACTCTAACTGAAAAGAATCCTTTTTAATACTGATATATAAATGTCTTTTTTCCACAAGTCACAAATATTACCTGGTCCTTTGTATAGTCATTCAGAAAAAAAAAACAATCATGTGCCAGTTCTTTGTGTTGACCATACATAACAAGATCACCTCCAATGTACGTATATGTTTTCCATGTATTTATTTTCTAACAAGTCTGATTTTTGTAACCTCCCATCATTATCCTACGTAATAATCTAGTCACCACTTTTGTACCATTATCAGTTGACCTAAACAACCTACAATTTTGTTTGCTTTTGCAGCTGCTGCCTGACATTGAGTGCTGCTGCTCATCTTACTTGTAACCGGAGCAGCCAAACCCATCTCCTGTTCTGTAATCCCCAGTATATTTCCATTTATTGCATATGCAGTAATACGATTACTCCGGCCTAGGTGCATTACTCTACACTTACCAACATGAAATTTTATCCTGCCATGTTTCCCTCGATTATGTTTCTTTGTAAATTTTTTCTTTTGCCCTAGCATTGTACAGCTGGCCACGCTCATTAGATGTATATAGTCTGTACCTGTCAATTTGGTGGGTCTGGCCAACCATCTAATGTGTACAGGGAGCCTGCCAAGTTTTCCTTGATGAAGATAAAGATACAAGGATTCGGGATCCCCAACTGCCCGCTCCTTTTGATACCGATGCGTACTCCAAACAAGCATGAGCATAGAGGGTGAGGGTGGCCTCATGTTTGATGTCATCCTAAATATTCTGTTAGTTCCTACCAATACTAAGTGAACATGGAAGTATACAGTTAAAACTTGTTAGTGCTTGTAATTGGGGCCATGTCAGCAGCTCAGCACAACACTCTTAGGTACAGTTAGCGGAAACTCACCTTTATTGTTTTCTCCTGTTCCTTTAGCATGTCCTCTACACGCTGAGCTCTTTCCTCCATACTCAGAGCCGAGTCTGTGACAAGCTTCAATTTTTCAGACAAACCTTCATTGTATTCTTTAGCCTGACTTAATCTAAAAATATAATTCCAATTATGCAATCAATTCTCAGCCCCATTCATTCCATATTATAACTGAGAGGTAAGGGCCGTCACCTCTGAAACCCCAACATGAAATGAGAAGTAGGAACTACCTGCCTGTTAGTGCTTAGGCTCATTTTTTTTCTTACAAAGTCCCAGATAACCCCTTTAATGAAAAGTAATTATGATCAATATCTATATATAATTGCCTTAAATTGTTTGTCATCCACTTCCGTCTGGATGTCCCCGAATCCCACAATCCACTGCGCTGCACCAGAAGTATGCCGACCGCCATTTTGGTACACCCAAGTGATGCCGCCCGGATCCAGGACGCAACTGCGATCCCAATCGCCCCTAGGATCCCAGCTGCTGCTCGGATCCAGGCCACCGCTGCGATCCCAACCGCCTCTGGGATCCCAGCTGCCGCTCGGATCCAGGCTGCCGCTGTGATGCAGACCGGTGCTGGGATCCCGGCCGCTGCTTGGATACCAACCACCGCTGGGATCCCAGCCGCCACTGGGGTCCAGGCCGCTGCTGCGATCATGAGGCTGAGGGGTGTAACGAAGGGGTAGAACAAGAGGTGTGTAAGAAAGAGGGCATAATGAGAGGGTATAATGAGAGGGTGTAATGAGAGGGGAGTAATGAGAGGGATGCCGCCGCCAGACCCCCGCCAGGACCCACTGCCTGACTACACGCGCAGGATCCCGCCGCTGCCTAACAACCCACCTCCATGCAGTCACAGCCGGCAGGAAAGACCGCGGCTTGAGGCCTGTGCTGGAGATTAGGTCTCCAGCACAGACCGCAAAATGTCTTTCCTGCCGGTTGTGACTGCATGGAAGTGGGTGGGCCGCCGCCCCCAGTGCCACAAAGCTACCCCCATCATGAGGTTATTGCCCTCCCGATGCGATAGCATCGGGCACACATCTAGTTATATTATATTTATTAAAACTACACGTTAAATATTCTTACACGCTGGGCATTTCTGCAACATAATTAGTGTATACAGTACCTTTCATCCTTTTTCCGAACTTCTTTTTTCAGGTTGTTAACTTGAACCCTCATAACCTCTAATTCAGTCGCTGTCCTATCAACCGTCCCTTTAAGTGTGTCCAGCTATATATAAAGATACATGTCATAAATACAACATGGTACATAACAGTTACCCCAGTAAGGCCGGGATCACACTTGCGATTTAAACGGCCGAGTCTCGCATGGTAATACACGGCGCTGCCGCCGGGACTCAGGAGCGGGGCGTGCGGCCGCATAGCAATACATAGAGCTGCACGCCCCGCTCCTGAGTCCCGGCGGCAGCGCCGTGTATTACCATGCGAGACTCGGCCGTTTAAATCGCAAGTGTGATCCCGGCCTAATAAACATATTACAATATATGTCAATGTTCTTAATGGACCTTGCTTTTAATATGCTACATTTTGGAGCTTATGCTTTTGCCCACCCTTCTTCCAAGTTGTTCCTTTGAATAACACCATATATTTTACCATTCTATATGTTGCAAAACTTGGAAAAAAAAAATCAAAGTGCAGTAAAATTGCGACCTTACAACTCGACTCTCCAAGTATAATTTGGGTGAGACCAAACATGTAAAGTTTTTTTTTTTTCTACTTAATTAATGAAAAAAAATGGACTTTTGTGACACCAGTTAATTTCTGATTTTTCCATGACAGCCCATCAGCCCCCCCATAACTGCATCGTAAGTAGAGCAATGGAAGTAGTGCATGTGAGCACTGGTATTCACTCAGTTTACTGTAAATACCTGTCAGTGATTGACAGCAACATTGAAATGGCTAAACAGCAGCAATCAGCGCTTGCTCCGGTCATAAATGTTACAGCAAAATGCCTGCTGAGTGTCACAGCTGGCATCACACTGTATGGTGTGCTCTTACCTCCTGAGCTCACTCCATACACCGGCATCCAACATATCAAGCAACTGATATGATGCCAAAGGGTTAAATAAGTATTTTGGCAATTTAAATTTAAAATATTACTATCCATACATGACTTATTTTCCCAATATCCTCCTGCAGCCCCAATTTCGATCCATGAAGTCAGTCATGAGGCTACGCAGACAAAAACATGAGCTTATGGTCGGATCGGAAGTCAGTGGATCGTGAATATACAAAAAAGAATACAGCAGCCACTGTAAGTGCTAAGATGTATGCACACATTGAATATACGGAATGTGCATTACTAATATATGGAATATACTTTTAAATAAAGGTATTTAGAGAACATGTTGGTCAATTAATGTGAGCCCGCCATCCACAACAACACATATCATTCTTCACTGGGATACTAAACCTAATCTGTATGGTGGCTCAGTGGTTAGCACTGTTGCTTTGCAGCGCTGCATCCTGAGTTCAAATCCCCACCAAGGACAACATCTGTAAGGAGTTTGTATGTTCTCCCCGTGTTTGCGTGGGTTTCCTCTGGGTACTCTGGTATCTTCCCACATTCCAAAGTCATATTGATAGGGAGTTTAGATTGTGAGCCCCATCGGGGACAGTGATGATAATGTCTGTAAAGAGCTGTGGAATTAATGGTGCTATATTAGTGAGTGAAATAAATAGATAAATAAAATGTATCAAACATTTTCTAGGTATATTCTATACAGTCCAGATTCCATATACTCAATGATTGGCATACATATGAGCACTTTCAGGCTGCTGTATTCTTTTGTTTGTATATTATGCAGCCATAGCAGCTTGCACCTGTTCACACTCGCTTTACTCTGTTCACATGACATGAATCACTTCTGCTCAGCCAAAATGTGACGTCATTTCACCGTTAGAACCTCCATAGTCCTGGCAGTGTACAGACACATCATGCGACTTCGCCCTATAAAATCACAACTTAGAAGAAAGGAAATGACACAGCGTGAGGCTGCATAATTACTACACTCCTCCTGCTTTATTCAAGACTGAAATAGAAGTCAAACATGGTGGGCTAAAGATAAGGAATCAACTCTTGAAGAATAAAGCCCCCGTTACACATAGCGATATCGCTAGCAATATCGCTGTAACATCACCGATTTTGTGATGTAGCAGCAATATTGCTAGCGATATCGCTATGTGTGATACTTACCTCCAACTGGCTCCCCGCTGTCTGTCGCTGATCGCGCGAGAACGTCCTGGACCATTCCTCGTCGTCAGCTTCCTGCTGGGCTTCCTGTGGCGCCGAGAAGCGACGCGTGGACGTGGGCGGGAGGACGTAAGGATCGCCTCGTCTGACAGGTAAGTAGCGACCCCTGACCCCTGCAATGTCGCTGGTGAGATCTGCCTGTGTGGCAGCTCACTAGCGACCACTTAGCGATGCACCAGCGATCCATGTCGTTGTCGGGATCGCTGGTGCATCGCTAAGTGTAACGGTACCCTAACAGGAGGCAATTGCGTCTTATTTGTTTACCTTTTTAAATGGCTATTACTAATGGCATTATGTTGCTATTAAAAAAAAAGGTTTGGTTGCAGCTCCATTCAATGTAGTGGCTATTACCGAGTAAATGCAAGAGAACAGGAGCTGATCTGCAGCACCCGGCAGCTGCCACTACACATTAAATGGGGCTGTGCAGTGCAGATTTGTTACAAATGTGTACAAATGGGCTGCTCTCAAAGCTAAGGCTGTGTGCACACGCTGCGGATTTTGCTGCGGTTCCGCAGCGGTTTTGGCCGCTGCGGACCCGCAGCAGTTTCTGATGCGGTGTACAGTACCATGATTCCCTATGGGAATCAAAAACCGCAGTGCAGACGGTGCGGAATTTTCCGGGCGGATTATCTGCGGTTTTCAATCCGCAGAAAGAATTGACATGTCAATTCTTTCTGCGGATTCCCCTGCGGTTTGCCATCTCCTCCATTGAGGAGATGAAAAACCGCAGGGCAAAACCGCAGAGCAATCCGCAGGTAAAACTGCAGGTATTTTGACCTGCGGTTTCACCTGCGGATTTTACAAAATCCGCGCGGATGAATCCGCACCTAATCCGCAGCGTGTGCACACAGCCTTAAAACATCAGAATAATGGGGGTATCAGGAGCTGGTCCCCCACTGATTTGATATTGATGACCTATTCAACATCATATGTTAATGTTTAGCATTTCTTTAGTATTAGCATCTGATTAAACAGTCTATAATCTACAAACTATGTGGCAGAATATTAAAACTTTAGAAACCTTAATGATTTTGACAAGTACCCCGACACCGCTTCAGAAAATCATTTATGCGGGTATCATATTATCGTCCTGCCAGATTCGTTTGCTTAATTCCTGATTGCTTTTTTCAACCACATGATCTGCAGACATTTCAGAGTTTAGGCTAGGTTCACATTAGCGTTTGAGTCCGCTGTGCATCATAAGCATGCGCAAACACATGCAAAAACGCATGCAAAACACATGTTTACGCAGCGTTTTTTATGGACTTCATCTTACGCATGACGGAAAAGAAACACTGTGTGTGCATGCGTTTGTATGCGTTTGCGATGTTTATGCGCATGCGGTCGATATGACACCAGACAAAAGTGGGCATGTCTCATGGGATTTCTATTCAGATTTTGAAGAATGCATGCGTACACGTCCTTGCGTTTCAATGCGTTCCCATAGACAGTAATGCGTTTTTTGACGCACTCATCCGCATGCGCATGTCTGCGCATATTTTACGGATTTTTGACGCCTCAAAAAATGCAACATGTTGCGTTCACCGCGCCCCGTCGCACACCGCGAAATGACACATGCGTACGGAAAAGCAAGCGAAAGCATGCAAACGCATGTCCCTGCATACACCATGTTCAATATATGTACGTATGACGCATGCGGATCAAACGCTGCGCGCGCAGACGCAAATGTGTAACCAGCCTTATGCATATCAGAGGGTTTCACCAATTTGCCATCTTTCCTAGCAGAACCAGGGCCATGAGTTTACATGTTACTAACTCATCACTC
This sequence comes from Dendrobates tinctorius, assembly GCF_039654945.1. Classification (NCBI taxonomy): domain Eukaryota; kingdom Metazoa; phylum Chordata; class Amphibia; order Anura; family Dendrobatidae; genus Dendrobates; species Dendrobates tinctorius. The sequence goes on along the minus strand of NW_027361728.1, from coordinate 21,928,301 downwards.
ATGTGCTTGATAATGAAGAACATTTCTTTTCCACCATACCTCATCTTGTAGCTGACTTTGACTATTCTCCTGCTCCTGGTAGTCCTGCCTCAGTTTGGCAGCCTTTCTTTCAGCACTTGAAATCTTCTTTTCATATTCCTTATTATTCTCTATTTCGCTGTTCAAAAACTGGATTTTCTCTTTTATAATATTTTCTCTTTCTCGCAATTCTCGTTTCACCTGGGCCAGTTGCTAGGATAAAAATAACAGAATATCTCGCATATCACATCAATTGTTGTGTTGTTCACAATCCTTAGTAAAAAAAGAAAGAAGTTTAAGGCTGGACACTTGTCATCTAATATTCACCTAATTACGATTGTGGCCAAACTATTAATAAATAAGATTACGGTCACGATTCCGCCTATCGGTGTGTGAATAACTGTTCTGCAGTCAAATATAGGGCAGGGGCATGCTGAGCTGTCAGTATGGTGATGGACAGTTCAGCTGTCCAATCGGGAGCTGGGGCGTGCTGAGATGTCAGTGTCTTGAGTGACCGTTTAGCCGTGCAAACAGGGCCAGGATGTTCTGGGGCTTCCTTCATGAGTCTCCTCTTCGGAGTAATTACCTGGCTATTTAGACAGCTCTCTGCCTTAAATTTCTGCCAATTGTAGCTTTGCTCAAGTGGTGTGTGTTAGCTCTGTGCTCCTAGTCTTGTATTCTGATCTTTGCTTCTCGATCTTGGATTTGCCTTAGACCATTTCGTTTGCCTAGCCCTTTTGTCATGATCCGCTAGCTTCTTGCAATTCTGACCTCGGACTGTTTCCGGACTAAACCTTTGTCACACTGCTCTGTCTATGATGTACCTCCTGGGTTTTGACCTCAGACCTCTTGGCTACCCAGACTCACGGCTTGACTGTGAATAGTGACTAGTGTCACAATAACATTCTAGATAAGCACATTTAAAGAGAGAGTACTTGGGATTTTATACAGCAAACTAATGGCATGTATGTAAAGGTGCGGTGATGCTGAGTAAATCCTTACCTTGCTTGTAGAAATCTATTTTGCTGTTTTAGACAAATCCATAATTGAAATTGTATGGTAACGAGTTGCAAGTGGAGTGGAGTGGGCCCTGCACTTACAGCTCTCCTGCTTTACTCCCTATAACTCACCCGCTGGTTCAGTCACTGCTCTGGGAAAGCAGAGTGGCAGCTGTAATCGCGCCTGACAGCTGGTCCTAATGCAAAGCCAGTGTCAATCAGGTCCGGGGGCGCAGTTACAGCCGCCACTCTGTATACTCAGCGGTGACTGAAACCAGAAAAAATGCAGGGGGGATAAAGTTCATTTTCTATCCACAGCGTTGGGCTACGTCCAAGCGGTAGGCAGGTTAGTAACGCATATCTGCAGGCTAATAGCATTTTTTTCTGGTGACGGATTCCTTTTAAACAAGAAGACTAACCACTTATTAGTTGTAGAATATACTTTTTCTCAACAGTGATTTTTATTGATTTTCAAAACCTTAAGTCACACATACAAAACTACGTTTACAATTTTCTAACAGGACTTAGCAAAACGGGGCCTGGTCAACAGTCATACAATAAAGTTGGTGTGATGTACGGCAAACATCTGGAATACATTGTAACTGGCATAGATCTAATTTTCTGGCTTGCAGAAATCCTAAAGATGTGTCTTTTGAAGAAAACTCGAGCACCTTACTCCAATAAGCTATACTGCAAGAGTGGCATATAAAACATCAGACTAAATAAAGTCTCCCCATAGAGTTCATATATGAATGTGGAAGCTGCTCTATAAAATGAAATCATGTCAGCACTTCATCTAGTCATTTTGTCTTACTTAACAGGGAACTGGACTTTCAAGCAACTATTCAAAATACGCTTTCTTTATTTGAGGCATAACATTATTTCTGGCCACAATATTACTTACATCATGCATGCATCATACATCATATTACTTACATCTTGCATATTCCCCAGTTTTCCCCTCTGCAGACTCTTAACTTTCGATTGAGCTTGTGAAAGAAGAGACTACCTGCCATGATGCCTCCCATGCACAGCGCAAAAGACAGAGATGGATACCTGCATTCATTCCTTACTTAGTACACAGACAGAAGCAGAATAATGGGACTTATTATAGTACTAAACAAGCTAGCTGTGAATCCAGCTCTGGAGGTGAGGTAAAGGACTTGTTAGAAAGCTCAGCATGAGCTTTCTTGTCTATCCCTGCTTTTTTTCCCACTCTGCTCCTCACTCTTCGGCCGGGATAACACATGCGAGAAACATGGCCAAATCTCGCATGTTAATACCCGGCACTTGGGAGCAGAGCGTGCGGCCACATAGCAATACATGCAGCTGAACACTCCGCTCCTGAGTGTCGGCGGCAGTGCCGGGTATTAACATGCAAGACTCGACCTTGTTTCTCGCATATGTGATCCCGGCCTCCTTCTCTCCTTCCCTATTCATAGAGTATAATATGTGGTATAGCCTGACAGCTCACTGTGCTTTGTCTTGGGAAAGACAAGAGTAGGGTTATTTTACCAAACTAGAAAGTTAGTTCCGGAAGCAGATGGGAGAAGAAGTGGCTCATAAATGGAGGAAAAAATGTGTCTAATAAGATATATTACAAAGTTTATTATACTCTTGATTTATGCAAATTTTGCTTAAAGTACAGTTCCTATTTATGTAGATACAGTATACTCAGGAGTGACCTTGCATCCTTCATCAATTCAAATTAAAATCAACTGTTTGTTTGCCTACCTTATATTGGCTTATATTCCAAAATACCTGGCACATAATTATGTGATCAGCTGAATTAGAATAAAAGTTACTACAGGAGTGAAATGACTCGCTTACCAGTGCACACTGGTCAATTTCTCTGTCTCTCTTCTGCATCTGATAAATGGTGTTTTCCCACTGTTGAATCAGCTGTTGTCGCTCGGAGTGGGCCTTGCGGAAATCCTCAGCTGCTTTGTCCAGTTCAATCTGTAAGACACATCTATCTGTGCAGCATCTCACATTTACCGTAATATTACTTGTATAACCATATTAAGACATAAAGCAATACATATTTACAGACAAAAAAAAAGGAATTTCTAATGTTATAAGAATTGTTCATATATCTGGTTCACGTCTATGTTTTTAAATTCCGTCTTTGTGATTTTAATTCTACTCATACAACAGAAAGATAGAATATACAGTATATGGTCTCCCTACTAATAATGGGGTGGGATATTGGGAGATTCTTGTGTAAATACAAACCTGTGTGGTGATCGTCTCTGTCAGCTCATTGTCCAAAAGTTTGCGTTTGTGGTTGGACTCCACGGTCAGTCTTTCAACCTGCAGTGACAAATCCTATGGCAAGAAATAAGAGTTACATTATAGATACATACAGAATATATACATGGGGTTCCAATGAAAGTGAATAGTGCTGTTCTGCAATTCCCTAATTCCCAGCACAGCCAGTTATGAGGAGCCGCAGCCCTAAACCGGAATGGGAGGGCCGACTGTCCGGTGTCCCACCAGTCGCTTAGTGATGGCACAGTGACTATATAAAATGACTTACTTTAATTTTTCCTTCATCCTTCTGCGCATACTTCTGAATGGCAACAGTATCTTCATCTTTACGAGCAGATTCTTCAAGCCAGGCCTCCAGAGCTTGCTGGTCCCAATTAAATTGACACTTCAAGTTTTCTAGTTTTTGCGAAGCCTTGAATATGTTATTCTAAATGAAATAAAAGATGCAAAGAATAGATGGGTGTCTCTTAACAATACTGAACTGTGATTCTTTACTGTCAAGGTTAATCTAGATTTAATTAATAGCTTTTCAACCCCTTCGGAACAGGACAATTTAAATTTTTTTCATTTAAAAAAAAAATAAAGTGTCACCAATTTTGGAGACTTGTAACATTTTTATTTTTCTGTTGATTGAGTAACAGTTTGAAGGGAATCTGTCACCTATTTTTTCGTATATAAGATGCAGCCACCTCCATCAGGGGCTTATCTACAGCATTCTGTAATGCTATAGATAAGCCCCCGTTGTAACCTGAAAGAGAAGAAAAACGAGTTATATTATACTCACCCAGGGGCGGTCTGGTCTTGGTCCAATGAGTGTCGCGGTCCGGCGCCTCCCATCTTCTAGAGATGATGTTCTCTTCTTTGCTTCCCGTCGCGGGTCCGGAGCAGGCGTACTGCTCTGCCCTGTTGAGGGCAGAGCAGAATACTGCAGTGCGCAGGCGCCGGGAAAGGTCAGAGAAGTCCAGCACCTGCGCATTGCAGTACTTTACTCTGCCCTCAACAGGGCAGAGCAGTACGCCTGCGCCGGAGCCGCAACGGGAAGCAAAGAAGAGGATGTCACCTCTAGAAGATGAGAGGTGCCGGAAAGGACCGCGACATCCATCGGACCCGGACCGCCCCTGGGTGAGTATAATATAACTCGTTTTTCTTCTATTTCAGGTTACATCGGGGGCTTATCTACAGCATTACAGATTGCTGTAGATAAGCCCCTGATGGCGGTGGCCGTATCTTATATATGAAAACATAGGTGACAGATTCCCTTTAAAGGCTTATTTTTGTGTGCCGATCTGATATTTTTATTGACACTATTTTGGGGTACACTCAACATATTGGTCATTGTTATTGCTTTTTTTGGGGTACTGCAATGACTGATAAAAATGCATATGTTTTAAATTACATTCTGTATTGACAGAGACTGGACTTTCATAGACTAGGTGATACCAATTACAGTAGATACAAAAAGTTTACACACCCCTGTTGAAGTGCCAGGTTTTGTCATGTGAAAATATCACACCAAGAAGAATCATTTTAGAACCTTTTTCCAGCTTTAATGTCACCTATAATCTGTACAATTCAATTGAAAAACAAACTGAAATCTTTTTGGGTGGAAAAAGAAAAATAAAGAACTAGAGTGAAGTGGTTGCATAAAGGTGCACACCACTAAACTAATACTTTGTTGAAGTACCCTTTGAATTTATAACAGCATTCAGTCTTTTTTGTTAGGAGTTTATCGCATTAGAATTGGCCATCTTTGTCCACTCCAGCAGTGCTCCAAATTCGTCAGACTAAAAGTTAATTTCCTGTGTAAAGCACCCTCTTCAGGTCAGCCACAGATTTTCAATTGGATTCAGGTCTGGGCTTTGATGGGCCATTAAAAACTCTGATCTTCTGTCAAAGCCATTCTTTTGTGGAATTGCAGATAGGCTTAGGGTGGTTGTGGTGCTGAAATATGATATTATTCTTTTTAGAAGAGCCTGAAGGTTTTGATGCAAAATTGGCTGTTTGGAACTTTTCATAATTCCCTTCACCTTGGCTAAAGCTCCATTTCCAAATTACAAAAACCAGCCCAAAAGCTTCATGCTGCCTCCACCATTCTTCATTGTGAGTATGTTGTTCTTTGGGTAATGCCCAGTGTTGGCTTTCAGCCAAACATACCTTTTGAAAATATGCCCATATTTAACCTTGGTCTCACTAGATCATAATGCACTTTTTTATATGCTTTAGGCAGGCTCGATGTAGATTTTGGCAAAACATAGCCAAGCATGGAGTTTTTCTTTGTAAGAAAACGCTTTAATCTTGCTATTCTACCCCACAGGACAGACTTATGAAGAAAAGCGAACATTGTTGTCACATGCAGTATACAGAAATTCTTAATATTTGCCAACTGCCAAAATAATGAGAGAGAACTTTTTAAGGCATTTTTATTACTTACTGCAACATCTAAATTTACTTACATTTTATTAGTATTTGGTACCATTACCCTTCACCTGAATGACTTGGGTCAAACATTTGGGATATCCTTCCACAAGCTTCTCACAATAGTTAGTCGGAATTTGGGCCTATTCCTCCTGACTAAACTGGTGTAACTGATCTAGATTTGTAGGTCGCCTTGCTCGCACCTGCCTTTTCAGCTTTCCCCATAAATTTTCAATAGGATTGAGATCAGGGCTTTGCGATGGCGACTCCAAAACATTGACTTTGTTATCTTTAAGCCACTTTGTTACCATTTCGGCAATATGTTTCTGGTCATTGTCTATTTGGAAGACCCATTTCTGCCCAAGCTTTGACTTCCTGGCTGATGTCTTGAGATGTCGCTTTAGTATTGCCACAATCTTCTTTTCTCATGATGCCATCTATTTTGTGAAGTGCACCAGCAAAACAACATGATGCTGCCACCCCTTTTGGAGTAATGGCTTCTTCCTTTCAGCCCATGCTGATACAGTACTCATTTCACTGTGGATATTGACACAATCTTACCAGCTTCCACCATAATCTTCACAAGTTCTTTTGCTTTTGTCCTTGGGTTGATATGCACATGTCCGACGAAGGCACGTTCACCTCTGGGACACAGAACCTGTCTCCTTCCTGAGCGGTATGATGGCTGGACATTCCCATCTTTTATGCACTTGCTTATAATTGTTTGTACAGATGAACGAGGCACCTTCAGGTATCTTGAAATTGTACCTAAGGATGATCCAGACTTGTGCAAGTCCACCATTCTCTTCCTGATATCTTGGCTGATTTCTTACTTTCCCAAGTTGCTACACAAATAAATAATCTTTATTTTTATATAGCGCCAACATATTCCGCAGCGCTTTACAGTTATGCGCACATCATCGCTGTCCCCGATGGGGCTCACAACCTATATTTCCTATCAGTATGTCTTTGGAGTGTGGGAGAAAACTGGAGTACCCTGAGGAAACCCACACAAACACAGGGAGAACAGACAAACTCCTTGCAGATGTTGTCCTTGGTGGGATTTGAACCCAGGACTCCAGCGCTGCAGTGCTAACCACTGAACAACTGCGCTGCCCTTCCTCTTCCACTTATACAGACATGTCCACTGCCTCCTCCACTTGACTTTGTTCATCCTGGTTTAAGATTATTATTTTTTCTCTGTTTAGCATAGGGACAGGACGAAGTTGTAGTGAAGGACAGTACTAGGTTTTGCGTGAGCGAGGTTTTCGAAAAATACAGTATACTGTAGTGCTAACCACTGAGCCACCGTGCTGCCCGCAAAGAATGTGTGTTTCAGGTGTGCATTAAAATACATCCAAAGGTGTGTCAGAAGCTTCCCAACACATGATAGCATCAAATGTGCAGTCCAGAATTGTAATCTTAGTATACGTAAACCTTTGACTGTGCAGGAAGTAATAAAAATGCCTTAAAACGTTCTCTCTCTCATTATTCTGGCATTTGACAAATATTAATTATGGTAATCCTAATTGACCTAAAATTTTCTTTTGATGAATTTATAAGTCTTACATTTCGATTAGATTGTAAACTTGCGAGCAGGGCCCTCATTCCTCTTGATATCTGTTATGACCTATGTGATTACTGTTATGCTGTTATGTCTATCGTCTGTACAAGTCCCCTCTAAAATGTAAAGTGCTGCGGATATGTCGGCACTATATAAATAAAATTATTATTATTATTATGATTACCAATATTTCCAGTTTGTCTGATGAAGATCTTAAAGGGGTCCACTACCTGGACAACCCATTTTTAAATAAAAATAACAGTAACACACCTCAGGCACCAGCACAATTCCAGCGATTTTGGAGCCGGGTCCCCCAGACCGTGTGAAATTATTATGCCACGTGAGCTATGCACCCAGTAAGCGGCAGCTATTTGTCTGCTGTGCTCTTCTTTCGCTTGTCCAAGGTTCTTACGAAAGAAGTGAGGCATCAGCAGGGCACACATGGTATAACAATGTGGCGTGAGACCCAGTGCCGATATCGCTGGAATGGCACAGAAGCAGAAGGTGAGTACATGTCAATTTATTTTACAAGGGGAACTACCTCATTTAAAAAGCGGTTAGCCAGACAGTGGACAACCCTTTTAAGAACCGAAATGTCACATGGTTACAAAATTAGACACCTTACACATCAAAATTAAATATTAATACGAAATCTACCACTGCTTTTTAATATTTCTATCTTCCAGTTCATCCCAAATTTACCAGAAATACAAGTTTATTGGATTCTTCATAAAAAGAAATTCATTGTATTTGTACCCAATTAATACATATAGACAGTATATATATATATATATGATGCTTTTTTATTGTTTTGGACTTTCCTTTTTCTAATTTAAATATACTTATTCCATTATTGAAAGATATGAAACCCAAATGTAACAAATTCAAACACCCACTATGTTCCATTCTTATAATACCTTCATTTATATTAGTCTGCTATATACGGTACATACTAAAAACGATGTCCATGGCTGAGGAAAACTTCTGTACTTACAATGAATGCATAACCCTGTGGAAAGAAAAATAAATATACAAAAATGACCCTTACTTCTTGACTATTTTTCTTTTCTCTCAAGGATACCAGCTCATTTTCAAGACGATGGATTTCTTGCGTAAGACGCCCAATCTCCCTTTCTGATAGAGTCTTAAAATGTTCTTCACTTTCAATTTCTTTTTCTCTAGCTCTGCAAACAGACTGGAAGAAGAGTTATAATAAAGACCCCCGTCTGTGTTATTGGCCAAACAACACACATTTTGCAAAAAAAACACGGTGAAAGAGACAAAGCATTTTGTATCAATGTTTTGTCAATGTGGCGCTGCTTCCCGCATCTCACAAAGCAGCGCTGCCATCACTGCTCACATAAGGCTTCACGGTTTCTTCTACAAAACAAAAACTTGCTCTCAGCAACTTAATAGGATCAAAGTAGAAAAAAACTGCAGTAAATGACCAAAATTAAGATTTAAAGTATCAGTGGGGTAGCAAAATTTGTTTATGAGACAGATGATGGTTGTGAGATGTCCCAGATTAATTTAGGTGGATATCAAGTTTAGAGAAAAATTGTGGGCAATGCAATTTCTGTACTAGTCTGTATTTATAATAAAAGTACTGTTTTTATAATGATGTGACACCTAGAAGATATTTTCAAGTTAAATGATGACCACAGGTCACAATATTACCTGTATAAGTGTCATAGATGATGTGGCGGCAGTGGTACCTTTTTTTTTTTTTTTTTTTTTTTAAAGCCTCAGGCGTATTACCACTCATGAGACTTCTGCACAGTCTTAGGCTAGTATTTAAATCGGGTGGCTATTGCCCTTTTTGAAACACATCCACAAGAGGAAAGACTTTCCACTGCTGCATGACCTACCACTTCACTCACCCCAGCCCCTCCTCTGTTCTCTGCTTCAGTAACCCGACCCCTAATCTGCTCTCCCTTCAGTCACTCAAGCCCCTTCATCACTCTCCTGCTTTCCACTTCACTCAATTGGCCCCTCCTCAGGTCTCTTGCTCTCCTCTTCAATCACTTAGACTTGCTCAGTTCTCCACTTCCCCGGTCTCTTCTCCACTCTCCTGCTCCCTGCTTCAGTCACCCCGGTCCCTCCTCCACACTCCTGCTCTTCGCTTCAACCACTCTGGTCCCTCCTTCACTCTCCTGCTCTTCCCTTCAATCACCCCGGTCCCTCCATCACTCTCCTGCTCTTCACTTCAGTCACCAGGTTCCCTCCTCCACGCTCCTGCTCTTCGCTTCAGCCACTCTGGTCCCTCCTCCACTCTCCTGCTCTTCACTTCAGTCACCCCGGTCCCTCCTCCATTCTCCTGCTCTTTGCTTCAGTCACCCCGGTCCCTCTTCCACTCACCTGCTCTCTGCTTCAGTGACCCTGTTCCCTCCTCCACGCTCCAGCTCTTCGCTTCGGCCACTCTGGTACCTCCTTCACTCTCCTGCTCTTCCCTTCAATCACCCCGGTCCCTCCTCCACTCTCCAGCTCTTCGCTTCAGTCACCCCGTTCCCTCCTCCATGCTCCTGCTCTACGCTTCAGCCACTCTGGTCCCTCCTCCACTCTCCTACTCTTCCCTTCAATCACCCCGGTTCCTCCTCCACTCTCCTGCTCTTTGCTAAAGCCACCACGGTCCTTGCTCCACTCTCCTGCTCTTCGCTTCAGCCACCCCAGTCCCTCCTAATCTCTCCGGCTCTTGGCTTCAGCTACCACGGTCCCTCCACCACACTCCTGCTCTTCACTTCAGTCACCCTGCTCTCTCCTCCACTCCTCTGCACTTTGCTTCAGTCACCCTGTTCCCTCCTCCACTTTCTTGCTCTTCGCTTCAGTCACCCCGGTCTCTCCTCCACTCCAGACTCATGTATAAGGGGCTTCAAAATGCATTTCCCCTGCTATAACAAAACTTTAGGGCCAGTGATTGGCTGCAGCATTCAAGTACACTGTAGTAATGATGTCGCCACTGCTAACATGGGGGATTGGACCTTAAGAAGACTTTGTGTGCACATACCCTTTGACAGGCTGACCTGGGCCATTACATTATTATTGATTGGCTACAAGCAAAAACAACCAGCACACAGACAAAAAATGCTTACCTGCCCAGGCCACAGAACAAATGCACTAACAAGGTGCAGCGTCATTAATAGGTTCAGCCAGATGCTTTGCATTTTCTGTGTGAATATTGCCACATACAGATTATATTTTTTGTGCATTATAAGGCTATGTGTACACGCTGCGGTTTTTGCTGCGGTTCCGCTGCGGTTTTGGCCCTGCGGAACCGCAGCAGTTCCGCAGACATGGTACAGTACCATGTAACCCTATGGGTTTTGAAAACCGCAGTGCTCACGCTGCGTTTTTTTCCGCGCTGTTTTGCTGCGGTTTATAAACCGCAGCATGTCAATTGTTTCTGCGGATTCGGCTGCGGTTTCACACCTTTAACATAGTAGAGGTGTGAAACCGCAGGGCAAAACTGCAGGCCAAACCGCAGGTCACTTTACCTGAGGTTCCGCGGGGGAAAACCCGCAGGTGATTACGCAGTGTGTGCACACAGCCTAACACCAAGCAGCCATTTCCTGATTGCAGGCTGGCTGCCTCATCAGGTATTTTTGTACCTGTGCCATCTTATTGGGTCCACTGCATCTTGTTAGTGCATTTGTTCTGTGGCCTGGGCAGGTAAGCATCCTTTGCATGTGTGCTGGTTATTTTTGTCTAACTTAGTCTTTTTTGGTGTTTTTATTGGCTACATGCAAACTGATCGATGATTTCTTTATAGCTTATCATAGAGGTCGAATGCAATTCAATGAGCACAGAATGATTGGTAATATGCTTGTTCTGTGCATACAGGACATCCTGCTTTCGGGTCCTGTCTACACGATGATATGCTACCAAGAATCAAGCTTTCTAAACTGGCATAAAAATCATTTCACCAGTGAATGATGGGCTGTAAGGGTATGTGCACACGCTGCGGAATCCGCTGTGGATTCATCCGCGCAGATTTTGCAAAATCCGCAGGTCAAAAGACCTGCAGTTTATCTGCGGATTAGCCTGCGGTTTTGCCCTGCGGTTTCACCATCTCCACAATGGTGAAGATAGGAAACCGCTGCGGATTCCGCAAAAAGAATTGACATGTCAATACTTTCTGCGGTTTCAAAACCGCAGGAAAACCGCGCGGAAAAATCCGCACCGTCTACACAGCGGTTTTTTTTTTCCATTCATTTGAATGGTACTGTACACCGCAGCAGAATCTGCAGCGTGTGCACACACCCAAAAACTTCATAAAAAAATATGTTACATCTTGGTCCACAAGATACCCAATTCTTTCCATTTACTTGTTTCAAACTTGACAATCCTTAACCCCTTACTGACATGTGATGTACTGGTATGCCATATGCTGGCTCCCTGACTTTTATAAAATTATCTCAGCACAAGAAAAAAAATGTAACACATCCAACTTATTATTCCAAGATCTATTAATTAAAATGTACTTTGTGTGCAAACCCGTTTAAATAGTATGTCAACGTTATTTTTTTTGTGAATAATTTTTTCTAGTATGGGAAGTTTTGAAAGTTTTCAAAACATGTTATCAGGAGATTTATCTTCATTACTGTTAAAAAAAAATACATACAATTGGCTTCCAAACGCCTGCTTTTCTCCAGTCTATTTTTCTGCCTTTAGCTCTATTTGGAGTAGAGATGCTGAGTCTACGTAAGGGCATGCGCACACGTTAAAGGGGAGGTCGAGAGCTAAAAAATTTATTTTAATTCTAAATGCTCTGGCTCTAATCAGAAGGATCCGGCAAGAGAGCGCACTGTCAGTGCGCATTGTAAAATACCCAGTGTTTGTCCCCTGCTTTTCCTGTACGCCGGATGTTCTACTTAGAATGCGTACCGACAGTGCGCTCTCTTGCCGGCTGCTTACTTCTGATCAGAGATGGCGAACGCACTGTCACTGTATATATTGCGTAGTGATAACTGATGAGCATTGCTGAATTGCTTCAGGAGATTGTTTTGATAAGTACAATATATAGAGTAGGGGACAGGGCCTGACCCTTTCACTGCCAACATCTGTACTACTGTTACACTGCTCAGACATACTTACCCGGCCTCCGATCCCACGCCGTCTCTGCATACTCACCCGGCCTCCGCTCCCACGCCGCAGCCTCTCGCCACCCGACGACCACGGCGGTCACCTCTAACAAGCTCGCGGCCGACGCCATCTCTGCATGCAATGCGCATGCGCCATAGGCCGCGGCCACGCCTCCCTTCTGCTTCTTGTGCTCCGGATGTGCCCTGACCCGGAAGCACCTTCAGACCAATGGCAGACCAGACGGGGCCATATCAGGCCGCTTCCCCCTGAGGGAGGCGCCTGATCGTTGTGTTACCTTGCACACTGGGCCGTTTCCTCCTGTGCTCTCTGCAGCCTCTCGGTTCCGTCCGCGGTGTTTCCTGCAGCAGCCTCGCAGCCCTGTCACCCGTGTTCCCTGCAGTATTCTCCGTCCTACTCCATTCCTGCTCCAGCGTTCCTGTTCCTTCCTACTCCAGTCCTGTTCCTTCCATCCTACTCCAGTCCTGCTCCAGCGTTCCTGTTCCATCCTACTCCAGTCCTGTTCCTGTGTTCCTGTTCCATCGCACTCCAGGCCTGCTCCACTGTTCCTGTTCCATCCTACTCCAGTCCTGTCTCCGGTGTTCCTGCTCCATCCAGCTATCCACACTCCTACAGTCCTACTGCAGTCCTGTCTCCTGTCTTCCGCTCCAGCTATCTCTACACACTCCAGCCTTACAGTCTACACTTCTGTCCCGCACTCCTACTCCAGTCCATCCTGAGCCGCCCCTCTCGGTACCAGCTACCGTGGGCCTGCTCCTAACGGTCCCTGTATAGGGGTCGGTTCCACCTGGCAGCTCGCCCGGGGCCCCTCGGTGCCACGGTCCAGAGGGTCCACTCCTGGAGATTCCGGCTCCTGACCACCCACGCTAACAACTCTATATAAGTATGCTCTGATATCAATGCAGCTGACGGCAGGCAAATAAGTTGGGAAATGCAGGGGTTTCAAAGCCAGTTCTATGCATTTTTTACAGGCATGAAACTAATCCCCTACTAAAGTGATTTTCACAGTTTCATAACTTTCTATGGTGGACAAAATTATTTAAAAAAAGATTAAAAATTAGTGACTCATTAATCATAATTATACATATCAAACTCTGAGATCAAGAACTAGCAAGATAAAACTTTTAATGCATCAGAATAACAAAATAAAGCAGAAAAATTAAGTTTTATTGTTATTACAAATAGTTTCAGACCCCTAAGAGGCCACGTGCACACGTTCAGTATTAGTCAAAGTCAGGAGTGGAACAATCAGAGGAAAAGTATAATAGAAACATGTCACCACTTCTGGATTCATCACCCCCTCCGGGTTTTGGCTTACAAATACGGAGGTAAAATACTGACCAAATACTCAACATGTGAATGTGGCCTTGAGAAGTATGTGTCATTGTATCAAATTAAAAACAGACTTTGCAGCAAATAAGCCCCCTCATCACACATCCCAGTGTGCACAAGGCCAAACAGATGAAACACTTGTAAGGGTCCTTCCTACCACAAGGCTGGGGTCACACGAGTGTATCAAAAAATCGGTCCCATTCTCATCTAGAAAAGTGGGCCGATTTTTTCTTAATCACCATCCGTGTGTATTTCTACGCTCGTGTGAGCGAGCCCTTAAAGTGATGGCATATCACAGGTTTATTGGGGAAGTCTTCCCGCCGGGCCCACCCACTGATTATTGGAACGTAGAACTGGTCTCGTCAGTCTCAGGACCCACCAATCATAATGATGTGGATTATCATGGTGACATTTTATCATATTACCATATGGGAATACTCTTACAAGCCATTGATTTGCAGAATGTGCCATGCGCCATTACCTGGGTGTAGTTCAGCTCTTGTCTGACGTTCTTAAGGTGGTCCGCCATTGCTTGAATTCGATCTTCCATTTCTTTGATCAGGTTTAACAAATTCATCTTCTCCTTTTGTTTTCTTTGTAACTATAAGAAATATGATGTTATTGTCGCCTGCAGGGAGGAAAAGTGGGACACTGCTGTGTGTTAGTATGGTGGTTGGGAAACTCAGGCCTGGCTCACACATTCTGCGCATACTTTATTTGTTGGACACTTTTGTTTTTTCGCTTTGCAATATTCAGATTGACTCTTACAGGTAAGGCCTGTTTCACACATCCGTTTTTCCCCATCAGTAAAAATCCGCCGTTGTTTTTCCCCGGCCGGATCCGCATTCTCTCTCTCTCAAAACGTGGTCAGTAGCGGATTTTAACTGACTAAAAAAACTGATGTGTGAAACAGGCCTAAGAAAGATAAAGAATTTCTTCATGCCCCTCTTCCCTTATCAATCCGAAAATTAAGATGCCCCTAGTGTGACTTCTTGGCCTGTGTGAGCCCACCCCACAACATCTTAACCGGTTTTTCCAGGAATAACTTTTTGGACTCAATAGACTTCCCCTATGTAAAAATAACCAAATGAGCTTTACTGCACCCCCTCCACTGCTGCCTGGGTCTTTGCAGACTTCAGCTCTATGGGGACCAATGAACGATTGCCACAATGCAGTGTGAAAGCACCCTGACACAGTGATAGACAGTTCTGACCTTCCCTGGGAGCTGTTTTTTTCCTGTATGACGCTTATGATTGGTTAATGTTATACAAGGGGAAAAAATAAACACCCCAGAGAAAAATCTCTGCTGCTGGCCAATTGGTTGAAGGGGAAATCAACATATCAACCTTAGAAGCTAAACTCTCTACAACGGAGACAAGAAATAAAATAAGAAAAAGTGTTGTTTTATTCAGCTCTGCAGCCATTCTTCCAGTTTAGAAAGACCATGGGCAGGAGAATATAGGCAGCGCTTGCTCAAGACGTGGTTGGTTAAGTAAGCTCAAGCTGTTTTATTTTTTTACACTTGACAAGTCTGGGTCGTAAAATAAATCTGGAAAACCCCATTTAGGCTAGGGTCACACACATATACAGTGTAGCACACTGAGCACTGCAGTCTGTCAGAATCCCCAAAAAACATGATTCCAATGGCAACTCCAACCCAATGTAACTGCCAACAGAGCCCAACTACAGTCTATGAGATTGGAGAACGTGATGATTACGGGAGTCTGATCATTGGGACCCCAGCGATCCCGAGAACCCTGAAATCAAGGCTTGAATGGAGTGGATGTGCACATGCATGACCACCGCTCCATACATGGTTAATGGGATGACCCAAAATAGCCTCGTACAGAGCTTTGATTTCTCCACTATCTCACAGACAATGAATGGATCATAAGTGGAGCACGCTCATACTCACTTCATTCAAGACTGAGGCTCAGCAGCCCTGATCTCAGTATTGTTGTGTATCCTGGTGGTTGGACACCCAGCGATCAGCACATTATTGAAATCATATGGCTAGAGGATAACTGGATTTTTTTTTTTGACTAACCCTTTAAGACAGCTGTCAGCTGTATGCCCATTCACCTGGCGTCTATGCTTCCTACCTTTGAGGGTTCATTCATACGTCAGTTTTCACATACAAGTGTTACCCGTGCTTTTCACGGATAATACCTATGACAGTGTATGGGGCTATTCACATGTCTGTTTTGTTTTGAGGACTGAGTGATCAGGGCATAATCACTGAAATAAGTCCGATATTGATCCGAGTGTTCGATCAAACTGGGCAATTAATGTCTATTGGTCCGTTAAAAAAAATCAAACAGCACTCGGATGCCATCCATGTGCTGTGTGTTTTTTTCACTAACTGTGATGGACTGATGAAACTCTGCTTAAACTCTGAAGAAACTCAGTCCATTTTTCTGGCACATGAAATAAACTGGCATCTGAATGAGGCCTTATGGCTGCTCATGTGAGTGAATTCACAGGTAAGGCCTCTTTCACACATCAGGTTTTCGCCGTCAGGCGCGATCCGGCGCTTTTGACAGAAACCGGATCCGGCGAAATGCAATGCCGGATCCGTTTTCCCCCCCATTGACTTGCATTTGCGCCGGATCGCGCCGGATGGCCATGCGTTTCATCCGGTTTTCGCCGGATCCGGCAATGTGTCGCGATCCGGCGTCTGGAAAAAACGGTGACTGTAACGTTTTTTGTCTCCGTCGAAAAAGCCGGACACGCCGGATCCGGCGCGTCCGGCTTTTTCACACAATGAAAGCCTATGAGCGCCGCAATGCGCCGGATCCGGCAAAAGCCGGATCCGTCGGCCGGATCCGGTTTTTTGGTCTGAGCATGCTCAGTAGCTCTGCCCACAAGACATATATAAAAGCAAGACAGTGGGACCCACAGCCACACCCAACATGCCACCCAAGACAGCAACCAAGCGAAGCAGGAGAAGGCAGGAGACCACTGCAGCACCATCCGCACCACCACCACCCCAAATGGAGCAGCAAATAGAACATGCTGAGGAGGGGAGGCCAGCAGCAGATGAGAGATGGTAATTATCAAATAACCCATTCCTCCAAACTAGGGCTATTGAATATCAAGATATTCATTGGCCCTTTGTTTCTCTTTATTCAACAGCCGCCCAATAGATGCAGCAGCAGCAGCAATGGCAGCAGCTGGAACACCACCCACAGGCATGGAGTGTGGCCACCACAGCACATCATCTTCTGGGAGCCCTCCCTCGCATCGTCAGCGTTTGACGGTAAGTTTTTATTTCCAAAATCCATCTTCTCTGTAATATATGTCTATTCATTGCCTTTTATTTCAAAACAGGAATCACAAGATGAAGAGGAGCTCCCAGAAGAAGAAGGAAGGGGTGGACAGACACCTGGAGTGGGCTCACAATTCGTAAGTTTTTTGCATCAAACGCAGAAACACAACATCACACTACACACAACACATAGAAAACAATGTTCTGCAGACCACACACAGCAAACAAATGCCTACATCCAAAGACATAACATTTTTTGTTTTCTTCTCTAATCTTCCCAATCTGGTGCTTGGCCAAGAGGTCCTCGCAGTGCCTCCCAGGGTCGTCGGCGACAGCAACGCGGCGGTCACCAGCGTGTAAGTATAAATATTTTTGCTTTGTTTTTTTGCACTTTTTATTTCATTTCTTTTGTGGAGGCTAATTATGTTATTTTTGTCTTTTTCTTTAACAGCCTTCACAGCGTGCTCCCGACTCTGACGGTGAGGATGGAGGGATTGATGTGGACCGCCTCATCGATCTCGTCAGAGAAAGGGAGCCGCTCTGGAATATGGCTGACCGCCGCCACGCTGACCTGATCATTACCCGACGACTCTGGGAGGAAATCTGTTCGCTCCTTGTTGGCCGCTGGGAGGACCTCGAAGCTCGGGCCCAGATTAAAGAGCGTAAGTATATACAGTACCGGTTGCTTGATGTAAACCAGTGTTTCCCGAACTCCAGTCCTCGTGGTCCCCACGGATCATGTGTTCAGGATTTCTATTTACTATGGAAATCATGAAAACATGACCCCTGGGGACCATGAGGACTGGAGTTTGGGAAACACTGATGTTGTATACTAACCACTCCTTTCTCGTTTCAGGGAACAGAATTGTGAATCGATGGCGGTCTGTGAGAGATCGTTTCAAGAAGGAGTTCAATAAAGAGATGCGGGCCCCGAGTGGATCTGGAGGACGCAGGAGCAAGTACAAGTACGCAGAAGCCCTGTCGTTCCTCCGGGAAACAATGGTCACCAGAAGGTAAATATTACACACCACATGTGAAAAAAAATGTTATATGTAAAAAAATTTTTCAGCCAGGGCCATACCATGTCAGTATTTTAATTGTTTTTTTTTCTCTTTATTCCAGAGCACGGTGAGCAGCACTCGGGAGCCTGCACGATTGGACCCTTCTGAGGCGATCCCTGAGGAGACCGGCACCGAGGGACACTTCGACCGCCCCGGTACATCTGCACCTTCCCAGCCTTCCCACACATTCGACCCATCTGTCCCATCCACCAGCACAGGAGCATCGTGGCCGCCTACATTACATGAAGCTGCTGGTGAGGAGATCGCTTTCCCTTTACCCCACCCTTCAGCCCCTGCCACCTCTAGTACACCTGCGGGTACTGGGCGGCAGCGGCAGAGGGGTCAGGAAAAGACTTATGCGCCAGAGTTCTTGCATCTGAATGCATCTTTCCAGAACTGTCTAAAAGTCTTGTCAGAGCAAATATCCGCATGCTATCAGCAGATCAACTCCAGCATTCTGGAGGTGAAGACACTTCTGCAAACCATGCATTCAGAAGCAAGATCTTCGCCAAACCACACCTTTTTCAGGTCTGTTGTGGAGCGCATGGAAACGCTCTCTCCTGCCCAGCAGATGCATGTAATGCATTCATGCCACGCTGCTCTCCAGCAAGTTACCTCCCAACCTCCTTCTCCTCCCACCACAGTAGTTCCTCCACCTGCACCCCCTCCAGCCACTTTCCATCCTCCCCCTCCTATTACATCTACACCCCCTCCAGCCACTTTCCATCCTCCCCCTCCTATTACATCTACACCCCCTCCAGCCACTTTCCATCCTCCCCCTCCTATTACATACCATCCACCTCCAGCCACTTTCCATCCTCCCCCTCCTATTACATACCATCCACCTCCCCAGCACCATCCACCTCCCCAGCACCATCCACCTCCCCAGCACCATCCACCTCCCCAGCACCAGCAACCTCCCCAGCACCAGCAACCTCCCCAGCACCAGCAACCTCACCAGTACCAGCAACCTCACCAGTACCTGCAAACTCCCCAGTACCAGCAACCTCCCCAGTACCAGACATCTCCCCACTTCCAGCAACCTGCCCCGTACCAGACATCTCCCCACTTCCAGCAACCTGCCCCGTACCAGACATCTCCCCACTTCCAGCAACCTGCCCCGTACCAAACTCCTTCCCCCTTCCAGCAACCTGCCCCGTACCAGACATCTCCCCACTTCCAGCAACCTGCCCCGTACCAAACTCCTTCCCCATACAACTTGCCATCAACATCATCTGCTCCTACAGTCCCTGCCCAACCCTCCACTCCACCACCCACCACCTCTTCTGCTTCCCACATGTCCACCCATTCTGTAGTTTTTTCCACACCTTCACCTCTAACTGTTCCTTCCCCACCACGATCCCAGTCCTCTCTCCACACTCCCAGTGTCGAAGTGTCCCGCAGCCCCTACAGCAGTATTTCCACCACACACTACACAGAATTATAATGTGTGTATTTAAATAAAAATGACCAGTTTTATGGTTTCAGTTTTATAGTTTCAAAGTTTTATTAAACAAGTTTATTAAAATTTTAAAAAAGTTTACTAAAAAAAACATTTTTCAATAAAAGTTAAATTATTTTACACTGGTTGTCTGTCATTTCTTTCTGCGGCGAAAAAGGTTAAATACAGGGTATTTAAAAGGTGAAATGGTATTCAAAACTAGGTATATAACTGTGGGTAAATTTTAGCTTTTTGCCACAGTTGTGTTCCTGGTTGTGTTTGAAGCAAAGTATTTCACCTAAAAAGTTGTGTTTATTGTTGGTGATTTCCTAACAATGTACACAACTTTTGTTAAAAGGTGAAATACTTTGCATAAAACACAACCAGGTACACACCTGTGGCCTAAAGCTAAAAATAGAGACCATGACAAGATAGCCAACTTTGGTTGGCAAAGGTATATACTGTTGGTCCAGAAGGTACACAAGTTTGGTTAGGGCACAAATCTTTCACACTCTGTCATCCTGCCAGTGTACTCTGCCTTGAGGTGACATAAAGTATAGTGCAAAATTGTCCCTCATTGCTGAAACCGTCACAGAACTTCTAGTGGTAATGTCATGGTAATCTTGCAAGGTGGTTTCTTCAGAGGTGTCCTCAATGGAAATGGGTTCCTTGCAGATAACAAAATTGTGGAGTACCACGCACGCTTTGATCACCTCGTCCACAGTTTCTGTCTTGAGGTTGATCGCAGTCAATAGGACCCGCCATTTGGCTGTCAGAATACCAAAGGTACATTCAACCATTCTTCTTGCTCTTGTGAGGCGGTAATTAAAAATGCGTTTTGGTCTTGTCAATCCTCTGCTAGAGTACGGTTTCAAAAGGTGTTCTGACAGCTGGAAGGCTTCATCCCCTACACAGACAAATGGCATAGGTGGACCAGATGTTTGCGGCAGCGGTCTAGGTGGTGGGAACTGGAAGGTGTTTCCATACAGTTTACGCCCCATGGCAGACAGTTTGAAAACTTGAGAGTCATTGGAGCGGCCATAGGCCCCAATATCAACCGCAATAAATTTGTATTCCGCGTCAGCGATGGCCATGAGGACAATTGAAAAATATTTCTTGTAATTGAAATATTCCGATCCCGATCCAGCTGGCTTTACAATGCGGATATGTTTCCCGTCCACAGCGCCCAAGCAGTTGGGAAACTGACATATCTGTTGAAACTTGTCAGCAATTTCAATCCACCTCTCTGTTGTGGGCTCTGGTAAAAACTCTTCAGCTAAGGAGTCCCACAGTGCACGGCATGTGTACTTCACAATTCCAGATATGGTGGAAATCCCGAGTCTGTACTGGAAATGCAGTGACGAAAGGGATTCTCCAGTTGCAAGAAATCTGTGGGGAATTAAAAAACAATAAATTAGTTTTAAATCACAGCATTACATACCAAAACTGACCTATAACACTTGGAGATACAAATTACCACCAACAAGATTGCAGTGAAAGTGTGCTCTGATGCGATCATATCCAATAAATGTGGCTTACCTTAAAGTCACCATCAGACGCTCTGCGGGTGAAACAGAGAAGCGGCAATAGGTGTCCGCTTTTCTTATGAGGTGTGCAATGCGCTCCACCAAGTAATCAAAATTCTCCATTTTCATCCTAACATATCCAAAAAATTTATCCGGGTTTCGTCGAAGGTCCATGCATAGTGTAGAATAGACCCCACGCGTCATTCTCTTGGCTGTGATGGGGTGGATCCACAAACGTCGTCTACGATGCCTGATGCGCTGCTGTCTCGCTCTCTCCTTCTCCAGAACAATCACCCTCAAACGATTTGCCTCCGCTGTAAAATCCGCCAAATTCTTCAAAATATTTCCAATGACAACATCCATCTTCGCCAGTAACTTGCTCTTATCTCCAACCTGCACTTTCTCCTCTACAACCTGTCAAAGAAGGGCTGTAGGAACACGCTATATATAGTTTTCCAGTAGCCAATCCCGTTCGGAAGGCCACAAGGGTCAATTTTAAAAACCGGATCCGGCGTAATCCGTCGAAAAAACGGATAGAAAAACGGATGAACCGGATGAGACGGATCCGGTTTTGTCTGTCCAGAAAAAGACGGATCCGGCAGAAAACCGGATCCGTCACATCCGGTTTTAAGAAACATTTGCCGGATCCGGCGTTCCGGCACGACGCCGGATCGCGCCTGACGCCGAAAACCTGATGTGTGAAAGTAGCCTAAGAAGTAAGGAGGCCCCAGCCAGACACCTCAGAACAAAATGATCAGGTCTGCTGAAATCCATCTTGCTGACCCCTTTCTTCTCTGACAGTGAACACATGTGGAGTCACCTGCATTCAATAGACGGCAGCGGACATGTGCTGCGTCCAAAGCGCTGCTAATACTGATCGTCTGTTCATACCCTTAGAGATATTTAGTGCATATTCAGGCAATTTGTCAGGAGTTACAACCAAATCTCCTATACGCAGGTTACACAGAAGACTTAGGGCCCCGTCACACATAGCGACTCACCAGCGATCCCGACAACGATATGACCTATTCAGGATCGCCTGTGTGTCGCTACATGATCGCTGGTGAGCTGCCAAACAGGCAGATCTCAGCAGCGATCAGAACAGCAACATGCGGGCAACAAGCGATGCAGGTCGCTTAGAAACCCGATGTGTATGTTAGATATCAGCGCGCTGGTGCAGGGATCTGGTAACCAAGCTACACATCGGGTTTCTAAGTGCTGCGCGGCGCTTAGAAACCCGATGTTTACCTTGGTTACCAGCTCCCTGCACCAGCGCGCTGGTAACTAAGGTACACACAGGTTTCTAAGTGCCGCGTGGCACTTAGAAACCCGATGTTTACCTTGGTTACCAGCTCCAGCTCGCTGATCGCTGGTCTCCCGCCTGTCACACGCAGCGATGTGTGCTGGCCAGCAGGAGACCAGCAATCAAAAAAAATGTCCAGGGCTTTCAGCAACGATCAGCGATACCCGGCAGGGGGGCCGGTCACTGCTAAGTGTCACACACAGCGATCTCGCTAGCGCTGTGTGTGACGGGGGCTTAAGTACTGAGAACAAAGTAACAAATGAATTATAGCAAAGGAGTTGAATGAAATGATTACCAGTAAAAAAAATGCTTGCTGACATGGAATAGAGTGAACTCATGCACGATGGATCAATGTAGAAGTTGAATGAAATGATTACCAGTACAAAAGGCTAGGACGGCTTGCGATCATAGATGGAACAATGAATTTTGAATTTGATCACATATGCAAATTGCCTCTTCAGAGAGCAGGAAGACTAGAAATCTAGTCCTACATTTTGGAAACAGTAATCCTAAAAGTGAATATTGACCCTTTAACGCGTCTTAAGCCCCCGTCACACACAGCAATCTCGCTAGCGAGATCGCTGCTGAGTCACAAGTTTTGTGATGCAACAGCTATCTCACCAGCGAGATCGCTGTGTGTGACACAGAGATGCCACACATACAGATGGCACACACTGTCCGTCCTCACCTCATCCTCCAGCGCTTTATTCTCGGTATTGGCCACTGGTATAGCGAAGCCGTCGGCCCAGTGCAGCTCAGCCAGCACCTCCCGGCTCATTTTCCCCAGCAGCAGACACGACAGCACGGAGAGAAGGATACAAGGACGCGGCTGTGCTGCTGGAGCTCGGGCCTCTCCTCCAGCTGCAATGTGTTGTGCTCAGCGCCCCTAGCAACCGGCGCGGTATCCAGGAAGCAGGAGGTTGTCAGCGCCCCTAGCAACCGGCGCGGTCTCCAGGAAGACAGAGATGCCACACAGCGATCTGGTAACCAAGGTACACATCAGGTTTCTAAGCACCGCGCAGCACTTAGAAACCCGATGTGTACCTTGGTTACCAGCTCCCTGCATCAGTGCGCTGGTATAGCACTTCATAATATTAGATGGGGACAAGAAATATTGCACTGGAAACAAAGAACCAGCAAAACTTACCATAACAATCGTGCCATCCATACTTACCCCATAAGTAAGCAACTACTTTCATCCAGCTCAATAGCCATAACACAGGGAGAGCCCAAATCTATATCAGCAAAGTGATCGCTGTCATTGATCAAACATTTATTAGCCATGAATCTATCATATAATGGTCACTAGTACTTGTCACTGTCATAGTGGTATGACTCCTTGCCTATGATCTCCCCTGTAAGCACAATCATTATTACTGTATGTACATAAATAAGAAAAAAAGCAGAGATGAAGCTCGCCAGTCTACAGCTTTCCGATCTAGCAGCTCGCCGGTGTGGATGATGTGTGTAGTGTATATAAATCTCTATGTCCAAATATCTGCTGCGGTAGGGAGCACAGCCCACACACAGCAATTGCACACAGAGATGCCACACAGCGATGCCACACACAGATCGCACACAGAAATGGCACACAGAGATGCCACACAGCGATGACACACAGATCGCACACAGCAATGGCACATAAAGATGGCACACTGCGATGCCACACAGATCCCACACAGAAATGGCACATAGAGATGGCACACAGCGATGCCACACACAGATCGAACACAGCAATGGCACACAGAGATGCCACACAGCGATGACACACAGATCGCACACAGCAATGGCACATAAAGATGGCACACTGCGATGCCACACAGATCCCACACAGCAATGGCACACAGAGATGCCACACTGCGATGCCACACACAGATCGCACACAGCAATGGCACACAGAGATGCCACACAGCGATGACACACAGATCGCACACAGCAATGGCACATAGAGATGGCACACTGCGATGCCACACACAGATCGCACACAGCAATGGCACATAGAGATAGCACACAGCGATGCCACACACAGATCGCACACAGCAATGGCACACAGAGATGCCACACAGCGATGCCACACAGATCGCACACAGCAATGGCACAGAGATGGCACACAGCGATGACACACAGATCGCACACAGCAATGGCACATAGAGATGGCACACTGCGATGCCACACACAGATCGCACACAGCAATGGCACATAGAGATGGCACACAGCGATGCCACACAGATCGCACACAGCAATGGCACATAGAGATGGCACACTGCGATGCCACACACAGATCGCACACAGCAATGGCACATAGAGATGGCACACAGCGATGCCACACAGATCGCACACAGCAATGGCACACAGAGATGCCACACAGTGATGCCACACAGATCGCACACAGCAATGGCACAGAGATGGCACACAGCGATGCCACACACAGATCGCACACAGCAATGGCACATAGAGATGGCACACAGCGATGCCACACACAGATCGCACACAGCAATGGCACACAGAGATGCCACACAGTGATGCCACACAGATCGTACACAGCAGTGGCACAGAGATGGCACACAGCGATGACACACAGATCGCACACAGCAATGGCACATAGAGATGGCACACAGCGATGCCACACACAGATCGCACACAGAAATGGCACACAGAGATGCCACACAGCAATGACACACAGATCGCACACAGCAATGGCACATAGAGATGGCACACTGCGATGCCACACACAGATCGCACACAGCAATGGCACATAGAGATGGCACACTGCGATGCCACACACAGATCGCACACAGCAATGGCACGCAGAGATGCCACACAGCGATGACACACATATCGCACACAGCAATGGCACATAGAGATGGCACACAGCGATGGCACACAGATCGCACACAGCAATGGCACACAGAGATGGCACACAGCGATGGAACACAGAGATGCCACACAGCGATGACACACAGATCGCACACAGCAATGGCACATAGAGATGGCACACAGCAATGACACACAGATCGCACACAGCAATGGCACATAGAGATGGCACACTGCGATGCCACACACAGATCGCACACAGCAATGGCACACAGAGATGCCACACAGCAATGACACACAGATCGCACACAGCAATGGCACATAGAGATGGCACACTGCGATGCCACACACAGATCGCACACAGCAATGGCACACAGAGATGCCACACAGCGATGACACACAGATCGCACACAGCAATGGCACATAGAGATGGCACACAGCGATGCCACACACAGATCGCACACAGCAATGGCACATAGAGATGGCACACAGCGATGCCACACACAGATCACACAACGCAATGGCACAGAGAGATGGCACACAGCGATGCCACATACAGATCGCACACAGAGATGCCACACAGCGATGCCACACACAGATCGCACACAGCAATGGCACACAGAGATGCCACACAGCGATGCCACACACAGATCGCACACAGCAATGGCACACAGAGATGGCACACAGCGATGCCACACACAGATCGCACACAGCTATGCCACACAGCGATGGCACACAGAGATGCCACACAGCAATGGCACACAGAGATGGCACACAGCGATGCCACACACAGATCGCACACAGCGATGGCACACAGAGATGCCACACAGCGATGGCACACAGAGATGGCACACAGCAATGGCACACAGAGATGGCACACAGCGATGCCACACACAGATCGCACACAGCTATGCCACACAGCGATGGCACACAGAGATGCCACACAGCAATGGCACACAGAGATGGCACACAGCGATGCCACACACAGATCGCACACAGCGATGGCACACAGAGATGCCACACAGCGATGCCACACAGAGATGCCACACAGCATTGGCACACAGAGATGGCACACAGCGATGCCACACACAGATCGCACACAGCGATGGCACACAGATGCCACACAGCGATGCCACACATACAGATGGCACACAGAGATGGCACAGCGATGCCACACACAGATCGCACACAGCTATGGCACACAGAGATGCCACACAGCGATGCCACACACAGATCGCACACAGCGATGGCACACAGAGATGCCACAAAGCGATGGCACACAGAGATGGCACACAGCGATGCCACACAGCAATGGCACACAGAGATGCCACACAGCAATGGCACAAAGAGATGGCACACAGCGATGCCACACACAGATCGCACACAGCGATGGCACACAGAGATGCCACACAGCGATGCCACACATACAGATGGCACACAGAGATGGCACAGCGATGCCACACACAGATCGCACACAGCTATGGCACAAAGAGATTTCACACACAGATCGCACACAGCGATGGCACACAGAGATGCCACAAAGCGATGGCACACAGAGATGCCACACAGCAATGGCACAAAGAGATGGCACACAGCGATGCCACACACAGATCGCACACAGCAATGGCACATAGAGATGGCACACAGCGATGCCACACACAGATCGCACACAGCGATGCCACACACAGATCGCACACAGCAATGGCACATAGAGATGGCACACAGCGATGCCACACACAGATCGCACACAGCAATGGCACATAGAGATGGCACACAGCGATGCCACACACAGATCGCACACAGCAATGGCACATAGAGATGGCACACAGCGATGCCACACACAGATTGCACACAGCGATGCCACACACAGATCGCACACAGCAATGGCACATACAGATGGCACACACTGTCCGTCCTCACCTCATCCTCCAGCGCTTTATTCTCGGTATTGGCCACTGGTATAGCGAAGCCGTCGGCCCAGCGCAGCTCAGCCAGCACCTCCCGGCTCATTTTCCCCAGCAGCAGACACGACAGCACGGAGAGAAGGATACAAGGACGCGGCTGCGGTGCGGGAGCTCGGGCCTCTCCTCCGGCGGCAGTGTGTTGTGCTCAGCGCCCCTAGCAACCGGCGCGGTCTCCAGGAAGCGGGAGCTTGTCAGCGCCCCTAGCAACCGGCGCGGTCTCCAGGAAGCGGGAGCTTGTCAGCGGCCGCCGACCCCCCTGCACCCGCGGCTCCGGTCACACCTGGGGATTCCCAGCAGGACACTGCCGTGTGGTGGTCGCGGGGGGACAGTGCACATCACTGGGTATCTCCACATTCGGGGACCGCCTCTTATTAATTCTTATGGGGTTATTACATTATTTGTGTTATTAATGATTAATAATATTACATTATGGTTTATTAGTAGTGTTATACTTAATAATTACTGTGATTATTATCATTATTAATTATCAGTATATTATATTATTTTAGCTTTAATATTATTATTAATAATAATAATACTTTAACCCTTTCAAGATCTGGTGATTTTTCATTTTTGCTCTTTCATTTTTTCTTCTCCATCTTAAAGGAGCCAAAACGTATATATTTTTTCAGCGACCGTTTATCTTA
Source organism: Dendrobates tinctorius (assembly GCF_039654945.1). NCBI lineage: Eukaryota > Metazoa > Chordata > Amphibia > Anura > Dendrobatidae > Dendrobates > Dendrobates tinctorius. Next base: position 21,900,582 of record NW_027361728.1, on the reverse strand, counting down.
CCATATTATGTACTAAATAATGGGGCAAAAATCCAAATGGGGTGAAATGATATTTGGGGTATATACTTCCCTTTTATTGTACTTTTGGTATCAATGCTGTGATCCACAATGGACAATTCTGGGGTTCCAATATTTTTTTCTTTTCAGGGTATGTGCACACGTTGCGGATTCGTCTGCGGATTTTTCCGTGCGGAATCTACAGAATCCACAGGTCAAAATGTCTGCGTCTTACCTGCGGATTTCGACTGCGTATTTACACCTGCGGATTCCTAGAATGGAAGAGGTGTAAAAACGCTGCGGAATCCGCACAAAGAATTGAAATGCTGCGGAAAATAAACCGCTGCGTTTCCGCGCAGAATTTGTGCACAGCGGTTTTTGTTTTCCATAGGATAACATGGTACTGTACATCCCTTGGAAAACTGCTGCGGATCCGCAGGGCCAAATCCAAGGCGGGTCCACAGACGAATCCGCAACATGTGCATATACCCTCAGAGTTTAAACGTGCAATTTAAGTAATTTAATATTTTGATAGATCAGGCTTTTAGGGACACTGATATAACAAGTATGTTTATTTATTTTTTTAATTTATTTATTTTTGAACTTGTGAATAGGAAGACATTTAAAGTTTTAGATTTTTTTAAATAATTTTTAAAACATTTTTTATTTAAAATTTTGACTTTATTTCTTAGCCCCTTATCACACACGAACGCGCAATTGTTTGATCACTTATTCTATATACTGGATTACAACAGTACAACACAACGGCAATTGCCCATTTACATGCCCCTGTCAGTGATTGTCAACGGCATCTAAAAGGTTATGTAACGTGGCAGAGCGGTAGCCATGGGCGAGGTACTCATCTCTTGCACCCCGGCACGTGACATGAAGGTGTGTGTCCTGGCTGGGTGTGTGGACTAGTGCTGTGAGGGCGCTAACCCCTTGCAGGCCGCATGTTACCGATGCCTTGGATTGGTCAGGATAGATATTGAGCAGTTCAATGATGGAGACCATCAGTCAAAAATAAACTCTGTACTGAATGACAACTTGGTGGGGATTATGTACAACAAGCAGCAGCCACACAGCCTGATGAACACTTCCTTCACAATATGGAGTATTTTCACACACAGTCTCAGCTCTTTTCTCCTAACGCACTTGTTCTCTGCCTTCACTGTTTCACCTTCCTTCTCCACAACCCAGCTCAGTACTACAGCCCAGTTAGTGAGAGTTAGGGATGAGCGAGTAGTGAAGTTTTCGTACTCGCTATACTCGTACCGAGTATACCATAATACTCGGGTATTCGGTACGATTAGCGAGTCCAATGATATAGTCAATGGAAAATGCAAATAATTGTCTGCTGTACCCTACAAAGCAGTCTGGGGGCTGAGGAAAAGGCTAAAAAATATGTAAGGCTGAGTTCACACGTGGCGTTTTTTTCGCGTTTTGCGGCGGTTTTAACCGCGCGATTTGGCCGCGAAAACGCAAAAAATAAGCATCCCATGCATTCCTATGGGATTCCGCAATGCTGTGTTAATGCTGCGGTATTTACCGCGGCGGAATTGCTTTGCGGTAAAAAACGCAGCATGATCATTAATTTTGCGGAATCACGGCGATCCCGCACCCATGGAATGCATTGTTCTGCTTACTTTCCGCGTGTGGCTGTGCACACCATGCGAAAAGTAAGCAGAACATTTGCGGCTGGTACCCACGGTCCGGAGGACAGGAGACTGTCCTCCGGGCTTTGAGTACCATATCCCTGTAAAAAATAGAATTTAAAATAAGAAATATTGTTATTCTCACCTTCCGACGTCCTGCGCAGCCTTCCCGCCTCTCTCCACGCTCCCGGTCCCAGTAAGCCTTTGCGAGCGATGACGTCCGTTCTCGCGGGATCGCGTAGTCTCGCGGTCATTCGCACGACGTCATCGCGAATGACCGCGAGACGTCGCGATCCCGCGAGAACGGACGTCATCGCGGTAATTGTCGCAAAGGATTACTGGGACCGGGAGCATGGAGAGAGGCGGGAAGGCTGCGCGGGACGTTGGAAGGTGAGAATAACAATATTTTTTTTTATTATTATTATTTACATTCTATCTTTTACTATTGAGGCCGCATAGGCGGCCTCAATAGTAAAAAGTTGGTCACACTCGTCAAACACTATGTTTGACGAGTGTGACCATCCTGTCAATCAGTTCTCCAAGCGATGCTACAGATCGCTTGGAAAACGCTAGCAATTCTGCAAGCTAATTACGCTTGCAAAATGCTAGTTTTTCCGTGGGAAAATCGCGGGAATTTAAAATGCGATTTTCCAGCGGAATGGAATTCCGGAACTCTCGCGGTAATTTCCGCGAGAGTTCCGCTATGTGTGAACCCAGCCTAAATGTTAAAAAAATGTATGCTGTAAACAAATGTGTATAACATCGGGGCACCTGGTCAGGGGCTGCACGAGTGGTTTTACACCACTGCTTCACTAGAATGTACAAACACTATTTGAAGTCCTGTGGTTTTTTGCTGGGAGAGCGGGACTCGTACGCCACTTACGCAGTGCCAGTGATATATCAGAAGTGCCGTAAGAGTGAGTGATGATGGAGGCTATCTTCTGACAGCTAAGTGTGTAAGTGGTGTAAGCAGAGCAATCTGCCCTAGGGGCTGTGTGATGGTTAATGCAGGAAGAAGCCACCCATCATCATCATGACAAGGGATTCACAATTATAAAGCTTGAACTACTGTCCTTGTTGTTCCACTGCCACTGCCCAATGTGTAGCCATAGACATAGTGTCTTCAAAACATTAGCTCTAGGGGCTGTATCATGGTTGATGAAGAAAGCAAGGCAGGTCTGAAGAGCCAAACAATTATGATGAAGCTAGGACTACTAGCATAGAGGTTGCAGTGGCCTGTGTTCAGGCATAGCCATAGTGTCTCCAAAAATTAGCCCATGGGGCATGATACCATGGTTGATGAAGGAAGAAGGGTCTTTCACTTTCATCACTACTGCCTCCGATGGGAAATATTAATTAACGTAACATTGTTTTTAGCTTATTGACCATGAGGTACATGTGGGAGAAGCAGGATTTGAAAACGTGTAAGAAGAAGAAAAGGGGCTTGTATGGGAAGGGATGGACGTGATCACCAATTTAAAAAAAAATAACGTTTTGGGTGACTTTAGGTTGGGATACTGTCATCTGGAGGGCTTAAATTCTCTGTAGTCAACCGTGTGAGTGTATCTGTGATACTTGCCCCAGTAGCACTGAAAACACGCTTTGACATCACACTAGCAGCAGGGCAGGCCAGCACCTCCAAGGCATAGAAGGAGAGGTCAGGCTAACTATGCAGCTTGGATACCCAGTAATTAAACGGTACAGAAGCATCAGGAAGGACGCAGGTATGGTCACTTAGTCGTTGACCATCTTGTTCAACTTCTTCCTCCTTGACATTGCTACTGTTCGAGCTAGTCCTTGGTGATGAGCCAGTTTATTGAAGATGGCCCAGTTTGTGGACATTTTACCACCACCTCTTTTGGACCTGCTTGGCGTGTCTCTCCCCATTAATGCATGCTGTTGCACAGAGCTGGTATCTCTGCTAGCAGTGGTGTCTGAGGGTGCTGTTGCCATCAAAAGATCGACAACGGCCTTCTTGAAGGATTCCATTGTGAAACCCCTTGGTGACTGCAAAAGTAGCAAAGGAAATTTGTCCTTATACCGTGGGTCTAGAAAGGTGGACAACCAGTATAGGTTGATATTGAAAATGTGGATTACGCGAAGGTCTTGGCACAGACAGTCAGATATGAAGTGTGCCATGTGTGCCAAGCTGCAAAGAGGCAAATCTTCTGTGACCCCTGAAGGAGAAACAATACCCATCCTCTCCTAACACTGACTCTCCTCCTCCACCTCCTCCTCTCCAGCCCACCCATGCTGGACAGACATGAAGCTGGGGTAGGGATTCCCCTCTGTAGCATGAGGTGTCCCCTCGGTACCACTGAAAAGTCCTTTCCCTCCTCATTTTTATCATCATCTTTATCCCCCAATGTTACCTGATGATATTGGCTGGGCTGGGTAGGATCACCCATTGTGAAATCTTGCTCCATACCCAGCTGCTGGGCATGCAAAGATTCCATTTTTTGATTCTGCAGCGATTTTTTCAGCAGACATAGCATAGGGATGGTTACGCTGATAATAGCCTGATCACCGCTCACAAGCTTGGTGCAGTACTCAAAGTTATCAAGCACCTCACAAATATCAGTGATCCACACCAACTTGACAGTTATGTGTCTTGGCTGAGTGTCAGTGTGACGGTCATGCTGAGCTGATATTCAGCAAGTGCCCTCTGCTGCTCACTTACCCTTGCCAACATATGATATGTTGAGTTCCACCGTGTTGGCAGGTTGCAAATGAGTCTTTGGTTTGGCAAATTAAATTGCTTTTGAAGCACTGCAAGACCAGCAGCAGCGGTTTAGGAATGGCGGAAATGGGCGCAAATACAGCGCACCTTCTCAAGTAGGTGCAGCAAGTCAGGGTATGTTTTTAGAAATTTCTGCACCACTAGGTTCAGCACGTGAGCCATGCATGGCACATGTACCAGCTTCCTGAGCTTTAAAGCTGCCACCAGGTTACGCCCATTGTCGCAGACAACCAGACCTGGTTGGAGTTGCAGTGGGGAGAGCCACTGATCAGTCTGTTGTTTTAGTCCTTGCCACAGCTCTGCTGCAGTGTGTGGTGTTTCACCTAAGCAGATCAGCTTCAGCAGAGCGTTTTGCCCCTTGCTGATGCGCTGCTGCACAGCTCCCAACTTGGGAGTGATGTGGAGGGTAATTCAGCATAGGATGCAGAGGAGGAGGAGGAAGAGGGGAGACTGGACTATATGATGAGGCGGAAACCCTGATTGATGTTGGGCCCGCTATTCGTGGCGTGGGTAGGATATGTGTTGATGGTCCAGTTTGAGACTTTGTCCCACCCTCCAACAGGTTGAGCCAGTGTGCCGTGACAGAGATGTATCATCCCTGGCCACAAGTACTTGTCCACGTGTCTGTTGTAAGATGGACCTTCCCGGTTACGGCGTTGGTGAGAGCACGCTTTAGATTGTTTAAGACGTGCTGGTGTAACGCGGGGACAGTACACCGGGAAAAATAGTGCCGGCTGGCAACCGAGTATCGTGGGACACCCACAGCCAAAGGATCACGGAAAGACTGTGCCCCCACAAGCCTAAACAGCAACATCTCCACGGCAAACAACTTGGCAATGTGCGCCTTCCGTATTTGTGTTTGTGGGTGCGTGGCTTAGTATTTACGCCTCCTTTTATACATCTGGGGCACGGACAATTGTACGCTTTCCTGGGACAAACAAGTGGATGAGCTTGTTGTGGCCTGTGTCTGTGCAACCGCAGCTTGTGAGCAAGAGGTATGATGATCACCTGCTTCCTGCCCAGCAGATTGGAAAGGATGTATCACAGGCGACATGGCAGTGGTTTCATCCGCAGTCGCAGACACTGATTTGGTACCCTGTTGTTCAGCCCACTGACTAGGGTGCTTGGCTGCCATGTGTTTCTAGATACTGGTGGTGCTTTGGTTGCCTTTGCCCTGGCCTCTTCTCAGCTTCGTATGACAGATGCTACAGATGACAACATTTGGTTCAGAAGGACTATCGGAAAAAATTTTCCAGACAGCAGCTGAACGCACCCTTGCCTTGACTTGGGACACAGAGGGATTGCTCTTGGCAACAGTTGACACAGTTTGCACTCTGCTCAAACCAGTAGCCCTTAGTGCCTTTGTTGGTGCTATGTATCTGTGGCGCCCCCAGGATTATGGCCACCACAGTGGCTTTGCCTTCCTCCAGGGAGGGTAATGCCAGGCTTGGAAGCAGTGAAGGGTCTCTCTCGCAGTTAACCTATACATACAACACAGTTCCTCTCCAGGCCAGCAGGGGGGACTCTGAACCGGATTTGAAGGGGGAGGAGTGCTCTCTGAGGGCCAAGAGGAAGGAGTGGTCAGTTAGTGTGAGGAGGTCCACGTGTGCAGACGTGTGGAGAGAAACTGGAGGTTGAGCTGAGGAAAGAGGGCTCCCTCCCAGTGAGAGCGCATGAACTGGAGCCTGATCTCCACGGTTGTACGGATACTAATGGTCCTGCAACAGACACCAGAGTAGTAGGAGGCTGTAAATGCCCTACTCCCATCTAAGACTCGGAGGCACAACAGCACGGAGTGAGCCAAGAGAGGAATGGCGGCTACAGCTGTCTGCCATACGAGGAGTGCTAGTAGAAGAGAATTAGGAGGAACTTCAGTGTAACTCAGTACTAGGAGTACTTCATTCAAATAAGCGCTAAGAAGGAGACTGCACAGCCCATTTGCTGAGAGAGAATCCCAAGCTGCTTCCAGGCTAGCCTGCTCCGGTACCATCTGTAATCAGGACCCTGAACTGCATTTATCAAGTAAAGGTACAGAAATTGCACCCTTCTGTGTCTTTGTCTGCTTCCTACCCTTCCGGCACTGCTACATCCCCGTGCCAACCACATCTACATTGCCCTGGGACTACAGCTTCACCTGTGGGGAGCTTTTACATCTTTGCTGCACCATACCATCAGTCCCAGTGGATCTGCATGCAGCGTCGGCTTAACATCTCACTTGCCGAACACCACAGGTGGCGTCACGAACTATTCCATTAACTACATTCCACCATTCAAACTTCCCCTATTAATTGGGCGCCCAGGGCCACGGACCGGGTCACCGCTGCTGTGACACATCCCTCCGACACCGGCCCAGTACCGAGTACCCCACAGCCCTGGGAGGGCGACCCATAGCCACCTTCTTCCTCTGTGCTGCTGTGCTGGCTATGCGTGCCAATAGTCCAGGTCGGATCAGTGGTCTCATCATCGACCACCTCGTCTTCCATGTCATCCTCCTTCCGTGTTGATATTGGCAACTGGCCAGATGGCAACTGTGTGTCATCGCCATAAGCCTCCACCTCTTCACCCGGTATATCACGTGGATGAAAGTGGCTTTCTTCTGGCCATGGGGTTTCAAATATTTGGCTATCATCAACAGACGATACTGTGGTGCCCCCAGGAGTATGGCCGCCACAGTGGCTTTGCCTTCCTCCAGGGAGGGCATTGCCAGGCTTGGAAGCAGTGAAGGGTCTCTCTCGCACTTAACCTATACATGCAACACAGTTCCACTCCAGGCCAGCAGGGGGGACTCTGAACCGGGATTGAAGGGAGGAGTGCTCTCTGAGGGCCAAGAGGAAGGAGTGGTCAGTTAGTGTGAGGAGGGTGAAGTGTGCAGACGTGAGGGAGAAGCGCGGATATCGAGTGGAGAGGAAAGGCTCATCTCCAGTGAGAGCGCATGAACTGGAGCCTGGTCTCCACGGTTGTACGGATACTAATGGTCCTGCAACAGACACCAGAGGAGTAGGAGGCTGTAAATGCCCTACCCCCACCTAAGACTTGGAGGCACAACAGCACGGAGTGAGCCAAGAGAGGAATATTGGCTACAGCTGTCTGCCACACGAGAAGTGCTTATAGAAGAGAATTAGGAGGAACTTCAGTGTAACTCAGTACTAGGAGTACTTCACTCAAATAAGCGATAGGGAAGTAGACTGCACAGCCCATCTTCTGCGAGAGAATCCTGAGCTGCTTCCAGGCTAGCCTGCTCCGGTACCATTTGTAATCAGGACCCTGGACTGCATTTATCAAGTAAAGGTACAGAAATTGCACCCTGCTGTGTCTTTGTCTGCTTCCTACCCTTCCGGCACTGCTACACCCCCGTGCCAACCACATCTACACTGCCCTGGGACTACAGCTTCACCTGTGGGGGCTTTTACATCTTTGCCGCACCATGCCATCAGTCCCAGTGGATCTGCATGCAGCGTCGGCTTAACATCTCACTTGCCGAATACCACAGGTGGAGTCACGAACTATTCATTTAATAAACTACATTCCACCATTTCAATTCACCCATTACTTGGGCGCCCAGGGCCACGGACCGGGTCACCACTGCTGTGACACATCCCGCTGACACCGGCCCGGTACCGAGTACCCCACAGCCCTGGGAGGGCGACCCAATTTGGCATCACGAACAGGATTACGGAGCCCGGTACCCCCCGGGTCCTGTGTGCCAGAGACTGTTGTGTGCTATAGACTGTGTGCGAAATTGGTGCCATTGCCGCCATTATCCCGCTGATTGGCGCGCACGGGAAGAAAAGGAGCAGGCCTTCTTGGGCGGAGCCTGCCGCAGAGCGCGAAGAAGGGAAGTGCCGCGCGGGAAGAGAGGACAGCGCGCGAGAAGCGGAGGAGCTGAGGCCTACAGCTGGTAAGCCGCTCAACCCCGGGGCCTGGCAACCGTTAACTAGGGGGGAAGGAGAATGTCTCAGGCAAGCGCCAATGCAGCGGTGGACGCACCCACCAGCCCCTCAGCGCCGCAAGCTGCAGTGCCCAACGTGGCTGCGGCTCCAGTAGCGCCCGCCACAGCAGTCCCCATAATGCCGCTGTCTATGCCCTACCTCCCGGGAGCGGCCTGGCTACTGCAGTACTCGGGTGAGTCACATACCCTGAGTGAATTTAAAGAGAGATTGTGCAGTTTGTTTAAAGTATACCCTCTGTCTGAAAGCCAGAAAGTGAACATCCTTATTGGACAGCTAACGGGTGCAGCACAGAGAGAGGTGAAAGCCTGGCAGGACACTGACAAAGAGACAGTTAAAAAGATTCTAGCCAAGCTGAGAAGCACCTTTGACACCCGCACTGCAGCTGAAATCAAGATGCGATTGTTTGGATGTAAGCAGAGAACGCAGGACAGTATAAGGGACTATGCTCTTAACCTGCAGGAGGCGCTGTGAGCAGTTAAGCAAGCTGATCCTGACAGTGTGAAGGTGAAAGATAAACTGTTAAAGGAGCAGTTCATTGAAGGACTCCAACAAGTACCCACAGAGGACAGTTGCACATCATAACCCTGCAAAACCCTGATCTGGACTTTGCTGATTTTAAGGACAGGGCTATTCGGGTCCTGCAGGAATCAACTGACAGCCGTCCAGCGCCCCCTATGCGCCCAGCGATCAGCTACCATCAGGAAGCAACATCTTTTCCTTCCATCCCTGTGGAGGCTGATGCACAGACTCTGGATAAAGATCCAACTGAGGAGCTGCGTCTTCAGGTCCAGGAGTTGACCAGGGGTATGGCTGCACTTACAAAAACCGTGCAGTCCCTGCAGGTGTCCTCCAAAGAGAATATCCAGCTTGCTTCCAGTCCAGAGGATGTCCCATGGTTCCGGAAGAGGAGAACCCCGCCACTCCAAGGAAGGAACAACGACTGCTATGACCAGGACGGACGTCCCATCTGTCGTCGCTGCTACAAGGCAGGTCATCTTGCAAGATTTTGTCCTTTAAACGAGCAACCCCTGGGGCAGAGGGCCAACCCCCAGGAGTAGGACCACAAGGCCCAAGGAACTGGCGAGCCAAGTATGTGGGAGGGAGACCGGTCCTTCCTGTGGTGATTGATGGCATCCCCATGAACGCTTTGCTGGACACTGGCTCCCAGGTGACCACTATGCCCTATATCCTCTACAAGCGGTATTGGGCTGACTCTGAACTCACCCTGGCCCAACTGATGAACTTACAGTAGTTGCCAGTAATGGTCAGTCTTTACCACAAGTGGGATGTAAAGAAATCACTGTTAAAGTGGGGAGGGTGGAGTTAATATCTCAAGGTCTGATAGTTGTGGATATTGATCGACGTGAATGTAATCCCATGATGACTCTTGGTACAAATGTAATTGAAAATTGTCTTTCCGAGGTTATTGTCTTGTTGCAACAGGTGGCTGAGACTGCTGGTTCCAGTGAACAACGAGTCCTGCAGAAGTAGATCAAGGCCCTGATGCAAAGACAGCAGGTAGAACTCTCTGGTGGAGAAATTGGCAGCGTCAGAGTGAGTGATGCTTTTCCCATTGCAATACCCCCCAGATGTGAAATGTTGATTTGGTGTCGGGCAGCCATAAGCCTCAGAGGGAAGGATTACCAGGCATTGGTAGAGCCAGTATATTCTAATAGCAGGCCCACTGTCCTGACAGCCAGAGGTGTGGTTGATGTACGTAAAGGGAGATTACCTGTATGCCTTTTGAATTGTGGGGAGGAGGAGGCCACAATACCTCGGTACGCCACAGTTGCTAAGCTGCTCACTGTTAATAACAACTCTTTGCAGGCAGCAGAGCCCTTGGTCTCATCCGATCGGGTGGAGGACAATGGCTCTGTGAAGCAGATGGAGGAGTGGTGCCAGCAACTGCAGGTGGGGACTGACTCTACACCTTCATACCAGAAAAATGGGTTTTACAGAGTGACACAAGAATATGAGCGGGTATTCAGTAAACACTCACTAGATTTTGGGCAGGCAAAAGGGGTTCAACATCATATCCCCACTGGAGATCATCCACCCATTAAAGAAAGGTACCGGCCTATACCCCCAAAACAATACCAATGTGCAAAAGGGATGTTGAGAGAGACGAAGGAAGCAGGGGTTATCAGAGACAGTTGTAGCCCCTGGGCAGCTCCAATAGTTTTTGTAGAGAAGAAGGATGGTACCATGAGAATGTGTGTTGATTACAGAAAAATTAACAGCATTACACATAAAGATGCCTACCCATTACCCAGAATTGAAGAGTCATTAGCTGCACTTAAAACTGCTAACTACTTTTCCACCTTGGATCTCACTACTGGATATTGGCAGGTTCCCATGGCAGAGGCAGACAAGGAGAAAACAGCATTTACCACTCCAATGGGTCTCTGTGAGTTCAACTATATGCCATTTGGGCTCTGCACTGCCCCAGGAACATTTCAACGGCTGATGGAGTGCTGCCTTGGACACATGAACTTTGAGACAGTCCTGTTGTACCTTGTTGATGTTATTTTTTTATCCAAGACTTATGAAGACCATCTGGAGCACCTGGCTGAGGTGTTTGAAGCCTTGTCCAATTTTGGCGTAAAGGTGAAGCCTTCCAAATGCCACCTCCTGAAGCCCAAGGTACAGTACCTCGGTCATGTAGTGAGTGCAGAAGGTGTGGCACCAGATCCTGACAAAGTCACAGTCATCCGGGACTGGCCGAAGCCCAGCAACCTCCATGAAGTACGCCAATTCCTCGGGTTGGTAGGCTACTACCGAAGGTTCATCAAGGGCTTCACCGAAATAGCCACTCCTATGCAAAATCTTCTGGTGGGGCAGTCCAAGAAAGCCAAACAGAAGAATTCCACATTTGAATGGACTGAGGAGTTGGAGAGGTCCTTCACCCGACTGAAGATGGCTCTCACAGGAGATGAAGTTCTGGCCTACCCAGATTATCCAGATTATGACAAACCCTTTGTATTGTATACTGATGCCAGCAACGTGGGACTGGGAGCAGTACTGTCTGTCACAGGTACAGAATGGCAAAGAAAGGGTGATCTCCTACGCCAGCAGGAAGCTTCGTCCCACTGAAAGGAACCCTGACAACTATAGTTCCATCAAGCTGGAGTTCCTCGCCATAGTCTGGGATGTGACCGAAAGATTCAAGCATTACCTAGCTTCAGCCAAGTTTACCATTTTCACGGACAACAACCCGTTAACTCACTTGGACACTGCAAAACTAGGTGCACTGGAGCAGCGATGGATGGCTCAGCTGTCTAACTATGAGTTTACTATCAAATACCGAGCAGGGCACAAGAATGCCAATGCTGATGTGCTGTCTAGGATGCCTAATCTGCCAGATGCGGGAGAAGACCCTGAGGCTCTTGAAGAAGTAGAGTTACCTCCCTTCCACTGGCCAATCGCGACCCAACGTGCCCAAGGAGTGAGAAACAGACGGTCTGGCTTGAAAGAGGTCACCCTAAATCCATTGCCCCATCATGACTGGGCAGAAACTCAGGATAGTGACCCTGCAGTCCGCCTGGTGAAGGAGCTACTGTCACAAGCTGACTCACGCCCAGAGTCAGATGCTCCTGAAGAAACCCAGCAGTTGTGGAAGGAAAGAGGCCGGCTGTTCAACTATGAAGGAAAGCTGTGTCGGAGGAGTATCAATGCCCGCACTCATGAGCTGGTCTGGCAGGTAATAGTCCCAAAGAGAGAGGCATCAATGGTCTTGGAAGCATACCACAATGGAGCTGGACACTTTGGATCGAAGAAGTTGGAAGCATTGCTCCGGGAGAGATTCTACTGGGCTGGTATGAGGAAAGCCATTGAAAAGTGGTGCCGGGAGTGTGGACAATGTAACCTGCGCAGAAACGATCGAGACAGCCAGAGAGCTCCTCTGCAGCCAATAGTGACCATGCAGCCACTCGAGTTGGTTGCCCTGGATCATGTAAAGTTGGTCCCAAAGCGGTCGGGCTACATCTATGCTCTTATCATCATGGACCACTACTCAAGATTCCTGGTAGTTGTGCCTGTCAAAGATCAAACAGCCAGGACAGCAGCCAGAGCATTCCAACAGCACTTCTGTAGGCCACATGGATATCCTGAGCGAGTGCTTACAGATCAAGGTCCAGCCTTTGAGGCGGACGTGTTCCAGGAATTCTGTCGCTTGTATGGTTGTTAGAAGATCCGGACAACACCGTACCACCCACAGACCAATGGCATGTTTGAGAAGATGAACCAGGTTGTGATCGACCTGCTTAAGACCTTGCCCTTGGAAGAGAGGAATCTGTGGCCAGAAAAGTTGCCAGATCTGGTAGACCTCTACAATCACATTCCTGTGAATTCCACCAACTGCACTCCAGCCTACCTGATGAGAGTGAGGCCTGGTAAACTGCCTATTGATTTGGATATGGGAGTCCTGACACCTGAGGTGATGTCACCAGATGCTGACTGGGACACAGAGAGGCAGCAACAGTACAGAAGAGTACAAGACTGTGTGGAAAAAAGTCTAGCTCAGGCAAGACAAAAGCAAGAAAGGCACTACAATCAGCATGCACCTGTAGTTCCCTTGTCACCAGGAGAACAAGTCCTCAAGAGGAAAAGAAGACTGCATAAGCTGGATAACCAATGGGAAGCTGAACCCTACACCATTCTACCCTCAAACTTTGACAATACCAAGGTGTGCCTTATTAGTAAAGATGGAGGAGAAACCTTGGCAGCCGTATCCAGGGATCATTTGAAATTATGCCCTGACCAGTTAAGGGAAAGAATGGAAGAACAAGATAACGTCCAACCCATAGAAGAAGAAAAAGTCAGCACCATACTTGGAGAATTCCCTGCAAATTGGACTAAAGTAAATGATGCAATAGTGGTGCCAGTGTTGACCTTTCCCCAGCTGGTAGCACAGGAAGAAGTGACTCAAGAAAATCCTGAAGATCAGGAAAATCAGGCAGCAGAAGCCACACCAGCAGTGGAGCCGGAGAGTCCTCGCCCTGCCAGTGGTGACTCTGTTATACCCATGGTGAGACTAAGAGTTCGCAGACCATCTAGTATCCCTGTGCCATGCAGAACCACCAGTAGTGTATTCAGTACATTACACACTACACCAGTAGTTAGCCCCAGACAACCAGTGTTACGCAGGTCTACCCATACTACACAAGGTATACCACCCATCAGATATCGTATATAGCTACGTTTATGTGAATGTTGAAATTGTATATATATATATGTAATTGTTTTCAAGTTTTGTGCCAACAGGTAATCTGTAAGAGTTTCTTGAGTTTTCCAGTTTTTACCTTGTTTTATGGACACTGAACCACAGGACTTGTGTGGTCACCAATTTGTATATAGTTCATCATTTGCCCAGGAATGGACCATGGACATTGATGCTTGGACTTGTCATCATAGGACTGTTTTTGGAGCTTTTAGTTTTTGTACATTTTTCATTTTTCAAATCCTGTAACCTTCATACTGTTTACATGTTTATATGTTTGTCATATGTTTTGCATCAGCCCGGGAGTGCTGACTTGCACTAGGGGGGAATGTGGTGCCCCCAGGAGTATGGCCACCACAGTGGCTTTGTCTTCCTCCAGGGAGGGTAATGCCAGGCTTGGAAGCAGTGAAGGGTCTCGCACTTAGCCTATACATGCAACACAGTTCCACTCCAGGCCAGCAGGGGGGGACTCTGAACCGGGATTGAAGGGAGGAGTGCTCTCTGAGGGCCAAGAGGAAGGAGTGGTCAGTTAGTGTGAGGAGGGTGAAGTGTGTAGATGTGAGTGAGAAGTGCGGAGACTGAGCGGAGAGGAAAGGCTCATCTACAGTGAGAGCGCATGGACTGGAGCCTGGTCTCCACGGTTGTACGGATGCTAATGGTCCTGCAACAGACACCAGAGGAGTAGGAGGCTGTAAATGCCCTACCCCCACCTAAGACTCGGAGGCACAACAGCACGGAGTGAGCCAAGAGAGGAATAGCGGCTACAGCTGTCTGCCACACGAGGAGTGCTAGTAGAAGAGAATTAGGAGGAACTTCAGTGTAACTCAGTACTAGGAGTACTTCACTCAAATAAGCGCTAGGGAAGAAGACTGCACAGCCCATCTTCTGAGAGAGAATCCTGAGCTTCTTCCAGGCTAGCCTGCTCCGGTACCATCTGTAATCAGGACCCTGGACTGCATTTATCAAGTAAAGGTACAGAAATTGCATCCTGCTGTGTCTTTGTCTGCTTCCTACCCTTCCGGCACTGCTACACCCCCCGTGCCAACCACATCTACACTGCCCTGGGACTACAGCTTCACCTGTGGGGAGCTTTTACATCTTTGCTGCACCATACCATCAGTCCCAGTGGATCTCCATGCAGCGTCGGCTTAACATCTCACTTGCCGAATACCACAGGTGGCGTTACGAACTATTCATTTAATAAACTACATTCCACCATTTCAATTCACCCATTACTTGGGCGCCCAGGGCCACGGACCAGGTCACCGCTGCTGTGACACATCCCGCTGACACCGGCTCGGTACCGAGTACCCCACAGCCCTGGGAAGGCGACCCAATACCCCCTCACGTTCCTCTTCAATGTCGCTCGGCGAGAGGCCAGAGGCAACGAAAGGAAATAGATCAGATCCTCAGAGTGACCAAGGTAGGGGTCAAATGTTTCCTGTGACTCCTGACCGGGTGATGAACTAGGAACAGGTTGAGAATAGGATGACCCAGCGTTCTCTGTATGGACAGTAGACTATTTTGTCATGGACGATTGGGTGCTGCTAGAACATTTCATTGACGCCTTATCAGCCATCCAACACAGTATCTGCTCTTGTTCTTCTGGCTTCCAGATCCCTTTATGTTCCAGACCAGGAAATTTCGCCAGGAACCTAGATGCATCAACCTTCTTCGGACTCCCAGACTCTGTGCCTTGTTGGGCACCAATGACAACCCCACCACCCTGTCCCTTCACAACAGCCTTTTTAGGAATTTTGGATTTTTCTGCCATAGTTGCAGATGTTCAGAGGCAGATATTGGGGAACAAGGAGCAGTTAGTGCTTTGTGGAAAGTAGCACTACAGCCTAGTACTGCTTTGTGTTTTACCAACAGCACCGCAGCAGCACAAAAATATTGCCCTGAGGTTTAAGGTGAGATTACGCACACCAGTAGCCACACAAGACAGCGGTGCTAGCTGCTTGTCAGTTGTGCAGCACCGTGCATGCGTCCTATTCAATGTGAACACAGCACCGCAACAGCACAAAAAAACTGCCCTGCAGGGGTAAATGAGACCCCAAAAATAGCTGGGAAAACTGTCACTACTCAGTCCCTGACCTTATACTTTCAGCTCTGAAAAGAGCTTTTGCGTTTTACATAGGATTTCTGGATGATTTGCACAAAAAACACAACTCTCCCTAGCAGCTGCTCACACTCTCCCTACACTAGCTGTGTTCTGCATGCAATGTGCAGAAAATGGCGGCGGCAGGGCTTAGATAGAGCCAGGCTATGATGACTCATAGACTATGATGCTGGGCGGCCAGCCAATCATAGTAATGCCGCCCACAACCAAGAAGGCTGCGGCATTACTGTGATTGGCAAATACTGAGCGGGAGATCCGAGTAGGGCGAGGCGAGTAGTGAAATACTTGCTATGTTCCGAGTACTGCGAGTACTTCACTACTCGCCGAGTACCGAATACCCATGATTAGACTCGCTCATCCCTAGTGAGAGTCCTTTTCTGAACCCGTGGTTCCACGTCCTCTTACCCCTCAAGGGAACTATGTTGCCAGTATGATCGGTCCTTAGCTTCGATGCTACTGACACCTTTTTTCAACTCCCACTCAGGTCACTTTCTTTGTCTCACATTCTCTGTCTCATCCTGCCTTTTCTGAGGGTCATACTGTCCCAGGAACCATCTCCAGTCATTACTCTGTCCTTCGATAATTTCTCTCTTTACCTTTCTCTCTTTACACAGAATCACACTAACCACTGTCTTGGTCTCCTCTCACATTTGGACACCCACATCTTGCAGCACTGGTTATTGTTTAGACTTTAGGTCTGTTCTTGATGCATCTTGATTCTATCTGACATCCTAACAGGAAATTGTCTCTGTCCCTTCACCTAATCCCATCCCACTCTGGGCTAGTTCCAATAGTTAACTCTAACTCTCCTTGTGTAAGACAGACCTCATTTGCTCAGTATGTAGTCCACTCTATACACCCTGCTCGCGACCTTTGATGAAAATGTACATCACAGGTCATTAAGGAGTTAAGATCTTTAGTAGCACAAAAATATATCATACATACCAAAAACGATAAATGCTACAATTATTTTCTCAGATTAGTATTATCCAGCTGATAAAAATAAAATTGAAAGCACATAGAGCTACTCCAGATATTCAGTTGCAGCTGTATACGAGGGACTGCAGATACATCTTTGGTTTTACCTAGAAAGAAACGAGATATGAAGATGAAACATCTCCACTGATGTCAACACTCTTCTTACATCGGTATTCCAAGTTCTGTAAGCCTTGAAAAAAGAAGAATTTTGGTTGTGCCTCAAACGAGGCATCCGTAACAGCCATGGCATCAGAAATGGTGTGAAATTTAGTACCCTTGAGGTGTTTCTTCAGGTTTGGAAACAGATGATAGTCAGAAGGAGCTAGATCTGGTGAATAAGGTGAGCGGTCAACCAGATGGAAGGCCAGCTCTGCCAGTTTTGCCTTGGTCGCTTGTGCAGTGTGAGTGGAGGCATTGTCTTGCAAGAAGAAGATTCCTTTGGACAGCTTGCTGCGCCTTTTGGACTTTAGAGCTGCCTTCAATTGGTCCAAAAGTTCAATGTAATACTTTGCATTGATGGTGGAACCCTTTTGAAGGTAGTCCACTAACAGCACGCCCTCCTTATCCCAGAACACAGACTCCATCACCTTAGTGGCTGATTTTTACACCATCAACCTCTTTGAACTAGAACCACTGTGCCTCCACTCTTTTTACTGCTCTTGGTTTCAGGGTCATACAAATAAATCCAGGTCTCGTCCATAGTGACCAGCCGATCCAGGAAGTTCTTATCAGTTTGGAAATGCTGACAAACGGACTGAGAAGTTTTCACTCGCATGCTTTTCTGATCTGTTGTCAAACATTTGGTGACCCACTTTGCAGATAGCTTCTTCATGTCCAAATGTTCATGGATATACAGTATACACAAACACGTTCACGGAAAATCCCCATGTTGTCTGCTATTGCTTTAGCTGAAATTCGCCAATTCTCCAGTATGAGGTTGTGCACAGCATCAGAGATCTCTGGAACAACAACCACTCTCGGTCGTCCAGGACGTTCCTCATCGTTGGTGCTGAAGTGGCCCGTTTTAAATTTGGCAACCCAGTTCTTAACTGTAGAATATGAAGGGCATTGATCCCCCAATGTCTGCAACATATCACCATGAATATCCTTCGCGGACTTTCCTTGCAGAAACAAGAATTTTATCACTCCTCTGCTCTCATTTGCTGTGAATATCGCATTAGACTCCGCTATTTTGTTTTCCTGTGTGCGTAGAACACTGTTGCTATAAGCTAAAAACACAAAATTTTGAAAACATATATTAGACACATAAGGTCACTGCTGCAGTCTGTAAATCACTGAGAGCAGCGAAGAGTTGTTACTGGAGCAAGGATAGGCAAATACAGCTTTCTTGTTATTTTAAACAAGAGCAAGGCAATAGACTTTAAAAAATTATAAATGGGACCCTCTCTTACCCCATGGTGTACCCCATAGCGCTGTTTTATTTATGTATCTGCCATGAATATGCCTTTTGTGCACCATGATGGATATTTACATTGTGCTGATCACATGGTACAGCTTCTGTATCGGTGCGATTAGCTGGAGGAGCCCGTCTACTATATGTAAGGAGGTCAAGGGCCTCGCCCTGTAAATAGTAACATTATTGTGTATTGTCTGTGTGTTGTATGTATGTTGTGTGTGTGTTTGCATCCACACAACATTAGGTAGATAGTTGTAGTATTAGAAAAGGGCCACTAGATGAGGGCACTGAGCTCAACTAGTGAGAAGACTGTTAGGAGGGAACTGAGAGGAGTGGCTAGTGAGAGACAGAAAAGGAGATAGTTTTCCTTCATGAGTCAGTTGAGCCGGGGTAGCTGGACACGACAGAAGTGAACAGTAGAGTTGAGCGAAACGGGTCGAAAAAATTCAAAAGTCGCCGACTTTTGGCAAAGTCGGGTTTCATGAAACGAAACCCGACCCTAGGATGAGGTCGGCCACGAGGTCGGCGACTTACGCGCCAAAGTCGCGTTTCAAAAGTTTGTTTTGCGCTCTTTTTCAGCCAATCAGGATCCACGGACACTGTGGGCAACGTGATGACATAGGCACGGGTCACCACCATCTTTCAGAAGGGCATGCAAGTGATTGGCTTGCTTTGGTGGGCGTCACAGGGGGTATAAAAGGGCGTGCACGCCGACCGCCATCTTACTTCTGCCGATCTTAGTATAGGGAGAGGTTGCTGCTGATTCTGTAGGGAGAGCGTTAGGCAGGGAAGAAGACAAAAAAACTGCTTCTGCTGCTAGCGATTTGGCCTGCACAACACACAAGTCACTGTGTGTGCAGTGCAAGGGGAGGCTATATTGTGGTGTATCAGTGGTGTTGGTTGTTGGGCTGCCTTTTAAGGCTTCCTGACACGCTGGCATTGCTGTTTACCCACTGCTCCGCAAACTGCTTTTTTAAAAGCAATCCAATCTCCCTTATCCTCTCGTCACTTTGGTCACAGGCAGCTGTGCCATCGAGCGTGTCACATAGCGCTCAGATATCAGTGGGCCTCACACCATCCACAAGTGTCCAGTGTCCAAAAGTGTACGCAGAGATTCAAAATCTCCATTATCCTCTCGTCACTTTGGTCACAGGCAGCTGTGCCATCGAGCGTGTCACATAGCGCTCAGATATCAGTGGGCCTCACACCATCCACAAGTGTCCAGTGTCCAAAAGTGTACGCAGAGATTCAAAATCTCCATTATCCTCTCGTCACTTTGGTCACAGGCAGCTGTGCCATCGAGCGTGTCACATAGCGCTCAGATATCAGTGGGCCTCACACCATCCACAAGTGTCCAGTGTCCAAAAGTGTACGCAGAGATTCAAAATCTCCATTATCCTCTCGTCACTTTGGTCACAGGCAGCTGTGCCATCGAGCGTGTCACATAGCGCTCAGATATCAGTGGGCCTCACACAATCCACAAGTGTCCAGTGTCCAAAAGTGTACGCAGAGATTCAAAATCTCCATTATCCTCTCGTCACTTTGGTCACAGGCAGCTGTGCCATCGAGCATGTCACATAGCGCTCAGATATCAGTGGGCCTCACACCATCCACAAGTGTCCAGTGTCCAAAAGTGTACGCAGAGATTCAAAATCTCCATTATCCTCTCGTCACTTTGGTCACAGGCAGCTGTGCCATCGAGCGTGTCACATAGCGCTCAGATATCAGTGGGCCTCACACCATCCACAAGTGTCCAGTGTCCAAAAGTGTACGCAGAGATTCAAAATCTCCATTATCCTCTCGTCACTTTGGTCACAGGCAGCTGTGCCATCGAGCGTGTCACATAGCGCTCAGATATCAGTGGGCCTCACACCATCCACAAGTGTCCAGTGTCCAAAAGTGTACGCAGAGATTCAAAATCTCCATTATCCTCTCGTCACTTTGGTCACAGGCAGCTGTGCCATCGAGCGTGTCACATAGCGCTCAGATATCAGTGGGCCTCACACCATCCACAAGTGTCCAGTGTCCAAAAGTGTACGCAGAGATTCAAAATCTCCATTATCCTCTCGTCACTTTGGTCACAGGCAGCTGTGCCATCGAGCGTGTCACATAGCACTCAGATATCAGTGGGCCTCACACCATCCACAAGTGTCCAGTGTCCAAAAGTGTACGCAGAGATTCAAAATCTCCATTATCCTCTCGTCACTTTGGTCACAGGCAGCTGTGCCATCGAGCGTGTCACATAGCGCGCAGATATCAGTGGGCCTCACACCATCCACAAGTGTCCAGTGTCCAAAAGTGTACGCAGAGATTCAAAATCTCCATTATCCTCTCGTCACTTTGGTCACAGGCAGCTGTGCCATCGAGCGTGTCACATAGCGCTCAGATATCAGTGGGCCTCACACAATCCACAAGTGTCCAGTGTCCAAAAGTGTACGCAGAGATTCAAAATCTCCATTATCCTCTCATCACTTTGGTCACAGTCAGCTGTGCCATCGAGCGTGTCACATAGCGCTCAGATATCAGTGGGCCTCACACCATCCACAAGTGTCCAGTGTCCAAAAGTGTACGCAGAGATTCAAAATCTCCATTATCCTCTCGTCACTTTGGTCACAGGCAGCTGTGCCATCGAGCGTGTCACATAGCGCTCAGATATCAGTGGGCCTCACACCATCCACAAGTGTCCAGTGTCCAAAAGTGTACGCAGAGATTCAAAATCTCCATTATCCTCTCGTCACTTTGGTCACAGGCAGCTGTGCCATCGAGCGTGTCACATAGCACTCAGATATCAGTGGGCCTCACACAATCCACAAGTGTCCAGTGTCCAAAAGTGTACGCAGAGATTCAAAATCTCCATTATCCTCTCGTCACTTTGGTCACAGGCAGCTGTGCCATCGAGCGTGTCACATAGCGCTCAGATATCAGTGGGCCTCACACAATCCACAAGTGTCCAGTGTCCAAAAGTGTACGCAGAGATTCAAAATCTCCATTATCCTCTCGTCACTTTGGTCACAGGCAGCTGTGCCATCGAGCGTGTCACATAGCGCTCAGATATCAGTGGGCCTCACACAATCCACAAGTGTCCACTGTCCACAAGTGTGTGCAGAAATTCTAAAACTCCCCTGTCCTATAGACACCTTGTACCATGTTTTACATTACTATATAGTTTGTTGGATTTTTTCTACATTTCTACCAAAAATGAGGAAGGCTGGTGGAAGAGGCCGTGGAATTGGGCGGGGGTTGGCAGCTGGTAATGATGGTGTTGGTGGTGGATCTGATGGTAGTGGCAAGAGCAAAATAGGACCGAATGCAGGAGGTGCTGACCCTGCGTCATCGTCTGGCTACATAAGGCCTCGAACGCTTAGTTTTCTAGGAGTTGGCAAACCACTTTTAAAGGCAGAGCATCAGGAAAAAGTTTTGTCTTACATTGCTGACTCAGCCTCCAGCTCTATCGCCTCCTCTTCTTCAGTTGTAAAAAGTAAAAGCACTGAGTCGTCATTGGAGGCTCATGTTCATGAACCACACCTTTCCTTGTGTCCTTCACCCCAACCAAGATTGAAGGATGACGCAGGCCATACTACTGATTACTCCATGGAGCTGTTTTCACATACCATGCCTGGATAATCAAGTGAAATGGTGAATTACCCAGGCCAAGATGAATCTGACATGGAGTGCACTGATGCACAGCCGCTGATGGATGATTCTGCTGGTACATTCACTCAGAGCACTACATTGTCCTCGCAGTGTACAGAGCCAGATTCTGACCCTGATGAGACTCAGGTGCCCCTTCCCGCACACTATACCACCATACACGGTGACACAGAGGAAGGTGCACATGACATAGAAGAGGAGGTGATGGATGACCCAGTTGTTGACCCAGATTGGCATCCATTGGGGGAAGAGGGTGCTGCTTCCAATAGCTCAGATGAGGAGCATCCACAGCAGACATCGACATCGCAACAGCTGTTATCTGGCAGGCCCGGAGCACTCCAAAGACAGGTTCCAAACATCAAAAGAGTTGCTGGACAGCTTGTCCAGAGGGTCAAAAGATCACAGCGTGCTAGGCCGCAAAATGTCTGCCAAAGTAGGAAGAGTGCAGTGTGGCACTTTTTTGAACAAAATCCTCATGATCAGGCCAAGGTTATCTGTAAGAAGTGCGCAAAGACCTTTAGCCGAGGGAAAAATCTGAAAAATTTGAATACCAGTTGCATGCTTAGACATTTAACCAGCATGCACTTGCAAGCGTGGACACAACACCAAACCTCAAGTGCCACATGTGCAACTGATCACAACGAAGGTAGTCAGCAACGCTACATTGTTTCCCCCACTGTAAGCCCACCGGTTAGCACAGCAGCAAATGTTGAGGTGTCGTTGCAAGGCCACAGCAGTCAGGGAATCCCACTGTTATATCAACGAAATACTGATTCTAGGCCATCAGAAAGAACACCAACTCCATCACCATCATCAACCCTCTCTCAGTCCGCCCTGTCCACCGCTACTTCCACCATATGCAGCTCTCAAGTCCAGCTCACCCTCCCAGACACTATGAGTAGGTCAAGAAAGTACTCAGTCTCTCATCCGCGTACACTGGGTTTGAACGCCCACATTGCCAAACTAATCTCGTTTGAGATGATGCCCTTTCGGTTGGTGGAAAGCACAGCTTTCCGCGAACTCATGGCCTATGCAGTACCACGCTATGACCTACCCAGTCGCCACATCTTCTCTCGCAAAGCCATCCCAGCCCTCCACCATCATGTGAAAGACCGCATTGTCCATGCACTCAAGCAGTCAGTGAGCGGAAAGGTGCACCTCACAACTGATGCATGGTCCAGTCGGCATGGCCAGGGCCGTTACGTGTCCATCACTGCGCACTGGGTTAATGTGGTGGATGCAGGGTCCACAGGGGACATCGGTGGTGGGACAGTGCTGCCTAGCCCACGGTATAGGAAACAGTTGGCTGTAGGCGTTCGACCCTCCTCCTCCTCCTCCTCCAGAATTGAAAGCTCGTCCACAGAGCGCAGTCGTACGAGCACTCCATCTGCAGCTGCCACTGTTGCACACGATGTGTCCCCCTATCGAGCAGCTAGTGGAAAGCGTCAGCAGGCTGTGTTGCAGATGATGTGTTTGGGCGACAGACACACCGCCGAGGTGCTGGCCGAGTACTTGAAGCGACAAACTGAGTCATGGCTGGGCAGTGTACATCTTGAGGCAGGCAAGGTAGTGATAACGGCCATAATTTTGTGGCAGCCATAGCCCTTTCAAAACTCAGCCACATACCTTGCTTGGCTCACACCTTGAACCTGGTGGTGCAGTGCTTCCTCAAAAATTATCCGGGGTTAACAGCCCTGCTCCAGAAGGTGCGAAGACTGTGCGCGCACATCCGCCGGTCGCCTGTACACTCCGTTCGTATGCAGAAGCTGCAGCGATTGCTCCACCTTCCCAACCACCGCCTCATTATCGACATTGCAACAAGGTGGAACTCCACCCTGCACATGGTGGAGCGGCTGTGCGAGCAGAGGCAGGCCATAATGCATTTGTGGGAGGATACACGGCCAGGCACTTTGAGAGCAGACATGGAGTTGACAGCTGTGCAGTGGTCGAAGCTGAAAGACCTTTGTAAAGTCCTTCAGTGTTTTGAGGAATGCACACGGCTGGTAAGCGCAGACGACGCCATCCTAAGCATGAGCATCCCACTTATGCGTCTGCTCATGCAAACTTTGACGCACCTTAAGGAGCAGGCGTCTGCAGCCAATGTTGATGAGGAGGAAGAGGAGGAGGGAATCCTTGATGACATTCAGCCATTGTCTGCTCAGGGACCTCTCCTGGACGAGGTGGAGGAAGAAGAGGAGGAGGAGGAGGATGATGGGGATGATTACTTAGGGGAGGAGGATGCATCTCGTGGGGCAAGTGAAAATGTTGGCATGGCAAGGTCTGGTACAGGGTTTGTGCGTGACTGGAGGGATGTGGATTTGCCAGAAAGTGCTCCTCCACCCAGCACTCGCAGTGCATCATTGACACCGGGAACATTGGCCCACATGTCAGATTATGCCTTGCGGATCCTAAAAAGGGACCCCCGCATTGCCAAAATGATGAACGATGACGACTACTGGTTGGCCAGCATCCTGGATCCACGCTATAAAGGCAAATTACAAAACATCATGCCACACGAGAACCTTGACCTAATATTGGCTAATAAACAAGCAACTCTGGTAAATCGGTTGCTTGAGGCATTCCCAGCACACAGCAGCGGTGATGGTTCTCACAAGAGCCGTACGGGCCGGGGGCAGCTTGGCAGAGGTGTTCGTGGTGCACACAGCAGAAGTGGCGTTGGAGACAGGGGTTTCATGACAATGTTGTGGACTGATTTTTCAAATACCGCTCACACAACTGGTAATACTGCATCGATGGAAAGTGACAGGAGACAGCAGTTGTCAACTATGGTTACAAACTACTTTTCCTCCCATATCGATGTTCTCCCACACAGGTCATTCTCCTTTGACTATTGGGCCGCTAAACTGGACACCTGGCCTGAATTGGCCCAATATGCCTTACAGGAGCTCGCTTGCCCAGCTGCAAGTGTGCTATCGGAAAGAGTCTTCAGTGCAGCTGGATCAATCCTGACAGAAAAAAGGACCCGTCTGTCAACCCAAAATGTGGATGATCTAACCTTCATTAAAATGAACCACGCATGGGTTTCCAAGGATTTTGTCCCACCTTCCCCTGATGACACATAGGGTGACAGAAAAATGGCTTGCTTTGGTCCACCTCTTCCTGGTACTTCACCTATTTCGCCTTTTGCATCAGCTGAATGTCCAACATCAACATATGCCACTTTCTAAAACTCCATAACTGTGCTGCCTCCCCCCCCATGGCCGGGGTCACCACCTACCGCACGACACCGTGCGAGGGCCGTTGCCCTGGACAGGTGGGTAGGCCGACTCTTGGGCGCGGGCACTGGCACAGGGTCCCTCATAGTGCAATCAAGTGTCTCTGACGGTGGTGGTGCACACCCGCCGTCAGACACACCGCTGTACTATGAGGGGCCCAGTGCCAGTACCGACGCCCACGAGTGGGCCCCCCTTGCTTGGCCAGGGCCCCAGCATTTGCAATCTTTACCTCTCCCTGCTCCTCCGCTGTGTAATCTGGGCCGTCAAATCCATACTGTGCCTGACACCGTCTGAGCCTGCCTCCTGAGACATATATTTTGAATGTGTACGCTATCCATACATGTTATCCAGGGATACGGTACCCTTTCTAACCTTTGTGCAATGACGTGCAATCCATACTGGGCCTAACACCGTCTGAGCCTGCCTCATGCTGTATAGACATATATTTTGAATGTGTACGCTATCCATACATGTTATCCGGGGATACGGTACCCCTTCTAACCTTTGTGCAATGACGTGCAATCCATACTGGGCCTAACACCGTCTGAGCCTGCCTCATGCTGTATAGACATATATTTTGAATGTGTACGCTATCCATACATGTTATCCGGGGATACGGTACCCTTTCTAACCTTTGTGCAATGACGTGCAATCCATACTGGGCCTAACACCGTCTGAGCCTGCCTCATGCTGTATAGACATATATTTTGAATGTGTACGCTATCCATACATGTTATCCGGGGATACGGTACCCCTTCTAACCTTTGTGTAATGACGTGCAATCCATACTGGGCCTAACACCGTCTGAGCCTGCATCATGCTGTATAGACATATATTTTGAATGTGTACGCTATCCATACATGTTATCCGGGGATACGGTACCCTTTCTAACCTTTGTGCAATGACGTGCAATCCATACTGGGCCTAACACCGTCTGAGCCTGCCTCATGCTGTATAGACATATATTTTGAATGTGTACGCTATCCATACATGTTATCCGGGGATACGGTACCCTTTCTAACCTTTGTGCAATGACGTGCAATCCATACTGGGCCTAACACCGTCTGAGCCTGCCTCATGCTGTATAGACATATATTTTGAATGTGTACGCTATCCATACATGTTATCCGGGGATACGGTACCCTTTCTAACCTTTGTGCAATGACGTGCAATCCATACTGGGCCTAACACCGTCTGAGCCTGCCTCATGCTGTATAGACATATATCTTGAATGTGTACGCTATCCATACATGTTATCCGGGGATACGGTACCCTTTCTAACCTTTGTGCAATGACGTGCAATCCATACTGGGCCTAACACCGTCTGAGCCTGCCTCATGCTGTATAGACATATATTTTGAATGTGTACGCTATCCATACATGTTATCCGGGGATACGGTACCCCTTCTAACCTTTGTGCAATGACGTGCAATCCATACTGGGCCTAACACCGTCTGAGCCTGCCTCATGCTGTATAGACATATATTTTGAATGTGTACGCTATCCATACATGTTATCCGGGGATACGGTACCCTTTCTAACCTTTGTGCAATGACGTGCAATCCATACTGGGCCTAACACCGTCTGAGCCTGCCTCATGCTGTATAGACATATATTTTGAATGTGTACGCTATCCATACATGTTATCCGGGGATACGGTACCCCTTCTAACCTTTGTGCAATGACGTGCAATCCATACTGGGCCTAACACCGTCTGAGCCTGCCTCATGCTGTATAGACATATATTTTGAATGTGTACGCTATCCATACATGTTATCCGGGGACACGGTACCCTTTCTAACCTTTGTGCAATGACGTGCAATCCATACTGGGCCTAACACCGTCTGAGCCTGCCTCATGCTGTATAGACATATATTTTGAATGTGTATGCTATCCATACATGTTATCCGGGGATACGGTACCCTTTCTAACCTTTGTGCAATGACGTGCAATCCATACTGGGCCTAACACCGTCTGAGCCTGCCTCATGCTGTATAGACATATATTTTGAATGTGTACGCTATCCATACATGTTATCCGGGGATACGGTACCCTTTCTAACCTTTGTGCAATGACGTGCAATCCATACTGGGCCTAACACCGTCTGAGCCTGCCTCATGCTGTATAGACATATATTTTGAATGTGTACGCTATCCATACATGTTATCCAGGGATACGGTACCATTTCTAACCTTTGTGCAATCACGTGCAATCCATACTGGGCGTGAGAACGGCTGGCGAGCTGTTAAGCAAGCTACAGCACCTGTCCAGACAAGTACAGGGATTCCTTAGCGAGGAGACTTATTTGATTGTTTTCAATGTTGGGACAGCAATTTTTGGGGAGCACTATACTCTGGAGAATGATAGATGGGGCCCACCATACACTGGAACATTCCAAAGGTGGACATCAGACACTGGAGCAGCATTTACAGGGCCCATTATACACTAGAGCATTAGAAATGGGGCCCATTATGTTTGGAGCATTATTTGGGCCCATAAGACAGTGGAGCTTCATCCATGGGGACCAACATATACTGTAGCATTATGTGGAGCTCATCATATACTGTTTCAAACATTATATGGGACCAATGATTTTGTATGGAGAAATAGATGGGCCTCGTCATGAGATGTAAAAAGTGAGGTATTTTTCATTGAACTATACCGCTATTTCTCTGCCGTATCGGAGCATGATGAGTTGTGGTATGTGTTAAAGGGGCGCTCTTTCGCCCAGGGCACATGAAAACCTGGAGCCAGCCCTCCCCCCCACAAATTTAGCCAAATAACCCCCATTTTTCAGTGCGTAACTTGTATTATGAAGTTAATTAAGGTTGACAAGCTTAAGTAAGAAGAATTGATGCTTTTGGCATTCAAATGGGCACTGTAGGTGTGTTTCCTGTCCTCCTCTCACTGCCGACTTTTATTCCCCATTGACTTACATTGGGTTTCGTGTTTCGGGACGACCCCGACTTTTCCCTATAATCGGACGATCTTGCTCGACCCGACTTTTGGAAAAGTCGGGTTTCACGAAACGAAACGCGACCCTAAAAAACCAAAAGTCGCTCAACTCTAGTGAACAGTAAACAATTTCGTATCAAATGAAATTGTAGTCCTAATGATGCCCTTATGAATGAATTTGAATACGTTACAAATAAGTTGAAAAATAGAAGGTATCCGAATTGGACATTAAAA
Source organism: Dendrobates tinctorius (assembly GCF_039654945.1). Lineage (NCBI taxonomy): Eukaryota > Metazoa > Chordata > Amphibia > Anura > Dendrobatidae > Dendrobates > Dendrobates tinctorius. Next base: position 21,872,429 of record NW_027361728.1, on the reverse strand, counting down.
AGAGCACAAAAAATAGTACATACTAAAAAACGAGATTTAATTATGTTATCTAGCAGTACAAGAAAAAAATCAAGATATAGCAAATAAACCCTATGTTTGTTTTCAATATAGCCCGCAATTCTCTGACATGAAAAAAATTATCTATAATAATAAATGCCCTAACCAGCTTCCGGTTGTAACAACTTCCGTCCAGTTGTAACCGGTGACGTCACCACACACACGCACATGTTAACCCTCAACACACCACACCGCCTCAACACACACTCCTCTCACCTTTCACCTCCACTCATGTCCACTCACTCTTTCACTCCACATACGTTCCTTTCTCTCACTCCGTTTCTCATACACCGTCATTGTCGCTGCCCCAACATCTTCCTCCGCCGCCGCGATCCAGGATCCAGACGTTCTCCAGGCCGCCGACATGTTCTTGCGGGACGCCATCTTGGATTTCGTGAAATCCCGCGATATTCAAGATTGCGTCGCCGCAACAACATGTCGCTGGCGTGGACGACATTGGGATCCAAAAAGATGGCGTCGGCGAAATCTCGCGAGATTACGCCGACGCCATTTTGGATCCCGATGTCGCCCATGCCAGCGACATGTTGTTGCGGCGACGCCATCTTGAATATCGCGGGATTTCACGAAATCCAAGATGGCGTCCCGCAAGAACATGTCGCTGGCGTGGGCGACATCGGGATCCAAAATGGCGTCGGCGTAATCGCGAGATTTCGCCGACGCCATCTTTTTGGATCCCGATGTCGTCCACGCCAGCGACATGTTGTTGCGGCGACGCCATCTTGAATATCGCGGGATTTCACGAAATCCAAGATGGCGTCCCGCAAGAACATGTCGGCGGCCTGGAGAACGTCTGGATCCTGGATCGCGGCGGCGCAGGAAGATGTCGGGGCAGCGACGATGACGGTGTGAGTATGAGAAACGGAGTGAGAGAAAGGAACGTATGTGGAGTGAAAGAGTGAGTGGACATGAGTGGAGGTGAAAGGTGAGAGGAGTGTGTGTTGAGGCGGTGTGGTGTGTTGAGGGTTAACATGGCAAGAGGTGTTAACGACGTCGGCGAAATCTCGCGAGATTTCGCCAACGCCATCTTGCATTCGTGAAATTGCGTCATTTACCTCACGCCGACTTGCTGTGCGGACGTTTGGCATTGCCTGTACCACCATAACTACTGCTGCCTTGGTCCTATGCCTGTTTACTGCCGGTGTCTAATTACTGGACCAATTTGCCTGTACTGCCATAACTACTGCTGCCTTGCTCCTCTGCCGGTGTCTAATTACAGGGCTAATTTGCCTCTACCGCCATAACTACTGCTGCCTTGCTCCTCTGCCGGTGTCTAATTACAGGACCAATTTGCCTCTACCGCCATAACTACTGCTGCATTGCTCCTCTGCCGGTGTCTAATTACAGGGCCAATTTGCCTATACCGCCATAACTACTGCTGCCTTTGTCCTCTGCCGGTGTCTAATTACAGGGCCAATTTGCCTCTATCGCCATAACTACTGCTGCCTTGCTCCTCTGCCGGTGTCTAATTACAGGGCCAATTTGCCTCTACCGCCATAACTACTGCTGCCTTGCTCCTCTGCCAGTGTCTAATTACAGGGCCAATTTGCCTCTACCGCCATAACTACTGCTGCATTGCTCTTCTGCCGGTGTCTAATTACAGGGCCAATTTGCCTATACTGCCATAACTACTGCTGCCTTTGTCCTCTGCCGGTGTCTAATTACAGGGCCAATTTGCCTCTACCGCCATAACTACTGCTGCCTTGCTCCTCTGCCGGTGTCTAATTACAGGGCCAATTTGCCTCTACCGCCATAACTACTGCTGCCTTGCTCCTCTGCCGATGTCTAATTACAGGACCAATTTGCCTCTACCGCCATAACTACTGCTGCATTGCTCCTCTGCCGGTGTCTAATTACAGGGCCAATTTGCCTATACCGCCATAACTACTGCCTTTGTCCTCTGCCAGTGTCTAATTACAGGGCCAATTTGCCTATACTGCCATAACTACTGCTGCCTTTGTCCTCTGCCAGTGTCTAATTACAGGGCCAATTTGCCTCTATCGCCATAACTACTGCTGCTTTGGTCATCTGCCTGTTTACTGCCGGTGTCTAATTACAAGGCCAATTTGCCTCTACCGCCATAACTACTGCTGCCCTGCTCCTCTGCCGGTGTCTAATTACAGGGCTAATTTGCCTCTACCGCCATAACTACTGCTGCCTTGCTCCTCTGCCGGTGTCTAATTACAGGGCTAATTTGCCTCTACCGCCATAACTACTGCTGCCTTGCTCCTCTGCCGGTGTCTAATTACAGGGCTAATTTGCCTCTACCGCCATAACTACTGCTGCATTGCTCCTCTGCCGGTGTCTAATTACAGGGCCAATTTGCCTCTACCGCCATAACTACTGCTGCCTTGCTCCTCTGCCGGTGTCTAATTACAGGGCCAATTTGCCTGTACCGCCATAACTACTGCTGCCTTGCTCCTGTGCCGGTGTCTAATTACAGGATCAATTTGCCTCTACCGCCATAACTACTGCTGCATTTCTCCTCTGCTGGTGTCTAATTACAGGGCCAATTTGCCAATACCGCCATAACTACTGCTGCATTGCTCCTCTGCCGGTGTCTAATTACAGGGCCAATTTGCCTCTACCGCCATAAGTACTGCTGCCTTGCTCCTCTGACTGTTCACTGCCTGTGTCTAATTACAGGGCCAATTTGCCTCTACCGCCATAACTACTGCTGCCTTGCTCCTCTGCCGGTGTCTAATTACAGGGCCAATTTGCCTGTACCGCCATAACTACTGCTGCCTTGCTCCTGTGCCGGTGTCTAATTACAGGATCAATTTGCCTCTACCGCCATAACTACTGCTGCATTTCTCCTCTGCTGGTGTCTAATTACAGGGCCAATTTGCCAATACCGCCATAACTACTGCTGCATTGCTCCTCTGCCGGTGTCTAATTACAGGGCCAATTTGCCTCTACCGCCATAAGTACTGCTGCCTTGCTCCTCTGACTGTTCACTGCCTGTGTCTAATTACAGGGCCAATTTGCCTCTACCGCCATAACTACTGCTGCCTTGCTCCTCTGCCGGTGTCTAATTACAGGGCCAATTTGCCTCTACCGCCATAACTACTGCTGCCTTGCTCCTCTGCCGGTGTCTAATTACAGGGCCAATTTGCCTCTACCACCATAACTACTGCTGCCTTGCTCCTCTGCCGGTGTCTAACTACAGGGCCAATTTGCCACTACCACTTCATAACTACTGCTGGGCAATTACAGGGTCAATTAGTATCTGTTTACTCTACAATACTCCAGGACGCCTTCTTCACTGCCAGATAACTGCCAAATAGACTCCTTTACCTGTGCCAACATGAGTCATAACAAAAAGTATGCGAATGCCAGTGAAAGGAAAGCAGCTTTAGCACTACGACAAAAACAACGCCGTGCTAATGAGACTCCTGAGGAAAAACACCATCGCCTTGAGAAGATTAAGGCTTATAAACGCCGTCGCCTCACACACGAATCCCCTAACTCTAAATCCATAAGATTGGCTGAAGAAGCCTCTGCACGCCGTCACCGCCGACAACAGACGGCCTCTTCCTCATCATTATTATTAGACTCACAACAGGATGCTTCCACATCAGCATGTGGAACAATTTACTGCTACACTTCATCCCATATGCCATTCACTGACATAACTAATCAGCAATCTGTTTCTGCCCTATCAATACCACCTTTCAATACCGATGCACAGTATGCCAGTGAAAGGAAAGCAGCTTTAGCACTACGACAAAAACAACGCCGTGCTAATGAGACTCCTGAGGAAAAACAGCATCGACTTGACAAGATTAAGGCTTATAAACGCCGTCGTCTCACACACGAATCCCCTAACTCTAAATCTATTACATTGGCTGAAGAAGCCTCTACACGCCATCACCGCCAACAACAGATGGCTTCTTCCTCATCATTATTAGTAGACTCACAACAGGATGCTTCCACATCAGCATGTGGAATAAGTTACTACCACACTTCATCCTATATGCCGTTCACTGACATAACTAATCAGCAATCTGTTTCTGCCCTATCAATACCACCATTAGTCAATACCAACGCACAGTTTCTTCACATACAAGCTGCAGTTAGCCCACAGAAAGTGCAACCAAGACAAATATACGTTGGTCTCAAAACTAGGCGCACCCCATCGGTTGGACATGCACTTCTACTACAACCTCACATTTTCACTAATGATGAAAATAGTATTACCGAACACAGCTGTGGTGACATGACCCATGTATGTGAGCATTGCGAAGCTTTGCATTTTGTAGCAGAGATACCTTCTGATAACAACTTTACGCTCTGCTGTCAGAAGGGTAAAGTCCATGTACCCATACTACAATATCCTGATGTCTTTACACGTTTGCTGAAAGGGCAAAGTGAATTTAGCAAAAATTTCATGGATAATATTCGAAGTATTAACAGTTCCTTTGCTTTTGCCTCCATGGGTGCAAATATTTCACCACCTCCTGGATATGGCATATACTGTTTCCGCATACATGGGCAGATCTATCCTAGAACTGGAACACTACACCCCTCAGATGACCAACAACACGCATTTTCCCAACTTTACATTCTCGATACCGCTACCGCAAATGAACAACGCTTACGATGTAAAGAAAATCAAAAATGTCATCCTACATTGATGAACATTATTGCCCTTCAAATCCAAACTATTAATCCTTTTGTGGAAGCTTATCAAATGTTACGTGATGTGGAAGAACAAGAAAAAATTAAATCTCTACAAAATGGAACTGTCATGCCAAACATCACTATGGCTATTAAACAAGATCGTACTCAAGACCCTCGACGCTAGAATAATCCCACTGTCAGTGAAGTAGCAGTCGTGTTTCAAAATGACAATGGTGAGCCACTAATGTCCACTCGCAGGATTTCAGAATACTCAAGATGGCATGGCCGCAAGAACATGTCGCCGGCGTGGACAATGTCGGGATCCAGTATGGCGCCAGCGGAAGAAGATGTCGGGGATCGTGGAGCAGCGACGATGACGGTGTGAGTATGAGAGACGGAGTGAGAGAAAGGGTCATATGTGGAGTGAAAGAGTGAATGGACGTGAGTGGAGATGGTGAAAGGTGAGAGGAGTGTGTGTTGAGGCAGTGTGGTGTGTTGAGGAGGTGTGTGTGTATTGAGGGTTAACATGGCAAGAGGTGTGTCACTATCCTCTCGATGCGATAGAATCGGGCCTTAATCTACTATAATAAATGCGCTAAGCAGCGTCCGGGTTGTAACAACTTCCGTCCAGTTGTAACTGGTGACGTCACAGCACACCTCTTGCCATGTTAACCCTCAACACACCACTCAACACACACTCCTCTCACCTTTCACTATCTCCACTAATGTCCACTCGCAGGATTTCAGAATACTCAAGATGGCATGGCCGCAAGAACATGTCGCCGGCGTGGACAACGTCGGGATCCAGGATGGCGCCGGCGGAAGAAGATGTCGGGGATCATGGAGCAGCGACGATGACAGTGTGAGTATGAGAGACGGAGTGAGAGAAAGGGTCGTATGTGGAGTGAAAGAGTGAGTGGATGTGAGTGGAGATGGTGAAAGGTGAGAGGAGTGTGTGTTGAGGAGGTGTGTGTGTATTGAGGGTTAACATGGCAAGAGGTGTGTCACTATCCTCTCGATGCGATAGCATCGGGCCTTAATCTAGTACAAAAATATTTGCCTATCCTATACGAAGATGAAAAGTTGCAAAAAATTCTAATGTCAGGTGTAAATGTGGTGTCTCGTAGAGCACCTTCGCTAGGCAATAAATTATCACCGAGCCTATTTTCATCTAATAGTAAAGCCAGAGAAAATTGATTAAATAACAAGGGTTTCTATAAATGTGGCGCTACTTGCTGTAAAATGTGCAAGCATGCACAAATATCCAAGGAATTTAATAACAGTGAAAACACTCTAAAATTTAGAATTAACAGTTATATATATTGTAACTCTAAAAATGTAGTGTGCAAAATCAATTGTGATGCCTGTAATTTGTCTTATGTCGGTTGTACGACCAGACAACTTAAAATACGCATATAAGAGAGCACTTATATGACATTACAAATACTGCTAATTTCGGAAGGAATGCTTCAGTGGCTTCCAGACATTTTATAGAATGTCATGCTAGAAGTACGATTCATTTTAAAATACAAGAAATAGAACAGGTTAAAATGTCTTCTCGAGGGGGAGATTTGAGACCGCGGCTTCTCACCCGAGAGGCTTTTTGGATTTATAATCTAAACACAAGATATCCAATCGGTCTAAATAAAAGACATGATCTGATGTTGCATTACTATTAATGGTTTTAATTATTCTTGCGATGCATGTTACATTTTGTTTGCGCAGGACCTGAATTAGGTATTGTGATGTATTGCATGTTTCCTATTGGCTAGTTTTGCATATATAGTTCAGTTCCATTAGAGACTAGGTATGGCTTTGATAAAGACCGTAACAGGTTGAAACGCGTAGCCCTTGCGCTACCTGAGTCTGGTGTGATCACATGGAGAACTTCATTATGTGGCATTTTATTCTAATTCAATAAAAAGAAGATTTTTATGCAGCTGGAGCGATCCTTTTTCTTCATTTCATGACGTTGGTCTGCACGAAGCTCCGAGTACCTGCAAGCATCTACCGCTGAGCTGGCTTTTCTACTTTTCAAAAAAAACAATGCTTTATCATCATACCGCCAAACAAAAAGTGGAATAACACATGATCACAAAGACGGATATAAATAAAAGTAGTACCATTGAAAATGTCACTTTGTCCCGCAAAATACAAGCCACCATATAGCTCCATCACCGGAAAAATAAAAATGTTATAGCTCTTAGAATAAAGGGATGCAAAAATACCGTATATACTCGTGTATAAACCGACCCGAGTATAAACCGACCCGAGTATAAGCCGACCCCCCTAATTTTGCCACAGAAAACTGGGAAAACGTATTGACTCGCATATAAGCCTAGGGTGGAAAATGCAGCAGCTACTGGTAAATTTCAAAAATAAAAATATATACCAATTAAAGTATAATTAATTGAGACATCAGTAGGTTAAATGTTTTTGAATATCGATATTGAATCAGGAGCCCCATATAATGCTCCATACAGTTCATGATGGCCCTATAAGATGCTCCATACAAATACACCGCATATAATGCTGCACAAAGGTTAATAAAAGCCACATAAGATGCTCCATAGAATAATATGCCCCATAAAAGTATGCTGCCCCATAAGATGCTCCATAGATTATGCCCCATAAGATGCTCCATGGCATACTCACCTCTCGTTGCTGGTGGCCAGGTGCCGGTGTCCTGAGCAGGCAAGGACTCGGCACGCTATGGGGGACAGGAGCCGGTGTCGCTGCTGGCTCAGGGCCCTGGCACCTGCTATATTCACCTGTTCCCGTTCCACCGCTGCGTGCCGCTCTGTCTTCTGGGTCCCTCTGTCTGTAACTGTTCAGGCAGAGGGCGTGGCGCGCACTAACCACGTCATCGCGCCCTCTGACCTGAATGTCACAGACAGAGGACATGGAGAACAGAGCGGCGCTCAGTGGTGGGACGGGGACAGGTGAATGTCGCATATACTTACCCCCTCCTGAAGCGGTCTCTGCAGCCCTTCTCCCACGGTCTCCTGCAGCTCTTCCTTCCTTCAGCGGTTGCGTGGTACTGCTCATTAAACTTATGAATATGCACATATTCATGACTAATGAGCGGTACCATGTGACCGCTGAACACAGGTGCTGGAGACCTTGTGAGAAGCAGGGGGGTTGCAGAGACATGCCAGGAGGGAGTAAGTATGATCTGACACCCCCGCTCCCCCTCCCCCACCGACCCCCCTGGCGTATATGACTCGCGTATAAGCCAAGAGGGAGACTTTCAGCCAAAAAAAATGGGCTGAAAATCTCGGCTTATATGCGAGTATGTACGGTAATTATTTTTTATGTAAAATAGTTTTTATTGTATAAAAGCGCCAAAACAAAAAAATGATATAAATGAAGTATTGCTGTCATCGTTCTGACCCGAAGAATAAAACTGCTTTATCAATTTTACCAAAAGCGGAATGGTATAAAGGCCCCCCAAAGAAATTCATGAATTGCTGGTTTTTGTTCATTCTGCCTCTCAAAAATCGGAATAAAAAGCGTCATGTGCCAAAAATGGTAGCAATAAAATGCAAACTCGTCCCGCAAAAAACAAGACCTTACATGACTCTGTGGGCCAAAATATGGAAAAATTATAGCTCTCAAAAAGTGGTGATGCAAAAACTATTTTTTTCAATAAAAAGCGTCTTTTAGTGTGTGACAGCTGCCAAACATAAAAACCCGCTATAAATAGTACATCAAACCCCCCCTTTATCACTCACTTAGCAAGTGAAAAATAATAAAATAAAAAAGTGTATTTATTTCCATTTTCCCATTAGGTTAGGGTTAGGTCTAGGGTTAGGGCTAGTACTAGGGTTAGGTTTAAAGTTAGGGTTAGGGTTGGGGCTAAAGTTAGGGTTGGTGCTAAAGTTAGGATTACGGTTATGGTTGGGATTAGGGATAGGGTTGGGATTATGGTTAAGGTTAGATTTGTGGTTAGGGTTATGGTCAGGGTTGGGATTAGGGTTAGGGTTGTGTTGGGGTTAGGGTTGGAGTTAGAATTGGGGGGTTTCCACTGTTTAGGCACATCAGGGGATCTCCAAACGCGACAATTCCATTCTCAATTCCAGCCAATTTTGCATTGAAAAGTCAAACGGCGCACCTTCTATTCCGAGCTCTACCATGCGTCAAACAGTGGTTTACCCCGACATATAGGGTATAAGCATACTCAGGACAAATTGCACAACAATTTTTGGTGTCCAATTTCTCCTGTTACCCTTGGGAAAATAAAAAAGTGGGGGCGAAAAGATAATTTTCTTGAAAAAAATGATTTTTTTTACTGCTCTACATTATAAACTTCTGTGAAGCACTTGGGGGTGTCACTTGTGGGGGGTTTCCACTGTTTAGGCACATCAGGGGCTCTCCAAACGCAACATGGCAGCTGATCTCAATTTTAGCCATTTCTGCATTGAAAACTCAAATGGCACTCCTTCCCTTCCGAGCTCTGCCATGCTCCCAAACAGTGGTTTACCTGCATATATGGGGTATCAGCATACTCAGGACAAATTGTATAACAACTTTTGGTGTCCAATTTCTCCTGTTACCCTTGGTAAAATAAAAAAAATTGGACCTGAAGTAAATTTTTTGTGAAAAAAAGTTAAATGTTCATTTTTTTTTCCAAAAATTCCTGTGAAGCACATGAAGGGTTAATAAACTTCTTGAATGTGGTTTTGAGCACGTTGAGGAGTGCAGTTTTTAGAATGGCATCACTTTTGGGTATTTTCTATCATATAACCTCTCAAAGTGACTTCAAATGTGATGTGGTCCCTAAAAAAATGGTTTTGTAAATTTTGTTGCAAAAATGAGAAATCGATGGTCAACTTTTAACCATTGTAAATTCCTGTAATGATGTAAAGTAGACATGTCAGAAATGTTACTTATTAAGTATTTTGTGTGACATATCTCTGTGATTTAAGGGTATGAAAATTCAAAGTTTGAAAATTGCAACATTTTCAAAATTTTTACCAAATTTCTGTTTTTTTCACAAATAAACACGAGTCATATCAAAGACATTTTACCACTAACATAAAGTACAATATGTCAAAAGAAAACAGTGTCAGAATCACCAGCATCCATGGAATTATTCCAGAGTTATTACCTCATAAAGGGACAGTGGTCAGAATTGTAAAAATTGGCATGGTCATTAATATGCAAACCACCCTTGGGGGTAAAGGGATTAAGTGCTGTTAGTGTAAGGGAGGGACAGGACTGTAGTCGTAACCTGAATAACTGCTATATCCATGTCCAGCTCAAAAGTTGCATCAATAGACCCATAGTACAAATAGTATACAGTATTTACTCAAGTATAAGTCGAGTTTTTCAGCACCTTTTTTGTGCTTAAAACGCCACCCTCGGCTTATACTCAAGTCATTGTCACAGAAGACAGCGTGGGAGGAGGAGCGGCAGAGCCGTGGGTCACAGGAGGCAGCAGCTGGCTGCTGTGTCTAAAGCCTGTGCCCTCTGCTAAAGAGAAATGAAAACTCACTGCACTGGCAGTGCAAGAAGGACTGCAACTGCAGCGCGGCGTAGGACACTGCTGCTCAACGACAAAGCTAGAAAGCACGCGCAATGTCAGACGCTAGCGTAGAGGTGCGGTGACACAGTGGCCTAAGGCTTGCCACTGACTGGCACTGACTGCTAAACTAATTCCCTATCCACATACATAATATCAGAGGGAAGGGGTTTTATAATGAGTCAGTCTCCAGAATCATACATCCGTCACCATTCCCACATAGCAAGTATAGTCTATACTAGCGCATGGCGGAAGGTCCATGCGCACTTTTTATAGCTGTGCGGGACCTTCCAGATCTCCGAGATGGACCAATGAGATCTGGAACAGGACCTGAGCACATGACTCCCGATCTCCAATAGGAGATCGTCTCGTGAGCATGCTCAGTAGGAGCACAGAGGGACTTAGCCTCTGGAGCGGTCTGCTGCAAAGTAATTCTGCAGTAGAAAGACAGCAGGAGACCACAGAATGTGAGGCTCTGGATTCCTGCAGAGCAGATGCAGAAACCTGATGCCTAACATTACCCCCCTCCTAGGGCCCCCTCCTCTCTGAGCCTTCCAATCCACCACCCTGTGCCCATCAGAGGCATAGGCCTCAGACTCGTCCGAAGGCAAGTCTGGTGTCCCGGTAGGTGACACGGAAAACCGGGACACGTGGAAGGTATCAGAGGCGGCAAGATCACCAGGTTTAAGAAGGGACACGTGGAAGACCATGGGAGCGGAAAACCCCCCGGAGCATAAGTTGAAGTGGGACGCCGCGGTGTGTCGGCAGACGTCTCCACTCTCTGTTTAAGGAAGCTTACCTGAGCACACGAGGCGCATGCCTGAATATATTTTTTAATGTCCCGAGCCCTGTGCGGCCACCAATACGACCCTGCCAGGAGTTTTGTGGTCTGCATGTAGCCACAGTGACCACCCGCCCTGGACGCATGGGCCCACGTGAGAACCTTCAGCCGAAGGCGAGGGGGGACAAAGGTCTTGCCCGGCGGCACAGAGTTTGGCCATTGCGGGGCCCCGTTATTCTGGTAAACAGAGTGCTGACAGTGGCAGCCGCAAGTGGAGCTTAGTGCCGGACGCGCCTCGAGACTGGCGCGAGACACCTCCATGGGCTCTGGGAGTGAACACTCTGGCTCGGGTTCAAAGAGGTTGGGAGCCGGAGTAACCTTCCATCTGGATTGAGCACGCTCCAGCCCGCGCTCCGAAAAACGGAGATCAATACGGGTGGCAATGGCATTCAGCTCCTCCAGACTTGCTGGAACCTCTCTGGTAGAAAGGGCATCCTTATCATACTTAGCTAAACCTCTCCAAAACACAGGGATGAGGGCTTTGTAAGACCACTCCAGCTCGGAAGCCAGTGTCCGAAAACGAATGGCATACTGACTAACTGAGAGGGATCCCTGAGCCAAAGCAAGTAGCTGTTGAGAGGTATCGTGCGTGACCCGTGGTCCCAGGTAAACCTGCTTAATAGCTGTTAAAAACTGAGCTGCGGTACGAACCTCTGGGTCACCACGCTCCCATAGTGGCGTAGCCCACTCCAACGCCTTGCCCGACAGAAGGGAAACAATAAACCCCACCTTGGCCCATTCCGTAGGGCATCGTGCAGCCAGTAGCTCCAGCTGGATAGAGCACTGGCTGACGAAACCCCTACAGGAGGCGCCATCGCCAGAAAATTTATCGGGCAATGGGAGGCGGGTAACTGTTGGCGCGTGGGAGGACGAGGACATACGTGAAACTGCCTCTGCGATCTTCTAAGGGTACGTGCCCACGATCAGCAGCATGTCACTTATCTGCATAGCTGCATAGTTTCACCCATAGCCATTCACTAGAAGTGGTAAATCCGCATGGTTCAATGAACACATATAGATTTAACTGTGTGATTACAATGGAGCATTTTGGACTCGGCGAAAATAATCTGCATCCAAACCCTGCTATTTCCAGATCATTGACAAATCGTCTAATTTTAATTATTCAGACTTCTATTTTCAGTAAGCCAGGAGTCATAGACTTATTTTTATCTTTATGTTGAATCTTCTTGTAGGTCGAATTGATATTTGTAAATTGATGAATGGTTGTTATTTACCTTTTACACCAGCTCCTATGGTTTATTGTACTTTTATCTTTGCAAAACAGAGATGCAGGTTAACTGAACAATGATATTTGCTTATATGTTGATTACAGATTATGCCAAGTCATGCAGTTTGCTGACTTGCAAACATAGAAGGATAAATTAAATAATCAATGTGAGTTAATCTCATCATCCCTTCTCCTTGACCTGTGAATAATGGCTTGGAAAACTATAACTCTATAAACTATATAAGAGGGATATGCCTCTGTAACAGGTTATCCAAGTCATCCAAGAGATCTAGAGAACCAGACACTCTTTACAAAACCACAGCCAGGAACACTTTGCAGGATAACTGCCAGATCATGGCTACATCACGAGGTACACAGATTTAGTATCAAACTGGAGAAATTTGTGGATGTCACCCGTGCTGCTGTGCAAATCACGATCCACACGGTTGAAAGAAAGAATTGATGGTTTATTCACTCAAAGCGTTTCGAAGTCGTTATGACTTCTTCAGGAGATGTAGAAGAAGTCATAACAACTTCGAAATGAGTTGAGTGAATAAACCATCAATTCTTTTTTACAAACATGTGGATCATGATTTGTACAGCAGCGAGGGTGACATCCATGAATTTCTCTAGTTTGATACTATGCTCTTTGGTCATTGGTTGCTTGACCAGTGGATCTGCAGCAGCTGTCAACTCTGATGAGTTTCCATGCTCTAGAGTTAAGATATGTCAGGTGAGTGCAATCTTATTGCATACCCTATCTCCACCGGGTAAGACCCTATTTGCTATTTTTCTCTCCTATAGTATTCCTTAATATCTTGCGGTACACAGATTTGACATTCTATGGGACCTGGATGAAGTAGGGTCTGAGCAGAAACCAGACCCTCATCACCAGATGTTAACCTGCCGGGGTTGAGGTGATCCTGATGAAACTCAGATACCGGTCACTGTGCTAGCGAGGATCTCCCCAAGGTCACCAAAGTTTAGGGGCCTGGCTGGGGCACAGCCTCAGTTACCGGCGGTAACCTTGATGGCATCACTGCTGCTCACTGATGCTGCACTTGCAGCAGCTCATTCATCGATGGTTCTCAGCCTGGATGGTCGCATCTTGGCACCATCCAGGTTGAAAACTGTTTATCCCCAGACATGGATTACGGCGTGGAACAGAACGACGGATAGGTGAGGGATATGGTTGTTTTTTATTGGTGTTTTATTACAGGAGACAATAGCTTCAATGAAATGGGCAGTGACTTGAGTATGGTTTAATTTAGAATCATTAAAGGAGTCTGTGTCATTCTTTCAATTAAAGGACTTTATACTTGCTGTGTCTTTATGTACAATATAACTATGGGATTGGTAATGGATAGGTGTCTTATAGATGCCTCTTCATTACTAAGCCGTGGGCTTGATGTCACCGGACAATACAAAGGTGACATCAACCTCATAAATATGAACCCCACTTGCCCTGTAGCGGTGGCAAGTAATAGACGCACCTTTTCTGGGCTACTGCGGGCTGCTGTTTTTAGGCCATGTGGGGGTAATATCAATGGCCCCTTATCAGCCTGAGAATACCAGCTCCCAGCTGTCTGCTTTAGCAAGGCTGGTTGTCAAAAATGGGGGGCCTTTTTTAATTTAAATCATTTCAAAAAACAGCATGGGGACCGCTATATTCTTGATAACCAGCCTTGCTAACGCTGACAGCTAAGGTTGTAGCCCCCACTTGTCAGTTTTGCCTGGCTGGTTATGAAAAATGCAGGGGAACCCACACCATTTTTTTTAATTATATATTTAGAGCACAGGTGCCAGCTGATGAAAACTCCCATCAGCCACTCCTGCTCTCGCTGTTATTAGCGGCAGCAGGCATATGCTTATGGGAGCAGTAGTCCCAACAGTCCACGCCAGTGACCGGAAGTAAACTTTATATCTCTGACCACAGCTGCTGGCTCACACCTTCATTTGAATGATTTTAGCGCCGATCAGAAGCAGTGTTGCCTTGCTGTCATGCACATGACAGCACGACAAACACCTGGTGTTTGGGGGAGTCGAATTCGAACACTAACACGGACTTCCTGGTGAAGTCCTTGTTCAGTGTGCATGCCTGAGCAGTAGGTGTTCAGTACGGACGCCAAATTTAACTGTTTGGGTTTTCCCATCTCTAGTCAGGAGATGAAGAGGATAATGATCCCCTCTCTGTTGTCCGTGGATGGCGGGAGAGGATGGAGGAAGCAAGCTTGAATGTTACCCTTCCAGCAACACACCATGGACTTGGACTATATGGAAGTGCCATATTGCTGCATTATCTTCAACATGATGCCTGTAATCTTAAGGTTAGAAATAGTTCTAATCCAAATGAGAGAAAAGATTCGGCACTGCTCATTAACGCCAAGACAGTTCCTTAACTGCAATGTGAGTTCACACACCTGGACCGTGCGCTATACTACCATCAGAACGGGTGCTCAATCCACAGAAAAAAAACATGGAATCAAGTAATGTAGAAGAAAAAAGAGAGGATGGCACTCACCGTTCTGTCGAGGAAAGTCTTTATTGGTTAAAAGGCATTTGGCTCGGGAGGAATGTACAGAAAATGGACAACGGCCGTTTCACGCACTTGCGCTTCAACGGGTCCTGAGACCTGTACATTCCTCTCAAGCCAAATGCCTTTTAACCAATAAAGACTTTCCTCGACAGAACGGTGAGTGCCATCCTTTCATTTTTCTTCTACATTATTAGAAATAGTTCTGACTGCTGGATTGCCACTCTATTAGATCCACGGCACAAGAGTATATTTTGCCAGATACTTCCCCTCTGGAAAGGGACGAGTACATGCTGGTGTATCGAAACATGCCTGTAGACAATCTTAAGAGTGGTTTTCCCCAAGACAGCAGTGAGGCAAACAGTGTGCATTGCAGTTCTAGACTTCCAACTCTGAGAACATCTAGACATCATCGCAAAAACATTAGCAGCAGTGTAAGTAGCATTTCACACATTTTTTAGACCAGCTTGTGCACCAGCAGAATACAGTACAGGTCTGACACGTTGTGAACGACTGGAGAGGATGGTGCAGCAGTATCTCGAGATCAATATCAATGCCATTCGGGGGAAACTGGACCATTTTGCATTTGGGTCTTCAAAAATGGAAGAGTTTCCTGAGCTCACCTGTCACACCTTGGAGGTTTTGTCATGCACGGCAGCCAGCGTTCTCTCAGACGGCGTCTTCAGCACTGCCGGAGGGGTCCTGACGAATAAGCGCATCCCGCTGTCCCCTGAAAGTGTAGACCACCTAACTTTCATTAAAATGAACAAGTCATTGATCTCCAATGACTTTTGCACCTCAGTTGCAGATTGGTGTTGTTTTTATTATCATGCATTGATCCCACGTTATTGCAGTCTGTGACACCTTTGTCATGGCTTCTGTGCCTAGTGTTGCTACTGCTGCTGATGTTACAAACATATTTTTGACATGTGGAGACTCAAAGTTGGGTCTTCACCTGGTGGGTTGCTTGTAGTGGAAGGTATAATGACGATTTTTGACTCCATTGACGTTTTCCAGAAACAAGTAGCAGTGGATGTTGCTGAGTGAAAATTACAAACTGACATTGTAGTGGCCAGTAAGTTGTAGTCACCAGTACATTATTGTTGTGAATTCACTTTCTGGCCTACCTCTGGTTACTAGTGATCTTTCCAGGCTCTCTCTGGTGGTTACAGGAGGTAATGGAGCTGATCTGATTGACAGAGGACTGCCACCTGATAATGAGGAGGACGATTGGACATCTGGAGTTTCTGATTGGATTTAAGATAGCCGACTCCCTCTATCCCTGCTGGTGATTTTTTTCCTGCCTCCTGAGGTCTTAGTTTCCAGCTCAGTCCCTGCATGCTCAAGCTAAGTGTTCTTTTGCTATTGTTCACATTTGATTTGGTTTTGTCTATTTCAGTTTTGTGTGGTCAGCCAGCCCCGGCTGGGGCTGTGCTGAATTTCCATGCTTATGTTACTGTTTGTGCCAGCTTGTTTTTGTCCCTTATTAGATTGGCCTCTCTGCTCTGTTTTCAGACTATACCAGAGTGCTGATATAGTGGGAGAAGTCTAGTGACTTCAGTGTTTTTTCTATTAGACGTGTTGGGCATTTTTTGCAGGGTTTTTTGCGTGATTGCAGACAGTCTCTTTCCTTTTCTGTCCTGTCTAGTTAGTTTGGGCCCCATCGTTTGCTCAGCCTATTTTCCTACCTGCGTTTGTGTTTTCATCTTGTCTCACCGACAGTATATGTTTGGTGGCTATTTATTCCTTTGGGGTCTGCTCTGGGGCAGTTTAGATTTCCCCTTTCTTGCTTTGGGCTTATTTAGTTCTCCGGCTGTGTCGAGGCATCTAGAATCATCGTGGGTACGCTCCACGGCTACTGCTAGTTGTGTGGATAGGATCAGGGGTCTGCAATCCGCTTAGTTACCAACCTCTCTGGTTTTCTGTGGCTTAGCTTGGTCTTGCTTTCCTCCTCGGTGACCCAATCATAACACATTATTATTATCATTATTTATTTATATAGCACCATTGATTCCATGGTGCTGTACATGGGAAGGGGTTACATACAAATTACAGATATCACTTACAGTAAACAAACTAACAATCACATACTGATAAAGAAGGGAGAGGACCCTGCCCTTGCGGGTTTGCATTCTACATTGTAGTGCCCAGTACATTGTGGTGTCCTGCTCATGCTTGTGGAGACATGCGCCTGTAAATTAGATGGCTTGTCATCACTACAGAAATGCCAAACATGTGGTTTAGGCACACTGTGGTGCTCAGAAGGTATGATTTTATATTTTCCCATACACGTTTCAGACTAGCGCTGCTTAGAAGCGTATTAAGGAATGAGGCTCTGGTATCTCCACCTTCAGGAGTAATCAGGAACAGGGATAGATAGGGACCCCTAGCTTTAGGGTCTGACTAGTAGCATACTTGCTATCCGACAGTCTAACTGTGACATTTGTATTGCAGAACCATCTAGAAAGGAGATTGTGTAGGTCCATCCAACAGCCCAGATGTAAGAGTGGTGGACTGTGCTGCTGTGTTACTTCCCCTGGAGACACCAATTGCATCAATATTATGCAATTTGAACAGTTTCAAGCGTTTCTGTGCATCTAGTATGTAATGTGATATGAAGTAGTATAAGTACTGTTAATATACTGTAGCAATGTAAAGTATAATGTGCATAGTGTGTATACTGTATAAGGATAAGTACAATAGGCTTGGTACAGATTGTTACAAGATAGTAACTGTAGTTAGCTAAAAGTGCAAGATGAAATAAAGTTAATGTTTGGAGGCTAGCCCGCAATGGGATGGGTCTAGTGTTAGTGAAAATCAGGCAATTCCTGGTAATGACTCAGATACGGAAGTACAATAACAAGGTCAAGTTCAGGTACAGTGGGCTGCTAGGCAAGCATGTACCTACCGTTCAAGGCAATGGGCGGCTGTACTAGAATTCAGTGCAGGCATTCCAGCAATGTCAGAAGTGCAAGGCCGGCATAGGGGCTAAAGGGTGCTTTGTGTCCTCTGGCACAGAGGGGAAGATGTACGCGTAACTGTGTGAAGGGAATGTAACAGATCCGGGGTGCACTGCAAGACTGGACAGGAAATCCCTGGGGCTGAAAGAGCCATTAGGCATAGGGATAGTAGAGGAGGAAGGGATGTTAGGACTGAAGACCTGTTGTGCTAAGGAAGTAAGGAACAAGAAGTCTGAGCGAACCGTATATTTGTGTGATTCACCGCGCTATGCTGAGCAGATGTATAAAAAAAAAAAAAAAAAAAAGGGAAATACTACTTAATAGCAGTTATACGTACTTACTTAAAAATGAAGTTGATGTAGAATATTCTGTGTAAGTTGAGATATCTACGTGGTAAGTAGTTTGCAGGTTATCTGATGGTAGAGATCTTGTTTTTGATAGCTGCTGATGCTATTGGAACAATGATATATTAAGGTACCAATAAAACATACAAAAGGTCACACCACTCCTTGCATGTCCACCATACTCACTGGCTGTATCTTAACGTTTATATTCTCTTCGGGGTGTTCCCTTTACGGTGGATCAATTGATACAATACTAAATATGAAGAGAATTTCAATTACTAAGGCTAGTTTCACATTAGCGTTTTTTTGCGCAGCGCATCGTGCGCATAAAAAACGCAAAGAAAAACGCAAAACAAATGTGGGTTTTTTTTTCTTCATGCGCACGCTGATGCGTCAAAATAACGCAGTGTTACTTGCGTTTTACATGCGTTTTTGCATGCGGTTGCGTTTTTTATGCGCATGCGTTTTTAGGTGTGACATTTCACAATAGCAAAATCTTTGACCACCAATGGGTCACCAGTGGGCGTGTTTCATTGGAATGTTTTATAGACCCTGTACTGCTGAATTCATCAGATTTTGCTGCTGTTTCCGGTGTCAAGATGGACTTGCGTCTGGATAATTTCCGCTTCAAGCTGGATCTTGACATTGCGCTGTCTCAGGCGTATGTCTTTTGTTGCCAGCAAGAAAGGGAGAGGGAGAGACAGCAGAGACGGCAGCGGCGTAGGTTTTGGAGGCATCCAATCATCGAACTCCGGCCAAGCCGTGGAGCATATCACACGCTGTACAGCGAGCTACAGGAAAACCCAGAGAAATTTGCTGACTATACACGGATGTCCCAGGAAAGCTTCCTTGACTTGCTGGGTATGGTTGAAGGAAACATCCGGAGAAGGGACACTCAGCTCCGGCGTGCCATTCCTCCCGAAGAAAGGCTCCTTGTCACCTTACGGTATGTATGTTGTTATGTTTGCATAATTTTTTTGGCTTTTTATTTTTTTTTTTTTTTGGTCCAAAAAATTAGGTTTTTTTTGGCTATTGATTTTTAACATTATTTTTGTGAAATTGCTTTTTTGCATAATGGTTTTTCTTCTGGCATGTACTAATCCCAAGCCTTTATAAAATGTTTTTTTGCTATGTTGTATTAAAAAAACATGCAAAATAGTTAGGCCATGTACTTTTTTATTTTCAGTGTTTTTAGTAATACCCAAGACAGAAATATAATTATTTTTTCTTTTTATGTTTGGCAGGTTCCTGGCAACTGGAGAGAGTCTTTCATCCCTGCATTTCCAGTACCGGCTGGGAATCTCAACTTTATCTGGGATTGTTGCCGACACCTGCAGGGCTCTGTGGGATGTTCTGTGTCCGGAGTTTCTGCCATTGCCCACTGCCGAAAAGTGGCTTCAAATATCGGAGAAATTCTGGGCAGTCTGCAATTTCCCGAACTGCCTAGGAGCGGTGGACGGGAAGCACATCCGCATCACAAAACCCGCAAGAAGTGGCTCCGAGTACTACAACTACAAGAAGTACTTTTCCACAGTCCTAATGGCCATTGCGGATGCAGACTGCCGGTTTGTGGCGGTGGACATAGGGGCATTCGGACGGGGCAACGATTCACAGACTTTTAAGAACTCTGATATGGGCTGGAGGTTGTACGGCAACCATTTCAATTTTCCACTGGCACGGCCTCTTCCCCAAACCCAAACTCCACCACTGCCATTTGTAGTGGTTGGGGATGAGGCATTTCAGATGTGCCCAAACCTGCTGAAGCCGTACTCCAGCCGTGACTTGGACCACCGCAAGAAAATTTTCAACTACAGGCTTACGAGGGCTCGCAGGACTGTAGAGTGCGCCTTTGGCATTCTAGTGTCCAGATGGCGAATTCTCAGCACCGCCATCAATCTCAAAATGGAAACAGTTGATGAGGTCATGAAGGCATGCGTGGTTCTCCACAATTTTGTTATGGCAAAGGAGCGGCCGAACTTTGACATGGATGAGCCTGCTGCCAACCCTTTGCCAGATTTTACTCAGCACCCTCTTCGGTCCTCAGTCGAAGTTGCCCAAATGAGGGACCAATTTGCGGACTACTTTTTATCTGATGTTGGTCGTGTAGCATGGCAGGATCAAATGGTTTAATAGTTTTGTTGTTTGTTAAAAATAAAATACATGGTTTTTTATACCTGTACCCAGTGTACTGTGTCTTAATAAACTCCACTACTCATCTGCCCAGGTTAAATTGAAGAAAGGGAAACCACCATAAAAAAAAAAAAAATATATATATATATTTATATATATAAATATATATATATATTTATATATATAAATATATATATATATATATAAATATATATATAAATATATATATATATATAAATATATATATATATATATATAAATATATATATATATATATATATATTTATATATATATATTTATATATATATATATATATTTATATATATATATATATATATTTATATATATATATATATATATATATATATATTTATATATATATATTTATATATATATATATATATATATATATATATATATATATATATATATATTTATATATATATAAATATATATATATATATATATATATATATATAAATATATATATATAAATATATATATATATATATATAAATATATATATATATATATATAAATATATATAAATATATATATATATATATAAATATATATATATATATATAAATATATATATATATATATATATATATATAAATATATATATATATATATATAAATATATATATATAAATATATTTATATAAATATATTTATATATATATAAATATATTTATATATATATAAATATATATATATAAATATATATATATATATATATAAATATATATATATATATATCTATATATATATATATTTATATAAATATATATCTATATAAATATATATATATAAATATAAATATATATTTATATAAATATATATTAAATATTTATATATTTATATATATATATATTTATATATTTATATATATATATATTTATATATATATATATTTATTTTTATATATATATATATATATATATATATATATATATATATATATATATAAAATTTTTTTTTTTTTGGTGGTTTCCCTTTCTTTACTTTCTACCGGATGGTCAGCCATCCAACTCTGAAAGGGATACTATATTTCATTTTTGTTTTATTTATATATATATATATATATATATATATATATATATAAAAAAAAAAGAAATATAGTATCCCTTTCAGAGTTGGATGGCTGACCATCCGGTATAAAGTAAAGAAAAACAAACCATAGTGTAGGGCGCAGTGTGTGCAGGCGGCGAAAGACACAATAACCAAACATTATTTTGAAAAAAAAATATAACATTTATTTAAATTATTTTTTAGTTGCTGGAAACTGGGGGGTGTGGAGGGATGAGGAACGGCTTTGGGTGGAGTAAGGGGTTCTAGGGGAAGGAGGAACCAAAGAAGTGGGGGAAGGGAGCTGAGGCAAGGAAAGTTGTGAAGTGGGAGGTGAGGGAGGAGGGAGGGTAAGAGTCCTCCTCTTTGTTTTTTTAGGACGGTGGCCCGTCGTCTTCCTGCTGTCCTCGCTTGAGCCTGAGGACTGGCTAGACCCCGGGGACCGCCTTGAGCCTCTGGACCGCCTTGAGCCTCTGGACTGCCTTGAGCCTCTGGAACGCCTGGAGGCTGGGGACTGGCTGGAGCTGGGGGACCGCCTGGCACTTGTTGACCGCCTGCCAGGATCTTGTTCCAGCTGTGGCATGCTGGAGGTGGTGGATGTCCTGGCAGGGGCCGTAAATATTGAATGCGGGTCCCCCAGCTGATGCTGCTCCGAGGTGGTGGTGGTGGTGGTGGTGGTGGCGGTCCATGCAGGCGTGGTGGCTGTGGCGGTCCATACCGGGGTGGTCCTCCCGCTGGTGGTGGTGGTTGCGGCGCTCAAGGCAGGGGTGGTGACGACGGGCCATCCAGTGGTGGTGGCGGCAGCAGTGGTGGGCCAGGCAGGAGCAGCGCTTGGCATGGTGTTGGCGGGTAAGTGTCCAGCTGCACTCGGACTTGGGGCGGTATATTGGTGTCCGGCGAGGCTTGGAAGTGTGGTGGCTGTGCAGTGATATGCAGCAGAAGTAGGTAATGCTGTAAAACGAGTCAGTGGTGGCACCGGTGGAAATGCCACCACTGACTGCTGCATAATCCTACTCTGCTGCATAGCCTGCATAAAAGCATTGTTGCAGGCCTGCATGACAGTCAACTGGAGGTCAGGGGTAAGGTGTTCCGCCGTGTCCCGAGCTATTTGGGTATAAAAATGATGCGCTGGTCTGGCGAGGTCGACTTCCAGGCGCTCAAGGCGACCCTCGATAGACTTGTAGCGTTGGTCCAAAAGGAGGAAACCACTCTCAAGTCTATCGGAGAGTGCCTTGAGGCTACTCTGAAAGACCGAGCTCAATTCAACGAACTCGGGCATGAGAGGCCTGTCCAAGGTCCTCTGCCGCTGCTGGCGGGAAGTGCCCGCAAAACCAGTGGCAGAGACCTGGGACAGGGGAACACCTGAGCGACCAGCTTCCTGGTCTCCAGATGACTGTGGTGCAGACCTGCAAGGTGCTTCCTCGCTGATGGATGGCTGGGAGGGGTCCGGGGCAGCTTGATGAAGGACCGCTTCGGGACCAGGTTGCAGGGTGCTGCTCCAGGTGCTGTGAAAAGAAAAGAAAGAAATTACTACCATAAATTAACAATCGCCAACTCCTGTGGAATAGAAAAGCACAGAATAAAACACAATACAACTAGAAAATACTTACGTTCGGGAGGCAAGGACCGGTCTTAAAAATGCCAAGGCACGATGGTATCGGTACTTCGTGCCGGTCCTTGCCGCAGCACCACTGCGAACCTTATTCTCCTGACGGATATCCCTGTTGAAGCGGTCCTTCATCGAGCGCCAACGGGTTCTGACTTTGTTCACTGTGATGGAAAAAAAAAAAAAAAGAAAAAAAGTAAGACTATGCACTGGAGGCTGTGATCATCCAACTGTGTGTGATGATAGAAACTCCATGGAGTTAATAGCATCACACACAGTTGGGTGATCCCGGCCAAGATCACTGCTGCATCACACTGCATTTAAATACTTACGAAAATCCTTGCGGACCCGGGGAGAGGCATTGTCCCAGCCATCCATCAGCGATGCGGCCACCTCGTTCCAGAGCCGCCGGATCACCACGTTGTCCGAGTGCAGTTGGTGACGGGTGTCCCACAACGGGACTCGCTCCTGGACTAGACGGATGAGCTCGTCGTTGTCCAGGGCGAGGTCCTCCTCCCGCTGTGGAGCCTAGAAAAGAAAGACAAACATTAATCTTTGAAAGATTTAAAAAAAAAAAATATCGATAACTAGCTGAAGAGCCCGGCGCTGCCCGGGCATAGTAACTAACTGTGGTTAGTTATATAAATTTAAAATTATCCTCCATCCCATAGTCCCGTGCCCATATTCCATCATACATATCCTCCATCCCATAGTCCTGTGCCCATATACCCATCATACATATTCGCCATCCCATATGCCTGTGCCCATATACCCATCATACATATTCGCCATCCCATAGTCCCGTGCCCATATACCATCATACATATCCTCCATCCCATGCCCATATACCCATCATATATATCCTCCATCCCATAGTCCCGTGCCCATATTCCATCATACATATCCTCCATCCCATAGTCCTGTGCCCATATACCCATCATACATATTCGCCATCCCATATGCCTGTGCCCATATACCCATCATACATATTCGCCATCCCATAGTCCCGTGCCCATATACCATCATACATATCCTCCATCCCATGCCCATATACCCATCATATATATCCTCCATCCCATAGTCCCGTGCCCATATTCCATCATACATATCCTCCATCCCATAGTCCTGTGCCCATATACCCATCATACATATTCGCCATCTCATATGCCTGTGCCCATATACACATGATACATGTTCGCCATCCCATAGTCCCGTGCCCATATACCATCATACATATCCTCTATCCCATGCCCATATACCCATCATATATATCCTCCATCCCATAGTCCCGTGCCCATATACCCAAACAAACAAACATACACACACACACACACAAACACACACACACACACATACACACTTTGAGCCCTAGATATTGATAAACAATCCATGAAAAAATTATTTGTTTTAAATGGAAATAAATGGGAAAAAAAACAACAAACATCGAAAAAAACAACCATGAAAATTTAAAAAAAAAAAACTAAAAAATACCAAAAAAAAAAAAAAAAAAACCAGACTAGAAAATAAGTAAAAAAAAAAAAAAAACAGTCCGTCTGTACTTACATCACGTCTACCCGCCCGCACTTGGCCTTGCTGCTCCTGCCGTTCCTCCGGTGGTGGTGGCGTGATGGAGGATGAGCTCTGAAAATTAAACCAAAAAAATTAATCACATGTGTTTATTTTTTCAAATCCATACGGAAGCATAGTACTCACTTCTTCTGCCTCTTGCCCTGTCCCGGGGACATATTCTTCACCAGATGAAGACATGCTGCAATAAAAAAAAAAAGAGACATAAGTACATAGAAATGTATTGAAATTTCAGCCAGACATTAGGTTTTTCATACTTACATTGGTGCAGCTTGTGCTGTGTGTCCACTAGTGAGCAATCCTTAAAGTATTGTGGAATCCCAGTGCCCACACCATTTTATCACCTTGGTTCAAATTTTTTTTTTTACTGTCTAGACCAAATTTCAGTCATGTTTATGTAAAAAACGCATGCGCATAAAAACGCAAGACCATGCGCAAGTATTGCGCTCCCATAGGCTCCAATGTGGTGTTTTTGCGCATTCCGTGCACATGCGTTGTTTTAACGAGACAGGGCGGAACCAAAAATGCAACATGTTGCGTCTGACGCGCCTGGCGCAAAAGACAAAAAAACGCATGCGCACGAAAGCGCAAATATGCGCAAGACCATGCGCACATCATGTAAAATATAGGTGCGCAGTGCGCATGCGCACTGGTGCGCCCGATGCGCTGCGCACAAAAGCGCTAATGTGAAACCAGCCTAACAGTGACCACAACCTTGATATTCAGTCCCAGTTCCTGGGGTACATATGCACTTACTTGTGCTAGATTTGTTATGCTACCCAGGTGTAAATCCTGATAGACTCTCTATAATTGTCTTTATTGGCTTTATTTAGAGCCAGTGCAGGGACGATATCCACTGTTGAAAAAAATGACAAAGTGCTGGGTAAGGAGGGATCCACTAAACCCACAAATCGTGCTAGCGTTCCAGTAGCCAGTTAGTCATGGTAGGACTTCTATGCACTTACTTCTGGTAATTGCTCTGTCGCAGTCTGCCTGAGGCAGCAGTTGCTGATAGAGTGATAAGCGATGCAGTGTAAGGAGGGATCCACTAGACACCCTAATTATGCTAGCGTTCCAATAATCAGTTAGTCCTAATAGGAATTCTATGCACTTACTTCTGGTGATTGCTCTGGCGCAGTCTGGCTGAGGCAGCGGCTGCTGATGGAGCGATAAGCTATGCAGCGTGTAGTAGGGGAGCGGGTAGACGCCAGCACCTCATGTACTCCGGCCGGAAGTATTGACGAGGACGCGGCGAGAGTGGGGGGGCGGAGCTACTGTGACGTCACAGGCAGGGAGGAGGACAGGTGCACGAGAGGCACAAACCAACCAACATGTTTCGAGGGGGGCTTCCCTCTTCGTCAGGGCTAGCCAGACTGCGCCAGAGCAATCACCAGAAGTAAGTGCATAGAAGTCCTATTAGGACTAACTGATTATTGGAATGCTAGCATAATTAGGGTGTCTAGTGGATCCCTCCTTACACTGCATTGCTTATCACTCTATCAGCAACTGCTGCCTCAGCCAGACTGCGACAGAGCAATTACCAGAAGTAAGTGCATAGAAGTCCTACCATGACTAACTGGCTACTGGAACGCTAGCATGATTTGTGGGTTTAGTGGATCCCTCCTTACCCAGCACTTTGTCATTTTTTTCAACAGTGGATATCGTCCCTGCACTGGCTCTAAATAAAGCCAATAAAGACCATTATAGAGAGTCTATCAGGATTTACACCTGGGTAGCATAACAAATCTAGCACAAGTAAGTGCATATGTACCCCAGGAACTGGGACTGAATATCAAGGTTGTGGTCACTGTTAGTAATTGAAATTCTCTTCATATTTAGTATTGTATCAATTGATCCACCGTAAAGGGAACACCCCGAAGAGAATATAAACGTTAAGATACAGCCAGTGAGTATGGTGGACATGCAAGGAGTGGTGTGACCTTTTGTATGTTTTATTGGTACCTTAATATATCATTGTTCCAATAGCATCAGCAGCTATCAAAAACGAGATCTCCACCATCAGATAACCTGCAAACTACTTACCACGTAGACATCTCAACTTACACAGAATATTCTACATCAACTTAATTTTTAAGTAAGTACGTATAACTGCTGTTAAGTAGTATTTCCCTTTTTTTTTTTTTTTTTATACATCTGCTCAGCATAGCGCGGTGAATCACACAAATATACGGTTCGCTCAGACTTTATAACAGGAGCCGACACAGTCCTGTCTCTTCACCAGCTGCATCTGAGTTTTTTGGATAGGTAGCGCCCGTGTTACTTTACCGTAATTAAGGAACAAGAAGTGTTGTGGCCTATCCCACATGTTACAATCTGATGAACTTGAACTGTCCAGTAAATGTTTGCTTGTTAAAATGAACTTGGTGTCCCATGAGTTGTGTGTGGTGGCTCTTGAAAATGGAGGCCTGTAGACAGCCGAGGTCTGCGACCTACAAGTGAGTGTGAGGCACCCCACACCTGATAGCACACTGGGAAATGGTTATCCAGTAATGTATCAGGGCGTTTTGGAGCAACTCAGCCATGACAACCACCTTCAGTCACTTTACACACATTATATAGTACAGTGCACACATTCATTTCATACATTTTGCGATTTACATGCCTCCTCCTGTAATAGAACTCATGGAGATCAACCTCCAACACTGCGGAGACACCATCACGTGTTTCTCAACGCAGTGATTCTAGAGCACTGCCCCCATCCCTTATGGGAAATATGGAAAACAGAAGCCGCGGAGACACTATCACATGTTTCTCAACACAAGCAATGACCAGCCAGGTCTTTCCCCGGGAAGGAACAACCACGGGAAGGGCAGTCTCCAATGAAGGAAACCACCTATGCCAAAACATGGTATCCATCCACAGACAGCTGTTTCGGGGTATTGCCCCTCATCAGTGTGGAGTAGGAAACTGGCTGGTAGGAGCAATGCCTAGTAAAAGACTGTGAAAATGAGGATGAATGAACTCATGGAGATCAACATCCAACACTGCGGAGACACCATCACGTGTTTCTCAACGCAGTGATTCTAGAGCACTGCCCCATCCCTAATGGGAAATATGCAAAACATGCAAAACAGAAGCCGCAGAGACACCATCACATGTTTCTCAACGCAAGCAATGACCAGCCAGGTCTTTCCCCGGGAAGGAACAACCACGGGAAGGGCAGTCTCCAATGAAGGAAACCACCTATGCCAAAACATGGTATCCATCCACAGACAGCTGTTTCGGGGTATTGCCCCTCATCAGTGTGGAGTAGGAAACTGGCTGGTCGGAGCAATGCCTAGTAAAAGACTGTGAAAATGAGGATGAATGAACTCATGGAGATCAACATCCAACACTGCGGAGACACCATCACGTGTTTCTCAACGCAGTGATTCTAGAGCACTGCCCCAATCCCTAATGGGAAATATGCAAAACATGCAAAACAGAAGCCGCGGAGACACCATCACATGTTTCTCAACGCAAGCAATGACCAGCCAGGTCTTTCCCCGGGAAGGAACAACCACGGGAAGGGCAGTCTCCAATGAAGGAAACCACCTATGCCAAAACATGGTATCCATCCACAGACAGCTGTTTTGGGGTATTGCCCCTCATCAGTGTGGAGTAGGAAACTGGCTGGTAGGAGCAATGCCATGTTTTGGCATAGGTGGTTTCCTTCATTGGAGACTGCCCTTCCCGTGGTTGTTCCTTCCCGGGGAAAGACCTGGCTGGTCATTGCTTGCACTGAGAAACATGTGATGGTGTCTCCGCGGCTTCTGTTTTGCATGTTTTGCATATTTCCCATAAGGGATGGGGGCAGTGCTCTAGAATCACTGCGTTGAGAAACACGTGATGGTGTCTCCGCAGTGTTGGATGTTGATCTCCATGAGTTCATTCATCCTCATTTTCACAGTCTTTTACTAGGCATTGCTCCTACCAGCCAGTTTCCTCCTCCACACTAATGAGGGGCAATACCCCGAAACAGCTGTCTGTGGATGGATACCATGTTTTGGCATAGGTGGTTTCCTTCATTGGAGACTGCCCTTCCCGTGGTTGTTCCTTCCCGGGGAAAGACCTGGCTGGTCATTGCTTGCGTTGAGAAACATGTGATGGTGTCTCCGCGGCTTCTGTATTGCATGTTTTGCATATTTCCCATAAGGGATGGGGGCAGTGCTCTAGAATCACTGCGTTGAGAAACACGTGATGGTGTCTCCGCTGTGTTGGATGCTGATCTCCATGAGTTCATTCATCCTCATTTTCACAGTCTTTTACTAGGCATTGCTCCTACTAGCCAGTTTCCTACTCCACACTGATGAGGGGCAATACCCTGAAACAGCTGTCTGTGGATGGATACCATGTTTTGGCATAGGTGGTTTCCTTCATTGGAGACTGCCCTTCCTGTGGTTGTTCCTTCCCGGGGAAAGACCTGGCTGGTCATTGCTTGCATTGAGAAACATGTGATGGTGTCTCCGCGGCTTCTGTTTTGCATATTTCCCATAAGGGATGGGGGCAGTGCTCTAGAATCACTGCGTTGAGAAACACGTGATGGTGTCTCCGCAGTGTTGGATGTTGATCTCCATGAGTTCATTCATCCTTATTTTCACAGTCTTTTACTAGGCATTGCTCCTACCAGCCAGTTTCCTACTCCACACTGATGAGGGGCAATACCCCGAAACAGCTGTCTGTGGATGGATACCATGTTTTGGCATAGGTGGTTTCCTTCATTGGAGACTGCCCTTCCCGTGGTTGTTCCTTCCCCGGGAAAGACCTGGCTGGTCATTGCTTGCGTTGAGAAACATGTGATGGTGTCTCCGCGGCTTCTGTTTTGCATGTTTTGCATATTTCCCATAAGGGATGGGAGCAGTGCTCTAGAATCACTGCGTTGAGAAACACGTGATGGTGTCTCCGCAGTGTTGGATGTTGATCTCCATGAGTTCATTCATCCTCATTTTCACAGTCTTTTACTAGGCATTGCTCCGACCAGCCAGTTTCCTACTCCACACTGATGAGGGGCAATACCCCGAAACAGCTGTCTGTGGATGGATACCATGTTTTGGCATAGGTGGTTTCCTTCATTGGAGACTGCCCTTCCCGTGGTTGTTCCTTCCCGGGGAAAGACCTGGCTGGTCATTGCTTGCGTTGAGAAACATGTGATGGTGTCTCCGCGGCTTCTGTTTTGCATGTTTTCCTCCTGTAATAGAAACATTATACAACATCTAAACTATTTAAAGCAGTTTGTCTGTTTTACTATAAAAATAAGCCAGGTAACCAGTTTCCACATTACTTTACAGCAACCAAGAAAACACGAACATAAAATAACATGCCATAATGCAGGCTGGCCAATTACTTACTTGGTTTAATGTAAGTTTAAGACATCTTCTAAGGGGGTGTAGCTGTACTTTTCAGATTAATGGCATCACATATCAAAGCTCATTAAGACATGTTGATAATCACAAACGATTATTCAGTATAACGCTTGTTCACCAATTACCCGCTTATTCGACTAGTAATTGTATCACTCATGCTGACATTAAAATCGTCGTTCCTTGCAGCCGAAAAAGATGTTCTATGGCCACAAAACGATTGCAATAATGATTGTTCTGTGCAAATAGAATTCTTTGCGGCTTGTCTAAACAGGCCATTAAACTTCCACGGATCGGCTTGTAAATAGCTGACCAGCAGTCATCTAATGCCCATGATCGGTGGTCTAAATAGGCCCTTACTTTACACTTCCCAAGCTTAGCAATTAGGTGACAGCTGTAATGATTAGGGTAAGGATATCAGTGTAAATGGATGGAAAATCAAATTAATCAGACTCAAAACTATTTTTGAGGACATATAAAAATGTATTAAAATATTATTGATGAAAAGGTGCAAATAAAGCAGATTATGTACAAGGTGACTATAGCATGATAGTAGCTCTTGATGGAAATACCAGATTCTTTATGAACACAACCCTCCCAAAAGAAACGAATATGTATATCCAGCAGATGGTGCCAGAACACTATGGAAATATGCAGTAATACAAAATCTTACGAATATATGTCTTGCCTAGTTATATGGTTCCTCAAAATAGTGTGGAATATCTGAAGGTAAAATAGCAAGTGACCAATCTAGCTGATTAGTAACTGGGCATGCATTCTGTAATGTGAAAATTGTGGGCAAGGAAGCAAGACTTTTTCCATGTATTGCTCTAATTCAACATTTATTATTTGTGCTACAAAGCTTCAAGAGATATTTTCCATGAAACTTACTTGTTGTCAATCAGTGCCCCCAGGGGTGACCTATTTGGATTTGACAAGTCACTGCTGCCTCCGGTAATTAGCTTCAGTGGTCAAGTGTCAACGTGTCATGTCATTGTTGGAGTCAGGTAAGCATCGGCATAATAATGGTTGGGAATTGGTAAGGTAAGAATTAGGGTACCGTTACACTTAGCGATGCACCAGCGATCCCGACAATGATATGGATCGCTGGTGCATCGCTAAGTGGTCGCTAGTGAGCTGCCACACAGGCAGATCTCACCAGCGACATAGCAGGGGTCGGGGGTTGTTACTTACCTGTCAGACGCGGCGATCCTGACGTCGTCCCGACCGCGTCCACGCGTCGCTCGTCGGCGCCACTGGAAGCCCAGCAGGAAGCGCCCGACGAGAAATGATCCAGGACGTTCTCGTGCGACCAGCGATGAGCAGCGGGGGAGCCGGTCAGAGGTAAGTATCAGACATAGCGATATCGCTAGCAATATCGCTGCTACGTCACAAAATCAGTGACGTTACAGCGATATTGCTAGCGATATCGCTATGTGTAACGGGGGCTTTACTCCTATGGTTATTTTTTTATCATCTTCCGATTTTTGTAAAAGATTTTATAGGGCTGGAAAACCCATCTAACTGAGATTCAAACTAAGTCATAACAAATAATACAGATAGTTTTGTTTGACAAACTGCAGAGAGAACCTTAAGGCCTTATTCAGACTTTTATGTATTTGTTCAGTCTGTGTTTTTGTTGATAGAATATGTACCCCCATGTGACTGTTCACGTCTGTGTTTTTTTTGTCCAAGTCACAATTCAAACTCACCCAGTCAAATCAAAAGTTTTGTAAAAACAATGGATGGCACACGGATGTCATCCTTGTGTCATCTGAGTCCAGTTAGTTTTTTTTAATGATTAATAGGGAGGAGAAGCTTGGAGGCAAAAATGATGAAACACTGATAAAAACAGAAACCCATTCCAAACACTGATACAACTCTGATCAGCACATTAATGGAAATAGCAAATGGGTCCGTTTTTTATGTACAAGAAGTGAGGCCATAGTTCATATTCACTGTATAACATACATGTAAAACACGAATTTGGATGTAGATTTTCCTCAAATTTCATCCTATACTGTGCAGAGTGAAATCTGCAGCGTAAATTGACATGCAATCAGCTTTAAAATTCTGCACTGCGGGGCACCTTCCACTGCAGATTTTTCTGAATTGCCTGGGTAAGATTTGTTATTGCTGCTATTATAGGCACTAAACAGAGGATTTTCGGCCTTTTAATCCATATAGTACATCCATAGCTTATCTGCCTCCTGTGAACATATCTGTACTGTGCCTGCATTGAAGCAAAGAAGAGATGCTATTCTGACCCACTCATGAAAATTATTTGACTCCATGTGCATTACATTTGTGGATGTGTTCCTTCTTTTGAAATTGAGTGGGAAAAGATAAAATTTAGCAAAAAAGTTTAGAAAGACATAAAAATTATAGTTAAAGGAACTACAGAAATGGCCATAATGGCGCAGTCATATTGATTTAAAATAATACCGCAGGTAAAGAAATCCATTTTGAAGATATTCTTTAATCCGTGTTTGAAGTTTCCTTGTATTCATATCTTCAAGCATTGAGGCAGACCTGTGGGTGGGATTGTGGGTAGGGTCTTCAGCTATGTTTGTGGTGTCTTTTTCTCTTCTTTATTTAACATGCTGCCAAAGTAGCCACTGGCGCTGGTTGAGCAGATTGAGCATTGAGCTCTTGGAAGTCTTCAGGAAAATGGCGCCAGTGGCTGCGCATGCATAGATTGCTTAGTGCCATCGGCACCATTTTACTGAAGTTCACCATTAGCTCATTCTACGCAAAAGCCGCCAATGGCTAGAACTAATGGTGTGCTTCAATAAAATGACACCAGTTGCACCAAGCAATCTACACATGCGCAGCCGCTGGCACCATTTTCCTGAAGACTTTCAAGAGCTCAATCAGCGCAGGTGCCGCCCATGGCTTGGACCACGTTGGTGCGAAGTTTTAAATAAAGATGAAGAAGACACACCGAGACACAGCGGAGTGGACAGAACAAGGCTGAAGACCCTACCCACAGGCCCGCCCTGATACATGAAGATATGAATACAACGAAACTTTAAACAAGGATTAAAGAAAATCTACAAAACTTATTTATTCACCCACGGTATCGTTTTAATCAGTTTGACAGCACAAATATGTCTCTGTCTGAACTTTACTTTGTAAAATGCTGCTGACAGGTCAGTGTCTGAGGCTCTGTCTTTGATGGGAACAACAATATTGCAGGTTGCACTACTTCCACCTAGAGGAATGAATTTAGCCTTATGCATTCTGGAATAGGCCTCTAATTTGATGTCAGATTAGGAAAAATCCTTATAGAATGATACTTTCCCATTAGCCAATATTTGAGCGACATTCACTGCCTGGCAGTAGTATGTGTCTTGTGCTCTTTTCTATTTCCCCACTGTGCTTATCTCAATTGATGCTGTTTCACAGAGTTATGTATGTCTCAAAAACTTTTACATGAATTGTATAAAATGTCATGTACATGATGAGATTTTCAAATATATTCTAGAGTTCCAGAGTACCTTTATGGCTTTAATGCATACGTATGTCTGTGGCAGTTACTTCTAGTTTAGTTATTTGTATTTTGCATTAATCGTTTTATCTTTCCATGCAAGGATCATCATTCCGAGGAGACTGTTTACTGGCAAATATAATCAAGCAGAGATGCAGCAAAATAATTGGAAGGGGAACATTAGCAGTGTAAGAGTATGTGCACTTGGAGATCTTTGGGCAATAAAAAAACTAGTTTTCTAGTAGAAATTACTTCAAGAAACGCTCATACTTTGGGGGAGTTTTTGGAGGATTTTTTTATACTTGAAGTTAGTTTTTGCAGTATTTTGATTTGACAGTGTTTAGTTTGGTGTGGATTTCATCAGGAGCCACCTCAAAGTGACATGTACTTTCTTTTTATTCCCATCAGGCATTTTTCAAAGCCTGAAGTGGAAAAAAAAGTCTCTCACAATAGTGAACATTTGAACAGCAAACCGGTTTTAGTCTATGTGTACAAGGTATCTTTTTGCAAAGTTTTTGGAGCAGAAACTGAGCTGAACCTCTAAGTTTTTGAAAAGTTTTGCGATCCTGAGGAAGATTTGTGGAGTTTCTGCTCAGTTTCTGAAAACCTTCTCAAAAAACAATATGCACATACCCTTACAATAGAAATGAAATGAAAAAAAAGATTCTTTCAACAATTTTAAGTGATTTTTCAAGCAACTTGGGAGCAGACCTGCTTCAAAAAGGTTCTACAAAATTCTGTTTGCACATACCCTAAAGCATGTGGAAGAGGAATAGCAGCAGCGTGGTCCTCTGATGATACAGAATACAGCTTTTAGTTGTTACTCTCTGTTACCATCAGAGGCCATTTAATCAGCTTTACATTGGTTCTGGAAGCTGAATAATGTACTCTGTTGTAGTATTGCAAAACAAACCTGAAGGCTGACATTATAAGGATTCATTACCAGACAGATTTGTCACAGATCTTTTATGAAAAGAAACCATGAAGCAACTACGAACAATGCTGCCATACTGTAGTGACTGATCATAGCTGTGCTTTACATCAATGCAACATAGAACAGCTTAAAGAGCAGGTATACATTACCTACAGACAGTGACTTCAGTGACTTACACGTAATATTTAAGATTACAACTGGAGTTTGCGTGATGAAATTTGAAGCCAATATGTAGTTATATAGGAAAAATGTACAGTGTTCGAGTCACTTGAGTTGTTGGATGCTTACAGCATGTGTTAGCATGGTATATATTAAAATGTGTCTTTAAAACAAAATATTTATGTCTGTAAATTTCCTAAATGGCAAACGTATGGCATTTTGGTTGGAAATATGCCCCAGACATACAGTGGGGAAAAAAAGTATTTAGTCAGTCAGCAATAGTGCAAGTTCCACCACTTAAAAAGATGAGAGGCGTCTGTAATTTACATCATAGGTAGACCTCAACTATGGGAGACAAACTGAGAAAAAAAAATCCAGAAAATCACATTGTCTGTTTTTTTTCATTTTATTTGCATATTATGGTGTAAAATAAGTATTTGGTCAGAAACAAGCAATCAAGATTTCTGGCTCTCACAGACCTGTAACTTCTTCTTTAAGAGTCTCCTCTTTCCTCCACTTATTACCTGTAGTAATGGCACCTGTTTAAACTTGTTATCAGTATAAAAAGACACCTGTGTACACCCTCAAACAGTCTGACTCCAAACTCCACAAAGAGCTGTCAAAGGACACCAGAAACAAAATTGTAGCCCTGCACCAGGCTGGGAAGACTGAATCTGCAATAGCCAACCAGCTTGGAGTGAAGAAATCAACTGTGGGAGCAATAATTAGAAAATGGAAGACATACAAGACCACTGATAATCTCCCTCGATCTGGTGCTCCACGCAAAATCCCACCCCGTGGGGTCAGAATGATCACAAGAACGGTGAGCAAAAATCCCAGAACCACGTGGGGGGACCTAGTGAATGAACTGCAGAGAGCTGGGACCAATGTAACAAGGCCTACCATAAGTAACACACTACGCCTCCATGGACTCAGATCCTGCAGTGCTAGACGTGTCCCACTGCTTAAGCCTGTACATGTCCGGGCCCGTCTGAAGTTTGCTAGAGAGCATTTGGATGATCCAGAGGAGTTTTGGGAGAATGTCCTATGGTCTGATGAAACCAAACTGGAACTGTTTGGTAGAAACACAACTTGTCGTGTTTGGAGGAAAAAGAATACTGAGTTGCATCCATCAAACACCATACCCACTGTAAAGCATGGTGGTGGAAACATCATGCTTTGGGGCTGTTTCTCTGCAAAGGGGCCAGGACGACTGATCCGGGTACATGAAAGAATGAATGGGGCCATGTATCGTGAGATTTTGAGTGCAAACCTCCTTCCATCAGCAAGGGCATTGAAGATGAAACGTGGCTGGGTCTTTCAACATGACAATGATCCAAAGCACACTGCCAGGGCAACGAAGGAGTGGCTTCGTAAGAAGCATTTCAAGGTCCTGGAGTGGCCTAGCCAGTCTCCAGATCTCAACCCTATAGAAAACCTTTGGAGGGAGTTGAAAGTCTGTGTTGCCAAGCGAAAAGCCAAAAACATCACTGCTCTAGAGGAGATCTGCATGGAGGAATGGGCCAACATACCAACAACAGTGTGTGGCAACCTTGTGAAGACTTACAGAAAACGTTTGACCTCTGTCATTGCCAACAAAGGATATATCACAAAGTATTGAGATGAAATTTTGTTTCTGACCAAATACTTATTTTCCACCATAATATGCAAATAAAATGAAAAAAAAACAGACAATGTGATTTTCTGGATTTTTTTTTCTCAGTTTCTCCCATAGTTGAGGTCTACCTATGATGTAAATTACAGACGCCTCTCATCTTTTTAAGTGGTGGAACTTGCACTATTGCTGACTGACAAAATACTTTTTTTCCCCACTGTATTTAAAGGGGTTGTCTCATGAACAAAGTACATTTTGACAGATTGATTTTGAAACAATAAGTTTCACAATTGGATATGTTAAAAAAAGTTCATGTGCTGAGATAATCTTATAAATGTGCCCCTGCTGTGTACTGTATAATAGCTTAGTCCAAGCATGCAGAGTTGCTACAGCTCATGGCTGGCACATAGCACAGATCCTGCCCGGGGAAACCATGAGCCACTCATGATAAGTGAGTATACAGCCCAAACAGCAGGAGCTCACAGCTCCTACTTTCTGAGGTAACACCTTTTCCAGCCTGCTTCACAGGATTTAGTGTTTCAGCCTCATCATCTATGAAAGCATCATGAATCAAGTCAGTGACAAATAAGCTCAGCTGCCATTGGATCGCTTACATCACTGGCTTTATTTATGATGAGCTCAAAGGGCTGGAAACGCGTTAAAACACTCACTCCTGTGTTACCTCAGTCAAGAAAATGTGTTACCTCTGGCAGGGAAATGTGTTACCTCAGAAGGCTGGAGACGTGGAAGAAACACTCGCTCTTGTGATAAAACAGACAAAAAAAGTGTTACCTGAGAAAGTAGCAAATGTGAGCCTCTACTGTTTCGTCAGAATACTGTTATTAATGGGTCACCGAGGAGGATAGCAGGAACAGGCTAAGCCACCATAAAACCAGAGAGGTTGGCAACTAAGCGGATTGCAGACCCCTGATCCTATCCACACAACTAGCAGTAGCCGTGGAGCGTACCTACAATGCCCTAGACGCCTCGGCACAGCCAGAGAGCTAACTAAGCCTAAAGCAAGAAAGGTGAAATCTAAACTGCCCTGGAGCAGACCCCAAATGAATAGATATCCCCCAAACATATATTGTCGGTGAGACAAAATGAAACACAAACGCAGGCAGAAAAATAGACTGAGCAAACGATGGGGCCCAAACTGACTAGACAGGATAGGAAAGGAAAATCACTGTCTGCAATCACGCAAAAACCCTGAAAAATCCAACACGTCTGATGTACAAAAAAACACTGAAGTCACATGACTTCGCCCCCACTATATCAGCACTCAGGTATGAACTGGCAGCAAAGCAAAATAGACCAATATAACAGGGGAGTGAACAAACTAACTCAGGCTGTAACATTTGGGCGGTGGTCCAGCACAGCCCCCAGAGGAGCAAGCTAAACCCGCACAGAGAGAGACAAAACCAGATCAGATGCAAGGATTAGAAAATGAACCACTTAGCTGAACAAATGCAGGATCAGGGCAGGAGACATCAGACCTCTGAATGAACAGGAAAGCAATCACCAGCAGGGATTGCAGGAAGTCTGCAGACTTAAATACTCCAATCAGTAACCCCAGATCTCTATTCGTCATCATCATCACCAGATGGCAGACCTCTGTCAATCTGGCCAGCTCCACTACCTCCAGTAACCACCAAAGGGAGCAGAGGGAGCTTTGGCTCAGAAGTCTGAGCCAGGGAATTCACAACAGTATACTCCAATATCACACATGACATGCTTTCCCACCTGGCTAGGAGCTGTGGTATGTGCCGACCATGAACTGAAGAACCTCTGCATGGTCGAGAACAGAAAATATCAGTATATTGCAGGGGCACATGTATAAGGTTATAACTTTTTTTTAACACATCCAATTCCGGAACTTATTATTATTCCAAGATCTATTAATTTAAGTGTACTTTGTTTATGGGACAAACACTTTAACTGTATGTCACAAGGTAACTGTCCACTGCTGCCTCTCAAACTGCACATCCAAACTCTTGCCATCTTCTGTTGCCTCCAACTCAAAAACATTTCTAGAATCTGTCCTTTCCTCAGGTCTGAATCTACTAAAATGTTAGTGCATGACTTCATCATCTCCCACCTGAACTACTACAATATCCTCCTCTGTGGCCTCCCTGCTAACATTCTCGCACCTCTCCAATCCGTCCTTAACTCTGCTGCACAAATAATCTATATATTGCCTCAATATTCCTCCTCATCTACCCCCTGCAAATCCCTTCATTGACTCCCATTTCCCCAACATATCCAGTTCAAGCTACTAAAAAAGACCTACAAAGCCATCCACAATCTGTCTCCTCCATATTTTTCCGAACTTATTTCCCATTACCTTCCAACATGTAATTTCTGGTCCACTCAAGACTTTCTCTCCTCCACACTTATAAGTTCTTCACCCAATTGCCTTCAAGACTTCTCCCGAGCATCCCCCACACTCTGGAATTTGGTGCCCCAACATGTCCAATTATCCGCCAGTTTCGGAACTTTCAGACCGAACTTGAAAAATCATCTCTTCAAGCAAGCTTACAGATGGCAATAACCCTGATGCCACCTCACCAACATCAGAGCTGCCGCAACACCCCCCCAACTTACTGTCTCCTTTCCCATTATCCGGTAGACTGTAAGCCTGCAAGGGCAGGGCTCTCTCTCCTCAGTAGCAGTCTTTCATTGTGAGTTTGTTCACTGTAATTTATATCTGTATTTTGTATGTAACCGTCTCTCATGTATAGCACCAAGGAATCAATGGTGCTCTAAAAATAAATAATATTAATAATAACTTCCACAGTAATGAAAAATTATTATTTATTCTCATTCCATTATCCACTTTCTTTCTTCCTCTTGTCCTCCTGCTTCTCCCATTTTAAAAATAGAATATTCATTTTGTGTGGGATTTACTTATTGAGAAGATTTAACTAGTTGGAAAAAAATCTCCTAAAGCACTACAAATTGATGCAGATGTATATGATATAGCACAAAGAACTACACAACCAACAATGTGGTGTGCATTGAGGTTCTGTTTTGACCACCATTTTAAAGGCTAAAATGCATGATGAGTCTCAAGAGATCTGAGAAAGCTGTCATGATCCAGGACGGGATTTCGCTTTGACCCGTCCTGGTTAGACTATGGGTTAATTGTGCTGCCTCTCTCTGGCAGCAGGAGGCTATTTAGTGCTCACTGGACCTGGGTCCGGTGTCAGTTATACTCCTGCCCTCGGCTGAGTTAAGTGACCTCTTGTATACGTGTGCCTTGTGCCTGATATCTTGCTTGCTTGTTCGGTTGTGATCTGGTTCTGTCCCTGTTACGAGTTCTGCCTGTCCCTCTTGTACTGCGCTACCTCTCGTGTATGACTCTCTGCTTGTGACCCGACTTCTCTCTGCTTGTC
The DNA here is from genome assembly GCF_039654945.1 of Dendrobates tinctorius. Taxonomy (NCBI): domain Eukaryota; kingdom Metazoa; phylum Chordata; class Amphibia; order Anura; family Dendrobatidae; genus Dendrobates; species Dendrobates tinctorius. Next base: position 21,832,953 of record NW_027361728.1, on the reverse strand, counting down.
CCCTTGGTACCACGTCGTCCTCTTGTGTATGACCTTTGGCTTTGTCTGACTACCCGTCTGTTTGTCCCTCCTGTACCTCGTTTGCCCGTACTGCTGTGACCTCTGTTTTGCCTGACTCTGAGTTGTTGTATGGTGTCCTGTCCTATCTGAATACAGGACGCTAAGCCCCGCACCCTTGCAGTCACATGACCATAGGTCCCGTGCAGACTATTCAGTTTCAGTGTCCGCAGGTCCTATGCCTCTTTACTTTCCAGCGCTGACTGGACCCTGACACTATTAGCCTGAAGCACGCATGGTCACCTCTGCTGCCCTGCTCCACAGGTATCTTTTAGCACTGCTTCTGTACTCAGGACACGCGCACTGGCTCTATGAGCAAGTGCAGTGCGGTGTCTCTGACATTATAACTGACCCATACCATTTTTTTTTCTCTGCTCCCATTCACCTGTGTGTGTGATGGATCCTATGCACGCTCTTTCTGAGCAGGTTAAGCATCTGATGCAGATGTCTCAGAAACTCTTTGGAGAACAAAGAGTCCTGGCTCAGTCTCAGCAGCTGATCGCTGACACTGTGCAGCGGGTTCTTTCATTGGGGGCTCGGGATGTTACATTAATTTCCCCTGAGTCTCCAGTGAAGTTACCAGATACCTTTTCTGGAGATAAAAATGACTTCAGGGTTTTCAAGGAGGGCTGTAAGCTTTTTTTTTCCTTAAGACCACACTCTTCTGGGGATGAAAGTCAGAGAGTGGGGGTCATTATGTCTCTGTTAAGGGGAGCCCCCCAAGCTTGGGCTTTCTCCCTTCCTACCACGGCCCCTGAGCGTATGACTGTGGATGCATTTTTTGAGGTCCTGGGGCATATTTATGATGAGCCTGATCGGGTGCGTATGGCTGAGGACAGGCTGATGAATGTTTGCCAGGGGAAACACTCAGCCGAGTGGTTTTGCTCAGAGTTCAGACGCTGGGCTGCTGAGGTCTGCTGGAACGACGCCGCTCTCCGGGGGTTGTTCCATAGAGGCCTGTCTGAGCATCTGAAAGACGCCTTGGCTCTCCACCCCCCACCTGATGCCCTGGAGGAAGCTATGACACAGGCCGTCCGAATGGATCGCAGGTTACGGGCAAGGGAAGTGATACAAACCGAGACATCATTATTCTCCCAAGGAAGGGGAGCCAGTTCTTCATTGAAAATCACGGAGATGGGAACCATCAACCTTAAGGAGGAAGAAAGGAGACAATGGCACGTGAGAAAATGCTGTGTTGACAGTGGTGAGTCTGGACATTGGAAAAAGGATTGCCCCTCCTGGCCACTAACCAACAAGCGACTGAGCCCGGGTGATTATCGTGGAGGTCACCCAGGCTCTCAGGTACCCTTTTCTGCATTTTCTAAAATGTCATTTCAAGTGGAACTTTGTTGTGGGGGTGTCTCCACATCCACTTCTGCCTTCGTGGATTGCGGTTCATCATTGAACATTATTGACTCTGACTTGGTTGCCAGGTGTAAGTTAGGGACAGTTAGGTTGGAAACTCCGATTCACCTTGTTGCTATTGACAAAACACCACTGGTTAAGAATGACATTGTGATTTGTACTGAAGAGTTTCTCCTTAAAGTGAGTTCCTTACACCAGGAACGTATTTCATGTTTTGTAATGAACAACCTGCCTGCGGGACTGGTGTTGGGGTTCCCCTGGTTACAGCTGCATAATCCTGTGATTAATTGGGAATCTCGGGATATTGTTAAATGGGGTCCCTATTGCTCTGAGAAATGTCTTGTTTCTGTGTCTGTGTCGTCCGTGGGTCTAGAAGGCATTCCGGAGTGCCTGATAGATTATACTGACGTTTTCTCCGAAAAAGAGGCTGAGGTTTTACCACCACACCGCCCATTTGATTGTGCCATTGACCTGGTTCCAGGTGCTAAATTGCCCAAAGCCCGCCTGTATAACCTCTCGGGTCCGGAACGGGCTGCGATGAAGGAATATATTTTCGAGAGCCTCCGTAAGGGACATATTCATCCTTCTGTTTCTTCTGTGGTGGCAGGGTTCTTTTTTGTAAAAAAAAAAGACGGTGGTTTGCGCCCATGCCTCGATTTTCGTGAGTTAAATAAAATAACTGTGAGGAATACTTATCCCCTTCCATTTATTCCTGATTTATACAATCAGTTGTCCGGAGCTAAGTGGTTTTCGAAATTAGATCTACGGGGAGCGTATAACCTTATCCGAGTCCGGGACGGAGATGAATGGAAGACCGCTTTTCTCACTACTGAAGGGTTGTTTGAAAATTTGGTCATGCCCTTCGGCCTGACCAACGCTCCAGCGGTCTTCCAAAATTTCATAAATCATGTGTTCTCCGATTTAATTGGACGTTTTATGGTGGTGTATTTGGATGACATTTTAATCTACTCGCCTGATAAACAGACTCACATTGGTCATGTTCGGGCAGTTCTCCAAAGGCTCAGGGAGAACTGTCTGTTTGCTAAACTTGAAAAATGTTTATTTTTTGTTCAGGAACTGTCCTTTCTGGGGTTCATCGTGTCTGCTGAAGGGTATCGCATGGATCCTAATAAGGTGCAGGCCATTCTCGAGTGGGTTCAACCGTGTGATTTGAAGGGTCTGCAACGTTTCCTAGGGTTCGCTAATTATTATCGGAAATTTATAAGGGGGTTCTCACAGGTGGTTAAACCCCTCACAGACATGACTAAAAAGGGGGCCGATATCAAGAATTGGTCAACCGCAGCGGTAGCGGCATTTCAGTTTTTGAAAAAATGTTTCATGTCGGCCCCGGTTCTTATCCAACCGGACCCCTCTGAACCATTTATTGTTGAGGTAGACGCCTCAGAGGTGGGGGTGGGGGCGGTATTGTCCCAGGGACCCGTCACTTTGACCAATTTAAGACCTTGCGCCTTTTTCTCAAAGAAGTTCTCCCCTGCGGAGAGAAACTATGATGTGGGGAATCGGGAACTTCTGGCCGTAAAATTGGCTTTTGCAGAATGGAGGCATTTTTTGGAGGGGGCTGTTCATCCTATAATGGTAATCACGGACCACAAAAACCTAGCTTACATTGAGTCAGCTAAAAGGTTGACTCCCAGACAGGCTAGATGGTCACTTTTTTTTTCCCGATTCAACTTCTCGATCACTTTTCGACCAGGATCCAAGAATATCAGAGCGGATGCGTTGTCACACAGTCTTGATCCGGTTCCCCCCCCCGGAACCTCCATCCTCCATTCTTCAGCCTGGGGTGGTGGTGGCAGAGGTTTCTAATGTGTTGGAACGGGAGATTCGAGAAGCCCAGGCTCTTGCACCTCCAGCTAAGCCGTTGGATAAACTTTTTGTGCCAGCTCAGTTTCGTCTCAAGGTCCTCCAGGAGTTCCATGACTCAGTTCTGGGTGGACATCCAGGGATCTCAGCGACCCGGAAGGCCATTGCTAGAATATTCTGTTGGTCTTCTTTAGCCTCTGATGTTGGGGAGTATGTGTCTGCATGTGAGGTTTGTGCCCGTGCGAAAACTCCCCATAACCGGCCGGCCGGGGAATTGGTACCACTGCCAATTCCTGAGAGACCATGGACTCATCTGTCCATGGATTTCATCACCAACCTTCCCCCTTTCAAGGGTAATACCGTGGTCTGGGTCGTAGTGGACAGGTTTAGTAAGCAGGCACATTTTGTACCTTTGGCAGCTCTACCTAATGCGGAAACATTGTCCAGATTGTTTGTGGAGCATGTGGTGCGGTTGCATGGGGTACCCCTGAATGTGGTGTCTGATAGGGGAGTGCAATTTGTGTCCAGATTTTGGAGAGCTTTTTGTAGGAGGTTGGGTATTGGTCTGTCCTTTTCATCTGCCTACCATCCAGAGACTAATGGGCAGACTGAGCGGACCAATCAGTCTCTGGAGCAAATTCTGCATTGTTTGACCTCAGCCCGACAGGATGATTGGTGTTCTGTGTTACCATTGGCTGAGTTTGCATTTAACAACCGCACTAACCAGTCTACGGGTACATCTCCTTTTTTTTGCAATTATGGGTTTGATCCTCATTTTGGAGAATTTTCCCGCTTGAATTCTGGGTTTCCTGGGGCAGACGAGACGATCCAGCGGTTGGGGGAGGTATGGCGGGAGGTCCAGAATAACATTACGAAGGCCCAGGACAAATTTAAATTTTTTGCGGACAAAAAACGATCCGTGGGTCCAGTGTTTCAGGTCGGAGATAAGGTATGGTTATCCAACAAAAATATAAGGCTCAAGGTCCCCTCTGCGAAGCTTGGACCCAAGTTTATAGGTCCCTATGTAATTACCGAAGCAGTTAACCCGGTGGCTTTTCGGTTGGGTCTTCCGCCATCTCTAAGGATCCCTAATGTTTTCCATAAGGCCCTTTTGAAACCTGTGAGGTCCAGTGGGGAGGGATCATCATCTTCCCCGACACCGGTTCTGGTAGATGGGCAGGCTGAGTACGAGGTGGAACGAATTGTCGACTCCAGGTTGGTCCGTCGTGCCCTTCAGTATCTGATACATTGGAAGGGCTACAGTCCTGAGGAACGCTTGTGGGTTCCTGCTCGATCAGTTCATGCGGATCGGTTGATCCGAGCCTTTCACGCCAAGTACCCTGAGAGACCTGGGGGTCCGGTGGCCCCCCATTGAGAGGAGGGTACTGTCATGATCCAGGACGTGATTTCGCTTTGACCCGTCCTGGTTAGACTATGGGTTAATTGTGCTGCCTCTCTCTGGCAGCAGGAGGCTATTTAGTGCTCACTGGACCTGGGTCCGGTGTCAGTTATACTCCTGCCCTCGGCTGAGTTAAGTGGCCTCTTGTATACGTGTGCCTTGTGCCTGATATCTTGCTTGCTTGTTCGGTTATGATCTGGTTCTGTCCCTGTTACGAGTTCTGCCTGTCCCTCTTGTACTGCGCTACCTCTCGTGTATGACTCTCTGCTTGTGACCCGACTTCTCTCTGCTTGTCCCCTTGGTACCACGTCGTCCTCTTGTGTATGACCTTTGGCTTTGTCTGACTACCCGTCTGTTTGTCCCTCCTGTACCTCGTTTGCCCGTACTGCTGTGACCTCTGTTTTGCCTGACTCTGAGTTGTTGTATGGTGTCCTGTCCTATCTGAATACAGGACGCTAAAGCCCCGCACCCTTGCAGTCACATGACCATAGGTCCCGTGCAGACTATTCAGTTTCAGTGTCCGCAGGTCCTATGCCTCTTTACTTTCCAGCGCTGACTGGACCCTGACACTATTAGCCTGAAGCACGCATGGTCACCTCTGCTGCCCTGCTCCACAGGTATCTTTTAGCACTGCTTCTGTACTCAGGACACGCGCACTGGCTCTATGAGCAAGTGCAGTGCGGTGTCTCTGACAAAAGCATTCTCAATTCTGTAAGGAGTCGCTCTGTGGGAGCCATATATTATAACCAAACATAGATTGAATCCATCATGTATAATCAGGGAAGCCTTTTCAAAAAGATCTCTGTTGCTAAAAACACGTGACCTTTCAGGGGTCCTTTTTTGGCTTGGGAAAAAAAGGTAAAAAAAAGGTATGAGAAAAGAACGGATGCAACATGAACACCACAAAGAGGCAATATGAATGACACATGAGAAAAAAAGCGATCCATTTCTCATGAATGGTAAAATTCACATGAATGTGTGACTGTAGCTTAAGGGTGATTTCATACTTCAGTTTTCATGCTCGCAAGCGAAAATAGACCAATTATCATCAGTGTGTGGATAAGATCTGAATCTGTTTTTGGTCTGTGTGTCAGTTTTTGCCATTTGTGTGTCTCTGCATATCTTGTATGCAAAAAAAGAATCGAAATTTCTCATTCTTCTACTAAAAACCATGTGAAAAGTGGACATCAGAAATGACATTGACAGCACACTCTTGCATTCCATGCCCTCCTCAATGTCCTCTTAAACAAATTTGCTGAAGGCTATAAGACTTCATAAAGATATCCATTTTTTTTCTTGTACATGGAAAATTGGACTAATTTTTATCAGTGTTTTGGATCTGTGTTTGGTCAGTGTGTCAGTTTTTACTATCAGAGTTTCATCAGTTTTTCTCATATATAGAAAAAAACTAAAGCTTCTCCTATTAAATAAGCATAAGACTGGAAAGAACTAGGAAGCGATTAGGATGGCATGTGAGTGTTGCCCGAGTTTTCTCATTGACCTATATATTTGAGTAGGTGATTTTGATCCTTGCCCGGCTACTCAAAAGAAGAGCTGTGGATGCAATCAGGTAAGAGGTTCTTAGGGCTTCTATCCAGTGGCCACAGATTACTGACATGGCCTCTGGATCTGGGCCTGCGAGTACGCTCGCACCAACTCCCGTAGTCACCTGTATCAGATGTCTTGCAGTAGTATCTTTAGTAATATCTTAAAGTCGCAGTGTGAGGCAGATGAATAGGATCACATTGTGACCCCTAAGGTTCTTCAACTGCGACAAGCAAGACAACAAAAAGTCTAACCCATTTGGCTTTTTTTTGCGTTTTGTTTGTTGTGGTATCCTAGCAGTCACAATGTGACCCCATTCGCCTACACTACATAGCAATGTAGCAGCAGTACATAACGCTCTTTGGCTATGCAATCTGTGCTGTGGCCAAAGTCACCATGCATGCCCAGCCTAAGGCTTGCAGAAATTCGTGTGAAAGGAGGGGAAGAACCCAATTCACATTGAGGGAACAGATTACAGACATCTCTGCCACAAATCTACCAGAACTCTACGGGGTCGTGGAGCTTATATATTAGGCACGGTTTTAATGTCAATTTTCATAAGTTTTAAAACATATTTTTTCTTGAGTTTTTCATGAGCTATTGAAAAGTGTATAGGAAATATTTTGGAAAAAAATGGCATATCGTACTAATAGCATGCTTGAAAAAAATGCTAAACACTGCAAAAAATGCCCCAAAATGATCAAAACCACAATGGCCCATTGGGCAATGGTGTAGTGCACTGAATATTGGAGTAAGATGTGTCAAATTCATGAAGAGATGTGTTTCTTACTGAATTTGGCACTTCGTTTAGCTGCCATGTGCCACTGCAAGATATGGGTGTCAGTCAAATACACAAAATTTGCTAAATTTTTGCAGCATATTTTTGCAGTTTTACACCAGAAACCTGTCATAAACTGCTTTCTGATTTAGCAATATGTTTGAGGGCATCCCATGACTTAACACAACATGTTTTGTTTCTGTTTTCTTGTTTACTTTTAAACGCGTTAATGAACATTTTAAGCAAATTCTTCATACCGTATTTTTCGGACTATAAGGCTAGTTTCACACTTGAGCCTTTTTGCATGCAAAAAACGCTTATAAACGATTGTAAACGCTGCGGTTTTTCATCGCATCATCGTGTGCATTACGACAAAAAACGCTGCGTTTGTATGCGTTTTCATGCGTTTTTCCATTCGTTTGCATTTTTTATGGGCATGGTGTCACAATCACAGGAGGAAAATCCTTGAAAAATTCTTGCAACAGACTCCACCAATGGGACAGCAGTGGGCTTGTGTTATGGAAATTCTTTATATAGACCCAGTTTACAGCTGAATTCTTCACATTTGCTTGGATTTTCTCTTGACAACGTGGATCTGCGCTGGAAGAGTTTTCACTTCAACTTGGATCTGAACATCAGGATGGCTCAGGCTTATGCAGTTGCTTGCCATCAACAAAGGGAGAGAGAGAGACAGCGAAGACGGCAGCGTTGGCATTTATGGATACATCCAATTATTGAACTCTGGGAGACCCATGGAGTGTACAACACCCTCTACAGCAAGCTCCAGGCAAACCGAGATAAATTTACTGATTACACACAGATGTCCCAGCAAACCTTCAGGTATTTGCTTGGTCGTGTCCAAAATGCCATCCGGAGAAAGGACACACAGCTCCGTCGTACGATTCCTCCCGAGGAACGGCTCCTGGTCACATTGCGGTACGTATTATTGCAAAAACAATGCCTGCATAATTTTCTTTGTTCTCACATGGACTATTCCAAAGCTGGCAGAATTATTGTTCTGCCATGCAGTTAACCAAAGGCTGCAGTATTTTTTTTATGCCATGTAGTAAAGAAAAGGCTGCATATATATTTGTATGCCTTTGTTTTTTTCTTGTGTTAAATTTTATTTTTTGTTGTTGTAACAATCCATATACACAAATATTAATTTTTGTTGTTTCTCGGTTTCACAGATTCTGGTGAGAGCCTCTCTTCACTGCACTTCCAGTACCGTATTGGAATATCAACCTTGTCTGGAATAGTTGTGGACACCTGCCGGGCTTTGTGGGACGTTCTCTGTCCCGAATTTATGCCCCTGCCCACCGTGGAAAAGTGGTTTGAAATTGCTGAAAGATTCTGGACAGTCTGCAATTTCCCTAACTGTTTGGGTGCCGTTGATGGGAAACACATCCGTATTATAAAACCAAAAAGAACAAGCTCTGAATACTATAACTATAAAAAGTACTTTTCTACAGTACTCATGGTCATTTTCGGATGCAGACTGTATGTTTGTTGCAGTGGACATTGGGGCATTTGTCCGTGGGAATGACTCCCAGGCTTTTAAGAACTCTGACATGGGCCGGAAGTTGTATGGCAACCAGTTCAATTTCCCCAGGCCACGGCCTCTTCCCAACGCCAAAGGTCCGCCACAGCCCTTTGTAATGGTTGGGGATGAGGCATTCCAGATGTGCCAAAACCTGCTCAAGCCCTACTCCATCCGGGACTTGGACCACACCAAAAGAATTTTTAATTACATGCTGACCAGGGTCAGAAGAACTGTTGAGTGTGCCTTTGGTATACTTGTCTCCAGATGGCGCATTCTCAGCACAGCCATTAATCTGAAACTGGAAACAGTGGATGAGGTGGTGAAGGCCTGTGTGGTTCTACATAATTTTGTCATGATTAGAGAGCACTCGAACTTTGAACTCGATGATGCAGCTCCTAACCCATTGCCTGAATTTACTCAGCACCCTCTCAGGTCATCCGTTGAAGTTGGCCAAATGAGGGAACAATTTGCGTCCTACTTCAACTCAACTCAGATGTAGGACGGGTGGAATGGCAAGATCAAATGGTGTAACAAAGTTTAATAAAAAACCTGTGTTGATACCTGTACCGAGTGCACTCTGTCTTCTTACACTTCAATACAATAATCATCTGGCCCGGTGTACCAGTGAAATAATGATGCTGTGTTTTGTGCATCATGAATTTACTAGTACTGACCAGGTGACTATACATACACACAAGTTGTATGATCTTTATCATCTCTACACTTTGAGTTCAATTTGGTGCGACGGTGGAGATAATACAAATAATTTTTGTGTCACCTGGCATGATGTTAACAATAGTGATTTGGAACTGCAGTTGCATCCCTCACTATTTATGACACCTAACGCTGTGACTATAAGTATTATTTTTAGCATCATCACTGTGGCTTCAGTTTGAACGCAGAGAGTAGACGTAATAAAGTTTATACAACTAATACAATACCCAGGCCTGGTGTCATGCTGAAGTGAGGATGCCAAAAGTAACGCATCCAGACTTCAGAAGGTTATCACACATGGGCAGGAGAATACACATAAGAGGTAACCTGCAGCATCACTACAGTCTGATAGAAATATATGCAGACTGAAGCGACGCTGCAGGTTAAAACTCATGTGTAATAACCTGGCCAGGTGTGATAGTTATGATACAAGGGCATGGTATTGTACATATGGCGTGTATTTTCCCCATCATATCCTCAGTTTCTCAACACACACTGAATAGAGGATGTGGTTAATTACAAGGTATATCTAGAATCACTTTGCCTTGTATCACAAAAAGTTAAATGATGATGGTAAAAACACACCATAGTCAATTAACTTTTGATGATACCAGACAAGGTAACAATAGATATGCCTTGCACTCAACAACATCCTCTATTCAGTCTGTGTAATATTAGCTGACTCAAGAGACTGGTGGGGAAAATACAAGTCATATAGATTTGTGTTTTTGACTACACATATCTCCAAGACTGACACAAGACACATGTGTCAGTAATGGAGCTATGTGGTGGCAAAAACGTTAAGTGTATGTGCAATGTGTGTACGGCGGCGAAAGACACATTAATGAAACAGTATTTTGTGAAAGCAGAATTGCACATTTATTTAAAAAAAAAAATATTTTGAAGGACGTTGAGGGGAAGAGTGGGATACTTTTGTGGGTGTGGAGATACGAGGAATGGCTGGAAGTTGAGGAAGGGGTTCTAGGTGAAGGGGCGACTAAAGTAGTGGGGGAAGGTAGTTCAGGGATGGAAACAGAAGCAGGTTGAGCTCGGTGGTGGCGGTGGCGGTGCTCTTTGAAGGAGAATATGTGGTGTCGGTGCTCCTAGAAGGATAAAGTGGTGGCAGTGCACCTAGTAGAAGTTGTGGCGGTGCTCCTAGAAGGCGAAGTGGTGGCAGTGCTCCAATGATGAGGAGTGGTGGCGGTGCTCCTATGAGGCAAAGTGGTGTCGGTGCTCCTATGATGAGTGGTGGTGGTGCTCCTGGAATGATGAGGAGTGTTGGCGGTGCTCCCATGCTGATGCTGAGTGGTGGCGGTGCTCCTAGACGGAGATGTTGTGACAGTGCTCCGACCAGGAGAATAGGTGGTGGTGGCCCAAGCTGGTTGTGCGGTGGCGGTGCGCCAAGATGGTGGAACGGTGGCGGTAGTGGTGCTCCAGACAGGAGCAGCGCTTGCATGCTTGTGGCGGGGGTGGAGTGTCCAGCAGCACTCGGCATTAGTGTGGTATATTGTTGTGCGGCTTGGCTAGGAATGCAGGTGGTCGTGCAGTGATATGCAACAGAAGTCGGTACTGTGGTGAAGCGAGTCAGTGGTGGCACAGGTGGGTATGACACCAATTAGTGCTGCACGTACTGAGTCTGCTGCATAGCCTGTAAGAAAGCAGTGTTGCAGGCCTGTAACACATTCAGCTGTTGCTCAGGACTAAGGTGTTCCGCCATGCCCTGTTCAATTTTACTAAAGAAATGGTGCGCTGGCCTGTTGAAGTTGGCCTCCAGCCGGCCAAGGCGCTGGTGGACAGAGTGGAAGTGGTGTTCCATGTGGGTAAAACCGTGTTCCATGAGTGAAAAACCACTTTCCACTCTGTCGGACAGCGACTTGAGGCTGGCATGAAAGGCCTCGCTCAAGTGCATGAACTCGGGCAAGACAGGCCTTTCCGAAGCCCTCTGCCGCTGGCAGGTAGTGCCCGCATAACCAGTGGCAGAGACCTGGGGCAGGGGAACACCTGATGGACCAGCTTCCTGGTTACCAGCTGTCCGTGTTGCTGACCTGCAAGTTGCTTCCTGGCTGTCGGATGCTAATAAAAAGAAAAAAACGGAGTTCCACACAGAAATTATAAAAAATACATATGTTTATTTATTACATCGTGACATGCATGTATATAATATTTACTAGAAAAAAGAACCTAAAAATATGTCTATATAAGCCCAAGGCACACAATAGGGTAATATAATAATGTAAAAATATTGCACATAAAAGAAAAAAGTAGTATCAATATAAGATGCTATTTTTCAACCTCATCTATCCACCACATAACCCCTCAAAAACAGACAATTACTTATGCTCATGAGACCTGAAATACCCCCAGTAGGTATAACATCAGAGCGCTTATTAGAGGAAATGGTCAAAATCTGTGCAAAAAATACTTTCAGTGCTTACCCATAATGTCTGCTACTATGGTGCCCTGGAGCCACGTGCCACACCTGACACACGTTTCGCGTTTGCTTTATCAAAAGGGAGTATACAGTGTGAGTCCAACATCATTTTTATGGGATTAAAATTATTGATTTTCTTTTGAGTTTATCAATATACTTTATTGTTATACCCATAATTTCCTTTTGGAATTGTGATAGCTGAATGGCTGGGACGGGTCCGTTGTCGATCGTTGAAGGACTGCTCCAGGGACGGGTTGCAGGGTGCTGCTCCAGGTGCTGTGGAAAGAAAAGTAAAACATTACTATCATGCATTTACTAGAAGCATCAGCTGTGGAATCGAAAAACACAGGTTATTAAAAAATATAATAAAAAAAAAACTTACGCTCTGCTGGCAAGGATTGGTCAGGAAAGCCAACTCGCGATGATAGCGTTACTTTGTTCTGGTCCTTGCTGCTGAACCACTCAGTGTTGAAGCGGTCCTTCATTGAGCGCCAATGTGTGCGGACTTTGTTCACTGTAGAAAAAACAAAGAAAAACATTATACAATGACTGATGGCAACATCTGTATCATCATACACACCTGAGTGGACGTGGCAAACATTCAATGCGGCATCACAAAAGAATATTCAATACACAATGCAGTCACTGTTGATCCTGAGTTCACTGGTGTGTTTACTGCAAGAATATATCTTGCAAGAAACACACCAGTATCACCAGCATCAAGAGTTAAAGCATGATCAATACAGCATTACAATGCACAATGCATTCACTGTTGATCCTGAGGTCACTGGTGTGTTTACTGCAAGACTATATCTTGCAAGAAACACACCAGTATCAACAGCATCAACAGTGAAAGCATGATCAATACAGCATTACAATACACAATGCATTCACTGTTGATCCTGATGACACTGGTGTGTTTACTGCAAGAATATATCTTGCAAGAAACACACCAGTATCAACAGCATCAAGAGAGAACGCATGATCAATACAGCATTACAATACACAATGCATTCACTGTTGATCCTAATGACACTGGTGTGTTTACTACAAGAATATATCTTTCAAGAAACACCCGTATCAACAGCATCAAGAGTGAAAGCATGATCAATACAGCATTATTAATAATAATAATAATCTTTATATAGCGCCAACATATTCTGCAGCGCTTTACAGTTTAACAGTTTCGAAACACAAGTCATAAGTAACATTACAATACACAATGTATATCTAGCATGATCAATACAGCATTACAATACACAATGCATTCACTGTTGATCCTGATGACACTGGTGTGTTTACTGAAAGAATATATCTTGCAAGAAACACACCAGTATCAACAGCATCAAGAGTTAAAGCATGATCAATACAGCATTACAATATACAATGTAGGAACGGCGAAACACACTAAATAAATAATAAAGTGCGTTCGCCGCTCGGGGTCCACCGTGCAGAAGGTGTTAAGACTGCTGCTAATTAATGGCAGATGCGCTATATGGCGGTATAATGCGCACGGGTTCAACTTCACCCGAAGTGCGCAGATCAGACTCTGTTAACTCACAAAGGCGCTGTAACATAAACATACACACTGAGCCTGTTAGACTCACAGGTCTCAGCGAAATTGCACGCATGGTATCTGGTCACAGGACACGGGTCCAAGACAGGGAGCGGTGTCTGTCTAGACCTACCGTACGTGCGGCGTCGCTACTGCAGATGCCGGTAAACATGGTTGAATGCAGTGCGGCGGCAAACACAGCCGCAATGCGATGGTGCCGTGAGACATGACACCACCGGACGCTAGTGTAGAGGTGCGGTGTGCACAGTAGCCTATGGCTTGCCACTGACTGGCGCTGACTCTTAATATAGTTCCCTATCCACATGCGTAATATCAGAGGGAGGGGAATCTTAATAAGTCAGTCACCAGGATCATACATCCATCACCATTCACACATCTAGCAAGAAGAGTCTATACTAGCGCATGGCTGAGTGGCCCTGCAGGCCTTTTACTGCCGGGACCTTCCAGATCTCTGAGATGGACCAATCAGATCTGGAGAAGGACCTGAACACTTGACTCCCGACCTCTAATGGGAGATCGTCTCGTGAGCATGCTCAGTGGAGTGGCAGAGGAACTTAGCTTCAGGAAAGACTTGCTGCAGAGCAGCATGTGAGGCTCTGGATTCCTGTTGTGTAGCTGCAGGAATCCAGCGCCTAACAACCACAATGTCTTTGTACTGCTGGTCACGGCTGTCCCACAATGGGACACGTTCCTGGATAAGGCATATCAGGTGCTCATTGTCGAGATAGATGTCTTCATCCCGTTGTGGAACCTAGAAAAAAAAATTATAATCTTGGAAATTGATGAGAATCACATAGAAAAAAAAGGAAACAAAAAAGAAGAAAGACATAGAAGATGAAAAACAGGACAGAAAAAGAGGAATAGAAAATTTTTTTTTTTAAAAAAGGGACCTTCAAAGACTTGATACTTACACTGCGTCTCCTCACCGTGACTTGGTTAGGCTACTCCCGCTGTTCCGCCTCACTTGCCGGTTCTGATGCTGAGGTCTGTAAAAGAACACAAATTATTACCCATTTGTAGAGGCAGCTATACTTACACAAAGGCAGCAAAATCCTCACCTCCTGCTCAGCTTGGGCCAGTTCTTCTTGGGATGGTGAATATTCGGATCCAGAAGACATGCTGGAATAAAAAAAAACAACAAATCATTAGTACATAATATATTTTAAAGGACAGGCACACATACTGTATATACTGTAGAGTTTATAATACTCACATTTTAGCTGCTGAATCTGTAATCCAAACTTGAGTCTTGTCTCTTGCTGGGTGGGTGTATTCTCTCAGGGCTTCTTATCTCTTGCAGACTGTCTGTAGAGTGTGGTCTGGCACTAAAGTACAGACCCCTTCTTTTATGTACACTCCTCCAAAACAATGTTGCTTGTTTAGGGGGTGGATTAGGCTACTTTCACACATCAGGTTTTCGGCGTCAGGTGCGATCCGGCGTCGTGCCGGAACGCCGGATCCGGCAAATGTTTTGTAAAACCGGATGTGACGGATCCGGTTTTCTGCCGGATCCGTCTTTTTCTTGACAGACAAAACCGGATCCGTCTCATCCGGTTCATCCGTTTTTCTATCCGTTTTTCGACAGATTACGCCGGATCCGGTTTTTAACACTAGAACTACTGATGGAGTCATTTTGACTCCTTTCATTTTTTATTTCTCTTCTGTGACTACATTTTTCAGAATTCCGGCTTGAAACTCGGTGACTTTTCCTCAAATATGATGTGAAAAAAGATTTTGTGAGAATAAATAATTTTGGTGAAAAATTTGCGCGTTTTTTTCAAAATTTACCAAGAACTACTGAAGGGAGTCATTTTGACTCCCTACTATATTTTGAGGTCCTTTTGTCACTAAATGTTGCTATAAAGTTTTGTGCATAATTTTTTCACTCTGTCTTATTTACCCTGATGTTCATATAGATGTAGTTCAATTTACATGTCAACTTTTCACATTTTCCTTGTGTTTTACCTGCTTGTATTACTGTGTAATACTGAACAAAATAGCTTGTTTACTCTAGGCTCTTATCTTATCAGATTTGATGAGAAATCTACTTGATCGGAGAGACTGCAAACGGACAAGTTTGCTCTATTTTCTACTGTGTGGGACAGGTTTATTGAAAATTGTATTGCGTGTTACAAACCTGGCCCATACATAACGGTGGATGAGCAACTTTTCCCAAGCAAAACTAGGTGTCCATTCACGCAGTACATGCCTTCCAAACCAGATAAATATGGCCACAAATATTGGCTAGCTGTTGATAAGGAGAGCAAATATCTGGCAAATGGCTTCCCTTATCTAGGCAAAAGATGACACACGCCGTGCTGAGGACCGTTTAGCTGACCATGTGGTAATGAAGTTATTGGACCCGTTTTTGAAAAAAGGTCGCAATGTTACAACCGATAATTATTTTACTTCAGTAAAATTAGCTAAACAGCTAAAAAGCAAAGGAACAACCATCGTGGGAACACTGAACAAGATAAGGCGAGAAGTGCCTAAAGAAATAAAATCCATGAAAGAGGAATTGTACAACACTAAAGTGTTTAGAAATGAAGACAATTTTACACTTACAGTATATCAAGGAAAGCCCAACAAAAATGTTGTCATTTTGAGTTCCGTCCATCCAGATGTTGTTGTTGCGTCTGATTCCGCTAAAAAAACTCCAGAAACGGTAAAGTTTTACAATGAAACAAAATATGGAGTAGATGTAGTGGATCAGATGGCACGAAAATATACCACACGAACATGCACAAGGAGATGGCCTGTTCATGCATTTGAAAATGCCTTAGACTTTGCGGGTATAAATGCATGGATAATATTCAAGGAGATTACCCACCAAAAAATGTCACGCAAGGCATTTTTGCAAACGCTTGTGAGAGAGTTGAGTGGTCCTTATGTCACAGATAGGGAAAAGGGTTCCACGTCCCAAGTTTCTACATGCTCAGAAGTGATGGTTCAAACAAAATTTTGCCAGATCAAAGAAAAGTGCAAGAAAAATAGATCTGTCGGCAATTGTAAGACTTGTGGTAAGTCTTTGTGTGGGCAATGTACTGCCATAAATCAAAGGCA
Source organism: Dendrobates tinctorius (assembly GCF_039654945.1). Taxonomy (NCBI): domain Eukaryota; kingdom Metazoa; phylum Chordata; class Amphibia; order Anura; family Dendrobatidae; genus Dendrobates; species Dendrobates tinctorius. Next base: position 21,816,658 of record NW_027361728.1, on the reverse strand, counting down.
ATGCCTAAAATGCGAAACACCAAATGTTTAGAAGGTGAATTCTGCGCCATATTTTCATTTTTATGCTCCTCCACCTACATTTTCTCTGCTTTTTGTTCTTCAGTTGTTGTTTATATGTGTGCACTTGAATAAAAAAAAATGTTTGAAAAACGTCTATTATAATTATTGTTATTTTCTGTAGAAAAATAAGAAAAGCAGAAAAAAAACAATCAAAAGCATTACTGTTGGATCTCACAATAATAATACATTACAAAAAATATAATTATTAATAAATAACCACAAATGAAACTCTAAAAATAAACGAAAACAAGCAAGGAGTCAAAATGACTCCTTTCAGTAGTTCTAGGCGGGGTCACGAGTCCAGTAGTCCTAGTGTTAAAATTGACCCTTGTGGCCTTCCGAACGGGATTGGCTACTGGAAAACTATATATAGCATGTTCCTACAGCCTTTCTTTGACAGGTTGTAGAGGAGAAAGTGCAGGTTGGAGAGAAGAGCAAGTTACTGGCGAAGATGGATGTTGTCATTGGAAATATTTTGAAGAATTTGGCGGATTTTATAGCGGAGGCGAATCGTTTGAGGGTGATTGTTCTGGAGAAGGAGAGAGCGAGACAGCAGCGCATCAGGCATCGTAGACGACGTTTGTGGATCCACCCTATCACAGCCAAGAGAATGACGCGTGGGGTCTATTCTACACTCTGCATGGACCTTCGACGAAACCCGGATAAATTTTTTGGATATGTTAGGATGAAAATGGAGAATTTTGATTACTTGGTGGAGCGCATTGCACACCTCATAAGAAAAGCGGACACCTATTGCCGCTTCTCTGTTTCACCCGCAGAGCGTCTGATGGTGACTTTAAGGTAAGCCACATTTATTGGATGTGATCGCATCAGAGCACACTTTCACTGCAATCTTGTTGGTGGTAGTTTGTATCTCCAAGTGTTATAGCTCAGTTTTGGTATGTAATGCTGTGATTTAAAACTAATTTATTGTTTTTTAATTCCCCACAGATTTCTTGCAACTGGAGAATCCCTTTCGTCACTCCATTTCCAGTACAGACTCGGGATTTCCACCATATCTGGAATTGTGAAGTACACATGCCGTGCACTGTGGGACTCCTTAGCTGAAGAGTTTTTACCAGAGCCCACAACAGAGAGGTGGATTGAAATTGCTGACAAGTTTCAACAGATATGTCAGTTTCCCAACTGCTTGGGCGCTGTGGACGGGAAACATATCCGCATTGTAAAGCCAGCTGGATCGGGATCGGAATATTCCAATTACAAGAAATATTTTTCAATTGTCCTCATGGCCATCGCTGACGCGGAATACAAATTTATTGCGGTTGATATTGGGGCCTATGGCCGCTCCAATGACTCTCAAGTTTTCAAACTGTCTGCCATGGGGCGTAAACTGTATGGAAACACCTTCCAGTTCCCACCACCTAGACCGCTGCCGCAAACATCTGGTCCACCTATGCCATTTGTCTGTGTAGGGGATGAAGCCTTCCAGCTGTCAGAACACCTTTTGAAACCGTACTCTAGCAGAGGATTGACAAGACCAAAATGCATTTTTAATTACCGCCTCACAAGAGCAAGAAGAATGGTTGAATGTACCTTTGGTATTCTGACAGCCAAATGGCGGGTCCTATTGACTGCGATCAACCTCAAGACAGAAACTGTGGACGAGGTAATCAAAGCGTGCGTGGTACTCCACAATTTTGTTATCTGCAAGGAACCCATTTCCATTGAGGACACCTCTGAAGAAACCACCTTGCAAGATTACCATGACATTACCACTAGAAGTTCTGTGATGGTTTCAGTAATGAGGGACAATTTTGCACTATACTTTATGTCACCTCAAGGCAGAGTACACTGGCAGGATGACAGAGTGTGAAAGATTTGTGCCCTAACCAAACTTGTGTACCTTCTGTACCAACAGTATATACCTTTGCCAACCAAAGTTGGCTATCTTGTCATGGTCTCTATTTTTAGCTTTAGGCCACAGGTGTGTACCTGGTTGTGTTTTATGCAAAGTATTTCACCTTTTAACAAAAGTTGTGTACATTGTTAGGAAATCACCAACAATAAACACAACTTTTTAGGTGAAATACTTTGCTTCAAACACAACCAGGAACACAACTGTGGCAAAAAGCTAAAATTTACCCACAGTTATATACCTAGTTTTGAATACCATTTCACCTTTTAAATACCCTGTATTTAACCTTTTTCGCCGCAGAAAGAAATGACAGACAACCAGTGTAAAATAATTTAACTTTTATTGAAAAATGTTTTTTTTAGTAAACTTTTTTAAAATTTTAATAAACTTGTTTAATAAAGCTTTGAAACCATAAAACTGGTCATTTTTATTTAAATACACACATTATAAATCTGTGTAGTGTGTGGTGGAAATACTGCTGGAGGGGCTGCGGGACACTTCGACACTGGGAGTGTGGAGAGAGGACTGGGATCGTGGTGGGGAAGGAACAGTTAGAGGTGAAGGTGTGGAAAAAGCTACAGAATGGGTGGACATGTGGGAAGCAGAAGAGGTGGTGGGTGGTGGAGTGGAGGGTTGGGCAGGGACTGTAGGAGCAGATGATGTTGATGGCAAGTTGTATGGTGAAGGAGTTTGGTACGGGGCAGGTTGCTGGAAGTGGGGAGATGTCTGGTACGGGGCAGGTTGCTGGAAGTGGGGAGATGTCTGGTACGGGGCAGGTTGCTGGAAGTGGGGAGATGTCTGGTACGGGGCAGGTTGCTGGAAGTGGGGAGATGTCTGGTACTGGGGAGGTTGCTGGTACTGGGGAGTTTGCAGGTACTGGGGAGGTTGCTGGTACTGGGGAGGTTGCTGGTACTGGGGAGGTTGCTGGTACTGGGGAGGTTGCTGGTGCTGGGGAGGTTGCTGGTGCTGGGGAGGTGGATGGTGCTGGGGAGGTGGATGGTGCTGGGGAGGTGGATGGTATGTAATAGGAGGGGGAGGATGGAAAGTGGCTGGAGGGGGTGTAGATGTAATAGGAGGGGGAGGATGGAAAGTGGCTGGAGGGGGTGTAGATGTAATAGGAGGGGGAGGATGGAAAGTGGCTGGAGGGGGTGCAGGTGGAGGAACTACTGTGGTGGGAGGAGGAGGTTGGGAGGTAACTTGCTGCAGAGCAGCGTGGCATGAATGCATTACATGCATCTGCTGGGCAGGAGAGAGCGTTTCCATGCGCTCCACAACAGACCTGAAAAAGGTGTGGTTTGGCGAAGATCTTGCTTCTGAATGCATGGTTTGCAGAAGTGTCTTCACCTCCAGAATGCTGGAGTTGATCTGCTGATAGCCTGCGGAGATTTGCTCTGACAAGACTTTTAGACAGTTCTGGAAAGATGCATTCAGATGCAAGAACTCTGGCGCATAAGTCTTTTCCTGACCCCTCTGCCGCTGCCGCCCAGTACCCGCAGGTGTACTAGAGGTGGCAGGGGCAGAAGGGTGGGGTAAAGGGAAAGCGATCTCCTCACCAGCAGCTTCATGTAATGTAGGCGGCCACGATGCTCCTGTGCTGGTGGATGGGACAGATGGGTCGAATGTGTGGAAAGGCTGGGAAGGTGCAGATGTACCGGGGCGGTCGAAGTGTCCCTCGGTGCCGGTCTCCTCAGGGATCGCCTCAAAAGGGTCCAATCGTGCAGGCTCCCGAGTGCTGCTCACCGTGCTGTGGAATAAAGAGAAAAAAAACAATTAAAATAGTGACATGGTATGGCCCTGGCTGAAAAAAAAAAGTTACATCTAAACATTTTTTTGTCACATGTGGTGTGTAATATTACCTTCTGGTGAGCATTGTCTCCCGGAGGAACGACAGGGCTCGTGCTTACTTGTACTTGCTCCTGCGTCCTCCAGATCCACTCGGGGCCCGCATCTCTTTATTGAACTCCTTCTTGAAACGATCCCTCACAGACCGCCACCGCTTCACAATTCTCTCCCCTGAAACGAGAAAGGACAAAGTGGATAGTATACAACATCAGTGTTTCCCAAACTCCAGTCCTCATGGTCCCCAGGGGTCATGTTTTCAGGATTTCCAAAGTAAATAGAAATCCTGAACACATGATCCGTGGGGACCACGAGGACTGGAGTTCGGGAAACACTGGTTTAAATCAAGCAACCGGTACTGTATATATACTTACGCTCTTTAATCTGGGTCCGAGCTTCGAGGTCCTCCCAGCGGTCCACAAGGAGCGAACAGATTTCCTCCCAGAGTCGTCGGGTAACGATCAGGTCAGCGTGGCGGCGGTCAGCCATATTCCAGAGCGGCTCACTTTCTCTGACGAGATCGATGAGGCGGTCCACATCAATCCCTCCATCCTCACCGTCAGAGTCGGGAGCACGCTGTGAAGGCTGTTAAAGAAAAAGACAAAAATAACATAATTAGCCTCCACAAAAGAAATGAAATAAAAAGTGCAAAAAAAACAAAGCAAAAATATTTATACTTACACGCTGGTGACCGCCGCGTTGCTGTCGCCGACGACCATGGGAGGCACTGCGAGGACCTCTTGGCCGAGCACCAGATTGGGAAGACTAGAGAAGAAAACAAAAAATGTTATGTCTTTGGATGTAGGCATTTGTTTGCTGTGTGTGGTCTGCAGAACATTGTTTTCTATGTGTTGTGTGTAGTGTGATGTTGTGTTTCTGCGTTTGATGCAAAAAACTTACCAATTGTGAGCCCACTCCAAGTGTCTGTCCACCCCTTCCTTCTTCTTCTGGGAGCTCCTCTTCATCTTGTGATTCCTGTTTTGAAATAAAAGGCAATGAATACACATATATTACAGAGATGATGGATTTTGGAAATAAAAACTTACCGTCAAACGCTGACGATGTGAGGGAGGGCTCCCAGAAGATGTGCTGTCTTCCTCATGGCCAGACTCCATGGCTGTGGGTGGTGTTTCTGCTGCTGCCATTGCTGCTGCTGCTGCTGCTGCTGCATCTATTGGGCGGCTGTTGAATAAAGAGAAACAAAGGGCCAATGAATATCTTGATATTCCATAGCCCTAGTTTGGAGGAATGGGGGATTTGATAATTACCGTCTCTCATCTGCTGCTGGACTCCCCTCCCGTTGTTCAGCATGCTGCTCCATTTGGGGTGGTGCTGATGGTGCTGCTGCTGCAGATGTCTGCTGCCTTCTCCTGCTCCTGGTTCTTGGCTTGGGTGGCATGTTGGGTGTGGCTGAGGGTCCCATTGTCTTGCTTTTATATATGTCCTGTGGGCAGAGCTACTGAGCATGCTCAGACCAAAGAAACCGGATCCGGCCATCGCCGGATCCGGCTGTCGCCGGATCCGGCGCATTGCGGCGCTCATAGGCTTTCATTGTATGAAAAAGCCGGACACGCCGGATCCGGCGTGTCCGGCTTTTTCGACAGAGACAAAAAACGTTACAGTCTCCGTTTTTTCCAGACGCCGGATCGCGTCACATTGCCGGATCCGGCGAAAATCGGATGAAACGCATGGCCATCCGGCTCGATCCGGCTCTAATGCAAGTCAATGGGGGGGAAACCGGATCCGGCATTGCATTTCGACGGATCTGGTTTTAGTCAAAAGCACCGGATCGCGCCTGACGCCGAAAACATGATGTGTGAAAGAGGCCTTAAACATGTGTGTAGACATTGTTTACTCTGAAATCACGCGCGCTCACAAAGCGCTGATATGCACACTTCACAGCGCATGTCAGAGACCCCATAGACTCTAATGCAATTTTTTTGCGCATGCGATTTTTTAACGATGTTGGGCGGAACAAAGGATGCAACATGTAGCGTCCGGCGCATCTGGTCGCACACCTGGAAAATGCGCAGAGCACGAAAACGCTGAGGCACGCGTGCAATCGCTAGACACTGCGCCCGCCATTTTAAAGATAGGGGACAATTGCGCCTGCGACCAATAGCGCACGATGCGCTGCGTGATAAAACTCTAGTGTGAAACCAGCCTAAGACGCACTTTTTTCCCAAAATCTTTTTTTGGGGAAAATGGGTGTGTGTCTTATAGTTAAAAAAAATACTGTATCAAGAATTTGCTTAAAATGTTCATTCCAGCATTTAAAAGTAAAACCGTAATACGAGATCTCAATCTGAGCATGCACTGCCCCTGGCAGCCATTTTCCCGGAGGCCACTGCATCGCACCAATGGATATGCGGGGCCTCCGGGCTTTCACAAGATGCCGGCAGAGCCACGAGCACCACCGCTGAACCTGCCGCACCTGCCGCAGCAGCCTAGGATAGGAGTCATATCACCGGACCACCGAACACCCCCCTGTGACCCCACTCCACTAGCGCTGCTGATCCCCCCAGGTAAGCTGATTTCAGACTTTAAGATGGATCTCCATTTGAGACATTAATTTTTTTTCCCTATTTTTCTTCGTCTTATAGTCCGAAAAATATTGTATTTCCTATTCTTTTTTTAATACACCTCTGACTTTGGTTCAAAATACTACATTACAAACTACAGAGGTATTTTTCAAAAAAGCTTTCTGTGTAAAGCCATCTTCAGGGCTGTAAAAATAAAAGGGGGATATGAAACAAAAATTTGGAGACTTAATGGGGAATATTGTAACAGCAATCACTGTTTTTGCCTACCATACTTGTAGATGCTTTTCAGACTTATTTCTATTGATTTTTTTAATCTTGGTTCCTGAAATATAACAGAGTAATGTGTCCGTTACTGCTACCACCCATCCATGTGCAGACACATAATTTGAAGCTCCTTGACCTAACAACACTGCCTTCCAAAGGGTTGGAAATGCTGCAGATTTTTCCCAAAAACCTTATTGGAAAAAATTGCACCAAATTATGTGGATGTTGTGTTTAATCACATTTCAAACAGTGAAATATTGAGTATGTACATTTTTACTACAGATTTTCTATGAACATGCAGATTAGAATTTGTAAAATCTCACCTACTTTTCTAGGATTGTGATTATCTGGAGCTGATAATTCCACCTTGAAGGGAAACTGTCAGCATTTGTTTTTACATATGGAAGTATTGGTATGGATAGGTGCTTATCCCCCAATAAAATTCATAATTTTTTTTTGTAGAAATCTGATGTTGATGTGTCAGTCCTGGGAAATGTGATTGTACAGCTTCTTACAAGTGCACTGACACCTCCCGATGCACTGATATGCCGCCAATACACTTACAGGCTGACCTGCATATGATTTCTACATTAGTTTTCTAATGACTGGCACATCGGATCTCTACAGCTGTAAGGTCAACATACTGCGTTATGTAAGGGTAATATATTATGGCTACAGGTTGGTACTCCAAAAACAGCACAAAAAATTGTGCCATTTGGCTAAAAGGAGTAATGAAACAATACGGTGGATGCATAGCGAGTGCACTACTCATGCTGTTTTGTCTATTAGGAGTATGGACCTGTGGTGGTAATATAGGGTGGCATATTTAGCTGATCGATACACTTCTATAATATGATTATGAAGAATTATACAACAGGATTATATGGCTAAAATGACATCCACGGTGAGTGTAATATTGGGCTGAATTGCATGCCAAATCTCACACAAGAAAATAATCCTCACAATATACCTTCGTAGTCCATCAGTTGTAACAAACATACAAATAATATTTGTGTGGGTACTCAACTGCATCCTGGGGTTTTGAAAAGCATCTCAGCATGTGATATGGCTAGTATTCATGTCATTACATTCCGAGAAAACCTGACAAGTGTGACCTCTTCACTTATGCACATTATAGGACGGCAATATCTGTGTGTTTCACTTGGCCAGGCTGCTCCCAGCTCTTAGGCTCAGTTGAGCATCAGTGCCTTTCTGGATTTGATGCATTCAAAACACAATGAGGGGAGGAGATGAGTTGGAGAGTAGAGAAGCAAATGATGCAGACATAAAACAGGGATCAATCCTTGAAAGACTGACACTGATCAAAAACTCCTTCACATCACATTGTACAGTCATAAAATAAACTCTTCATGTGGAAAGTAATGACCAATATCCCGTGTTATCCTGAGATTTAATGGTTAAGACCTTATTCATGAGAAGACACTTGGCCTTCATCCACAGGCTATCCATAGAAGGTGAACCCGAAATCCTCTCCTGTCAAATGATTTATGTTTTTCTTTCCATATTTCCAGATGTGCATGAAAACCTCAACATTCTTCAGATGCTCGGTGTGAAGAGAACACGATAATCTATTACCAAACAAAGATCTCCTGGCTCAACCCGATTTATTCAATTATGGTTGAGGAACATTACATGTGACATTATTTCATATATTTATGTCAAGGTAAACATGACGGTAATTTCTTGAACAAGGGATGAACAGAAGAATATAGACGTGCGGGGAGAAAGCCATGGCTTCTGAATCATAATAAGGCGAGAAAAAAATCCACTTTCTTTGATTTTTGATCTTTCAATGTTTCCTCCCATTTCCAGACATAACAAAAAAAAGGGCCATTAATGTTTTTAAACACGGGTCTGAACTAGAAAACACGGTAGCAGATTAGTATTATTTGCACAAAAGCAAATTACTTTAAATTTGCTGTTATTTTTTTCTCTTTGTTCCAGATACATAAAAGCATGTTTTTTTCTTCGCTAACATATGCCTGTCTAGGCAGAGTGAAGTACATGACAATTGAGTAAAATCCATTATCAAATAGATATAATAGCCTTTTCAGTATGTCTTTTCTTGGGGAATGTTCTCCTGTATGAACAATGAAGTTAAAAGTCGTGTAGCAGTCTATTAACTTGTATATAAGGTATGGAACAATGTACATTCCCTTACAGAGAGATGACATATCCTAAAAAATTTAGTATACTTTGAAATGTGAGAAACCTTTTTTTCTGACTAACCATGTATTTATTATAAGACAATATTTCAAATATTGAATATGCAAAATATGGAAAAGAAAATGTAAACATAGGTAATTTAAATATCATCAGTTTTTAAAATGCTATATATATATATATATTTATATATATATATATATATATATATATATTATATAAAGCTCAACGTGGGTGTGTATGTATGTATGTATGTATGTGTGTATGTATGTATGTGTGTGTATGTCCGGGATTGGCATCCGTACTGTCGCAGCTACAGCCACAAAATTTGGCACAGTCACACGTCTGGACCCCGAGAGTGTCCTAGGCTATGTTGTGAGGCGAAATTTTAACCCAGTGCGTTCCAATTCACCAAACAATTTTGCCCCTATCTACATAATGGGGAAAAAGTGTGTGTGTATCAAGCCCCGCCCCTCATTATCATGTCATAATGGTTGCCATGGCGACGCTGATGTCATCATAGGTTGCAAGCCCCGCCGCTCATTATGATGTCATAATGGTTGTCTATGGGATGGAGGATGTTGGATGGGTATATGGGCACTGGACTATGGGATGGAGGATATGTATGACAAGTATATGGGCACGGGACTATGGGATGGAGGATATGTATGATGGGTATATGGGCATGGGACTATGAGATGAAGGATGTGTGATGGGTATATGGGCACTCGACTATGGGATGGGGAATATGTATGATGGGTATATGGGCATGGGACTGTGGGATGGAGAATATGTATGATGGGTATATATGGGCATGGGACTATGGGATGGAGGCTGTGTGATGGGTATATGGGCACTCGACTATGGGATGGAGGATATGTATGATGGGTATATGGGCACGGGCCTATGGGATCGTGGATATGTATGATGGGTATATGGACACGGGACTATGGCATGGAGGATAATTATAATTTGCTATAACTAACCACAGTTAGTTACTATGCCCGGGCAGCGCCAGGGCTCTTCAGCTTCTGGACCGTGAAGAAGGCGGGTTCTACCGCTGAAACGCGTAGTCCTATCTGCACGACTTTCCTGCGTTATTGCTGTTTTGAACTGCTTGGACCATTGCATTTTAACGGATTTATGAATAAAAAGAAAAAATTTTTTAACAGCATCCTGGATTGCTCACGTTATTGCTGGATTTTGCTTTGTCGTTGTTCATATATATATATATATATATATATATATACACACAGTACAGACCAAAAGTTTGGACACACCTTCTCATTCAAAGAGTTTTCTATATTTTCATGACTATGAAAATTATAGATTCACTCTGAAGTCATCAAAACTATGAATTAACACATGTGGAATTATATAATTAACAAAAAAGTGAGAAACAACTGAAAATACTGTATGTCTTATTTTCTAGGTTATTCAAAGTAGCCACCTTTTGCTTTGATAACTGCTTTGCACACTCTTGGCATTCTCTTGATGAGCTTCAAGAGGTAGTCACTGGAAATGGTTTTCACTTCACAGATGTGCCCTGTCAGGTTTAATAAGTGGGATTTCTTGCCTTATAAATGGGGTTGGGACCATCAGTTGTGTTGTGCAGAAGTCTGGTGTATACACAGCTGATAGTCCTACTGAATAGACTGTTAGAATTTGTATTATGGCAAGAAAAAATCAGCTAAGTAAAGAAAAAGGAGTGGCCATCATTACTTTAAGAAATGAAGGTCAGACAGTCCGAAAAATTGCGAAAACTTTGAAAGTGTCCCCAAGGGCAGTGGCAAAAACGATCAAGCGCTACAAAGAAACTGGCTCACATGAGGACCGCCCCAGGAAAGGAAGGCCAAGAGTCACCTCTGCTGCAGAGGATAAGTTCGTCCGAGTCACCAGCCTCAGAAATCGTAGGTTAACAGCACCTCAGATTAGCGACCAGGTCAATGCCACACACAGTTATAGTAGCAGACACATCTCTACAACAACTCTTAAGAGGCGACTTTGTGCAGCAGGCCTTCAAGGTAAAATAGCTGCTAGGAAACCACTGCTAAGGACAGGAAACAAGCAGAAGAGACTTGTTTGGGCTAAAGAACACAAGGAATGGACATTAGACCAGTGGAAATCTGTGCTTTGGTCTGATGAGTCCAAATTTGAGAAAGACCGTGGCTGGGTCTTTCAACATGACAATGATCCAAAGCACACCGCCAGGGCAACGAAGGAGTGGCTTCGTAAGAAGCATTTCAAGGTAGTGGAGTGGCCTAGCCAGTCTCCAGATCTCAACCCTATAGAAAACCTTTGGAGGGAGTTGAAAGTCCGTGTTGCCAAGCGAAAAGCCAAAAACATCACTGCTCTAGAGGAGATCTGCATGGAGGAATGGGCCAACATACCAACAACAGTGTGTGGCAACCTTGTGAAGACTTACAGAAAACGTTTGACCTCTGTCATTGCCAACAAAGGATATATCACAAAGTATTGAGATGAAATTTTGTTTCTGACCAAATACTTATTTTCCACCATAATATGCAAATAAAATGAAAAAAAACCAGACAATGTGATTTTCTGGATTTTTTTTTCTCAGTTTGTCTCCCATAGTTGAGGTCTACCTATGATGTAAATTACAGACGCCTCTCATCTTTTTAAGTGGTGGAACTTGCACTATTGCTGACTGACTAAATACTTTTTTGCCCCACTGTATATATATATATACACATACAGTTGTGCTCAAACATTTACATACCCCGGCAGAACTTTTGCTTTCTTGACATTTTTCAGAGAATATGAATGATAACACCAAAAATTTTTCTCCACTCAAGGTTAGTGGTTGGGTGAAGCCATTTATTGTCAAACTACTGTGTTTTCTTTTTAAATCATAATGACACCCAAAACATTCGAATAACCCTAATCAAAAGTTTACATACCCCATTCCTTAATATCTTGTATTACCCTCTCTAACACCAATGACAGCTTGAAGTCTTTTGTGGTAGTTGTGGATGAAGTTCTTTATTTTCTCAGACTGTAAAGCTGCCCACTTGTCTTGGCAAAAAGCCTCCAGTTCCTGTAAATTTCTGAACTGTCTAGCATGAACTGTGCGATTGAGGTCAGGAAACTGAGAAACTGAGATGGTCACTCCAGAACCTTAACTTTGCTCTGCTGTAGCCCATAACAGTTCGACTTGGCCCTGTGTTTGGATCATTGCCATGTACATCCCATGCACAGCAGTATTTGCTAATGTGCTGCATTCATCTTTCCTTCAACTTTGACCAAGTTTCCTGTGCTTTTGTAGCTCACACATCCCCAAAATATCAGCGATCCATCTCTGTGTTTTACAGTAGGAATGGTGTTTCTTTCATAATAGGCCTTGTTGACCTCTCCAAATCAATGTTTATGGTTGTGGCCAAAAGGTTCAATTTTGGTCTCATCACTCCAAATTACCTTGTTCCAGAAGTTTTGAGGCTTGTCTCTGTGCTGTTTTGCATATTGTAGGCGAGATACTTTGTGGTATTTGCGCAGTAATGGCTTTATTCTGGCGACTTGACCATGCAGCCCATTTTTCTTCAAGTGCCTCCTTATTGTGCATCTTGAAACAGCCACACCGCTAGTCCAGTATTTCAGTTGATGTTATTTGTGTTTTTTCTTTGCATCCTGAACAATTTGCCTGTCAGTTGTGGATTAAATTTTTGTTGGTGTACCTGACCATGGTTTTGTTATTACAGAGCCCCTGAGTTTCCATTTGTTTATCACAGTTTGAATGCTGCTGACTGGTATTATCAATTCCTTGCATATCTTTTGTATGCCTTTCCTGTTTTATACAGTTCAACTACCTTTTCCCTGTAACAACCCTGCTGGCACCACTGCATGGCCTCCCTTCCCCCGCACACCAACTTACTCACTGCTCCCGGTCATGCTGTGAATTCTGTTTGCTGCCAGTCCTATGCTCTGTGCTATGTGTCTCCGTTCTGCTATATGTTTCCTGGCTATGTGTGTATAGGGGGCGGCGCCAGAACTCTCTGGTTCTTATGCCGTCAGGGTGCACCTGTTCAATCTGTCCCTGACCAATTACCTAGAACCCTCGACTATTTAGATCCGCCACACCCACTGAACATTGCCTGTGCAATGTCTATACTCTGTTAGTATCTTGCTGCTGAGGAAGCCAAGCCCTGTTCTGTGTATCTCCTTCTCTGTAGGAATACTTTTAGCCTTGCTTTGTGTTCTTTGCCTGCTCTCCAGGAGGCTGCATATCCTGGTCTCTGTGTCTTGGCCCTAGCTTTGTGTTTACTTGTCCTTTCGCCTGCCAGGAGGCAGAATATCCTGGTCCTTGATTCTTTGTCCATGTACCTTGTCTGAACTCTGTCCTACCCCTGCCTCCTTGTCTTTTGCTTCCTTCCCTGCTGTGTCTTTCCTTGTGTCCTCTCTGTCTGAGCCTCTGCACCCTTGCAGCTCTGTCTGAGCCTCTGCACCCTTGCAGCTCTGTCTGAGCCTCTGCACCCTTGCAGCTCTGTCTGAGCCTCTTCACCCTTGCAGCCCTGTCTGAGCCTCTGCACCCTTGCAGCCCTGTCTGAGCCTCTGCACCCTTGCTGCTCTGTCTGAGCCTCTGCCCCCTTGCAGCTCTGTCTGTGCTGCTCCTGCTGCTGCAGAACCTCTTGCTGTTCAACTTTGCTCTGCTGCTGCAGAACCTCTTGCTGAAGCTTCTCTCCACAGACCTTGTGGTTCAGCTTTGCTCTGCTGCTGCAGAACCTCTTGCTGCAGCTTCTCTCTGCAGACCTTGTGGTTCAGCTTACTCCGCACTCCTGTGGCTCCGCCTACTCCGCACTCCTGCGGCTCCACCTATCCCACTCCTTCCTGCCTGTATCCATACCTGCACCTCCTGTGTGAACAGGTCCAAACCTGTTCCTTCATATTCCACTTCTTCCTGCCTGTCTATACCGATACCTGCACCTGCTGTGTGAACAGGCCCCTACCTGTTTCTTCTCATGCCAAGCCAGCCTGCTCTGTGTCCCCAAGCCTTGCCCGCCTGTCCTGTGTCTCCAAGCCGTGCCTGCTTGCCCTGTGTCTCAGCCTACCTGTCACTTGCACCTGACCAGCTGTCCTGTCCCCGAGTGGGATCAGCGGCCACAGCCAGACGCCACCCTGGAGTGGCACCCGGCAGCTACCTGACACACAAGCCTGACCTCACCATCAGAGGTTCCAGTGAAGACCGAGGTAGCTGTTGTAGTCACGCCCCTTCCAGGGTAGTCTGGTCTGTGGCACAGTGGGGCCTCAACCCCCCGGCTCACGCCCATCAGCCAAGGTGCGAGCGTGACAGTTTGTACAGGCCATGGTCTCCGCTGAGTCCCATGTCCTTCCGCTTGAAGAGCATGATGAACTTTCTCTCTGTCAGTATGAGCATCTGGAAGAATTTGTTCCACCCTGCGTGGTTCCAATTGTTGAGACTTCTGAACCCATCATTGTCTCCAATGCCCTCTACAATCAGCTCCTGGCTTATGAGAAGCTCAACCCTGCAGATCCTCCAAGGTTCCATGGAAATCCTAAGGAGTGCCAAGGGTTCCTGGAGTAGTGCCTGCGGTTCATTGAGTGGAATCCAGCCTGCTTCCCCTCTGATTGGGTCAAAGTGGGATATATAATATCCTACTTAGCAGGAGAAGCTTTGATGTGGATCTGTCCCCTCTGGGAAGCAGGGGATCCTATCGTCACGGACCTAGAGGCCTTCCTAGTAGCCTTCAGTAAAGCCTTTGACATACCTAGTAAGGCTACTTCTACCAAGTCTTCCCCTTCCAGATCCGAGAGGCGCTCCAGACGGGCGAAACCAGTGAGGAAACCGCCACGTCAGACCGCGACCGTCCAAAATACTCCAGTTCCTCGACCTGTTAAGGCAGCTACTCGAGTTGAACCCAAGAAGACTGTTAAGAGTGGGCAGGCAAAGCAGCAGCCTAAAACCAGTCATAAGAAGGGTAAACTGTATTACTGTGGTTGTGAGGAACACCCAGACAGCCTCTGTCCAGAGGATCTAAAGCTCCAGAACCTTGGGCCAGTAGGAGAGGCTGCCCTAGGTGAGAGTACTTCCCTTCCACTAAAGTCTATGACTGTTCCAGTGCCTTGTGGGAGCTTCGGCCCTGCAGTTGTGTTAAAACTGCAAACCAGACGGAGTCTGTGTGTGGTTCCTGTTCCACAGCTCCAGAATCCAGTGAGGGAGTTTGGTGATGGCCGTGCCCTACTTATGAACAGTCCTGTGTTGAAGGGACAACTACAGCTCCAAATCGGAGCGTTATATTTGGAGAAGATTATGTTCCACTGGCTGACCAGTTTGCCCATCGGTCCCTCTAAACCGGGTACTCTATTGCCCATTCCTGTCCGAAGACCAAGCGTGGTGCTGCACTTGGAGCTACCTAGTCACCACAGGTATCTAGTTCCAATGTTGCAAGGTCAGGCTACAGTGTCACCTTCTCCACCTGATCTGCTGGCTATCGAGTCATGGTGTGCTGACGTCACTGAAGAAAAAGAAGCAGTGGTGCCCTCTCCACACACCTTCTGTGACCAGTACCCAGAAGCATCCCTGTCGCTTGAAAATGTTTCTCTAGGCCATGGGCAGAAGATGGATCTTGTGAGGAAGCCTTCAGATTCCATGTGGCAGGTGGATGAAGAAGTTGGAGCAGAAGCTCTTGTATCTCTGTTTTTTACCAACCCGGAGGAACAGGTCCAGTTTTTTTCTGATTACAGGCAAAGGATGGATCCAGTGTGGGTATCCTCAACTTCTAGTTGGCTGGCTAGTGAAGATACTAAGGAGGAGATCCAATTTACTTGGCATAATGGGCTGAAGTTGGACTCAGTGAAGGTGTCTTCAGTTCCCAGGGGGCCAGCTGATGTAGAGGACGAAACAGAAGCTTCCAAATCCCTGCTTTCTGCTAACCAGGAAGAGAACCAGGAGGAGGTCCTGGTCCTCATATCTTCAGTGTTGGGAGCTGACCTCGCTGGGCACAAAGAGACTTGGCAACCTGAAATCCCAGATGTCACACCTGCCTCATCCTACCCGAGTAATGTTGTGATGGTTCTGACTGTGTGTGCCCCTATCCTCCTTCTACAAGTTATTCTGGCGGGCTTGAGGAAGAGGGGCCGTAAAGGGGGGGTACTGTAACAACCCTGCTGGCATCAGTGCATGGCCTCCCTTCCCCCGCACACCAACTTACTCACTGCTCCGGGTCATGCTGTGAATTCTGTTTGCTGCCAGTCCTATGCTCTGTGTCTCCGTTCTCCTGTATGCTTCCTGGCTATGTGTGTATACGGGTGGCACCTAAACTCTCTGGTTCTTATGCAGTCAGGGTGCACCTGTTCAATCTGTCCCTGACCAATTACCTAGAGCCCTCGACTATTTAGATCCGCCACACCCACTGAACATTGCCTGTGCAATGTCTATACTCTGTTAGTATCTTGCTGCTGAGGAAGCCAGGCCCTGTTCTGCGTATCGCCTTCTCTGTAGGAATACTTTTAGCCTTGCTTTGTGTTCTTTGTCTGCCCTCCAGGAGGCTGCATATCCTGGTCTCTGTGTCTTGGTCCTAGCTTTGTGTTTACTTGTCCTTTCGCATGCCAGGAGGCAGAATATCCTGGTCCTTGAGTCTTTGTCCCTGTACCTTGTCTGAACTCTGTCCTACCCCTGCCTCCTTGTCTTTGGCTTCCTTCCCTGCTGTGTCTTTCCTTGTGTCCTCTCTGTCTGAGCCTCTGCACCCTTGCAGCTCTGTCTGAGGCTCTGCACCCTTGCAGCTCTGTCTGAGCCTATGCACCCTTGCAGCTCTGTCTGAGCCTCTGCACCCTTGCAGCTCTGTCTGAGCCGCTGCACCCTTGCAGCTCTGTCTGAGCTGCTCCTGCTGCTGCAAAACCTCTTTCTGCAGCTTCTCTCCACAGACCTTGTGGTTCAGCTTTGCTCTGCTGCTGCAGAACCTCTTACTGCAGCTTCTCTCCGCAGACCTTGTGGTTCAGCTTACTCCGCACTCCTGTGGCTCCGCCTACTCCGCACTCCTATGGCTCTGCCTACTCTGCACTCCTGCAGCTCCGCCTAACCCACTCCTTCCTGCCTGTATCCATACCAGCACCTCCTGTGTGAACAGGTCCAAACCTGTTCCTTCATATTCCACTCCTTCCTGCCTGCATCCATACCTGCACCTCCTGTGAGAACAGGTCCAAACCCTTTCCTTCATATTCCGCTCCTTCCTGCCTGTATCCATACCTGCACCTCCTGTGTGAACAGGTCCAAACCTGTTCCCTCATATACCACTCCTGCTTGCCCTGTGTCTCCAAGCCGTGCCTGCTGGCCCTGTGTCTCGAAGCTGTGCCTGCTTGCCCTGTGTCTCCAAGCCATGCCTGCTTGCCCTGTGTTTCCAAGTTGTTCCTGCTTGCCCTGTGTCTCCAAGCCGTGCCTGCCTGCCAGTGTACCGAGCTGTGCCTGCTTGCCCTGTGTCTCAGCTGTGCCTGCTTACCCTGTGTCTCAGCCATGTCTGCTTGCCCTGTGTCTCAGCCTGCCTGCTAGTCACACCTGTCCAAGTGACTTGTCCCTGAATGGGATCAGCAGCCACAGCCAGACAACACCCTGGAGTGGCACCCGACAGCTGTCTGCCGCACAAGCCTGACCTCACCATCAGAGGCTCCAGCGAAGACTGAGGTAGCTGTCATAGCCACGCTCCTTCCAGGGCAGTCTGTTTTGTTGCACAGTAGGGCCACAACCCCCTGGCTCGCGCCATTCAGCCAAGGCGCGAGCGTGACATTCCTGTAGATTCATTGACAATTCTTTTGCTTTCCCCATGACTCACAATCCAGAAACGCCAGTGGCTGGATTACAGATGCAAGAGTCTGTCTGGATCCCAGAAACGCACTCAGCTTTTATGCACACACACTGATTACGATCAAACAGGTCACAGGTGAGGATGTTACCTTTAGTAGCCAATCAAACCCATTTGCGTCATCTTCTGTACATGTTATCAGGCCAAAATCACCATGGTATGTAAACTTTTGATCAGGGTCATTTGGATGTTTTGGGTTGTCATTATGATTTAAGAAGAGAAAACACAATAGTTTGACAATAAATGGCTTCATTCAACCACTAACCATGTGTGGAGAAAAAGTTTTGGTGTTGTCATTCATATTTGCTGAAACAAGGCCAAGAAAGCAAAAATTCTGCTGGGATATGTAAACTTTTGAGCACAACTGTATAGTATGTGGGTATATATTCTATTAATATATGTATATGTGTACACAAATATATATTATATTATATATATATTACATATTACATTAAGTAATTATTAATAAATACATATACAGTGGGGAAAATAAGTATTTGATACACTGCCAATTTTGCAAGTTTTCCCACCTACAAAGAATGGAGAGGTCTGTAATTTTTATTGTAGATACACTTCAAATGTGAGACAGAATAAAAAAAAATCCAGAAAATCACATTGTATGATTTTTACATATTTAATTTGCATTTTATTGCATGAAATAAGTATTTGATAGAATAGAAAAGCAGAACCTAATATTTGGTTCAGAAACCTTTGTTTGCAATTACAAAGATCAGACATTTCCTGTGATACATGACTAAGTTTGTACACACTGCAGCAGGGATTTTGACCCACTTCTCCATACAGATCTACTACAAATCGTTTTGGTTTCTGGGCTGTTGCTGGGCAACATTGAGTTTCAGCTTCCTCCAAAGATTTTCTATTGGGTTCAGGTCTGGAGACTGGCTAGGCCACTCCAGGACCATTAAATGTTTCTTAAGGAGCCACTCCTTAGTTGCCCTGGCTGTGTGTTTCGGGTCATTGTCATGCTGGAAGACCCAGCCACAACCAATCTTCAATGCTCTTACTGAATGAAGGAGGTTGTAGACCAAAATCTTGCTATACTTGACCGCATCCATCCTCCCTTCAGTACGGTTCAGTCGTCCCGTCCCCTTTGCAGAAAAGCACCCCAAAGTATGATGTTTCCACCACCATGCTTCATGATTGCGACAGTGTTGACGTTCTCCCATGCCTCCTGTTTATCATCCAGATTATCTTCAGTGAACTTCATATGGGCCTGTCCATGTGCTGTTGCGAACAGTGGGTCCTTCTATGCTCTGCACGATTTTAATCCATGACTGCATAGTGTATTACTAATGGTAATGTTTGAGACTGTGGTTCCAGCTCTCTTCAAGTTGTTGACCAGGTCCTCTCTTGTGGTTCTGAGCTGACCTTTCTCAAAATAATACTCACCCCATGAGGCGAGAACTTTCATGGAGCCCAAGCCCAAGGAAGATTGACAGTCATCTTTTGCTTCTTTCATTTCCTAATATTTGCACTAACAGTTGTTGCCTAAGTATGACCTAATTGTAAGCACATTACCCAAGCCCATCCCCCAAAACTAGAGTGGGCTACACTTCAAATAACAAATATGCATACTGATCTCTACAGCAGTGTGAATAGCATCAAGACCAAGGAGTGTGAACAATTAAAGAAAATATTTTAAAATCAATATTATTTTATTTAATCAATATTTAAAACATACACATAAAATAGGATACCTCTACCCATCAGCACACCAAAATGTCAGCTCCAGCAATACTTGGAATTAACAGGGAGCATGTATGTAGGTTCAAACAGGCATTTATAATTACATTGCAATCAGCATATCAAATTTTATATGCAGTAAACATTTGGATACATTAATGTAATAATAATATACAGTATCAAACAGAGACTCTATTTAAATGCCCCATATCAATTTAAATGTGATCCAAAATCAATGTTTCTGATCATACTGCAATCAGTATATCCAAATATATATATCATAACTATTCAAACATATTTATAGGATGTTAATATATAATATCCAAATAGAGACTCTCTTCAAATACTTCCAATAATAGCAATATACAGCATAATAGTGCAGATAACATCAAAAACCTCTGATTAGATAGCAATGAATTCAATTTCTAGTTTTTAGTTGTGAATAGTCACACCTGCAAAGTGATCTAGTGCTTAAATAAACAATGGCCCCCAGGCATAAATAGTGGGGCACAATAAAGATTAAGTCCTTACAGAGCGTAATGCTCTCTTTCCAATAATAGCTGCGCCACTAGCTATTAACCCATGCTGACACTGAACTACCACAACCCTTGTCCCATACATATTAACTGAATTAAAGCTGCAGAGCCAATATTATGTCCAGTGACAAGCTGACACTTCAACCCCGATGCGCGTTTCGCTGATGCTTCTTCCAGGGGGCATGTCTAAGCGGTGGGAGTCCAACTATTTATATTCTTCAACAACCAATACAATTAAAAGAGGCAGCCCTAATTAAGTCTGACTCATAGAGTCACGAGATGAATGAATGATGTCTGCAACCTTAGCAACAATCGCTATAAATCATAAGCCATGTTTGTTAATGGCAAGGGAAAACCTGTTTCAAAACAGCATGTCTAGGCTTCCAATCAGCGCTGTTTTAATCTGGCGTGGTAACAACAAATGTTGTGAATTCGCTTTCTGGCCTACCTCTGGTTACTGCTGAAGGTGGTGGAGCTGGTCAGGTTGAGGAAGGGGTTGTGAGCTCTCTTTCTGGGCTCCCTCTGGTGTTTACTGGAGGTAATGGAGCTGATCTGATTAACAGAGGCTTGCCACCTGATAATGAGGACGACGATTGGAGATCTGGGGTTTCAGACTGGATTTAAGACAGCCGACCCCTCCATCTCTGCTGGTGATTTTTTCCTGCCTCCTGAGGCCTTAGTTTCCAGCTCAGTCCCTGCA
Source organism: Dendrobates tinctorius (assembly GCF_039654945.1). NCBI lineage: Eukaryota > Metazoa > Chordata > Amphibia > Anura > Dendrobatidae > Dendrobates > Dendrobates tinctorius. The sequence continues at coordinate 21,796,124 of NW_027361728.1, read as the reverse complement.
TGCTCAACTTAGTGTTCTTTTGCTATTCTCTTTACATTTGATCTGGTTCAGTTTTGTGTTGGTTAGCCAGCTCCGGCTGGGGCTGTGCTGAATCACCGCTCATATGTTACTGCATGTGCCAGTTTGTTTTTGTCCCTTATTAGATTGGCCTCTTTTTGCTCTGCTTTCAGAATATACTAGAGTGCTGATATAGTGGGCGAAGTCGTGCGACTTCAGTATTTTTGCATCAGATGTGTTGGACTTTTTTGCAGGGTTTTTTGCGTGATTGCAGACAGTGTCTTTCCTTTCCTGCCCTGTCTAGTCAGTGTGGGCCCCATTGTTTGCTCAGTCTATTTTCCTACCTGTGTTTGTGTTTTCATCTTGTCTCACCGACAATATATGTTTGGGGGCTATCTATTCCTTTGGGGTCTGCTCTTGGGCAGTTTAGATTTCCCCTTTCCTGCTTTAGGTTTAGCTAGCTCTCTGCCGAGGCGTCTAGGATCATCGTAGACACGCTCCACAGCTACTGATAGTTGTGTGGATAGGATCAGGGGTCTACCAACCTCTCTGGTTTTCTGTGGCTTAGCTTGGGCTTGCTCTCCACCTCGGTGACCCAATCATAACAGAATCACCAGCCCAAACCGCAGACGCAAGGGTACTCAAAAGAAGGAAAGAATTGTAAAAAAAAAAAAAAAATGTGTCAGAATTTTTTTATATATTTTTTCCTCTTTTTCTCTGGGGCCGTAGGAGGATTTTTTTTTAATTTAATGGAAATTAAGCAATTCACTGACTGTGTTGAGCAGCTCGCTGCTGAAGTGCGGGGAATTTCTGCCAATCTCGCTCATCTGCTGTTGAACCAAAAATCCCTACTCCTGATTTGCTTTCTGGGGATCGGTCTAAATTTTTGAATTTTAACAATAATTGTAAACTATTTCTTGCCTTGAAGCCTAACTCATTGGGGAGCTCTGTGCAGCAGGTTAAAATTGTCATCTCCTTGCTGTGCGGCGATCCCCAGGATTGGGCTTTTTCTCTGACACCTGGAGATCCTATTCTGACTAATGTGGACTCATTTTTTCAAGCCTTCGGGTTGTTGTATGATGAAAATAATGCTATTGATCAAGCTGAGAAAACCTTATTGGCATTGAACCAGGGTCAAGACTCTGCAGTTATATTGTCAAAAATTCTGAAAGTGTGCGGTCCTTACTAAATGGAATGATGATGCCCTATCAGCTCTCTTTCGGAAGGCTTTGGCAGAAACCGTAAAAGATGTTATGGTGGGTTTTCCTGTTCCCTCTGGTCTTGACGACTCTATGTCATTGGCCATTCAAGTTGATCGGCGTTTACGTGAACGTAAAACTACACGAGAGGCGTTGCCGCTTTTTGAACAAACGTCTGAACCCATGCAATGTGATAGGGTTTTGTCTAGGGCGCAACATCAGGAGTTTCGAAGGCGTAATATGCTGTATTTTTTCTGTGGAGACGCCTCTCATACTATTTCTGTCTACCCTAAACAAGAAAAATGTTTTGCTCACACATTTGCCTAACTTGCCTAAGTTCCTTTTGGCAATTACTCTGATCTGCTCATTGTCTACATTTTCCGCTAAGGCTTTTATAGATTCAGGAGCAGCTTTGAATCTGATGGATTTAGACTTTGCTAAATGTTGTGGTTTTCCCATGATACCCCTGCGGACTCCTATCCCTTTGAGGGGTATTGATGCTACTCCTTTGGCAGAGAATAAACCCCAGTTTTGGACCCAGGTGATAATGTGGGTCGCCCCGGACCACCAAGAAAATTGTTCTGGGATTTCCCTGGTCATAATCCTGTTTTGGATTGGAAATCTGTGTCTGTGGTGAGTAGGGGTTGTCAGTGTGATCTTAGTGACACTCCTGTTTTCTCCACCTCTCCTCAGTCTCATGATATTCCTGATTATTTGGCTGATTTTTCTGATGTATTTAGTGAGAGTAAGTCTGCATCTTTGCCTCCTCATAGGAGTTATGATTGTGCAATTGAGTTAATGCCCGGGTGTAAATTTCCCAAGGGTCGGCATTTCAATTTATCAGTACCTGAACATGATGCTATGCGATCTTATATCAAGGAGTCATTGGAAAAGGGTCATATTAGACCATCCTCTTCACCTTTAGGTGCTGTTTTTTTTGTGGCCAAGAAAGATGGTTCATTAAGGCCTTGTATTGACTATCGATCCCTTAACAAAATCACTGTTAAATATCAGTACCCGTTACCCCGATTTCTGATTTATTTTCCAGAGTTAAAAATGCCTGTTGGTTTACAAGGCTTGACCTCAGGGGGGTGTATAATCTTATTCGCATCAAGCACGGGGATGAATGGAAGACGGCGTTTAATACTCCGGAGGGACATCTTAAGTACCTGGTGATGCCTTTTGGGCTCACTAATGCCTCTTCTGTCTTCTGTCTTCTGTCTTCTGTCTTCCGAACTTTTATGAACGATATTTTCCGGGACTTTGTGGATAAGTTTTTGATCATTTATCTTAATGATATTTTGATCTTTTCCAGTGATTGGGATTCTCATGTGGAACATGTCCGGACTGTGTTCCGGATTTTGAGGGAAAAATCCCTGTATGTTAAGGGATCGAAGTGCCTCTTTGGTATACAGAGGATTTCATTTTTGGGATTCATTTTGTCCCCGTCGGCTATTGAAATGGACCCGGCAAAGGTAAAGGCCATTTATGATTGGGTTCAGCCCACTTCTTTGAAGGCTCTCCAGAAGTTTTTGGGTTTTGCTAATTTCTACCGCAAATTTATAAGTAATTTTTCTGGTATTGTCAAACCACTGACTGACCTGACCTAAAAGGGTGCTGATGTGGTGAATTGTGCTCCAGAGACATTCTCAGCATTTCAGGAGCTTAAGCAGAGATTCACTTCTGCTCCAGTTCTACGGCAACCTGATGTCTCACTCCCATTTCAGGTGGAGGTGCTTCTGATATTGGTGCAGGAGCCGTTTTGTCCCAAAAAGATCCGGTGACTTCTAAAATGAATCCCTGTGCCTTCTTTTCTTAAAAATTCTCCCCATCTGAACGTAACTATGACGTGGGAATCAGGAATTGTTGGCCGTGAAATGGGCATTTGAAGAGTGGAGACATTGGTTGGAGGGAGCTAGACATCAAGTTGTGGTCCTCACCAACCACAAGAATTTGATTTATCTTGAGTCAGCCAAATGCTTGAATCCTAGACAGGCTAGGTGGGCCTTGTTTTTCAGGCATTTTAATTTTGAGGTCTCTTTTCTTCTGGGCACTAAGAATGTTAAGGCAGATGCCCTTTCTAGGAGTTTCTTTGCAGATTCTCTTATTGTGACCGAGCCTACTACCATTCTAAATGAGGGTGTAGTTCTATCCGCCATCTCACCTGATTTGAGACGTGCCCTGAAGGAATTTCACGAGGACAAACCTGAACGTTACCCTATGGGAAAATTGTATGTCCCTGACCAGTGGAGGAAGAGAGTAATGTCTGAAATTCATTTCTCTGCATTGGCTGGTCATCCAGGTATTTTTGGTACCAGAGATTTGGTGAGTCGGTTTTTTTGGTGACCTGCCTTATCTCGTGATGTCAGGAATTTTGTGCAGTCCTGTGGGACTTCTTCTCGGTCCAAACCCTGTTCTCGTTCTAGTGGGTTGTTGATGCCCCTGCCAGTGCCCAAGAGGCCATGGACCCATATCTCAATGGATTTTATTTCCGATCTTCCTGTCTCTCAGAGAATGACTGTTATCTGGGTGATTTGTGATAGATTTTCTGAGATGATCCATCTTGTACCACTCCCAAAGTTGCCATCTTCTTCTGAGTTGGTGCCCTTGTTTTTACAACAGGTGGTTCGGTTGCACGGAATTCCTGAGAACATTGTGTCGGACAGAGGAGTCCAGTTTGTTTCCAGATTTTGGAGAGCTTTTTGTTCCAAACTGGGAATTCAGTTATTTTTCTCCTCTGCATTTCATCCTCAGACCAATGGGCAGACTGAGAGAACAAACCAGACTTTGGAGTCCTATTTGTGATGTTTTATATCTGCTGATCAGGATGACTGGGTCTCATTTTTGCCCTTGGCTGAATTCGTGCTAAACAATAGAGCTAGTTCTGCCACTTTGATGTCGCCCTTTTTCTGTAACTTTGGGATTCATCCTCGATTTTCTTCAGGGCAAGTGGAATCTTCGACCTGCCCAAGTGTGGACACTGTGGTAGAGAGAATGCAGCAGATTTGGGACCAAGTGGTGGATAAGTTGTCCCTCTCTCAGGAAAAAGCCCAATGGTTTTCCAACCGGCATAGGACCAATGGTCCCCGGTTTAAAGTGGGTGACATGGTTTGGTTGTCATCAAAGAATTTTCCTATGATGGTTGCGTCTCCAAAGTTCAAGCCAAGATTCATTGGACCTTATAAGATTTTGGAGATTCTTAATCCTGTTTCTTTTCGATTGGCTCTTCCAGCTACGTTTAAGATCCATAACGTGTTTCATAAATCTCTGTTGAAGAGGCTTGTGGAGCCGATAGTTCCTATGGCGGCGCCTCCTGACCCTGTATTGGTTAAAGGCAATGTGGAATATGAGGTAGAGAAAATATTGGATTCTTGTTTGGCTAGACGGAGACTCCAGTACTTGGTCAAATGGAAGGGTTATGGCCAGGAGGATAATTTTTGGTCTCTGCTTCTGACATTCGTGCTGATAGATTGGTTCGTGCTTTTCACCGGGCCCATCCTGATCGGCCTGGTGGCGTAGATGAGTGTTCGGTGACCCTCCTCAAGGGGGGTACTGTTGTGAATTCGCTTTCTGGCCTACCTCTGGTTACTGCTGAAGGTGGTGGAGCTGATCAGGTTGACGGAGGGGTTGCGAGTTCTTTTTCTGGGTTCCCTCTGGTGGTTACTAGAGGTAATGGAGCTGATCTGATTAACAGAGGCTTGCCACCTGATAATGAGGACGACGATTGGAGATCTGGGGTTTCAGACTGGATTTAAGACAGCCAACTCCCTCTATCCCTGCTGGTGATTTTTTCCTGCCTCCAGAGGTCTTAGTTTCCAGCTCAGTCCCTGCATGCTCAGCTTAGTGTTCTTTTGCTATTCTGTTCACATTTGATCTGGTTTTGTCTATTTCAGTTTTGTGTGGGTCAGCCAGCTCCGGCTGGGGCTGTGCTGAATCACCATCCATATGTTACTGCTTGTGCTAGTTTGTTTTTGTCCCTTATTAGATTGGCCTCTTTTTGCTCTGCTTTCAGAATATACCAGAGTGCTGATATAGTGGGCGAAGTCGTGCGACTTCAGTATTTTTGCATCAGACGTGTTGGACCTTTCTGCAGGTTTTTTTTGCGTGATTGCAGACAGTGTCTTTCCTTTGCTGTCCTGTCTAGTCAGTGTGGGCCCCATCGTTTGCTTAGTCTATTTTCCTACCTGCGTTTGTGTTTTCATCTTGTCTCACCGACAATATATGTTTGGGGCCTATCTATTCCTTTGGGGTCTGTTCTTGGCAGTTTAGATTTCTCATCTCTTGGTTTAGGCTTAGTTAGCTCTCCGGCTGTGCCGAGGCGTCTAGGATCACCGTAGGCACGCTCCACAGCTAGTGCTAATTGTGTGGATAGGATAAGGGGTCTGCAATCCACTTAGTTACCAACCTCTTTGGTTTTCTGTGGCTTAGCTTGGGCTTGCTCTCCTCCTCGGTGACCCAATCATAACAAACAACTATATATGCTGCATGGCAAATACACCGCCCCAGAGTCAGTTTCACACTAAACAACAGTTAGTGTGAACGAGTCTCGTAGCTTTTCATGATAATATTGAGTAAGTGCCGATATCTCAGCAGCTGAGACAAATGAATTAGTTCATACAAAAGCGGATTTAGTTAGATCAATTTTAAAACATCACAAAATGACTACAAATACAAACAACAATATAGTAAATATTTATTGTAAGCATATATATTAATTTATACCCCGTTATCACCTACATAGAGACAATAATATAGTAACTGATTATTGTAAGCATATGTATTAATTTTTATCCTATTATTGCCAGCATAAAAAACGTCCCTGGTGAGACTTAATTTAATAGCATTCGTCAACCATTATATATACCAATTAAACCGCATAGGGACCAGATGCAAAAAAAATAATATAAATAAATCTATCCCACTGTAATGTTACAACGCTATTCCAAAACCCTTTTTCAAAGGTACATGCACAATATCACATATACTGATTAGCAATTTCTTTATCTGCATAATTAGATATTCTATCGCTCCAACATAAGCTGTAAAGCTGAAGCCACTCCACTAGATCTAGCAGCACACTGAAATATTTGCAAGAAAATCCTTTTTTTCAAAAATGCTATTTGTAAAATACCAATATGGAATGCATATTATTGGTATTGAGACATTATTGTGAAAATTCAATGTATGTCCAAACACACGTAAGTGAAAAAAATAAAATAGAAATAAAAAATAAAATAAAAGAAAATTAAAAATCTCCAAGCTTGCTATGAGTGATTACCGTAAATCCCATATAGTGAAGAGATGTATGTAAATATATATACATATATATAGTACTAATGTTACTGTGAGCACTCCAATACACCCAAATTATGAATATTACTGAAATAACTGATGCCATTTCAGTTATCATTATTGAAATGTGCCCAAGAAAAATGTGAGATAATTATTATCATAGGATAAAAGATGTCTCCAAAAGAATAAAGTGTCTGAAAAAATTATTAATAAATAATATGGACCATAAATCATAATGCAAAACCTGAACATTTCTGAGTAGAAGTAGATGCCCCTCCTGTAGGAAAGGAGCAAATCTGACAAAATTCCAACCAGATTTTAGTATCAGGTCGAACATCTGTCTACTAGGACCGATATGTGACCATGATGAAGTGCACATTCAAGATCAATTTACTAATAAAGTGAAAAAGTGCGGTGATGATAGTGAATTGAATGAACATATTTATTTATATCTTAATCTCAAGAAAGAGTATCAATTATCTCAATTACAGTGTTGTTCCCATAAACAATATATAAATACATATAGAACCAGTGAATATAAGACATAAATTTCAAATTTAAAACACAATATCAAATGGCCTTCCATACATGTTCCATATATCTCCTGTTATCAATAATATATTGCATTTTTCTTCCAACTGAAATTAGATTACTTTAATTTATAGTCCAGGAAAAAAATCAATGAATTGCTGTGCCTTCAATGATGGAATATTCATCTAGTATAAGTAGATCCAGGGTGGAGAAATGCAGATAATATATGGTATCAGGCTGTATACTGTATAGTATGTCTTCCAAAAAGGACACTTCTATGTTGCAATTCACTATGATCACAGTACTTTTTCACTTTATTAATAAATTGATCTTGAATGTGCACTTCATCATGGTCACATATGGGTCCTAGTAGACAGATGTTTGACCTGATACTAAAATCTGGTTGGAATTTTGACGGATTTGCTCCTTTCCTACAGGAGGGTGTTAGGCGTCGGATTTCTGCGTTTACTCCACAGAGATCCAGACCCTCACATTCTGCAGTCTCCAGCGGTTTACCTACTGCAGAGGAGATTGCAGAGGAGATTGCCTTGCAGCAAATCTCTCCTGAGGCTAAGTCCTTCTGCCCTCCTACTGAGCATGCTCATGGGACGATCTCCCATTGGAGATCGGGAGTCATGTGCTCAGGTCCTGCCCCAGATCTCATTGGTCCATCTCAGGGATCTGGAGGCTTGCAGAAGGTCCCGGCTGCTATAAAATGCGCGTATGGCTGTTCCGCCATGCGCTAGTATAGACTTACTTGCTGCTGTGTGTATGAGGATGGATATATGATCCTGGTGAATGACTCATTATAAAACCCCTTCCCTCTGATATTACGTATGTGGGTAGGGATTGAGTTAGAATCAGCGCCAGCGCTCCTCCCTTGCAACATCAACAGCTGCTAGCGTCCGACATTGCGCTTGCGTCATAGCTTTGTCGTTTAGCGGCAGTGTCCACGCCGCGCTGCAGTAGCAGCTCTCCTTAGCGTCCGCAGCTGCGACGCCGCACACACGGTAGGTCTAGACGGATGTAGTGCCGCCGTCTTGGGCTACTCCTGTGACCGGATACCGTGAGTGTATTTATACTGAGCACTGTGACCTCAACAGGCTCAGTCTTTGTATTTTTGTTTATTTGGCATCTCTGTAACTTAACCGAGATTGCTCGGCGCACCTGGGTGACCTTTAACCCTGTGCGCATTACCGCCATATTGCTCCTGCCACCACTAAGCAGCGGTTATATCACCTACTGCACGGTGGACCCCGAGCGGCGAACGCACTTAATTATTGTTTTTATTTAGTGCGTTCCGCCGTTCCTAACAGAGGAGCAGCCATCTACTTCTACTCAGAAATGTTCAGGTTTTGCATTATGATTTATGGTCCATATTATTTATTAATAATTTTTTCAGACACTTTATTCTTTTGGAGACATCTTTTATCCTATGATAATTATTATCTCACATTTTTCTTGGGCACATTTCAATAATGATAACTGAAATGGAATCAGTTACTTCAGTAATATTCATAATTTGGGTGTATTGGAGTGCTCACAGTAACATTAGTACTATATATATGTATATATATTTACATACATCTCTTCACTATATGGGATTTACAGAAATCACTCATAGCAAGCTTGGAGCTTTTTTATTTTATTTTTTTATTTTTTATTTCTATTTTATTTTTTTCACTTACGTGTGTTTGGACATATGTTGAATTTTCACAATAATGTCTCAATACTAATAATATGCATTCCATATTGGTATTTTATAGATAGCATTTATGAAAAAAATAATTTTCTTGCAAATATTTCAGTGTGCTGCTTCCCATAGATCTAGTGGAGTGACTCCAGCTTTACAGCTTATGTGGAAGCGATAAAATATCTAATTATGCAGATAATGAAATTGCTAATCGGTATATGTGATATTGTGCATGTACCTTTGAAAAAGGGTTTTGGAATAGCGGTTTAATTGGTATATATAATGGTTGACGAATGCTATTAAATTAAGTCTCACCAGGGACGTTTTTTATGCTGGCAATAATAGGATATAAATTAATACATATGCTTACAATAATGTTACTATACTATTGTCTCTGTGTAGGCGATAAATTAATATATATTCTTACAATAAGTATCTATAATATAACGGGCTAAGCGTCACTCTGTCCGAAACCTTATAGACTGCGCAAGCGCGACACGCCTGCGCAGTCTGGCTCCACAGAGAGTGACACACCCCCCCAGGGGATCGCGGAAGACGTACTTTTACACTTTGTCCCTCTATGGGACAATCATTTTGTGCAGGCTGATCACTTCTTTAGCATGCAGATCTGCATGCTATAGAAGCTGTCTGCGCTTGCAGTTTCTGCACACTGACCTGTGAGACTTCCTGACATGCACTGCGCATGACAGGAATTCTTTGAGCTCTGGTAACCCTGATGTTGTCATGACTACATTGAGTCTCCATGGCAGCGATTGGAACCTCGCGTCATGCCGCGGGGTCTCCAATCCAAAGGCAGAGGGGCTCTCAGAGCTGACAGCCCCTCTGCCTGCTCCCAAAACAGGGGATTAAAGTGCCAGGAGTGGCCTGTCATTTAGTGATGGGTGTCAGCTGCGAGAATCAGCTGACACTTGGCCGCGATCAGCCACGCTCCCCCCGTGAGCGCGGCTGATCGCCTATGACGTACTATCCATTCGTGGGAATTAATTCCCAGTGCACATGGACAGGATAGTGTTGAGGAGAGCCTTAAGTTCAAATACTTAATTAACCTCCAGTGTATTATTTCCCCTTACATGAGCTTTTCAGATCGAAGTGTGACACCAAAGATGGCTGCCATTTCCTGCTTGCCTCATACCATGTGCTTATGGAACTGGAATTTCCTGTTTGGCCAAACAGCATGTGTTCCATGGATCCACCCACGATGAAGCCCACTGTGATGACCTCATGGACCAACCCAGCCTGATGACCTCATGGATCGCCCAGACTAGCTCACTGCCCAACCTACTAACCAATGGAATACATCCGAACACTCCCATTTTAGAGTTATCCGAGCTCCCTTACAAGGGACATAAAACATATGTGTGAATCAATAAAGCTCTCTTATTCACTCTTGCTCTCTCTTGGAACTATGCCATAGATTGATCAAAGAGAGATTACATCCGAAAGTGTGGTGTGGTTCTTTTTGTGCGAACTGATTAATACCCATTGGACCAGGAGCAGGCAGCTAGTGAACATTACTTATTGTTCAACCTAACAATAGTACGTCATCTGGCAGAAAGAGGTTAAGCTGCAAATTGTCTCTGTCACTAAGGGGTTAAGGAGTGACAATAAAACATTCCAAACTGACAAGAAAATTCCATTTAAATGGAAAAAAAATTAAGAATAATTTTTTTTCCCTTGAATATAAGCCAAAATTTAAAAAGTATTTTAACTAAATTATAATTTAAGTAATCCAAAATTGATATTTTTTAAAATAAAATAGAACATTTACGTTTCATTTATTAAGGAAGCAAGAACTGCCAAAAATTAGGGACTTATAGGGACTCAGATACACCCTGTATTATACATAAAGGAGAGCCTCATACACATTCTATTCAAATTGTCATGTAAAAGAAATTGCAAAGAGAACTAAAATTTTGAATCAGCATTTTGGCATTTTGAAACTAAAGATCTTGAAAATGTGACATATTATCTAGAAATCCAGGTTCAAAGAGAAGAAGAAAGCTTCCTTCTAAACAAAAGTGCAAAAATAAATGCAATTCTGAATCAGTTTGGAATGTCAGAAGTCAATAGTATATCAACTAGGGATGAGCGAACGCTAAAATACTCGGGTGCTCTTTGCTCGAACCAAGCAATTCTTAATTCTCTCATGCGCGTTTCGAGTAAAGAGCACAATGAGAGTTAATGGAAAAGCCAAACTTTTTTTAACCATACAAAACTGTGAAAAATAAGGGACTCAGATACACCCTGTAATAGACATAAAGTAGGGCCTCACACACATTCTGTCCAAATTGTCATGTATTGTTACTCCTTGACTCATAAAGGCTATGTACTTTTAAGGGTTACATACCAAGAAAATGTAATACAGACCACAGATTAGTCTAAGAGTGAACTATATAATACCGAAAAGGGTGCACATGTTGAGGAAAATTCCTGCATCATTTCTGCATCTCTTGGCAGGAAAAACAGCTGCAAAACACAAATTTTTGTTGCTTTTTTCACCTCGTTTTTGGTGTGTTTTTTACTGCGTTTTTGATTGACTGGAGTGAAGTCAGTGGTGAAAAACGCTGGGCAAAAATGCACAGAGAATTGACATGCTGCATATTATTTTCTGCACCAAATCTGTAAGTCAAAAATACTCCTGTGCATGACACGTCAGGTTTCTCATTCACTTTGTTGCCATCAGATTTTGTTACAAATCTGCAATGTGTGAACACAGCCTAAATTTGCTAAGATGTTTTTGAGGGTTACCGTGTTTTTCGGACCATAAGACACACTTTTTTCCCCCAAAATTTTTGGGGAAAGTGGGGGGTGTGTCTTATGGTCACAATATACTTACATCCGTCCATGACTGGTGGCTGGTGCGTGTGCTGCGTGGCTCTGTGGTGTGGTGGTGGCAGCGGGCTGTGCTCCAGTGCAGGGGTAGCGGCTCTCTGTGCTCCATGGGGGCTCCGCTGGCATTTCCTCGGAGACCCCTGCACATCCGTTGCTGACTGCTGCCATGTTGCGGTGGCCTCCGGGAACGGCGCATGCGCAGGTTCAGATCTCATCCCCCGAGATCTCGGGACAAAATCTGAACCGGCGGCCATCTTCCTGGCATCCATGTTCCCGGAGGCCACCGCAACATGGCAGCAGCCAGCAACGGATGTGCGGGGGCCTCCGGGCTTCGAGGAAATGCCAGCAGAGCCGCCGTCCCTGCACCGGAGCACAGCCCGCCGCCACCCTCACCCCACAGAGCCCACCTGCCGCAGCTCAGTGCAGCTGACCCAGCCCACCGGCCCCAGCACAGCTGCCCCAGCCCAGCCCACCTGCCCCAGTCCACCTGCCCCAGCCCAGCACAGCTGCCCCAGCACAGCCCACCTGCCCCAGCCCAGCACAGCTGCCCCAGCCCAGCACAGCCCACCTGCCCCAGCACAGCCCACCTGCCCAAGCCCAGCACAGCTGCCCCAGGCCACCTGCCCCAGCAAAGCCCAGCTGCCCCAGCCCAGCCCAGCTGCCCCAGCAAAGCCCAGCTGCCCCAGCACAACCAACCTGCCCCAGCACAGCCCACCTGCCCCAGCACAGACCCACTGCCACCGCACCAGCCTGGACCACTGAATGACCCCTGTGACCACTCCTCCACCTGTGCCGGATCCCTTCCCAAGTAAGCTGAGTTCGGACTGTAAGACGGACCCCCATTTGATACATTATTATTTTTTTCCCTATTTTCCTTCTGAAAATTGGTGTGCGTCTTATGGTCCGGTGCGTCTCATAGTCTGAAAAATACGGTATATAGCAACAAAATGGCCTCCAGACCATGATATAGTCTATGTATAAGGGATATAATACTGGGAAATTTTTAACAAATTTTTTAAGATTTTAATAGCAACAAAATGTACCCAAAAAGATGCAATACCATATGGATGAGCAATATAATACCGATAAATTTTTAACAAGTTTTTGAGGGTTATATACCAACGAAATGGACTCAAGACCATGGGGTAGTCCATGGGTGAGGAATATAATACAGATACATTTTTTAAAAAACACATCATTTGTAAGGTAACTCACCAAACCCTGACCAAACTAATACCCCATATCTATTTATCTTTTTGCAGTTTTTATCATTTTTGCAGGATGCAGCTAGAGCCCTTCATGTTGGCTTGGTTTTTCTGTGTGATGCATGTATACAGTGGTGAGCGGCCCACCTTCTAATACTATGGGCGTCATTAATAGGCCACTCAGACACTATGCATCACACTTATCAGTGTGACTTATGTCTTATGCAGGCCCTATTAGTGTGCATTTTTTCCACTAGGCAGCCAGACCTTGATGGGTTACTGGCTGTCTTCATCAGTGGAATGCACCTGTGCTGCCCCAGCCTTTACCACTGGGGTTTTGCTGCATCCTGCCAGTGCATCAGTCATGGTTTGGTGAGTTACCTTACAAATGATGTGGTTTTTTTTTAATTTTGGAATTTTTTTCCTCAGATATATTTTTTAACAGTTTTTTTTAGGCTTTTATACTAGCAAAATATACTCCATACCATGTAAAAGTCTATAGGTGATTGTATTGGTTGTAATACCAATACAATTTTGAAAAAGTTTTTTAAGATTTTAATAGCAACAAAATGTACCCAAAAAGATGCAATACCGTATGGATGAGCAATATAATACCGATAAATTTTGAACAAGTTTTTTGAGGGTTATATACCAACGAAATGAACTCAAGACCATGGAGTAGTCCATGGGGGAGGAATATAATACAGATACATTTTTTACCAGTTTTTTTTAGGCTTTTATACTAACAAAATATACTCCATACCACGTAAAAGTCTATAGGTGATTGTATTGGTTGTAATACCAATACAATTTTGAAGAAGTTTTTTGAGGCTTTCATAGCAACAAAATGTACCCAAGTAGATTTAATACCCTATAGATGAGCAATATGATACCAATAAATTTTGAACACTTTTATTGAGGCTTTTATTGCAATGAATTGTACCCCAGAAGATGTATTAACCAATGGGTGAACAATATGATACAAATAAATAAGGAACATGTTTTTGGAGGCTTATATAGCAACTAAATGTACCCAAGATGATGTAATACCACATGTGTGAGCAATATGATACCAATAAGTTTTCAGTAATGAAAAGTAACGTCCAGCGAATAATCAAAAGACAAAATTTAACTTTTAATGCAAACAATGGTTAAAACTCCATTTAGATAATGTCCAGCACAATACACACACTGGCTCAATGCCACTAATGATCAACGCGTTTCGACCTGTGGGTCTTAATCATGATCTCACAGGTCGAAACTCTTTGATCATTAGCGGCATTGAGCCAGTGTGTGTATTGTGCTGGACATTATCTAAATGTAATTTTAACCACTGTTTGCATTAAAAGTTAAATTTTATCTTTTGATTATTCGCTGGACGTTACTTTTCATTACTGGATCCTGCTGTGGTTGCTTCACCCTTGTCCGTGTGGAGTACTCTGAAGCAAGCTGGACATCTAGATGGACTAAAGTAGTGAGCTGACTTCTCGTATTTTTTCACCAATAAGTTTTGGGATGCTTATATAGCAGCTAAATGTATTCCAGAATAGGCGCCAAAGATGCCGTGTGGTGATTCAAGTTTTACATTGAGCAGCGCCCTTTACGCGCCGAATAATGAGCACATCCGAGCACCATGACATTGGAGTGATAACTGAGTATGACTGAGCACGTTCACTCATCCCTATTGTTGCCTTCTCACCAAGCTGCTTGTCTATTGTCCTGTAGCCCATCCCAGCCTTGTGCAGGTCTACAATTTTGTCCCATGTGTCCTTAGATAGCGCTTTGGTCTTGGCCATGGTGGAGAGGTTAGATTGTGATTGAGTGTGTGGACAGGTGTTTTTCATACAGGTAACAAGCTCAAACACCTGCAATTAATACAGATAATGAATGCAGAATAGGAAGTCGTCTTAAAGAAAAACAGAATTCTTGCTGGTTGGTAGGTAATCAAATACTTATAAAATAAAATGCAAAGTAATTGTGTAAAAATCATGCAATGTGATTTTTTGTTTTTTTATTTTTAGTTTCTGTCTCTCACAGTTGACATGTATCTATGATAAAAATTACAGACTGCTCTATTCTTTGTAGGTGGAGAAACTTGCAAAATCGGCAGAGTATCAAATATTTATTTTCCCCACTATATATGTATATATAAATGTTTACCAATTAATCATATTTTAATTACCAGCCATGTTTGCATTTTCATTTCCATATTTTACACATACGGTACATGTACAGGAATAAATGTCACATATTACTGAAGATTTGATTGGAGCTATGAGTGCTAAATTCAACAGCAAAATACACTTTACTGAATGGACCCTTCATGCTTCATGGCACTTCATAAAGCCGAAAAGCCATTTCATAGCTTAGCATACGAGCACTACAGATAGCATATAATATGAGAGCTGAAGAAAGTGTTCTGACAAGCACAAGGATATTCTTACTTCCAAGTAGATAGGATGTAAATGTTAAATGTAAAAAGTTCTGGACCTTTAGAAAGGTGCCTGACAAATGTTCAAAGTTTCAATTTGCAAATAAAATTAAATAAATCACTGATAATTCTACATTCTTGTCTTTTTTGTCTTGTGTTTCTTCCTCCATTGATCAATAGATAGATTAGCAGATGCACTCATATTGTCATTCTACTTTTCCAGACTACTGGATGGTAAATCAGTCTAGTGCCATGCAAGAGTTAAAGAAAGCTAAGTGAAAGCATATTATTCCTGTTTCTGACCTTTGTAAAGCAGCAAAATGAAGAACTTAGGCCGGTTTCACATTAGCGCATTTTCAGCGCGCGCACGGCCGGGGGTAGCTCCGCCCCCGAGCCGGCTCTCTGCCCGGCGTGCCCGCCCCTTCCTTGTAGCGCCGCCTCCTAGCGGACAGCGGCGCCTGCGATCCGCGCACCCTATCTTTAGCATAGGGTGCGCCGATCGTGCGCAGTCCGTGCGCTAGTTGCGCTTTGACCTGCGCTGCGCACTTTTGACGGTGCGCCGTGCGCGCCAAAATCCGAAAAGTTTGATTTTGGCGCGCACGGCGCACCGTCAAAAGTGCGCAGCGCAGGTCAAAGCGCAACTAGCGCACGGCCTGCGCACGATCGGCGCACCCTATGCTAAAGATAGGGTGCGCCGATTGCAGGCGCCGCTGTCCGCTAGGAGGCGGCGCTACAAGGAAGGGGCGGGCACGCCGGGCAGAGAGCCGGCTCGGGGGCGGAGCTACCCCCGGCCGTGCGCGCGCTGAAAATGCGCTAATGTGAAACCGGCCTAAGAAATGACCAGACAGGATTTACCGTATAACAATATAATGGCAGAGGAGAAGATATCTCAAAGACTAAGCTACATTTAGAAGAGATCATTTATATGTTTCCAGTAAGGTAAAAGGATATTACGCTGTGTATTGCTTCTTTATTATATTGTATTATTTAATTTACTAATTTGAGTTATAAGTATGTTTTATTTATCTATGACATACACGATAATCTTAAAAAACAGAAATAAAGTATATGTTTGCACTTCAGAGACTGATTTTAACAGACACGCACACAGAAAACTCGAGCAGCTTTCAAAACATGCCCACCAACCAAAATACATATCCATCAACCAAAAAAACATGCCCACCAACTCAAAACATACCCACAAGCCAAAAAACATACCCACCAACAAAAAACATACCTACCAACCAAAAAATATATCCACCAACTAAAAAGTATACCTACCAACAAAAAATCATACCCACCAGCTAAAAAACATACCCACCAACAAAAATAACATACCCACCGCCAAAAAAACATACCCACCAGCCAAAAAAACATACCTGCCAACCAAAAAATCATGCCCACAGCCAAAAAACAAACTCATTAACCAAAAAACATGCTCATTAACCAAAAACATGGTATCATCAACCAAAATATCTTGCCCAACAACCAAAAACAATACCCAATGACCAAAAAAAATACCCACCAGCTAAAAAAACATACCTGCCAACTAAAAAACATACCCACCAACCCCCAAAACATATACCCACCAACCAAAAAACATACCAACCAACAAAAAAAAGCCCAGCAATCGAAAAACATTCCCACCAGCCAAAAAAACATACCCATCAACCAAAAAGTCATGCCCACCAACCATAAAACTTACTCATTAACCAAAAAACATGGTATCATAAACCAAAATATCTTGCCCACCAACCAAAAACAATACCCATCGACCAAAAAAACATACCCACCAGCCAAAAACATATGCCCACCAAACAAAAAACATACCCTCTAAAAAAAAACATTTCAACCAACCAAAAAAAATGCCCACCAACCAAAAAACCTACTAACAAAAAAAACCACTCACCAAATTAGTGAGGCATTTCTAAGAGTAGATGATATAGTGAAAATGTTTTGTCTGAAACGAAGCTATGATGCTTTGCAACACTGACAACCAGAAATCATTATAAAGATGAAGCCACAAGACTCAAATGCTCTTAGAAGGAAAATACTTATTATATGGGTGTTTACTGGATTACATCATAACAATCTATTCCTAATCTAATTTACTGTTAGGAGATGCTCACAAGTTTGGAGCTTACAAAATTTCTTGGTTATGCTTTAGTGACTGAGAAAGGGGCTGCGCTGCTGCACTTTGATTGACTTACCTACTCGGGACAGCGAGTACTCACTCCTGGACCAGCTTGAAGCCCTGAGATCCTTCAGTATCCAACAACAGGATCTGTGCACCACGGCACCTTCTCTCATTGCTTCCAGGATCAAAGATTAGTGACTTGATGGGTGTCCCACAGAGTGACACAGCAACAGGACTAGTGCATCACGGCACTTTTTCTCACTGCTCCCAAGGACCAAAGACAGCGAACTTCATGGATCTTCTACACAGTCACTCAACAGCAGGTAAAAAAACCTTCATTTCCCAAGATTATCTTGTCACACATATTTACATACAGGTGCTTCTCACTAAATTAGAATATCATCAAAAAGTTAATTTATTTCAGTTCTTCAACACAAAAAGTGAAACTCATATTATATAGAGTCATTACAAACAGTGATTTATTTCAAGTGTTTATTTCTTTTAATGTTGATGTTTAAGGCTTACAGACAATGAAAATGCAAAAGTCATTATTTCAGTAAATTAGAACTAGCCTTGGCCCGTGTGAAATTTTCGCACATTGGTCGTCAGGGGTGCAGGCAATTTCAGAAAAAGCAAGCTGGTCAAATGTAAATGTATTTCATAAGCTGATGAACACAGACAGGTATTTATATATGCCTCCTGAAGAAGAACGGCGAAACGCGCCTTGAGGCGGCAGGCGGGGGTCTAATTTCATCCACATGTGAGATACTCGATTATAAGTTTATGCACTTTACTTTTTGTATTGTTTGTTTTGCCTTGCGGACAACATAGATGCTAATATGCGGTCCAAAATAATAATCTTTATTGCATGGACTAGGGCATTTTTGAGGGTATCTGCTAATCTCAGCTGTATGCCCTTAAAAGCACTTTCATTGCCACCAGCATAGTTTCTGTGCACTGTCACTTTACTATGTATTTATTATCATATCTTTTCTAGGTTGTTGGTACTTGAATTTAAATACCATTTGCACTTTATTCATAAATTATTAGGCACAAATACCCCTTTTTTGTCAATTATTAGACTTCTTTGCTATTTTTTGAAGTTGGTTACAATGGTTGTGATGAATTTTTTTCCCCTCTTACCTGCTTGGTTAGCGGTATTCTTTGTTTGATTTTACTACTTTGCATAATTAATAAAATTATTTATGCAGAAAATAACTCTTGACCTCCCTTTTTTTTGCCTAAGTGTGGCATTAGTGGATGGTTTGTGTGTTGTCTTAGGTTAACAGAGTTAGAAAATAAGTTTTTTTGTGCCACTAAGTGGAAATTTATATGTACCTATGTATTTATATTGTAGATTGGTAATACAATAAATTGTTTTGATAAGTAGAGGCCAAAAAATGTTTTCCGGTTGAGGTGCCACCTGCAGGTCATTGTGTCTTTCTGCAGGTTTATGAAAATGAATGTTTAAACTGTATTTAATGATAAAAATTGTGAATGTGTGGTTTGTTTGGCTGTTTTCTTGCTGAAGGGAGCAAGTTTACCTTTCAAATGGTGTATCATGTGTGTTTGTGGGACAAAGTAATCAGCGAAAAAGCAGTGCATGTTTACAAATGTGTTGGTAGTGTGCTTTGGGGTACTGTGGGGCCACCTGCAGGTAATTTTTCCTTACTACAGTTTTATGAAAATTAATGTTTAAACTGTATATTGTAATCAAATCGTGGATGTGTGGTTTGTTTGGCTATTTTCTTGTTGAAGTGGGCAAGATTACCTTTCAAATGGTGTATCATTTGTGTGTGTGGGTGCAGTATGAACGGGGATACAAAGGAATGTTTAGAAATAATAGACTAGATACTTTATAACAGGGTTCCCCAACTCCAGTCCTCAAGGCCCACCAACAGATCATGTTTTCAGGATTTCCTTTGTATTGCACAGGTAATGCAATTATTGCTGTGATCGAGCGCGATCACAGCGTTCAGGGAGGGAGGCAGAGGGATGGGAGCTCACTCTGCCTTCTGATTGGCGTAATCGCGGGGCCCAATCTCTGCCATGATTACCCGGAGTTGTCATGACAACCCCCGGGTCATCCAGCTATGGAAAGACTCAGAGACCATGCTCACAGCATGGTCTCAGAAATATTCAGCATAGGTGTAATATATTGCAAGCTAGTGCATTGCAATGTATTATACCTGCAACAAAAGTGAAAAAAAGTGAAAGTCCCATAAAGAGACTAGGTACAAAATGAATTAAAAAAAAAAAAATATGTAAAAAAAAACATTAAAAAAATAATACAAATAATAAAAAAATCCACTAACAAATACACATTTTTATGTAAAAAAAAATTAAATAAACAAAAAAAGCACACGTTTGGTATTGCAGCATCCGATCTATAAAAGTTAGACACTGGTTAACCCCTTCAGTGAACGCTGTAAAAAAAAAAAAAACACAAAAAAGTAGCAAATTATACTTTTTCCAAGCGGTATCATCATACCACTTGGAAAAAGTGGAATAAAAAGAGATTAAAAAAACTAATGATAATAAAAATAGTATCACTGAAAGCGTCAACTTGTCCCGCAAAAAACAAGCTGCCATACAGCTCAATCAGCGGAAAAATAAAAAAGTTATACCTCTCAGAATAAAGCAATGCGAAAATAATTATTTTTTTCTATGACTTTTTTATTGTGTAAAAACTCCAAAACATAAAAAAGCTATATAAGTGAGGTATCGCTGTAATCGTAGTGACCCGAAGAATAAAGCTGCCTTACCAATTTTACCACACTCAGAATGGAGAAAAAAAAATTCCTGAATTGCTGTTTTTTGTTCATTCTGCCTACAAAAATTGGAATAGAAAGCGATCAAAAATTGTCATGGGCCCAAAAATGGTACCAATAAAAACGTCAGCTCGTCTCACAAAAAATAAGACCTCACATGAGTCTGTCATCCGAAATATGGAAAAATTATAGCTCTCAAAATACGGTGATGCAAAAAAATTCTTACAAAAAATTCTTACAAAAAAAGCATCTTTTAGTGTGTGACAGAAGCTAAACATAAAAAAGGACGTAAATCTGGTATCTTTGTAATCGCACCGACCCGAAGAATAAAGTTGCCTAATCACTAATACTGCATGAGGAGCGGCGTAAAAAATAATATCAATTCTTCACCTTTTGTAGATTTGTTCATTCTGCCTCCCAAAGATCGCAGTAAGGCGATCACAGTGGTTTATCCCCACATATAGGGTATCAGCGTACTTAGGACAAATTGCACAACTTTTGGGGTCCAATTTCTCCTGTTACCCTTATGAAAATAAAAATTTGGGGGCCAAAAGATCATTTTTGTGGCAAAAAATAAGATTTTTTATTTTCACGGCTCTATGTTCTAAACGTCTATGAAGTACTTGGGGGTTCAGGTTCAAAGTGCTCTTCACACATCTAGATAAGCTCCTTGGGGGGTCTACTTTCCAAGATTGGGTCACTTGTGGGGGGCTTCCACTGTTTAGGTGTATCAATGGCTCTGGAAATGCAACAGATGCCCGCAGACCATTCCATCAAAGTCTGCATTCTAAAACTGTGCTCCTTCCCTTCCAAGCTCTGCCATGCACCCAAACAGTCGTCTCCCCCTCAAACATGAGGTATCAGCGTACTCAGGACAAATTGCACAACAACTTTGGGGGTCCTATTTCTCCTGTTACTCTTGTGAAAATAAAAATTTAGGGGCAAAAATGTAATTTTTGTGCAAAAAATATGATTTTTGATTTTCACGGCTCTATGTTATAAACTTCTGTGAAGCACTTGGGGGTTCAAAGTACTCACCACACATCTAGATAAGCTCCTTGGGGGGTCTAGTTTCCAAAATGGATCACTTGTGGGGGGGTTCTACTGTATAGGCACATCAGGGGCTCTCCAAACGCGACATGGCGTCCAATCTCAATTCCAGCCAATTTTATGCTGAAAAATTCAAACGTCACTCCTTCCCTTCCAAGCTCTGACATGCGCCAAAATAGTGGTTCCGCCCCACATATGGGGTATCAGCATACTTAGGACAAATTACACAACAACTTTTGTGGTCCAATTTCTCCTGTTACCCTTGTGAAAATAAAAATTCAGGGGCAAAAAGATCAGTTTTGTGAAAAAAATTTGATTTTTTTATTTTCACGGCTCTACGTCATAAACCTCTGTGAAGCACTTGTTAGTTCAAAGTGCTCACCACACATCTAGATAAGTTCCTCGAGGAGATTTCCACTGTTTAGGCACATCAGAAGCTCTCCAAATGCCACAATGAGTCCGCTCTCGATTCCATCCAAATTTACGTTCAAAACCTCAAACAGCGCTCCTTCCCTTCCGAGTCCTGATGTGCGCCTAAAGAGTGGTCTTCCTCCACACATGGGGTATCGGTATACTCAGGAGAAATTGCACAACAAATATTGTGGTTCATTTTCTCCTGATACCCTTGACAAAATAAAAAAGTTGTGTCCGAAATAAAATTTTTGTGAAAAAAAAGTTAAATATTCATTTTTTCCTTCCACATTGTTTCAATTCTTGTGAAGCACCTGAAGGGTTAATAAACTTTTTGAATGTGATTTTGAGCACCTTGAGGGGTGCAGTTTTTAGAATGATGTCACTTTTGGGTATTTTTTGTCATATTGACTCCTCAAAGTGACTTCAAATGTGAGGTGGTCCCTAAAAAAATGGCTTTGCAAATTTTGTTGAAAAAATAAGAAATCGCTGGTCAAATTTTAACCCTTATAACTTCCTAACAAAAAAAAAATTTCTAAAATTGTGCTGATGTAAAGTAGACATGTGGGAAATGTTATTTATTAAGTATTTTGTGTGACATAGCTTTCTGATTTAACGGCATAAAAATTTGAAAGTTGCAAAATATTAGAAATTGTCACCATATTTTTTTTCATAAATAAACGCAAGCTATATCAAAGAAAGCTTACCACTAGCATGAAGTACAATATGTTACGAAAAAAACATTCTCAGAATCAGTGGGATCCATTGAAGCGGTCCAGCGTCAAAACCACATAAAGTGACAGTGGTCAGATTTCAAAATTAACTCCTGGTCATTAACCTACAAAGTGGCTTGGGCCTTAACCCCTTTCAGTCATGTGACGTGCTATCCCGTCCATGTGCCCTGGGACTTAATTCCCAGGGACGGGATAGTACGTCACAGCGATCAGCGGCGCCCACGTGGTGAGTGCCGCTGATCGCCGCCGGGTGTCAGCTGATTATCACAGCTGACACCTGGCACAATGTGTCAGGGGCGGTCACGGACCGCCCCGACACGTTAACCCCTTGCACACCGCGATCAAACACGATCACGGTGTACTGGGGGTTAAAGGGGAAGCATCGGCAGGGAGGGGGCTCCCTCCGTGCTTCCCTGAGCCCCCCACAGCAGCGCAATGTGCAGCGCTGCTGCGGAGGGTTCTATCCCTGCAGGTCTTCAAATCCAAGATGGCGACGGGGACCTTCGGGGGCCTGCAGGGAGCTGGCTTCCTCATGCCTGCATCTGCGATCTGTCACAGGACAGTGATGTCCCACCTGGGACAATGTAATAAAGTAAAAAAAAGTGTAAAAATAATTTTAACCCCTTCACTACCAAGGGTGGTTTGCACGTTAACTCCCGGGCCAATTTTTACAATTCTGACCATTGTCCCTTTATGAGGTAATAACTCTGAAAGGCTTCCATGGATCCCAGTGATTCTGACACTGTTTTCTCATGACATATTGTACTTCATGTTAGTGGTAAAATTTCATTCAAATAACTTGCGTTTATTTGTGAAAAAAATGAAAATTTGGCAAAAATTTTTAAAATTTCGCAATTTTCCAACTTTGAATTTTTATGCCCTTAAATCACGGAGATACAGCACACAAAAAACTTGATAAGTAACATTTCCCACATGTTTACTTTACATCAGCACAATTTTGGAACCAAAATTTTTTCGTTAGGAAGTTACAAGGGTTAAAAATTGACTAGCGATTTCTCATTTTTTCAACGCCATTTTATTTTTCCGGACCACATCACATTTGAAGCCACTTTGCGGGGTCTATATGATAGAAAATACCCAAAAGTGACACCATTCTAAAAACTGCACCCCTTAAGGTGCTCAAAAACACATTCAAGACGTTTATTAACCCTTTAGGTGCATCACAGGAATTTTTTTGAATATTTAAAAAAAAAATGAACATTTAACTTTTTTTCACAAAAAAATACTTCAGGTCCAATTTTTTTTATTTTACCAAGGGTAACAGGAGAAATTGGACTGCAAACATTATTGTGAAATTTGTCCTGAGTACGCTGATACCTGATATGTGGGGGGGAACCACTGTTTCGGCGCATGGCAGAGCTCAGAAGGGAAGGAGCGCCGTTTGACTTTTTCAATGCAAAATTGGCTGGAATTCAGATCGGACGTCATGTCGCATTTGGAGAGCCCCTGATGTACCTAAACAGTGGAATCCCCCCACAAGTGACCCCATTTTGGAAACTAGACCCCCCAAGGAACTTATCTAGATATGTGGTGAGAACTTTGAACCCACAAGGGCTTCACAGAAGTTTATACCGTACAGCAGTACAATTAAAAAATCATATTTTTTCCACAAAAATGATCTTTTCACCCCAATTCTTATTTTTCCAAGGGTAACAGGACCCTAAAAGTTATTGTGCAATTTTTCCTGAGTACGCTGATACCCCACATGTGGGGGTAAACCACTATTTGGGCGCATGGCAAAGCTCGGAAGGGAATCAGCGCCATTTGACGTTTTTGGCTGGAATTGAGATCGAACACCATGTCGCGATTGGAAAGCCCCTGATGTACCAAAACAGTGGAAACCCGCCACAAATGACACCATTTTGGAAACTAGACCCCCCAAGGAACTTATCTAGATGTGTGGTGAGAACTTTGAACCCCCAAGGGCTTCACAGAAGTTTATAACATACAGCCGTACAATTAAAAAATCATATTTTTTCCACAAAAATGATCTTTTCACCCTCAATTCTTATTTTTCCAAGGGTAACAGGACCATAAAAGTTATTGTGCAATTTGTCCTGAGTACGCTGATAACCCACATGTGGGGGTAAACCACTATTTGGGCGCATGGCAGAGCTCGGAAGGGAAGCAGTGCCATTTTACTTTTTTGGCTGGAATTGAGATCAGACACCATGTCGCGTTTGGAAAGCCCCTGATGTACCAAAACAGTGAAACCCCCCACAAATTACACCATTTTGGAAACTAGACCCCCCAAGGAACTTATCTAGATGTGTGGTGAGAACTTTGAACCCCCCAGTGCTTCACAGAAGTTTATAACGCCCGGGCGTGAAAATAAAAAAATCGTATTTTTTCCACAAACATGATCTTTTAGTCACCAATTTTTTTTATTTTCCCAAGGGTACCATGAGAAATTGGACCCCAAAAGTTGTTTTGCAATTTGTCCTGAGTACATTTGGAGAGCCCCTGATGTACCTAAACTATTGAAAATCCCCACAAGTGACCCCATTTTGGAAACTAGACCCCCCACGGAACTTATCTAGATGTGTGGTGAGCACTTTGAACCTCCAAGTGCTTCGCAGAAGTTTATAATGCCCGTGCGTGAAAATAAAAAATACATTTTTTTCCACAAAAATGAAATTTTTGCCTCCAATTTTTTATTTTTTATTTATTTATTTTATTTTCCTAAGGGTAGCAGGAGAAATTGGACCACAAAAGTTGTTTTGCAATTTGTCCTGAGTACGCTGATACCCTATATGTGGGGGTAAAACACTGTTTGGGTGCATGGCAGAGCTTGGAAGGGAAGGAGCACCATTTGACTTTTTCAACACAGAATTGGCTGGAATTGAGATCAGACGCCATGTTGTATTTGGAGAGCACCTGATGTGCCCAAACAGTGGAAACCCCCCAAATCTAACTCAAACCCTAACCCCAACACACCCCTAACCCTAATCTCAGCCATAGCCCTAACCCTAGCCCTAACTGTTGTGAGCTCATTTTCTCGTTCACCTTTGGTGTCCGATGAACTCCCTCTGCTGGTGAAGGGAGGTCGTGAAACTGATTTGGATGGGAGAGACCTCTCACCTGAACAGGTGGATTGCGATTGGATATCCGGAATCTCTGAGTGGATATAAGGCAGCCGACACCCTGTAGGGTTGCTGGTGATTTCTCTGCTCTGAGCTCTGGCCTCCAGTTCAGTTCCTGTCTTTTAAAGCTAAGTTTTGCTCTGTTTTTGTTCCATGAGATTTTGTCTGATTTGCTTAGTTTTGTGTTCAGCCAGCCCCGGCTGGGGCTTTGCTGAATTTCCATTTTTGTCCCTGATCGGTTAAATCTCTTTTGCTCTGTCTTCAGAATATATCGGAGTGCTGATATAGGGATTTTGAAGTCTAGTGACTTCAGGGCCATTTTTCCTATCAGACGTGTTGGGACATTTTTATGTAGGGTTTTTGCGGATTGCAGCCAGCATCTTTTCTGTCCTTTCCTATCTAGTTATTTGGGCCCCATCGTTTGCTCTGCCTGTCTTTCTGTCTGTGTTTGTGTTTTCATCTGTTTTCACCGACAATACATGTTGGGGGCTGTCTATTGCTTTGGGGTCTGCTCTGGGGCAGTTTAGATTTCCCCTTTCTTTCTTTAGGCTTATTTAGTTCTCCGGCTGTGAAGAGGCGTCTAAGACCACCGTAGGAACGCTCCACGGCTACTGTTAGTTGTTGTGAATAGGATCAGGGGTCTGCAATCCGCTAGCTACCAACCTCTCAGGTTTTCTGGACTTAGCTTGCATTTTTGTTTTTTCCTCCTCCGGTGACTCATTCATAACACCTAACCCTAGCCCTAACCCTAGCCCTAGCCCTAACCCTAACCCTAATGGGAAAATAGAAATAAATACATTTTTTTATTTTATTATTTTTCCCTAACTAAGGGGGTGATAATGGGGGGGTTTGATTTACTATTTATGGTGGCTTTTATGTTTGGCAACTGTCACACGCTAAAAGACGCTTTTTATTGTAAAAATAGTTTTTGCATCACCACATATTGAGAGCTATAATTTTTCCATATTTTGACCCACTGAGTCATTTGAGGTCTTATTTTTTGTGGGACGAGTTGACGCTTTTATTGGTATCATGTTCGGGCATGTGTCATCTTTTGATCGCTTTTTATTCCGATTTTTGGGATGCAGAATGAACAAAAACCAGCGTTTCATGAATTTCTTTTGGGGGGTGCATTTACACCGTTCCGCGTGCGGTAAAATTGATAAAGCCCTTTTATTCTTTGGGTCAGTACGGTTACAGCGATACCTCATTTAGGTCGTTTTTTTATGTTTTGCCGCTTTTATGCAATGAAAACAATTTTATATAAAAAATAATTATTTTTGCATCGCTTTATTCTACGAGCTATAACTTTTTTATTTTTTCACTTATGATGCTGTGTGGTGGCTCGTTTTTTGCAGGACAAGATGACATTTTCAGTGGTACCATGCATATTTATATGTGTCTTTTTGATCGCGCGTTATTGCACTTTTGTTTGGCGGTATGATAATAAATCATTATTTTTTGCTTCGTTTTTTATTTTTATTTTTTAAGGGGTTCACTAAAGGGGTTAACTAATGGGACAGTTTTATAGGGCGGGTCGTTATGGACGCGGCGATACCAAATATGTGTACTTTTATTGTTTTTTTTATTTCCAAAAGATGAATTTATTAGGGAATATTTTTTTTTTTTATTTATTTAGCGATTTTTTAAAAATTATTTTTACACTTTTTCTTTTAACCTTATTACATTGTCCCAGGTGGGACATCACTGTCCTGTGACAGATCACTGATCTGTCACATCACAGATCACTGTGACAGAACAGCGATCTGTCACAGGCACTGCACAAGGCTTCCTCCTTGCCTGCGCTTTGCAGGCATGCGGAAGCCAGCTCCCTGCAGGCCCCCGAAGGTCCCCGTCACCATTTTGGATTCGGGGACCTGCAGGGATGGAGCCCCCCGCAGCAGCGCTGCACATTGCGCTGCTGTGGGGGGCTCAGGGAAGCACGGAGGGAGCCCCCTCCCTGCCGATGCTTCCCTTTAACCCCCGATACACCGCGATCGTTTTTGATCGCGGTGTGCAAGGGGTTAACATGTCGGGGGCGGTCCGTGACCACCTGACACATTGTGCCGGTTGTCAGCTGTGATAATTGATAATTAGCTGACACCCGGCCGCGATCAGCGGCGCTCACCACGTGGGCGCCGCTGATCGCTGTGACGTACTATCCTGTCCCTGTGAATTAAGTCCCAGGGCACATGGACGGGATAGTACGTCACATGACAGAAAGGGGTTAAAAAGCAGCAAAAAAGCAACGTGTGAACATAGCCTAAGGCTGGTTTCACACGATCTGATATTTCCGATACCAGAAAAAATGGTGCCGGAGATATCTGTGTCCATGTATGTAAAACTTGTGGCACACATGTGACAATCATGTGGAGCATCAGTACCACACTCACCAGCGCCTGAGAAGCAGCGTTACAGTTAGCGCTGTTTCCCGGCCCCGAGTACTGAAGACCACTTGCATCATTCTCCCCTGTTCTGCTGGCGATCAGCGCAAGCAGGTGAGAATGGTGAGAGTTATATTCAACTGATAACAGCAATAGCAGGTGGCAGCTGATGGGACTACTACTCCCATCAGCCTACACCTACTGCCACTAATAACAGTGACAGTGTTAGGAATCTGGTTTCTACCATGCCTATGCAGGAATCCAGATTCTCACATCTATCTCCAGAGGCTAAGTCCTTTGTTCCATCTTCTGAGCATGCTCACGGGATGAGCTGTCATTGGAGTTCGGGAGTCAGGTGCTCAGGTCCCGCTCCGGATCCTATTGGCTCCTTTTGGAGACCTGGAGAATTCCGGAAGGTCCCGTACGCTATAAAAAGTGAGTATGGTCGTTCCGCCATGCCCTAGTATTTTCATACTGCTGCTGTGTGAATGGTGATGGATGCTTGGACTGGTGACTGACTTATTAAGAAACCCCTTCCCTCTGATAATACCTCTGTGTGAGAGTGTGGGATTCAGCCAGTAGCAGCGCTAGCGCCAGTGCGCTCAAGCTCCATCTGTCTCAGCAGCTAGCGTCCTGCATCGCGCTTGTGACTTAGCGGTGCCTTCCTTGCGGCTTAGTTCACGTCGCGCTGCGGTAGCATTCCTGCCGGGCGTTCGCAGTTGTGATGCCACGCAACTTATTTCACGGTAGGTCTAGACGGAATAGTCCTGACGTCTAAGGCTACTCCTGTGACCTTTAATACCGTGTCTGCTTCGCTGGGGTCTGTGACCTAGAACAGACTCAGCGGTTTTGTATGCTTTATGCTCGCAGCTCTGTGAACATAACAGAGCTTGCTTTAGTGCACTGGGTGCAGTTAAACCCTGTGCACATTACCGCCGTAGTGCTCTGCCTCTCTTAGCAGCGGTTTTTCCATCCACCGCACGGTGGACCCCGAGTGGCGAAGGCACTTTATTTTTTATTTAGTGTCTTCCGCCACTCCTAACAGACAGAAGGCGGCGGCTGATGGGAGTATTCAACACCCGCTGCCTGCACTATAAATAAATAAATGAGAAAACTGGTGTGGATTCCCCTGTATTTTTGATAACCAGCCCTGCAAAACTTACAGCTGGGGGTTGTAACCCTCCACTGTCAGCGCAAGCAAGGCTGGTTATCAAAAATAGAGGGATCCCCACACAGTTTTTTAAAATTATTTAAATAAATAATTTTAAAAAACAGTGTGGGGTCCCCCCATTTTTGACAACCAGCCAAGCTAATCCTGACAACTGGGGGCTGGTATTCTCAGGCTGGTAAGGGGCCATTGATATTGACCTCCCCAGCCTAAAAATAGCAGCCCACAGGCAGCCCAGAGAGGGCACATCTATTTGATTTGTCAATTATAGCACTTTGCCGGACTCTTCCTACTTGACCTGTAGCAGTGGCAAGTGCGGTTCATATTTGTGGAGTCCATGTCACCTTTGTATTGCCTGGTGACATCAAGCCCATGGCTAAGGCTACTTTCACACTTGCGTTTTTTTGCTGTGCGCCTTTTGCGCACACAAACGCATGAAAAAACGCATCATGCGTTTGTGTGCGTTTTTGTGCTGGTTTTGGTGCATTTTTTTTAAAAAACACATGCTTTTTTTGCTCATACGTGCGCATTACAATGCGTACGTATGCGCACCCATAGACTTTAATGGGTGTTTTGCTGTAAAAAACTCATTGCGTGCGCATGCATTTTTTTGGGGAAAGTCTGACGCACAAAAAATGCAACAGGATGCATTTTGTGTGCCCGAGTGCACACTACAAAAAAACGCATACGCGTACAAACGCATGTGTATGCGCACCTATGCGCACCCATGTAAAAGATATGGGAAAAAAACGCATGCTTTTTTGCGCTAAAAAACAGCGCAAAAAAACGCAAGTGTGAAACCAGCCTTAGTACTGGAGAGGCAGCTATAAGACACCTATCCATTACTAATACTATAGTTAAATGGTATATAAAAAGCTGTGTATGTATGTGTGTATGTATCAAGCCACACCCATGCCACATAGCCCCGCACACTCTGCATAGCCACACTCACTCCACACGCAAAGCTCTATCCACATGGCCAACGTTGTTAACGCACATGGGCGGAGCTACATTCACCTCGAAAGCCACCCTGCAAAACTCACCGGCTGTAACGTCCCAAACGCTGTGAGCTGCAATCAGTGCCGCCACCTTCACAGTATCAGTGCTCGGAAGGCACAAGCCACATCTAGCTCTGTCGTGTCTAGAATAGATTTACTCCTGTGAGTCATAACATCAAGGGAAAGGGAGGAGCCTCATGGATTAGACTGCTGTGCTCATAACAGGAAGTTGCTGTGCATGTTTGAGGGGAAGAGAAGAGTGAGGTGAAAATGAGAGGAGTGAGGTGAAAATGAGAGGAGGAGTGAGGTGAAAATGAGAGGAGGAGTGAAGTGAAAATGAGAGGAGGAGTTAGGTGAAAATGAGAGGAGTGAGGTGAAAATAAAAGGAGTGGGGGGAAAATAGTGGAATGAGGGGAGAATTATGGAGTGAGGGAAAAATGAGAGGTGTGAGGTGAAAATGAAGAGGTATGAGTGGAAAATGAGAGGAGTGAGGGAAAAATAGTGGAGTGATTGGAAAATGACAGGTATGAGGGGGAAAATGAGAGGAGTGAGGGGAAAATGAGAGAATTGAAGGGGAAAATGAGAGGCGTGATGGGAAAATGAGAGAAGTGAGGTGCTGCTGCAGTATGAGGCTGTGTATAGAGAAGAGTGAGGAGCTGCAGGTGGAGGCTGTGTATAAGGCCACATTCACATGTTCAGTATTTGGTTAGTATTTTACCTCATTATTTATAAGCCAAAACCATGAGTGGGAGAAAAATACAGAAGTGGTGACGTGTTTCTAATATACTTTTCCTCTGATTGTTTTCCTCCAGGTTTTAGCTTACAAATACTGAGGTAAAAATTGTTTAGTCAATTTGTGTTGCAAACATGTAGCGTTGAATATATGATGTGAAATGTTTTTAAGTGCAATATAATCATTATAATTTGTTATAACTAACCACAGTTAGTTACTATGCTCGGGTAACGTCGGGCTCTTCAGCTAGTTTGAAATAAAACAGAACACACTTTTCCATTTTTATTTAAAAATAACAAGCACAGTTATACTCACCTAACCCCTAATTCCACTGAATTCCTTGTCTCCTGTAATAAAAAAACAACAATATCCCTCACCTGTCCGTCGTTCTGCCCCACGTTGTAATCCATGTTTGTAGATAAATAGTTTTCAATCTGGACAATGTCAAGATGCAACTGTCAAGGCTGAGAACCACTGGTGACTGAACTGCTGCGAGCGCAGCAACAGTGACCGGCGGTGACATCATTAAGTTTACCATGGGTCACTGAGGTTGCATTCCCAGCTGGGCCAATGAACTGCGGTGACCTCAGCACTGTGGGAAAAAGTCAGTGATGAGGTCACTGCAATTCATTCTCAGAGACTTTTCATGGTGATCTGCAGTAAACTCACTGAGCTGAACTCAGTGACCTTTTCCCACGGTCCGTGGAAACACACTGACATGTCCACAGACACATTCTACATGTGTGTTTCCGGTACGTGTGAAAACCGTCACCACACGTACCAGACACACTGACTTCTGAAAGACGCCTTATATTGTTTTTAGAGGAGTCTTTTGGAAAAGGTTAACGCCCCAAAAAATTGAGAACTGACTTGTTCGCTACAGTTTTGTGCTTTTGATACTTTTTTATTAGCTTCAGGTTTCCAAAAACACCAATCACTTAGATAAAGTTGCCTGACCATTTTTCAGGCATTTCCCCCTTGTAGCCCCTCCATAATTTACAGTAGAAGTAAATTGGAAAGCTATGAAAAGGTTTTTTTTGGTAAATAAATAAATATTTTATTTATTGCTTATTGGATTTAAAAATAGAAAATCGACCTCAAAAGAAAAAATTAAAGATGCTTAAAACGTTAACAAAATGTTCACAGAAAATGCCTTGAGGAAAAAGTGGGGAAAAAAGGAATAGAAAACTCCACATAGAAGGAGAGCTTCCCCTTGAAAAACTTGTGGCTTCTGAACAACTAAAAAAAAAATTCAAAAAAACATTTGCGTGTACATAGATGTAGAAAATTGTACTTTTTCATGTACTTTCGACAGTTGGTACAGGTGTATATTGAGTCTTTGTTTGTTCTTTACTGACCATAAATTGTCCTGAAAATGCAGTACTGCATGGGTAATTTTTAGTGGACTTGTTTAATTAATGTTTTTCCATAATGCCAAGGATTGACATCCCATGGAGTCACCAGTCATGGTAATCGTGTAACAAACATGAAGCTTGCTACTGAGGTTTTGGTTGTAGGTGTTCCTTTAGCTTCACTAGCCAATCTTTATCTATCTTAGCTGTAATGTTAGATAAATATTTTACAAAGATTTAAGGCAAAGAAAACCACCCAAGGTGTGTGCTTTGTATACCTCAACTTTGTTCCACCTAGGCAGGATAATAATTTAACCAAAGGAACATGAATAGCCTTATTATACTAAGCAAATATTTGTTTTAACAGAGCTATACATCAAAAAACATCAAAGTTACCGGAAGCCATGACAAGGAAAGTAAATTCTTCTATGTAACATGCAACTGCAAACATTTATTTATTTGCTTATGTAATAAATCTATTATCAGCATTCCTTAATATTAAAATTAAAACACCAAGGAGTAAAAATGGATTTTTGAAAATCACAGGAAGATCGATAGACATGTGTGGAGACATAGGGGGTCAGTGGGTGTTCTAGTACGAAACCACATGGACCAGGGCTCATCTCACTTGAACGCCTGCTCATCTTTTACCATGAGCATAATACCACTCACAGGGTGAGGGTAAAACAGTGTGATAATACTTTATTGAACCACAAAACAGACAAATAATACATAGAACAATCCCAGCAAAATACTCAAGATGGTGCAAAATTATACCCTTCTGCTGACTCTCCGGGATTAGAGCAGCAGTGATTTCAGAGTTTCCAGGGCCGACTACCCCCACCTGTAGCATGCACAGAGAGGAGGTAATGACAAACTTAGGAAGCTGACAGTCCATTGAGGTACAAGGCCAGGTAACCAGAGGGTAACAATCTGGCTTCTCCGAATATCTCCATGGAGCCAGGTTGTCGGAGGGTCCCAATCCTGGCTTTCTCAAATGTATCCATAGACTTCAGGAACCTAGTGGGTCCAAATGCTGGTTCACCAAGTGTATATTAATTATATAATAAAGTTCACAACTGTTGTCCTTCAAGCCATCATTCAGAGGTCAAGAGGAAGCTGTGATGCGATTACTTTGCATTGTTTGAGTATTTAATCAATTTGCATAGTACTTCCTCCTCTGTTTTTCAAGTGAACAAGCTACAGAACCCACACAATAGTCAATGTACTAAGCAAATATCCATTGTTCAATGACCCTGCATCACTGTATTGCAAAGATAACAGACAATAAGCTGTAGTAGCTGATATAACAGGCAAACATTAGCCATTTTTAAAATATCAAAAATCTATGTTTAAGACTCATAACAACAGTGTATGGTTCATGACCAACTGAAGAACAAATGCATACATTCAAAAGTCAACATATAGATAACAGTCTATGACTCCTGGATTACTGAATTTATGTCTGGACAATTAAGATTAAAAGCTGTGTCATCACTAGTTGACAACATGCAACTGACAAATAATCGAAACAAAATTTTTAAACATCATTGACTCATTAAGCATTGAGAATGAGCATCACTTCCAGAAATGCATGTACTTATATGCCTTGGCTGCTATCGGTGAGAATATTAATAGTTGCCTGAGGAAAGTATTGCAATGTAAATGCACTTGGGCACGAAAATCATCACTATCTGCTGACAGCTTTCTTTGCAATTGCCGATCAATAATGTCCCAGATAGGCTTCATGGGAGACAAGTACGTAAGCGCTGCAGGCCATGGTGGCATGTTTAAGCCAAGAAAACTGCTCACATTAACATGAGCAACATGCGACCTGCTGTTGTAGTGTAGACAAATGGCTCCTTGGGAACTTTGGAGAAATGGCCATACCACTGGATAGACCATTACTGTAAATTAGTGCTCCTAGAATAAACACTAGAAGGGTCCCGCTACCGTAGATTAAGCAATCTCAAACTGTAATGCTGGGAGTATAGCCAGTGTGACTCTCTCTTGTTATAGCAGTTTCATGGCATTGCCCACGTGGTCTCCAGACCAATCTTGATCCATCATTGCATCCAAAACAAAAGTGGGACATCGCTGAAGAGGATAGACCTCTATTCCAGCCTCCATGGACATTTTGCTCCCCACCATGATGCCCTTTGATAGAGATGATGTGAAGTAAATGGAACACCTGTAGCTGGATTCTAGCTTGAACTGTAGTCCAATTTCATGACACGTTAGCCTTAGTATGTGATGTACAATTTCACTTGCAGTATAGAATAGACTAAACATATTAGTTGTATGGCCACTTCTCCGTCACAGGAGTCGTTTTTAAACAAGACAATGCCAGGCTGCATGTTGCTTGTGCTTCTTTGAATACCCTCATATTCCTAAATGTGCTACCATGACCTGCAGTGTCCTGACTTTTCTCCCTGTTCTGCCTTCTTCCACGTATGACGCTGTGTGGATTCCAGCATACGGCTAAGCCCTTCATCCACTCCCAGTAAAAAGACTGTATTGGTGCTTAAGTCTATATTTATTGAGATGATGTGAACAACAATGGTAGATGATAACAGGTGATATAGTGGAGGAGATTGGTGAACACAATTGTGGATGAGATCGGGTAAAAGCTATAAAGACACAGTTCAATATATCAGTACTGGCAGATAACAGCACAGCAGTAATACATGGTGCTATTATATTAGTAAAGGCAATGATACAGAGTGCTATTACATCAGTAAAGGCAATGATACAGAGGTTGAGTAGTACAACACACAATGCAGTGAAGAGAGATATCTAAGCAACTTAGGCTGCAGCTTTGCACTACCTGAACAGGGATGCATCTATCTAACATGCAGTGCAAGAGCATTACAACGAGCTGGAGCACATTGCACATATCACAGGGCTGCATAATGGCTAGCTTACACAGATGCATTGCAAAAACAAATAACTGTATTAAACCCTCACCGGAATCCGCTTGACAGAAGCAGTGATTTTGCAGAGGCATGTGAGTAGCTCAGAGATCCGGGAGAAAATGGCTTCAAGCTTCAAGCCTGGGAAACCTGAAGGGGCAGTTCTAAACAGAACAACTATTAAAGGGAAAGGATTCTAAATCCATGAACAGGAAATAGAAGGGCAACTGTTATGAATGGGTCACCGAGGAGAAAAAAGCAAAACAAGCTAAGTCACAGAAAACCAGAGAGGTTGGTAACTATGCAGATTGCAGATCCCTGATCCTACCACACAACTAGCAGCATCCGTGGAGCATACCTACGATGTTCCTAGACGCTTCGTCACAGCCAGAGGACTAAATAAGCCTGAAGCATGAAAAGGGGAAAACCAACTGCCCCAGAGCAGACCCCAAAGGAATAGATAGCCCCCACACATGTATTGACGGTGAAACAAGATGAAGGCACAAACACCGGCAGGAAAATAGGCTGAGCAAATGATGGGGCCCAAACTAACTAGAAAGGAAAGGAAAGGAAAGACACTGTCTGCAACCTGCAAAAAACCCTACAAAAATAATGTCCATCACTTCTGACAGCAAAATTAACCCTGAAGTCAATAGACTTCTCCCACTATATCAGCACTCTGAAATATTCTGAGACAGAGCAAAAAGAGACCAAACTAGTAAGGGACAAAAAGCAAATTGGCAAAATACTAATAAATAAGAGTGGAAATTCAGCACTGCCCCCAGCCGGGGCTGGCTGACCACACAAAAAACTGAAAAGATCAACAAAATCAAGTGTGAACATTAGCAGAAAAACTTAGCTTTAGATGACTGGAACAGAGCTGAAAACCAAGAGCTGACAAGCCAGAAGGAATCACCAGCAACTGAATAGGGCGTCGGCTGTCTTAAATCCAATCTGAGAATCCTGAGGTCCAATCGTC
Source organism: Dendrobates tinctorius (assembly GCF_039654945.1). NCBI lineage: Eukaryota > Metazoa > Chordata > Amphibia > Anura > Dendrobatidae > Dendrobates > Dendrobates tinctorius. The sequence goes on along the minus strand of NW_027361728.1, from coordinate 21,760,190 downwards.
ATCCTCATTCTCAGGTGGCAGATCTCCACTGATCAAATCAGCCTCACTACCTCCTGTTACCACCAGAGGGAGTCTGGAAGGAGAACTCACAACTGGTGAACCAGAGAATGAACTCACACTAGGCAACTATGACATCTAATGGCCATAGCTGGAACAGCACTTAAGGAATTTCCTGCTGCACATGAATGGGCTGAACACTCCTAAAGAACACATGTGGGACATCATTGATTGGCAATTGGAAAATGAATTGCCAGGAGTAGATCATTCCTCAGACAACCATTAATGATCTCATTGATAACAACCAATGCTGGTAAGTGCAGGGATTTTTGTGTGTGGTGCTCATACTGAATAAATTTAGATATTTTGAAAATTGTGTTTCCATTTTTTTCAGGTCATTAAATGCACAGCAGGCACAAGTGCTCAGAAAATTAAAAATTCTGCAAATTTACTGGACAAAAAAAAGAAAAAAACTGCAGAAAAATGCATGGTTTATACTACATGGGAATGTCAATTTACATTCATAAACTGAGATAGCTGAACAATTTAAAAAAATACTTGTCAATGAATTGATGCTGCTCAAACTGCAAGCAGCGTGATTCAGAACCTGGGTGCACATTTGCAGCCAGGTTTATTTTTCTCTGAAACTCTTCAAGAAAATATACTTTAAAGATGGACGAGGACCATAGATAGAGAAGAAACAAATTCGGCTCCACCCATGGTTGGCTCTTGCCAGTGCCGCTGCACTCCCGAGTGCATACATAGGGAAAGAGTTGTCAATTATATGGGCCCCATATATAGCTCCATACAGTATGGGCCCCATATAATACTCTATACAGAATGGGCTCCATATATAACTCCATACATAGTGGGCCCCATATATAGCTCCATACAGTATGGGCCCATATAATGCTCCATACAGAATGGGCCCCATATAATGCTCCATACATAATTGAACCCATTTATAGCTCCATATGGTATTGGCCCAATATAATGCTCTATGCAGGATAGGTTCATATAATGCTCCATACAAAATGGGCCCCATATATAGCTCCATACATTATGGGCCTCATATAATTCTCCATAAAGAATGGGCCTCATATATAGCTCCATAACATATGGGCACCATATAATGCTCCTGTGAGGGACAAGGGAGAATTCATTTTGGATTATAAGTTCAGGACATCTCCATCCACTCCTGGAATGTGCCCCCACCCGTGCATTCCCCCAGGCCATAAAAAGCCATGCAATGTTTATCTTTAATTAAAAACCAAAGAACAAGCTCTTCGAAGCTCAGGTCTCCACCAATTAGCATGAGGGTGCAAATTCATCTCCAGCTGCAGCCAGCTGGCTTCCTTTGTATGTGTGACTGAAGCACATCGAGACAGTGCATACAGCATGTCACAGCAGGTTCTGAGGTATTGAATCTGAAAATGACCTATAATAACAGAATGCAATATCTCTGAGACTAGCCAAGCACATAATCGGGATCGGCATTCCTTTCCCCATGCACCCATATTATTTAGCCACTTCCAGAACCCTGCATTATGGAGTTATAAAGCATAGCTACCAGAAATTTCATACGGTAGGCATATTTAGCCACCATGCACAGATAAAATACAGTGGAACCCATTGGCGGCGCCACCGACCCAATCAGAGCTTTGGGCGGAAAGTTATGGACCATCCACGATTATGGGCAGAAAAGCATACTCTCCGATATGGGAGGGGAGAGGCTGCACAAACCCAGGGGTGGGAGAAGAGTGTGGGAGGGAACAGCTTGGGACATATAAGGCAGACCCTCATTTTGGACTTAGTTTTCTAATGGCCGGAGGATACGTTAGCTGACGCAGCTAGGAAAGCCTGTAATTAAGATTTGAACCTCTAATCTATCAGCTCCTCCCTGTGGTCACATGCTACATAGCAGCAATTGAAGCCTATCTATACCCTATATCCTTGTACTACACTTGTGACTGTATACCTGTATATTGTTCTTGTAAATATATATCTGTATATTTCTAGTGTGCCTTTTTTGGCGATTAAATATAAAATTAATCTTAGGCTGCACTTTTATCTCGATTTACAAATCCCCACGTCTGCAAGCTCGGTTAGTCAATTGTACGCTACCCGGGTTGGTTTCTGACCCGATATAAACCTGTTGTAGGACAGGGATTATGTTGAACGAGGAACTGATGACAGAATACCGCATTGTTTCAGTGTGGAATTGTGGCAGTAATGGACGGGAGGTTTAAATATATGTCCCCAGCCTGGACTGGTGATATATATCCCCCCTCAATGGGAGCACCTCACTAAATCGTACCTATAAGGGAAGCCTTTCTGGTGACTCTATTTGCCCTCAGTGCAGTTCCCTGACTGACCTGAAGCAAGTGGTGGCACCAGAGAGATGATCCCTGTGGGTCCTTCTTTCCCATCCCTCGAGGTGAGCGAAGTCAACACCCCCCTTCCCTTGTGAGACCCCTCACAGCTCCATACAGAATAGACCCCATATAATACTCCATACAGTATATGATGGGCACCATATAATGCTCCATACAGAATGATCCCCATATAATGCTGAATACAGAATGGAACCCATATATTGCTTTATACAGAATGGACCCCATATAATGCTCTATAAATTAAAAAAAATCAAATACTCACCTCTCCTTGTTGCCCGCAGGTTTTGTCTGTTCAATGACTTCTGCCTCTCTGCACTGCTAAGGACAAAGGTTGCGCAGTAGTGATGTCATCGCGCCCTCTGCCCTGAGATTTCACTGAGTCACAAGACGAGGAAGACACCGAACTTGTTGCCAGCAGGGAACAAGGAGAGGTAAGTATTGCAAACAGTTTAAAGCACAGGGGGGCATCAGGGCCCCCGGCTCATGGGCTCCATAGCACGCCGGTGTCCCCAAAGGGAAAATTAATGTTTTATCAGCAGGAGATTATCACTACAGGACTAGGTAACTCATGCCATGTAGTCCTCCTGCTCTGTGTATCTGTAGGAGGGAGAGTCCCCACTGTGTATCCGGACTGGAACCAAGGAGACTGTCACCAAGGTTCCTAGGGAAACTGTTTTTGGGGGACATAATTAGAGGACGGACTAGGGATAGGTCTAGAAGGAGTGGGGGAGGAGCAGGTATAAAGGCCCGACTCCAGTCCGCGGTCACGGCCTGCCCGTTGCCACCCGCAGCAGCCACTGCCCGACTCCAGTCCGCAGTCACGGCCTGCCCGCTGCCACCCGCCGCCGCCACTGCCCGACTCCAGCCCGCGGTCATGGCCTGCCCGCTACCGCCCGCAGCCACCACTGTCTGACTTCAGCCTGCCGCCACCCGTGGCAGCTGCTGCCCGACTCCAGCCGGCGGCTGCGGCCTACACAGCCAGGGCCCCGGCTGCCGCCATCCCGCCTCCACCAGGAGGCGCAACGCAGAGGAACTCTTCAGGGGCCTGTTGTGCCCTTGCTCCACCTGGGCATAGGAACACCAGAAGCATACGTCAATTCCTCGTCGGCCAGGCCCAGCAGCTGAGACGCCGAACCAACACTGTCCACCACTCTGCCGGACATCAGAGAAGGATAAGTGACTCCTTGTAGTTGCTAAGTCATAGTTCTTGGACCCACCGTCGGCTATACCATGGCCACATAGTTAACAGTTCCGACCGGGTAGTTATTATCATGTTACCTGTGTACTATTGTTTTGATACCTGCGAGGATAACTGTTGTTAGCTTGCTAGTTACTCGAGATAGCTCCTGTATATACTGTGTATAATGATATATATATATATATATATATGTTGCATTCTAAGCTTACTTCAGCTCCCGTCTCGTCACTGCTTCCCGCGTACCAGCGATTACTACATTTGGCGTAGTCGGCAGGCTGCAGTCTCCGAGCACGAGTGGAGACTCTGCGGACCAAGGGGGCAAAGGCGGCCCCCGGTTCAGTTTATCTTTGGGGGCTATGCTGAGTAACCTGCCCAGGTTCTCCGGCAGCAATACCATGCTGTGGAGCTGGACAGAACGGATGCGAGGGTTATTTAGGATGTGCCCAATGACTCCTGACCTGGAGGCCGAGGTGGCCCTAATGGCATTGGACGGGGAGGCCCGGGACTCGGTGATGTTAAGGTCCCCGGGACAACGAAATACCTTCATCAGGGTGTTACAAATCCTGGAGGAGACCCATGGGGACCCGACTGATGTGGGAGAACTGAGAACCCAAATGTTTAGTTGCATGCAGAAAGAGGGGGAGACAGTGACGCAATATATGAATGTTTTGCAGGAATTGTTTGCAGCCATTGAGAGGAAGGATGGGGTCGGCGTGGGGCCCGTGGACATGACATTACGTGACCTTTTAGTGACCGGGCTATGAGACACGCTGACAAAACAGGCTCTGCGAGAGCGCGTGCGAGTGGACCCGCTTCTGACCTTTTCAAAGATTGGAAGGGAGGCACGCGCTCGGGAACAGGAGCAAGGGGTGACAGTCCTTGTGGGGATGGCCTAGAGTATCCAAGCATCCATAAGCGCCCTGGGTGAACCCCACTGGGTGAAAGAGATGAGGCAAGAACTACAAAGTATTAAAGGCAAATTGGCTGAAGCGAAAAAAGAGGCCGAGGCCACAAGAAGTTGGCTATGGCCGGGCAGGGAAAGCACGAATCGTCACGGCCCTCGCCAGAGTTGGTTCCCATGACCACCTGCCTGTTATGATTGTGGAGAATTGGGACACTTCGCCCAAGAGTGCCCACGTTGCATGAGGAACCCGCCCCGCCGGCGATTAAAACCAGAGGGCCCTGAGCTGGGGGGGAAGTCAGAACCCACCATGTGGGGTGGTGGAAGTCACAAAGATCTAGTTGCAAAGTGTCCACTAATTTCGGCAGAATTCAAAGGCCATACGGTACGGTGCTTGGTGGATATGGGGTCGCAAGTTACGACCATGCCGGAAACCTACTACCGGCAGCACTTCCCCGAAGCCGCTAGGCCCCAATGGGGGTCCGTGATAAAGCTGGTGGCCACCTACCAACCCCCGTCGTCGGAGTAGCCTGGATGCAGATCTCGATGGGCGGCAAACAATTAGGCCGGCGAGGCGTGGTCATGACTCGGTCATGACTCGGGGAGACGCAGGCAAGAAACACGCTGTCACCCTGGGCATGAATATACTAAAGGAGTTCATTAGCCTTCTCAGCGAACCCGCCCAAGACATCATCCTGAAACCCCGGACAGAAATGGCAAAACTGGTTAAACCACTGGAAGAGGTGCCCCCGGTCCCGGCGATACAGCTGGGAGTGAGCGTGAGGGACCCCTGGGCCTTAACTGTACGTTCCATCCAGACCGCAGGGTCACCGCCTGAGCAGGAAGGGTGAGCAATTTTGGAGAAGATGCGAGTGGAACTCTCTGGACTAGAGCTGACCCAAATACACCAGGTAGAAGCTCTTCTGGGCCGTTACCAAGAGGCATTTCCAGCCACGAAGACGACATTGGGTGCACCACAGCTATTACCCATGGCATCCCCACCGAAGGAACGGCCCCCATCAGAGAACGATATCGTCAGATCCCTCCACAATTATACCAAGAAGTGAAGACTTCTGGGCCAAATTCTGTGAAAGGGAGTTATCTTGGAAAGCCAAAGTCCCTGCGCAGCCCCCATTGGGCTGGTGCGGACGAAAGACGGCACACTATGGTTCTGCGTGGACTACCGGAAACTGAACGCTTGTACCAGCAAAGACTCATATCCGATTCCACGTATTGAGGAGTCCCTGTCAGCCCTGGGGAAGGCGAAATATTTCTCTGCCCTGGACTTGGCCAGCGGATACTGGCAGGTGCCAATATCAGAGGAAGATTGTACAAAAACCGCCTTCATCTTGCCCATGGGACTGTTCGAATTCAATCGTATGCCATTCGGCCTGGCCAACGCCTCAGGAACCTTCCAGCAATTAATGGAGCGGTGTCTGGGTGACCTAAACTTCAAGGCCACCCTAATATACTTGGACGACATCATCATCTACGCTGCCACGTTTGAGGATCACTTGCAACGTTTAGGTCAGGTGCTTGGTCGGCTACAAAAGAATGGGTTGAAGGTAAAGCCCCAGAAATGCCATCTGTTTCGCATGCAAATCGAATATCTGGGACATGTTTTTTCTGCCGAGGGCATGAGCCCATCTATGAAGAAGGTCACTGTGATACGAGAGCGGCCTACTCCCGAGACAGTAAAAGATGTGCGAGCCTTTCTGGGGTTGGCCGGATATTATTCGTAAAAAACTTCACCCGCCGGGCCTGAGCCCTGGAGGACCTGCTGAAGGGGGCCCCTGCCAGGGCCAATAATTGGAAGATCCAGTGGCGAGAACCCCAGTAAGAGGCCTTCCGAGATCTCAAAACCGCTCTCTCGGAAGCCCCAGTGTTGGCCTATGTGGATTTCTCGCAGCCGTTTATACTGCACACCGACGGGAGCTTATACGGGCTGGGAGCTGAATTGTTACAGGTCCAAAATGGCTGGGAAAGAGTGATTGCTTAGGTAGCTGATCGCTTCACGATTCTGATGGCAATCCCGATCACTGGAAAAGATCAAAATATCATCCAGATAAATGATCAAAAACTTATCCACAAAGTCCCAGAAAATATCGTTCATAAATGATTGGAAGACAGAAGGGGCATTAGTGAGCCCAAAAGGCATCACCAAGTACTCAAAATGTCCCTCCGGGGTATTAACGCTGTCTTCTATTCATCCCTGTGCTTGATGCGAATAAGATTATATACCCCCTGAGGTCAAGTTTGGTAAACCAACAGGCACTAAATCAGAAATCAGGGGTAACGGGTACTGATATTTAACAGTGATTTTGTTAAGGGAACGATAGTCAATACATGGCCTTAATGAGTCATCTTTCTTGGCCACAAAAAAAACCCAGCACCTAAAGGTGAAGAGGATGGTCTAATATGACCCTTCTCCAATGACTCCTTGATATAAGATCGCATAGCATCATGTTCGGGTACCGATAAGTTGAAAAGCCAACCCTTGGGAAATTTACACCCGGGCATTAACTCAATTGCACAGTCATAACTCCTATGAGGAGGCAAAGACGCAGACTTACTCTCAGTAAATATATCAGAAAAATCAGCCAAATAGTCAGGAATATCATGAGACTGGGGAGAGGTGGAGAAAACAGGAGTGTCACTAAGAACACATTGACAACCCCAACTCACCACAGACACAGATTTCCAGTCCAAAACAGGATTATGAGTTTGCAACCAAGAAAAACCCAGAACAATAGTATCGTGCAAATGAACAATAGTATCATGCAAATTGTGCAACACCAAAAAGTTACAATTCTCTTGGTGGTCCGGGGCGACCCGCATTATCACCTTGGTCCAAAACTGGGGTTTATTCTCCGCCAAAGGAGTAGCATCCATACCCCTCAAAGGGATAGGAGTCCGCAGGGGTATCATGGGAAAACCACAACGTTTGGCAAAGTCAAAATCCATCAGATTCAAAGCTGCTCCAGAATAAACAAAAGCCTTAGCGGAAAATGTAGACAAGGCGCAGATCAAGGTAATTGCCCAAAGGAACTTAGGCTGTACACTGCCCACTGCAAATGCGTGAGCAAAACGCTTTTCTCATTTAGGGCAGACAGAAATAGTATGAGAGGCGTCCCCACAGAAAAAACACAACTTATTACGCCTTCTAAACTCCTGACGTTGCGCCCTAGACAAAACCCTATTGCATTGTATGGGTTCAGATGTTCGTTCGAAAGGCGGCAACGCCTCTTGTGTAGTTTTACGTTCACGTAAACGCCGATCAATTTGAATGGCCAATGACATAGAGTCTTCAAGACCACAGGGGACAGGAAATACCACCATAACATTTTTTACGGTTTCTGCCAAACCCTTCCGAAAGAGAGCTGCTAGGTCATCGTCATTCCATTTAGTAAGGACCGCCAATTTTCGAATTGTTGACAGTATAACTCTGCAGAATCCTGACCCTGGTTCAATGCCAATAAGGTTTTCTCAGCTTGATCAATAGCATTAGGTTCACCATACAACAACCCCAGGGCTTGAAAAGATAGACAAAACCAGATCAAATGCAAAAAGATTAGCAAATGAACCACTTAGCTGAACCATGCAGGAACAGAGCAGGAGACATCAGACATCAGACCTCAGAAGGCACAGGAAGAAAATCACCAACAGGGATTGAAGGAAGTCAGCTGTCTTAAATACACCAATCAGAAACCCCAGATCTCCAATCGTCATCATCATTATCAGGTGGCAAGCCTCTGTCAATCTGACCAGCTTCCCTACCTCCAGTAACCACCAGAGGGAGCCCAGAAAGAGAACTCGCAACACCTCTGTCAATCTGACCAGCTCCACTACCTTCAGTAACCACCAGAGGGAGCCCAGAAAGAGAATTCACAACAAGATCCTTTAAGCTCGAGCTTCTCGCGGTATAGGTGGGCCATGACGGAGCAACACCCCAATAACCCTAGTCAATCAACCAGCTTCCACCACCCCAGAAGACTCCACCACAGTTGAACCGCGATCCTCCAAGCGGTCTACAGCCGGCAAACCCCCTGAACATTATGAACAGGACCAGTTCATGTGGCAGAAAAGACTTCAACATCAAGAGGCAAGGTCAGACCCCTCCAAGCTCTCACCCGAGGACTGGCAAGCATACAGGATGGGGGAGTGTAGGAGGGAGAGTCCCCACTGTGTAACCGGACTGGAACCAAGGAGACTGTCACCAAGGTTCCTAGGGAAACTGTTTCCGGGGGACATAATTAGAGGACTGACAAGGGACACTTCTAGAAGGAGTGGGGGCAGAGCAGGTATAAAAGAAACAGAGAACGCCAGCAGGGGGCACTCGACAGAGAGGGAGAAAAGGAGCAGGAAGCCTAGGTGGCGCCAGAGAGCCAGAGCGAGGAGTGATTGACGAACAGAGAGATTGGAGGGGGACTCCCCATGGTCAGGGAGGAGACAGCACCAAGCAGCCCAGCCGAGGGACGCTGGCCGGACGACCGCACCCCCGCTCCCGTCACTCCAGCCCGCGGTCACGGCCTGCCCGCTGCCACCTGCGGCCGCCACTGCCCGACTTCAGTCTGCGGTCGCTGCCTGCCCGCTGCCACCCGCGGCCGCCACTGCCCGACTACAGCCCGCGGTCACGACCTGCCCACTACCGCCCGAGGCTGCCACTGTCTGACTTCAGGCCACGGCGGCGTCCTGCCTGCCACTACCTGCGGCCGCTACTACCTGACTCCAGCCTGCGGCTGCGGCCTACACGGTCAGGGCCCCGGCAGCTGCCATCCCGCCTCCGCCGGGAGGCGCAACGCAGAGGAACTCTTCAGGGGCCTGTTGTGCCCTCGCTTCACCTGGGCGTAGGAACGCCAGAAGCATACATCAACTCCTCGTCGGCTAGGCCCAGTGGCTGAGACGCCGAATCAACACTGACCACCACTCTGCCGGACGTCAGAGGAGGATAAGTGACACCTTGTAGTTGTTATGTCATAGTTCTTGGACCCGCCGTCGGTCATACCACGGCCACATAGTTACTGCTTCCGACCGGGTAGTTATTATCGTGTTACCTGTGTCTTATTGCTTTGATCCCTGCGAGGATAACTGTTGTTAGCTTGCTAGTTACTCGAGATAGCTATTATTATCATTATTAATATTTATTGTTATAGCGCCATTTATTCCATGGCGCTTTACATGTAGGGAGGGGTATACATAAAAACAAGTACAATAATGTTAAACAATACAAGTCATAACTGGTACAGGAGGAGAGAGGACCCTGCCTGCGAAGGCAGCTCATATATATATACAGTGGGGAAAAAAAGTATTTAGTCAGTCAGCAATAGTGCAAGTTCCACCACTTAAAAAGATGAGAGGCGTCTGTAATTTACATCATAGGTAGACCTCAACTATGGGAGACAAACTGAGAAAATGTTTTTTTCATTTTATTTGCATATTATGGTGGAAAATAAGTATTTGGTCAGAAACAAAATTTCATCTCAATACTTTGTGATATATCCTTTGTTGGCAATGACAGAGGTCAAACGTTTTCTGTAAGTCTTCACAAGGTTGCCACACACTGTTGTTGGTATGTTGGCCCATTCCTCCATGCAGATCTCCTCTAGAGCAGTGATGTTTTTGGCTTTTTGCTTGGCAACACGGACTTTCAACTCCCTCCAAAGGTTTTCTATAGGGTTGAGATCTGGAGACTGGCTAGGCCACTCCAGGACCTTGAAATGCTTCTTACGAAGCCACTCCTTCGTTGCCCTGGCGGTGTGCTTTGGATCATTGTCATGTTGAAAGACCCAGCCACGTTTCATCTTCAATGCCCTTGCTGATGGAAGGAGGTTTGCACTCAAAATCTCATGATACATGGCCCCATTCATTCTTTCATGTACCCGGATCAGTCGTCCTGGCCCCTTTGCAGAGAAACAGCCCCAAAGCATGATGTTTCCACCACCATGCTTTACAGTAGGTATGGTGTTTGATGGATGCAACTCAGTATTCTTTTTCCTCCAAACACGACAAGTTGTGTTTCTACCAAACAGTTCCAGTTTGGTTTCATCAGACCATAGGACATTCTCCCAAAACTCCTCTGGATCATCCAAATGCTCTCTAGCAAACTTCAGACGGGCCCGGACATGTACAGGCTTAAGCAGTGGGACACGTCTGGCACTGCAGGATCTGAGTCCATGGTGGCGTAGTGTGTTACTTATGGTAGGCCTTGTTACATTGGTCCCAGCTCTCTGCAGTTCATTCACTAGGTCCCCTCGCGTGGTTCTGGGATTTTTGCTCACCGTTCTTGTGATCATTCTGACCCCACGGGGTGGGATTTTGCGTGGAGCACCAGATCGAGGGAGATTATCAGTGGTCTTGTATGTCTTCCATTTTCTAATTATTGCTCCCACAGTTGATTTCTTCACTCCAAGCTGGTTGGCTATTGCAGATTCAGTCTTCCCAGCCTGGTGCAGGGCTACAATTTTGTTTCTGGTGTCCTTTGACAGCTCTTTGGTCTTCACCATAGTGGAGTTTGGAGTCAGACTGTTTGAGGGTGTGCACAGGTGTCTTTTTATACTGATAACAAGTTTAAACAGGTGCCATTACTACAGGTAATGAGTGGAGGAAAGAGGAGACTCTTAAAGAAGAAGTTACAGGTCTGTGAGAGCCAGAAATCTTGATTGCTTGTTTCTGACCAAATACTTATTTTCCACCATAATATGCAAATAAAATGAAAAAAAACCAGACAATGTGATTTTCTGGATTTTTTTTTCTCAGTTTGTCTCCCATAGTTGAGGTCTACCTATGATGTAAATTACAGACGCCTCTCATCTTTTTAAGTGGTGGAACTTGCACTATTGCTGACTGACTAAATACTTTTTTTCCCCACTGTATATATATATATTTATATATATATATATATGTTGCATTCTAAGCTTAGTCCGGCTCCCGTCTCGCCACTGCATCCCGCGTTCCTGCGATTACTACATATCCCCTCCCCCACCATTCATTTGCAGCTTTGTGATTATGTACATTGTACACAGAAAGCTGCCAATCAGTAGTGTAGATGGGGTTATTCAGGACTCAGCATTCAGAGAACTGCAGCAGATAAAACAGTGATTTTATCAAAACTACAGCAAGCAGTCCAGAAGGTGACAAATCACTGGTATTAGAGTCTCTGCCTATACAATGTGTTGTTCTCAGTTTACGTAGCAAAAAAAGGGAATCTGTAGCATGATCCGTTCTCCCAAATTGTTTAAATAGTTATGTTGCTCAGTGAAAGATCATTCACACCTTTATTTATGCAGTGTATCGCTCCATGACCTAAAAATGCAAATTAGGCTTAAAGATATATTCTCAAGTTTGGAAGTTATCCTCTATCCATTGTATAGGGGATACCTTCCGACTTGCTGGGGGTTTGACTGCTGGGATCCCTAACAATCCTAAGAACCAGCCTTGTATGAGTGGAGCAATGATCAATCCCACATCACTCATTCTTGTGGGAGTGCTAATGACCATCCAAGGGCAATACTCCGTTACCTCTGGCCAACCCAATTAGAATGAATAGAGCTGCAGTTTTCATGACTGGCAACTAGTGTTGAGCGATACCTTCCAATATCGGGAAAAATCGGATCGGATTGGATCGGACCAATACCCCAAAAATATCGGATATCGACGATTCCGATACCGGAAACCAATGCAAGTCAATAGGACAAAAATATCGGAATAAAAATAAACCCTTACTTTCCTTGTAGGTTAATTCTACATGAAGGAAAATAACTAAGAATAACGTAGAATGTATTGGGGGAGGTGGAGGAGACATTAAAGGCATAGAGGTTTAGCCCAATCAAATGGAATAGCAGGAATATATATATATTTTTTTATGACGTTTGGAGTTACAAAGATATTGACTATGTTAAGCTTTTTTATATTTTGTTAGATATTTATGTTTCACTACTTCCATGCTCTTCACCTTCTTTTTTTACTTCTCCCACACTTTCTCCTTCATCATCCTCTTCAGGGTCATCTTCGTGGTCTTCTTCAGGGTGGTCTTCAGGGTCGTCGTCTCCAGGGTCGTCGTTTTCGGGGTCGTCGTCTTCTTCGGGGTGGTCTTCAGGGTCGTCGTCTTTAGGGTCGTCGTCAGGGAGATCCAGAGTGATTACCAAAAACCATTTCAAAAACTTGAACTTGGAAATGTAGCAGAAGGTACAAGAAGGCTGAGGAACTGCTGAGAACTAGCTGACGGTACTGGAACCTGGATGGGTAGCCGAAGGTACAAGAGCCAATGGAACTACCGAGGACCAGCTGATGGTACTGGAACCCGGTTACTAAGCAGGAGGTACCTGTGCCAGAAAGCACTACCAAGGACCAGCAGACGTTGGTGGAACTTGGATACCGAGAAGGAGGCACCTAAGCCAAAGGCTCTGCCTGGAATCAGCTGACGTTACTGGAACCCAGGGGGACATATTCAAGATTGACTTCCAAAGAACCAGCTAATGGTACTGGAACTCAGATAGGCAGCAGAAGGTACACATGAAAAAAAAAGTTGCAAGGCCGCGAGCCGGCCGGAGTTACCGAAAGCCACAGTCCTACAGGGGGAGCTTGTCCTATTGGCACTATGGAACCAGCCTTCATTGCCAGATCCCGCAGCCCACATAGGAAGCACTAAAACTGCAGGCACCATAGAGTCGGCTAACCTGACCGCAACACGACAAGACAACGTATTGGAGGCAAAGTGACGTTGACACTACCCGGAAACAGCTGGCGTGCTGGAACCAGGCTGGACAGGAGGGAGTACCCGTGCCAATGACACTTCTGAGCAGCAACTGGCAGTGTTGGAGCCCAGGGCTTACAGTAGAAACAGAGTGTAGCCAGAGGCCTAATTGGAGCAAGTTTAATATCCTTAGTAGTGTGAATGTGGACAGAGCAGGAGAAATTGCTAGACACACAGCAGGGGATCAACTGACATTACTGAACCTCAATAACACTGGAGCATGTGTTGACTGTGCAGACGGCACTTATGAGCAGCAACTGGCAGTGTTGGAGCCCAGGGATTACAGTTCAGGTTTGTAGAAACATGAACACAACAGGAGACCTGGATACTGTTGCCAACCAATTATTTAATCTGGAAGAGGACTGGCAAATTCCTGCAAGATCCAGGCCTTGTTGATTTTCAGAAAAGTAAGCCAGTCAACGTTATCGGAGGATATTCACATGCGACGGTCTGTTAGTACACCACCTGCGGCACTAAAGACGGAAACATTGCCTCCTGCTGACTGGAGCCGTCTGTGATGGTGTAGATAATTTGTGGCGGGGACACAAAACTTTGCCACATTTGGGCCATACTGGTCTTGCCTTGTGCCGAGGCGCTGCTTCTGCTCCCTCTTTGTGCAGAGCTTCCTCCACTGCCTCGAGACACTGAGCTGCTTTGTAAAGCACTAGCAGCACTGCTCTCGGGTGGAATGGAGAACATGGTGTTATGAGGCTTTGAAAGTTGTCCCGGTAGCGAGGATCTAGGAGGGTGTACACCCAATAATCAGCCGTGTTGAGAATGTGGGAAATGCGGCGGTCGTTTCTCAGGCAGTGCAGCATGAAATCAACCATGTGCTGCAGACTGCCAACTGGCCAAGAAACGCTGTCCACTGCTTGAGGCGTCATCTCTGCCTGCTCTGCATCACCCCACCCTCGCTCTACATACTGACTACTAGAGCATTGTGTACCTCCCTCCTCTGGACAGATGTCTTCCTCCTCCATTGACTCCTCCTCATCCTCCTCACAAAGTGTCCCCTGGCTAGGCCTTTGTGAGGAACCACGTTGCGCAGACTGTCCAGAAGCAGATGGCATTTGTGACTCCTCATCCTCCACCTCTTCCACAACCTCCTCCCTTAGTGCTTGCAGTGTTTTTTCAAGCAGGCAGATAAGGGAGATAGTCATGCTGACTTAGTGCACCATATGCACTCGCCATCCGCGTGGAATCATTGAAGGCAAGCAAAACGTGGCAGATGTCCTTCATAGAGGCCCACTCAGTGGTGGTGAAGTGTGACCGACTTGTTTGCGCCTGATGCAGCAGTAACTCCATTACTGCTGCCTGCTGCTCACACAACCTCTCCAACATATGTAACGTTGAATTCCACCTGGTGGGTAGGTCACATATGATGCGATGTTACGGAAGGCAGAATCGGCGCTGCAGAGCTGCAATGCGCGATCTTGCCATGCTGGAACGCCGCAAGTGAGCGCACTCTATGCGGACCTTGTGCAGCAGTGCATCAAGATCCGGATAGTCCCTCAAAAAACTCTGCACGACCAAGTTGAGCACATGTGCCAGACATGGGATGTGAGTGAGGTTGCCTAGGCCCAGAGCTGCCACCAGATTTCGGCCATTGTCACACACTACCATGCCTGGCTGGAGATTCGCTGGCACAAACCACACGTCGCTCTCCTGCTTGATGGCATTCCAGAGCTCCTGCGCTGTGTGGCTTCGATTCCCCAAAGAAATTAATTTCAATACAACCTGTTGACATTTGGCCACGGCTGTGCTCATATCGGTCGTAACAGGTAAGCGTTCACGGGTCCATGTGGAGGTAGACTGTGACGGCTCCTGCAGCGCTGATTCAGAGGAACTGGAGTATGAGGAGGAGTCAATGTGTACAGACTGGATTCCTGCAATCCTTGGAGTTGGCAGAACACGTACAGCGCCACTCTCAAGATCTCTACCCGGCTCCACAACATTTACCCAATGGGCAGTGAGGGAAAGATATCGTCCCTGTCCATGGTTACTGGTCCACGCATCGGTGGTCAGGTGGACCTTGCTACTGACGGCGTTTAGTAGCGCATGTTTAATTTTTACCTCCACATGCTTTTGCAGGGCAGGGACGGCTTGCCTGCTGAAATAAAAGCGGTTGGGCACGTTGTATTGTGGGACTGCCAATGCCATGAAGTTACAGAAGGTGTCAGTCTCCACCAGCCTGATTGAGAGCATTTCAAGGGACAGTAGTTTTGCAATGCCAGCATTCAGAGCCTGTGCTCGGGGATGGTTTGCCGAGTATGGGCGCCTTTTCTCCCATGCCTGTGCTACCGATGGCTGTAGACTGGCCTGGGAGTGTGAGTATGACAGGGAACGTGGTGCTGTGGGTGGAATGACACTGTGTCTCTGTACAACAGTGCCAGAGGTTCTTCCATGGCGATCCTGTGAGGAAGCCAAACCAGCTGTGTGTGCGCTGGAGGAAGAGGCTACAACACGAGCTGAAGAGGTGGTAGGTGGCGCTGTAGGTTGGCCTTGGTCTTCAGTGTGTCTTTGTAACTCCACCACATGCTTGGTCCACACATGTTTCCACATATTTGTGGTACTGAGGTTGCTGACACTTTTCCCTCTTTTCACTTTCTGATTACACAGCTTGCATTTGACAAAGCAAATGTCATCTGCAACTGTTTCAAAAAAGGACCAGGCACTGCAAGTCTTGGGAGCGCCCGTTTTGGGTTTTGGAAGAGGCATGCTCCTAATGGGTGCCGAAGTGGAGGCTACAGGCAACTGAGTCTGCCCCCTCCCTCTCCCTCCTTTTTTGGCCGTTCGGGTAATCTCTTCCTCAGAGCTGCACCCTCCACCTTCCTGTACCTCATGCCATGATGGGTCAAGGATCTCATCATCTACACTACCTTCTTCAAACGACTGCTACTCCTGGGTAGTCTCGACAGCACAGTACGCACCAGAAAGTGGCACCTAAGTCTTATCATCAGATGCGTACTGAGGTGTGCTGACCATAGGCACTGGCCCACCCGCCTCTTCAGATTCAGAGAGAGAAAGCTGTTGCGCATCACTGCACACTACCTCTTCTTCAAATTCTCGAATGCTGCTTGGCTGGCCCCCCTCTTTCCAAGCCAACAGATTCAGAGAACAGAAGTAGAGATGGCTCCTGTCCAGGGCTCTCTGACTGCCTGGGCAATTTGGCAGGTAGTGGTAGACTGATAAAAATAGGCAGAAAAGTACTAAGGGCTTTGTGTGCTTATTCCTGAACAGCTGCTAACAGGTATAAGAAACACTAATTTTATAAAGTGTGGACTAGACTTTAATACGAGCTAATGTGGCCTACACAACTGTAAAGTGGAGTGTTTGGTGAACTTTCTTAACTTTTTTTTTTCACAAAAAGACACTGGATGTGCCCAAAGATGTAAAACCGATAGTATCACAAACTTTTTGTAGCTATTACAATGCAGGAAGGTAACCTACAATGCAATAGATGAGGCTCCAAAAAATAGGCTAATACCAATCTGGCTGGGGCTGCAGGGCACAAGCCAGCAGAAAGGCTCCTCTATCTACTCCTATATAGTGTTTGCAAATATTCTAGCTTGATACGGATGGAACCACACGAATAGGAGAAATCTGGAAAAATGAGCAGCACTAATGCAAAAAAGGACAATGTATGAGGCAGTGACGCACGCTGAGCGGACTACAACCGGAGGTGGCTGCAGGACACACTACACAGCGTGAGCTGCACTCACACACAGAGACCATGCAGACAGCCGTGAACAGCGCTGCAAGGCAAAAGAAAGCTACAGCGGTTAATAAAGTAGCCTGGGTAAAACAATATTATATAGCAAATCGCTAGGTCACACTGTCCCTCAGAACAGCAGCATCCTATCCCTAACTGAATTCACAGCAGAGTGAACCCAAAATGGCGGCGGCGGCTTTTATAGTGCATCATGACATCATTTCAGCAGCCAATCACAGCCACGCCAGTAGTTACATGCCTAACATGCTCTAACAGGATGTGCCCACACTTCTTAGGATCCTCACTGGCTGAATAAAATCAAACTGGCTCATTGCATTATGGGAACTTCCGATTCCGGTATTCGATATACTAAAAGTATCGGAACTCAGTATCGGAATTCCAATATCGCGAATATCGGCCGAAACCCGATATTGCAGTATCGGAATGCTCAACACTACTGGCAAGCACTACAATCGCACAAGTCTCTTCATTATCCCAGTTCTCGGGATTGATGAAAGTCCTAGCAATGATAGGGAATAGATAGGAGATAACTTCCAAACTTAAAAATACCCCTTTAAGTGCTCTAGGAGTGTCAAAACACTCCCAAGCCTCAGTCCTCCCTGGCTCTACTTCTTGTTCAGCACCTTCTTCTGCTTAAATGACAACTCATTGGCTTGACTACACATTCAGTACACTGTGAGTTGACCAGAGGAAAGTGATGCTGAATGGGGAGTAAAGAAAGAGAGGCAGAGTCTTAGAAAGTGCTTTGAGACTCCCAGAGCACTTAAGTCTAATTTACATATGAATTAAAACAGTGATCTTTAATTCAGGGAGCAATGGACATTATCTCTTAGAGAGCAATATAACCGCATAAATAGTTTTTTTGAGGGAGGATGGATTGTTCTGACAAATTCTCTTTAAATTCAGTAATAATTGGGATGAGAATTGGAATAAGTGAACGTTTTTCCATTTTTGTTTATTTTAACTTTGGAAAATAAAGAAACCTACATTTTAATGCGTCTTTGGACTTGAAGGTGGATCTGTTCTTCACCTCCAGGTTTCCTGGTATACCTTTATTATAAGGACTAAATTAGTCTAAATAATAGCATTGAACAGTAGGCTTTGTTACCTTGTATGATTTTTCTATAAGCTGGTTTAGAAATATCGTCAGCAAAACTAGTTTGTTTAGAAATGACCCCAGAAATGAATGCTTGAAAAATGCACCACAGTTCAGCCCTATAAAATGATTACGAGTATGTGCCCACTGCTTTATTGTGTATCAATAACATGAACAAAGGCATTTTTCTAATTGATCTTTAATCACTCAAGTAATAGGATTTTCTTTGTCGTCTGATACATCAAAAGAAACTTAATCTTAAACTGACCACAATTCCCCCAACAATAGGCACTAAGGACTAGAGACCTCAGGAATAATATAATCCCCAGATGTAAAACCAAGAGGTCAGGTAGTTACTTAGAGCACCGTAACGACCCTAAAATGAAGTGTCAAATCCAATTAAATATTTCCTTCTAGAGGTAATGCTTAAACAGTCTTTAGTATTTGCTGCTTCATAGCCTGCTAAAATATGCAAACATATAGTCACGTCCGAAGGGAAATGTGTACTTTTTTTTTTCCCTTGCTAATCTTATAATTGTGCGAGGCTAGCACTTTAAAGCTGAATAGTAGAATTGGAAACATGGTACAAAATATTAGAATTCAAATGAACCAATAAATATATATTAATATATATCAGCAGGACTCTCGAGTATTCCATTAAAGTCGAAGACTAGAAAGGATTTAGATTAATTTGGTAAGAAGGCAGGTCAGAGCGTTTACAACAGTGGTATAGAAATGTATAGAGATGCAAAATTTTTTCGAGAGAGCTGAATTTGTACAAAATGCTGACTCTGACTGTCACAGCCGTGCTTTGGCTAAATCCAGTGGAAAGATAGGAGGTTTTTCTAATTTGCTTTCCCTCTATTTTAATAATAGCTGTGCATAAGTAATTTATGAAAGGCCAACCAGGCAGTGGGCAACAGAAAATTAAACTCATTTTTATCTGAAAGCAGGTGGATTTCTATATATCATTAACATGCATAGAATTTCCACAATGTTATTTCTCATACTGATGGAATGTAACCAAATAATATGAGTTTTTTGCTTATGCACGAGTGAAATTTTTAGATAAAAGTGCCAGCCCCAATGGCAATTTTCTGCAAAACGAAAACTAATTCTCTGAATCTTCTTATTACGGGAAGACTCATTTGGCTTGCATTGGAGACTGACATAAGTGACTTTAGGATTTTACTAACAGATTAGATGAGATGGGAAGCCTCCTGTAATATCATTAGAGAACGGAGCAGCCCAAGTAGAAGCTGAGCCGTTTATTAAGGCAGCCTGGCCATGCAAATGGTCTTCATTTTAAAGGATCTTAATCTCAAGTTGTTGCCTTTTTTCTATCCTCACCCATTTCAGATTTTTAAAACAACATTTAAATATATTTTTTAGATTTTCTAAACTGACTAATTCACAAGTTGACTGTAAGCCACTTATAAGTGTGTCCAATATCCTAGTTAGGTATCAAATGCTAAAAAGAGAAAACAAGTGTTAGAATTATTAGTGAGGGCATTTATACCAAAGAGTAAGTTATCTACAACTGTATTATGTCTGTTAGGGACGGCGGAACGCACTAAATATTAAATAACGTAAAGTGCGTTCGCCGCCCAGGGTCCACCATGCAGAGGTGTTAAACTGCTGCTATATAATGGCAGACGCACAATATAGCGGTATATCGCACAAGGGTTAAACGTCACCCGGTGTGCACTGGACGTTCTCTGTTAGCTTCACAGAGACGCCTAAGGCATTAACATAAATGCTGAGCCTGTTGGAATCACAGGTTTCAGAGAAATGCACGCACGGTATATGGTCACAGGAGCTGGTCCCCAGGCAGAGGGTCAGAGTCCGTCTAGACCTACCGTGCGTGCGGCATCGCTACCGCGGACGCCCACAAGTGCTGCTGTCTGCAGCGCGGTGACTGAACCAGCCGCTGTACAACAATGCCCAAGAGGGGGCACACTGTCGGACGCTAGTACTGTGTAGATGTGCAATGTGGCCTGTAGCGAGCCACTGACTGGCGCTGACTCTAAGACTAAGTCCCTATCCACACACGTTATATCAGAGGGAGGGGATCTTAATGAGTCATTCGCAGGTTCATGCATCCATAATCATTCACACAGTAGCAACTAGAGACTATACTAGCGCATGGCCGAGCGGCCATGCGAACCTTTTATAGCCGGGACCTTCCGGAAGCTTCCAGATCCCTGAGATGGACCAATCAGATCACGAGAAGGACCTGGGCATGTGACTCCCGATCTCCAAAGGGAGATCATCTCGTCAGCATGCCCAGTAGAGCGACGGAGGGACTTAGCCTCTGGAGCGATTTGCTGCTGAGCAGCCTGCATTGCTATTGCTGACCCAAAGGTGGCAGCAACAGCCAGACCCACAGAGCAGGTCTGGGCAGAGGTCTGGGATGCCGGGACTGCTGAGCAAACTCCTCTGCAGTCGAAACAAAATGCGAGACCGCAGAATGTGAGGCTCTGGATTCCTGTTGAGCCGCTGCAGGAACCCAATGCCTAACAATGTCTACATGCATTTTGGTTATGCCCAGATGGTATAATATGGGCACTTTGTAGAACCTGTAGCACAGGCATAATATTTAGAGATCCTGTTGTCTTGCTGAACCAGATTTAGTCGACCAGAAGATCTTATGGAATCTAAGTTCAGTTCAGTAGAACCTCAGAAAGTCTGTGTATCGCAACCATAATGCAAACTCTAAAATGTGCCCATAATACATCCTCTGTAAAGCCGCATTAGTCATGATATTAGGCTAGATTTATGGATTACGTTTTTAAACAGACCAAGACCAAGATGCACAATAAGGCTCCGTCACACACAGCGAGATCGCTAGCGAGATCGCTGATTTTGTGACGCAACAGCGATCTCGCTGTGTGTGACACACATCAGCGACTGCCCCCCCCACCAGGTATCGCTGATCGTGCAGGAATGTCCTGGGCCACTTTTTGATCGTTGGTTTCCCGCTGGCCAGCACACATCGCTGCGTGTGGCAGCGGGAGTCCAATGATCAGCGAGCTCCCAGCGCTGTAAGCAGATGATCGGAGCTGGTATCCAAGGTAAATATCGGGTAACTAAGCGCGCGCGTCGCTCAGTTACCCGCTGTTTACCTTGGATACCTGTGTGCTTGCACTGGGAGCTGGTATCCAAGGTACACAGCGGGTAACTAAGTGATGCGCGCGCTTAGTTACCCGATATTTACCTTGAATACCAGCTCCCAGCGTGAACACGCAGGTATCCAAGGTACACAGTGGGTAACTAAGCGACGCACTCGCTTAGTTACCCGATATTTATCTTGGATGCCAGCATCCTCGCTGGTCCTGATCGCTGGTGAAATCTGCCTCTTTGACAGCTCACCAGCGATCATGTAGCGAGGCACCAGCGACCCTGACAAGGTCGTATCGTTGTCGGGATCGCTGGTGCATCGTTTAGTGTGACGGGACCCATAGTCTGCAAAGTCATAAAGGAACTCAATCTAATCTCTAAACAACTAAAGGCCTCTCTCACATTAGCTAATGATAATGTGCTTGAGTCCGCCATCAGAAGGACACTGGACAACAATGGTGCACATGGCAGGATTGCAAGGAGAAAGCCAGTACTCTCCAGAAAATACAGTGGGGCAAAAAAGTATTTAGTCAGTCAGCAATAGTGCAAGTTCCACCACTTAAAAAGATGAGAGGCGTCTGTAATTTACATCATAGGTAGACCTCAACTATGGGAGACAAACTGAGAAAAAAAAATCCAGAAAATCACATTGTCTGTTTTTTTTTCATTTTATTTGCATATTATGGTGGAAAATAAGTATTTGGTCAGAAACAAGCAATCAAGATTTCTGGCTCTCACAGACCTGTAACTTCTTCTTTAAGAGTCTCCTCTTTCCTCCACTCATTACCTGTAGTAATGGCACCTGTTTAAACTTGTTATCAGTATAAAAAGACACCCGTGCACACCCTCAAACAGTCTGACTCCAAACTCCACTATGGTGAAGACCAAAGAGCTGTCAAAGGACACCAGAAACAAAATTGTAGCCCTGCACCAGGCTGGGAAGACTGAATCTGCAATAGCCAACCAGCTTGGAGTGAAGAAATCAACTGTGGGAGCAATAATTAGAAAATGGAAGACATACAAGACCACTGATAATCTCCCTCGATCTGGTGCTCCACGCAAAATCCCACCCCGTGGGGTCAGAATGATCACAAGAACGGTGAGCAAAAATCCCAGAACCACGCGGGGGGACCTAGTGAATGAACTGCAGAGAGCTGGGATCAATGTAACAAGGCCTACCATAAGTAACACACTACGCCACCATGGACTCAGATCCTGCAGTGCCAGACGTGTCCCACTGCTTAAGCCTGTACATGTCCGGGCCCGTCTGAAGTTTGCTAGAGAGCATTTGGATGATCCAGAGGAGTTTTGGGAGAATGTCCTATGGTCTGATGAAACCAAACTGGAACTGTTTGGTAGAAACACAACTTGTCGTGTTTGGAGGAAAAAAAATACTGAGTTGCATCCATCAAACACCATACCTACTGTAAAGCATGGTGGTGGAAACATCATGCTTTGGTGCTGTTTCTCTGCAAAGGGGCCAGGACGACTGATCCGGGTAC
The DNA here is from genome assembly GCF_039654945.1 of Dendrobates tinctorius. Classification (NCBI taxonomy): domain Eukaryota; kingdom Metazoa; phylum Chordata; class Amphibia; order Anura; family Dendrobatidae; genus Dendrobates; species Dendrobates tinctorius. The sequence continues at coordinate 21,737,495 of NW_027361728.1, read as the reverse complement.
ATGAAAGAATGAATGGGGCCATGTATCGTGAGATTTTGAGTGCAAACCTCCTTCCATCAGCAAGGGCATTGAAGATGAAACGTGGCTGGGTCTTTCAACATGACAATGATCCAAAGCACACTGCCAGGGCAACGAAGGAGTGGCTTCGTAAGAAGCATTTCAAGGTCCTGGAGTGGCCTAGCCAGTCTCCAGATCTCAACCCTATAGAAAACCTTTGGAGGGAGTTGAAAGTCCGTGTTGCCAAGCGAAAAGCCAAAAACATCACTGCTCTAGAGGAGATCTGCATGGAGGAATGGGCCAACATACCAACAACAGTGTGTGGCAACCTTGTGAAGACTTACAGAAAACGTTTGACCTCTGTCATTGCCAACAAAGGATATATCACAAAGTATTGAGATGAAATTTTGTTTCTGACCAAATACTTATTTTCCACCATAATATGCAAATAAAATGAAAAAAAACCAGACAATGTGATTTTCTGGATTTTTTTTTCTCAGTTTGTCTCCCATAGTTGAGGTCTACCTATGATGTAAATTACAGACGCCTCTCATCTTTTTAAGTGGTGGAACTTGCACTATTGCTGACTGACTAAATACTTTTTTGCCCCACTGTATTTTCTGGAGAGTACTGGCTTTCTCCTTGCAATCCTGCCATGTGCACCATTGTTGTCCAGTGTCCTTCTGATGGCGGACTCAAGCACATTATCATTAGCTAATGTGAGAGAGGCCTTTAGTTGTTTAGAGATTAGATTGAGTTCCTTTATGACTTTGCAGACTATGGGTCCCGTCACACTAAACGATGCACCAGCGATCCCGACAACGATACGACCTTGTCAGGATCGCTGGTGCCTCGCTACATGATCGCTGGTGAGCTGTCAAAGAGGCAGATTTCACCAGCGATCAGGACCAGCGAGGATGCTGGCAAATTACAGATGCCTCTCATCTTTTTAAGTGGTGGAACTTGCACTATTGCTGACTGACTAAATACTTTTTTGCCCCACTGTATATTGCTACCTATCTGCAGTTGCTAAAGATCACCTGGACAAGCTAGAAGACAAGTTTTTGTGCATAGAAGAGAACAAAATAGAGCTTTTTTGGTTTGCATGAGAAGAGGTATGTTTGGACCTAAAAAAACACTGCACCACAGCATAAAATCCTCATACCATCTGTGAAACATTGTGGTGGTATCATGGTTTGGGCCTATATATATATAGCCCAGTATCTGGGCTAGGTGGAACAATGAATTTTGAATTTGATCACATATGCAAATTGCCTCTTCAGAGAGCAGGAAGACTAGAACTATAGTCCTACATATTGGAAATAGTAGTCCTAAAAGTCAATATTGACGCTTTAACAAGTCTTACTACATGATTTAAGATAAAAGCCAAACCAGAATCTCAATTTGCAGACACAGTGTTTCAGGGTGGTGCCCTTCATCAGTGCAAAGTATTAGATCTGGTTTGGCTGGGTGAGAGGCTTCTGTCTGCGATCTAAGGGGTAACGTTTCTCCTTGTGGAGAAAGTGACAATGGACAGTGATTTTAGTATGCAAAGCGTGCCACCAGAAAATTTTTTTGATATCCACAGATCTTTTCCAGGCTATGGCCCTCCAAATCACTTCCTTGCTCCCAGAATGCGTGTGTGGATTCTTAGGTATTGTCTAATAACAGAGCTTCCCAGGGTCACGTACTAAAAACCGTATATAAATGTTGCTTTTCAAAAAGTTTTTTAAGGCTTTGGCGATCAAATATTAATTATCTCTTCTAAGAGTCCAGGAGGTCTCATCTTTTCTTCTTGTGTCTGGGATGCTCAGTGAAAGTTGGCAACTATGACAATAATGCTTTTTGAATCATTTTTAAAGCAGCACTCCAGAACTTATTTTGCCTATGGTATATAGTGCAGCATAGCCTTTTAATAAATAATAATAGTGAGGATCTATGTTTTGTATATCTGCTGTAATTGACATGCCTATTTCTTGGTTGTCTGCCATTTTGATACCACTATGTTGTAACTAATGAAAACTACATTTACCATGATGCTTTTGTCTTTGTAGAGGGGATGGAGTCTCATCACATTGCACTTGCTGTGCTCTTATCTAAGGGGCAAAAGTGATACTGCAGACTGCAGAGTTTCATTGTGTCTTGATGCAATGCAGCTTCAGCCTATTCCCATGTCATGCTTGTGACAGATTTCTACCTGTCTGCTCTTGCAAGCAGGAGCCGGGAAGACTAAAGTTACATCTTATAAAATATATGGGGTTTTTTAATACATTGTAAAGAGATAGTATAGTCAGTGTGAATCAATAGAGTTTTTTAACAGCAAAAAATCATTGTATGGACTCACTGTTATCTTATATAAGGCAGAAATAATGTCTTCAGCTGCATGTAAGACATACAAAAGAACAAGGAAATTGGAGCTTGGCGGAGAGAGGAGGAGTCTGATAGTTGCCAGGAGAGAAATGATAGCTAATGATCTCTTGGTATTTAGAGACTGATCTCCTGTCTACATATGAAACCATGCACTAGGATGGTGGTCAGACCAAAGGTCACATTCACATAGCTTCAAATAATAAAAGATTCAAATTGTATGCAAAAAACTGAGCTGGAATGAAACAAATTGCACAACCAAATTATTAATGGTGAGTTAACATTATATGTACCATACAACACTTTAAATAATTCAGTAATGAGACATATGAGAATTTTTTGCTTATCAATTTTAAAGGGGTTATCCATTTTGACAATTTTTTTAAAAACCCAGACTGGCATATTAACCCTTTCTTGACCTTGGGGTTTTCTGTTTTTGCATTTCTGTTTTTTGCTCCCTGTCTTCCCAAAGCCACAACTTTTTTATTTTTTGGTCAATATGGCCTTGTGAGGGCTTGTTTTTTGCAGGACGAGTTGTACTCTTGAACTACACTATTGGTTTTACCATATCAAGTACTGGAAAACGGGAAACAATTCAAAGCACAGTGAAATTACAAAAAAGTGCTATTCCACAACTGTTTTATTTTTTTTTTTACCATATTCACTAAATGATAAAACTGATCTGCCATTATGATGTTCCAAGTCATTACTAGTTCACAGACACCAAACATGTATAGATTCTGTTTTATTTAAGTGGTGAAAAAAAAATCCAAAGTTTGCAATAAAAAAAATGGGGCCATTTTTCGAGATCTCGTGTTTTTAGTGATATCATATTGTTGATTTTGGTGTAGATACAATATTTTGATTGCAATGACATGCAATAGCAGGCAAAGTTGCAGCAAACAAAAAAACATAATTCTGACCTTTCGATTTTTTTCTTTGTTACCAAACGGATTAATTCTTTTCATGTATTGATAGATCAGGCATTTCTGAACGCGGCGATACCAAGTATGTGTATTTTTTCTGTTTTATTTTGAATGGGGTAAATGGGGGGTGATTTGAACTTTTATACTTTATTTTTTTACTTTTCACTGGCTTCAATAGTCTTCATGGGAGACTAGAAGCTGAGATCATCTGCTCCTATTTGTAGCTAAAATAATAATCTGCTATGAGCGCCAGCCACAGGGTGGCGCTTACTGCCATCCAGCAATGACAACCACAGGGATGTCTTGCAGACCCTGGGTTGTCATGCCAACCCATCGACGACCCATGGTCATGTGACACTGGCGCAGATAGGCGTGGTTCTGACGAGATTCCAGCGCGAGCATGTTTACTGCTGTGGTCAGAGATTGACAGTGGCATTTAACATGTTAACACCGAGGATGGATCATGATTCCACCCGCGGCTGTTATGGGCACATGTCAGCTGATGAAATCAGCTGACATGTGCTGCAAAACATGTAGGCTCAGCTTTGGAGCCTGCAAGTAGTGCGAGAACACAACCTATGATGTACCTATAAGTCATAGGTTGAGAGGCGGTTAAAAATGTTTAATTAATTTAAAAAGTAAAAAAAAATGATACTCACTTTAGTGATCCCCTGACATTCCCATTCTGATGATTGATGGATAGTCTCTAGTCTGTAGGTAGAGATGAGCAAATTTGTTCGGGTTCGGTTACGAATACAATCGGCATCGAATATTGTTTTTGCAATATTCGTCGAACACAGCCGAACGTCATTAGAATCAATGGGAGTTGAAATTACCGAATATGTTCAGAACCGATCATTAAACATACATTCGGCACAAATAGTGTTCGAATGTGGCTCAAATGTGTCAAAATCAGATTCGGAGACAAAAACCAAACAAATTCACTCATCTATAATAAAAGGCCTCAACCAAGGATTGGCTGTAATGGTCAAATGTTCTCATGTTGGGTCCGATCAGTGCTTAGTGATCGGACCCAAAGAGTGGTCGTAAATGGCTGCACATCCAGTTGGAAGAATGTCTCAAGTGGGGTACCACAGGGCTCTGTCCTGGGCCCTGTATTGTTCAACATCTTTATCAATGATTTAGATGAAGGCATTGAGGGTAAACTGATTAAATTTGCTGATGACACAAAGCTAGGAGGGATAGCTAATACTAGAGAAGAGAGAGAGAGGATTCAAAAAGATTTAAATAAACTGGAGAAGTGGGCAGCAACAAACAGAATGGTTTTTAACAGGGAGAAATGCAAAGTACTACATCTGGGCAATAAAAATGGAAAAAGCATATATAGAATGGGAGGAATAGGGCTAAGTGACAGCACATGTGAAAAAGACTTGGGTATACTAATAGATCACAGACTGAATATGAGTCAACAGTGTGATGCAGCAGCAAAAAAGGCAAATGCAATTCTAGGATGTATTAACAGAAGCATACAGTCTAGATCACGTGAAGTCATTATTTCCCTCTACTCCTCTTTGGTCAGACCTCATCTGGAATATTGTGTCCAGTTTTGGGCACCACATTTTAAAAAAGACATCAACAAACTGGAGCAAGTTCAGAAAAGAGCGACCAGAATGGTGACCGGTCTGCAAACCCTGTCTTATGAGGAAAGGTTGCAGGATTTGGGAATGTTTAGTTTGCAAAAGAGAAGACTGAGAGGAGACTTAATAGCTGTCTACAAATATCTAAAGGGCTGTCACATTGTAGAAGGATCAACTTTATTCTCATTTGCACAAGGAAAGACTAGAAGCAATGGGATGAAGCTGAATGGGAGGAGACACAGATTAGATATTAGAAAAAACTTTTTGACAGTTAGAGTGATCAATGAGTGGAACAGGCTGCCACGAGAAGTGGTGAGTTCTCCTTCAATGGAAGTCTTCAAACAGAGGCTGGACAGACATCTGACTGGGATGATTTAGCGAATCCTGCTTTGAGCAGGGGGTTGGACCAGATGGCCCAGGAGGTCCCTTCCAACTCTACGATTCTATTCTATGATTCTATAATTCTAGTGTGGAATCACTGCAGCAAAGAATAAAATCAGGTAAAGGATCAGCAGTGTTGGAAGCATTCAAGGATCAATGAGATGAATATTGCTTATGTAAAGATTAACTGTCAGTTTAATTTTCATTTCATAAATCAATAGTATATATGAAAATATGAAACTTTCTTATATATTTTATTGGACAAATCTGTTTCTTTCTCTGCCAGGACTGATCATTCATTTTCAAAATTCTGAATTCCTGGGTAAAATCTGTATTCAGTAAAGAAAGATTATTACATTACTGAGATTGGAGATGACCATTATTACTGATAAGATTCTATGTAGAAGGGAGGAGGAAGAGGGAGGGATTAGAGGCAGAGCTCATCCTCTCCTCTCAACATAGAGTCTTATCAGTAGCAACTTCCATCTCCATAATGTAAAAATCAGTCTTCACTGAAAACAGATTTTAGCTGTGATATGAAAGTTTTGGAAATGAATTATCAGTCCTAGTGGTGATAGTGCAAAGTTATCTGATAACATAAGTTAGAAAGTTGCTTATTTTCACGTCTACTATTGATTAATTACATTGAAAAATAAAACAATGGTTACTCTTTAATGCTTTCGTTTAGTCTACTTCTGAGACGTTTTAAAAGGAAATAATAAAAAAACAGATTAAAAAAACGAATGACAGCCCTTTTAAAGCCCCATTACAATATACTGTACAATAATATCAGTATTTAATGAGAATAGGTCTCTTAGAGTATGATAATAACTTTACTATACTGACCAGTCATTGTACATATTATTATGTATGTACAATCCATTAACTCGGTAATTAACATTTTATTTCAGTGTCATCTCATTTAATTGTAATCTCACTTCCAAAAGGCAATTATAGTAACATTGGCCTATGATTGTAATAAAGGATAATTGATTTGTGTAAATAGATCTTTATTTGATTTTAATTTTATCAGACAAAAATAGTTACTGGTAATAGTTTCCGGTCCAAAGACACATTAAAATGTAGTTTTCTTTATTTTCCAAAGTTAAAATAGACGAAAATGGATATCTGACATTTCTAAAGATATTTCACGTGTACTGCATGTAAATGATATGTTTAGTACATAGATTTCAAGCATCATAAGTTATTCTATCGGTATTTATCATCACTTTGGATCTTAATAAATTAAAAACTCAACATAAATATATGGTTTATTAAAATTGAATATTCAATTTCGATTGACCTGGGCTTAATTTGATACAGTTTACCTACTAAAGTCCTAGTTTCCCAGCAAATAGACGAAAGTGAGCGTAGCAGCTGGCGAACCAGTCTTATCGTTGAACAGTAGAAGGTGCTGCAATAAAGGAAAGGAGGGAATGAAAAATCCATCTGCAAACTTCTTCAAATCAGTTCTTCATTTTCAGGATAGTTGTTCCAGGCAAACCATAAATAGCATGGAATTCATTATAATGGGTTTGGCACAAATATAAAATATACTCTAAGCTGAGCTTTAAGTAGATTATAAACATTTAATATAGAGTGTTATCATAATATTCAGAGCATCCAAATTGCAGACTTCTGTCAGCCACTTTCAGGCATGTTTCTGAAGATCATCGTTAATTCTGCTGATTTATGGTAATGCCGCGGTTCTATCACGTGGACCATCAGACGCCACTAACAAGCTTAGCATAAGCTAGCACTGAAATGGGTTGAGGTTTAAATTTCTGCAACAATTATAAAGAGGAGGAAGAGAAATCCCGCTTCAGCAAAATAGTAAAGTGCCTCACTTTACAAGTCCACATTCAATTCAGCAGCTGTGTTCTTAACCCTGCATTGCCCACTGAGATGCAACTGGCAAACAAAGGGTAAAATTGTTGTATCAAGAATGAATAGGAAAACTCGTCCCCATGTATCATCTGATTAGATAATATGGAACTGCCTAAAACATGGAAATAAACTAGTACTTGCAATATAAAGGAAGAAAAGCAAGCCAAATGAGTCTCATTCTCGGCTGCATCACATCTCGACTGATTCATGGGAACCGAACATATATTGAACAACAGCTTCATTCAAAGAGAAAAATGTTTTGGATAAAACAGTGAATAATTAAATAAACATCAAAATCTGAAATCAGAGTTATCTTCAGGTTTAGGGTTAGGGCTGAGGGTGGAATTAGTGAATCCTTAGAGGTGAACAAGGTCCTAAAACAGCAAATGTTAATGTTAATTACTAGGGATGAGCAAATATTTTCGGATAAGTCTGTGTGACAGTCACAACACATGCATGGAGAGCCTCTTTGTCGGATTCTTCATGCATGTGTTGTGTCTGTCACACAGCCACGACACATGCAGCTGCGGTGCTGAGCAGCTGACCAAAATATTTGGTCATATTTTACCTCAGTATGTGTAAGCCAAAACCAGGAGAAAGTAGGAAAGTCACTCAAAATGAACGCAAATGATGAATTGAGGCAGTATTGTTAGCAAATTTTACAACTGTTTTTGCTGTCCAAATTTAGGGCATACATTAGAACGGTAGCAGTAGCATAGTTAGCAATCCCGAAAAAAGACATTTGTCCATCCAGTTCAGCCTATATTCCATCAGAATAAATCCCCAGATCTGCATCCTTCTAAAGAACCTAATCACTGTAAGATATAATATTCTTATGCTCCAGGAAGACATCCAGGCCTTCCTTGAACCCCTCGACTGAGTTCGCCATCACCACCACCTCAGGCAAGGAATTCCAGATTCTCACTGCCCTAACAAGTAAAGAATCCTCTTCTATGTTAGTGGAAAAAAACATTCTCTCCTCCAGATTCAGAGAATGCCCCCTTGTGACCGTTACCTTCCTTGGTATAAACAGATCCTCGGAGAGATATTTGTATTGTCCCCTTATATACATATACATGGTTATTAGATCGCCCCTCAGTCATCTTTTTTCTAGACTAAATAATCCTAGTTTTGCTAATCTCTCTGGGTATTGTAGTTCTCCCATCCCCTTTATTAATTTTGTTGCCCTTCTTTGTACTCGCTCTACTTCCATTATATCCTTCCTGAGCACCAGTGCCCAAAACTGTACACAGTACTCCTTGTGTGGTCTAACCAGGGATTTGTACAGAGGCAGTATAATGCTCTCATCATGTGTATCCAGACCTCTTTTAATGCACCCCCTGTTTTCCTTGGCAGCCGCTGCCTGGCACTGGCTGCTCCAGGTAAGTTTATCATTAACTAGGATCCCCAACTCCTTCTCCACGTCAGATTTACCCAGAGTTTTCCTGTTCAGTGTGCAAAGGTGATATTGATTCCTTCTTCCTATGTGTATAACCTTACATTTATCATTGTTAAACTGCATCTGCCACCTTTCGGCCCAAGTTTCCAACTTATCCAAATCCATCTGTAGGAGAATACTATCTTCTTTTGTATTAACTGCTTTACATAGTTTTGTATCATCTGCAAATATCGATATTTTACTGTGTAAACCTTCTACCAGATCGTAAATAAATATGTTGAAGAGAATAGGTCCCAACATCGACCCCTGCAGTACCCCACTGGTCACAGCGACCCAGTTAAAGAATATATCATTTATAACCACCCTCTGCTTTGTATCACTCAGCCAGTTAGTTACCCATCTACACACATTTTACCCCAGACCCAGCATTTTCATTTTGTTTACCAACCTCTTGTGTGGCATGGTATCAAACACTTTGGAAAAATCAAGATATACCAAGTCCAATGACTCAACTTGGTCCAGTCTATAGCTTACCTCTTCACAAAAACTGATTAGATTGGTTTGACAGGAGCGATTCCCCATAAACCCATGCTGATATGGAGTTAAACAGTTATTCTCATTGAGATAATCCAGAATAACATCTCTCAGAAACCCTTCAAATATTTTACCAGCAATAGAGGATAGACTTACTGGCTGTCCTGACTCTGTACAGGATGTTTCCGCCTCCATCCTGGTCTGGTCAGAGTTAATATTAGTCCGCCTCTCTTTGGGTTTGAGGCAGCTATTTAATGTTGGCAGTACCTGGATTTAGTGTTTGCTGACCCAGGTGACTTGTCCTTAAACGTGTGCCTCTGTGCTTGTGTGTTTCACTGTGTAGGATTCATTTTTTTCCCTGATTTCTGCCTCTGTAGCCTGCTTTGTACTGCTCTGTCTCTCGTGGTTATCTAGATCCTTTGGCTTGTCCCTGTTTACTCTTTGCCTTGTCTCTAGGTACTGCACGTTTGTCTGGCTTCTGACTCTTGGCTCTCCTTGACCACATTTACTGTCTGCGCCCTGCACTCTGTGTGGTCAGTGTCCTTCCCTGCACTCACATGCGGTGGCTCCGCCCCCATGGTAACGTGATCTCTTAGTGCCAGGTCCTGTGTTCACTACACTAGTCTCAGGCCCTTGTGCACTGCGTGCCTTCTGCCTGCACTCCCTGTGCTCATTCATGCACCCCCTGATAGTGCCCCCTAGGCAGCTCCAGTGACACCTTAAGTGTCATTACACTGGCCTATAATTTCCAGGTTCACTTTTAGAGCCATTTTTGAATATTGGTAGTACATTTGCTATGCGCCAGTCCTGTGGAACAAAACCCATCGCTATAGAGTCCCTAAATATAAGAAATAATGGTTTGTCTATTACATTACTTAGTTCTCTTAGTACTCGTGGGTGTATGCCATCTGGACCCGGAGATTTATCTATTTTAATCTTATTTAGCTAGTTTCGCACCTCTTCTTGGGTTAGGATTGGTGACCCTTAATATAGGGTTTTATTTGTCTCTCGGCATTTCACCTAGCATTTTATTTTCCACAGTGAATACTGTGGAGAAGAAGGTGTTTAATTTATTAGCTTTTTCCTCACTATCTACAACCATTCTTTCCTCACAATTTTTTAAGGGGCCTACACGTTTACCTTTGATTCTTTTACTATTGCTATAGTTGAAAAACAGTTTGGGATTAGTTTTACTCTCCTTAGCAATGCGCTTCTCTGTTTCCTTTTTGGCAGCTTTAATTAGTTTTTTTTTGATAAAGTATAGAAAAATACTTTATCAAAAAAAACTAATTAAAGCTGCCAAAAAGGAAACAGAGAAGCGCATTGCTAAGGAGAGTAAAACTAACGATGAATCTCTAAAAACTATAGGGAGAAAACCCTATAATTTTTAGAGATTCATCGTTGCCATCCTGCTTTAATTGCCCTTCTTCTTTGTTTAGCCACATTGGGTTTTTCCTATTTCTTGTCCTTTTATTCCCACAAGGTACAGTATAAACTGCTTACACTGCTTATTTAGGATGTTCTTAAACATTTCCCATTTATTATCTGAATTCTTTCCCATTTATTATCTGTATTCTTATTTCTGAGGACATTGTCCCAGTTAACCAGATTAAGGGCATCTCTAAGCTGGTCAAACTTTGCCTTCCTTAAGGGGGTTTTACACTAAGCAATATCGCTAGCAATATCGCTAAAACGTCACTGGTTTTGTGACGTTATAGCGATATTGCTAGTGATATCGCTATGTGTGATACTTACCAGCGACCGGCTCCCCCGCTGCTCATCGCTGATCGCGCGAGAATGTCCGGCTCCATTTCTTGTCGGGCGCTTCCTGCTGAGACTTCCTGCTGTGACGTCCAGCGACGCGTGAAGGCGGGCGGGAGGACGCAGGATCACTGTGTGTGAATGGTAAGTATCGTGCGCTGCGTCGCTGCTGCATCGCTGTGAGATCTTTCTGTATGAAAGCTCACTAGCGATCATTTAGCGATGCACCAGCGATCCTGACCGGGTCAGATCGCTGGTTGGATCGCTGGTGCATCGCTAAATGTAAAAGGGCCTTAAAGTTCAGTGTTTTTGTGACTCCCTGACAAGTCCCCCTAGCGAAAGACAAGTGAAACTGTACAATATTGTGGTCGCTATTTCCTAGATGCCCAACAACCTGCAGATTTGTTATTCTGTCAGGTCTGTTAGATAGTATTAGGTCTAAAAGTGCTGCTCCTCTGGTTGGATTCTGCACCAATTGTGAAAGATAATTTTTCTTGGTTATTAGCAGAAACCTGTTGAGTTTATGGGTTTCACAGGTCTCTGCTTCCCAGTTATTATCCGGCTAGTTAAAGTCCCCCATAACAAGGACCTCATTATGGGTTGCAGTTTCATCTATCTGCCTTAGTAGTAAACTTTCCATGATTTCTGTCATATTTGGGGGTTTGTAACAGACCCCAATGAGAATTTTGTTACTATTTTTCCCTCCATGTATTTTGACCCACATGGACTCGACATCCTCATTCCCTTCGCTAATATCCTCCCTTAAAGTGGACTTTAGACGAGACTTTACATAAAGACACGCCCCTCCTCCTCTCCGATTTTTACTATCCTTTCTAAACAGACTGTAACCCTGTAAGTTAAATGCCCAGTCATAGCCTTCATCTAACCATGTCTCGGTTATTCCCACCATGTCATAGTTACCTGTAGATATTTCTGCTTCTAGTTCTTCCATCTTGTTTGTCAGGCTTCTGGCGTTTGTGAGCATGCAGTTTAGAGGATTTTGTTTTGTTCAAATCTCCTCCCTGTGGATTGTTTTAGAAATTTTCTTACCTCTCTTCGGAGTATATTGTCTTAAGTCTTCTTTGCCGCACATCAACCAGTAAGTTTCAATATCTCGATAGCCACTGACATATCAACACAAGTGCATTTTTTATTAATATATTTGACTGATACATATCCCAATTTCTTTTTATATCTACATTATCAGGATACCATGAAAAGTATACAAATGTTTTAACATGCAGTTACCACACATGAAGTGGACAGAACCTGAGTCACAAATCATGGAAAATGCACAAAATTGCTGCACAGAGATAATAAACATGGCAAAGTCACCAATACTGGGATTCTAAACTGTGATACATCTACACATCATAACAGGGAATCTGTCACCATGATTTTGATCCCTAATCTGAGATCATCATAATATAGGGGCAGAGATCCTGATCCCATAGTACCTTACTGAGCTGCTTGTTGTCTCTCCTGCAGATCTAGTAGTTTTCTGACTACTAATCGCTGTATAATCACACCTAGCCCACACCACTGCTTGGCAGCTATCTGCCCATGCACAGTATACACAAAAAGCTGCCAATCAGTGGAGAGTGTGGGGTTATACTGAAATCATGACTATGGAGGACTATGTGACCATGTATGTGACCATGATGTCACCAAAGGTCTTTTAACTGCAGGAGTCTAAAGGAACTGGAGATGAGATCAGCCAATGTTAGGGAGAAGTGGGCAAACTGGGCAATTTACCCGGGCCCCCTCTCTCTTAGGGGCCCCCAACATTTCTATTCTGAGGTAAAAACTGCTTAAGGACCTTTGGGGACATCACAGTCATGTGACCATGATGTTACCAAAAGTCCTTCAACTGCAGGAATCTAGGGGAACTGAAGAGGAGAGAAGCTGGAATGTACTGTATGCTCCCTCTTTTTGTGGGTGTGTATCTGTCTATATCTGACCTTTCCCGGTGCCTGCACACTGCAGTACTTGGCTCTAACAGGGCAGGTCAGTACGCCTGCGCAGGAGCCACGACACGAAGCAAGGAAGATGAGGACATCGCAAGAAGATGGGAAGCGCAGGACCCCGACCAGCGACACCCATCGGACTGGACCGCCCCCCGGGTGAGTATAATAAAACTTGTTTTTTTTAACTTTCAGGTTAGATTGGGGCTTAGCTACAGCATTCTAGAATGCTGTAGATAAGCCTCGAAAGGCAGTGGCCGCAGCTCATAGCTGAAAAAGGAGGTGACAGGTTCCCTTTAAACAAAATACGAAACTGTTACCTAATTTGAGAGCTGCATGATGTAGGGGCATAGACCCTGATTACAGCAATGCATTACTTACTTGGCTGCTTAGTGTAGTTTTTATGAAATCAGTGATTTATCGGCAGAAGATTATCACAGAGGACTACTTGGCCTGTCACCAAGTAGTCCAAACCACTCCCCCACCACTGATTCGCAGTTTTCTGCCATATACACAGTATACACAGAAAGCTGCCAATCAGTGGTTTGGGTGGGGGTTACATAGATCTCAGCATTCCGAGAACTGGTAGATCTGTAGCAGATTAAACAGTTATTAAAGGGAATCTGTCAGCAGGTTTCGCTATGTAAGCTGAAGACAGCATGATGTAGGGGTTAAAACAGATTTCAGCAATGCCTCTTGTCAAGTACTGTGACTTTGTTTGCTTGTGGATCGTCCACCAGGGCCGTGGGGTACTGGGAACCGTGGCCCTGGGCGTCCAATAAAAGGGGATATTTACAGGGAAAAATGAAGAGTTTGTAAAGTGTTTGTGATGCCACCTGTGGTTTCTGGTCAGAGGCGACCAGCACTGCAGTGCAGATCCTCTGGGACTGATGGTGTGATGCAGCAGAATTGGAATAGCTCTCCACAGGTAGCACTGTTGTCCCAGGGCAGTGGTAAGAGAAAAGATGTTGTATTTGATTATGATGATAGATGTAGCAGTGCTGAGTAGGTGTTGCAGAAAGAATTCAGAGGACACAGCTGAGTGCAGTTCCAAAGGTTTACTTACAGTTCTCAAGAGCCGGCGATGCCCGCTTGATGCTGCGTCCTCCAGGTGAGGGGTTCAGCAAACTCCCGGGTAGATCAGGATTCACCTTCCCAGGACTCCCTTCAGTGTATGCCTTTCCTGACCGTCTCCCTGTGCTGATTTCCTCCCTCCTGTCCAGCACCTTCACAAGCAGTGTCCCAAGCCAGCAGACTCGGATCTTGTCGGGAATAATCTCTAGGTCCCTGGATCCTATGTGTCTGCCTTTTTAGCAAATAATTGTGGATTTGGCTGCAGCACTTGCAATGCTCGAAGCCTCTGGTTGATCTAGCTGAGTCCGTTGTTCACTCCACTAGTTTTAGGGCCAGTCCCTATACTGCGAACTGATCCCTCCACCCGACGTTAGCCGGCATGGAACAAGCCCCACGGACAGTATGGTCGCTGCTCGTGCCTCTAGGATCCCTTCCCTCTTCAGGGAGCTTCCTTCTGTCTCCTTCCTTCTCTGCAGCTACTCCTGACAGGGAGCTGCTTTAGCACTTGTCTGCTACTTTCACTTTCTCCTCACATTCTGACTAACACTCTCTTCTCCCACTCTCATCCTACTAGCTCCACCCACCTCCCAACACCCTTTACTACCCAGGCAGGGTTGAGATCCTCCTCTTGTAAGGTACATCCAGATGCCCTGCTGCTATAGGGTGCGTGTTGGGTGCAGGTGTTAGAGTCCTGTGACATGCTGCCTCCTTACCTGAGAGTGTGGTACCACACCTCTGGGTGAGGTGCAGTACCTCTGTGGCGACTGAACCCTCAGGGGTGCCACAATTGCAATGATTGTTTTAGCACCAGGAGCTTATGACTACTGGGACACAGCATCTTCTGCATGCTAGTCTAACACGTCCTTTCCTGTTATAGGCATCTCACTGTTTATGGACATTGTACATACAGAGCCTGTTGTGGGTGGGGTTAGCTCCCTCAGCTCTGCTTCACTGCTAAATCTAAAACCTAGTGTCAGAATGACTGTACCCAGCAAAGTGGCATAAGTGATACTTCGTTGGATTCAGCTTCTCTTTGCCTACATCAAGCTGCTCTCAGATGAGGTAGCAAAAACCCGTTTAGTACAACCCCTGGCAAAAATTATGGAATCACCGGCCTTGGAGGATGTTCATTCAGTTGTTTCATTTTGTAGAAAAAAAGCAGATCACAGACATGGCACAAAACTAAAGTATTATCAAATGGCATCTTTCTGGCTTTAAGAAACACTAAAAGAAATCAAGAACAAAAAAATGTGGTAGTCAGTAATGTTACTTTTTTAAACCAAGCATAGGGAAAAAATTATGGATTCACTCAATTCTGAGGAAAAAATTATGGAATCACCCTGTAAATTTTCATTCCCAAAACTAACACCTGCACCAAATTAGATCTGCTCGTTAGTCTGCATATAAAGAGGAGTGAGAACACTTTGGAGAGCTGTTGCACCAAGTGGACTGACATGAATCATGGCTCCAACACAAGGGATGTCATTTGAAACAAAGGAGAGGATTATCAAACTCTTAAAAGAGGGTAAATCATCACACAATGTTGCAAAAGATGTCGGTTGTTCACAGTCAGCTGTGTCTAAAATCTAGACCAAATACAAACAACATGGGAAGGTTGTTAAAGGCAAACATAGTGATAGACCAAGGAAGACATCAAAGTGTCAAGACCGACCGGAAACTTAATGCAATATGTCTCCAAAACAGAAAACGCACAACAAAACAATGAGGAACAAATGGGAGGAAACTGGAGTCAAGGTATGTGACCGAACTGTTAGAAACCGCCTAAAGGAAATTGGATTTACATACAGAAAAGCTAAACAAAAGCCATCATTAACACCTAAACAGAAAAAAACAAGGTTACAATGGGCTAAGGAAAAGCAATCGTGGACTGTGGATGACTGGATGAAAGTCATATTCAGTGATGAATCGCAAATCTGGATTGGGCAAGGTGATGATGCTGGAACTTTTGTTTGGTGCTGTTCCAATGTGATTTATAAAGATGACTGCCTGAAGAGAACATGCAAATTTCCACAGTCACTGATGATATGGGGCTGCATGTCAGGTAAAGGCACTGGGGAGATGCCTGTCATTACATCTTCAATAAATGCACAAGTTTATGTTGATATTTTGGACACTTTTCTTATCCCATCAATTAAAAGGATGTTTGGGGATGATGAAATCATTTTTCAAGATGATAATGCATCCTACCATAGAGCAAAAACTGTGAAAACATTCCTTGAAAAAAGACACATAAGGTCAATGTCATGGCCTGCAAATAGTCCAAATCTCAATCCAATTGAAAATCTTTGGTGGAAGTTGAAGAAAATGGTTCATGACAAGGCTCCAACCTGCAAAGTTGATCTGGCAACAGCAATCAGAGAAAGTTGGAGCCAGGTTGATGAAGAGTACTGTTTCACACTCATTAAGTCCATGCCTCAGAGCAGTGGCATAACTACAAAGTTATGGGCCCCGGTGCAAACTTTCAAATGGGCCCCCCCATGCTAAAATACACGCACATCTCCACACCGTACACCTCATACATGCGCGGCTCCTCTCCATACACCTCGTACACACGTAGCTCCACTCCGTACACCTCATACACACGCGGCTCCGCTCCGTACACCTCGTACACACACGGCTCTGCTCCATACACCTCGTACACACGGGGCTCTGCTCCGTAAACCTCGTATACACGCGGCTCTGCTCCGTACACCTAGTACACCTGGCTCCACTCCGTACACCTTGAACACACATGGCTCCACTCCGTACACCTTGCACACATTAAGCTCCGCTCTGCACACCTCGCACACACAGCTCTGCTACATCCACCCTGTCAACCCCTCCTGACCCCACACATAAACTTTACCTCTTCCAGCATCATGACAACCAGCACAGCAGAGTCCTCCAGACACCAGGCCCTTGATCATGTGACCCCTGAATCCTCCCCTGTGACCTCATCACAGGTCCTGTGCGCACAGAAAAGAACAGCCTAGGACGTCATTGCAGGCTGTGGGGGGTTGCAGTGGTCCTATCTGGGAGGGCGAGGATGGGGTGCATGGGGGGGCGTGGCAGCTCAGTGCAGTGCAAGAAGAATAGACTCCCGGGTGGGACGCGGGGGGGCAAAAACGGGACTGTCCCCCGAGAATCGGGACGGTTGGGAGATATCATGGTCTGACCTGCCGGGCCCCTGACTCCCCCCGGCCCAGTTGCCGTGGCGACTGCTGTGACCGTGGTAGTTACGCCCCTGCCTCAGACACTGCAAGCTGTTATAAAAGCCAGTGGTGGTGCAACAAAATGTTTTTTTGTTGGTTTGTTTTTCATGATTCCATAATTTTTTTTCCTCAGAATTGAATGATTTCATTATTTTTTCCCATTTTTTGTTCTTGATTTTTTAGTGTTTCTTAAAGCCAGAAAGTTGCCATTTGAATTGACTTTAGTTTTCTGCCATGTCTGTGATCTGCTTTTTTTCTACAAAATTAAACAACTGAATGAACATCCTCCAAGGACAGTGATTCTATAATTTTTGCCAGGGGTTGTAGATTCCATTTAATAGAACTGCATCAAAAAGACCAGAAAGTGATATATCACTGGAATCAGAGTTTCTGCCTCTACTTCTTACTGCTCTCAGATGGGGTAGCAAAAACCTGATGACAGTTAATGTTTATGCTATGGATTTTTTTTTTTTGTATTTTTTTTGTTCTTTCTTAAAATGTAACAACGTATAAAACTATAAAAAGGTATCCAGAGTGACAGGATATCCTCCTATAAATGGTCTAAGATGGAGCTTTCTATAAGAAGATGCATTATTAGATCATTCTGCCTTGTAATCTAACAGATAGGAATACTGACAGTCTGCTGCTAATGTAAGTCCAGCAACGCTGGAGAAGTATGGGGTGAGCTCTACATTTGTTAAATCCCTCTCGCCATATAATGCAGCGTCCTCTCCAATATGTCATTCTCACACCTCCAAACTCCGCACCAAACAAACATGAAAATCTGCTACTGTTCTCCCCATGCACTCCATTTTCTTCCAATCTGAGAGCCATTTGTGAGTATAATTGAAAATTAGCAGTGCAGCTGTTTGAAGAGAGTAATTTATCATGGCACATTGTTCACTCTTGACACTTTAGCCCTGGCTCTAACAAGGCAGTGGTTGCTGGGGGTTGAGCTACAGAAAGTGATTCGGCTGCAATACTGCGTTTCCCCTGCTTTGTTGCTAATTGTAGCTTCTTTTTCTCCATTGAATTGGGAGTTGAGTAAAAGAGCTTGTTTGCTCTGTACAGCCAGGCTGCCAGGACTGCTCCGGCTATTATCACAAGATACTCTTGATCTTTTGAAAAGCAGGAAATAGAATTTTTCTCCAACAGGGAAAGTAATTTGCGATGCGTCCATTAGTTCTTCATTAAAGCAAGATTAAATTGCATGGCAAATCACATCTGTGTTTGGATGTTTAAAGGGTGGCATTTTAGAGGCCAAAACTAATTACTAGTCAAAATGAATGGGAGTGAAAAAAACAGTCATGTTTTTACATTAGATAGTGTGGTTTGTAATTAGATTCAAGCTAATTCCACTATTTCTTCTCATTTAATGAGATGAGCCTGTCCTCATCTTTTTCTAGGCCACGCTAAAAGCCAAAAATGTATGATTTTGTTATTGCTGAGAGTTTACTTTATTGAAATTTTCATGCTACCTGCCACAAGTGACTGGTCGATGTAGAGGTACTCCTTGGCAAGGAGCTGCCAGTCTGCGATGCCAGTGGCAAGCACCAAAGGGAGGACCCATTACACATTCTAATTGGGTCATTGCAGCTGATTACGAACAATATTATTTTCAGATATTAATAGGAGCACTTATCAAACAGCCTGCGATAAAATATTCAGATGGGGAACAAAAATCCGTCCAGATACAACGTAATTTCCAGTGATTTGTAATGAGGAACAGAAAGAATCTCAATCCAATAGAAGAGCGTAAATGATTAGACCCTTTATGATGTCGCATGTACAATATATAATAAAATGATTACTAGGGCAGTGTGAAAGTACATTGGTGCAACGAAATATGAAAAATTGTATTTCTTCACATAAGCGTTTCCCCTCCAAAGTGCCATAGTAGGCAGCAGAAAGATTTGTCACTTTTACAACAGAGTTGGCAAACCGATTACAGCCTGTCCAAACACATATGGCATTGGAGCCGACTAAAAATCTTCGGTAGAATATACATTTCTAAAAAAAAAAAAACATTTTGAGGTAGGAATGTGAATAGAAGTTCTTTAGGAATGGAAACATTTAGCATATTCTCCACTACCACCATGGCAGTAAGGTTGGGTATCTTTTGTCTTAGGCCAGGGTCACACTTGCGAGAAAATCACACGAGTCTCGCATCTCAATACCCGACACTGTCGCCGGCACTCGGGACCGGAGTGTGAGGCTGCATGTATTTTTATGTGGCTGTATACTCCGGTCCCGAGTGCCGGCGGCAGTGCGGGGTATTGAGGTGCGAGACTCGTGCGAGTTTCTCTCAAGTGTGATCTCGGCCTTAAATGGACTCTGTCTGCACAGAATGACTGTTCAAACTAAGTCGGTGCTTCAAGGCGGGGCCAAGCATTTACATACACTTTTCCACCTGCTTGTTTTCACTTAATTTCCACCCCCCTTCTTCGATTGACAGCTCTGGATTCATAGAGCCAGAGAAGGGTGGATAGATGGAATGATGCAGGTGAGAAGTTGTATTTAAATGCTTAGCCCCACGGTGAAGCCCTGAGCTCCTGTACTTGGTTTGAACAGTCATTCTGTGCCAACAGAATCCCATTAAAAACTATCCACTTACATAAGCTTGTTTGTACATGGATATCCTTCCCTTATATATAGAAAAATGTTTTGAAAAATGCTCACTTGTTTCTATTTGTACTCCGACTGTCACTAGCTACTATTTCCATCACAGCAGGCATCCTTATGCATTGAAAGTGAGAGGCTGTCATAACGCAACTTGAGGAAACAGGTGCAAAAGTAGAGTTTTGATGATGTGTAGGCAGTGTGGACAGCTGTATAGCTATCTGCTGCCATGCAACCAAGCATTTAGTTGGGTGAAGTTGGAACACATATGGCCACAAAAAACAATATAAAATGCTTTGCGACTCTTCAACATGATCTTTTTGCTGGAACACATAAAAAAAATTTTCTCCAGGAAAATGTTATAAAAAATTTAAAATGTCTCAATTTTTGGTTCAAAACGAATTTCAGTATTTTCACACCAGTTTGAATCAGCTCCGCCAAAATGGGCAGAGCTGGGAAGGAGCCGGGTTGGGAAGGGGCGTGACCTCTCCCGCCTATTCAATCCATCAAAAGTGCCATTATTTCGTATGGCAGAAATGCTACTCCAGTTACTGTTTGGAGTAGCATTTTAAGAGCAGCACATGAAGGTGCATGCTACTCAGAAGATTTAAGGTGGATTGCTGTTCTTAATTAATTTGTCATCTTGTACTCCAGTAAGACTGGTGTAGTTTTTGATGGATCGGCTCTATAGTGTTAGTTTTTCATCTTGTGTCTGCCATAATTTTATACTTTCCTATAATGATCATATAAGTGTTCATTCAGAGGAGCATATAATCACAATCATGTGCTCTCCAGAGAGCACACAGACCCATCACAGCCAATGTGCCGATTGTCCTTGTGGTTTATGTGGGAAAAAATTTCACCATCAACTACTTTGGTCTGTTTTAAGGACCAGAATAATCCATTCAATGCAAATGCAGTGCCTACAATTGTCTGCAATGGTTACAAACATGCAGAGCTGCACGCAGAGCTACTCATGCTTACAATTTATATTTATGGTCGCAGCTTGCCTGACTTTCAATAAACCTGTCTGAACCTAAGGTAACAGGCTATGTGCACATGATGCGGATTTGTTGCATTTCCGAAGCATTTTTTTCTGCACGGAATTGCACCAAAAACTCAAAGGATTACTAAAGCAAGGTTAATCAATGACAATCCTGAATTGTTGTGCACATGCTGCGGAAAGTTCCGTCCTGATTTGCAGCATTTTATTTTCCGCAGCATGTCAATTCTTTTTGCGGATCTGCAGCGTTTTTCACCCATTGACTTCCATTGAGTCTGTCAAATCTGCAGCAAAACCGCAGGTGTAAAAAGGTTTGCGGATTTGCTGCGGACTTGGTACCAAAAACAGCAGATTTGTCAAAGAAAATGATGTCAGAAGGAGGAAGAGTGAGAATATAGAATAGTGCCCATCTTGGTTGAAGCACATCAACAATGGAGGTTGAACAAGAAAATTACATCAAATTTTTTTAAAAATAATATATCTTTTTTTTGCTAACAAATCTGTAAACAGATCTGCATCATAAGAGCATTAAATCCGCATAAAAAGCGTTCAGAATCTCCATTGCGTTGTCTGCCGAGAGATGTAGAAACCGCGCAGAAATTTCCGCAATGTGCGCACATAGACTTAATGTCCATCACTTCAGTCACTTCGTACTAGGAAATAGAGTCCTCATATCTGCAAGGGTAGGAATTTTATCTTTGGGACATAATTGAGTAAAGCAAACGTAAAACCTAAAGGTCCATTTACATTAGTCAACGTGGTGCACTTAACCACAATGTGTGTACAATTAGTGCACATACATCGATGAAACACCATAAGTATTGAACATGTCACCAATTTTCTAAGTAAATACATTTCTAAAAGTGCTATTGACTTGAAATTACCACTAAATGTCAATAACAACCCATTCAATCCACACAGCCAAAGAAATCAAACCATAAATGTCTATAAATTTAGTCATGTTTAATAATGAGAAATGACAAAGGGAAAAAGTTTTGAACACTATTACAGAAATTTACTTAATACAAAAGCCTTTGTTGGTGACTAGATATGAGCGAACTTGTCCAGAAAACATTCACCAATCTCAAATTTGGCACAAACATTGCATACTCGGATTCGTTATCAGATTCTTGAGCTTTTTCCCTAAAAATAGTCAAAAGTCGGCCAAAGTTTGGTAAATGATCAAGTCCACTAAGGGCTATTTCAGACATTGGTGTTTCTGGTAGCAACACAGGCTGCAAAATGTCCCACACACGTGCACACTGATGACACATACAGTTGTGACCAAAAGTATTGACACCCCTGCAATACTCAGTTTCTTCCTGAAAATGATTGCAAACACAAATTCTTTGGTATTATTATCTTCATTTAATTTGTCTTAAATGAAAAAACACAAAAAGAATTGTCCTAAAGCCAAATTGGATATAATTCCACACCAAACATAAAAAAGAGGGTGGACAAAAGTATTGGCACTGTTCGAAAAATCATGTGATGCTTCCCTAATTTGTGTAATTAACAGCACCTGTCACTTACCTGTGGCACCTAACAGGTGTTGGCAATAACTAAATCACACTTGCAGCCAGTTGACATGGATTAAAGTTGACTCAACCTCTGTCCTGTGTCCTTGTGTGTACCACATTGAGCATGGAGAAAAGAAAGAACACCAAAGAAAAATTGACAAGAGATTTCAGCGCAAGATTGTGCGGATGTTTGATAAAGAACCTCGACTAACATTCAAACAGATTCGTATATCTGCTGTTTGATCACGGTCAGAACTAGACAGAGACAGCGTGTGTCAGTCCGTATAAAAATAGACGGAGATTGACAATTTTCCATACACACACCGTATAGAGCTGTCCGATTCTCAAACAGTATTGTATATCTGCCGTTCCCATTACAGTCACATCTATACAGAGTCATCATGTGTTTGTGTGACACTCCGTAAATACATATACGGATATTGTTAGTTACACAAAAAACATATACAGCTGTACACTTCTGATACAGTTCCATATATCTGCTTGTTGGATTACAGTCAAATACATACTGTGAGAGCGTCTGTGACAAACAAAATATATATAGATTTAATTTTTTTAATACACCTTACACAGGTGGACGCTCCTCATACAGTACCATCTCTCTGCTGGTGTTTTTGGTACATTTTCCCAAACATGAGGAAGTATGGTTGAAGAGGCCGCCGTCGTGGGCAGGGGGGCTCAGCTGGTACTGATGGTGGTGGTGCATCGGCTGGTTCTGGCAAAAGCACAATAGCAGCTAAGGCAGGAGATGTTGAGCCTCCATCATCGTCATTACTCTATGGAGCTCTTTTCACATACCATGCCTGGGTTATCCAGTCAAATCCTGAATTCCCCAGTCCAAGATGAATCTGACATGGAGTGCACTAATGCACAGCCACTGCTAGATGATTCTGCTGGTACATTGACCCAGAGCACTACATTGCCCTCGCAGTCTATTGAGCCAGAATCTGACCCTGATGAAACTCAGGTGCCCCTTCCCGCATACTATACCACCTTACACTGTGACACAGAGAAAGGTAAAGAGGAAGGTGCAGATGACTTTGAAGAGGAGGTGATGGATGACCCTGTTCTTGACCCAGATTGGCATCCATTGGGGGTGGAGGGTGGCACGGGCAATAGTTCAGATAAGGAGAAGGATCCGCAGCAGGCATTGATATTGCAGCAGCGATTATCTGGCAGGCCCGTAGCTGTCCAAAAACGTGGACCAAAAACTGAAAGAGTTGCAGGACAGCTTGGCCAGACGGTCAACTTAGCACAGCGTGCAAGGCCAGAAAATGTATACCATAGTAGGAAGAGTGCAGTGTGGCACTTTTGTCCAAAATCCTTCTGATGAGGCAAAGGTTACCTTAAGAAGTGTGGAAGGACCTTTAGCCGAGGTAAACAACTCAGAAATTTGAATACCAGTTGCATGCTTAGACATTTAATCAACATGTACTTGCAAGCGTGGACGGACTACAAAACCTCAGGTAGCACATGTGCACCTGCTCCGACTGAAGGTAGCCAGCAATGCTCCATCGCTTCCCCCACTGTAAGACCACCACCACCATTAAGCACACCTCCAGCACTAAATGTGGAGGTGTCGTCGCAAGGCCAAAGCACTCAGGGAATCACAATGGTTTTTGCAACACAACACTGAATCTAGGCCATCACCACCAAAACCATCACCAACCCCCTCTCACTCCGTCCGGTCCACCGCTACTTACCCCATATGCAGCTCGCCAGTCCCGCTCACCCTACCAGACACTCTGAGTAGGACAAGAAAGTACTCAACCTGTCATCCGTGTACACTGTGTTTGAACGCCTACATTGCCAAACTAATCTCATTAGAGATGATGCCCTACCGTTTGGTTGAAAGCAAAGCTTTCCGCGAGCTCATGGCCTGCGCTGTCCCATGCTACGACCTACCCAGTAGGCACTTCTTTTCTCGAAAAGCCATCCCTGCCCTCCATCGGCATGTGAAAGACCGCATTGTCCATGCACTAAAACAGTGAGTGGAAAGGTGCACCTCACAACAGATGCATGCACCAGTAGGCATGGCCAGGGCCGTTACGTGTCCATCACTGCACACTGGGTTAATGTGGTGGATGCAGGTTCCACAGGGGACAGCGGTGGTGGAACAGTGCTGCCTAGCCCACGGTATAGGAAACAGTTGGCTGAAGGCTTTTGACCCTCCTCCTTCTCCTTCTCCATCAGCAAAAGCTTGTCCACAGAGCGCAGTCACATGAGCACTCCATCCACAGCTGGCAGTGTTACACACGAGGTGTCCCACTATTGAACAGCTAGTGGTAAGCGTCAGCAGGCTGTGTTAAAGATGATGTCTTTGGGCGACAACAGACAAACCGCGGAGGTACTGGCTAACTACTTGCAGCAACAAACTGAGTCATTGCTGGGCAGTCTACATCTTGAGGCAGGAAAGGTAGTCAGTGATAACGGCCATAATTTTGTGGCAGCCATAGCCTGTGCAAAACTCACACACATACCTTGCCTGGCTCACACTTTTAACCTGGTGGTGCAGTGCTTCCTTACTAATTATCTGGTTAACATCCCTGCTACATAAGGTGCGAAGACTGTGCTCGCACATCCGTCACTCAAACGTCCACTCCACTCATATGCAGAAGCTGCAGCGATTGCTCCACCTCCCCAATCACCACCTAATCATAGACGTTGCAACTAGCTGGAACTCCATCCTGCACATGGTTGAGAGGCTATGTGAACAGAGGCAGGCTGTAATGCATTTGTGGGAGGATACACGGGCAGGCAGTTTGAGAGAAGACATGGAATTGTCGGGTGTGCAGTGGTCAAAGCTGAAAGACCTCTGTAAAGTCTTTCAGTGTTTTGAGGAATGCACACGGCTGGTAAGCGCAGACGACGCCATCACAAGCATGAGCATCCCACTTATGCGTCTGCTTATGCAAAGTTTGATGCACATTCGGGATCAGGCGTCTGCAGCGGAGGAGGAGGAGGAGGGAAGCCTTGATGACAGTCAGTCGTTGTCTGGTCAGGGAACTGTCCTGGACAAGGTGGAGGAAGAGGAGGAGGATGAGGGGGATGATTATTTTGGGCAGGAGGATGCTTCTCAGGGGGCAAGAGAAAATGTTGGCGGTCGAAGGTCAGGTACAGTGTTTGTGCTTGACTGTAGGGATGTGGATTTGCCAGAAAGTGCTCCTCCACCCAGCAGTGGCAGTGCATCATTGACACCTGGAACATTGTCCCACATGTGCGATTATGCCTTGCAGATCCAAAAAAGGGACCCCCGCATTGCCAAAATGATGAGGGATGATGACTACTGGCTGGCTAGCATCCTTGATCCACGCTACAAAGGCAAATTACACAACATCATGCCACAGGAGAACCTAGAGATAATATTGGCTAACAAACAAGCAACTCTGGTAAACCATTTGTTTGAGGCTTTCCCAGCACACAGCAGCAGTGCTAGTTCTCCCACGAGCTGTAGTGGGCACAATGGAAGAGGTGTTCGTGGTGCACACAGCCGAAGTGGCGTTGGAGACAGGGGTTTAATGACCATGTTGTGGAATGATTTCTCAAGTACTGCTCACATGACTGCTAATACTGCATCGATTACAAGTGAAAGGAGACAGCAGTTGTCAACTACGGTTACAAACTACTTCTCCTCCCATACCAATGTTCTCCCTCACAGGTCATTCCCCTTTGACTATTGGGCCTCTAAACTGGACATCTGGCCTGAATTGGCACAATATGCCTTACAGGAGCTCGCTTGCCCTGCTGCTAGTGTGTTATCTGAAAGAGTCTTCAGTGCTGCTTGATCAATCCTGACAGAAAAAGGACCCATCTGTCGACCTAAAATGTTGATGATCTAACCTTCATTAAAATGAACCATGCATGGGTTTCAAAGGATTTTGCCCCACATTCCCCTGATGACACATAGGTTGCCAGAAAACTGCCTCGCTTTTGCCCTCCTCTTCCTCAGACTTGCCCAATTCCGCCCTTTGCAGCAGCTGAATGTCCAGCCAACACATGAACATGTGCCATTTTTTAAACTTCCCAAAGTGGGCTGCCCACCCACCCCCCAATGACTGGGGTCAACACCTGGCACACCCGGGCAAGCGCCGTCGCTCTGAACAGGTGGATTGGCCCACTGATGGCCGACGGCACTGGCACAGGGCCCCTCATTGTACAATGCAGTGTCTCTGATGGTGGGGGGGGCTCACTCGCCGTCAGACACACCAGCGTACTATGAGGGGCCCTGTGCCAGTACCGTTGCCCATGAGTGTGCCCCCCCGCTTGGTCATGGCCACAGCACTTGCAAGTTGCAATACTTACCTCTCCCTGCTCCACCGCTGTGTAGTCTGGGCAGTTAAATCCTTCACAGGGATGGCCACTAGAAATTTTGTGCATTGATTGATGATGGTTAAGATGTAGCTATGGCCTGTCCTGCTGGCCTCTACCTTCATATGATCAATGGCTACCATTTGTATTGGCGTCAACTTACAAGCGGATGCAGTGCTGCTTTATGATCACCTTTCACAGTAGTGATAGTCACAGATGTGTGACCTTCCTGCCACCATTTTTCAATGTCTCCTCTCATGCCAATCCAATAGAATCGCCTACGTCCTGTGGCTTGTCTTTTGCACGCCAAAATGACCACACACATCATGATAGGCAGTGAGGACCATGTCTACATCTCTCCCTGTGATCACAATTTGATGGAGACGAGTAACGGTGATGTGATCCACACTACTACGATAGAGCAATCCTTTCTTCACAAAGAACCGTTTTCGCTGTCTCCACAGACACAGTAATTGAGAGTCTGCATCGCCTCTGCAACTTCTACCGGGAGGTTTTCCTGTGATGAGTAATTCCCAAATTTCTGCTAACACTCGACTTTCCATCTGTACTTGTATCCATGTAGCTTCCAGTAGCGGAGAGTCAGGACTGGCTTACTGAGATTGAAATATATACAAAGATTTAAAAGTACCACAACACTGTATACTGTTGTACGCTTCGACTACCTTTCCCTTTTTCTACTTTTTAAATTCTGGTGTAATACATAGTGAGCCTGTGAGTGTCTTTGTCTGACTCCAGAAGTATAGATGGAAATGTACAATTACCCCTAGACTGGATATACCTGGTATGTGCTGATACAGTACCTTTGTTCAAAATTTTTTGCTACGGTATCATCCATAGTGAGTGAGCATGTGTGGTTTACGCCTTCTATAGATACGGTGAATCGGAGATACCAATTTTTAACCTATACTCGATACAGCTTGTACCTTTGTTCGACATTTAGTATTACAGTCAAATCCATACTGAGTGAGCGTCTGAGAGTGACTACGGGACTATGTATACGGAGATTTCAATTGTACCCTATAATATATATACTTACTATCTTGTTATCCAGTACCTTTTTTACATTTTTTATTATGGTCAAACCCAGACTGAGTGAGCGTCTGAGGGTGACTCCGGAAATATATACCGAGATTTCAAATTTGGCCAACACTGTATACAGCTTTACGGTACTGATACAGTAACCTTTTTAGCTATTTAGATTCTGGTGTAATCCATAATGAGCCTGTGGACATCTGTCTGTTACTCCTGTAATATATTAGGAACTTTAAGATTACCCCAACACTGTATACAGCCGTACGCTTGTGTTACATTACCCATTTACAGCTTTTCATATTCTTGTGTGATCCATACTGGACCTGAGAGCATTTGTGTCTGCCTCCTGAAATGTATATGGAGATTCAGAAAGTTTACACTATACTATATATACCTTGTTTCTGGTGATACTGTACCCGTTTTCAACTTTTTATTTTATTGGTTAATCCATACTGAGCCTGTGAGCATCTGTGTATGATTCAGGAGATATATATGGAGATTTACTGTTATCCCTAGACTGTACGCTTCTGATACAGTACCATATAGATATATATGGAGATTTACTGTTATCCCTAGACTGTACGCTTCTGATACAGTACCATATACAGTATCTGCTGGTATTTTGGGTCCATTTTCCAAAACATGAGGAAGTATGGTGGAAGAGGATGCGGACGCGGGCGTGGGGGGCCACCTGGTACTGATGGTGGTGGTGGTGCATCTGCTGGTAGTGCCAAAAACACAATAGCAGCTAAGGCAGGAGGTGTGGAGCCTGCATCATGGTGTAGCTCTGGAAGGCCTGTAAAGCTCCGTTTTCTGGGAGTAGGTAGACTGCTTTTAAAGCCGGAGCATCAGGAACTGTTTTTGCCTTACATTGCTGAAACAGCCTCCAGCTCTATCGCCTCCTCTTCTGAAGTTTAAAAAAATGCAAGCACTGAGTCGTAAGTGCAGGCTTCTGGTGAGGAGAAACCCCTTTCCTTGTGTCCTTCACCCACCCCAAAAGTGAAGGATGCGGCAGCACACTTCAGATTACTCCATGGAGCTCTTTTCACATACCATGCCAGGGTTAATTAAAAATGGGCAGCATTTACGGGGCCCATTATACACTGGAGTATTAGAAATGGGGCCCATTATATATGGAGCATTATAGAGGCCCATCATACACTGGAGCATCATCCATGAGGCCCATCGTATACTGGAGCATTCCAAATGGGGGACATCAGACACTGGAGCAGCATTTACAGGGCCCATTATACACTGGAGCATTAGAAATGCTGACTTTTATTCCCCATTGACTTGCATTGGGGTCAGGTTTCGGACGAAACTCCGACTTTTTTTGCCCTAGTCGGACCAGTTTCATCTGACTCAAATTTTCTTTCTTGAAACCCGATCTGAACAAAGTCGCTCAACTCTAGTTATAAGGAAGTGGGTCGATTTAATGCTGCCGCTTGTTATGCGAGGGAGCCAAAGAGGAATGCTGATCTGGGATGCAGCCAGCACACATCGCGCCAAAGACATGAAGAACTTCCTTCATGAGAGAAAAATAGATCAAATAATGATTCCTGCAGGAATGACGGCTTATCTCCAGTCTCTTGATATCGCCATTAACAAGCCATTCAAGGACAATTTGCGTGTGGAAATCAATGACTACATTGAAAATAGAATGGAGAGAAATCAACGTGGAAACTTTGTGAAACCTAAACTGCCAGAGATTGTGACTTGGGTGAAGAATTCATGGGAGAAAATCACTGACACTTGCATTGCAAATGCACTACGAGCAGGAAACCTTGACAAGTGCTCATTTAAGGACTGTACTATTGCTAGACGTGAGATATGGGCCAATGATTCCGAAAGAAATGGAGTCACAAGAAATTCCACAGGAACTTCAGAGTTTGGATTGTTATGATGATGTTCCAGAAGATGATGACATGGTTGTCATTGAATAAATCTTGGTTTGTGTTATTAAATATTGAGATCAGTAAATGAACCATTGTTCGTTGTTTTACATGTTGTACATGGACATACCGCAATTATACGGTAGTAACAAGAAATTCTTGATACGATTCACAGTTTATTTGATTCTACTGTTTTGTGATGACTACTGTTCAGCATACGCTGGTATGTAAATAAATGTTAATTTTTTTGTTCAAAAAAAATTTGTCAATTCTTTTTCTTGAGAAAATAAGACACTCCCCCAAAAGTAATACATGGTGCAACTTTCGGAGCAAAAATTAATATAAGACGGTGTCTTATTTTTGGGGAAACAGGGTATTATGAAGTAAATTAAGGTTGACAAGCTTCAATAATAAGAATTGTTCTTTTTGGCATTGAAATGGGCACTGTAGGTGTGTTTACTGTCCTCCACTCCCTGCCGACTTTGCTTCCTCATTGACTTGCATTGAGTTTGGTGTTTCAGTCAGCCTCCGACTTTTCCCTATAGTCGGCCGATTTTGTTTGACCCGACTTTTGCGAAAGTCGGGTTTCATGAAACCCGACTCGACCCTAAAAAAGGCAAAGTCACTTATCTCTAGTGGCCACCATCTTCCCCTGACTTCAACCCTATAGAGAACCTTTGGAGTATCATCAAGCAAAAGATCTATGAGGGTGGAAGGCAGTTCACATCAAAACAGCAGCTCTGGGAGGTTATTCTGACTTCATGCAAAGAAATACAAGCAGAAACTCTCCAAAAACTCACAAGTTCAATGAAAGCAAGAATTGTGAAGGTGGTATCAAAGAAGGGTTCCTACAGTCATGGCCAAAAGTTTTGAGAATGACACAAATATTATATTTTCACATGATCTGCTGGCCTCTGGTTTTCATGTGTGTTTGTCAGATGTTTTTATCACATACAGAAATATAATTGCAATCATATTATGAGTAGCAAAAGGTTATATTGACAGTTAGAATGAGTTAATGCAGCAAGTCAATATTTGCAGTGTTGACCCTTCTTCTTCAGGACCTCAGCAATTCTCCCTGGCATGCTCTCAATCAACTTCTGGATCAAATCCTGACTGATAGCAGTCCATTCTTGCAAAATCAATGCTTTTATTTTGTCTGAATTTGAAGATTTTTGTTTGTCCACCCGTCTCTTGATGATTGACCACAAGTTCTCAATGGGATTAAGATCTGGGGAGTTTCCAGGCCATGGTCCCAAAATCTCTATGTTTTGTTCCCTGAGCCATTTAGTTATCACCTTTGCTTTATGGCAAGGTGCTCCATCATGTTGAAAAAGACATTGTTGATCGCCAAACTGCTCTTGGATTGTTGGGAGAAGTTGCTCGTGGAGGACATTCTGGTACCATTCTTTATTCATGGCTGTGTTTTTAGGCAAGACTGAGAGAGAGCCCATTCCCTTGGCTGAGAAGCAACCCCACACATGAATGGTTTCAGGATGCTTGACAGTTGGCATGAGACAAGACTGGTGGTAGTGCTCACCTGGTCTTCTCCGAATAAGCCGTTTTCCAGATGTCCCAAACAATCGAAAAGGGGATTCATCAGAGAAAATGACTTTACCCCAGTCCTCAGCAGTCCACTCCCTGTACCTCTTGCAGAATATCAGTCTGTCCATAATGTTTTTCCTGGAGAGAAGTGGCTTCTTTGCTGCCCTCCTTGAGACCAGGCCTTGCTCCAAGAGTCTCCGCCTCACAGTGCGTGCAGATGCAGTCACACCTGCCTGCTGGCATTCCTGAGCAAGCTCTGCACTGCTGGTAGCCCGATCCCGCAGCTGAAACACTTTTAAGAGACGGTCCTGGCACTTGCTGGTCTTTCTTGGGCGCCCTGGAGCCTTTTTGGCAACAAGGGAACCTCTTCCTTGAAGTTCTTGATGATGCGATAGATTGTTGACTGAGGTGCAATATTTCTAGCTGCGATACTCTTCCCCGTTAGGCCATTTTTGTGCAGTGCAATGTTGACTGCACGTGTTTCTTTAGAGATAACCATGGTTAACAGAAGAGAAACAATGATGCCAAGCACCAGCCTCCTTTTAAAGTGTCCAGTGGTGTCATTCTTACTTAATCATGACAGATTGATCTCCAGCCCTGTCCTCATCAACACCCACACCTGTGTAAATGGAGCAATCACTGAAACGATGTTAGCTGGTCCTTTTAAGGCAGGGCTGCAATGATGTTGAAATGTGTTTTGGGGGATAAAGTTCATTTTCTAGGCAAATATTGACTTTGCAAGTAATTGCTGTTAAGCTGATCACTCTTTATAACATTCTGGAGTATATGCAAATTGCCATTAGAAAAAATGAAGTAGACCTTGTAAAAATTAATATTTGTGTCATTCTCAAAACTTTTGGCCATGACTGTATGTTAACATGTAACTTGGCCTGTTAGGATGTTTTGGAGTTAAATAGCTTTTTCGTTCAGTGAATGTGACCTCCTAATGCTGCAAATTCCACAAATGAGCATTTTCAGTTCTTAAAAACATATCAAATGTTTAGAAATTCTACTGTGCCTAATAATTTGGAACAATGCATTTTGAGTTTTTATTCATTTTGGAGATTATAATGTTATCATTGGGAGGTTTCTTCAATAAAATTCGATGTATACTCTAACAGGTGATTACTTTTATTAGACTGACTGTCATTTGCACCGACCACTTAGGAAAATCAGAGAAAAATATCATTTGCATAATAATTTGGTTGCACCATTTAGGAAAATCAGAGAAAAATATAATTTGCATAATAATTTGGAACATGGTGTAGATTACATCTTCTCTGGAGTTGTTTCTTCCTTTTCATCTCCATTTTTTCTCGATGACATGATGACTTTTCTCAACCACAGCTAGTCTCTGCACACCATCCTCTTCTTTGATCTTTTGTAACACATCCCCACACAGTGACCCTTAAAAAAAGGGTTATTGAAATGCCTTCTGCATTAAAATACCTGTCTAATATTATGACCTAAATAAGCCTCCTATGGTATATCACCCCACACTGTCTACCATTATCAGCTATAACTGTCACACCATCCGCCCTTATGAACCAAGGCTTATACCATGTATGTCCCCTCTAATTTTCCATTACACTTTCTATATCTCCACACTGTCCCCCGACCATGCTAACCCATCACCATACTGTGCCTCCATTTTACACTGTCCTCTCTCCATTTCCATTCTGTGCCCCCCTCTACACACTGTGTCCTTGTACTGCCCACCATCCTGCCCACTTCACAATGTAAACACTTCTCACACTGTCCACCTACACAATATGATGGTCATCACAGCCACCAATATGGTATGATATCCACACCAAACTGCCAATATATAGTATGATCAACACCACAGCCCAACATATATAGTATGATGTCCACAACAGACCCCCCATAAAAATTGTATGATATCCAAAACAGACCCATGTATGCTATGATGGCCCCCACATCATCCTATACAGTATTATAGTCCATAAACATCACTCCAAACAGTATGATATTCACCACAACCCCCCATCCAGTATGGTCACCACAGCTCCTGTCCCCCCTTCATTTCTTAGCACCCGCACAATTCCTAATTTCATGGCCTCCCACATTTTATGCACCCTGCACAGCCCCTCATTTTATTCCCCATCCTCTCTACAGCCCCCAGTTAATTCCCCCATCTTTACATCCCCTCATTTTGTCCCTCTTCTGCACAGCTCCTCTGTTTATTCTTCCTATCTGCACAGCCCCTTAAGCCCTCGTTACACACTGCGATATCGCTAGCAATATCGCTGTAAAGTCACCGATTTTGTGACGTTGCAGCGATATTGCTAGCGATATCGCAGTGTGTGATACTTACCTCCGACCGGCTCCCCCGCTGGTTATCGCTGATCGCGCGAGAAGCTCCTGGACGCGTGGAGCCGGGCAGGAGGACGCAGGATCGCCGCGTCTGACAGGTAAGTAGCGATCCCCGACCCCAGCGATGTCGCTGGTGAGATCTGCCTGTGTGGCAGCTCACTAGTGACCACCTAGCGATGCACCAGCGATCCTGACCGCGTCATATCGCTAGTCGGGATCGCTAGTGCATCGCTAGGTGTAACGGTACCCTTAGTTTATTCCATCAGCACAGCCTCTCAGTTTATTCCCCCATCTGTAAAGCCCCTCATTTTATTCCACCATCTTCACAGCCCATCAGTATATTCCCCTCATCTTCACAGACCCTCATTTTATTACCCCATTAGCACAGCCCTTCCCCATGATTTTGTTTCCCCTTGTGCACAGCCCCTCATTTTATTCCCCCATCTGTACAGCTTCTCAGTTTACTTCCCCACTGCACAGCATCTCATTTTATTCCATCAGCACAACCCCTCCACTCTACTCATTTTACCCCTTCATCAACACAGCCCCTCATTTTATGTCCCCCATTGCACAGCTCCTTATTTTATTTCCTCATAAGCACATCCCCTCCCCTCATTTTATCCCCCTCCTCTGCACAACCCCTCATTTTTTGCCCCATTGCACAGTAATATATATATATTTTTAAAGAACCTTATACTCACCAGTGACATTGCGCCATCCAACGTCCGCTGCGTGCGCTGTCTCCAACAGAGTGCAGCTTTTCTGGCCTGCGCCTTGCTGGATATCCCGACAGAGAAGTGGAAATTACAGCTCTTCTGCATCAGTCCCAGACGTGAATACAATTAAGTGCAGGGAGGGAGTGATGACCACAGTGCAGGAGAGAGAGGAGTGACTGCTGTCAGTGACTGACATCGCTCAACTCCACGCCTGTTCCCTGGTCGTCACTGTGCTTCATGTCTGCATTCTGAAGAAGGTGCCGGGTGGATGCAGGCATTCAGCAATTTCTTTCAAAGTCCTCCCCCCTCGGGTATGCAGGAGGTGGAGCCCTAGGCAGGCGCCTATACCCTGCTTACCCCTTGTCCTGACCCTAACTCCATTCACAGTTTAAGGCTGGGATCACACTTCCGTGTGTGAAGCGAGAAACTCGCACGAGTCTCTAGCATCAACACCCGGCGCTGCCGCCAGCACTCAGGACCGGAGCGGTGGCTGCATGTATTTCTAAGCAGCTGCAGCTCCGATCCTGAGTGCCGGTGACAGCGCAGGGTGTTGATGTGAGAGACTCGTGCGAGTTTCTCGCATCACACACTGTAGTGTGATCCCAGCCTAAAACTGCAGCTCAGCTCAAACATGGTTCCATTCACTGTGTAGTGACCATTGCCACGAACATTGCTGGATAGGAACTGAGTTGCAATTCTCGACAACAGTCACTACACAGAAAATAGAGAGATGCTGTTTCAGCTTTATTAAAGGTTTACGTCAAACCTGTGCTAAAGCTGAAAACAGCTGATCAGTAGGGGTGCCGTGTTGGACACACCCCAATTTAATATTCATTATCTATCTCAATGAGGAGTCATCAATATAATACTATGGAATTGCAGTATATACGGTAATATAAATGATCAATTCATAGCAGGTTCAAGTCCTTGAAGGGGACTAAAAAATAATGTAAAAAGTAAAAAGTTTTTAAAACATTTAAAAGAAAGATAAAAGTTCAAATCACACCCATTTTCCCCATTAAAAATAAAAAAAGAGATGAATATATCGCTATGTTCATAAAAGTCCAATCTATTAAAATATGGAATTAATGAATACAGTCAGTAATTGATGGATAGAACGATTGTCCACTTCATTGTTGGCGGTAAACAAGCTGCGAATGCCTTGTACATAGTTGATCAGCACTAGTTAAAGGTGCATTCAAGGCTAAATATCGGC
Organism: Dendrobates tinctorius; assembly: GCF_039654945.1. Taxonomy (NCBI): domain Eukaryota; kingdom Metazoa; phylum Chordata; class Amphibia; order Anura; family Dendrobatidae; genus Dendrobates; species Dendrobates tinctorius. The sequence goes on along the minus strand of NW_027361728.1, from coordinate 21,702,168 downwards.
TCGCCTGTAGATAATTAGGCATTCTGAAGCTAAAATCGAATATTTAAAATTGCATTTTCTTCTTTGAGGGCAATATTTCAGATTACAAAGGCAAATAATTTTAAAGATATATTTTTATTTTCAAAATTACCAGAATATTCCTAAACATTCTACTGTAACCTGTGATAGTTTTGCACTAACCAAATGACACATTGGAGATCTTTGTATATATTTATTGTAGAGATCCACCCAATGAGTGGATGGGGATTAACTCGCTTGGCAGCGATATTGAGGCACACAAGAACACTTCTGCTTAAAGTAGCAGTCTGTGTGGTTTATTTCCTTCATAAACCAATGTCACAGAAACAAAAGGCAAACAGTCTTACATCAGACAGACGAATTCTTAATGTCCATAATAAAGCTTCGCTCTCTCAGGCCTGTGGGCACACAGGCTATGCCATGTCCAGCACACATGCAGTGTTCCCATGTAAAGCATACAAAGTCTCTTACTGTCCCCGGTCAGTGTTACTCACAGTTTATCCCTCACGGGTTATCAGGGAAGCGGCCGCACTGGGATCACCATTCCAGACAGTGCCTTGCTCACTAGGCCGTCTACGGTTCCAGACCCCCAGCCGGGTAGTAGCTCCCCTACGTAGAGCCGTCACAGACTCTACCAGGTCCGGGCCTTTCCACGTGCTCTTCCAGGAAATTCAGTCCCAGACTCTTCCAATACACCCAGGCCTTCCAGGACCTTGCACTCTTACCACTCAGGATCAAAACACCCAACCCCTGTGACCAGACCTCAGTCACACTATATGGTACATGACCACACCCACAAGTGAGGTATGCATCACATGGTCATGACCTCACTACAGGTCCTATTACATACAGCCAGACACATACAGGCTTTATCATGGGTGTTCAGACATACGCGCACATGCATATTCTGAGTAGCATATACAGCGCCCCCTAGCTTTAACAGAGGTTACTGCACCACAATATATATTGTAAAACAGCGCTTACTGAGTGTGTTGGGGGATTCTTGCTTGGCAGCGGGATGAAGGCACACAGCAACAGTTTTCTCACATAAACAAGTCCATGCAGTTTATTATGCAATCATAAACCGTACCACAAACAGTTTGTTACATACATCACCGGAACATAATATTAAGTTTGCGGTCTTTAAACACGCTGGACCATACTACATCCAGCTCCCATGGGTCACCCCACAGTTCATTAACTGACCTTTGTAAGTGCACACAGTTCCCCCATATTCTGGGTTACTTACCAGAAGCTCCTACTCCCCATGCTGTCTCCTCATCAGGAAGCTGCCTAACTGGGATCACCGTCCCGGACAGTGCCTTGCTCACTAGGCCACCTGACAATCCAGATCCTCAGCAGGATGGTAGCTTCCTCAACGAAGTAGACATCACAGGCTCTGCAGGTTCATGGCCTCACCCCGTGCTTTCAGGACCTTCCAACACAGAGATCTTCAGGACCTTACACACTGACCATTCAGGTCCATACACTCCGGCTATGTGACCTGACCTCAGGCACATTATATAGCTGAAACTACCCCCATAGGTGGGTGGTGTATTTGTGGTTAGTCAGTCTCGCCCAGCCCCCCTATTATAAACTAAGCAAAACTCATGGAACCACAAGTCCCAGCACAAGAAAATTATTTTGGGCTTACAGCGCAGAGGACCTCTGCGACACATACCGGCCATTTACAATCATGCCGTTCACCGTCTCACCATCATAATCACAGATACGCCTGCAACTGCCTTGCCGTCCTATGGCCTCAATACACCTCCATGTATATTCTGAGGAGCTCATACAGCATCCCCTAGCTATAACAGGGGTCACTGCCTCACAATATATAATATATATATATATATATATATATATACACACAGCTCTGGCAAAAATTAAGAGACCACCACATCAAAACCCTGTTGTGGGCAGCCCATTCTCCAGACCTGAACCCTATTGAAAACCTCTGGAATGTAATCAAGAGGATGATGGATAGTCACAAGCCATCAAACAATAAAGAAATGTTTACATTTTTACGCCAGAAGCAGTGTGAAAGACTGGTGGAAAGCATGCCAAGACGCATGAAAGCTGTGTTAAAAAATCATGGTTATTCCTCAAAATATTGATTTCTGAACTCTTGAGTGAAAACATTAGTATTCTTGTTTCTAAATGATTATGAACTTGTTTTCTTTGCATTATTTGAGGTCTGAAAGCACTGGGGTTTTTTTTAAATTTTGACCATTTCTCCTTTTCAGAAAAAAAACAAACAAAATTTATTGCTTGGAAATTCGGAGACTTATTGTCAGAAGTTTGTAGACTAAGAGAACAATTTGAATTTTACTCAAAAATATACCTATAAAGAGAAAAAATCAGACAAACTGAACATTTGAAAGTGGTCTCTTAATTTTTGCCAGAGCTGTATATACATACTGTACAGTGGGGTAAATACGTATTTGATCCCTTGCTGATTTTGTAAGTTTGCCCACTGACAAAGACATGAACAGTCTGTAATTTTAAGGGTAGGTTAATTTTAACATTGAGAGACAGAAAATCACATTGTATAAATTATATACATTTATTTCCATTTTGCAGTGGGAAATACATATTTGATCCCCTACCAACCATTAAGAGTTCTGGCTCCTACAGACCAGTTAGACGCTTCTAATCCACCTGTTACCTGAGTTAAAGACAGCTGTCTTACATAGTCACCTTTATAAAAGACTCCTGTCCACAGACGCAATGAATCAGTCAGACTCTAACCTCTACAACATAGGCAAGACCAAAGAGCTTTCTAAGGATGTCAGGGACAAGATCATAGACCTGCACAAGCTAGAATGGGCTATAAAACCATAAGTAAGATGCTGGGTGAGAAGGAGACAACTGTTGGGCTGGAGTCACACACAACCATTAAAAAAACGGTCCCATTTTAGCGGTCCGAAATCGCACAAAGGTATCTTAACCATTGATCCGTTTTTGATGCGATGTTTCTTAATTGATGCGATTTTAATTGCATGTAAGGATCCGTTTGACATCCGTCTGGCGAGATTTTCTCGCAGGGTAGCTAAATGGACATATAATGGAGCCCAATGACAGGTTTCCCCACACAAAGAATGAATAGATCTAGACACACTCATATATATATATATATATATATATATATATATATATACAGTGGGGGAAAAAAGTATTTAGTCAGTCAGCAATAGTGCAAGTTCCACCACTTAAAAAGATGAGAGGCGTCTGTAATTTACATCATAGGTAGACCTCAACTATGGGAGACAAACTGAGAAAAAAAAATCCAGAAAATCACATTGTCTGTTTTTTTCATTTTATTTGCATATTATGGTGGAAAATAAGTATTTGGTCAGAAACAAAATTTCATCTCAATACTTTGTGATATATCCTTTGTTGGCAATGACAGAGGTCAAACGTTTTCTGTAAGTCTTCACAAGGTTGCCACACACTGTTGTTGGTATGTTGGCCCATTCCTCCATGCAGATCTCCTCTAGAGCAGTGATGTTTTTGGCTTTTCGCTTGGCAACACAGACTTTCAACTCCCTCCAAAGGTTTTCTATAGGGTTGAGATCTGGAGACTGGCTAGGCCACTCCAGGACCTTGAAATGCTTCTTACGAAGCCACTCCTTCGTTGCCCTGGCGGTTTGCTTTGGATCATTGTCATGTTGAAAGACCCAGCCACGTTTCATCTTCAATGCCCTTGCTGATGGAAGGAGGTTTGCACTCAAAATCTCACGATACATGGCCCCATTCATTCTTTCATGTACCCGGATCAGTCGTCCTGGCCCCTTTGCAGAGAAACAGCCCCATGATGTTTCCACCACCATGCTTTACAGTAGGTATGGTGTTTGATGGATGCAACTCAGTATTCTTTTTCCTCCAAACACGACAAGTTGTGTTTCTACCAAACAGTTCCAGTTTGGTTTCATCAGACCATAGGACATTCTCCCAAAACTCCTCTGGATCATCCAAATGCTCTCTAGCAAACTTCAGACGGGCCCGGACATGTACAGGCTTAAGCAGTGGGACACGTCTGGCACTCCAGGATCTGAGTCCATGGTGGCGTAGTGTGTTACTTATGGTAGGCCTTGTTACATTGGTCCCAGCTCTCTGCAGTTCATTCACTAGGTCCCCCCGCGTGGTTCTGGGATTTTTGCTCACCGTTCTTGTGATCATTCTGACCCCACGGGGTGGGATTTTGCGTGGAGCACCAGATCGAGGGAGATTATCAGTGGTCTTGTATGTCTTCCATTTTCTAATTATTGCTCCCACAGTTGATTTCTTCACTCCAAGCTGGTTGGCTATTGCAGATTCAGTCTTCCCAGCCTGGTGCAGGGCTACAATTTTGTTTCTGGTGTCCTTTGACAGCTCTTTGGTCTTCACCATAGTGGAGTTTGGAGTCAGACTGTTTGAGGGTGTGCACAGGTGTCTTTTTATACTGATAACAAGTTTAAACAGGTGCCATTACTACAGGTAATGAGTGGAGGAAAGAGGAGACTCTTAAAGAAGAAGTTACAGGTCTGTGAGAGCCAGAAATCTTGATTGCTTGTTTCTGACCAAATACTTATTTTCCACCATAATATGCAAATAAAATGAAAAAAAAACAGACAATGTGATTTTCTGGATTTTTTATTCTCAGTTTGTCTCCCATAGTTGAGGTCTACCTATGATGTAAATTACAGACGCCTCTCATCTTTTTAAGTGGTGGAACTTGCACTATTGCTGACTGACTAAATACTTTTTTTCCCCACTGTATATATATATATTTTATACATGTCATAGAGACACATTAATACATATATTACAAATTCATACAGTTCATCATAGCAGAATAGCCGCAGAAACATTGGCCGGCTTTTGTATAATTATTCTCCTGCCCGACATGAAATGACACATGGTTTGCATATAGTTAACCATTTCATTTCATGTTTTTTTTGTTATGTCTATCGCAATTAATTAGATGAGGGTTTGTGGTTAAAATTTTGGACTTGTAGGGGTTAATTTAATGTGTTAATTCGTTGTATTAAATTGCAGGGACTCCTGCTAACGTCACTGAGGCTGCAGCGAGTCCCCGTAATTTCATACAATGAAATAACCCCTTAAATTAACCCCTACAAGTCCAAAATTTTACCCACAAGCCCTCATCTAATTAATTGTGATCGACATAACAAAAAAACCATGAAATGAAATGGTTAACTATATGTAAACCATGTGTCATTTCATGTCGGGCAGGGGAATAATTATACAAAAGCCGGCAAATGTTTCTGCGGCTATTCTGCTATAATGAACTGTATGAATTTGTAATATACACTCACTGGCCACTTTATTAGGTACACCATGCTAGTAAGGGGTTGGACCCCCTTTTGCCTTCAGAACTGCCTCAATTCTTCGTGGCAGAGATTCAACAAGGTGCTGGAAGCATTCCTCAGAGATTTTGGACCATATTGACATGATGGCATCACACAGTTGGCGCAGATTTGTCGGCTGCACATCCCTGATGCGAATCTCCCGTTCCACCACATCCCAAAGATGCTCTATTGGATTGAGATCTGGTGACTGAGGAGGCCATTTGAGTACAGTAAACTCATTGTCATGTTCAAGAAACCAATCTGAGATGATTCGAGCTTTATGACATGGCGCATTATCCTGCTGAAAGTAGCCATCAGATGTTGGGTACATTGTGGTCATAAAGGGATGGACATGGTCAGCAACAATACTCAGGTAGGCTGTGGCGTTGCAACGATGCTCAATTGGTACCAAGGGGCCCAAAGAGTGCCCAGAAAAAATTCCCCACACCATGACACCACCACCACCAGCCTGAACCGTTGATACAAGGCAGGATGGATCCATGCTTTCATGTTGTTTACGCCAAATTCTGACCCTACCATCCGAATGTCGCAGCAGAAATCGAGACTCATCAGACCAGGCAACGTTTTTCCAATCTTCTACTGTCCAATTTCGATGAGCTTGTGCAAATTGTAGCCTCAGTTTCCTGTTCTTAGCTGAGAGGAGTGGTACCCAGTGTGGTCTTCTGCTGCTGTAGCCCATCTGCCTCAAAGTTCGACGCACTGTGCGTTCAGAGATGCTCTTCTGCCTACCTTGGTTGTAACGGGTGGCAATTTGAGTCACTGTTGCCTTTCTATCAGCTCGAACCAGTCTGCCCATTCTCCTCTGACCTCTGGCATCAACATGGCATTTCCGGCCACAGAACTGCCGCTCACTGGATTTTTTTTCTTTTTCGGACCATTCTCTGTAAACCCTAGAGATGGTTGTGCGTGAAAATCCCAGTAGATCAGCAGTTTCTGAAATTCTCAGACCAGCCCTTCTGGCACCAACAATCATGCCACGTTCAAAGGCACTCAAATCACCTTTCTTCCCCATACTGATGCTCGGTTTGAACTGCAGGAGATTGTCTTGACCATGTCTACATGCCTAAATGCACTGAGTTGCCGCCATGTGATTGGCTGATTAGAAATTAAGTCTTAACACACAGTTGGACAGGTGTACCTAATAAAGTGGCCAGTGAGTGTATATATTAATGTGTCTCTAGGACATGTATAAAATATATATATATATATATATATATGTCTAGATCTATTCATTCTTTATTTAACCGGTCTCTGTGATTTTACTGTATTGGAAGAATTCCCGGCTTTTGCTAAAGGACACCGGGTGCGATTTTATCGCAAGTCACACATCTAGTCCGTTTTTAGTCCCATTTTTTCTCGCCCCCATAGACTTGTATTGTCGAATCTGATCCGAAAATCGGTGACAATCGCAGCATGCTGCGATTGTCTCGGTCCGAGGATCGGATCCGATCAAAAATCGCATGATGGGAGCTGCCCCATAGAATAACATTGGGACGAAAGCAATGCGAATTTTTATCGCATTGCATTCGTCTGATTTAATCGCCAGTGTGACCCCGGCCATGGTGCAATAGTAAGAAAATGGAAGAAATACAAAATGACTGTTAATCAACATTGATCTGGGGCACCATGCAAAATCTCACCTTGTGGGGTATAGTTGATCATGAGGAAGGTGAGAGCTCAGCCTAAAACTACACGGGGAACTTGGTAATGATCTCAAGGCAGCTAGGACCACAGTCACTAAGAAAACCATTGATAACACATTATGCCATAAAGGTTTAAAATCCTGCAGTGCCCGTGTGGCACCCCAGAGTCCGGTTGCCATAGTGACATTGCCTCCCTGTAAGGGGTGATGTCATGCCTGGAGGCAGGTCCCCATGCCAGGTAACACAGTGTACATGACAATTCCTGCTGCAGGCCAGAAAGGGGAGCTTCCTTATAAATTCTGGCCAGCAGGTGGGGTTAGTGAGTCAGTAAGAAGACAGCTGAGAGAGTAAACAAGAGAGTTGTCATGGAAATGGGAGCAGTTGGAGCTCATGACAAGACAGTTAAGAGACAGTGGGAGTTGGTCGGTGGAGAGGGAAGGGATAGGAGCAGAGACAAGGGGCTCTGGGGAACTAAAATTGCGTATAGCTGACCCCAGAGCGAAGCGCTGATAAAAAGGGATGCCAGAGTCCTTGGCTGGGCAGGAGAGCTGTACGCCCTGACAACCTAATCTGGAGTGCAGGGGACTGCAAGTTCCTTGGCCACACTAAACACCTGAAGGCACGGCAGCAGACCAAGAGCCCGGGGCTGAGAGTGAAAAGGACAATGCCCGTGATATAGGCTCATGCTTTCAGCCATAGAGGTTAGCAATCAACACGCAGGAGGGCCGCAGCTTAGCTATTCCTTCAGCTCTCCTCACTCCTCTCTCCCCTGCATCTGACTGACTTCTCCGCTGTTCCATCACCAACTGACTAGATCTTTCCAGAACAATCCTTTACCTCAGCCTTAACTCCGCCCACCAACTGCCACTGATTGGATATCCTCTCTGACACCACTCACTAAGCTCCACCCCTTCTCTACCTTTCCCACTCACCTACCAACATCCTTTACTCCCCAATTTGAGCGCCCCACAGGGCCTTAGGTTACTTGGTACCAGGCCGGTCAGGTTCTTTAAAGGGGATGTGTCACGGTGGCAGTGACCCGGTACGTGGCCCTGGGCGTCCAGTAAAGATGGATGTTTAATGAAGGATGATGGGGAAAGATGATGGGAAAATAGTAGGGAAAATGGAATCGTGATGCCACCCATGGTATTCGGGAAGGGTAGCTGATGCTGCATTGCAGATTCTCTGGGACGGTGTTAGGGCAGCAGAGATGGTGAAGCTCTCCACGGGCAGAGCCGTGTCCGGAGAAGAGGTCCAGCAAACTCCCAGGTATATTGGGATGCACTTCTCCAGGACTCCCTTTTATGTTCACCTTTCTAGGCCGCCTCTCTGCACTGATCTCTACTTTCTTGCCTTCACAAGCAGTGTCCCCGAGCCGGCAGCCGCGGACCCTGTCGGGTGACATTCTCGAAGTCCCTTTGCTCCTATCTGGCTGCCTTTTTGGGGAATATTTGTGGCTGCGGCTGAGGCACTTGAAGTTAACTCAGCCTCCGGTTTGTTAGCTGAGCCTCGTTTGTTATTCTCCTCTAGACTTAGGGGCCGGCTCCCCCACTGTGGCCTGGTCCTTCCACATCTGGATACGGGCCCCATGGGTGGCTTCCGCACTACCCGTGCCCCAAAGACCCCTTCTATTCTCCTAGGAGCTTCCTTCCAGATATCTCTCACTTCTTACTGACTCTTACTCTCCCCACATCAGTCCTGCTCTTCCGCTGGTCTGTCACCAACAGACTGGATCTTTCCAGAACAATCTTTTTACCTCACACTAACTCTTCCCACTGTCACCTAACGGTCACTGATTGGATACCATCTCACACCACCTCCTAAGCTCCTCCCTTTCTACCTACCTTTCCCCACTGACTCCCCAACACCCTTTCCTGGCCAGCCTGGGATGAGGCCATCCTCCCAAAGGGTAGACCCAGATGCCCTGACTGAACTGGTGTGTGTTGGGTGCAAGTGTTGGAGTCCTGGGTGGTGCTCCCTCCTTACCTGAGGGTGGGATACCACACCTCTGGAAGAGGTGCAGTACCTCTGTGGCGACTGGACCCTCAGTGGCACCACACCCGCAAGGTCCCCCTGCTCAATAAGGCACATGTGCAGGCCCGTCTGAAGTTTGCCAATGAACACCTGGATGATTCTGTGAGTGATTGGGAGAAGGTGCTATGGTCAGATGAGTCAAAAGTTAAGTTCTTTGGCATTATCTCAACTTGCCATGTTTGGAGGAAATGCTGCCTATAACCCAAAGAACACCATCTCCACTGTCAAGCATGGAGGTGGAAACATTATGTATTGGGGGTGTTTCTGTGCTAAGGGCACATGACTACTTCACCTCATCAATGGGAGAATGGATGGAGCCATGCACCATAAAATCCTGAGTGACAACCTCCTTCCCTCCACCAGGACATTAAAAATGTATTGTGGCTGGGTTTTCCAGCAAGACAATGACCCAAAACATACAGCCAAGGCAACAAAGGAGTGACTCAAAAAGAAGCACATTAAGGTCATGGAGTGGTCTAGCCAGTCTCCAAATCTTAATCCCATAGAAAACTTATGGAGGGAGTTGAAGCTCCAAGTTGCCAGGCGACAGTCTCAAAATTTTAATGATTTAGAGATGATCTGCAAAGAGGAATGGACCAAAATTCCTCCTGACATGTGCGCAAAACTCATCAACTACAAAAAAAGTCTGACTGCTGTGCTTGCCAACAAGGGTTTTGCCACCAAGTATTAGTTCTTGTTTACCAGAGTGATCAAATCTTATTTCCCACTGCAAAATGCAAATACATTTATATAATTTATGCAATGTGATTTTCTTGATTTTATTTTTGATATTCTATCTCTCAATGTTAAAAAAAACTACCTTTTAAATTATGGACTGTTCATGTCTTTGTTAGTGGGCAGACTTACAAAATTAGCAAGGGATCAAATATATATATATATATATATACAGTGGGGGAAATAAATATTAAAATGAACTTGGTCATTGTATTTGTTGCAGAGATTTTCTCACTAAACTATCTGGCAAGTGTCTGTGGCAATTATTTATTCAATTATTTTTGCATAATGCCGGAGAACATACTTTAAATGGATTCCCTGAGTCTGCATAAAATGCTCACACCACTTGTACTGAGATAGTTACAGTCTGCATTAAATTGTCAAAATGATTTCCGCTGTAAACTCTTACATGGGTGTTGTGTTATGACTCCAGGTGGCAGCAGTGGATCAAATCCTGAGCGTTTCTGATGGATGTCTTCTTCAATTGATGTAAACTGTTAATTATTTACAGGGTTTATGTAAAGGAATGATGTTAATGATTGCTAATTATTGTCACAGCAAACACTTATCTTATTGCTACATATGCATTACATAAGGGTCCTTTTACACTGTCTAACACATAGCATAGCCGTAGCTCACAACCATAAACATGTAGGTCGGAGCTCGTCTACTTTTATTTTCATGTTCTAAAGATCGTGAAAAGGTTCATAAAAATAATCCTTTCTATGATCATTAGCTTACCCCTTACACTAGGGGATGTGATGCCAACTAACATTCATTTTGTCTATCCAAATAAATGATGTGATCAGCTGACCAACTATCATTTTCTCATTTGTCCTTTCATTGCTGGGTAGGTTTACTCTTGGCAGTAATTGGGTATGAACGTTTGTTCAGGCAATAAACGCCTTGTGTAAAGGGCCGTCAGTCTTGATTCTAAACTTGCATTTGGCAAATGCACCAAGAAATATCTGGGGGGCACTTGAGTTTATCCATAACCACCCAAGCACATCTTATACCAGAAGCTGGACCAGAAGATTTTTTTTTTTTGCTTTATAGGATGTAATACTGGAAAACTTCATTTGTTTAATTTTCCTATAGGGTGGAAGGTAGTTAAAAAATGTACCGTATGTGCTGCACAGAATATTGCAGTATTTTCTGTCAGTCAATTGGAGATATACGCATCCAACAAAGGTTTCCACTGGAGGTACCGTATATTTCGGATTATAAGAAGCACTTTTCTCCCCTAAATTTGGGATTAAATGAGGATGCATCTTATAATCGAATGTAGTTTATTTGGAGGGGGGTTGTGGCGGAGCAGGGTCACAGGAGGCAGGTTCACTGCTGCAGGAAGCCGGCAGCAGCAAGTGTGGGGTGATGCTGTGGGCCCTGGGCTGAAAGTAGGGGGTGCCCTGGAGGTGTAGGCTTCAAAAAAAGTCAGAGGCAGGGGTGCAGTCCATTGATTACAGAGTGTTGGGCTTCAGGCAGGAAAATGGTCACTGGAGATGGGACATGTGCAGATTGAGATCTTAGCTCAATGATGAGCTGATATCTCAATCTGCGCATTCGCCACCAGGTAAGCTACTGTAAATCTGGACTAGAAGATAGACCCCCATTTTATTAAAAACTTTTATTTTCCTGTTTACACCCCAAAAATTTGTGGTACGTCTTATGATCCGATGCGTCTTATAGTCCGCAAAATACGATATATGTTGTGGAAAACACAAGAGCTACTTCTCTGTGTAGTACAGTAAGTATAAATCATGATGCGAACAGAGCAAGGTTAAAAAAAATACTAATAATACCATAAGTATTGCAGCTGTTATATGCAAAGATATACGGATAGGGAATTTAGATTGTGAGCCTCAATGGGGACATGGACACTAATGTCTTTAAAGCACTACAGAACTAATGGTGCTATATGTGAGTAAAATAAATTCATATGGAAATTTACTTGTGTCAAACTGGGATTATAAGATTTCTAATGTATCTGTCTTTTTTGGGTAAATTTGCATTTCTCTAAATGCTTCCAAATATATTTGTCAGCAAGCAGTGTACTAGCTTTTTTCCTTACAAAGTATTACATGTGACTGTCATTTGAGAATCTGTATTATCACTCCCTAATGCTTTTGTATCTTTTACTCCTCCAGCTCTTTAGAGCAAATGGGATCGTGGGCAGAAAATAAAGTAGGGTCTCATTTAATTAGTGTTGGCAAAAAAATCATTTTGCAAAGAAATGAAAAGACGTAGAATACGGCTCTGCACATCAGCAGTTTTCCTTTGCCTAGGTGCGGTATAATGAAAAGCTGCCTATACCTGCTGCTCGGGATCCTTTATCCAGCTATACATTTTATCTTACACCAGGAATAGAGCGACAAAGCAAAACAATGTAAGCCTGAGGCTATGTGCCCACGATGCGATTTTTAAGCGTTTTTGTCGCGATTTTCGGCGCGATAACGCTGCGAAAACGTTTAAAAATCGTGTACAGGACGCCCCCCATGCATTCCTATGGCATTCCGCACATGCTGTGCTAATGCTGCGCTTTTTTCAGCGGCGGAATCGCATCGCGGAAAAAATCGCAGCATGGTCATTCTTTTGTGCGGAATCGCAAAGAATTGCCGCGATTCCGCACCCATAGGAATGCATGAGAACCGCTTACTTCCCGCATGTGGCTATGCCCACCATGCGGGAAGTTAAGCGTCTCATGTGCGGTTGGTACCCATGGTGTGGAGGAGAGGAGACTGTCCTCCAGGTCCTGGGTACCATACCCCTGTAAAAAAAAGAATAAAATTGGGGTATATTTACCTTCCGACGTCCCACGCTGCCATCCCGGGCCACAGCGTTCCCAGTAATGCCTTGTGGCAAGGTCCTGTGATGACGTGGTCTCGCGTGACTCTAGCGGTCTCGTGAGATCGCTATAGCAACGCGAGACCAACGTCATCACAGGTCTCGCAAGGCATCGCTGGGAACGCTGTGGCCCGGGAATGCAGCGCGGAACGTCGGAAGGTAAATATACCCCGATTTTTTATTTTTTTATCATTTTTAACATTTTATCTTTTACTATTGAGGCCGCATAGGCAGCCTCAATAGTAAAAAGCTGCTCACACTTGTCAAACACTATGTTTGACGAGTGTGACCAACCTGTCAATCACTTTACAAGCGATGCTTCAAATCGCTTGAGAAAATTGCGGCAAAATCGTGGTGAAATCGCACGGAAAAAACTGCGCGATTTCTGGGAAGGAGTCCGGTTTTCACTGTGCGTTTTAATACGCTACGTGGGCACATAGCCTAAAGGTATAACGTGGATGGATAGGGTACATATATATAATGATCACCTTTTGAACATTATTTGTCTCATTGCAGTCTATGGAATCCCATTTATAGAGGGACAATGGTGTTCAAATGAAATTCATGTGAACCCCCTAACTCACTGCAGAAAACGCAGTGTGAACAGGACGTTATAGAACTATCGCCACCTTCATGAAGTAAATGGTGCCCAAAATATCAAATATTTTTCAAATATACTGTATATAAGGCTACTTTCACACATCAGGTTTTCGGCGTCAGGCGCGATCCGGCGTCGTGCCGGAACGCCGGATCCGGCAAATGTTTCGTAAAACCGGATGTGACGGATCCGGTTTTCTGCCGGATCCGTCTTTTTCTTGACAGACAAAACCGGATCCGTCTCATCCGGTTCATCCGTTTTTCTATCCGTTTTTCGACGGATTACGCCGGATCCGGTTTTTAAAATTGACCCTTGTGGCCTTCCGAACGGGATTGGCTACTGGAAAACTATATATAGCATGTTCCTACAGCCCTTCTTTGACAGGTTGTAGAGGAGAAAGTGCAGGTTGGAGAGAAGAGCAAGTTACTGGCGAAGATGGATGTTGTCATTGGAAATATTTTGAAGAATTTGGCGGATTTTACAGCGGAGGCAAATCGTTTGAGGGTGATTGTTCTGGAGAAGGAGAGAGCGAGACAGCAGCGCATCAGGCATCGTAGACGACGTTTGTGGATCCACCCCATCATAGCCAAGAGAATGACGCGTGGGGTCTATTCTACACTATGCATGGACCTTCGACGAAACCCGGATAAATTTTTTGGATATGTTAGGATGAAAATGGAGAATTTTGATTACTTGGTGGAGCGCATTGCACACCTCATAAGAAAAGCGGACACCTATTGCCGATTCTCTGTTTCACCCGCAGAGCGTCTGATGGTGACTTTAAGGTAAGCCACATTTATTGGATATGATCGCATCAGAGCACACTTTCACTGCAATCTTGTTGGTGGTAGTTTGTATCTCCAAGTGTTATAGGTCAGTTTTGGTATGTAATGCTGTGATTTAAAACTAATTTATTGTTTTTTAATTCCCCACAGATTTCTTGCAACTGGAGAATCCCTTTCGTCACTGCATTTCCAGTACAGACTCAGGATTTCCACCATATCTGGAATTGTGAAGTACACATGCCGTGCACTGTGGGACTCCTTAGCTGAAGAGTTTTTACTAGAGCCCACAACAGAGAGGTGGATTGAAATTGCTGACAAGTTTCAACAGATATGTCACTTTCCAAACTGCTTGGGCGCTGTGGACGGGAAACATATCCGCATTGTAAAGCCAGCTGGATCGGGTTCGGAATATTTCAATTACAAGAAATATTTTTCAATTGTCCTCATGGCCATCGCTGACGCGGAATACAAATTTATTGCGGTTGATATTGGGGACTATGGCCGCTCCAATGACTCTCAAGTTTTCAAACTGTCTGCCATGGGGCGTAAACTGTATGGAAACACCTTCCAGTTCCCACCACCTAGACCGCTGCCGCAAACATCTGGTCCACCTATGCCATTTGTCTGTGTAGGGGATGAAGCCTTCCAGCTGTCAGAACACCTTTTGAAACCGTACTCTAGCAGAGGATTGACAAGACCAAAACGCATTTTTAATTACCGCCTCACAAGAGCAAGAAGAATGGTTGAATGTACCTTTGGTATTCTGACAGCCAAATGGCGGGTCCTATTGACTGCGATCAACCTCAAGACAGAAACTGTGGACGAGGTGATCAAAGCGTGCGTGGTACTCCACAATTTTGTTATCTGCAAGGAACCCATTTCCATTGAGGACACCTCTGAAGAAACCACCTTGCAAGATTACCATGACATTACCACTAGAAGTTCTGTGACGGTTTCAGTAATGAGGGACAATTTTGCACTATACTTTATGTCACCTCAAGGCAGAGTACACTGGCAGGATGACAGAGTGTGAAAGATTTGTGCCCAACCAAACTTGTGTACCTTCTGTACCAACAGTATATACCTTTGCCAACCAAAGTTGGCTATCTTGTCATGGTCTCTATTTTTAGCTTTAGGCCACAGGTGTGTACCTGGTTGTGTTTTATGCAAAGTATTTCACCTTTTAACAAAAGTTGTGTACATTGTTAGGAAATCACCAACAATAAACACAACTTTTTATTTGAAATACTTTGCTTCAAACACAACCAGGAACACAACTGTGGCAAAAAGCTAAAATTTACCCACAGTTATATACCTAGTTTTGAATACCATTTCACCTTTTAAATACCCTGTATTTAACCTTTTTCGCCGCAGAAAGAAATGACAGACAACCAGTGTAAAATAATTTAACTTTTATTGAAAAATGTTTTTTTTAGTAAACTTTTTTAAAATTTTAATAAACTTGTTTAATAAAACTTTGAAACTATAAAACTGAAACCATAAAACTGGTCATTTTTATTTAAATACACACATTATAAATCTGTGTAGTGTGTGGTGGAAATACTGCTGTAGGGGCTGCGGGACACTTCGACACTGGGAGTGTGGAGAGAGGACTGGGATCGTGGTGGGGAAGGAACAGTTAGAGGTGAAGGTGTGGAAAAAACTACAGAATGGGTGGACATGTGGGAAGCAGAAGAGGTGGTGGGTGGTGGAGTGGAGGGTTGGGCAGGGACTGTAGGAGCAGATGATGTTGATGGCAAGTTGTATGGGGAAGGAGTTTGGTACGGGGCAGGTTGCTGGAAGTGGGGAGATGTCTGGTACGGGGCAGGTTGCTGGAAGTGGGGAGATGTCTGGTACTGGGGAGGTTGCTGGTACTGGGGAGTTTGCAGGTACTGTGGAGGTTGCTGGTACTGGGGAGGTTGCTGGTGCTGGGGAGGTTGCTGGTGCTGGGGAGGTGGATGGTGCTGGGGAGGTGGATGGTGCTGGGGAGGTGGATGGTATGTAATAGGAGGGGGAGGATGGAAAGTGGCTGGAGGTGGATGGTATGTAATAGGAGGGGGAGGATGGAAAGTGGCTGGAGGGGGTGTAGATGTAATAGGAGGGGGAGGATGGAAAGTGGCTGGAGGGGGTGTAGATGTAATAGGAGGGGGAGGATGGAAAGTGGCTGGAGGGGGTGCAGGTGGAGGAACTACTGTGGTGGGAGGAGGAGGTTGGGAGGTAACTTGCTGGAGAGCAGCGTGGCATGAATGCATTACATGCATCTGCTGGGCAGGAGAGAGCGTTTCCATGCGCTCCACAACAGACCTGAAAAAGGTGTGGTTTGGCGAAGATCTTGCTTCTGAATGCATGGTTTGCAGAAGTGTCTTCACCTCCAGAATGCTGGAGTTGATCTGCTGATAGCCTGCGGAGATTTGCTCTGACAAGACTTTTAGACAGTTCTGGAAAGATGCATTCAGATGCAAGAACTCTGGCGCATAAGTCTTTTCCTGACCCCTCTGCCGCTGCCGCCCAGTACCCGCAGGTGTACTAGAGGTGGCAGGGGCAGAAGGGTGGGGTAAAGGGAAAGCGATCTCCTCACCAGCAGCTTCATGTAATGTAGGCGGCCACGATGCTCCTGTGCTGGTGGATGGGACAGATGGGTCGAATGTGTGGGAAGGCTGGGAAGGTGCAGATGTACCGGGGCGGTCGAAGTGTCCCTCGGTGCCGGTCTCCTCAGGGATCGCCTCAGAAGGGTCCAATCGTGCAGGCTCCCGAGTGCTGCTCACCGTGCTGTGGAATAAAGAGAAAAAAAAACAATTAAAATACTGACATGGTATGGCCCTGGCTGAAAAAAAAATTTACATCTAACATTTTTTTTCACATGTGGTGTGTAATATTTACCTTCTGGTGACCATTGTTTCCCGGAGGAACGACAGGGCTTCTGCGTACTTGTACTTGCTCCTGCGTCCTCCAGATCCACTCGGGGTCCGCATCTCTTTATTGAACTCCTTCTTGAAACGATCCCTCACAGACCGCCACCGATTCACAATTCTGTTCCCTGAAACGAGAAAGGAGTGGTTAGTATACAACATCAGTGTTTCCCAAACTCCAGTCCTCATGGTCCCCAGGGGTCATGTTTTCAGGATTTCCATAGTAAATAGAAATCCTGAAAACATGATCCGTGGGGACCACGAGGACTGGAGTTCGGGAAACACTGGTTTACATCAAGCAACCGGTACTGTATATACTTACGCTCTGTAATCTGGGCCCGAACATCGAGGTCCTCCCAGCGGCCCACAAGGAGCGAACAGATTTCCTCCCAGAGTCGTCGGGTAACGATAAGGTCAGCGTGGCGGCGGTCAGCCATATTCCAGAGCGGCTCCCTTTCTCTGACGAGATCGATGAGGTGGTCCACATCGAGTCCTCCATCCTCACCGTCAGAGTCGGGAGCACGCTGTGAAGGCTGTTAAAGAAAAAGACAAAAATAACATAATTAGCCTCCACATAAGAAATGAAATAAAAAGTGCAAAAAAACAAAGCAAAAATATTTATACTTACACGCTGGTGACCGCCGCGTTGCTGTCGCCGACGACCCTGGGAGGCACTGCGAGGACCTCTTGGCCGAGCACCAGATTGGGAAGACTAGAGAAGAAAACAAAAAATGTTATGTCTTTGGATGTAGGCATTTGTTTGCTGTGTGTGGTCAGCAGAACATTGTTTTCTATGTGTTGTGTGTAGTGTGATGTTGTGTTTCTGCGTTTGATGCAAAAAACTTACCAATTGTGAGCCCACTCCAGGTGTCTGTCCACCCCTTCCTTCTTCTTCTGGGAGCTCCTCTTCATCTTGTGATTCCTGTTTTGAAATAAAAGGCAATGAATAGACATATATTACAGAGAAGATGGATTTTGGAAATAAAAACTTACCGTCAAACGCTGACGATGCGAGGGAGGGCTCCCAGAAGATGATGTGCTGTCTTCCTGGTGGCCACACTCCATGCCTGTGGGTGGTGTTCCAGCTGCTGCCATTGCTGCTGCTGCATCTATTGGGCGGCTGTTGAATAAAGAGAAACAAAGGGCCAATGAATATCTTGATATTCAATAGCCCTAGTTTGGAGGAATGGGTGATTTGATAATTACCGTCTCTCATCTGCTGCTGGCCTCCCCTCCTCAGCATGTTCTATTTGCTGCTCCATTTGGGGTGGTGGTGGTGCTGATGGTGCTGCAGTGGTCTCCTGCCTTCTCCTGCTTCGCTTGGTTGCTTTCTTGGGTGGCATGTTGGGTGTGGCTGTGGGTCCCACTGTCTTGCTTTTATATATGTCTTGTGGGCAGAGCTACTGAGCATTGCGGCGCTCATAGGCTTTCATTGTGTGAAAAAGCCGGACGCGCCGGATCCGGCGTGTCCGGCTTTTTCGCCGGAGACAAAAAACGTTACAGTAGCCGTTTTTTCCAGACGCCGGATCGCGACACATTGCCGGATCCGGCGAAAACCGGATGAAACGCATGGCCATCCGGCGCGATCCGGCGCAAATGCAAGTCAATGGGGGGGAACCGGATCCGGCATTGCATTTCGCCGGATCCGGTTTCTGTCAAAAGCGCCGGATCGCGCCTGACGCCGAAAACCTGATGTGTGAAAGAGGCCTAACTAGGAAAACTAAAAAAAAAATCCTGTCAAATTTACTGAAATGGAGAAAGAAGTTGGCTCTCCATAGTCTCACTGTTTTGATAGCTGTTGAGATTTCCTGCATCTGCGCTGGGAGTTACCATTGATTCGAGGGAAAATGGGGTTTTGCAGCATAGAGATCTGTGTTATTATCTTTCTTATTTGTTTATGGATGTAGTTATATAATGTCATGCCCGCCATGTCTGTTGTGCCGCATGACCCCTGGAGCAGTGTGCACGTGCACTGAATTCTCATGCCCGTTATATCTCATGCTGCAAGATCCCTGGAAGCAGTGTGCACACGCACCTCGTGACTGTTGTGCTGCAAGATGCCTGGAGCAGTGTGCACGCGCACCTTACCTCATGGCTGCATGCCGTTGCTAGGTAACCATCCGTCTCTGCTCTGATTCTGCAATCCTCTCTGTATTCCTGGAGCCCCTGATCATGTGACCTTTTCCTATGTTCCAGCACTGCCTGACCCAGCTAACCTCTCAGTGTTTGTGGAGCCCCTGATCATGTGACCTTCTCTATGGTCCAGTCCAGTCTGATCTAGCAATGCTCTCTATGATCCTGGAGGATCTGAACCTGGAAGTTCTCCCCTGGTCCTGACCCGGTGCTAATGCCCTATATTAGACGGCCCCTTCCTATGGTCGGGGCCTGAGTATCGTGTTGCTTCCCTGCATGGCTGCTTGGTCTGCTCGGTCGCTCTCTGTATTCTGTGCCCCTGCACTCTGCCCTGTAGTGCGTCTCTGCACACGCTCTGTGCTTGTACTCTGCCTCTTGTCTTGTGTTTGTCCTTTGTGCCTTGTTTTGTCCTTGTTATGCTTTGCCTTGTAGTCCTTCCTGTGTTCTCCGCCTTGCCTGCTTTGCCATGTCTTGCCTTTGCTATGCTTTGCCTTGTGGTCCTTCCTATGTTCTCTGTCTTTGCTTGTTCTTCCTTGCTCTTACCTATGGTGCTCTGTTGTGCCTCCTGGCACACACACACCATTCCTCCTCTTACCTATGGTGCTCTGTTGAGCCTCCTGGCACACGCACCACTCCTCCTCTCTTACCTATGGTGCTCGGTAGTGCCTCCTGGCACATGCACCATTCCTCTCCTTTTATTTATGGTGCTCTATTGTGCCTCCTGGCACACACACCATTCCTCCTCTCTTACCTTTTGTGCTCTCTGGCACATTCCAGGGCTAGTCTCAAGGTCTTCCCCTTGACCTGGCTCTGGGCTTCGGCCTACGCTCCGCTGCTAGCTCTATACTCGCTATTACTTGACACTGTATTTCTGCCTAGATTCCGCTCCTTGCTCTGTACCTTGCATTTTTTGGAATGGATCATCTTAAGATAGCTACTCAAATATTATTTGCATATACTCTTAGTATTCTGTGCTTGTCTGTGTGTATGTTAGGGGTTCACAACATTTTAAATTAAAGGGGTACTTACATGAAAGCATTACCGGAAACACCAACAGTGCATTAATAATACATCACCAGAACCAAGTTTTGATTATTTGAGGAGGATTTGGAGAGAATTTGCTCAGTTTAATCCTCCTCCGAAAGACCTTTTTGAATCAGGGCTACCATCCAAGAACAATTCAAAACCAGATTACAAGAGCTGCCAGAATATCAAGGAATCACCTGCTACATTATAAAGCCAAAGAAGAAAATAACAGGGTACCTCTAGTAGTCATCTACTATCCAAATCTGGAGGTGCTAAGGGGAGCTGCACGAAAATTACAAACTTTACTACAAAAAGATGCCCAATTACAATCCATTTTTCCAGACCCCCTACTACTGTTTTAGGCACCCCCCAAATCTAAGAAGCATCATTGTCAGAAGCTCCCTGTCCTCTCCAACAGCTGCAGGAACCTTTCCTTGCAAACAGAAAAAATGTAAAACCTATCCATTTATAATGACTACTGACAAGATAAAGATCCCCAATTCACATCAGGACTACAGGATCCCAAGTACTTTCAGCTGCATCACATCTAATGTGGTGTACTTAATTATTTGTACTAAATGTCCAACTGGGGGTCTATATGTAGGGGAGACAGGGCAAAAGCTTAGCACAAGGATGAATTCTCATGGCCACACAATAAGAGAAAAAAGAATGCATCTGCCTGTGGCCAAACATTTTTGTATGCCTGATCACCGCACCATGGACCTGAAATTACTTGTATTGAAAGATAACTTCAAATCAGACAGAAGAGTCTGGGAGTATAAACTTATGACAACCTTTGACACACTCAGTGGAGGACTGAATGTGTCACATGGATTTATGTCTTTTTACATCAATGAATGAATTTGCTCCTCAGACCTTGTGGGGACATCACAACACAGAACCAGACCCCAATCAGAGGACAATAAAACTTTCACTCCTTATCTACAAACTGCTCCAATATTTATGGACACAACTGTTTAACACTCTACCATAATGACAGTTCTGCTTCATGTCATTTGTCTTATCGACTGCATTATTTCTTTCTGTGCTGTGCCTAAATGTGATTCTTCAGATTTTGTATTAGTTTATATGCCTGATGAAGAGACCTGAGTAGTCTTGAAAGCTTGCAATTTATTACCATCTTTTCAGTTACCGCATATACTTGTGCATAAGCTGACCCGTGTATAAGCCGATCCCTCTTATTTTGCCACAAAAAAACTGGAAAAATGTATTTACTCGAGTATAATGCCAGGGTGGAAAATGCAGCAACTACTGGTAAATTTCAAAAATAAAAACAGATACCAATAAAAGTAAAATTAATTGAGACATCAGTATGTTAAATGTTTTTGATATCCATATTGAATCAGGAGCCCCATATAATGCTCCATACAGTATAAATATACTGGTTTTATTTCTCGCATGAAAGATTTAAGTGATTAAGATAACATTACAATTAACCTTTTATATACAAATGTTTGAAGTAATGAGAACCTTGCTAGTTGGGGACTAGGTGGTAATATTAATATTGACTATGTTTTAAAATGAGGGTTTGACATACAGGCACACACATACAATCCGCTTCTGTAGCTGACATTGAAGACCATAAAGGAGACGCATTGTTCTTTCAAGTGTTACTTTTACTCTTGTGATTTTTTTTTTTATCTCCTGCAGACTTCTGTGTTAAATAATAATGAAAGTGTCTCTCATGGAGGCTTTTGTCTCAGAAGGTGCATGCACATGTAGAGCACAGGTTAGAAGAAATGTACAGAATGATTCAACATCATTGGTGGCATTAAACCTGGAAGTGTCTATCCTAATTGGATTGTATTGGGCAGGAAATCTCAGTAGCATGCTGGGCAAATGACCCTGAAAGTTTCAATTTAACTCTAATACAAAGACAAAAAAAATTCCACCTATAAAAGAGAAATGTTTGAATATCTGATGCACTAGTCTTTCATTGAAATAAGCATCAATAAAGAAAGATATTTTTTCATGTATGTTTTATATTATTTTATTAAAACACACCTTTTAGAGCCATAAATATATCTTCTTTTGCAAGCTAGAAAATGATTGTGGTTCCAAGAACATCACATAGGGTTGCCAGTTCAGAAAGTTTTAAAAGAATAAAAGGTAATGAAATCGATTTTACATTTTGTTCCATTTTTTCCAACACATAGGAAAAATTTTCATTGAAGAAACAAGAAGCTTAAATTGGACATTCTTAACCAAAAACTAAGGGGTCTTTGATTTTAAAGCAGAGGAGGCAGAAAAAGGACTAATCCGGGGAAATGTATTCGTTTCACAGTTACATCTTGCCTGAATTTCTAATTTACATTTTCATGTATTCTTAAGTGCCTTTCAAATTATTTATCTAGATATTTATTTATTTCACCGCTCCCCTGCTGAGCAATGAGTGGTTTGTAATTCATCCATCTGTCTTCCCTGTGGTATTTAACTATTTATCATGTCAATCACTGTCCTACTACTGAATAGAGAGATACTATAATAATATTTAATGATTCTGCTGACACATTTTCACTCTGTTTTGCCTGATGACCTATAAACTATTTTCTTGTTTGACAAAAATGCATTAGTAGTATATAGATGCATGTTATCTAAGAAGAATTTGTATTTATTTTTGCATTTGGACTTAATATTTTTGCTTTTAATATATCATTCACATGCCAGTATATGTTAAAACAGAATTCTACAAATTAGAATAAAGTGCACACTGAGACAATATATGTTGCTGCAAGTCGATAGAATTCATTAAATTACTTCCCGTAGCACAAATATTTTGTATTTGTTATCAGCTAATCTCTGAATATTCACAAATCTTACAGATGTCCTAATCATTCTTAATTATTTGTGAAATGCCAAAACAGTTGCCCATAAAGGTGTTATAGTAATGGGAACTACATAGTGCATATCACTGAATATACAATATCCAATGGCTTCCAAAGGTGAGCCTCCTTACTTTTTTGGTAACTGTAAATATATGCGGCATTATCTAACAATCTTGATCAGTCTGCAAATTTCAAAAAACTGACTGTCACATCCAAGCATAAACTAAGTGTGAACAGGTGCTTAACCTAGAGTCACCAACCTTCTGACAAAGTCACAAAGGTTTTTTTTCAAGGCCATCAGGTGGCCCTCATTATTTGTAGAAGGCCGTCAGGAGGCCCTTACTATTTTAGAGGGCCAGTAGGTGTCTTCTGGACAGATGAGACCAAGACAGAGCTTTTTGGTAAGTCACATCATTCTACTGTTTACTATAAATAGTATGAAGCCTACAAATAAAAGAACACAGTAGTTACAGTCAAATATGGTGAAAGTTCAAAGATATTTTGGGGCAAGGCATCATGAAATGTGAAGATTCCCAAAAGAGTTTGGGTCGCAATGTAGTGCCCAGTGTCAGAAGGCTGGTGTCAAGCTGTTTATTGTAAATGGAATGAGGCCTACAAATAAAAGAACACAGTAGTTACAGTCATATATGATGGAGGTTCAAAGACACACTACCACTGAAAAGTTTAAGGTCACTTACAAATCTCCTTATTTTTTAAAGAAAAGCACATTTTTTTCCAGTGAAGCTAACATTAAATGATTCAGAAATACACTCTCTACATTGTTAATGTGGTAAATGACTATTTTAGCTGCAAACGTCTGGTTTGTAATGCAATAGCTTCATAGGTGTTTAGAGGCCATTTCCAACAACCATCACTCCAGTGTTCTTATGATACTTTGTGTTTGCTAACTGTGTAAGAAGGCTAATAGATGGTTAGAATATCCTTGAAAACTCTTGTACAAGTATGTTAGCACAGTTGAAAACAGTTTGGCTGATTAGAGAAACTATAAACCTGACCTCCCTTTGAGCTAGTTGAGAATTTGGAGCATTACATTTGTTGGTTCCATTAAACTCTCAAAATGGCCAGAAAAAAAAAGAACTTTCATGTGAAACTCGACAGTCTATTCTTGCTCTTAGAAATGAAGGCTGTTCCTTGAGAGAAATTGCCAAGAAACTGAAGATTTCCTACAACGGTGTGTACTACTCCCTTCAGAGGAGAGCACAAACAGGCTTTAACCAAAGTAGAAATAGAAGTGGGAGGCCCCGCTGCAAAACTGAGCAACAAGAAAAGTATATTAGAGTCTGTAGTTTGAGAAATCGACGCCTCACAGGTAGTGTTGAGCATTCCGATACCGCAAGTATCGGGTATCGGCCGATACTTGCTGTATCGGAATTCCGATACCGACTTCCGATATTTTTTCAATATCGGAATTCGGCATCGGAATCGGAAGTTCAAAGTTGATTGACAGCCTGACGTCATCATGATGCGCGGTGTGTGCGCATCATGATGCGCCGTCATTTCGGGCCTTCCGGGGGTCTCTGCCGGCCTGCCGGGGGGCTGTGTGGACTGCCCGGGGTCTGTACCGGCCTGCCGGGGGGCTGTGCCGGCCTGCCGGTGGTCTGTGCACCCTGTGGGGGTCTGTACCGGCCTGCCGGGGGGCTGTGCCGGCCTGCCGGTGGTCTGTGCACCCTGTGGGGGTCTGTACCGGCCTGCCGGGGGGCTGTGCCGGCCTGCCGGTGGTCTGTGCACCCTGTGGGGGTCTGTACCGGCCTGCCGGGGGGCTGTGCCGGCCTGCCGGGGGGCTGTGCTGATGTCCGGGGGTCTGTGCAAGCATCGTCCGATGGGACTACAAGTCCCATCTGGCGATGCCTGCTACCATGACAGTGATTGACACATTAGCCAATGATGGGACAGTAGTAGTCCCATCATCCGGCTAATGTGTTAAATGTTAAAAAAAAAAAAAAAAAAATACTACATACATACTACATACATACTACATGCATGCTACATACATACTACATGCATGCTACATACATACTACATGCATGCTACATACATACTACATACATACTACATATATACTACATGCATGCTACATACATACTACATGCTACATACATACTACATATATACTACATGCATGCTACATACATACTACATGCTACATACATACTACATGCTACATACATACTACATATATACTACATACATACTACATACATGCTACATACATACTGCATGCTACATACATACTACATACATACTACATACATACTACATACATACATACTACATGCATGCTACATACATACTACATGCATGCTACATACATGCTACATACATACCACATACATACTACATACATACTACATGCTACATACATACTACATATATACTACATGCATGCTACATACATACTACATGCTACATACATACCACATACATACTACATACATGCTACATACATACTACATACATACTACATATATACTACATACATACTACATACATACTACATGCATGCTACATACATACTACATACATACTACATGCATGCTACATACATACTACATGCATGCTACATGCATGCTACATACATACTACATGCTACATACATACCACATACATACTACATACATACTACATGCTACATACATACTACATATATACTACATGCATGCTACATACATACTACATGCTACATACATACCACATACATACTACATACATGCTACATACATACTACATATATACTACATGCATGCTACATACATACTACATATATACTACATGCATGCTACATACATACTGCATGCTACATGCATGCTACATACATACTACATACATACTACATGCTACATACATACCGATGCCTGCACAGACCCCCGAAGCCTGCACAGACCACCGGCAGGCTGGCACAGCCCCCCGGCAGGCCGGCACAGCCCACCGGAGCCTGCACAGACCACCGGCAGGCCGGCACAGCCCCCCGGCAGGCCGGCACAGACCACCGGAGCCTGCACAGACCCCCTGGCAGGCCGGCACAGCCCCCCGAAAGGCCCGTACAGACCCCAGAGAGGCTGTACAAGGCAAAAACAGGGTTTTTCTTATTCCGATACCGGAAGTCCCATAGACTTGAATGGGACTTCCGGTATCGGAATCGGCGATACCGATACTTTTTTTAAAGATCGGCCGATCCATTCCGATCCGATACTTTGAAGTATCGGACGGTATCGCTCAACTCTACTCACAGGTCCTCAACTGGCAGCTTCATTAAATAGTACATGCAAAACGCCAGTGTCAACATCTACAATGAAGAGGTGACTGTGGGATGCTGGCCTTCAGGGCAAAATGGCAAAGAAAAAGCCATATCTGAGACTGGCTAATAAAAGGAAAAGATTAATATGGGAAAAAGAACACAGACATTGGACAGAGGAAGATTGGAAAAAGTGTTATGGACAGACGAATCCAAGTTTGAGGTGTTTGGATCACACGGAAGAACATTTGTGAGACGCAGAACTGAAAAGATGCTGGAAGAGTGCCTGATGCCATCTGTCAAGCATGGTGGAGGTAATGTGATGGTTTGGGGCTGCTAAAGTGGGAGATTTGTACAATGTAAAAGGGATTTTGAATAAGGAAGGTGTCACGGTCCCCATGCCTTCTGTCGCACACCTCGCCAGGCCCCCCGTTGCGCGTGCTCATACTTACCCTGCGCCGCAGCCTCGCTCCATCTTGCTCCGTCGACCTCCTCTGA
Source organism: Dendrobates tinctorius (assembly GCF_039654945.1). Taxonomy (NCBI): domain Eukaryota; kingdom Metazoa; phylum Chordata; class Amphibia; order Anura; family Dendrobatidae; genus Dendrobates; species Dendrobates tinctorius. The sequence goes on along the minus strand of NW_027361728.1, from coordinate 21,675,468 downwards.
TTGGCCCGTGGCCTGTGACGTCATTGCGAGCCCTGCGCATGCACCACAGGCTGCGGCCGCCTCACTGTCTCTCATCTTATCTTCTGGCGGTGCCCTGACCCGGTAGCACCGCCGGACCAATGAGGGCACATCTGCGTGTATATCAGGCCGCCCTCCCATAATGGAGGCGCCTGATCATTGTTGCTTTAGCAGCACTCTAGGTCCTGTGGTTTGCCTTGCATTCGGCTTCCACCCTCTTATTGCTTTGTGCTTCTTTGCAGTCCTACTCCGGTCCTGCCTGTCCGTGTCTGTACCTGCAGTCCTGCTCCAGTCCTGCCTACCCGTGTCTGTACCTGCAGTCCTGCTCTGGCCCTGCCTGTCCATGTCCGTACCTGCAGTCCTGCTCCAGTCCTGCCTACCCGTGTCTGTACCTGCAGTCCTGCCTGTCCGTGTCCTTACTTGCAGTCCTGCTCCAGTCCTGCCTACCCATGTCCTTACCTGCAGTCCTGCCTACCCGTGTTTGTACCTGCTGTCCTACTCCAGTCCTGCCTACTCGTGTCTGCTCCGGCAGTCCTACTCCAGCTCTGCTTTCCCGTGTTAGTCCCAGTACTCCATTCCGAGCCGCCCATCTTGGTTCCGGCTGCCGTGGAATTCAAACCCCTGGACCTGCTCCTAACGATCCCTGTATAGGGGTCATCACCACCTGGTAGCTCGTCCAGGGTCCCCTCGGTGCCACGGTCCAGAGGGTCCTCTCCGGGAAGTCCGCCTTGTCCAGCGCTGAGCTAACAGTACGATCAGGCCATGGATCCCACCGGTACCTCAGCTCTCGGTCAAAAGGAGTTGCTCTTTTTACGGGAGAACCAGGGGCGCATCATGTCTGTAATGAAGTCTATGGAGTCGCGCCTGTCTGCTCTTCAGGCTACCGATCCGGGGAATGCTGCCCAATTGGCCAGTCTCCAGCAGGAACTGGGCCAGCAGCATGACGCCCAGTCCCATATTCTCTCTTATATGGCCTCTGTAGACAACCATTTGGGGGCCCTCCAGTCCGTCGCTGCAGCCTCGGCCGCCACCTCCAGTCCTGCTTCATTTTCCTCTCCTCGCCTTGCCAAACCACCCCGGTACAGTGGTGACCCCAAACATTGTAGAGGGTTCTTAAACCAATGTAGCCTGCACTTCGAGCTTCAGCCTCACCAGTATCCCTCCGATAGGGCAAAGGTTGCCTTTATCATGTCCCATCTGGAGGGGGAGGCCTTATCCTGGCTAAATCCTCTCTGGGAGAGGGATGATCCCGTGGTTTCCAACATTCTGGTCTTCTTGGATACCTTTCGTAAGGTGTTTGATGAGCCAGGATGGGTAGCCTCTCTTACTGAGTTGCTTTTCAACCTTCACCAGGGCACCCTGACTGTTGGTCAGTATGCCATCTGGTTCCGCACGTTGTCTTCTAAATTGGGTTGGAATAATGCGGCACTGGTCGGAGCCTTTTGGCGTGGGTTGTCGGGCAGGGTAAAGGATGAATTGGCGGGTCGGGATACTCCCACTACTCTCGAGGACCTCATTTCCCTGGCCACTCGAATAGACCTCTGGTTTCAGGCGCGCACGTGTGAGTCAGCTAGGGACAGGAGACCCCTCAGGCCAGCCCCGACCGCTAATCGGTCCTTTAGCCCACGACCAGCTGGGCCTGTTCACACTCCGTCCCCCGAGCCCATGCAGGTAGACCGGGTACGGATGGCTGAGACACGACAGAGAGAGACGGGCCCAGGATCTCTGTCTTTTAATTGTGGAGGAGCATCCCACTTCATCCGTTCTTGCCCTGAGAGACCGGGAAACTCTTCCACCTAGGCCAGGTAAGAGAGGCCTCCCTAGGTGATAATGATTCCTCTCAAGCTCTCACGTTATCTGTTCTTTTACTTTCAGGGGAGAGGCATGGGTCCGAGATGGCCTACGTGGATTCAGGCTCAGCAGGTAACTTCATCCAGCGTGAAATGGTGGACAAGTATCGGATTCCTGTGGTTACCCTGAAGAATCCTCGAGTGATTGCTTCCGTTGACGGCAGACCGCTACAGGAACCCATCACCACGGTCACGGAGGAGGTTGTTTTGCAAGTCGGCGCCCTCCACCAGGAAAAAATGGCCTTCTACGTCTTGCCCGACCTGTCTCACGCCATTCTGCTTGGTCTTCCGTGGCTACGGACTCATCAGCCGGTTTTCAACTGGTCGTCCGGGTAGGTTTTGCGCTGGGGAGACCCGTGACAAGGCCGGTGCCTGAACCCTATTCGTCCTGCTGTCCCCGCACGCCCACCTCTGGAGCTCTCGGGGCTTCCTTCGGCCTATTGGTCCTATGCAGACATCTTTGACAAGAAGGAGGCGGAGGTCCTTCCACCACACCGGTCCTTTGACTGTCCTTTCGAGTTAATCCCTGGTTCCACTCCTCCTAGGGGTAGGAATTACCCACTGTCTCCCGTGGAAACTGCAGCCATGTCTGAGTACGTCCAGGAAACGTCGCCAAGGGATTTATTTGGAAGTCTTCCTCCCCCACAGGAGCCGTTTTTTTCTTCGTTAAAAAGAAGGACGGTTCGCTGCGCCCATGCATCGACTATAGGGGTTTCAACAGCATCACTGTCAAGAACCGGTTCCCCCTCCCACTCATCCCGGAGTTGTTTGACCGTCTCAGAGGGGCACGGATCTTCTCCAAGTTGGATCTCAGGGGAGCGTACAATCTTATCCCGCCTTTAACACCCGTGATGGTCACTATGAGTACCTGGTGATGTCATTCGGTCTGTGCAACGCTCCGGCTGTGTTCCAGGAATTCGTCAATGAGATCTTTCGGGATCTTCTGTACTCCTGTGTGGTAGTGTACTTGGATGACATCCTTGTCTTCTCCTCAGATCTTCCATCCCATAGGAGAACTGTCCGCCTGGTTCTTCAGCGTCTTCGGGAGAATCGTCTGTATGCCAAGATGGAGAAATGCCTGTTCGAGCAAACCTCACTACCATTTCTGGGCTACATCGTCTCCGACACCGGGCTGCAGATGGATCCCGAGAAACTGTCTGCCATTCTCAAATGGCCCCGCCCCATCGGTCTAAGAGCCATCCAACATTTCCTCGGATTCGCCAACTACTACAGGCAGTTTATTCCGCACTTTTCTTCACTTTCCATGCCAATCTCCGCCCTTACCCGTAAGGGGATCTCTTCAAACTCCTGGACGTCAGAGGCAGAGGAGGCCTTCCAGTCGCTAAAACGGGCTTTTTCCACGTCTCCTGTGTTGTCCCATCCTGAGAGCAGCAAACCTTTCATGCTGGAGGTGGACGCTTCCTCAACTGGTGCTGGGGATGTCTTATCCCAGAAAACCTCTTCTGGTCACCTACGCCCCTGTGGATTCTTCTCCAAAGCCTTCTCCTCATCCGAGTGCAATTACTCGATTGGCGACCATGAGCTTTTGGCCATCAAATTGGCATTGGAGGAGTGGCGTCATCTTCTGGAGGGAACTGTCTATCCGTTTATTTACTTGCACCACAAGAATCAGGCCTACCTTCAGTCCGCCCAGAGACGTAATCCTCGACAGGCCAGATGGTCCTTGTTTTTTGCTCGCTTAGATTTTGAGCTCCATTTTCGCCCTGGGGACAGAAACACCAAAGCTGATGCCCTATCCAGTCTTTCAACCGTCTGAGGTTGGGGAGGAACCGTCCCACATCATCGAGCCCATGAAGATTATCGTGGCACCGTTGAGTCTGCTTTCTCCACCTCCATGCAAGAGTGCAAAAAGAAAAGTTCTACTATGGGGGCATTCCTCTAAATTGGCTGGCCATCATGGAGTCCAGAAGACCCTTGCTCTCATATCTTGGTATTATTGGTGGCCAACTCTCCGCCAAGATGTAGCAGACTTCGTTGCCTCCTGTGCTAGGAATAAGACACCACATCGGCCTCCGTTTGGTCTGCTGCTTCCTTTGCCGGTGCCTACATCACCTTGGGAGAATATTGCCATGGACTTTATCACTGATTTGTCCCGCTCTTCTGGCTGTACGGTGATTCTAGTGGTTGTGGACTGTTTTTCCAAAATGGCACATTTTATTCCTTTGAGCGGTCTTCCTTCGGCACCCGGATTAGCCAAGATTTTCGTCCATCAGATTTTTAGGCTTCATGGCTTACGTCGACAGATTGTGTCTGATCGTGGAGTCCAGTTTACTTCCAAGTTTGGAGAGTGCTTTGCAGACTTCTGGATATATCCCTGGATTTCTCATCTGCCTATCATCCGCAGACCAATGGGCAAATAGAGCGAACTAACCAGACGTTGACTGCATATCTTCGTCATTTCACCAGCGCTCACCAGAATGACTGGGTTGACCTGCTTCCATGGGCAGAGTTCGCCAAAGCAATCATGCCGGCGAATCCTCAACCAAGTCGCCCTTTTTCATGGTGTTCGGCAAACATCCTAGTATACCTCTGACTGTAGCCCCGACCTCCGAGGTACTGGCAGCCAACTCCTTGTCCCAAGAATTTTCTGAAATCTGGTCCGAGACCAACACAGCCCTCAAAAGGGCCAGTGAGCGGATGTAGAATCACGCAGACAAGAGGTTAGATCCTCCACCGTTTCGCATCGGGGATAAGGTCTGACTTTCGTCCAAGTATATCCAGTTAAAATTACCCTCGTACAAGCTGGGTCCCCGGTACATTGGCTGTTATGAATGAGTCACCGTAGGAGGCAAAAACAGAAATACTAGCTAAGTCCAGAAAACCAGAGAAGTTGGCAGCTATTGGATTGCAGACCCCTGAACCTAACAACAACTAGCAGTAGCCGTGGGGGGTTCCTACGGTGCTCTAGACCCCTCGATCACAGCCGGTGAAGTACATAGCCTAAAGACAGAAAGGGAAATCTAAACTGCCCCAGAGCAGACCCCAAAGCAATAGGCAGCCCCCAACATATAATGACGGTGAAGCAAGATGAAAAAACACTCACACAGATAGAAAGATAGGCTGAGCAAATGATGGGGCCCAAGCTAACTAAATAGGACAGAATAGAAAAGCTGCTGTCTGCAATCCGCCAAAACCCTCTCAAAAACAAGAGCCAACAGACTGATAGGGAAAAAAGCCCTGAAGACGCTAGGCTTCAAAAAGACTATATCAGTACTCAGGAACTTTCTGAAGACAGAGCAAAAAGGAATTCAGCTCACCCAGCAGGTGAAGGCAGAAATCCAGAAAAACAAGGCAAAACAAAACCAAAACACAAATGCAAAAAACAGAGCAGAAAACTTAGCTTTTGGGGAGCAGGAATCAGACTGGTCTCCTAGAATCCCTCAGAGAAATCACCCGCAAGGCAGAAGGGCATCGGCTGCCTTATATCCAGTCAGCAATTCCAGTCACCCAGTCATTTTCATTGTGCTCAGCTGTTTGGTAATCAGCCTCACTACCTTCCTTCACCAGAAGAGGGAGTTCATCAGACCTCAATGGTGAAGGCGAAAATGAACTCACAACAATTGGCCCTTTTGAGATCCTGGAACGTGTCAATGAAGTCGCCTACAAGTTGAGGTTACCTGCTTCGCTCCGCATCCCGAATACCTTCCATGTCTCTCTCCTGAAACCCGTGGTACTAAATCAGTTCCATCCCTCACCATGTCCTGCTCCTCGGCTGGTGGGTTCTGACAACACCTTCGAGGTGAGAGATATTCTCGACATGAGGAAAGTTAGAGGGAGGACCTTTTTCCTTATTAACTGGAAGGGTTTTGGTCCTGAGGAAAGGTCCTGGGAACCCCGGGAGAACATCAACGCTCCCCGCATTCTCAGATTTCTTGCCAATTGCAGCAGGGGGCGGCTTAAGGGGGAGGGTACTGTCATGGTCCCCATGCCTTCTGTCGCGCACCTTGCCAGGCCCCCCATCGTGCGTGCTCATACTTACCATGCACCGCAGCTTCGCTCCGGCGTCCTCCTCTGACCGGCCCACGGCCTGTGACGTCATTGCGAGCCCTGTGCATGTGCCATAGGCCGCGGCCGGCTCACCGTCTCTCATCTTATCCTCCGGCGGTGCCCTGACCCGGTAGCACCGCTGGATCAATGGGGGCACATCTGCGTGTATATCAGGCCGCCCTCCCATAAGGGGCATCTGATCGTTGTTGCTTTAGCAGCACTCTAGGTCCTGTGGTTTGCCTTGCATTCGGCTTCCACCCTCTTATTGCTTTGTGCTTCTTTGCAGTCCTGCTCCAGTCCTACTCCGGTCCTGCCTGTCCGTACCTGCAGTCCTGCTCCAGTCCTGCCTACCCGTGTCTGTACCTGCAGCCCCGCTCCGGCCCTGCTTGTCCGTACCTGCAGTCCTACTCCAGTCCTGCTTACCTGTGTCTGTACCTGCAGTCCCACTCCGGTCCTGCCTGTCCGTGTCCGTACCTGCAGTCCTGCTCCAGTCCTGCCTACCCATGTCTGTACCTGCTGTCCTACTCCAGTCCTGCCTACTCGTGTCTGCTCCAGCAGTCCTACTCCAGCTCTGCTTTCCCGTGTTAGTCCCAGTACTCCATTCCGAGCCGCCCCTCTTGGTTCCGGCTGCCGTGGCATTTGAACCCCTGGACCTGCTCCTAACGATCCCTGTATAGGGGTCGGCACCACCTGGTAGCTCGTCTGGGGTCCCCTCGGTGCCACAGTTCAGAGGGTCCACTCCGGGAAGTCTGCCTTGTCCAGCGCTGAGCTAACAGAAGGCTATCACTCCATTTTGCAACGCCATGTCATACCCTTTGGTAGGGCTTGATTGGAGCCAATTTCATCCTACAACAGGACAATGACCCAAAGCACACCTCCAAATTATGCAAGAACTTTTTAGGGAAGAAGCAGGCAGCTGGTATTCTATCTGTAATGGAGTGGCCAGTGCAGTCACTAGATCTCAACCCCACTGAGCTGTTGTGAGAGCAGCTTGACCGTATGGTATGGAAAAAGTGCCCATCAAGCCAAACCAACTTGTGGGAAGGGCTTCTGGAAGCATGGGGTGAAATTTCTCCAGATTACCTCAGCAAATAAACTGCTAGGATGCCAAAGGTCTGCAATGTTGTAATTGCTGCAAAGGCAGCAGTCTTTGATGAAACCAAAGTTTGAAGGAGAAAATTATTTCAAATAAAAATCTTTTTTTTCGAACCTTGTCAATGTCTGGACCAGATTTTAAATTCATTTGACAACTAATTTGATTAATAAAAGTATGAGTTTTCATGGAAAACACAAAATTGTCTGGGTTACCCCAAAATTTTGAATGATAGTGTATTTTGAGGTTGTTTTGCTGCCTTTGGCACTAGGTGCCTTTACTATGTGCAAGGCATCATGAAATGTGACGATTCCCAAAAGACTTTGGGTCGCAATGTAGTGCTGAGTGTCAGAAGGCTGGTGTCATACTGTGACAGACTTCGGTAAGGAAAGGGGGACGCAAACTGTCCCTGGAACTGGGACCTCACTATCCCTTTCCTGGGGGTACTCTTGAAGGTAGATAGGCCCTAGTCTCCAACCTTACTATGCTCCTGTTAAGGCCCCTTTACATTTAGCGATGCACCAGCGATCCGACCAGGTCAGGATCGCTGGTGCATCGCTAAATGATCGCTAGTGAGCTGTCACACAGGCAGACCTCACAGCGATGCAGTAGTGACGCAGCGCACGATACTCACCTTTCACACACAGCGATCCTGACGTCCTCCCGCCTCCACGCATCGCTCGTCGTCACAGCAGGAAGCCCAGCAGGAAGCGCCCAACGAGAAATGGAGCCGGACATTCTCGCGCGATCAGCTATGGACAGCGGGGGAGCCGGTCGGAGGTAAGTATCACACATAGCGATATCGCTAGCGATATTGCTATAACGTCACAAAATTGGTGACGTGCTAGCGATATCGCTATGTGTAAAACCCCCTTTCATGTCCTAAGCTGTCTCCTCCCCCTCCCCCAAGGGGCCTGGGACAGATATGTTAGAGTATAAATACAAAAGATAAACAGGGATAATAAAATGCAACTTACATACAAAAACAGTCACCAAGGACAGAGAGGAATAAAGGAAAGGATAAGAATGTACAAACCAGATGGGAATAGGATAATGGAAAAAGCATACACCCCCAAAACAGCACGCAACAATCTCCAGCACCACCTACAAACTCCAACTTCAGAACACCAACGCCAGCAAGCCAGGAAGTAAACTTTCACAGGCAGGGATGAGAAGGTCTGGCCAGGTTTTTTATAGGGAGAAAATGAGCAGGTCAGAACCAACTGTGAGATGGAGCTGCATGTCTCTAATCAGCATACAAAGAGTCATTAACCTCTTCATTGACAAAAGGAAACAAAGTCCATTTAATATGAGGAACAAAACACACAGGCTAAATGGAAGACCTGAAAATCACAGTATGTGAAGATTGCCTAACCCCATATCTTCCAGGAGGACAAGACACTCTTGTGACAGTACCCCCTTCTAAGAGGGGACATAAGACCCTTGGGGCTGGGATTATCTGAATGGGTTAAAGAAAAGGATTGTATCAAGCTACCGGCATTAACCTCAGATGCCAGCACCCACATACTCTACTCAGGACCATACCCCTTTCAATGCACCAGGTACTGTACAGAGCAGTGAAACTTATGGGAATCAATGATTCTAGCTACCTGAAATTCTAAATTACCATCAATAAAAACCGGTGACAGTGGTAAAGGTGATAGTTCCACAGGCGCAACATATTTTTTAGTAAAGACCTGTGGAAAACATTATGGATCTTGAGAGTTGAATGAAGCTTGAGTCAAAAAGTTAAAAGGCCCAATAAACCTAGGACCTAGTTTCCAAGAAGAAACTTTGATTTTAATAATTTTGGTGGACAGCCATACCAACTCACTGACCCCCAGATTCGGACCTAACATTCATTTTTTTTATCAGCCATACATTTATATTTGTCTCCCATGATCTTTAAAATATTATGAACCCCTTCCCACACAGATGAGAGTGAAGACGAGAATTATTCCTTTCCAGGAATCCCTGAAGAGTCATCTTCACTGAAGGTACAGAACTGAGGATGGAAGCCATTAAGTACAAAAAAATGGCAGCTTACCAGTGGACTCACTTTGTTTAAAGCAAACCCAGCTAGTGGTAAAAAAGAAGACCAATTGTCCTGGTTATCTGACATAAAACATCTAAGGTTTGTCTCTAAAGTTTGGTTTAGATGTTCAGCCTGACCATTAGTTCAAGGGTAGAATGCTGAGGAAAAGCACAGACACTACAAGAGGACACAAAGTCAACTACATCCTTACACAACTTTGGCCACTAGAAACGATGAGAAAGTAGGTCCAAGGTTGCCTAACTGCCTGGGTGACCAGCCAGAGCCAAGTTATGATGTGCCTCTAGAGTTTTGAGATGCAGATGTACAGGTACAAACAATTTCCCAGAAAAACCAGCAGGGGCGTTCCCCTGAGCCTTCAATACCTCACCCTCAAGTTCAGAACACATTGCAGAGATGACCACCCCTCTTTGTAAAAAGGGATAGCATCATCAGTACTCCAACCCCAGGGAAACTCTGAACATCCGCTTTGAAGTTCTTAATCTCAGGACGGTATAAATGCTGGCACAGTGGAAAAACATCTCTTCAAAGAAGAAAATGCCTGCTGAGCAGAGTCGGATCACCTTGAGAAGTTCATACCTTTCCTAGTCATGTCAGTAAGGGGTTTGACAAAAGACGATGTTTCAGATAAATTTCCAATTTTAGTTTGCAAACCCCAAAAAGATTTTCTAGGAGGTTCCATTCCAGTAATGCTCGGACCTTATCAGGATCCATGCTGAAACATGCAGCTGACACTCGGAACCCTAAGAAATGAACCTCCTGTATGACGCATACACACTTCCCCATCTTAGCATACAGTTTCTTAATATATAGAACCTGTAACACCTGCCTGACATGTATCCTGATGAGACTTGAGATCGGTTGAGTAGTAGAGTTGAGCGAAACGGGTCGAAAAATTTCAAAAGTCGCCGACTTTTGGCAAAGTCGGGTATCATGAAACGAAACCCGACCCTAGGATGAGGTCGGCCACGAGGTCGGCGACTTAAGCGCCAAAGTCGCGTTTCAAAAGTTTGTTTTGCGCTCTTTTTCAGCCAATCAGGATCCACGGACACTGTGGGCAATGTGATGACATAGGTAGGGGTCACCACCATCTTTCAGAAGGGCATGCAAATGATTGGCTTGCTTTGGTGGGCGTCACAGGGGGTATAAAAGGGCGTGCACGCCGACCACCATGTTACTCATGCTGATCTCAGAATAGGGAGAGCTGCTGCTGCTGATTTTCTAGGGAGAGCGTTAGGCAGGGAAGAAGACACCAAAAACTGCTTCTGCTGCTAGCGATTTTGCCTGTACAACACACCAGTCACTGTGTGTGCAGTGCAAGTGGAGGCTATATTTTGCTGGATCAGCGGTGTTGGTTGTTAGGCTGCCTTTTAAGGCTTCCTGACGGCTGCATTGCTGTTTACCCACTGCTCTGCAAACTGCTTTTTTAAAAGCAATCCCAATTTTTTTTTTTGTCCTGGTGAGGTACTGAGCGTGCATTTTTTCACACCATACAGCGGTGCACACTCCTCACACAGTACCGTGTAACGGCTGTTATCACAGCCACAGTGAAGCTATCTGTGTGTCAATCTGTAAGGATAAGTCGAGGACATGTTCCGTTCTTACAGACCTGCACCTTCTAGTTTTGTCTAGCTGTCAAACAGTTAAATATATTTGCTGCTTGATCACATTCAAAACTATAGAGAGACAGCGTGTCAGTCCGTATACTTAAAAAACATGGAGCATGACAATTTTACGTACACCGGACAGCCGTGTACGTGCACGCTCCTCTCTCAGTACCGTGTAACGGCTGTTATCACGGCCACAGTGAAGCTGTGTGTCGCTCTGTAAGGATAAGTCGAGGACATGTTCCTTTCTTACAGACCTGCACCTTCTAGTTTTGTCTAGTTTTCAAACAGTTAAATATATTTGCTGCTTGATCACATTCAAAACTATAGAGACAGCGTGTGTCAGTCCGTATACTTAAAAAACACGGAGCATGAAAATTTTACGTACACCAGACAGCCGTGTACGTGCATGCTCCTCTCTTAGTACCGTGTAACGGCTGTTATCACGGCCACAGTGAAGCTGTGTGTCGCTCTGTAAGGATAAGTCGAGGACTTGTTCCGTTCTTACAGACCTACACTCTAGGGAGATTCCTATTCTGCCCAATTCTATATACACCTTGTAGTTTGTCATACACTAGCCAATTTCTGCCTGTGACATAGCGCTGTGATATTTACTGGGCCTCACACAATCCAAAAGTGTCCAGTGTCCACAAGTGTGTGCAGAAATTCAAAATCTCCGTTATCCTCTAGTGACATTTTTCACACCTGCGACATCAAGCCTGTGACATAGCGCTGTGATATTCAGTGGGCCTCACACAATCCAAAAGTGTCCAGTGTCCACAAGTGTGTGCAGAAACTCAAAATCTCCGTTATCCTCTAGTGACATTTTTCACACCTGCGACATCGAGCCTGTGACATAGCGCTGTGATATTCAGTGGGCCTCACACAATCCAAAAGTGTCCAGTGTCCACAAGTGTGTGCAGAAATTCAAAATCTCCGTTATCCTCTAGTGACATTTTTCACACCTGCGACATCGAGCCTGTGACATAGCGCTGTGATATTCAGTGGGCCTCACACAATCCAAAAGTGTCCAGTGTCCACAAGTGTGTGCAGAAATTCAAAATCTCCCCTGTCCTATAGACACCTTGTACCTTGTTTTACATTACTATATAGTTTGTTGGATTTTGTCTACATTTCTACCAAAAATGAGGAAGGCTGGTGGAAGAGGCCGTGGAATTGGGCGGGGGTTGGCAGCTGGTAATGATGGTGTTGGTGGTGGATCTGATGGTAGTGGCAAAAGCAAAATAGGACCGAATGCAGGAGGTGTTGAGCCTGCGTCATCGTCTGGCTCCACAAGGCCTCGAAGGCTTAGTTTTTTAGGAGTTGGCAAACCGCTTTTAAAGCCAGAGCTTCAGGAAAAAGTTTTGTCATACATTGCTGACTCAGCCTCCAGCTCTATTGCCTCCTCTTCTGAAGTTGTAAAAAATAAAAGCACTGAGTCGTCATTGGAGGCTCATGTTCATGAACCACACCTTTCCTTGTGTCCTTCACCACAACCAAGATTGAAGGATGATGCAGGCCATATTAATGATTACTCCATGGAGCTGTTTTCACATACCATGCCTGGATTATCAAGTGAAATGGTGAGTTACCCAGGCCAAGATGAATCTGACATGGAGTGCACTGATGCACAGCCACTGATAGATGATTCTGCTGGTACATTCACTCAGAGCACTACATTGTCCTCGCAGTGTACAGAGCCAGATTCTGACCCTGATGAGACTCAAGTGCCCCTTCCCGCAGACTATACCACCATACACGGTGACACAGAGGAAGGTGCACATGACATTGAAGAGGAGGTGATGGATGACCCAGATTGGCATCCATTGGGGGAAGAGGGTGCTGCTTCCAATAGCTCAGATGAGGAGGCGCATCCACAGCAGACATCGACATCGCAACAGCTGTTATCTGGCAGGCCCGGAGCACTCCAAAGACAGGTTCCAAAAATCAAAAGAGTTGCTGGACAGCTTGCCCAGAGGGTCAAAATATCACAGCGTGCTAGGCCGCAAAATGTCTGCCAAAGTAGGAAGAGTGCAGTGTGGCACTTTTTTGAATAAAATCCTCATGATCAGGCCAAGGTTATCTGTAAGAAGTGCGCAAAGACCTTTAGCCGAGGGAAAAATCTGAAAAATTTGAATACCAGTTGCATGCTTAGACATTTAACCAGCATGCACTTGCAAGCGTGGACACAACACCAAACCTCAAGTACTACATGTGCAACTGATCACAAAGAAGGTAGTCAGCAACGCTACATTGTTTCCCCCCACTGTAAGCCCACCGGTTAGCACAGCAGCAAATGTTGAGGTGTCGTTGCAAGGCCACAGCAGTCAGGGAATCCCACTGTTATATCAACAAAAGACTGAATCTAGGCCATCAGAAAGAACACCAACTCCATCACCATCATCAACCCTCTCTCAGTCCGCCCTCTCCACCGCTACTTCCACCATATGCAGCTCTCAAGTCCAGCTCACACTCCCAGACACTATGAGTAGGTCAAGAAAGTACTCAGTCTCTCATCCACGTACACTGGGTTTGAACGCACACATTGCCAAACTAATCTCGTTAGAGATGATGCCTTATCGGTTGGTGGAAAGCGCAGCTTTCCGTGAACTCATGACCTATGCAGTACCACGCTATGATCTACCCAGTCACCACTTCTTCTCTCGCAAAGCCATCCCAGCCCTCCACCATCATGTGAAAGACCGCATTGTCCATGCACTCAAGCAGTCAGTGAGTGGAAAGGTGCACCTCACAACTGATGCATGGTCCAGTCGGTATGGCCAGGGCAGTTACGTGTCCATCACTGCACACTGGGTTAATGTGATGGATGCAGGGTCCACAGGGGACAGCGGTGGTGGGACAGTGCTGCCTAGCCCACGGTATAGGAAACAGTTGGCTGTAGGCGTTCGACCCTCCTCCTCCTCCTCCAGAAGCGAAAGCTCATCCACAGAGCGGTCGTACGAGCACTCCATCTGCAGCTGCCACTGTTGCACATGAGGTGTCCCCCTATCGAGCAGCTAGTGGAAAGCATCAGCAGACTGTGTTGCAGATGATGTGTTTGGGTGACAGACACACCGCCAAGGTGCTGGCCGAGTACTTGAAGCGACAAACTGAGTCATGGCTGGGCAGTGTACATCTTGAGGCAGGCAAGGTAGTTAGTGATAACGGCCGTAATTTTGTGGCAGCCATAGCCCTTTCAAAACTCAGCCACATACCTTGCTTGGCTCACACCTTGAACCTGGTGGTGCAGTGCTTCCTCAATAATTATCCGGAGTTAACAGCCCTGCTCCAGAAGGTGCGAAGACTGTGCGCGCAAATCCGCCGGTCGCCTGTACACTCCATTCGTATGCAGAAGCTGCAGCGATTGCTCCACCTTCCCAACCACCGCCTCATTATCGACATTGCAACAAGGTGGAACTCCACCCTGCACATGGTTGAGCGGCTGTGCGAGCAGAAGCAGGCCATAATGCATTTGTGGGAGGATACACGGCCAGGCACTTTGAGAGCAGACATGGAGTTGACAGGTGTGCAGTGATCGAAGCTGAAAGACCTCTGTAAAGTCCTTCAGTGTTTTGAGGAATGCACACGGCTGGTAAGCGCAGACGACGCCATCCTAAGCATGAGCATCCCACTTATGCGTCTGCTCATGCAAACTTTGACGCACCTTAAGGAGCAGGCGTCTGCAGCCAATGTTGACGAGGAGGAAGAGGTGGAGGGAATCCTTGATGAAATTCAGCCATTGTCTGCTCAGGGACCTCTCCTGGACAAGGTGGAGGAAGAAGAGGAGGATGATGATGGGGATGATTACTTAGGGGAGGAGGATGCATCTCGTGGGGCAAGTGAAAATGTTGGCGTGGCAAGGTCTGGTATAGGGTTTGTGCGTGACAGGAGGGATGTGGATTTGCCAGAAAGTGCTCCTCCACCCAGCACTCACAGTGCATCATTGACACCGGGAACATTGGCCCACATGTCAGATTATGCCTTGCAGATCCTAAAAAGGGACCCACGCATTGCCAAAATGATGAACGATGATGACTACTGGTTGGCCAGCATCCTGGATCCACGCTATAAAGGCAAATTACAAAACATCATGCCACAGGAGAACCTTGACCTAATATTGGCTACTAAACAAGCAACTCTGGTTAACCGGTTGGTTGAGGCATTCTCAGCACACAGCAGCGGTGATGGTTCTCACACGAGCCGTACGGGATGGGGGCAGCTTGGCAGAGGTGTTCGTGGTGCACACAGCAGAAGTGGCGTTGGAGACAGGGGTTTCATGACAATGTTGTGGACTGATTTTTCAAGTACCGCTCACACAACTGGTAATACTGCATCGATGGAAAGTGACAGGAGACAGCAGTTGTCAACTATGGTTAACAACTACTTTTCCTCCCATATCGATGTTCTCCTGCACAGGTCATTCCCCTTTGACTATTGGGCCGCTAAACTGGACAGCTGGCCTGAATTGGCACAATATGCCTTACAGGAGCTCGCTTGCCCAGCTGCAAGTGTGCGATCGGAAAGTCTTCAGTGCAGCTGGATCAATCCTGACAGAAAAAAGGACCCGTCTGTCAACCCAAAATGTGGATGATCTAACCTTCATTAAAATGAACCATGCATGGGTTTCCAAGGATTTTGTCCCACCTTCCCTTGATGACACATAGGTTGCCAGAAAAATGGCTTGCTTTGGTCCTCCTCCTATTCTGCGAACTTGACCTATTTCGCCTTTTGCAGCAGCTGAATGACCCACATCTACATATGCCACTTTGTAAACCTAAGTGGGCGGCCCCCCCCATGGCCAGGGTCACCACCTAGCGCACAAAAACCATGCGAGTGCCGTTGCCCTGGACAGGTGGGTAGGCCGACTCTTGGGCGCGGGCACTGGCATAGGGTCCCTCATAGTGCAATCAAGTGTCTCTGACAGTGGTGGTGCACACCCGCCGTCAGATACACTGCCGTACTGAGGGGCCCAGTGCCAGTACCGACGCCCACAAGTGTGCCCCCCTTGCTTGGGCAGGGCCCCAGCATTTGCAATGTTTACCTCTCCCTGCTCCTCCGCTGTGTAGTCTGGGCTGTCAAATCCTTCACTGGGACTGCCACTACAAATTGATTGAACTGAAAGATGATGGTTAAGATGTAGCTATGCCCTGTCCTGCTGGCCGGGCTCTAGCTCCAGATGATCAGTGGCTTCCATTTCTTATGGACGTCGACTCACAATTACATGCAGTGGTGGTTTATCATCAGCTTTCACAGTTTTCCTACTCACAAACGTGTGATATTCCGGCGCACATTTCAAAATGTGCCCTCTCATGCCAATCAAATAGAATCGCCTACGGCCTGTGGCTTCTGTCTTTTGCACTCCAAAGTTACGTGACAGATCATGATAGCCAGTGAGCACCATGTTTACATCGCTCCCTGTGATAAAAATTGGATTGAGATGAGTAACAGTGATGGCATCAACGGAAGTGCGATACAGCAAGACTTTATACACAAAAAAATGTTTTCACTGTCTCAACACACAAATGAATTGAGGGTCAGCATCGCCTATGAGAATTGTGACGGAAGTTTTTCCCGTGAATAATAATTCCTAGATTTCTGCAATCAATAGCCTTTATGTCACTAATTGTATGCATCTCATTTCCTATTGCGGAGAGGCTGGACTGTATTACTGAGATTTAAAAATAACACCAAAAGTATATAGTTGTGTACACCTCAAATGCATTTCCTTTTTTCCAATTTTTATATTGCTGTGTAATCCATACTGCGAACACGGAGATTTTACATGTTTAAACTATGCTATATATACCTGCTATCCAGTGATAAAGTACCCTTTCTCAACTTTGTACAATCTGGTCAATCCATACTGGGCCTGAGAACATCTGAGTCTGCCTCCTGATCTATAGACATATATTTTTAATGTGTAAACTAGGCTACATATATACGTGTTATCCGGTGAAACTGTACCCTTTATCAACTTTCTACAATGTTGTTGAATCCATACTGGGCCTGAGAACGGCTGCCGAGCTGTTAAGCAAGATACAGCACCTGTGGTTTGGACACGTAATTTTTTCAGGAATGACGGTTAGGCCTAACTCTGGAATTGCAGTTGACCTGAACTTACTGGGAAATCATCGTTCGCGGGGAGTAATCTGAATCCCAGATCCCCATCACTAATGGAGTTCAGCAGGTCATCTGCACCTGTAAGCGATAAAAGCTGGTCCTTTCAGTGTAGCGTGCATGCAGCCCCGGACATGTACTGGAATGCTAGACTTGTTATTGCTCGATCTCACGTGCCACAGCCTCGCGTATCCCTCTAGTAAGCTTGACGCGTACCGCGGGGCCATGCCGGAGTCTCGATCGTTAACGGAATAAAGCTGAGAAATCGCTAGCACAACTACAAACTGACATACCACACCACACACAGAATCGACAAAGCTTGCAATCTGTCCATCTTTTCTGTAGCTTGTATGGTAGTGGTTTCCCGGGTGCAGTCCAATTAAGCCACAGGCTCAACTCCTGGTGGTGCCCTTTTGGACATTCCTTTAAGGTTCAGCTTTGCAATCATACTGCCCCCGGAAACCAAAAACTTTGCCTTCAGGGACGCTGTTTGGAGGTTCGTGGGAATAACGCCGCCCGATCAGCAGTCGGCATATGGGTCGCCCTCCCAGGGCTGTGGGGTACTCGGTACCGGGCCGGTGTCAGTGGGATGTGTCACAGCAGCGGTGACCTGGACGGTGGCCCTGGGCGCCCATGTAAATGGCGTGGTATAATGGTACAGAGTTTATATAGTTTGACGCCACCTGTGGTGTTCGGCAACATAGATGTTAAGCCGACGCTGCATGCAGATCCTCTGGGACTGATAGTGTTGTGCAGCAAAGATGGTGAAGCTCCCCACAGGTGGAGCTGGAGTCCCAGGGAAGTGTAGATGTAGTGATGGGGGAAAGGCATAGGCGGTGTAGGTGCTGGTACCCAGATGTAGCGGTGCTGGAATAACTGTAGGACACCAGAGCGTGCAGTTCCAAAGCTTTACTCACAGTCTGCAGGTTACACAGATGCCTGCCTTCGTGCGGTGTCCTCCGGGTCAGGACCTCTGCCAACCTCCGGGACCAGAATGGAAAGCTCCCTTCCTACACTCCGCCAACATGTACCTTCCTGACCGTCTCCTTTCTAGCGCTTGTGAAGGAAGCACTCACAGGACCGTGGTTCACTGAAACGCCTCCTGTCTAACAGATGTTCCTCAGACTTTACTTGTATGGCAGACAGCTGTAGCCTTTTCCTTCTGCCTCGCACACGTCGATGCTGGGGCCTCCGGGCCTTAGTTGGGTACAGAGCATTTATAGCTGCTACTTCCCCCGGTTTCTGCTGCAGGAACATCAGTGTCCCTACAAACTCGGAGACCGGAATCCAGACCATGCGCTCCAGCTAGGAGTGAGCCTTAACTCTGCTCATCCTCCAGCTCCCCTTCTCACGTCCACACACTTCCCCTTCCCTGCACAGAGTGCCCTAACTTACCTCCTCCCGACCACAGAGAGCAGCTCCTCAGCAGTCAGGTTGAGGTCTCCCTGCTGGCCTGGAGTGGGAAATGTGTTGTGTGTTGGTTTCACTGCTAGAGAGATCCTTTGTTGCTCCCAAGCTTGACAACACACTCCCTAGGAGGAAGGCAATGCCACAGTGGCGACCATACTCTTGGAGATGCCACAAGTGCACTGAGGCCCAGCCACTGCTGGATGATGCTGCTGGTACATTGACCCAGACCACTACATTCCCCTCGCACTCTACACAGCCAGAATCTGACCCAGAGGAAACTCAGGTTCCCCTTCCCGCATACTATACCACCTTACACGGTGACAAAGAGGAAGGTGCAGATGAAAGTGCAGGTTTCTTGAGCAGGTGGGGGGGCATACTCATGGGCGATGGCACTGGCACAGGGCACCGCATAGTACAAAAAAGTGTCTCTGCCGGTGGGAGGGCCTAAACAGCCAAGTGCAGTGAGATGGAAGATGGGGACGACAAGGAGTTCAGAGTAGTGCAGGGATTCCCTAGCAAGGAGACTTATGTAATTGTTTTCAATGTTGGGACAGCAATTTTTGGGGAGCACTATACTCTGGTGAATGATATATGGGGCCCACCATACACTGGAGCATTCCAAAGGTGGACATCAGACACTGGAGCAGCATTTACAGGGCCCATTATACACTAGAGCAGTAGAAATGGGGCCCATTATATATGGAGCATTATTTGGGCCCATAAGACAGTGGAGCTTCATCCATTGGGACCAATATATACTGTAGCATTATGTGGAGCTCATCATATACGGTTTGAAACATTATATGGGAATAATGATTCCGTATGGAGAAATATATGGGCCTCATTACTCTGTATAGCGCACTAAGCGCTGGCCATAATACTGTATGGAGTTATATACTGTCCGTTTTTGGAGGTATTGGAGAATTTAAAATGGATATCAGTCATGAGATGTAAGAAGTGAAGTATTTTTCATTGTACTATACTGCTATTTCTCTGCTGTATCGGAGCATCATGAGTTGTGGTATGTGTTAAAGGGGCGCTCTTTGGCCCTGGGCCCACGAAAACCTGGAGCCAGCCCTCCCCCCCACAACTGTAGCCAAATAACCCCCATTTTTCAGTGCGTAACTAGTATTATGAAGTTAATTAAGGTTGACAAGCTTCAGTAACAAGAATTTATGCTTTTGGCATTCAAATGGGCACTGTTGGTGTGTTTCCTGTCCTCCTCTCACTGCCGACTTTAATTCTCCATTGACTTACATTGGGTTTCGTGTTTTGGGACGACCCCGACTTTTCCCTATAGTCGGCCGATTTTGCTCGACCCGACTTTTGGAAAAGTCGGGTTTCATGAAACGAAACTCGACCCTAAAAAAACAAAAGTCGCTCAACACTATTGAGTAGATCAAAATATCATCAAGATACACTACTACAAATCTAACCACGAGGTGACGGAAGATGTCATTAACAAGATGTTGGAACATGGTGGGAGTATTAGTCAAACCAAAAGGCATGACAAGATTTTCATACTGCCCTTCTGGAGTGATAAAAGCCATCTTTCACTCCTTAATCCTCACAGATGATAAGCTCCCTGAGATCCATCATGGAAAACTATTTTGCCCCAATAATCTGATTGAACAAATCAGGAATGAGTAGGAGGAGATACGGGTCCCAGATAATAATTCGGTATAACTCACAAAAGTCTAAACAGAACGCAGGTAACATAGTAACATAGTAATTAAGGTTGAAGGGAGACTTAAAGTCCATGTAGTTCAACCCATATCCTATCCTAACTTGCCCTAACATGTTGATCCAGAGGAAGGCAAAAAAACCCCATGTGGCAAACAGTAAGCTTCACATTGGGGAAAAAAATTCCTTCCCAACTCCACATATGGCAATCAGACTAGCTCCCTGGATCAACGCAACACTAAGGAAACTAGTGTATATATCCTGTAATATTATACTTTTCAAGAAAGGCATCCAGTCCCCTCTTAAATTTTAGTAGGGAATCACTCATTACAACATCATATGGCAGAGAGTTCCATAGTCTCACTGCTCGTACAGTAAAGAATCCGCGTCTGTGATTATGCTTAAACCTTCTTTTCTCCAGACGTAGAGGATGCCCCCTTGTCCCCGTCACAGGTCTAAGAGTAAAAAGATCATTAGAAAGGTCTTGGTATTGTCCCCGCATATATTTATACATTGTAATAAGATCACCCCTAAGCCTTCGATTCTCCAAACCAAATAACCCCAAGTGTAATAACCTGTCTTGGTATTGCAGACCCCCCAGTTCCCTAATAACCTTGGTCGCTCTTCTCTGCACCCGCTCCAGTTCAGCTATGTCTTTCTTATACACCGGAGACCAGAACTGTACACAGTATTCTAAGTGTGGTCGAACTAGTGACTTATATAGAGGTAAAATTATGTTCTCCTCATGAGCATCTATGCCTCTTTTAATGCATCCCATTATTTTATTTGCCTTTGCAGCAGCTGCCTGACACTGGCCACTAAATGTGAGTTTGTCGTCCACCCATACACCCAGGTCTTTTTCAGTGACTGTTTTACAATTAAGCACATAATTATACATCTTGTTCATTCTACCCAAGTGCATGACCTTACATTTATCCCCATTAAAGCTCATTTGCCATTTATCAGCCCAAGCTTCTAGTTTACATAAATCCTCCTGTAATATAAAATTGTCCTCCTCTGTATTGATTACCCTGCAGAGTTTAGTGTCATCTGCAAATATTGAAATTCTACTCTCTATGCCCCTTACAAGGTCATTAATAAATATGTTAAAAAGAAGCGGGCCCAAAACTGACCCCTGTGGCACCCCACTGCTAACTGTGACCCAGTCCGAGTGTGCTCCATCAATAACCACCCTTTGTTTCCTATCCCTGAGCCAGCTCTTAACCCACCTACACATATTTTCCCCTATCCCCATTGTTCTCATTTTATGTATCAACCTTTTGTGTGGCACCGTATCAAAAGCTTTTGAAAAGTCCATGTACACCACGTCCACTGCATTCCCTTGGTCCAGTCCGGAACTTACCTCTTCATAAAAGCTTATCAGATTAGTCTGACAGGAACGGTCCCTTGTAAACCCATGTTGATATTGGGTTATAAGTTTATTCTTCTCCAGATACTCCAGTATAGTATCTCTTTGAAAACCCTCCAGGATTTTACCCACAGTTGAAGTTAAACTCACTGGCCTATAATTTCCAAGTTCAGTTTTTGTCCCCTTTTTGAATATTGGCACCACATTTGCTATACGCCAGTCCTGTGGTACAGACCCTGTTATTATGGAATCTTTAAAGATTAAAAATAATGGTCTATCTATGACTGTGCTTAATTCCTGCAGTACTCGGGGGTGTATCCCATGCGGGCCCGGGGATTTGTCAATTTTAGTGATTTTTAGACGCCGCCGTACTTCCTGCTGGGTTAAGCAGGTGACATTTATTGGACAATTTTTATCCCTGATCATGTTATCCGTCATGGGATTTTCTTGTGTAAACACTGTCGAAAAAAAGTCATTTAGCATATTGGCTTTTTCCTCATCCTCCTCCACCATTTCACCCAGACTATTTTTAAGGGGGCCAACATTATCATTTTTTAGCTTCTTACTATTTATGTAGTTAAAGAATATTTTGGGATTACTTTTTACTTTCTCTGGCAATGAGTCTCTCTGTCTCAATCTTTGCTGTTTTGATTTGATTTTTACAGAATTTATTTAATCTTCTGTATTTAGTTAATGCCTCATCACTACCTACTTGCTTTAATTCTTTAAATGCTTTATTTTTATCTCTTATTGCACCCCTTACAGCTCTATTTAGCCATAGTGGTTTCCTCCTATTTCTAGCATGCTTATTCCCATACGGTATATATTGTGCACAGGTCCTATTCAGGATGCTAATAAACGTCTCCCATTTTCTTTGTGTATTTTTATGTCTCAGGATATCGTCCCAGTTAATTGCACCAAGATCATCTCTCATCCGTTGGAAATTTGCTTTCCTGAAGTTTAGTGTCCTTGTAACCCCTCTACTACACATTCTATTAAAGGATACATGAAAACTTATTAATTTGTGATCACTATTACCCAAGTGACCCCCAACCCTTACATTTGATATGCGGTCTGGCCTGTTGGATAATATTAGGTCTAGCAGTGCCCCCCCTCTTGTTGGGTCCTGAACCAGTTGTGAAAGGTAATTGTCTCTCATAGTTGTCAAAAACCTATTACCTTTGCTGGAACTGCAGGTTTCGGTTCCCCAATGTATTTCAGGGTAGTTGAAGTCCCCCATAATAATGACTTCTCCTTGAGTCGCAGCTTCATCTATTTGCTTTATAAGGATATTCTCTGTTGCTTCCATTATTTTTGGAGACTTATAACAAACCCCTATCAGTAATTTATTATTTTTCCCCCCTCCCCTTATCTCTACCCACAGGGACTCTACATTTTCATTAGATTCATAAATATTATCATTAAGGATGGGTTTTAAGGATGATTTTACATATAAACACACGCCTCCCCCTCATTTATTAGTACGGTCATTTCTGAACAGACTATAGCCCTGTACATTAACAGCCCAGTCATGGCTCTCGTCCAGCCATGTCTCAGATATCCCCACCATGTCATAATTATGCTCCAACAACATTAACTCCAATTCCTCCATCTTGTTGGCGAGGCTTCTGGCATTAGTATACATGCACTTTATGTATCTCTCTGTACCTCTATTCTTTCTTAAATTATTAACTGTTCTAACCCCAATTTCATTATTTGTGCCCAGGTCTCTAGCTGCACTGTCTTCCCCTCCTATAAAAGGAATACCCTCCCCCCGTCCCTAGTTTAAACACTCCTCCAACCTTCTAGCCATTTTCTCCCCCAGCACAGCTGCACCCTCCCCATTGAGGTGCAACCCGTCCCTAGCGTAGAGCCTGTAGCCAACTGAGAAGTCGGCCCAGTTCTGCAGGAACCCAAACCCCTCCTTCCTACACCAATTCCTGAGCCACTTATTAACCTCCCTAATTTCCCGTTGCCTCTCTGGCGTGGCACGTGGTACAGGAAGTATTTCCGAAAATACCACCTTGGAGGTCCTTGCTTTAAGCTTACAGCCTAATTCCCTGAAATCATCTTTAAGGACCTTCCACCTACCTCTAACTTTGTCATTTGTGCCAATGTGCACCATGACCGCTGGATCCTCACCAGCCCCTCCCAGTAATCTGTCAACCCGATCAGCGATGTGTCGGACTCGAGCGCCAGGTGTCATGATAAAGACTGGGTTTTTCCTGTCTCTCCTTTTCCTTGTCTGGTCATGTCAGGGGTTAACTTTTCTCTGCCTCATTCTGGTTTCAGGTCTACTATTTCTCTGCGCTGCATCCTGCAGGCAGTCTCAGTTATATTTCCTGCCTACGACGTGTGTAGCTGACTCTGTAGAGCCCCTGGTTTGTCCTGCTGCGTTAGCTGACTTTGCTAGTTTCAGTGTTCTCTGTCCCTGCCAGTCCCGTCTCTGTGTGTCCATTGTTTAAATTCCCCGGTACTTGACTCGGCTTTGGCTCTGATCTGATTCTGTGTCTTCCGTCTGATACCTCTTCTACTGACCAGCTCTAACCTATTTGTGCTCCTCTGACTCTGCGTTTGTCATTCCCCTTTGTACTTTGCTACTCTCTGGTATCGACCCGGCTTGCTGACTATTCTGCTTCCACCTGGTGGTAGCCTCGCTGCAGTTCTGCTCTGTGTAGGACTTCTGTTCATTCTCCACTCTTCTGTCTTCTAGTGGAGTTTGCACTACTCTGCAGCTACCTGCAGTTCTGCAGCGTGACATTATAACTGACGATAGTTTTTTTTTCCTTTTTCCGATGGATCCACTTTGCACCCTTGAGGATTAGATGTCAAATTTGACTCAAATGAAGCAGAGGGAACTTTCTGAGGCGGTTAAGTCTGTTCAGGGTTCTATGACATATTAGCCTGTAAACACTCGGACTCCATAGATGTCTCTTTACACTCTCCTGAACTTACAGTCATGCTTCCTGATATTTTCGACTGGGAAAAAAAGAAGTTGTTTACGTTCAGAGAGTTGTAAGCTGATTTTTTCCCTTAGACCCAGATCTTCAGGAGATGAGAGTCAACGGATGATGATAATTTCTTTACTCCTGGTGGGTCCTCAAACTTGGGCTTTTTCTTTACCTATGACTGCCCCTGAACGTATGTCTGTGGATAAGTTCTTTTAGGCTTTAGGACTGATTTACGATGAACCAGACCGGGTCAGGGTGGCAGAGGACACGATCTTGGGTCTCTCCCAGGGTAAACTCACTGTCAAATGGTATTGTTTGGAGTTTAGACGGTGGTCCACCGAAGTGTCTTGGGACAACTCCGCGTTAAGATTTCAGTTCAGGAGAGGACTGTCAGATCATCTTAAGGACCCTCTGGCTCTCCATCCGCCACCAGCTCCTTGGAGGAGGCCATGACTCAGGCCATTCATATGGATCAGAAGTTGCGAGATAGAGGAGCAATCCAGCGAGAGGATCCTATACATCTTGTTAAATCCAAAGTGAGGCCCTATACGGAACCTATGGAGGTTGGGGCCACCAACCTCAAGGAGAATGAAAGGAAGCAATGACGTGAAGGGAAATTGTTTTTACTGTGAAAGTCCGGGACATTGGAAAAAGGACTACTCCTCTTATCCACCGACAAACATGAGGCTGAGTCTGGGTGATTGTCGAGGAGGTCACCAAGACTCTCAGGTACCTATTTTTTCATTCCAAAAAATTTGGTTAGAGGTGGAACTTTGCTGTGGGGATTATTTCACACCCACTTCAGCTTTCTGTGGACTGTGGGTCGTCCACGAACTTCATTGACTATAGTCTGGTATCCAGGAGTAAGATAGGGACAGTTAGGCTTGAGACCCCAATCCATATCACATAATTGTTACATTTATATATGTCCAGCTTGTAAACCTCCACACAACCTGGAGTCAGAGGTTTTCCAACGGTTTCTGATGTTTAGGTATAGATGGACAAACCCCAATAAAAAGACCCTTTTCGCCACAGTAAAAGCACCCCCCGTCTTGCGGCAAACCACAAAAGACCCATAACGGGGAAAAGCCCCCCTAACTGCATAGGTTCTTCAGAACACACAGGTAGATCTTCAGTCCTAGGAAGTATAACAGGGGGTGGGAGTCACTACTGGTCTTTCCTGGAGGCGTCTTTCTATAAGTATGGCAAGAGCCATGGTGGCCTCCAAGGACCCTGGAGTTTCGTACAGCTCCAATGCATTTTAACAGTTCAGAAAGGTCCTGACAAGGTTCACTTAGCTGAATGTCCCAATGTTTGCCGAACATGTTCACCGAATGGTTCAACGAACGTACCCGAACCCATTAAACTCAATGGGAGGTCAAACCAAACATATACAAAACATCTTAATGGTTGACAAAAACATTCTCAAACAGCTAAAATTAGGGGCAAATACCATGAAAAGTGGCATCAATTGACCCACAGTAGAAATTTGCTAATGGCACAGCAGAAGTCAGCCATGTGCTAAGCATGAGGTATCAGGGTCTGGGTCAGCAATTACAGCTTTGAATTGAAGTTTCAATGAAGATCTGGTGGTTAAGGGAGCAGTGTAAGCCTTTTTTGCTGGGAGACCTGATACCTCATGTGATACCTCCAATTTTTTTTAGGCACACTCAAATGGCACAAACATCAGTTTCATACAGTACTTTTAGTAGAAAAATGTAAGTACAGTGCCTTGTGAAAGTATTCAGCCCCCTGGAACTTTTCAACCTTTTCTCACATATCATGCTTCAAATACAAAGATACCAAATGTAAATTTTTGGTGAAGAATCAACAAGTGGAACACAGTTGTGAAGTTGAATGAAATTTAATGGTTATTTAAAAGTTTTGTGGAAATTCTAAAAATGAAAAGTGGGGCGTTCAATATTATTTGCCCCTTTACTTTTAGTTCAGCAAACTCACTCCAGACGTTCATTGTGGATCTCTAAATGATCCAATGTTTTCCTAAATGATGATAAATATAATCCACCTGTGTGTATTCAAGTCTCCGTATAAATGCACCTTCTAAATGATAGTCTCAGGGTTCTGTTTGAAGCACAGAGAGCATCATGAAGACCAAGAAACACAACAAGCAGGTCCGTGATACTGTTGTCGAGAAGTTTAAAGCTGAATTTGGATACAAAATGATTTAATAATACAGCACAGTACAAAAAGAGGACTTGAAAAACCTCCAATAATGAGAACAGCAATAGAACAACAAGGTTTACCCGTACAGGCCTCCAAACAAATGCACTATCAGGGTGCAGTGGACCCATATAAAGATGGCAACACAGGTGCAAAAATACCAATCAAGCAACTGCTCCAGCCTACCAATACATGGAGGGGGCGATTGCCTGGTATGTTGATGCACAAAAACAACTTGTATGCGGCGCTGTTCACACTAAGGCCATGCACAGCGTCCAGGCCAGCCTAGACCTGGTCTTGTAAACTGCGGTGTCTGTTTTCCACACGGCATGCATTTGTTAGCGCTGGGCAGCCCGCCTGAACTAATAGAAGGGTGTTGGTACTAGGCTGGCCTGGACGCTGTGCATGGCCTTAGTGTGAACAGCGCCGCATACAAGTTGTTTTTGTGCATCAACATACCAGGCAATCGCCCCCTCCATGTATTGGTAGGCTGGAGCAGTTGCTTGATTGGTATTTTTCCACCTGTGTTGCCATCTTTATATGGGTCCACTGCACCCTGATAGTGCATTTGTTTGGAGGCCTGTACGGGTAAACCTTGTTGTTCTATTGCTGTTCTCATTATTGGAGGTTTTTCAAGTCCTCTTTTTGTACTGTGCTGTATTATTATTTAGTGTTAGGTACCCGTAAGCGTGGAGATCTTTGACGTAGGTTACGGGCTCACGTATTTTGGCCAAAATATTAACCAATACTCCACATTTTTATAAAAGATATGTTTAAATATATTTTTTAAAATGTGTTTTTTGCACTTTTTATTCAGGGTGCAGTTGGGCTCATTTGGTCTTGTAAACTGCGGTGTCTGTTTTCCACACGGCATGCATTTGTTAGCGCTGGGCAGCCCGCCTGAACTAATAGAAGGGTGTTGGTACTAGGCTGGCCTGGACGCTGTGCATGGCCTTAGTGTGAACAGCGCCGCATACAAGTTGTTTTTGTGCATCAACATACCAGGCAATCGCCCCCTCCATGTATTGGTAGGCTGCAGCAGTTGCTTGATTGGTATTTTTGCACCTGTGTTGCCATCTTTATATGGGTCCACTGCACCCTGATAGTGCATTTGTTTGGAGGCCTGTACGGGTAAACCTTGTTGTTCTATTGCTGTTCTCATTATTGGAGGTTTTTCAAGTCCTCTTTTTGTACTGTGCTGTATTATTATTTAGTGTTAGGTACCCGTAAGCGTGGAGATCTTTGACGTAGGTTACGGGCTCATGTATTTTGGCCAAAATATTAACCAATACTCCACATTTTTATAAAAGATATGTTTAAATATATTTTTTAAAATGTGTTTTTTGCACTTTTTATTCAGGGTGCAGTTGGGCTCATTTGGTCTTGTAAACTGCGGTGTCTGTTTTCCACACGGCATGCATTTGTTAGCGCTGGGCAGCCCGCCTGAACTAATAGAAGGGTGTTGGTACTAGGCTGGCCTGGACGCTGTGCATGGCCTTAGTGTGAACAGCGCCGCATACAAGTTGTTTTTGTGCATCAACATACCAGGCAATCGCCCCCTCCATGTATTGGTAGGCTGGAGCAGTTGCTTGATTGGTATTTTTGCACCTGTGTTGCCATCTTTATATGGGTCCACTGCACCCTGATAGTGCATTTGTTTGGAGGCCTGTACGGGTAAACCTTGTTGTTCTATTGCTGTTCTCATTATTGGAGGTTTTTCAAGTCCTCTTTTTGTACTGTGCTGTATTATTATTTAGTGTTAGGTACCCGTAAGCGTGGAGATCTTTGACGTAGGTTACGGGCTCACGTATTTTGGCCAAAATATTAACCAATACTCCACATTTTTATAAAAGATATGTTTAAATATATTTTTTAAAATGTGTTTTTTGCACTTTTTATTCAGGGTGCAGTTGGGCTCATTTGGTCTTGTAAACTGCGGTGTCTGTTTTCCACACGGCATGCATTTGTTAGCGCTGGGCAGCCCGCCTGAACTAATAGAAGGGTGTTGGTACTAGGCTGGCCTGGACGCTGTGCATGGCCTTAGTGTGAACAGCGCCGCATACCAGTTGTTTTTGTGCATCAACATACCAGGCAATCGCCCCCTCCATGTATTGGTAGGCTGGAGCAGTTGCTTGATTGGTATTTTTGCACCTGTGTTGCCATCTTTATATGGGTCCACTGCACCCTGATAGTGCATTTGTTTGGAGGCCTGTACGGGTAAACCTTGTTGTTCTATTGCTGTTCTCATACAAAATGATTTCCAAAACTTTAAACATCCCAAGGAGCAATGTGCAAGTGATCATATTGAAATAGAAGGAGTATTATACCACTGCAAATCTACCAAGACCCAGCCGTCCCTCTAAACTTTCATCTCAAACAAGGAGAAGACTGATCAGAGATGCAGCCAAGAGGCCCATGATCACTCTGGATGAACTGCAGAGATCTACAGCTGAGGTGGGACAGTTTGTCCATAGGACATCAATCAGTTGTACACTGCACAAATCTGACCTTATATGGAAGAGTGGCAATAAGGCCGGTTTCACATTAGCGCATTTTCAGCGCGCGCACGGCCAGGGGTAGCTCCGCCCCCGAGCCGGCTCTCTGCCCGGCGTGCCCGCCTCTTCCTTGTAGCGCCGCCTCCTAGCGGACAGCGGCGCCTGCGATCGGCGCACCCTATCTTTAGCATAGGGTGCGCCGATCGTGCGCAGGCCGTGCGCTAGTTGCGCTTTGACCTGCGCTGCGCACTTTTGACGGTGCGCCGTGCGCGCCAAAATCAAACTTTTCGGATTTTGGCGCGCACGGCGCACCGTCAAAAGTGCGCAGCGCAGGTCAAAGCGCAACTAGCGCACGGCCTGCGCACGATCGGCGCACCCTATGCTAAAGATAGGGTGCGCCGATCGCAGGCGCCGCTGTCCGCTAGGAGGCGGCGCTACAAGGAAGGGGCGGGCACGCCGGGCAGAGAGCCGGATCGGGGGCGGAGCTACCCCCGGCCGTGCGCGCGCTGAAAATGCGCTAATGTGAAACCGGCCTAAGAAAGCTATTTCTCATAGATATCCATAAAAATTGTCCTTTAAAGTTTGCAACGCCACCTGGAAGACACACCAAACATGTGGAAGTAGGTGCTCTGGTCAGATGAAACCAAAATCGAACTTTATGGCAACAATGCCAAATGATATGTTTGGCATAAAGGCAACACAGCTCATCACCCTGAACACACCATCCCCACTGTCAAACATGGTGGTGGCAGCATCATGGTTTGTGGCTGATTTTCTTCAGCAGGGACAGGGAAGATGGTTAAAATTGATGGGAAGATGGATGGAGCCAAATACAGGACGATTCTGGAAGAAAACCTGTTGGAGTCTGCAAAAGACCTGAGACTGGGATGGAGATTTGTCTTCCAACAAGACAATGATCCCAAACATAAAGCAAAATCTACAATGGAATGATTCACAAATAAATGTATCCAGGTGTTAGAATGGCCAAGCCAAAGTCCAGACCTGAATCCAATCGAAAATCTGTGGAAAGAGCTGAAAACTGATGTTCACAAACGATCTCCATCAAACCTCACTGAGCTCGAGCTGTTTGCCAAGGAAGAATGGGCAAGAATTTCAGTCTCTCGATGTAGAAAACTGATAGAGACATACCCTAAGTGACTTGCAGCTGTAATCGCAGCAAAAGGTGGCGCAACAAAGTTAAGTTAAAGGGGCCGAATAATATTGCACGCCCCACTTTTCAGTTTTTTAAATCAGACAAAAATTTAAAATAACCAATAAATTTCGTTCAACTTCACAATTGTGTTCCACTTGTTGCTCATTCTTCACCAAAAATTTACATTTGGTATCTTTATGTTTGAAGCATGATATGTGGGAAAAGGCTGAAAAGTTCCAGGGGGCAGAATACTTTCGCAAGGCACTGTAAAGTAACACAGGTAGTTAAGTGAAAGTTCAGGCCTGATGGGAGCCCTACTTCTACAGGCAACACACATAAAGAAGACCCAACTTGAATTCTCCACATTTCAAAAAATTATTGTCACACACCACAAAAGTGAGATCAATTTCCACAGAGTAGAAACAGTACAATAGGTCTCTGACACACCTTCCACTACAGGCAACCCACCAGATGGAGATCCAACTTTGAGTTTCCATATTTAAAAAAAATATTGTCACATACCACAAAAGTGGAATCAATTTTCACAGAGTAGAAACAGTATAATAGGCCTAAGACACACCTTCCACTACAGGCAGCCTACCAGATGGAAACCCAACTTCGAGAATACACATTTCAAAAAATTGTAACATCAGCTGCAGTAGCAACAGTAGGCACAGTAGCCATGACAAAGATGGCACAGACTGCAATAACGCAAGATCAATGCATGACTGTAAAAACTACAACATCGCTTAGTCTACCCAGTCTGCGACTAGGGTGCAAAAGTCTTTGCAGATCCATGACTTGTTCATTTTGATTAAAGTTAAGTGGTCTACACTTTCAGGTGACAGCCAGATGCACTTATCTGTCTGGTCACCACCAGCTAAACACACATTTTGAGAGAATGCTGGCTGCCAGGCATGACAAAACCTTCAAGGCATGACAGGCGAGCTCAGGCCACTCTTCTATTTTTGAAAACCAAAATACAAAAGGGTCAAAATTCCCCCTGATGGCACTGACATTGAGTTAGATATACTCCTGCACCATCCTTTCCATCATTCACGTCTCGGACTTGTATTCTATTCTACTGGTGCACGGGTTGATCTAAAAATGTGTGAAATGACTAGCAGAAATTTCTTAAGTTACTTACAGTGCTGCTGCTATTGTTTTTGCGTTGACTCCTTGACATTCCCGGGGTTGGAAGTATAGAACTGCGATGCACACTGTGCGCCTCACTGCTGTTTTGGGTAAAACTACTCTTAAGATTATCTACAAATGTGTTTCGATACTCTAGCATGCGAGCGTCTATTTCCACAGGGGAAAGTATCTGGCAAAATTTACTTTTGTTCTGTGGTCAATAGTCAGCACTATTTGTAACCCTAAGAATATGGGCATCATGTTGAAGACAGTGCAGCAAGATGTGTCGGGCGCTTCCATGAGGTCCAAGTCCATGGTGTGTTGGTGGCAAGGTAACAATCAAGGTTGCTTCCTCCATCCCCTCCAACCAACCACAGACAACAGAGAGGGGATCATTATCCTCTTCATCTCATGATTGTTGCGCGTCCAACACCTCTTTCTCCTTGTCCTCCTCAAGTTGTTCCTCAGCTCCTGCACCTTCATTAACAGTTTGTCTGATACCATGAGCCCCCTTTGATCGCTGTAATCCATCTTTTGATGACAGTCCTGTACAGAGATATTGTCATCCCTTCCGCATCCTCCTCTGCTTCCACCTTTTCCTCTTGGACCACCACCTCCTCACGCAGACCATTCAAAGTGTGCTCCAGTCTGTAGATGACTGGACTAGTGATGCTGATGATGATATTGTGAACACTAACCATCTTAGTAGTCATTTCGAAACTGTGTAGAAGGGTGCAGATGTCCATCATCTGTGCCCACTCTGCAAGTGTGATTTGCACCATGTCCTTACTGCATTGGCCCAGGCTATGCAAAAGGACATACTACACCAGGGCTTGTCGCTGTTGCCACAGTCATTACAACATGTGCAGAGTGGAATTCCACCGTGTCAGAATACGATACACTTTATTGATATGATACACTATCGTATCAATATCGCAAATCTAATGTTAACCGGTAGACCGAAAGACCTCTGATGCAAATTAATGAGCTGCAGGGTGCAATAGTTTGAAGTGAGCACAGCTTTCTGCAGCAGCACATCCAGGCCAGTAGAGCAGCAGAGAAATTGCGGTACCACCAGGTTGAGGATGTGAGCCATGCAAAGCACGTGTATGAGGTTGCCCTGGCGTAGGGCAGCTACAAGGTTTGCACAGTTATCGAACATGGCCTTCCCTGTCTCTAGGTTTAATTAAGACAGCCATTGCTCTAACTTGGCCTGGATAGCTGTCCACAACTCTTGAGCTGTGTGACTGCGATCTCCATGGCATATTCATTTTAACACTGCCTAATTGCTGTGAGCCATGGCTGCGCGGTACGGTGGTGAAGGGATTCTCTCTGCACTGTTAAATTGCATGCCTGATTAAAGGAGAGTTTGCGGTCACAGGTGGAGGCCCTAGAAAAGGTGGAGGAGCCAGGAGCAGTGAAGGAAGTGTTAGATATAGATTTGTCCTGCACACCTTGGGGATTCAAAAACTTGTGGAGCAGCCCTTTGACCGCCTGCTCCCACAGCCACCAGGGTCACCCAGTGCCAGTCAGCAAGATGTAATGCCTCTGCCCATGTCTGCTGGTGCAGGTGTCAGTGGTGAACTGCACCCTGGCAGACATAGATGTGTTCAGGGAATGGGTGATATTGTCTGTGACATGCTTGTGCAGCCCAGGCACTACTTAGCAAAGTAATGATGACTGGACAACTGGTACTGGGGGACTGCAACAGCCATCAACTTTCTGAAACCATCTGTATCCACCAAACGGAAAGGCGGCATTTCCGTGGCCAACAGATTGGAGATGATGGAGTTCAAGCTCTTAGCTTCAGCATGTATAGGAGGAAACATTCTTTAACGTGACCACAACTGTGTGACTGGGTGCTGTACCGAGAGAGGGTTGAGTAGGGTGAACAGGACAAAGTGCTGGACTATGAATGAGGTGCAGGCGGAGATGTTATAGTGGATTAAGAAAGATGTGCTGCACTAGGTGACACAAAAACAGCAGGCATATCCACTTCAGTAACAGCTAACGGACTAGATTTTCTGCAACCGGAGACCTGTGTGAGGACACTTGGCAGTGACGCAGGAGGAAGGAGCCACAGCTGTGGTTGATGGGACGGCTGGTGGTTGATGAGGCACGCTAGTCCGCATTTTAGAGCACTGAGATTCCAAGACTAAGGCATATTGATTGTGCATGTGGGTGGTCCATGCATATACTATAGTTGTCGAATTATTGCAATTTTTCCCTCTACTGAGTTTTTTCTACAAAGTTGGCAGATAACGTGAGTTGGGTCATCCCTTGAAGTCACAAAAAAGGCCCAGGCTAGGCAATCTTTGCCACCCGTGCGAACTACAGACTTATGACCCATGCTGGCCAAAGCCAAAGTTATGGCTGAGGATGCAGTGCTTGTCATGGTTGCATCACTTTGTGTATGTGTGGGAAGTCAAAACATAACCTCCTCATCTTCCTCCACCTCCTCTGCTGAGCTACTCAGCTGAGTACTTCTGAGTTCACACCAAGTGGAATATACACTCATACAGTCATTGTCTGTTCTCACACTCCTCACCCTGAGAGTCACCCTACTTGACTTCGTGCCTTGACACCACAGTTCAGTCTGTGTGTGCAGGATCACCTCCACACCCGGTGGTTAACATCTGGTGACGAGAGTCTGAATTTTGCTTGGTCCCTACTTCGTCCGGCTCTGGATCCAACATGAAAACATTTTTGAGTATTGGTGCAGATGCTTTCCTCCTTTGGATTCTGTGAATCTTTGGAGCAGACCTCTGATTCCCATGGAATAGAATGTGAACAGCTCTGCTGAATGGCCCATCTGTGGTTCACCACAGTCAACTGGGCGTTTGGAAATTTGTCATGAGTGGGGAAACCATGGTGATTGGGGTGCCACCTCTCAGGATTGTACCTTGTGTGATGTCAAGGTGGAGGAAGAGGAGGCCACTTGATGCAGTGCTTGCCATACACTGGAGGACATGCTCTTTGTGGCCCTCATCTACAAGGCGTATCAGTGTCCGGCTGCCAAAAAAGGGACTCGAGAAGCCAGTCCAGTATAAGGCTATGTGCACACGCTACGGAATGGGGTGCGGATTTGGCCGCGCGGATTTTGTAAAATCCGCAGGTAAAAAGACCTGCGGTTTATCTGCAGATTATCCTGCGGTTTCACCATCTCCACAATGGTGGAGATAGGAAACCGCTACGGAATCCGCAGAAAGAATTGACATGTCAATTCTTTCTGCGGTTTCAAAACCGCAGGAAAACCGTGCGGAAAAATCCGCACCGTCTGCACTGCGGTTTTTTAATCCCATAGGGAATAATGGTATTGTAAACCGCAGCGGCCAAATCCGCTGCGGAACCGCAGCAGAATATGCAGCGTGCACACACCCTAATAGATTTTGTCAGTGGTCTTTGGATATGATGAGACGGTTTGTTCAGTTGAGCTTTCATTAATATTAACCCCTTAATGACCGAAGCTTTATTTTGATTTTCCGTTCCCCTTCTTTCCATAGCCATAACTTTTAATTTTTCTGTCAATATGGCCAAGTGAGGGCTTATTTTTTTGCGAGACGAATTGTACTTTTGGTGAAGTTGCAAAAAAGCGCAATCCCACACTTGTTTTTTGATTGGCTTTTTTGCTCTGTTCACTAAATGCTAAGACTGACCTGCCATTATGATTCTCCAGGTCATTACGAGTTCATAGACACCAAACATGTCTAGGTTCTCTTTTATCTAAGTGGTGAAAAAAAATTCCAAAATTTTGCTAAAAAAAAAAAAAATTGCGCCATTTGCCGAGACCCATAGTGTCTCCATTCTTCGTGATCTTGGGTCGGGTGAGGACTTATTTTTTGTGTATCGAGCTGATGATTTTAATGATACCCCTTTTGTGCAGATACGTTTTTTTGATCGCCCCTTTATTGCATTTTAATGCAATGTTGCGCGACCAAAAAAATAATTCTGGCGTTTTGATTTTTTCTCGCTACACTGTTTAGTGATCAAGTTGATCCTTTTTTTTTTGATAGATCGGGCGATTCTGAATGCGGCAATACCAAATATGTGTAGGTTTGATTTTTTTTTGTTTTATTTTGATTGGGGCGAATTGGGGGTGATTTCAACTTTTATGCTTTATTTTTTTAAACCCTTTTTATTTTTTACTTTTGGCATGCTTCAATAGCCTCCATAGGAGGCTAGAAGCTGCCATTGCACGATCAGCTCTGCTACATAGAGGCGATGATAGATCACCTCTATGTAGTAGAATTACAGCATTGCTATGAGCACCGACCACAGGGTGGAGCTCAAAGCAATCTGCCATCAACAACCATAGAGGTCTCGAGAACTCAGGTTGTTATGGCAACGGGTCGCTGACCCCGATCACGTGACGGGGTGGACAATGCGCTCACTTTCGGCTGCGCGCCGGAAGCTCTAGTTAAATGCCCGCTGTCAGCATTTGACAGCGGGATTTAACTAGTTAATAGGCGCGGGCTGTAATGATACTGTATGATATGAGATAAGGTTCCCTGAGTATTACACTGCAGATAAGATTTTTGCCTGTCAGTAGCTGCGACCCCCCTTCTGCCGCCACACATTGCAGCTCTGTGCCTGCATCTGTAACAGGACACCAGACACTTCCTATGCAAATCTTCCCCCTCCCTAGCTAAGGAATGTTAATTAGTAGAGGACTTTCCTTTGTTTAAAGCAACATGTGCTGGTTACAAGTATGGGAAATATTAAAGAGGCCGGATCACGAAAACCATACGCTACAGAGAGATGAAAACCACATATTTGTAACATGCACCGATCGGACTTCGACTACGGAGGTTCTTGCTAAGTTCTAGCGCCGACAGAATCCGAGAAATGGATTTCCCCTGAACTGTGTAAAATAATTAGTCCGCATTTGGTCCTGAATTAATGCCAGCGACGAGCTGGAAAAGATGATACTATGTGCGTGTTATACGAGGTACCCTCTGCTAATTATGGCTATTACAGTAGAGAAGAGAAAAGCCGGGGTTCGTCCGCGCTAGACCACAGGGAACCAACCGAAGATGCAAGCAAACCTTGATTCACATTCAGGCTTGTTTGCAGTGGTGGGACACCCAAAATAACCCCCCTGCAATAAATTGTTAGGGCAAGACTAGCTTGCTGTTTTTTATCACATGGTGCCAGCGGTGGGATAACTAAAATAAGCCCTCCTGTGCTTGTGATAGCCGTGTGTCGGCAGTGTGTCGCGTCCCTCCGTCCGTGACATAGCGGTGTCAGCGGCAGGATCGTGATACGGGCGGATCACGATTCTGCTTGCGCCTATTGCGGGCACATATCAGCTGTTTAAAACAGCTGACATGTCGCGGCTTTGAGGTGGGCTCACCGCCAGAGCCCACCTCAAAGCGGGGGATACTGGCCGCTGACATACTATACCGTATGGTTAAGGGGTTAACAACAAACCAACGTACAAGTCGAACACCATGCCTATTCCCCCTCCCACCACAACCTCGCTTTTTCCCACTTTTGTATATACCCTTCCGTTTCACAACCTTAAGCCCACACCTGTCAATCACCTGTCACAAGATGAACAATCGCTATTTATCTTCTTAGTGTGCCTGAACAACACTTATACCCAATGATTTTTAAGAGGAAATGTGTCCTACTGATTCCTCACTGCAATACAGTTTGATCCCAAATGATTTAGATTAGCAAATATGGCCTAGTGGATGAACCCCAATATTAGGCCTAACAATTTTTAAAAGGAAATGTGGCCTTCTGATTCCTCACTGCAACACAGTTTTATCCCAAACTATTTGGATTAGCAAATACTGCATCCATGCTGAACCTCTATATTAGGCCTAACAATTTTTAAGAGGAAATGTGGCCATCTGATTCCTCACTGCAACAGTTTTATCACAAACGATTTGGATTAGCAAATACGGCCTCCTGGCTGAACCCCAATATTAGGCAAAATGATTTTTAAGAAGAAATGTGGCCTCCTGATACCTCACTGCAACATAAGTTATATCACAAATGATTTGTCCACACAAGACAGCCACCCACTGCCAAAAGAGAATGAAATTGTGAGATCAGGATTCATTTATCTATCCTTACTCTATTTTGGTAATTCTTCATTCATCTCCTTGCTTTCCAAAATTAAGTCTGTGTATGTTTGTAGATAAGGAGTCTAAAGAATTTATTTGTCTAACAGGACTTACAGATAACATATAGGGAAGTGAAACTAATTAAGTAGAGCCAAACCTAGACCCTAAGGGTCCCGTTACACATAGCGACGCTACAACGATCCCGACAACGATACGACTTGGTAGGGATCGTTGCTGCATCGCTATGTGGTCGCTGGTGAGATGTCAAACAGTCCGATCTACCCAATGACGCAACAATACGGCGGGCCATAGCGACCTTTGTAACGATGTCGGCGGTCATTGTCATCCCCTGAGGAAGAAGTAGCCCTTACTTCGAAACGCGTTGGGAATAAATGATTAATCTTTCACCATAATTGGGATCCTGTATTTTGTCAAGCAGCGCATAGAAGTCCATAAATTATTTCCATAAGAATTGATATTATGGGCTCAGAGAAATACCGTTAACGGTAAGTAACAACGCTTTTCTCTTTCCCACATGACGG
Source organism: Dendrobates tinctorius (assembly GCF_039654945.1). Taxonomy (NCBI): domain Eukaryota; kingdom Metazoa; phylum Chordata; class Amphibia; order Anura; family Dendrobatidae; genus Dendrobates; species Dendrobates tinctorius. The sequence continues at coordinate 21,637,730 of NW_027361728.1, read as the reverse complement.
CACCACGGAGAGAATTGCAGAGACTATTAGTGGGGGACCACTGCCTCCAGCACCCTTCTACCAAAGGTTAGATCTGAGGAGGTGGCTAGGTCCAGCAGATAGTGGTTAAAGAAAGTTAAGGGAGATGACCAAGCTCTACATATCTGCTCAATAGAGACGCCTGCTCTCTCTGCCCAGGAAGCTGACACCGCTCTTGTAGAATGGGCTGTTACTCTGTCTGGGATGTCCGCACCCTGCGACGAGTATGACAAGGTGATGGCGTCTCTTATCCATCTCACCATTGTGCTCTTTGTTGCTTTCCGCCCCTTTCTTGGCCCCTGGAAGCACACAGAGACCTATCCTTTCTACACTCCCTGGTGGCCGCTAGGTATTCCATTAGGCATCTCCAGACATCTAATGTGTGTAGAGCTTCTTCTCCCTTGCTTTTGGGATTGGGGCAAAAGGAGGGGAGGGAAATTTCCTGGGTTCTGTGGAATCGGGATGCCACCTTCGGTAGGTAGGCCGGGTCCGTTCTAAGTACCACCCTGTCATCCAGGATCTACGTAAATGGAGGGAAGGCTGACAGGGCCTGGATGTCGCTGATTCTATGGGTCGATGTCAGGACTATTAAGAGGGAGGTTTTAAGTGATATTAGCTTTAGTGGTGCTTCTGATAAAGGTTCAAAGGGGGGCTTAGTCAGGGCTGAGAGCACCAAGTTTAGATCCCAGGGAGGAGTGTTTAGAGAAGACATGGGCCTGAATCTACTTGCTGCCTTAATGAACCTGGAAACCCAACGGTTCCCTGCCAAGTCATAGTTGTATAGGGCCCCTAGGGCCGCCACCTGAACCTTCAATGTGCTGGTAGCTAGTTCTTGTTCTAAACCTTTTTGCAGGAACTCTAGAATTTTAGATAGGGGTACATTCCCACCAGAGCTTGCCCGATACCAGGGCTGTGGAGTCGGTGCTCATTTTGGTGGAGTCGGAGTTGGTATAAAATGGACCGACTCAGACTCCTAAAATATATAATAAATTGGGTACAGTAATTCAATGCAGAATGTGCTGAATATTTTTTCATAGGAATTTGGGAAAGTTATGAAATGTCCTATAAATGGCTGTTCTATTCCTGAGTTAAGGCTACATTCACACACAGCGTTTTTCCTGCGTTTTTTGAGGATACGTTTTTCAGCTGCAAAAGCCAATCAGCTTTTTAAAAAACCGCATCACCTGAAAAGTTTTTGAGCTCATAATGTTTTCAATAGCAAAAGCAGATTAGAAATCTGCTCTATCCATTTATCCATATCGTATCTGTACCAAAAAGAATGAAAGCCGGGTAGTACACAGACTGAAACTCCATTTTTTTGAGCACCAGTCAGGTACACCTCATAGCTGCCCAAAAGGACACCCAGGACAGGCATTGCTCGTCTTTAGTAACACATCAACATCAATTGATAGTTGGAATAAATAGACTGCATTCATCACCACCACATCTTCTTAAGGTGCAGGCTTTATTTTCAAATGTAGGGGTGTGCAGTATGAGGTTCTGCAGCAGCTGAGGTGTGCAGTATAAGGTTCTACGGAACAGTATGAGGTTCTGCCCCCCCAGGATTGATCCTGGCTACACCCATGGTGTGAATGTAGCCTGAGGATCTAGGCTTTGTCTTAGCTGAGATAAGTCATAGTGTTTATATATATTATACATATACCGTATTTTTCGCTTTATAAGACTCTCTGGATTATAAGACGCACCACAATTTTTGAGGAGAAAAATAAGAAAAAAATATTTTTTAATAAAATGGTGGTGCCTCTTATAATCCTTGCATCTTATTGCTTACCGGGGTTGGTGGCTGCGGTGTAGAGGGGTCCCAGGCTCGCTGCTGGAGGAGGCAGGCGTGGAGTGATGCTGCAGGCCGCATTCAGGGATGAGGGGGGGGCTCCGATGTGTGCTGTTGCTGCTGCAGAGTCTTGTGCTGGTGTCAGGTTTCTCCACTTGTCCGGCGGTTGGAGGCCGGTGCTGCGGGTGCTCCGGTGCGGCGTTGTGTGCCCATCGATGCCCGGGGCTCTGCCGACATTGTTCGACAGACCAGAGCCCCAGCATTTCCTCGGTTCCCTGTATATGTGCGCTGAAGTGCCGGTAAAAAAAAAATGGCTGCCGGCGCGTGCGCAGATGGGATCTCGGGACCAGTTCTCGAGAGATGAGATCTGAAATCTCATCTCTCGAGAGCTGGGTCCCGAGATCCCATCTGCGCACGCGAGGCGGCCATTTTTTTGCAGGCACCACCGCGCGCACACAGGGAACCCAGGGAAAATGGCCGCCGGCGCGTGCGCAGATGGGATCTCGGGACCCACCTCTCGAGAGATGAGATTTCAAATCTCATCTCTCGAGAACTGGGTCCCGAGATCCCATCTGCGCACGCGCCGGCGGCCATCTTTTTACCGGCACACAGGGAACTGAGGAAATGCCGGGGCTCTGGCCTGTCGCACAATGTTGGCAGAGCCCCGGGCATCGACGGGCACACAACGCGGCACCGGACACACCCGCAGCAGCGGCCAGCAACCGCCGGACGCCCCCGATCACAGCCTAGGTAAGGCATGTCCGCTTTGTAAGACGCACCCCTGTTTTCCCCCCAAATTTTGGGGAAAAAAAGTGCGTCTTACAAAGCGGAAAATACGGTATATATATATATATATATACACATACATACACACACAAAATTGTATATTATATACATATATATATATATATATATATATATATATATATATATATACACACACACACACACACACACACACACACACAGTACAGACCAAAAGTTTGGACACACCTACTCATTCAAAGAGTTTTCTTTATTTTCATTACTATGAAAATTGTAGATTCGCTCTGAAGTCATCAAAACTATGAATTAACACATGTGGAATTATATAATTAACAAAAAAGTGTGAAACAACTGAAAATACTGTGTCTTATATTCTAGGTTCTGCAAAGTAGCCACCTTTTGCTTTGATTACTGCTTTGCACACTCTTGGCATTCTCTTGATGAGCTTCAAGAGGTAGTCACCGGAAATGGTTTTCACTTCACAGGTGTGCCGTCAGGTTTAGTAAGTGGGATTTCTTGCCTTATAAATGGGGTTGGGACCATCAGTTGTGTTGTGCAGAAGTCTGGTGGATACACAGCTGATAGTCCTACTGAATAGACTGTTAGAATTTGTATTACGGCAAGAAAAAAGCAGCTAAGATAAGAAAAACGAGTGGCTATCATTACTTTTAGAAATGAAGGTCAGTCAGTCCGAAAAATTGGGAAAACTTTGAAAGTGTCCCCAAGTGCAGTGGCAAAAACCATCAAGCGCTACAAAGAAACTGGCTCACATGAGGACCGCCCCAGGAAAGGAAGACCAAGAGTCACCTCTGCTGCGGAGGGTAAGTTCATCGGAGTCACCAGCCTCAGAAATCGTATGTTGACAGCAGCTCAGATTAAAGACCAGGTCAATGCCACACAGAGTTCTAGAAGCAGACACATCTCTACAACAACTGTTAAGAGGAGACTGTGCAGCAGGCCTTCATGGTATAATAGCTGCTAGGAAACCACTGCTAAGGATAGGCAACAAGCAGAAAAGACTTGTTTAGGCTAAAGAACATAAGGAATGGACATTAGACCAGTGGAAATCTGTGCTTTGGCCTGATGAGTCCAAATTTGAGATCTTTGCTTCCAACCACCGTGTCTTTGTGCGACGCAGAAAAGGTGAACGGATGGACTCTACATGCCTGGTTCCCACCGTGAAGCATGGAGGAGGTGGTGTGATGGTGTGGGGGTGCTTTTCTGGTGACACTGTTGGAGATTTATTCAAAATTGAAGGCATACTGAACCAGCATGGCTACCACAGCATCTTGCAGCGGCATGATATTTCATCCGGTTTGCGTTTAGTTGGACCATCATTTATTTTTCAACAGGACAATGACCCCAAACACACCTCCAGGCTGTGTAAGGGCTATTTGACCAAGAAGGAGAGTGATGGGGTGCTACGCCAGATGACATGGACTCCGCAGTCACCAGAGCTGAACCCAATCGAGATGGTTTGGGGTGAGCTGGACCGCAGAGTGAGGGCAAAAGGGCCAACAAGTGCTAAGCATCTCTGGGAACTCCTTCAAGACTGTTGGAAGACCATTTCCGGTGACTACCTCTTGAAGCTCATCAAGAGAATGCCAAGAGTGTGCAAAGCAGTAATCAAAGCAAAAGGTGGCTACTTTGAAGAACCTAGAATATAAGACATATTTTCAGTTGTTTCACACTTTTTTGTTAATTATATAATTGCACGTGTTAATTCATAATTTTGATGCCTTCAGAGTGAATCTACAATTTTCATAGTGATGAAAATAAAGAAAACTCTTTGAATGAGGTGTGTCCAAACTTTTGGTCTGTACTGTATATATGTAATCGATATTACATAGTGTATTACATATTTACAATGTATTAGTTTTTTTGGGTTCTAAAGTTGTATTCCAATAAATATATATGTTCTATCTAAATATCTTGATTAATGGATCATAAAAATGACTAAATGTCTGATGTTCACATTGTACTACAATAAATTTTTCACTTAAATATAAGCAATATATGTGGGAGTCGGTGTAAGGGAAATTGAGGAGTCGGAGTCGCTGGTTTGGCTTACCGACTCCACAGCCCTGCCTGATACTGAAAGAAACTTCCTCCAGATCCTTCCATACAATTTAGTGGTTACCGGTTTTCTGCTCCATAGCAGAGTAGACACTAAATTTTGGGAGAAGCTCCTGTTGCTTAACAGAGCTCTTTCGAGTTCCAGGCCATCATATGTAGGTTCTCCACCTGCAGGTGAAGTATTGGCCCTTGTGAGAGTAAGTCCGGGATATCCGGGAGGACCCAAGGGTTGGAGATGGACATTCTCCTCAACCAAGAGAACCAAGTCCTTCTTGGCCAGAAAGGAGCTATTAAGATCACCCTTGCCTTGTCCTCCCGAATCTTCCACAGAACTGATGGAATTAAGGCTATTGGTGGGAACGCATATGCAAGGGGAAGGTGCCAGGAGATGATAAGGGCGTCCAGGGCTATTGGGTTCCCGGAGGGGGTCTATGGAGCAGAATGTTTTCACCTTCCGATTCATCTTGTTGGCAAATAGGTCTATGTTGGGTTTCCCCCATAGCTTCATGATCTGATTGAAAATTCCCTGGTTCAACTCCCATTCGCCCTGTCTCAGCTGTGTGCGACTTAGGAAGTCTGCAGTCACATTGTCTGACCCTTTTATGTGTAGTGCTGTCAGTGAGCCTAGGTTCCCCTCTGCAAACTAGAAAATTGACTTTGTCACCTCCATAAGGGTACAGAATCTCGTGCCCCCCTGATGATTCAAGTAAGCGACTACTGTGCTGTTGTCCGAGAACACTCTTACATGGTGGGCCCTGAGGGAGTTTAGAAAATATAGGAGGGCACGCTTCACTGCTAATAGCTCCTTCATATCCGAGGAGGCTGCCTTTTCGTCCTCTGTCCAGACTCCTTGTGCTACCTGGTTGTCCAAGTGATCCCCCCACCCCCTGGGGCTTGCATCTGTAGTAAGGATCTGAGAGATCGGTATCACCCAAGGGACCCCCCTGGATAAGTTGGATGGTTTCGTCCACCACTGTAGTGAGCGAGCTGTTACGGGTGAGATGTCTAACCGCCCTTCTAAATTTCCGTGAAGAGAAATTTCTGCCGCTAGTATCTCCCACTGGAGATAGATCCCTTGTATGAGCTTGGGCCCACTGGACAGCTGGTAGGCAGGCTGTCATTGAGCCGAGCAGGGACATGGCCTTCCTGAGTGTCATTACTGTATGTGTTATTGCCCCTGCTGCTGTTCTATGTGTAGCATTTTCTCTTCCGGGAGGACACTCTTGCCTGAGGGAATCTATGGTTACGCCCAAATAGTCTTGTACTTGGCTCGGAATCAACCGAGACTTCGGCAGATTTAGTAGCCAAACTAGGTTGGACAATGATTCGATAGGCCAGTTCAACTGGTCTCTGCAGTGAGAGGGGGAGTTGCCTATCACTAGGAAGTTGTCCAAGTATTGAACTATTAGGACGTCCTGCTCTCAAGTGTGCCATGACCTCTTTGTGAACACTCCCGGAGCGATGGCCAGCCCGAATGGGAGAGCTTTGAATTGATAGTGCTTTATTTCTCCCCCAATAGTGACTGCTATTCTGAGAAATCGGCGGTAGTCCGTGTGCATGGGGACGTGGTAGTATGCATCTTTTAAGTCGAGTACCGTCATGTAACAGGATGGAAACAGCATCTTTACTGCGGATTTTATTGTTTCCATTTTGAATGGATAAATCACTAGGCCTCTGTTTAATCTTTTCAGGTTCACTATCGTCCTGAATGTCCCATCTGGTTTCTTCCGCAGGAAGATAGAGGAATATAAGCCTTCTCCTTTTTCTTGGTGGGGAACCTCCTGCAATACCGATTTCTCCACCAAGGTCTGACTCTCCTGTTGTTCTGCAGCTTGCTCCTCCATCGACTGCCTCTGTGGGGGTCACTACGAAAGAGGGTTTGGGTGAGGTGTGAAATTTTAATTTGAGGCCTGTTTTTACAATGCTTAGAATCCAGGAACTGCTCGATATCTTTTCCCAGGTTGGGAAGAGGCCCAATCTTCCCCATACCTGGGAGACACCTTTATTGGGGTTGCTTCTTGTCTGCTGTTTTCCCGAACACGAACCCCTTCCCTTTGCCGCTTCTATCTTCCCACTTATCCTGGGAGTTTTTAGGTGGCTTCCTCTGGATAAATTTCCTGCTCCGAAAATGTTTGAAGGGAAAATTGGATGGGTTAGGGAAAGACTTATTTTTATCCCTTGCTTTGTCAAGTATATCATCCAGTGTGGGCCTGAAAAGGAATTCACCTTCACAGGGAATGGAGCACAGTTTTGTTTTTGTTTGCAGGTCCCCCGTCCAGCATTTGAGCCATAGTGCCCTTCTGGCTGCGTTTGAGAATGAGGCTGCCCTGGCTGTCAATCTGATTCAATCTGTGGATGAGTCAGTTAGAAATGCCGCCGCTCCTCTCCTCTCATTAACGGGACGGAGTCCAGGATTGCGCCTCTTGGAGCTTTGTTCTTTAGTTGGTTGTCCAACTGATCCAACCACACCATCAGGGTTCTAGCTGTGCAAGTGGCGGCTATAGCGGGTTTTAGTCCTCCTCCGGCTGCCTCCCAGGCTTCTTTTAGGAATGTATCCGCTTTTTTGTCCATGTGGTCTTTCAGTGCCCCATGTCCTCAAAAGGGCAGAGAGAATTTATTTGAGGCTTTTGCTATGGCTACATCCACCTTTGGCGCTTTGTCCCAAAACGAACAGCTTGGCTCCTCAAAGGGATATTTCCTTTTTGGTGCTAGGATGCCCTTTTTCTCCGGTCTTTTCCACTCCCTCTGTATAAGCACCTGATTTTTATCGTTCCTGGGGTATGACCTCTTCTTCTGCTCTAACCTGCTGAACATGGCATCCTGAATTGGTCCTTTTGGGCCTGGTGTCTACTAGTCCCATAGTGGTTCTGATTGCCTTTATTAAGTTATGTTTCCTCTATAGGCAAACAGCTGCGACCCCCCTCTACAGAGGACGAGGAGTCGGATGACGGGCTATCTGTGCCTGATGAAGATTTGCTCTCCCTATCACTGTGATCTGACTCAGGCTCTTTGCTTTTAGGCTTTTTATACTTTTTGCTTTCTCCCTGAAGGGATTTGAAGGTGTTCTCTACTTGATGTTTAATTAGGGCTCTAAGGTCAGAGGCAAAACTTGGGGATTCCTTGCATATTATGCTCAATGCAGGATTGGCAGAGCCTTTTCCCCCACGCCGTGGGGAGCTCCTCTTTACAATGTCAGCAAATCTTGTAGTTGGCCTTCTGCATGCACTTCTTCCCCTATAAGAGGAGGACAGGCCCTAATTACAGTATATACGTTCCCGTAGTCCTTACCCACCAGACCGAAGGATACCGAATCTGAAGTGGGCCCCGGATCTGCCTGAGGCTTGTCTTTTGGGACTCCTACCCCACCGGACTCTGCTGCGTCGGGACTCCGAGCGGCTACTGCTGCTGTGTCTGGTCCTTGGCATCCTTCTTGCGGTGCTGCTGCAGTGATTGCTGCTGGTGTCCTGTGTCAGAGGACATGTCCAGCAGCTGTTGCTCTTCTGGAGGCTCGGTGCTCATGGTTCCAGAAACAGGCAGCACTGTGCCCCCTGCGCTCTTTTAATAAAGTGGTGGTGGGGGGGGTTTCCCGGGAGAGCGGCACCTGTGCATCTCTAAGCTGAGCCCCTGGCTCCCAGAGAGGCTTTGCGCCGCCCTACGTCATTCGGTGGCGCCCTGCCCCCCACGCACACGTGCACACACACTGACCCGGCCTACCCAGAGATGCCTTGCGCCGCCCGATGTCATTAGGTGGCGCTCCGCCCCGTGCACTATCGCCGCCCCTGGCTCCCAGGCATGCATTGGGCTGAGGCCGGCAGTGTCTCCTCAGGCTGCTGACACGCGTGGGGATCCCGGTGCCCACTGGCGCTCTACCCACCCCGGTACCTGTTCAGACGCACATGGAGGACGCTATCCCCGGGAGAGGCAGTCTTCTGGAAACGCTTCTGCCGCCTCTCCCCCCGCCCACCCTGGAGGTCCGCTGACCCCAGCAGAAGCGCGTCGGGTAACCTCCCCAGCTGGGACAGGGGGCCCCCGCTGTCATCCTCCAGACTGGTCGGCCCCGGCATCGCGACGATGGTAAGTCTGTAGGTTCCCTATGGGGACAGGAAACCAACTGATGCGGGAGAGAGGTACCGCCTTTTTATCTGTAGGTTTCCTGTCCCCGTGGGGCAGATCCCCTCTCTCCATGGTGCAGTCATGGGGGAAAGAGAAAGATGTTATTTAACGAAAAAGATTTTTGATGTCATTTCTGGTCCAACATCCTGTTTTACATTTGTCCAACCCACACTCCATTACACACAGATAGACAAATCTATAGATAGATAGATCTATACATAGATCGATAAATATTATCTATCTATAGATATATCGATAGATATCTCGATAGATGGATGGATATATCCATAGAGATCTATCCATAGATAAAAATAGATAAATAATAGCAAGGCCGATGTTTATTAATGAACAATGCTTAATTTTGAAAAAAAAAAAACCACGGGGGAAAAAATGGCGTGGGTTTCCACGTAATTTTCTGCGCCAGAGGGGGGAAGCCAATGACTGGGGGCCAATATTTGTAGCCTGGGAAGGGGGTAATACCCATGGATCGTCCCAGGCTATTAATATCAGCCCGAAGCTGTCTGCAAAGCCTTTACTGGCTATAAAAATAGGGGGACCACCCCCCCACCCCCCCAAAAAAAAAAAAAAAGACATGGGGTCCCCTATATTTTATAGCCAGAAAGGCTACACAGACAGGGCTGGCATTCATAGCCTAGGAAGGGGCCATGGATATTGCCCCCCTGGCTACAAATACCAGCACACAGCCGCCCCAGAAATGGCGCATCTCTAAGATGCGCCAATTCTGGCACTTCGCCCCTCTCTTCCCACTGCCGTGTAGCGGTGGCATATAGGGTAATAAGGGGTTAATGTCACCTTGCTATTGAAAATTTTTTTTGGATGGTACCTTCCCTTTAATTCAAGGGTAGAAGCTCTAATCTAAATCTAGAGATTTTCCCTTACTGACATAAGACAGGGGCGGAGGAAAGACCCAGACAGTCTGGTGCACGTTCTCCTCACATACAAGTGGTAATATGTCCCATTCAGAAACATCATACAGATATAGGGATAGATGTTCTGGAGGTAGTGAGAGATTTAATCCTGAGTGCCTTACTGGTGCTGCAACTACAGGGAGAAAATAAAATTCTATCATCCCTGCAGCAGATTGCTTCCAGTCTTCCAACACACTGGTCACACTAATCTCACCACGCCACTGTGAGCGACAGCCTGTGACTGCACCGCCCTGATGACGAAGTGGAGCACCCCACAGGGCCTTAGGTTACTTGGTACCGGGCAGGTCAGTTCTTAAAGGGGATGTCACGGCAGCAGCGACCCGGTCCGTGGCCCTGGGCGTCCAGTAAAAATGATGAAAGATGATGGGATATAAAGATGATGATTGGGTAGTTTGTAGGGGGTTTAGATGTGACACCAACTGTGGTATCTGGTCAGAGGTAACCAGCAATGCAGAGCAGATCCTCTGGGACAGATGGTAACGCAGCAGAGTTGTTATAGCTCTCCACAGGCAGCGCTTTTATCCCAGGGCAGTTAAGATGTATTCAGTTAAGATGGTGGCTACGGTTGTGCGTGCGGTGCAGGGCAGCTGAGAAGCGAATGATACAAGGGACACAGCGGGGTGCAGTTTCAAAGGTTTACTCACTGTTCTGCATGCACATACCCACTTGGTGCTGTGTAGGTGAGGGGACCAGCGAACTCCCAGGTAGATCGGGAAGCACTTTTTCCAGGACACTCTCTTTGATGTTCGCCTTTCCTGGCCGTCTCACTGCGCTGAACTTAATTTCTCCTACTCAACACCTTCAGTGTCCCCAAGCCAGCAGCCGCAGACCATGTCGGGCGACGTTCTCGGTGTCCCCTTGCTCCTATCTGGCTGCCTTTTTAGGGAATGAATGTGGTTGCAGCTGAGGCACTTACAGTTACCTCAGTCTCTGGCTTCCTAGCTGAGCCTGGTTATTCTCCACTAGTCTTAGGGGCTGGCTCCCCCACTGCGACCTGGTCGTTCCACTTCTGGATACGGGCCCCATGGGTGGCTTCCGCACTACCTGTGTCCCAAGGACCCCTTCTGTCTTCCTAGGAGCTTCCTTCAGACTTTCTTCACTACGCTCTGGCTTACTTTTCCTACTCTCGTGATTCTCCGTTGTCCCGTCACCAACTGTCACTGCTAACTCACTCTCATCCTCTAAGCTCCTCCCCTTTTTACCTCCCAACTCCACCCACCTCTCAACCCCCTTTACTACCTAGCCAGGGATGAGGCCATCCTCCCGTAGGGAACATCCAGGGTGCCCTGCTGCAATAGTGTGTGTTGGGTGCAGGTGTTAGAGTCCTGGGTGGTGCTCCCGCCTTACCTGAGAGCAGGGTAACACACCTCTGGGTGAGGTGCAGTACCTCTGTGACGACTGGACCCTCGGGGGCGCCACAGAGGCAGCTGCAGGGAGGATACGAGTTCACTTTCTCCCTGCAGCCGCATTCCCTTTACACCTGGCGTACATGATAGAAACGCTATTTACGTGGAGATTACCCCCCATATCAGCAGATAAACAGCATTTCTGGACACAACAGGTTCACTTTAAGTCCACCGACTTTAACAGAGCAAAAATCGCACAATGCAGATGCTAAAGCAGAACTCAGACGGCCACCATTGAGTCACCGGATATCTTCAATATCAAACTATTTAGTAACAGGTCGGTTTTCTATATCATTCCTTTTGTAAACTGGGACAGAGACCGCAGGTTGTGCAAACAGCGTCGTTTTATCACATTATGGGTCAGCTATGGTGGAAGTACGATCTAGTAGTGATGGCAGCTCCACAGCCCACAAGTGGCAGCCCAAGCCATGAGGCTATTACCGCAGCCATGTGTGACCCGGAGGCTCCTGGGATACGTGACACTCCCGGCTATTTAGGGCCGGCGCTATATTTAGGAAGTCACACATGCAGGACTGTGTGGTACAGGGGTCCCGCCTCCATGGTGGGCAGGAAACACAGGCCCTCCTGCTCCAGCCCGAGGCCTCATGGACGCGCAGACACCTCACTAGTTCCCGCCATTATAATAGCGCGCCCACCTGCCCGCTCCTCAGCACACGGCGACCACCTCTCCTGCCTCTCTGTACTGACTCCGGGTCTCCTCCCCTTCCTCTCCATCTTCCCTCCCCCAGAATTTCTCCCTCCCTCCTTGGGTGACGCAGAAACTTTCTAGAAATCCTTCCCATCGCCCTTTGCGTTTCCAACATGGAGGACCTGACGGTGGAAGTGCGCGGCTCTAACGGAGCATTCTACAAGGTAACGGGCATACACAGGCCGCTGGCTGGAATGGCGCGGGCAGCGGGCGGGCTCAGGCCGGGCACACCGCAGCACGGGACGGAGCCGGCGGCCGTGGGCGCGCTGGGATCTCTGGGCTCCGAGGGCCCCAGGAGGAGGCCGCGGCGGCTGCTCTGTGATGTGGGGGGGGCATTGAGGTGCGGGGGGCACTAGCTCCCTTATAGATCGGGATTGGGCCTGGTGGGCGGCAGATAGTGAGCGATGTGTTGGGCAGGGCTATTGGCCGACAGCTAGGGAAGCATCATGGGTACCACAACTATGCCGCATCTATGTGCGGGGACCTGCGCCCTGGCCACCTCGTCTGCTGCACTCGCCCTGGGTCGCATTTACTAGAGGCCCTAGTGTGAGGCTCCGATCAGGGCCTGTGTACACTGGATCCAGCCCAATGGAATCTTACTATATATAACAGTCGGTTATCATGAGGGGATCCCCCCCCCTGGACGGTGCGTGATCTTCCCTGAGGGATCTCCCCCCCCCCCTGGACGGTGCGTGATCTTCCCTGAGGGATCCCCCCCCCTGGACGGTGCGTGATCTTCCCTGAGGGATCCCCCCCCCTGGACGGTGCGTGATCTTCCCTGAGGGATCCCCCACCTGGACGGTGCGTGATCTTCCCTGAGGGATCCCCCCCCCCCTGGACGGTGCGTGATCTTCCCTGAGGGATCCCCCCCCCCTGGACGGTGCGTGATCTTCCCTGAGGGATCCCCCCCCTGGACGGTGCGTGATCTTCCCTGAGGGATCCCCCCCCTGGACGGTGCGTGATCTTCCCTGAGGGATCCCCCCCCCCCTGGACGGTGCGTGATCTTCCCTGAGGGATCCCCCCCCCCTGGACGGTGCGTGATCTTCCCTGAGGGATCCCCCCCCCCTGGACGGTGCGTGATCTTCCCTGAGGGATCCCCCCCCCCTGGACGGTGCGTGATCTTCCCTGAGGGATCCCCCCCCCCCCCTGGACGGTGCGTGATCTTCCCTGAGGGATCCCCCCCCCCCTGGACGGTGCGTGATCTTCCCTGAGGGATCCCCCCCCCCCTGGACGGTGCGTGATCTTCCCTGAGGGATCCCCCCCCCCCCCCCTGACGGTGCGTGATCTTCCCCGAGGGATCCCCCCCCCCCCCCCCCTGACGGTGCGTGATCTTCCCCGAGGGATCCCCCCGGACGGTGCGTGATCTGCCCCGGGGGGATCCCCCCCTGGACGGTGCGTGATCTTCCCCATTATAAATGCCTGCTCCTGGGTAATAGTGGTATTGTCAGGGTTCTGCTGACTTGGTGTAGTCAGGAGTCTGTGCACACATACCCTAGTAACAGAAGAGGTGGTCGTCCGCCTCCTCATTCATGCCGGGTTACCTGGTTCATGTCATCGCCCTTTGTGCCCTTCTAGTTTGGGGTTTGTTAGTTGATGCAGCTTTTGCTAGGAAACCATAAGGTGTTTGTAAGCATCAACTTTTACCCCATTTCCTTTCACAATACCAGTTACTATTAAAGTAGCGCATCGTCCGTTCTCCATTAACACGAGCTTCGTGATCAGTTACGTGAATGTTTTACATCAGTATTTTACATCATTATGTGTAAGCCAAAACCAGGAGTGGGTGATAAATACAGAAGTGGAGACGTGTGTCTATTGTACTTTTCCTCTGATTGTTCCACTTCTGGTTTTGGCTTACAAATACTGATGTATAATGCTAAACGTGTGAACCTGGCTTTACTGTGAGTGACGTCAACATTTGAGACCTTGGTATCAGGGCTGTGGAGTCTGTAAGCCAAACCTCCGACTCCTCAATTTCCAAGACACCAACCCCAGCTCCAACTCCACATCCCTGATTGGTATACTGTATCATAGGTTTCTTTATCCCCTGTAGTCCATACCAGCAGCCATTTTCGCCTGACTCCCCAAACGTACCAGCCCTGCTATATGACAGCAGATAACGCTGGACATTTTGGAAATCCAGTGTAATCCACTCTTGGCAGCTATACCTGTTTAAATCGGAGTTCGCCCTGGCTGCTAACCACAGTAGCCCATTGCCTCTGCTGTCTTCCCAGTGTTTCCATATTCGGTCGCTTTTGTCTGTAAGATGAAGTGATTGTGCAGGGAAATGGAAAATAGACCACAGCGGCACAGGACTGCTGCGTGTGAACGCAGTCTAGCAGAACTATTTGTTACTGATGTCTTTGAAAGTTTCTGGGATGAGAGTTCTATCTGACCCTAAGCAATGTTTTTTTTTTTTTTTTTTTTTTTTAAAGAATTTCCTCTTTGGAATGTCCCTCTTTTATTTATTTTTTTTTTTTGTCTACCTTTCGGCACCGATGTACATGTAGGTATATCCTACAACTTGTATAATCTAAAGCTGCTTGAAAAGGAACCTGTCGCGTACATGCTGTCCGATCAGTCGGCAGCACGGTATAGAGAAGGAGAAGCTGAGTATGTTATGTAGGTTTGTGGAAAGATTCCATATAATTTGCATTTTATTCATAGAAATCCCTGGTGTTTGTAAGCATATGAGCCAAGTAGTCTGTCCTTCTAGTGAGTGATGGCTAGCTTTGCATTCACAGCTATAGAGGGAAGACTGGCAGTCACTACCAGGACCGCCCACTGGACACATGGTTACAAACACCAGGGATTTCAATGGCTAACATACAAATCTTGCTGATATTTACAAAAAATATATACCGGTCTGATCAGGTCCTCCTGTTCTATAACACCCCACCTGTAGATCAGAAACCATTTTCAACATGACAGGTTCCCTTTAAGAATTCTGCTGGCTTCAGTGTAGAAATCTCCCAGCAGTCTTTGCTACATAATTACACATTGCTTGCTACAGAGATTTGCTTTCAGCCAGGGAAGTGCAGTTATTACACCAGGTAGTGTACGTTAATGTCATGTAGGGAAAACGTCTTTTATTGTAGGTGTCTGGTAACAAGCCTGTCACTTGTGTCTAGTAGCAAACAGCAGAATGGTGCAGTTCTGGAATCTGTGTAAATAGCAGACTTAACTCGCACACCACCATTGAACATGACTTGCTTATTTTACAGATCATTGTTTTGTTTTTTTACTTTTTTTTTACTCGAGATTAACCCAAAGTACCCTTCATGACATTTCAGTATGCACCATTGAATCACCCCCATACGTTGAAGGGGTTATCCCACAAACATGTATCACCTATCTACAGGTGATATTGTGTGGTTATCTGACCACTCTGACCCTCTCCTATCCCGAGAACGGTGCTCCTTGTCCTCACCTGGATAGAGGTGTAGTTGAGCATACTGTCTACCACTTGACTTAGACTGGCATAAAGACCACCCTTTTTGTGGTACCCAATGGTAGAATCCCCAGTGATCGTGAATTTGCCAACTTATAGATGGGTGATAAATGTTGGTTGTGATATACTGTAATACCTTCCTTGTGTGGTAAAGCTTAACCCCTTAACGACCGCCGATACGCCTTTTAACGGCAGTAATTAAGGGTACTAAAACCACAGCGCCGTTAATTCATGGCGCTGTGGAGAAAGTACATAGCGCTCCCCAGTGTCGGATTTTCTCCGGGGTCTCGGCTGCCAGGGTAGCCAAGACCCCAGAGAACATGAATCGGTCGGTTTCTGCGATCGCCGTTATTAACCCTATAACGGCGGCCGCAAAAAAAAAAAAAACAGCGATTATGTATTAAATTTCTCTTTCCTCTGATGTGATCGCACATCAGAGGAGAGAGAAATAGGGTCCCCAAACCCCCCCCCCGGTACCTCTCCGTGGTTCTCACTTCCTTCCCGGTGGTCCCGCGTCCCGCCGGCGTCCTCCGATGGGTGCCGCCATCTTCAAAATGGCGGCCGCAGTGCGCCTGCCGGGAATCTGCCGGCTCCGGCTGGCAGATTCCATTCGTTATTTTGATCACTATGATAAATGATCATAGTGATCAAAATAAAAAAAATAGTACATAACCCCCCTGTTTATCACCCCCTTATATAGGCAAACATAATGAAACAAAGAATATATACAATTTTTTTTTTTTTCACTTTTCCATTAGGGTTGGGGCTAGGGTTAGAATTAGGGTTAGGGCGAACTAGGATTAGGAATTAGGGTTGGGGTTAGGGGTGGGTTTGGGTTAGGGGTGGGTTGGGTTTGGGTTTAGGGGTGGGTTGGGTTTAGGGGTGGGTTGGGTTTAGGGGTGGGTTGGGTTTAGGGGTGGGTTGGGTTTAGGGGTGGGTTGGGTTTAGGGGTGGGTTGGGTTTAGGGGTGGGTTGGGTTTAGGGGTGGGTTGGGTTTAGGGGTGGGTTGGGTTTAGGGGTGGGTTGGGTTTAGGGGTGGGTTGGGGTTTAGGGGTGGGTTGGGTTTAGGGTTAGCGGTGGGTTGGGTTTAGGGTTAGCGGTGTGTTGGGTTTAGGGTTGGAGCAAGAATTGAGGTTTCCACTATTTACCAACTTTGGGGGTCTAAAAATTGGGGTCTAAAAAAATCACTTTTGTGGAAATAAAAAAGACTTGTTATTTTCACGGCTCTACGTTATAAACTTCTGTGAAGCACTTGAAGGTTCAAAGTGCTCACCACACATCTAGATAAGTTCCTTAATGGGTCTAGTTTCCAAAATGGGGTCACTTGTTGGGGGTTTCCACTTTTTAGGCCCATCAGGGGCTCTGCAAATGCAACATGATGCCCACAGACCATTCCATCAAAGTCTGCATTCCAAAATGGCACGCCTTCCCTTCCAAGCTCTCCCATGCGCCCAAACAGTGGTTCCCCCCACATATGGGGTATCAGCGTACTCAGGACAAATCGCACAATAACTGTGGGGGTATGATTTCTCCAGTTACCCTTGTAAAAATAAAAATTTGGGGGCGAAAAGATCATTTTTGTGGAAAAAAATGGATTTCTTATTTTCACGGCTCTATGTTGTAAACTTCTGTGAAGCACTTGAAGGTTCAAAGTGCTCACCACACATCTAGATAAGTTCCTTAATGGGTCTAGTTTCCAAAATGGGGTCACTTGTTGGAGTTTTCCACTGTTTAGGCACATTAAGGGCTCTCCGAACGCAACATGGCATCCGATCTCAAATCCAGCCAATTCTGCGTTGAAAAAGTGGTTTACCCCCACATATGGGGTATCGGCGTATTTAGGAGAAATTGTACAACAAATTTTGTGGTTGATTTTCTCTTTTAACACTTGTGAAAATAAAAATTTGTTCTGAAGTAAATTTTTTGCAAAAAAAAAAGTTAAATGTTAATTTTTTCCTTCCACATTGCTTTAGTTCCTGTGAAGCACTTAAAGGGTTAATAAACTTCTTGAATGTGGTTTTGAGCATCTTGAGGGGTGCGGTTTTTAGAATGGTGCCACTTTTGGGTATTTTCTGTCATGTTACACCCCTCAAAATGACTTTAAATATGATGTGGTCCCTAAAAAAAAAAAAAAAAAAAAAAAAAAAAAAAATGGTTTTGTAAATTTTGTTGTAAAAATGAGAAATCGCTGGTCAACTTTTAACCCTTATAACTTCCTAGCATAAAAAAATTTTGCTTCCAAAATTGTGCTGATTAAAGTAGACATATGGGAAATGTTATTTATTAAGAAATTTGTGTGACGCATCTCTCTGATTTAAGGGCATAAAAATTTAAAGTTTTAAAATTGCAAAATTTTCAATTTTTGCCATATTTCCGTTTTTTTTCATTAATAAACACAAGCCTTATCGAAGAAATTTTATCACTAACATGAAGTACAATATGTCACGAAGAAACAATCTCAGAATCAGCGGGATCCATTAAAGCGTTCCAGAGTTATAACCTCATAAAGGGACAGTGGTCAGAATTGTAAAAATTGGCCTGGTCATTAAGCTGCAAACTGGCTCTGTCGCTAAGGGGTTAAACTGCTTGTGTTTATTGACCTTGGTGTAGTACAAGATACATGGGAGTCTACAGTTGTAGTTTTGCTGGCTGTTCACATTTTGATTTATCATCGCGTTTTGCAAATACAAAAACGTCTCCTGATTTTTCATGCCAAATGCATCCATAAGGTCCAGTGCACACATCGTAATCCCAAGAGTGTCCTTTTGGCCTACACTGGGCAAGTATATGTCATATTTTACATTATAGGACACTATATTCTGCTGCGCTTTCCTATATGGAGTAAGAAAAAGACCAAACTTTTTTTTACAATAAGATTTAACAATCAACGTATGAAAGATATTCCTATGGTGACATACTTTTGGAGGTATAGGTCAAGGAATATGCTGATTGTTTCCCACACGTAGAGGTGGGGGGGATGGAGGAGGTGAAACGTGAACAGGGCCTTACTTTAATGTATTCCTTGGTGATAATCTTTTAACTCGGCACAGATATGAATCTGTACAATAATTGGTAACGCTTCACTGCTTCTATGGAACAAGACAGAAGCCTAACGTATGTTACCAGGGAGGTGAGAGTTTCAGTACAAAGTATTTCAGCTGTCCCTGTCGCTCTCCCATCCTGAGGCACATTGTCAGCTCTTTGAAATGTGTTGGCCTTTCTATTTATAAGCCGGCTTCCCTCAGTGTGTGGTTTTACATTATTGAATGTGATTCTGACATTTCTGTTGACTTAAATATTGTTGCAATTATTTTCTGTTATTTCAATAAAAATGACTTCTGCTTTGAGCTGCACCATTTACCGTATTTTTCGCAGTATAAGACGCACCGGACCATAAGACGCACCCCAATTTTAAGAAGGAAAATAGGTAAAAAAGTTATAATGTGTCAAATGGGGGTCCGTCTTACAGTCCGAATTCAGCTTACCTGGGAAGGGATCCGGCACAGGTGGAGGAGTGGTCACAGAGGTCATTCAGTGCTCCAGGCTGGTGCGGTGGTGGCGGCTCTGTGCTGGGGCAGCTGGGCTGGGGTAGGTGGGCTGTGCTGGGCTGGGGCAGCTGTGCTGGGGCAGGTGGGCTGTGCTGGGGCAGGTGGGCTGTGCTGGGCTTGGGCAGCTGGGCTCTGCGGGGTGAGGGTGGCGGCGGGCTGTGCTTCGGTGCAGGGGTGGCGGCTCCTACGGCATTTCTTCGCAGCCCGGAGGCACCCGCACATCCGTTGCTGGCTGCCGCCATGTTGCCGTGGCTTCCGGGAACATGGACGGGACGAGATCTGAACCCGCACATGCGCTGTCCCCGGACCGGCGGCCATCTTCCCGGCGTCCATGTTCCCGGAGGCCACTGCAACATGGCGGAAGCCAGCAACGGATGTGCGGGGGCCTCCGGGCTGCGAGGAAATGCCTGCGGAGCCGTCGCCCCTGCACCGGACCACAGCCCTCTGCCACCACCGTACCGTAGAGCCCCGCCCGCTGCCACCACCGCACCGCAGAGCCCCGCGGCACCAGCCTCCAGCCATGATTGGAGGTTAGTATACTGCGACCATAAGACGCACCCCCCACTTTCCCCAAAAATTTTTTGGGTAAAAAAGTGTGTCTTATGGTCGGAAAAATACGGTATATTTCTCACTGGAGCACAGAGTTGGGTCCACTGTTTAGGACAGGGCTGTGGAGTCGGTAAGCCAAACCTCCTATTCAGTTTTCCTGACTCCGACTCCACAGCCCTGCCTTACTACTGAGCATGGACATAAAGTGCAGCACAGGTTCATCTCAGCTAAAAGCTTACGTCAGGAATAGAAAGGCATTTATGGGACATTTCATAACTTTCCCAAGTTCTTATGAAGACATTTACAGCACATACTGCAGTGTACTATTGTACCAATCGTAGATTTTAGGCCTGTTTCACACTTCAGTTTTTTGTGTCAGTCAAAATCCGCCAAAAAGGCGGAAAGCGGATCCGTTCCTAACTGATGTGAACGGATGCCATCTGATCCGTTTTTGTTGACGGATCCGCCGAATGAAGAATTTTAAAGGAACCGCTGCCCGGGAAGGAGAGAGAGAGAGAGAATTTTTTTTCGTCCTCCAGAAAGGATTTCAGGGTTAAATTCCCGGCTGACTTCCTTTCTCTGGGCATGCGCACTGTAAAATGCGGATCCTGGAGCAAAAAAAAAAACATTTCAGGGTCCGTCCAGGCATGTCGGCGGACGCAAAAAATTTGGCGGATCCGCAAAAACGGATCCAACGGATGGCCATCCGTCAAGATCCGCCGGTAATGCAACTCAATGGGGAAAAACGGATCCGCCAAAAAAAATGGCGGATCCGTTTTTTTCAAAAACCGGCGGATTTTGACTGATGGTCAAAAACGGAAGTGTGAAACAGGCCTTAGGAGTCGGTCCATTTTATACCGACTCCACAGCCCTTTTAGGACACTTCTCTATTGGTCATTGCAGAAATCTGCTATTGACAGTGGCAGTGTCACTCTGTGACTACAGACTTGTGGATCCTCACAGTCTGCACACATCATGCTGTGAGGAATCTACAGTGCCAGCCCTGGGAGCGGCGATCATGTGTCCACAAAAATGCTATATACATACTCCCAGCCACAATCTAGATCGGTCTGGAGGCCAAAAACAGTCTACTTGGCTTGTTGCCAGGAACATGCATATCGCATGCTTGCGGTCACATGACTGCCATTATCGGCGCTGACAGCAGACAATCCTCACAGCACACAGTCTGCAGTCACATGAGGAGTTTTAGACCAGACAGTGTGGGCCCCCACAATTTTGAGAACAAATGAGATATGTTTGTTCAATTGCTGCTACTGTTCTGGGTAGCAAGTGGCCAGAACCACTATTGCCCAGGAAAGGGGACAAACCAACTAGGCCTCTCCTCTATGATCAGGAAGAACAGTGAAATAAACTCTTACCTAGTCTGTAAACCTTGATGATCTCCATGTGGGCACCCATGGTGCAGCAACAATGTGTAAACCAAGTTTCATAACATAAAATTACAATTTTTCAATGAGATTTTAGTGGTTTCTTGGATAGGGAGAGGAACAGCTAAATCAGCTACGTGTCCACTCCAGTCTCAGGAACGTTGGTTATCATACATATAGTACCCTCACTAATCATAGTCATCAAACAGTATACCATCGTTTGATTGAAAAACCCTTTTAGTTTACTTATTGGGTACCAAAAACAGTGAGGATGGTAGCGGAGGAATCGGAAAGCAATTCAGGTATTCTAGTGACAGATTTTTTTTTAATTCTTATTGTAATGGTTTTGCCCGTACAAAATATTTGAATGTTAGTCCATGGGAAATTACATTTTAAACTCCCCCCCCCCAAAACACAAAAATTAATTATAGAGTTGTATATATGTGAATAGAAACAATAATGGTTCAGAAAAAGCGATTCCGCTGCGGGAACATCCGCAGCATTAGCACAGCATTGCGGAATCCCATAGGAATGCATGGGATGCTGTTTTGCGTTTTCGCGGCAAAAACGCGCGTTAAAAACCGCGACGTGTGAACGCAGCCTAAAAGAATAACCTTTCTTTGAGTTTTAAATTTTTGAGCGCTGCATTATTCAGCAGTTTCATAATATAATGGTAAATAAAATTTTCCTGGAACAATCAGCAGAATAATGAGGAAGCAAGGCCAAGAACCCTTGTACACAGCAGCGTATTAACCCCTTAACGACCGCCGATACGCCTTTTAACAGCTGCAGTTAAGGGTACTTATTCCTTAGCGCCGCTTTTTAACGACGCTGAGAAAGAGCATATAGCACACCCCAGCATTGGAAAATCTCCGTGGTCTCGGGTACTGGGGTAGCTGAAACCCCGAAGAACAGGATTTGTGACGGTTTTTACCGACCCCAGTATTGCAATCACCGTTATTCATGGACTAACGGCAACTGCAAAAAATTAGTCTGACTTTTCCTTTTTATTTCTGTCCCCCCGATACCTGCGATATGTCTACTGGCACCCGGCAACAATAGATTTCTCCTATTAGTTAATTTTGATCACTGTGATAGTCTATCACAGTAATCAAAATAATAAAGATAGTAAAACAACCCCCCCTTTATTACCCGCTTGGTTAGGTAAAAATAATAAAACAAAAAAAGTATTTTTTATACATTAGGTTTGGAGTTAGAATTGGGGTTTTTTCCACTGTTTAAGTACATCAGTCAAACGGTGCTCCCTCCCTTCTGAGTCCTGCCATGTACCCAAACAGTGGCTTTCCCCCACATACGGGGTATCGGCGTACTCGGGAGAAATTGCACACCAAATTTTGTATTCCATTTTCTCCTGATACCCTTGTGAAAGAAAAGTTTGATTCCAAAGTACATTTTTTGTGAAAAAGTAAAATGATCATTTTTTGTCCTACCACATTGCTTTAGTTTTCGTGATAATAAACTTCTCGAATGTGGTTTTGTGCACCTTGAGGGGTGTGGTTTTTAGAATGGTGTCACTTTTGAGTATTTTTTCTCATATCGGCCAACCAACCCCCCCCCCACAAAACTCTCTTCAAATTTGAAGTGGTCCCTTAAAAATGTTTTGTTTTGTTTTTTTGTAAAGTTTGTTGGAAAAATGAGTAAAAATGTTTCCAAAATTGTGCTGATGTAAAGTAGACATTTGGGAATGGTATTTATTGATTATTTTGTTTGATATGACTCTCTGATTTAAGGGCACAAAAATTAAAAGTTTGAAAATTGCAAATTTTCAACCTTTTTGCCAAATTACCATTTTTTCATAAACACAAGTCATATCGAATAAATTTTACCACTATCATGAAGTACAATATGTCACGAAAAAACAGTCTTAGAATCAGTGGGATCTATTGAAGCATTCCAGAGTTATAACCTCATAAATTGACATGTTCAGAATTGTAAAAATTGGCCTGGTCATGAAGTAGCAAATTGCTCTGTCACTATGGGGTTAAATTGTATTAAGTCATTTCAGGAGAACTTGCAGCAGAGTCTCTGCTTCTCTTCACCTAGCACCTTCCCTCTTCATAGAACTTTTAGAAACAACTGTTATCTTCAATCCTCAGTAATGGGAAAATCTGTGTTTATTAAAAATATTTTGCCAGTGGATTGAAAATATTCAGAATCA
Source organism: Dendrobates tinctorius (assembly GCF_039654945.1). NCBI lineage: Eukaryota > Metazoa > Chordata > Amphibia > Anura > Dendrobatidae > Dendrobates > Dendrobates tinctorius. Next base: position 21,614,786 of record NW_027361728.1, on the reverse strand, counting down.
AAGATCAATCCAGGAGGAGAAAGAAGCCAATTTATAAAAATAGACTAAAAGTGAATTTAAACTCTCATCTTGTACGTTGACCTCTTAATTGGAGCTGGTCGCTGTGATTTTAACCCCTTACCTACAATTGACGTAATATTCCGTCCATGTGACCATGGACCTAATTACCATAGACGGAATATTACGTCATCTCGATCAGCGGCGCCCACGTGGTGAGCGCCGCTGATCGCGGCCGAGTGTCAGCTAATTATCATAGCTGACACCCGGCACAATGTGTCAGGGGCGGTCACGGACCGCCCCCGACACGTTAACCCCTTGCACACCGCGATCAAACGCGATCGCGGTGTACCGGGGGTTAAAGGGAAGCATCGGCAGGGAGGGGGCTCCCTCCGTGCTTCCCTGAGCCCCCCACGGCAGCGCAATGTGCAGAGCTGCTGCGGGGGGCTCTTTCCCTACATGCCCTCGGATCCAAGATGGCGACGGGGGCCTGCAGGGAGCTGACTTCCTCACTACCTGCAAAGCGCAGGCATGAGGAAGTCTGCAGCAGTGCCTGTGACAGATCGCGATCTGTCACAGGACAGTGATGTCCCACCTGGGACAAGGTAATAAAGTAAAAAAAAAAAAGTGTTAAAAATAATTTAAAAAAAATCGCTAAATAAATTAGTAAAAAAAAAAAAAAATATTCCCCAATAAATCCATTTTTTCAAAATAAAAAAACCCAAAAACAATAAAAGTACACATATTTGGTATCGCCGCGTCCGTAATGACCTGCCCTATAAAACTGTCCCATTAGTTGACCCCTTTAGCGAACCCCTTAAAAAATAAAAATAAAAAACGAAGCAAAAAATAATGATTTATTATCATACCACCGAACAAAAAGTGCAATAACGCGCGATCAAAAAGACGCATATAAATATGCATGGTACCGCTGAAAACGTCATCTTGTCCCGCAAAAAACGAGCTGCCATACAGCATCATCCGCAAAAAAATAAAAAAGTTATAGCTCGCAGAATAAAGCGATACAAAAATAATTATTTTTTATATAAAATTGTTTTCATTGCAAAAAACCGACAAAACATAAAAAAAAACCTAAATGAGGTATTGCTGTAACCGTACTGACCCGAAGAATAAAACCGCTTTATCAATTTTACCGCACGCGGAACGGTGTAAACGCACCCCCCAAAAGAAATTCATGAAACGCTGGTTTTTGTTCATTCTGCGTCCCAAAAATCGGAATAAAAAGCGATCAAAAAATGTCACGTGCCCGAAAATGGTACCAATAAAAACGTCAACTCGTCCCGCAAAAAATAAGACCTCACATGACTCGGTGGGGCAAAATACGGAAAAATTATAGCTCACAATATGTGGTGATGCAAAAACTATTTTTACATTAAAAAGCGTCTTTTAGCGTGCGACAGCCGCCAAACATAAAAACCGCCATAAATCGTAAATCAAACCCCCCGTTATCACCCCCTTAGTTAGGGAAAAATAATAAAACTAAAAAAATGTATTTATTTCCATTTTCCCGCTAGGGGTATGGTTAGGGTTAGGGCTAGGGCTCAGATTAGGGTTAGGGGTGTGTTGAGGTTAGGTTTGGAGTTATAATTGGGGGTTTCCACTGTTTGGGCACATCAGGTGCTCTCCAAAAGCAACATGGCGTCTGATCTCAATTCCAGCCAATTCTGCGTTGAAAAAGTCAAATGGTGCTCCTTCCCTTCCAAGCTCTGCCATGTGCCCAAACAGTGTTTTACCCCCACATGTAGGGTATCGGCCTACTCAGGACAAATTACAAAACAACTTTTGGGGTCAAATTTCTCCTGTTACCCTTAGGAAAATAAAAAATTGGGGGCAAAAATATAATTTTGCGGAAAAAAATGTTTTTTTTATTTTCACGCCCAGGCGTTATAAACTTCTGTGAAGCACTTGGGGGTTCAAAGTGCTCTCCACACGTCTAGTTTCCAAAATGGGGTCACTTGTGGGGAGTTTCAATAGTTTAGGTACATCAGGGGCTCTCCAAACGCACATGACACCCGCAGACCAATCCATCAAAGTCTGCATTCCAAAATGTCACTACTTCCCTTCCGAGCCCCGACGTGTGTCCATACAGTAGTTTTCTCCCACATATGAGGTATCAGCGTACTCAGGACAAATTGGACAACAACTTTTGGGGTCCAATTTCTCCTGTTACCCTTGGGAAAATAAAAAAAATGGGGACTAAAAGATGATGTTTGTTGAAAAAATACGATATTTTTATTTTCACGCCCGGTCGTTATAAACTTCTGTGAAGCACTGGGGGGTTCAAAGTGCTCACCACACATCTAGATAAGTTCATTAGGGGGTCTAGTTTCCAAAATGGGGTCACTTGTGGGGGGTTTCCACTGTTTAGGTACATCAGGGGCTCTCCAAACGCACATGACACCCGCAGACCAATCCATCAAAGTCTGCATTCCAAAACGTCACTACTTCCCTTCCGAGCCCCGACGTGTGCCCATACAGTAGTTTTCTCCCACATATGGGGTGTCAGCGTACTCAGGACAAATTGAACAACAACTTTTGGGGTCCAATTTCTCCTGTTACCCTTGGGAAAATAAAAAAATGGGGACTAAAAGATCATGTTTGTGGAAAAAATACGATTTTTTTATTTTCACGCCCGGACGTTATAAACTTCAGTGAAGCACTGGGGGGTTCAAAGTGCTCACCACACATCTAGAAAAGTTCCTTGGGGGGTCTAGTTTCCAAAATGGTGTCATTTGTGGGGGGTTTCTACTGTTTTGGTACATCAGGCGCTTTCCTAACGCGACATGGTGTCCGATCTCAATTCCAGCCAAAAACGTCAAATGGCGCTGCTTCCCTTCCGAGCTCTACCATGCGCCCAAATAGTGGTTTACACCCACATGTGGGGTATCAGCGTACTCAGGATAAATTGCACAATATCTTTTAGGGTCCTGTTACTTTTGGAAAAATAAGAATTGAGGGTGAAAAGATCATTTTTGTGGAAAAAATATGATTTTTTTAATTGTACTGCTGTACGTTATAAACTTCTGTGAAGCCCTTGGGGGTTCAAAGTTCTCACCACACATCTAGATAAGTTCCTTGGGGGGATCTAGATTCCAAAATGGTGTCATTTGTGGGGGGTTTCCACTGTTTTGGTACATCAGGGGTTTTCCAATCGTGACATGGTGTCCGATCTCAATTCTAGCCAAAAACGTCAAATGGTGCTGTTTCCCTTCCAAGCTCTGCTATGCGCCCAAATAGTCATTTACACCCACATATGGGGTATCAGCGTACTCAGGACAAATTGCACAATAACTTTTAGGGTCCTGTTCGCTTGGAAAAATAAAAATTGGGTGCTGAAAGATCATTTTTGTGGAAAAAATATGATTTTTTTTAATTGTACCGCTGTACGTTATAAACGTTTGTGAAGCCCTTGTGGGTTCAAAGTTCTCACCACATATCTAGATAAGTTCCTTGGGGGGGTCTAGTTTCCAAAATGGGGTCACTTGGGGGGGTTTCCACTGTTTAGGTACATCAGGGGCTCTCCAAACGCGACATGGCGTCTGATCTGAATTCCAGCCAATTTTGCATTGAAAAAGTCAAACGGCGCTCCTTCGCTACTGAGGTCTGCCATGCACCGAAACAGTGGTTCCCCCCCACATATCAGGTATCAGCGTACTCAGGACAAATTGCACAATAACTTTTGCAGTCCAATTTCTCCTGTTACCCTTGGTAAAATAAAGAAAATTAAACCTGAAGTATTTTTTTTGTGAAAAAAAGTTAAATGTTCATTTTTTTTTTAATATTCAAAAAATTCCTGTGACGCACCTAAAGGGTTAATAAACTTCTTGAATGTGGTTTTAAGCACCTTAAGGGGTGCAGTTTTTAGAGGTAGTGTCACTTTTGGGTATTTTCTATCATATAGACCCCTCAAAGTGGCTTCAAATGTGAAGTGGTCCCTAAAAATAAAATGGTGTTGCAAAAATGAGAAATCGCTGGTCAATTTTTAACCCTTATAACTTCCTACCAAAAAAAATGTTGGTTCCAAAATTGTGCTGATGTAAAGTAAACATGTGGGAAATGTTATGTATTAAGATTTTTGTGTGCCGTATCGCTGTGATTTAAGGGCATAAAAATTCAAAGTTGGAAAATTGCGAAATTTTCAAAATTTTCGCCAAATTTTCATTTTTTTCACAAATAAACGCAAGTTATTTGAATGCAATTTTACCACTAACATGAAGTACAATATGTCACGAGAAAACAATGTCAGAATCACCGGGATCCATGAAAGCGTTCCAGAGTTATGACCTCATAAAGGTACAGTGGTCAGAATTGTAAAAATTGGCCCGGGAGTTAACGTGCAAACCACCCTTGGTAGTGAAGGGGTTAAAGCTGAGCTGGGGAACCTCTGGCCCATGGCCATTTACACCTCAATGACTGCGTCTTCTGTGATACATAAAAAAAGAGAAGGTCAGGGAGCACTACAAAGGGGCAGGAGAATAATTAATATTGAAAATAAATGAGGGGTGCTGCACAATGCAAAGGCAAAAGCAATGATCAACAAAAGAAGAAAAAAGGGCCCAGCATATAAAGTGCACACCCAAGGCAATAAAGTGTGTGACCAATACATATAAATTTTATTGAGAAACAAACAGGTATACAGAATAAATTTAAATTAAAAAGGAAGACAGACCCCCAAATGTCCCAAACAGATCTAATAATAAATGCTGATAGGCAAAGACCACTTTCGGAAAATTACACACAATTCACCAAAATGTACATAATACAAAGGGCATGACCCAACAACCCCAAATCTGGGTGTCCCCAGAGTAATGTAGCTATTTACTCAAAATATTTATAGATAGACCAAAAGGTACTATAAGCAAGGTGACCATCCATTATAAGAATAGAGGGGATATCATACCGACACTCACTCCAGAAGACCCCATAAGATCTGAGGAGCCCTGTAAATAGCCCTGATATAGGAGGGAGCAGGGAACCATCCAATATGAGGATGGTTAGGAGATCTAGACCCAAATAGATTGAGGGCAAGAAAAAAAAAATTGGAGATAAATGCTACAGTATATAGTAGAAAGTAAAGAGATGGTCACCATAAAGAGTAGTCCAAAATGGAACGTCGGGGGTCAGGTCGTCAAGAAAAGGTGGTCCCGGGACGGGAGGTGTGGGGAGCCCCACGCATATCGCTGCTGGGTGTAGCTTCATCAGGGGAAGTCATCTGTGATGTCTGTGTCCCATGTCCTATCATGTACAGTACAGACCAAAAGTTTGGACACACCTTCTCATTCAAAGAGTTTTCTTTATTTTCATGACTATGAAAATTGTAGATTCACTCTGAAGGCATCAAAACTATGAATTAACACATGTGGAATTATATAATTAACACAAAAGTGTGAAACAACCGAAAATATGTCTTGTATTCTAGGTTCTTCAAAGTAGCCACCTTTTGCTTTGATTACTGTTTTGCACACTCTTGGCATTCTCTTGATGAGCTTAAAGAGGTAGTCACCGGAAATGGTCTTCCAACAGTCTTGAAGGAGTTCCCAGAGATGCTTAGCACTTGTTGGCCCTATTGCCTTCACTCTGCGGTCCAGTTCACCCCAAACCATCTCGATTGGGTTCAGGTCTGGTGACTGTGGAGGCCAGGTCATCTGGCGTAGCACCCCATCACTCTCCTTCTTGGTCTAATAGCCCTTACACAGCCTGGAGGTGTGTGTTGGGGTCATTGTCCTGTTGAAAAATAAATGATTGTCCAACTAAACAAGCAAAAGGTGGCTACTTTGAAGAACCCAGAATATAAGACATATTTTCAGTTGTTTCACACTTTTGTTAATTATATAATTCCAAATGTGTTAATTCATAGTTTTGATGCCTTCAGAGTGAATCTACAATTTTCATAGTCATGAAAATAAAGAAAACTCTTTGAGAAGGTGTGTCCATACTTTTGGCCTGTACTGTATATACATCAGTCTCGGTGTCTCCTATGTGATGTATAATGCAAATCTCCCACTGCTTGAGTTTAATAAATGGAATGTGAGCAGTGATAGTTTTGACCACAGAGAGGAGACCTGCAGTGTTTACACTTCTGTGTTGGGTATAACTCACTGCTTTGCGTTCTTTAGGCCTGTTTCACACATCAGTTTTTTTGTCAGTTAAAATCCGCCAAAATGGCGGAAAGCGGATCCGTTGTTAACTGATGTGAACGGATGCCACCGGACCGTTTTTGTTTTTTTTTTACGGATCCGCCGTATGAAAAATTTTAAAGGAACTGCAGCCCGAGAGAGAGAATTTTTTTCTGTCTGCCAGAAATGATTTCAGGGTTAAGTTTCCGCCTGACTTCATTCCTCCGGGCATCCGCACTATAAAAATGCGGATCCTTCAGCACAAAAAACGTTACATGGTCCGTCCAGGCATCTCGGCGGACGCAAAAAAATTGACTGATCCGCAAAAAAACGGATCCAACGGATGGCCATCCGTCAAGATCCACTGGTAATGCAAATCAATGGGGGAAAAAACGGATCCGCCAAAAAAATGGCGGATCAGTTTTTTTGCAAAAACGGCGGATTTTGACTGATGGTCAAAAACGGAAGTGTGAAACAGGCCTTACAAAACTCATCAGTGCAAAGAGTCTCCTGCCCTCCAGACCAACAGATAACTGTGAAAGTGAGTAGCAACATCATAAATACCTCCAAGTATCACACATCTTGGAAAAGAGGAGCAACTCCTATTAGGGTTGTTAATTAAATGTTTGGCCAAATATAGCCGAATCATTTTCAAGTTGATCATTTTGTACAGACATAAAGTGATAGCCTAAATATCCAAACAGCCCCCGGCAGAACAGAGGTTCCCCACACTGTTTTAAAGGTATTTTCTGTGACTTTGATGTATTTGTGACTACTAGAGGGACTAAAAACTTACTGGCAGGTAGCTATAACTACTTGCCTGTTCTGCCCTGCGACAATGTGTTCTGGCTCAGGCAATGAGGCTATGTGCACACGCTGCGGATTGGTCTGCGGATTTGTATCTGCGGAAACGCAGGTAAAATGACCTGCGGTTTTCCCCTCCGGTTTATCACCTCTACAATGGAGGAGATGGTAAACCACAGCAGAATCCGCAGAAAAGACGTGACATGTCATTTTTTTCTGCGGATTCAAAACCGCAGCTTTTCTGCAGTTAAAAATCTGCAGCATGTGCACAGCAGATTGTAAATCACATAGACTTACATGCTACTGTACACTGTCTGCAAAACTGCTGCAGATCCGCAGCAAAAACCACAGCGTGTGCACATAGCCTGATTCTCAGCTTCATTTGACCTCTCATCCGCAGAGCAGCTCTTTCACTTCTACTCCGCTGTCGATGGGGCTGGCGTCATGCTGATTGACAGCTAGCTGCCCTCCATTAGGCAAAGTGGATCTTGATGTCAGTCAGCATGATATCGACTGTGACGCCCTGTCAACGTGATGACACAGGAAGCAGAATCGCCGATAGGAACTGTACGTGACTGCCCTGAGCCCGGAGAGATCGGCGCTGGGCAGAACAGGCGCAGTTCGTTGGCAACTACCTGCCAGTCAGTTCTTAATACCAAAGCCAAAAAGCCCCGAAGTCCTGAATAACCCCTTTAAAATGAGCATACCTCTACTAAGGGCTCATTCACTTTTTTTATGTATGAGAAAAGCAAACAGTTTCATGTTATTTTCATCAGAGTATCTCCTGAGTTCCATAACTTTTTGTCTGGTGGGGGAAAATGTTTCTCCGGCTTCTCTGAACAATCGGTCTGAAAAACACAGCACATGGATTGCATCAAAGTGTGGTGTGTTCTTGTTGTTTTTTTTTTTTTTTTTTTCTTTTATGGATCCATTGTTGAGTTTGGTCTGATATTTTTGACAAGTCTCAGCAATTTTGCAGGGCCCAAGGAAAAAATTAGACATGTGAATTACCCCATAGACTATCTGTGATAAATACGAATAGTGATCGTATGCGAGAGACTGACATCTGAATGAGGCCCTCCACAGAATATGTACACATTAGTCTATTTTTTTTTTTTGTAATTGTAGTATATGACACTTTGTATTTTATTTAGTCATTAAAAGTTTAGTTATATATAATATATATATGCGATTGCTGAGGCAATATAGAAGCATTCACATATATATGTGTATACGCTATTTTGAAAGGCCTCGTGTCTGGTTTTGAATCGATTCATGGATCAGATATTACAAATATATGTGGGTTTGTGAAAATCACAAACTGCACACAGATACTATCCGTGTACTGTCTTTTTAATAGTGAAATGGATAAAGGAAGCTTGGCTTTTTCATTCGAGAAATGTGCGCATGAAGCCCAGTGCTTAAAAACTCTAAATTTCTAAAAGCTAGTTTTTGATTTTTTATTGCTTTTTATTTAAAATTTTCAACTCTTCAGATGTCTGATTTTTGCCTACAAGTGCTATCTGTGGTTTTCACGGATATCACTCGTACCTGTGGTAGTCTATTGGACCATATTTGCATGTCCGTGATTATTTATTTTTTTTTTTTTTCCAGCTCCCAGAAAATTGTGCAGACATGTCTGATTGTGATCCAGGAGTCGGGTCAAAATGGGCAATGGAAAGTCTATGGGTCTGTGAAAATATTGGACTGTATTTTGATTGCATCTGAGTGCGGTCCGATATGCAATGATATCAGATAGGAGAAGGTGGAGAAACTTTGTTTTATTTTTTTTTCTCTCCACATTTGAGAAACTAACACTAGTACCACACTCTGATCAAAATAATCGGTCCTTTTTTTCTGATACAAGAGAGAAACTGACGTCTGAATGAGGTCTTAGGCTATGTTCACACGTTACGCTTTTGCTGCGTTTTTTTTTTCTGCAGGCAAAACCTGCTTTCTTGGCTGTTAGTAAGTTGTTTACAAAAAGCAGGTTTTGCTGTGCTTTTTTTTTTTTTTTCTGCATTTTTCAGGATCCCAAAGTTGAGCTCTGCTTCCACCACCGCTTCATGAACAATGTGTTAGATCACCAATGCAAGACGCATGTCAAACCTTAAAACCATTTTGAGGATGAAAGGGCAATGCAATCAAATTATTTAGTGGAAAAAGATTTTTGTGTGTGAAAGTGTCTGTTCTGAACAAAAAATTAATGTACACCATGTAACAGTGTAAGTTGCGTTTTACAATACCAGCAAAAGCTGAGATTTCAGAAATCTCATGCAGGTTTTTTTTTCCTAACTGAATTGGAAAACTGATGCGTTCTTAATATTGAAGCATGTCACTTCTTTCAGTGCTTTTTCACCCATTGAAAGTAATGGGTAGTGAAGAAAAATGCTAAAAAGACGTAGGTATCAGGTTTTACGGCATTTTTGGTGAAAAAAAGCAAGAACAGTATGTGAAACCCATTTATTTTTGTGATCTATTTTTTTTTTTTCCCCCAGGTTTACCATCTTGTCTTGGTCACCCAAGATGGCAGTTAGGACTAGTACAATTTAATTAAATTACCGTATATACTCGTGTATAAGCCGACCCCCTAATTTTGCCACAAAAAACTGGGAAAACTTATTGACTCGTGTATAAGCCTAGGGTTTAAAATGCAGCAGCTACTGGTAAATTTCAAAAATAAAAATAGATGCCAATAAAAGTAAAATTAATTGAGACCTCAGTAGGTTAAATGTTTTTGAATATCCATATTGAATCAGGAGCCCCATATAATGCTCCATACAGTTCATGATGGCCCCATAAGATGCTCCATACAAAATACACCCCATATAATTCTGTGCAAAGGTAATAATGGCTCCATAAGATGCTCCATAGAATAATATGCCCCCCGTATGCTGCTCCATGGATTATGCCCCCCGTATGCTGCTCCATGGATTATGCCCCCCGTATGCTGCTCCATGGATTATGCCCCCCGTATGCTGCTCCATGGATTATGCCCCCCGTATGCTGCTCCATGGATTATGCCCCCCGTATGCTGCTGCAAAAAAGCCATACTTGCCTCTCCTGCTCAGGACCCTGCACCTGTGATATTCACCTGTCTGGGATCCATCGCCGCTCACCACTGTCTGCCTGTCCTCTGTCAGTGACTGTTCAGCCAGCATTGGGTGCGGCATGCACTAACACGTCACCGCGCCCCCTGCTGGCGAAACATCACAGACACAGGAAGCAGCAGACAGCGGTGAGTAACGTGGGAACGAGGACAGGTGAATATCGCTATACTCACCCGTCCTGGAACGTCTCTGCAGCCTTGATTCTCCACTGTCTCCCTGCCTTCAGTGTTCACGTGATACCGCTCATTACCACTCATGAATATGCGCATATTCATGAGTTTAATGAGCGGTACCACGTGACTGCTGAAGGCAGGAAGGGAGACAGTGGAGAAGCGAGGCTGCAGAGAGTGCCAGGACGGGTGAGTATGATCTGTGACACCCCCTCCCCGCTGACCTCCCAGGTATATGACTCATGTATAAGCCGAGAGGGGGACTTTTAGGCCCCAAAAAATTGGCGGGGGGGGTCAGAGATCAGACTCTCCTCTCCTGGCACTTCTCTGCAGCCCCTGCGTCTCCCTCTGCTTCCTGCATTCAGCGGTCACGTGGTACCGCTAATTAAACTCATGAATATGCGCATGTTTAATGAGCAGTACCACGTGACAAGCTGAATGCAGGAAGCAGACGGCAGAGGGAGAAGCAGGGGCTGCCGAGAAGACCTTGCGGCTAAGAGGGGTGAGTATGATGGGGGCAGAGTGATATTCACCTGTCCCCGTTCCAAGCCGTGCACCGTAGTCAGTGCGCGCCCTCTGCTGCCAATGCAGAGATCCGGGAGACACAGCGGTGCTCGGCTTGGAGCGGGGACAGGTGAATATCGCCACTGCCAGGGGCTCAGGACACCGGCACCTGGCCCCCAGCGACGGAGAGGTGAGTATGTCTTTGTCTTTTTTTTTTTTTATTGCAGCAGCAGCAAATAAGGGGTATTTATGGAGCATCTTATGGGGCAGCATTAACCCTTGTGGAGCAGCATATGGGGGGTATTTATGGGGCAGCATTAACCCTTGTGGAGCAGCATATGGGGGATATTTATGGGGCAGCATATGGGGGGTATTTATGGGGGCAGCATTAACCCTTGTGGAGCAGCATATGGGGGGGTATTTATGGGGGCAGCATTAACCCTTCTGGAGCAACATTAGGGGGCAGCATTAACCCTTGTGGAGCAGCATATGGGGGTCTTTATGGGAGCAGCATTGACCCTTGTGGAGCAGCATATGGGGGGTATTTATGGGAGCAGCATTAACCCTTGTGGAGCAGCATATGGGGGGTATTGATGGGGCAGTATTAACCCTTGTGGAGCAGCATATGGGGGATATTTATGGGGCAGCATATGGGGGGTATTTATGGGGCAGCATTAACCCTTGTGGAGCAGCATTAACCCTTATGCAGCAGCATATTGGGGGTATTTATGGAGCATCTTATTGGGCCAGCATTAACCCTTGTGCAGCAGCATATGGGGGGTTTTATCTATGGAGCATCTTCTTGGACCACCATTTAACCCTAGGCTTATACGCGAGTCAATAAGTTTTCCCAGTTTTTTGTGGCAAAATTAGGGGGGTCGGCTTATACATGAGTATAAACGGTAAACATTGGGCTGACCAAGGTGTGAAATTGAACAATGCTTGAGCAACTCAATGGCAGACCAAAGTGTGAAAGGAGTGTCCTATAAACTCAATTCACTGCCAGTGCCTTAAGGCTCTTTCATATATCATTGTGGTGATAGTATTCACACGTACCAGAGACACATGCACACATAGACCCATTCAAGTGAATGGGTAAGTACACATGTCAGCATGTGTTAGTGGGCAAAACATGTCTGTTTTTTAACAGCAGCACGGGTTGCAAAACGTCCTGCAGACATCTTGGAATTAGCGGTACAGTTTATGCTTTTCCCCACCGCCGGGTGCTGAAGACAGCTCGCGCATCACTGTCCACTGCCAGCGCTGTCATCAGCGCTAGCAGGGGAGACTGTTGAGTTGTATACATCTGATAGCAGCGAAAGCAGGTGATGGCTGATGAGTATTCATCAGCCACCACCTGCGCTATAAATAAGAGAATGCTTGTTAGGCCAGAGTCACATTTGCGAGAAACTCGCACTCCAATACGCGGCACTACCACCGGCACTCTACCAGAGCGCTCAGCTTCATAGAAATACATGCAGCCGCACACTCCGGTCCCGAGTGCCGCCGGGTATTGAGATGCGAGACTTGTGCAAGTTTCTCGCAAGTGTGACCCCGGCCTTAGGTGATTATAACTGTTTGTTATTGTTAAAAAAACACACACTTTTCATTTATTTATATTTTTATTTCAAATAAAGAATTGTATTCTGGCTGTGTGTTTATTTCCCATATAACTATTGGATTAGTAATGGAGAGATGTCTTACAGACGCTGCTCCATTACTAACCCGTGGGCTTTATGTCATCAGACAATACCTAGGAGACATCAACCGCACAAATATGAACCCTACTTGCCACCGCTACAGGGCAAGTGAGAAGAGCCGGGCAAAGCGCCAGAATTTGCACATCTGCTATTTTTAGCCTGGTCGGGTAATATCCATTGCCCCTTACCAGCCTAAAAATACCAGCTGTCTGCTTTAGCTTGGTTGGTTGTCACAAATGGAGGGGACCCCACGCTGTTTTTTTTTTTTTTATTTTTTTAATTAGTTAAAAATGTGGGGACCGCTCTATTCTTGATACCCAATCTTGCTGACAGCTGAGGCTTGCAGCCCATAGCTGTCAGTTTTACCCAGCTAGTTATCAAAAATACAGAGGAACCCCATGTAATTTTTTTTTTTATAGCGCAGGCGGTGGATGATGAACACTAATCAGCCTCTGCCTTCTCTCGCTGTTGTCAGTTGAATAAAACTTCACATTCTTACCTGATTGTTCCCTGCTCGCAATGCGATCAGTGCTATGATGCGAGCTGTCTTCAGCGCCGGGGAAAAGCATGAACTGTACCACTTATTCTCAGGCGCCAGTACGTGTGCGGTACTGATGCGGCACACGGATACTGCTCTCTCCGGTACTGGTTCTTCCAGTTTAGGAAATATCAGGATGTGTGAAAGAGCCCTTTGGTAGATTATTCCAGACTGATTCGCCTTCACTAGCTGTTACATTTGTATGTGTATTTTTTCATGAGCATGTCTTGCATTGGTGACCTGTGTTCATTCTTCTGTGCTGGAAGCAAAGCTGAACTTTGGGATTTTGATGCTGCTTCTTTTCTGCCAAAAGTGCAGGTTTTGCTTCAGAAAAGAAACATTGAAAAAATGATTAGTGGGAACATGGCCTTAGTGAAAAAAGCATGTACAACAATAAGTAAAACCCACTAATTTTTGTGTTTGTTCCCAAGTTTAAACCATAGTGTCTTGGTGTCTTCACCTGAGAATGGCATTTGAGATTAGTACAGTTTAATTAAATTTGTGATCTGTGCAGAGCAGTTCACCTCCACCCACTGTCACAATTGTAATTTTTTTTTCATGAACTTGTGAACTTTTTGGTTCAGAAGAAGTAACTTTTTTCAGACATAAAAATCTTTTTCCACTAAATAATTTGATCAGTTTTTTTTTTTTTTATAACTCCATAAATGATTTTACGGTTTCACATATGTTCTCATGCTTCTGTGGTGGAAACTGAAAAACACAGCAAAACCTGCTTTTTGTAAGCAGCTTGTTTACTCTTTACTGCCAAGAGAGCAGGATTTGCCTACCGCAAAAATGCAACTTTTGAACATGGCCTATGGGTGAAAAAACGCTGCAAGAAGGGACATGCTGCAGTTTTCAGAAAACGCCACATTTTCCAGTTCAGTCAGGGGGGAAAAAACACCAGTGTGTTAGAGATTTCCGAAAATCTCATAGCTTTTTCTGGTACTGTAGAACACATAAAAAAATGCAATTTATGAACATAGTCAGTGAGAAACCTGACTATAAAGCTATCTTAGGGATGTGACTTTGGATGTAAACAGATCTTGTAACTAAGCATGGAGTGTCAGTATAAGTGGTATATATATGGCATAGGATAGTCTGCCCTAGATGAACAGTCACAGGTGCAGGCACACTTGACAAGATATTTAGCTACAGCTGTTAAAACAGGTGTTTTCTGGAATGTCTAGATTATTCATCCAACGAATAGTGCATCTGATGTGTTCTGTCAAGACCCTTTATTAGACTATTACTGCTTTCTCCATTTTGCAAGTATAACATTTTGACATGTAATAGCCAGAATAGCCTAGCCTCCTGCGTTAATTTATTTTTTTTATGCTTGTATTTATTATATAACGATGTAAATATGCATTGTAGGTATTTGTGTATAAACTTAACGGGAACCTGTCACCTCCCCCAGGCGATTTTTAAGTAAAAGAGCCACCTTGGGCAGCACTAATGCTGCATTCCGTCAAGATGGCGCTTTTATTTAGCGTCCCTTTCACCGCCGAAATAATCGTTTTTAAAATTGGTCAGGCATACCTGAAGTTTGACCGGGGGGGGCAGGTCTTTCCCCCTCGGACACAGACGCCTCACATCCGTCAGTCATGTCCTGCTTTTGAATTTGGTGCCGCCTCCTCAGTGTTCATTTCTTCTCGCACCTGCGCTGTAATATTCTGATGTCACCGCAGGTCCTGCTGCACCGCTGCCCTGCTCAGCTCTGCCCCTACTGGTCACATGGTGCTGACGTCATCACAGGTACTGCTGCACAGCTGGCCTGCTGAGCTCCGCCCCTCCTGGTCACATGGTGTCACTTCATGTGATAGGACGGGCAGCGCTAACTGCGCATGCCCAAGAAAGAATATTACAGCGCAGGCGCGAGAAAAAGAAATGAACGCTGAGGAGGCGGCGCCAAATTCAAAAGCAGGACATGACTGACGGATGTGAGGCGTCTGTGTCCGAGGGGGAAACACCTGCCCCCAGGTCAAACTTCAGGTATGTCTGACCAATTTTAAAAATGATTATTTCGGCGATGGAAGGGACGCTAAATAAAAGAGCCACCTTGACAGAATGCAGCATTAGTGCTGTACAAGGTGGCTCTTTTACGTAAAAATGCCTGAGGGGGGGGTGACAGGTTCCCTTTAACATTTTACTAGTTTTAGAAGAATTGTGCTTAGAAAAGGAATTTCCATTGTATTAAAAACTTGCTTTGTAGTACTGGTGTGTATTTCTGCTAAAGTAGACTGTAATGTACATGTCCTTTTGCCACACAAAAATCCAGAATGTTAGGCCTTTTAATTTAGAACCTCTTACCTCAATAGACTATAGCTTCAATGTTACAATGCGTTATTCTTGATCAATTTTCCCCTTTAGCCCTCGTTGAGGTGTCAGTGAATTATCATAGGTATAAAAATAGAACCAATTTTCATTGTGTTGTATCAGGTTTTCATCATTATCAGAAATTAGCTCAAAGATCTCTCCTCGTTCGGGATCTACTGTAGTTTGCTCTTATGTGGCTGTCTGACCCCAGGGCATTCACTCCTGCCCTGGGAATCTTCTGGTCCGGCATACTGGGCACTTTTGCAGCTTACTGAGTCTCCGTAACGTCATGACGTTGCAGAACAACCCACTAGCTTCACGCTGTGGTGGCCTAGCAAGCAGTGTAAGCGCCCTGTTTGCTAACGCAGATATGAACACTGCCCTGTTGTGGAATCAAATGAGAATGAGGCTCGAACTGCATACTGGACCACGGTAGTTTGACCCCTCTTTATTTTTTTTCTTGCTCCTCTACCAGTTTTTTCTAATGTGTATTCAGCAAACAACTGATAGAGATGCTAAAGTTTTTCCTTCTGAATGCTATCCATGTTTTCATGCATCCATAAACCTGAAAGAGCAAGGATCAAAGATAAGATGTCTCAGGTTTGTTTTTTTTTTGTAGATTCAAAAACCACAGACATGTGAACTGCAAAGTTATACTATATTGGGTAAAACTAGTGCCATTTGAAGTTTCCTAGAGCAACCAATCAGAAAATTCCTTCTATTTTAGCGTGCTTTTCTTGTACACATAGGGTAACGTTTACATACAGTAAATTGTGGAAAAACTGATGCATAATGTTATATCTCCCTGTCCTTGTTTGTTAAATAGAAAAAAAAAAACTTTAGCATTTGGTAGAATTGTTCTATTTGTGCTGGAGAGTTGGTAATTCTTGTGCTTGATAACTATTCTTTGGAGACAAATTACCGTATATGGAGCTGTACTTACATATGATTTGTGGTTTGTTTTTTTTATTGTTTTTCTGCTCTTGGATCAGATACAAATGGTTACTTTAATGTGGGACAATTTAGCCACGATTGAGACAAATATTACTATAATTCACTTTTTTGAATAATTTACTGTTTGAGGAAAAAATGTGGTAGTGTTACATCTGAAAGCTCTTGCTTTGAAGGTCTTCTAACCCAAGAGAACAGCATCATAAGGATCAATAATTCAAATAGTTCCAGTGACTATATTCACAGTAGGGCCTAAAGAATAAGTCTTTAGAAAAAGCTGCTGTTAATAAAAAAGTTTCACTACAATTGACCAGCCCCCATCAAATATGTATTTTTGTGTCTGTGTGTATATATGACATCTTAAAACTATAAAAAAAAAAAAGCATGTATGTTGTAAAACACAATATGACGTCCTTTAAAGGGTATCTGTCAGCAGGTTCTTGCTATGTAATCTGAAGGCATCATTAGGTAGGGGCTGAAACAGATTTCAGTGATGTGTCATATATTAGGCTCAATTCAATTAAATGGAATCTGTCACCTAATTTTTCGCGTATAAGATGCGGCCACCGCCATCAGGGACTTTTCTACAGCATTCTGTAATGCTGTAGATAAGCCCCCAATGCAACCTGAAAGATAAGAAAAATGAGTTATATTTTATTCCCCCGGGGGGGGGGGCTGTCCGGTCTGGGCCCGATGGTTGTCACGATCCAGCACCTCCCAGCTTCTAGCGATGATGTTGTCATCCTTGCTTACCGTCGCGGCTCCGGCGCAGGCGTACTGCCCTGTCGAGGACAGATCAGAGTGCTGCAGTGCGCAGGCACCAGAGCTGTGACTGGAAGCAAGGGAGGGAACATCATCGCTGGAAGATGGGAGACCCGGACCACAACACCCATTGGACCCGGAACAGATTGACCCCCCCGGTAATTATAATATAATTCCTTTTTCTTATCTTTCAGGATACATCGGGGGCTTATCTACAGCATTAAGAATTGGGTAGTGTCAAGGGGTCCTTCTCCGATACCATACAATCAACAGAGCGTGGGAGGTGTGAACAATCCCAAGACCTTTATTATAGGCTGTGACGAAGGAGCAGCCGCCATCTTGGATATGGGGCCTAATGCTCGCCTCATGTCTGAGCTTGGCCTGTCCATTTTGGTCTGAGTTCACAAGAATTACAGGCAGCTAACTGCTCCTAACCCCCCCCCCCCCTCCAGGGCCTGTAAGCATATTAACGAAAACAGGATTTAGTGCTCCAATGTTGAATAGCAAGGTCTTTTAGTATGATAATGAGATAAAGCCAAAGCAGAACTTCAAAGCTTGAGTAGGAGCCACGCCAGCATGGGGCAGGAAGGTGCCTGGGGGCTTCAATTAGAATATACCGGTCAGCTGGACACAGAAATACACATCCATTGTCTCTCCCAGCCTCTTCGACTCCATCCTAGGATCATGGATTATGAGCACACCTTTCGAGTTTTAGACTCATAAAAAAATATCCGCGAGACCCTGAGGAAATCGCGCATCTGGCAGTGCGACTCCTAAGTCGGTGAGGGCTTGGGACCTGAGATAGAGATTGGCCCTCCACAGCGACCCAATGGTGCCATGTTTGCTCTCCACATGACAGGCAAAACAAACCGCATTCACTGGTACCTCTCGTGTCCTGATCCGATCATTCTGTAGAAAGTTACCCCCTTTCTTAGATATTGGGAATAAGTTCTGCATGGAGCTAAAGGGTGGAGATTATTAGCCCACCCTCTGACACAGGGGGAGGAACCCAGCATGCTTAAGAACTAGCAGCACATGGCAGAGACACTCACACTCTCGCAGAAGAACCAGACGATGATCTAAGAAGGAACTGAGGACAGATCTGCCAAGGGGAGCAGCGGCCCGCGCTTTGGGGTCTGTCCGGCAACTAAGATTCTTGTACCTGTGGACTGCAGAGCTCCCGGCATCCGCATGCAACCTACAAACTGGTAAATTGACCTCCAGCTTAATATCTCTAAGGCTAAGTGCACACGTACCGGAACTCTCGTGGAAATTACCGTGAGAATTCCGGAATTCCAGTCCGCGGGAAAATCGCATTTTAAATTCCCGCGATTTTCCCGCGGAAAAACTAGCATTTTGCAAGCGTATTTAGCTTGCAAAATGCTAGCGTTTTCCAAGCGATCTGGAGCATCGCTTGGAGAACTGATTGACAGGTTGGTCACACTCGTCAAACATAGTGTTTGACGAGTGTGACCAACTTTTTACTACTGAGGCCGCCTATGCAGCATCAGTAGTAAAAGATAGAATGTAAAAAATAGTGTTATTCTCACCCTCCGACGTCCCGCGCATCCGTTCCCAGTAATCCTTTGCGAAAATGCCCGCGATGACGTCAGTTCTCGCGGTAATTCGCGATGACCGCGAGACTTCGCGATCCCGCGAGAAGGGACGTCATTGCGAGCATTTTCGCAAAGGACTACTGGGAACGGGAGCTTGGAGAGAAGCGGGAATGCTGCTCGGGACGCCGGAGGGTGAGAATAACAATATTTTTTATTTTTAAATTCTATTTTTTACAGGGATATGGTACCCAAAGCCTGGAGGACAGTCTCCTCTCCTCCGGACCATGGGTACCATCCGCAATTGTTCTGCTTACTTTCCGCATGGTGTGCACAGCCACATGCGGGAAATAAGCGGAACAATGCATTCCTATGGGTGCGGGATCGCCGCGATTCCGCAAATTAATGAGCATGCTGCGGTTTTTACCGCGAAGCGATTCCGCCGCGGTAAAAACCGCAGCATTAGCACAGCATTGCAGAATCCCATAGGAATGCATGGGATGCTTATTTTTCGTGGCAAAATCGCGCGGTTAAAACCGCCGCGGAAACGCGAAAAAAACGCCACATGTGAACTCAGCCTAAGTCTTGTACCCTTATTGTTATATTTTACTCTGACTGCAAATCCATTGTATAGCTTACTGTATATTTCTGTAATTATCTAGTGAGCCCTTAAGGCAATTAAACCATAAAATTAATCTTGGGCTGATGCTTTTACTCTGATTACGAATATTAGAATACCCAGCAGGTAACAGGACATCCTCCCCGGCAGCCTTTTGCTCTAGGTGCAGTTCCCTTAATGACCTGAAAGACAAAGGGGGCGCCGGAGAGCGGTGCCTGTGTAGTTACGTCACATTGGTGACGTGGGAGGAACCGGTCTTTCCTCCATATAGGCAAAACTAAAAGGTCCATAAACAATCCACCACACTGAGGATACAATAGTCCAGAACACGAATGCAGTTCAGTAGCAGGATGAATGTCCAAGGAGATGAGTCCAGTAATCCAGCTGTTATAAGTTTATACTAGAGTTCTATGAAGCCCGATGGCGTGGGTCAGAAATGAAGACAAAACACGGTATATCACAGTTCAAGATGTATATATCTATTGAAGAAATATGCACTTCAGCTGACAGATGCAAAGCAGGTAATAAGACAGTTTCAGTAGTATGCACAAGTAGTAGTACAGACCGAGAGTGCGAATACCAGTCCAGCAATGCGGAATCCAGGACCCAGAACCCGGGCCGGCTCCTAAGGGAGGGCAGACCGTAGCAGAGGTGGGTGCAGAACAGGTATAGCAGCAGAGTCCTTCCATGGTACGTAGATCCGGAAACTAGCGGGGTATCCCGAAGAGTAGAAGAGGCAAGCAAGTTGCTAGTCCTTCCAGCTTGGCAGCAAGTAAAGAACAAGATACACAAGCAAGGCATAGTATGCAAAGTTCCCTTATATATACAGCAGACAGGAAAACAAGGAGTATCAGACAGGAAACAAGATGGCCCCTGTGAAGCCAGCAACTCCATTTTGATTAAGGGCAAGAGCAGACACAATAGGTACACAGTCTCAGTCCTTACACCAGCAGACAGAGGATAGAATGGGTCCATATGCTTCCCCTTTCTGACGTGCTGTCTTCACACGATCATCACCACACAGGGTCTGACTTGAACAGCTCCTGTCCTCCCCAGCCCCCTCCTTATGTCCAAGGGTAGTCAGACAGTTTGGGGCAGTTTTCAGGCCTCCCTGACCTGACAAAGGTGCCTTAGGGATTAAAGCACTACAGGGGGTTCATCAGGAGACATAGATACAGTCAGGCTGCAGACAGTAGTTAGTAGTAGTAGTGAATTGGTGAGCTAATTCAATTATCAGACTTTTGGAAGGTAATTGAGACTCTAGACAATATGGGAATATACGGAATGATACAGGGCAACAAGAGAACATTATGGAAATCCGTAAAATATAAATATGCACAAAATGATACCCACATAACATATCACAACCTCTCCCCCCTCACAAGTGACCTCTGGCCTGCTCACTTTAGTCCACATTGCTCAATCGTTTATAGTTCCTTGTACAGTGGCTGGGGTAGGTCGGCCTGGGGAGCCTATGGTTCTTCTTGTCGAGACAGTCCATCGGCGGTCTGGTGTTGGCTTCCCCGTTTGTATTGGAATGAGAAGCTGTAGGGTTGTAAGGACAAGCTCCACCGCAGGAATCTTCCATTGTCCCCCGATACGCAGTTCAGCCATGTGAGGGGGTTGTGGTCTGTAACAATTGTAAAGCCTCTGCCATACAAGTATGGCTGCAATTTTTTTAGCGCCCATATAGTGGCAAGGCACTCTTTTTCCATAGTGGCATTATTATTCTCACCCGGGGGTGCGGTCTGGTCCAATGGGTGTCTCAGGTCCTGGTCCGGTGCCTCCCATCTTCTTGCAACGCTGCCCTCCTGTTGCTTCATCGTGTCCCAGCATCGTGCTCCTGCACAGGCGTACTTATCTGCCCTATTGAGGGCAGAGCAAATTCCTGCAGTGTGCAGGTGCTGGTTCTCTCTGACCTTTGCCTGCGCACTGCAGTACTTTGCTCTGCCCTCAACAAGGCAGATAAGTACGCCTCTGCAGGAGTGCGATGTCGGGAGCCATGAAGCAGGAGGGCGGCGTCGCAAGAAAATAGGAGGCGCGGGACCAGGACCTGCGACACACATTGGACCAGACCACCCCCCGGGTGACTATAATAAAAGATATTTTTCTTATCTTGCAGGTCAGAACTGGGGCTTATCTACAGCATTATAGAATGCTGTAGATAATCCCAGAAAGGCAGTGACCGCATCTTATAGCAGCCAAAACAGGTGACAGGTTCCCTTTAATGTAGAAAAATGTAGAGTAATGCACCTAGGATGGAGTAATCCTATTGCTACATATACATTAAATAAGAGTATACTTGGGACTACAGAGCAGGAGAAGGACTTGGGGATTCTGGTTACAAGTAGAGTTGAACAACTTTTTCAAAACTCTGTTCCTATTACGATCGGCAGCGAATATTGTTTTTGCAATATTCGCTGAACATAGCCGAACATCATTGGAGTCAGTGTGAGTAGAAATGACCGAATATGTTTGGAACCAATCATCAAACATAAATTCGGCACAAATAGGGTAGCAATATGGCACGAATATGGCAAATTCATATTCGGCAACTATGGTAAATCCGAACATATACGCTCAACCCTAATTACAAGTCAGCTAAGCAGCAGCCTCAGAAGCAAACAAGATTTTAGGATGTATAAAAAGAGATAAAATCCTGCGATCCCAGCGTATTGTTACCCCTTTATAAATCGCTTGTGAGGCCACATCTAGAATATGGGATCTAGTTTTGGGCTCCACATTTAAAGGACATTCAGAAATTAGAGTCAGTTCAAAGGTGGGCAACTACAGTATATTATTATTTACAAGGGATGGAAGGTCTCTCATATGATGAGAGGCTGGAAAAGTTGGGCATGTTTAGCTTAGAAAAAAGACGCCTCAGAGGGGATCTTATTTATTTGTATAAATATATGTGTGATCAGTACAAAACACTGGTGCATGACTTGTTCCTTCCAAGGACCATACGAAGGACCAGGGGGCACTCGTTATGGGTGGAAGAAAGGCGATTCCAACAGCTGAGGGCTCTTTACAGTTAGAGCAGTCAGAATGTGGAATGCCCGACCACAAGAGATTGTAATGGCAGACACTATAACAGCTTTTAACCCCTTTCCTACATTGGACGTACTATTCCGTCCATGTGACCTGCGACCTATGTCCCAAGGACGGAATAGTACGTCATAGCAATCAGCGGATTATCACAGCTGACACCTCGCACTGTCAGGGGCGGTCACGGACCACCCCCTGCACACTGCGATAAAACATAATCGCAGTGTACCGGAGGATCAGGCAGGGAGGGGGCTCCTTCCGTGCTTCCTTGAGGCCCCTGCAGCAGCGTGATGTGCAGCGCTGCTGCGGGTGCCTCCTTCCTTGCAGGTCCCTGGATCCAATATGGCAGCGGGGGCCTACAGGGAGGCGGCTTTCTCAGTGCCTGCAAAGCGCAGGCATGAGAGAGCCTCCAGCAGTGCCTGCAGATCGCCGATCTGACACACTGCTGTGCAAGGTGTCAGATCAGCGATCTGACTTATTACAATAATGTGTCCCCCCCCCGGGACAATGTAATAAAGTGTAAAAATAGTTTAAGAAAAATCACGAAATACAGTAAATAAAAAAAAAAAATTCCCTAATAAATTCATTTTTTGAAAATAAAAAAAAAACAATAAGTACACATTTGGTATCGCTGCATCCGTAACGACCCGCCCTATAAAACTGTCCCACTAGTTAACCCCTTAAATAAAAACGAAGCAAAAAATAATGCTTTATAATACCACCGAACAAAAAGTGCAATAACGCGCGATCAAAAAGACGGATATAAATAAACATGGTACCGCTGAAAACGTCATCTTGTCCCACAAAAAACGAGCTGCCACACAGCGTCATCAGCGAAAAAATAAAAAAGCTATAGCTCGCAGTATAAAGCAATGCAAAAATAATTTTTTATATAAAATTGTTTTCATTGCATAAAAGCGCCAAAACATAAAAAAATACAAATGAGGCATCGCTGTAACCGTACTGACCCGAAGAATAAAACCGCCTTACCAATTTTAACGCATGCGGAGCGGTGTAAACGCACACCCCCAAAAGAAATTCATGAAATGCTGGTCTTTGTCCTTTCTGCATCCCAAAAATCGGAATAAAAAGCGATCAAAAAATGTCACGTGCCCGAAAATGGTACCAATAGAAACGTCAACTCGTCCCGCAAAAACTAAGACCTCACGTGACTCGGTGGGTCAAAATATGGGAAAAATTATAGCTCTCAAAATGTGGTGATGCAAAAACTATTTTTACAATAAAAAGCGTCTTTTATGGTGTGACAGCTGCCAAATATAAAAACCCGCCATAAATAGTAAATCAAACCCCCCGTTATCACCCCCTTAGTTAGGGAAAAATAAAATAAAAAAAGTGTTTATTTCCATTTTCCCGTTAGGGCTAGGGTTAAGGCTGAGATTAGGGTTGGAGTTAGAATTGGGGGGTTTCCACAGTTTTGGCACATCAGGGGCTTTCCAAACTCAACATGGCGTCCGATCACAATTCCAGCCAAAAAAGTCAAATGGCGCTGCTTCCCTTCCGAGCTCTGCCATGCGCCCAAATAGTGGTTTACCCCCACGTTGGGGTATCAACGTACTCAGGACAAATTGCACAATAACTTTTGGGGTCCTGTTACCCTTGGGAAAATAAAAATTGGGGGTGAAAAGATCATTTTTGTGGAAACAAATGATTTTTCAATTGTACGTCTGTACGTTTTAAACGTCTGTGAAGCCCTTTGGGGTTCAAAGTGCTCACCGCATATCTAGATAAGTTCCTTCAGGGGGGGGTCTAGTTTCCAAAATGGGGTCACTTGTGGGGGGTTTGCTCTGTTTAGGCACATCAGGATCTCTCCAAACGTGACATGGCATGCGATCTGAATTCCAGCCAATTTTGCAGTGAAAAAGTCAATCGGCGCTCCTTCCCTTCCGAGCTCTGCCATGTGCCAAAACAGTGGTCCCCCCCCCCCCCCCACATATCTGGTATCAGCGTACTCAGGACAAATTCCACAATAACTTTTGCAGTCTAATTTCTCCTGTTACCCTTGGTAAAATAAAAAAATTTAACCTGAATTAATTTTTTTTGTGAAAAAAGTTAAATGTTAATTTTTTTTTTTTTAAACAATCAATAAATTCCTGTGAAGCACCTGAAGGGTTAATAAACTTCTTGAATGTGGTTTTGAGCACCTTGATGGGTGCAGTTTTTAGAATGGTGTCACTTTTGGGTATTTTCTATCATATAGACCCCTCAAAGTGGCTTCAAATGTGATGTGGTCCCTAAAAATAAAATGGTGTAAAAATGAGAAATCGCTGGTCAACTTTTAACCCTTATAATTTCCTAACAAAAAAAAAAAGTTGGTTCCCAAATTGTGCTGATGTAAAGTAAACATGTGGGAAATGTTATTTATTAAGTTTTTTGTGTGCCATATCTCTGTGATTTAAGAGCATAAAAATTCAAAGTTGGAGAATTGCGAAATTTTCTAAATTTTTGCCAAATTTCCGTTTTTTTCACAAACACATGAATGAAATTTACCACTAACATGAAGTACAATATGTCACGAGAAAACAGTGTCAGAATCACTGGGATCCATGGAAGCTTTCCAGAGATATTACCTCATAAAGGGACAGTGGTCAGAATTGTAAAAATTGGCCTGGTCATGAACATGCAAACCACCCTTGGGAGTAAAGGGGTTAATAAAGGGCTGGATGATTTCCTCAATACACATAATATTGTGGGTTATAGTTAATTTGGTTACAAAATGAACAATTGGTGGAGAAAGGTTGACCTTGATGGACCTAGGTCTTTTGTCAACCTATGTAATGTGACCAATAGCACATGTCCATAAGTATGCAAATGACATAGAAGTGTTCATGTGATGTCCTGTTCAGGTGAAAAGAAGGATCCTGACAGTGTGCATGTTGCACACTGTTAGTATTCGGTAAACTGCATACAGGCTGAATGAAGAAAGATATCTGGCAAAGGAAACCCAATTAAAGGGAATCTCTCCAGTTTTTTTGCCACCTAAACTGAGAGTTTAATTTAGAGACAGACATTTCAAGGCTGGTTGCTGTAGTTTTTATAAAATCACTATTATATCAGAGATTCTCTTGAAGACTTGTAAACCTGATAGTCCCAACACCCCCACCACTTATTAGTAGCTTTCTGCCTATGCACAGTTTACACAAGAAGCTGCCAATCAGTGGTGTGGGTGGGGTTATGCTCAGCGTTCAGAGAACTGGTAGATCTTCGGCAGTTAAAACATTTAGAGCTACTTTTTTATGGTCTTTACCATTGCATTGCTCACAGGATTGTCTGGGAGTGTCCTTGAGGTGCTCTGCAAAATTGCCTTTTGACAATCACCCCTTTCATAAAGAGCATAAAAATTATCCCCAAATAAAGTCTGTATCTCTGGAACTGTTTAGGGACTTTTATAGGGAGCAGCAGGTATATTGGGGTATATTCCCACAATCTGGAATTGCTGCGGCTTGCAGTGTGAAAACCGCAGTGGCCAGATGTTACAGTATAGTGGATGGGATTTCTAGAAATCCCATGTCCACTACGCGTGTATGTGCGCCTGCGGATCACCCATAGAAACTGATGCGCAGCACTTCTTTCAGGACCACAGTATGCCAATTTCTCTTGCAGAGACGCTAATCTCCACAACAAAAATTTAATGAATGCAATGTATTTAATGCATTAAATGGTTGAGTGAACACGTGGATTTACTTTCGTTCAATAGAACGCAGCGTTTTGGACACAGCGAAAATACACCATCCAAAGCGCTGCTACTTCTGGATCATGGGCACATAACCTAAGGCCTGTTTCACACTTCAGTTTGTTGCCATCAGTCAAAATCCGTCGTTTTGCAAAAAAAACAGATCTGCCATTTTTTTTTGGCAGATCTGTTTTTTTCACATTGACTTGCATTGCGGCGGATTTTGACGGATGGTCATCCTTTGCATCCGTTTTTTTGATGTATCCGACATAATTTTGGCGTCCGCTGTCATAAGTGGACGGACAATGAAACCTTTTTTTGTGTGCGTTAAAACAGCGGATACCAATGGATCCGTCGCTGTCCGCCATGCGTTATAATGGACGCCTATGGGCGGTGGATCCGTTGCCAACCGTTAATTGACGGAATCCGCCAATGGATCCGCCTTTTTATACTGAGCAATTCTCTCTCTCACTCTCACTCTCTCACGGATCCGGTTGCATCCGTTTGTCACAAAACGGAAACGGATCCGTTTTTTCAAACTCTGGCGGATTTTGACTGACGCCAGAAAACTGAAGTGGTAAATCAGGCCTAAGAGAACAAAAGTTGGACACTTTTTGACCTTTTTCGTTTTTGCACACAAGTACAGTAGGGCCATATGAATAAGGCTTACCACTATGCTTACATTGCTGATTCTCTGTTTTTCTGTACAAATTGAACAATAGCAGATTTTGTTAACGGTGCAGTCTCATTAAGAAACTGACAGTTCATGCAGCCTGTTACTCCATCTCCCCTCTATGCGCTGAGCTGAACGAGCTTGCCTGACGACATTATGTGGTATTAGCTGCCATGTAATGTCACATTTTCGTTGCAGCGGCAGCTTGATTGGTTGCGGCTTGCCCTTGAAGAGGCAGCCTGAGTGCCATTATTGCACGCTTTCAATTGGGCTGACCGCTATACTTCCTGTAGCCACACATACTAGTTTGGCTCTTGAGTGCCAATACCACTGCTGGCCTATTTTCTTCCTGAGAATAAAGTAGGGTGTTAATTTAGCATTCCCCCTCCTCCCCCAACATCAGGCTGAGGATAGTTGGTCTTTTGGGAAGGCCCATATACTTAGTTAGCCAGATCTACTGAAATGAGTTGATTGGGCCGTCTATACTCAAATGTATATGGGCTCATTGTGTTTCTTTTTTTCATAGACTGTAAGCTTGCGAGCAGGGCCCTCACTCCTCTTGGTATTTGTTATAATCTACTGTATGTGATTATTGTTATGCTGTAATGTCTATTGTCTGTACAAATCCCCTCTGAAATGTAAAGTGCTGCGGAATATGTCGGCGCTATAAAAATAAAATTTATTATTATTATTATTATTTCTGTGCCAGCCTTTCTCAGGTGTCCTATTTGATAGCGCTTGATTTTCAAAATGGACATTGTTAACTTAAGTGTCATAAGAGTGATGCCATCTGCCTGAAAAGTCTATTCTATTAATGTGAAGAGATGGTTCTGCAGCATGTGCATGATATTCAGATACATAGCACAGCCACGTACATTTCATGAAAAATATTTTTGTGAATATATCCTTATGATTTTGATGTGATATGTTAAAAATCTATCCATAAGGCTAAGTTCACACTAGGTGTTTTTTGCTGCTTTTGTATGCTAATTTTCAGCTGCATTTTACAGTACCAGCAAAGCCTATGAGATTTCGGAAATCTCATGCACGCGCACATTGTGGGTTTTTTTTTTTTTTTTTTGTTTGTCTTCGGTATCTTGTGCTTTGCGTGTTTTTTGGACATAGAGCATGTCAGCGTTTCTCGCCCATTTGCTTGATTGGGTGGTGAAAAACACAGGTATCATGTTGCTGCGTTTTTGTGGCAATACCTAAGAACTTTTTTTTAACACTAAACTTTACCAGCATGCACAAGAGACAAATCTAGCATACCAACACAGCCATAAAAACCGCAAGAAAAAACATGCTGCTTTCCTGCCAAGAGATCAGGTTTTGCTTCAGAAAACTGAAAAAATGCCTATTGTGAAATTGCCCTAAAAGCAAAAGCCTTAATGAGTGATGCCAGAGGCTTGCATGTGTAAGATCTGTGAATTCACATGGGAATTTGCACTTTAAATTAGTCTACGTTTTGGGATCTAGATTTATTTTTGATTGATCCTTAAAATGCTATGTCCCTTCTGCTGACAGACGGGAGCAAAAAATGATGGGCGAGACAGGCTTTTAAAAATCAATGTTATAGATGCATATTTTATTGACAGGTTTCCAGTAAGGTAGTATAGCAACTAGTGATGAGCGATTATGCTCATTGCTCGGGTGGTCTCCGAATATTTGGAAGTGCTCGGAGATTTAGTTTGTCGCGATGGCCACAAATCATGCAGCTATGGAGACAGAAACTAAATCTCCGAGCATGCTAAAATACTCGAGATCACCCGAGCATGCTTGGGGAAAATGCGAGAAATGAGCTTACTCGCTCATCACTAATAGCAACTCATTACTCAAATTTCTGCCAATATGTCTATGTAATGAGTGAAACACATGGAAACTAGTGAATAAGTACAATAAGAAGATCCTGGTATTAGAAGTGCATGTTTAGATCCACTGTTGCCCCTTACATTATTAACACTACTGTCACCTGACCAGGTCACATTCTTCAAATCCCGACGTGTCACTTTGTGGTAGTAACTCTGGAATGTGTCTAAATATCCTAGTGATTCTAACATTTGTTTTCTTTCCTGACACATTGTACTTGGTTAGTGGCAAATTTTAGTTGATATGATTTGTGTTTTACGAAAAGATCTAAAATCTGACAAAGTTTTAAAAATTCACACTTTCCAAACCTTCAATTTGTTCGCCATGTTGCTAAGGCCTGTTTCACACTTCCGTTTTTGTGTCCGCCAAACGGATCCGTTTCCGTTTTTTTGACGGAAACGGATGCAAACGGATCCGTTTTTTGACGGATCCGCGGTAACTGCTAATGGAAGTCTATGGGACAAAAAAACGGATCCTGCTAAAAATGGCGGATCCGTTTTTTTAACGGAAAACAACGGATTTTGACGGATTTGAAAAAACGGAAGTGTGAAACAGGCCTAATCAGTCAACTCACCGTGTGTCCCATTTTACGTCAGCATCATTTTTTTTTTTTTTTAAGTCAAATTTTTTTTAGGAAATATAAAGGGGCTTTTCATTGTCAATGAAATACAAAAACTGCAGGTTTTTTTGTTGTTGAAGGAACCACTTGTTTTTCCTCATACAGGCCCCTCCAAGTCACTTCAAACAAGTCCCTGTTTTGACACCTTGCCTACATGGTTATGTCCAATGTCGGCTCCCTGACATTTGATGCAGACTCAGGAATTGAGTCCGCATTTCTCCCGGGAGATGGCTACCTCCAACTACCTCTAGCAGCATTTCCCTTGCGGCATGCTGAGCACCTCATTCTATGTGCCCCTTAACGACCAAGCCATTTTGTAGGTTAATGACCAGATCTTAATTTTGACATCAGACCATTGTCACTTTATGTGCTTATAACTTTGGAACGCTTCAACGGATCCCGCTGATTCTGACATTGTTTTTTCGTGACATATTATACTTAATGTTGGTGGTAACATTTCTTCGATAATAACTTGCGTTTATTTATGAAAAAAACGGAAATATGTTAAACATTTTTGCAATTTTCAAACTTTTAATTTTTATGCCCTTAAATCTGAGAGATATGTTGCAAAAAAGTTAATAAATAACATTTCCCACATGTCTACTTTACATCAGCACAATTTTGGAACCCAATTTTTTTTTGTTAGGAAGTTATAAGTGTTAAAACTTGACCAGTGATTTCTCATTTTTACAAGAAAATTTACAAAACCATTTTTTTTAGGGACCACCTCACATTTGAAGTCGCTTTGAGGGGTCAATAAGACAGAAAATACCCAAAAGTGACACCATTCTAAAAACTGGATCTCTGAAGGTGTTCAAAACCACATTCAAGAAGTTTATTAACCCTTTAAGTACTTCACAAGAATTGAAGCAATGTGGAAGGAAAAAATTAACATTTAACTTTTTTTTCCTCAAAC
The DNA here is from genome assembly GCF_039654945.1 of Dendrobates tinctorius. NCBI lineage: Eukaryota > Metazoa > Chordata > Amphibia > Anura > Dendrobatidae > Dendrobates > Dendrobates tinctorius. Next base: position 21,584,809 of record NW_027361728.1, on the reverse strand, counting down.
TTTTTCTTTGGACACAATTTTTTTTTTAATTTTGCCAAGGTTTTCAGGGGAAAAGGAATCACAATATTTGTTGTGCAGTTTCTCCTGAGTACACTAATACTCCATGTGTGGAGGAAGACCAATCTTTAGGTGCACGGCAGTGCTCAGATGGGAAGGAACATTATTTGAGATTTTGAATGTCAAATTGGCTGGAATCGAGAGCGGCTGCCATGTCGCGTTTGGAGAGGGCCTGATGTACCTAAACAGTGGAAACCCCCCCCCCCCCCCCCCCATAAGTGACCCCATTTTGGAAACTAGACCCCCCCCCCAAGGAACTTATCTAAATGTGTAGTGAGCAGTTTGAACCCCCAAGGGCTTCACAGAAGGTTATAACGTAGCGCTGTAAAGTTAAAAAAAATCATATTTTTGCCACAAAAATGATCTTCTCATCCCCAATTTTTATGTTCCCAAGGGTAACAGGACTCCAAAAGTTGTTGTGCAGTTTGTCCTTGGTACGCTGATACCCCATATGTTCCTCGTGCGGTATTAGTGATATGGCTAGTTTATTCCTCGAGTCTGTACGATTACAGCAATACCAGATTTATATCCTTTTTTCATGTTTAGCTTCTGTCACACACACTAAAAGACGCTTTTTTTGGAAGAATTTTTTGTAAGAAATTTTTGCATCGCAGTATTTTGAGAGCTATAATTTTTCCGTATTCCGACCCACAGAGGTATGCATGGGCTGTTTTTTTTGCGGGACGAGCTTACGTTTTTGTTTTTTTTTGTACCATTTTCGGGCACATAACGTTGTTTGATCGCTTTCTATTCTGATTTTTGTGGCGGCAGAATGAACAAAAACTAAATTCAGGAATTGTCTCCCCCCCCCCCCCCCCTCCGTTCCGCATGTGGTAAAATTAGTATGGCAGCTTTATTCTTCAGGTCACTACGATTACAGCGATACCTCATTTATATCATATTTTTATGTTTTGGTGTTTTTGTTTTTTTTTTTACACAATAAAAACTTTTATAGAAAAAATAATTATTTTTGCATCACTTTATTCTGCGAGCTATGACTTTTTATTTTTCCGCTGATGGAGCTGTGTGGCGGCTCGTTTTTTGCGGGACAAGATGACGTTTTCAGCAGTACCATGTTTATGTATATCCGTCTTTTTGATCGCTTGTTATTGCACTTTTTCCAAGTGGTATGATGATACCGCTTGGAAAAAGTGTAATGTGCTACTTTTTTGTTTTGTTTTTTTTTTTTTACGGTGTTCACTGAATGGATTAACTAGGGTGACGCTTTTATAGATGGGATTTTTACGGACACAGTGATACAAACGTATTTTTTTTGTTTTATTTCTTTTTACATAAAAATGTGTTTTTTAGGGGATTTTTATTTTTTTTTTTTTTTTTTTTTTTACCTTGTCCCTTCATGGGACTTTCACTTTAGGTATAATACATTACAATGCTCCAGCATTATACTTAAGCTGAAAGCTGTTGACACCATGCTGTGAGCATTGTCTCAACTGCTTTCCATAGGTGGATGACTCGGAGGTTGTCATGACACCTCCGGGTCAACATGGCACAGGTCGGGCCCCGTGATGAACATCGCGGGTACGCCAACCTGAGGTAGAGGGAGCCCCCTACCCTTCTGAATGCTGCGATCGCGCTTGATCGTAGCACTCGGGGTTAACAGCGGGGGGTGGCGCGGACGCCGCTCCCAGCTGTCAGTGCAGAAGCTCAGCCACTGCAGCACTGAGCTCCTGCACTGAGATCGGGCAGGAGAGGCTGAAATTTCACTCTCTCCTGCCAAATCGCTGCTGTTTGGTCGGTCAGATTGACTGACCAATCACAGTGCTTGGAGTGCAGGGACCGACTGCAAGGGTCCCTGCATCCCTTGCTGTGCCTCTCAGCTGTCAGACAGCTGTAGGCACTGAACTGTCACTGCGTGTTTACATGCAGTGACAGTTCAAAGGGATGACGTGCACAGTCTGTCCTGGTGCGGGAAGTTACCTCCTGCCATGACGGACTGTGCACATCCATAGACATTAAGGGGTTAAAGTGATCGTGGGACTTGAATGAGTTGTCATGGCAGCCAGGAGTCTACTGAAAGACCCCTGTGACTGTTGTGAAGATACTCCCGTGAATAACACCTTCTGGGTGGTGGTCATAGGAGACTGTGTTTTTTGCTAGAAAGAAAATAAAATACATGTTATCTTTGTGTACATACAAATTTGCTCCATCAAAGCATAAATTAACCTGATAATTAACCTTAAAAATAACCGAAGAACTACAATATTTTTTTTTCGCCTTCTACAACAGTGAAAGAAAAGTGGTATAAGAGCAGACGAAAACGAGGTATCCATTAAAACGTCGTCTCAAGGCGTAAAAAATAATCCCTTGCACAATTCCATCAACTAAAGTTACTGGTCTCACAAAATAACGACACAAGCAAAAATGTGTTTAAACTTTTTTTTTTTTTTTTTTTTACCATTTAGAGGGAAAAAATGCATGTTTAGTATCTCCATAATCATACTGATCTGGAGAATCATATTGCAAAGTCATTTTAACCATATAGTGAACTAAATAAACCCTCCAAAAACCAAGTTTATAACAATTTCACCACACTTGCAGTTTTTTTTTCCGCTTTCCAATACATCACCTGATTTAATATGAATGGCGTCATTCAAAAGTACAACTCATCCCACAAAAATCAATCCCTCATATGGCTATGAGGAACGAAAAATCTCCATATCGGTAAGGCGTTAACAACTGGCACTGCTCATGGTATTAGAAACTGCATTCAGAGAATTTGATCACCCATCTGGGGTTTCACAGAAATTGACACAATCTGGAAGAAAATATTGAAAAATTACTGTTCTTTTTAGTAAAATGTTGCTTTAACCTCAAATTTTTCAGTTTCACAAGTAACATGGCTGTGCAATTTCTTCTGAGTACAGGGACACTCTATATGCAAAAAACAAAATGGAGCAAACACCAGCTCACAGGGTTGAGAGATTCCTAGAATAAGGGTGTCGGTGCACGGAGACTTCAGGCTGGTTTCCTGAGTGAGTAAACAGAAAAAATTTTTGGAAAATACAGCAACCGCAAAAGTAATATAACATTACATTTATTAGTAGATTAAAACATGAAAAAAAAAATTAAAACCATGATAGTATAACGGTCTAAGGTGCTTCGAGCTACATTAGGTCTTATTCATGAGCTGGTCATGATTAAAAGCTAATGTATAGCTCGAAACATGTAGACCGTTATACTATCTTGGTTTTAAAATTTTTCTTTTTCATGTTTTAATCTACTAATAAGGCTAAGTTCAGACGTAGCGGAACTCCCACGGAAGTTACTGCAAGAATTCCGGAATTCCATTCCGCGGGAAAATCGCATTTTAAATTCCCGTGATTTTCCCGCGGAAAAACTAGCGTGTTGCAAGCGTAATTAGCTTGCAGAATGCTAGCGTTTTCCAAGCGATCTGTAGCATCGCTTGGAGAACTGATTGACAGGTTGGTCACACTCGTCAAACAGTGTGACCAACTTTTTACTATTGAGACTGCCTATGCGGCATCAGTAGTAAAAAGATCTAATGTTAAAAATAATAACAAAAATAAAAACGGGTTATATTCACCTTCCGGCGTCCCGCACAGTGTCCCCAGGCCTCCTCAAGGCTCCGGCAGGTCCCGTTCCCAGTGATGCATTGCGGCAATGACCTTTGATGACGTTGCAGTCTCGCGAGACAGCGATGTCAGCAAAGGTCATTATCGCAATGCATTACTGGGAACGGGAGCTGCCGCGTGTAACGCTGAAGCCTGGGGATGCTGCGTGGGACGTCGGAAGGTGAATATAACCCGTTTTTTTTTTTGTTTTGTTTTTTTTTTCTTTTTTTTTTTTTCTATTTTTTACAGGGATATGGTACCCAGGTAAATCTGCTCTATCTATCCATTTATCCATATCTTATCTGTACCAAAAAGAATGAAAGCCGGGTAGCACACAGACTAACACTCCTCCTTTTTTTTTTTTTTTTTTTTATAGCACCAGTCAGGTACACCTCAAAGCTGCCCAAAAGGACGCCCAGGGCAGGCATTGCTCGTCTTCAGTAACACATCAATTGATAGTTGGAATAAATAGACTGCATTCACCACATCTTAAGGTGCAGGCTTTATTTTCAAGTGTAGGGGTGTGCAGTATAAGGTTCTGCAGCAGCTGAGGTGTGCAGTATGAGATTCTGCGGAACAGTATGAGGTTCTGCACCCCCCTTGTTTTGATCCTGGCAAAAAACGTTTCTTATAGATATGGTGAACCCTCAGGTATCCCTAAATGAAAGTCAATGGACACAGGTGGCTGAATTGAAGGAATTGCTTAATCACCTATTTACCGTGACTAAAAATTTACAAGCTGAGGATTTAACTCCTGGCATTTTCATAAGGGAGTGGAAGAACTTGCTAGTTTGCCTGTCCCAAAGAGGAGATTTAATCGCAGTTGGCATTTCTGCTTCAATGAAACAGAGAGAGAGACACAGCTGTTGGAAAATAAAATTTTTCTGGCAGCTGTTTGTGGACCCAAGTCATCGTATATTGCTTGATGATCAACAGCTTACTAAAGGAAAAGAAGCTCTGACTGAGGTAGCAGTTAGGATGAGTGGCCTACAGGAGGACTGCCAGGCGCAAGAGGACTTGGGTCCTGACATTGCCACTGCTGCCATATCTTCATCCTCATCAGATGAGGAGTTTGACTTTGACAAGTATTTGGATGATATGTAGCAGGCAAAGCGTTGCTGCAAGGAAAAAGATTTCACTCCGTCTCCTAATAGCAAGCAGATTGACCATATTTCAGCAAAATGTTTCACTTGCTCTCAAAGAAAAAGAAAAATTCAACCGTTCATCAAAACTGACTGTGCATGAGGCAATTCTTTTATACTTGGAAATTGTTAGAGATGTTGCCCATGTGGTTACGGCTTTGCCTCCAACCCAAGTTAGTGTAGAGAGGTTGTTCTCTGGCCTTAAAATTATTAGGTCAGATTTTAGGTCATCTATGAAGGAGGTTCTGATGGAGCCAATTCTATTTCTTAGAACAAATTCATAGACTGTACAAATGTTATTCAGTAGGTTTTTGTTGAAAACTGTTTTTTGCCACTTACATTCTTATTACATAGTGATATATATGTATATATATATATATATATATATATATATATATATATATATATATATATATATTCGATATTACATAGTGTACTACATATTTACAATTTATTAGTTTTTTGTGTTCTAAAGTTGTATTCCAATAAATATATATTATGTTCTATCTAAATGTCTTGATTATTGTATCATAAAAATGATTAAATGTCTGATGTTCACATTGTACTACAATACATTTTTCACTTAAATATAAGCAATATATGTTGGAGTCGGTGGAAGGGAAATTGAGAGAGTCGGAGTCGCAGGTTTGGCTTACCCATTTTTTTTTTTTTTTTTCACGATACACTCCATATATGGTCAGAACCTGTTTGGACCACACGGCAGTGCCCAAAAGGGCAGAGTGCAAATTTGGCTGGAACAGACTGGAGATGCCATGCTGCATTTGTAAAGGCCCTCGAGGTGTCGAAACAGCAGAACCCCCCCCCCCCCCCAATTAAGCTGTGAAAATGGAAGTTTTTTTGTTTGTTTTTTGTTTTTCTTTATCACAAGAGGTAATTGAAGAAATTGCATAACAAATTGTGGGTTTCATTTTCTCTAGTACCCATATGTGATTGGAAATTGGTCACACGGCAGGACTCTGAAGGGAGGGAGCATAATTTTTGCTAGAATAGATTGCAGACATCATGGCACATTTAGGCTGTGTGCCCACGATGCAATTTTTTTTTTTTGAAGCGTTTTTGCTGCGATTTCGGCGCGAAAACATTTAAAAATCTTGTACAGAACGCACCCCATGCATTCCTATGGCATTCCGCACATGCTGTGCTAAGGCTAGTTTCACACTAGCGTTTATTCGACGCAGCGCACGGCGCCGCTAAGCCCCGCCCCCTGCCGGCTCCCTGCCCACCCCATCCGGTCATCGCCGCCTACTATCTTGCGATCTGCGCACCCTATCTTTAGCATAGGGTGCGCAGATCATGCGCTGGCCGTGCTCTAGTAGGATTTTGGCGTGCTCTGCGCACTTTTGAAGGTGCGCCGAAATGCAACATGCTGCGTTCGGCGCGCACCTTCAGAAGTGCGCAGCGCACGCCAAAATCCTAGCACACGGCCAGCGCATGATCTGCGCTCCCTATGCTAAAGATGGGGTGTGCAGATCGCAAGCGTCCATGTGCGATGATAGGCGGCGATGACCGGATGGGGCGGGCAGGGGGCGGGGCTTAGAGGCGCCGTGTGCTGCGTTGAATAAACAAGTGTGAAACTAGCCTAATCACAGCCGGAATCACATCGCGGAAAAAATCGCAGCATGCTCATTCTTTTGTGCGGAATCGCAAACAATTGCCACGATTCCGCACCCATAGGAATGCATGAGAATCGCTTACTTCCCGCATGTGGCTATGCCCACCATGCGCGAAGTTAAGCGTCTCATGTGCGGTTGGTACCCACGGTGTGGAGGAGAGGAGACTGTCCTCCAGGCCCTGGGTACCATACCCCTGTAAAAAAAAAAAAGAATAAAAAATCGGGGTATATTTACCTTCCGACGTCCCGCGCTGCCATCCCAGGCCTCAACGTTCCCATTAATGCCTTGCGGCAAGGTCCTGTAATGACGTAGTCTCACGTGACTCTAGCGGTCTTGTGAGATCGCTATAGCAACGCGAGACCAACGTCATCACAGGTCTCGCAAGGCATTACTGGGATCACTGAGGATCGGGATGGCCGCGCGGGACGTCGGAAGGTAAATATACCCCGATTTTTTTTATTCTTTATTTTTTGCAGTCTTTCTTTTACTATCGATGCCGCATAGGCAGCCTCAATAGTAAAAACCTGGTCACACTTGTCAAACACTATGTTTGACGACTGTGACCAACCTGTCAATCACATTCCAAGCGATGCTTGGAAAGTGCTTGAATATCGCACGCGAAAATCGCTGTAAAATCACGAACATAATCGTGGTAAAAACGCGCGATTTCTGGGAAGGAGTCCGGTTTTCAGTGTCCGGATTTAAACGCTACATGGGCACATAGCCTTAGGGTATGTTTCCACGGTCAGGATTGTATCAGGATTTGACACAGGTATTACCTGCACCAAATCTGCACCTGAGGTCACTGGCAGGTCACCTGCATTTTTGATGAGTTTTTTTCATGCGGATTTGTATGCTTTTTGTAAGCTAAATATATATTTAACCAAAAAAAAAAAGATTTGTGATGTCATTTCTGGTCCAACCTCCTCTTTAACATCTGTCCAACCCACACTCCTTTAGGTCCCCGTCACGCATAGCGAAGCACCAGCGATCCCGACAACGATATGACCTTGTCAGGATCACTGGTGTGTCGCTACATGATTGCTGGTGAGCTGCCAAACAGGCAGCTGCACCAGCGACACGTGGGAAACAAGCGACGCACGTCGCTTAGTTACCCACTGTGTACCTTAGTTACCAGCGCGCTGGTGCAGGGAGGTGGTAACCAAGGTACACATCGGATTTCTAAGTGCCGCGCGCCGCTTAGAAACCCGATGTGTACCTTGGTTACCAGCTCCCTGCACCAGCGCGCTGGTAACTAAGGTACACAGTGGGTAACTAAGGTACACAGTGGGTAACTAAGGTACACAGTGGGTAACTAAGGTACACAGTGGGTAACTAAGGTACACAGTGGGTAACTAAGGTACACAGTGGGTAACTAAGGTACACAGTGGGTAACTAAGGTACACAGTGGGTAACTAAGGTACACAGTGGGTAACTAAGGTACACAGTGGGTAACTAAGGTACACAGTGGGTAACTAAGGTACACAGTGGGTAACTAAGGTACACAGTGGGTAACTAAGGTACACAGTGGGTAACTAAGGTACACAGTGGGTAACTAAGGTACACAGTGGGTAACTAAGGTACACAGTGGGTAACTAAGGTACACAGTGGGTAACTAAGGTACACAGTGGGTAACTAAGCGCTGCGTGCCGCTTAGAAACCCGATGTTTACCTTGGTTACCAGCACCAGCTCGATGGTCTCCCGCTTGCCACACGCAGCAATGTGTGCTGGCCAGCGGGAGACCAGCGATCAAAAAAAATGTCCTGGCCATTCTAGGACGATCAGCGATACCCGGCAGGGGGGCTGGTCGCTGGGAAGTGTCTCACACAGCGGTCTCGCTGGTGAGACAGGGGGCTTTACACACACACACACACACACACACACACACACACACACACACACACACACACACACACACTATAGATAGAAGGAAGTAGATATATAGATAGATTTATCTATAGATAGATATATCTATTAATATATCTATCTGGCTATTAAAATTAGGTGCACCCCCCCCCAAATTGCGTGGGTTCCCGCGCAATTTTCTGTACCAGAGAGGGAAAGCGGGGGGCCAATATTTGTAGCCAGGGAGGGGGATGATATCCATAGCCCCTTTCCAGACTATGAATATCAGCCCACAGCTGTCTGCATAGAATTTACTGACTATTAAAATATGGGGACCCAAAAAAAAATGTGGGGTCCCCCTATATTTTATAGCCAGAAAGGCTACGCAGACAGCTGCGGGCTGATACTCATAGCCTAGACAGGGTACATGGATATCAGCCCGCAAACCCCCCCCCCCAGAATTGGCGCTTAGCCTCTCTTCCCACTGCCGTGTAGCGGTGGCATATGGGGTAATAAGGGGTTAATGTCACCTTTAATTCTAAGGTGACATTAAGCCTGGTTAATAATGGAGAGGTGTCAATAAGACTCCTATAGTATGAAAGGGGTTAAAAGACACAGCCAGAAAAAAGTATTTTAATGAGATAAAACACTACAGTTTTCCATATTTTCCATCCGGATATAGCAGAGCTTGTAGATGACTGCCGGAGATCTCCAGCGGTCACCTACACTCTAATTCTCACGGTCAGTTTACCGTGAGAACTAGCCTAGTGACCGGAGATAACCTCTGGTCACGTACACGGCAGTTCTCGTGATAACACGGCAGTTCTCGCGATAACTAAAATTATCGCAAGAACTGCAGTGAACGCGGACTTCCGGCGGTGGGACAGGTAAGAACTTTATGTAAATTAGTAGACATGCGTATTAGTACGCTGCGTTTATGCAGTTACTATTGTGACTAATCATTAGATGCAGTTTTACCGCATCTAATGATTGTCTATGGGAAATTTACAGTTCGGCAACAGAGCGTCGCAGCATCGTAAACAGACATGCTGCATTCTGAAAAGACGTGCCGCATGTCCGTTTATGCAGGTCTGCCACCTGCGTCTTTTAACGCATAGTGGAGACGGGATTTCATGAAACCCTCCACAATGCTGTAACATCTGGACGCTGCGGGTTTGACGCTGCGGCTGTAAGCAGCGTCAAACCCGCAGCGTTTCCTGACCATGAAAACATACCCCTAGAGCCCCTGAGATGCCAAAACCGTTGCAAACTGCACATGTAACCCTTGTTTTATATTAAAGCCCTTGAGGAATTTATATAGCCGCATAGTGAGGGTTCACCGGGAGCCATGTCTTTTTTTTTTTTTTTTTTTTTTTTTTTTTTTTTTCCCCCAAATGCTTTTTCGTTTTTCATTATAATGGAAACTCCCAATTTTTCCATTCAGATGACGGACCGTAAGGCTGTGTGCACACGTGACGTAATTGCTGCGGGAAATATGCGAGAAAACCGCATTTTAATTCCCGCGGAAAAACTAGCGATTTGCAAGCGTAATTAGCTTGCAGAATGCTAGCGTTTTCCAAGCGATCTGTAGCATCGCTTGGAGAACTGATTGACAAGTTGGTCACACTCGTCAAACATAGTGTGACCTATGCAGCATCAGTAGTAAAAATATCTAATGTTAAAAATTATTTTTAAAAAATGGTGATTTTCTCACCTTCTGCCGTCCCGTGCAGCATTCCCAATCCTCGCGATGCTCCCGTCAAGTCCCGTTCCCAGTGATGCATTGTGACAATGACCTTTGACGTCGCGGTGTCACAAGACCGCGACGTCAAAGGTCATTGTCACAATGTATCACTGGGAATGGGACCTGCCGGGAGCATCGCTGAGGCCTGGTGACGCTGCGAGGTACATTGGAAGGTGAGAATAACATGATTTTTATTTTAATTCTATTTTTTACAGGGATATGGTACCCAGAGCCTGGAGGAGAATCTCCTCTCCCCCAGATCGTGGGTACCATCCGCAAATGTTCTGCTTACTTTTTGCATGTTGGGCACAGCCATATGCGGAAAGTAAGCAGAAACAATGCATTCCTATGTGTGCGGATTTTCCCGCAATTCCGCCCAAAGAATGAGCATGCTGCGTATTTTTCCGCGATGCAATTCCGCCGCGGAAAAATCAGCAGCATAGCATGTGCGGAATCACATAGGAATGCATGGGATGCTTTTTTCGTGGCAAAATCGCACGTTTAAAATCGCATTAAACGCAAAACAAATGCTACGTGTGAACACAGCCTAATGGGGCCTGTTTTTGGTGGGTTGAGTTGAAGTATTTATTGGTAGCATTTTGGGGGACATAACATTTTAGATCACATTTAAAGCTAGGTTCCCATTTACCCTGCGCTCTACATTGACCACTTGTTTCTAGGTTTTTTTTCCCCTTTAAAATCTCCAAACTACTTAATTCAAACTAAAAAAAACCCCGACACATCCATTTGCTGTAATGATGCAAGTAGTTATTCTGGACTCAGTTGGGCCTTACTGGTAGAGCAAATGCTGAATTTGAAAAATAAAGAAATGTGGGAACCTCTCCCTTGCTATCGGTGCCGGAGGCAAGCAAACCATATGCTTCCTCCACTGAGTAGCATTTTTTTTTTTTTTTTCTTACGTAGGTGGTGGTTGTCAGTACTTTAGGTGTGTGTGTGCGCTCGCTTGGTGTAAACTTTTGTTTGGAAAGAAAGATAAAAGAAAAAACACAGCAACCGAGGAGAAAAGTCAGTGAAAAGAAAATTGTAGAACAGCGAGCACGAGTGCTGATCGAACTGCCTTGCTAATCAACGCTCGGTGGCTGCTGGATGTGTGCACGGACGAGGCCTAAAGGGTGGATGGAGGGGGTAAAAAGCAGGGCTGTGGAGTCGGAGTCGTGGAGTCGGAGTTAGTTTTGGTTGGAGTCGGTAGAAATGTACCGACTCCAGCTTTGAAAAAAAATGTATTAATATTTCATAATTGAACTTTCATATGAATTTTATAAATGTTACTCAAATATATATGTTCTATCAAACTATGAACAACAGTGATAAGCAGTTCTGCTGGAGATAGAGACATTTCTTACTTCTTGTGTGTCACTGTTCTCCACTGCCCTTATCTAATCTTATACTTGGTTAACCTCATGCTGCCCCAACCCCCCTACTTACAATGTATGAAACTGAAAGTGAAAATGTGTTGCAAATTCTTAGTAGTAAAGCTCCTCCTCTAGACTAGATCATACTAGGTGTGCGTCTTCCAAGCATCTCACAGCTGCCTGCTACTCAGAGGAAGACTGTAAGAAGTATTATCCTTTCAACAAACTTTGCATCAGTTAACTGTGAGTACATGAGGAATAATAACAGTATTACTGACCACTATATCAGTTGTACGACCTGGCAATAATTTTGTACAATTGTTTTTAGGAAAAACAATTGTCATTTGGATTGTGAATGCAGAATTAAAAACCTGAGAATGTCAAAGAAGCATCACATTAAATCAGCTGTATTTGAACATTTCACCATCACTCAAGATAGAAAACATTGTCTGTCAGTGTATGACAAATGATCCAGACGAAAACAAATGCTGTGAAGCCAAGATGAGTGCATATTCAGGCAAAGATAAAAATGCTCCTACCAGAGCTTCTAATCTAAAGAGACATTTACAGCGCTTTCATCCAGAAGTACTGAAAGCAGTGGATGAGAAAGACTGCATCCAAACCAATGAACCAGTGCCCAGCTCTTCCAGCCAAACAAAGGAGCAGAGAACTTTGCAGCCATCAGTTGCAAGATATTTTGTCAGTGACAAAGTTACTGTGACAATGACAGATACATTTAAAAAACAGATCATAGAGCTTGTAAAGGATAGTGTGCCTATTTCATTATTTTCACGACCAGCTTTTATGTGTCTGAATGGGGAAATGGCCCGCAAGCTTGGTGTTTCTCTGGAGAGAGAGAGAGTATTAGAAAATTAGTAATCGAAGAAGCTTTTAAACAAAAGGAAGAACTTGAAAAAACTCTCAAGGGACGCTTTGTGTTTCTTAAAATGGATGCCTGCACACGTCACAGAGTGAACTATTTTGCCATCAATGTCCGATTTGTTTGTGACAAAAATGAAATAGTTACCAAGACATTGGCAGTAAAAGACACCAAAGCTCATCACACCAGTGAGTTTCTCCAGGTCTTGGTGGAAAAGGTTCTGCAAGACTATGAACTTTAAAAAAGAGCAAGTTCTTTCTGTCTTAACTTGACAATGCTTCAAATATGATAAGTACTATTAAGCTAATGAATGAGAGTAATGATGGTGACCAGCAGCTAGAAGAACATTCTGGGTCCACAGACACAGAAATGTTTGAAATAGAGGAACACAGTATTGTAACTGAGGAGCAAACTGAAGTTGCTTCAGATGAACAGCAACATGATAGTTTAGATGATCTTGTTGAAACTGTCAATATGTTCTTTCATTCGTCACATGCGCTGTGTTGTGCATACGCTACAGCTGGCTATAAGAGACAGTCTGCAAGAAGGACATGCTGCTGCACTGATTGGCAAGGTGAGAAAATTGGCTACTGTTGCCAGAACCCCTAAAGTTGACTCAATTTTGAAGAGACGTGCTGGAAAAGGGGCAATTATTGATCAAGCCACACGATGGGGCAGTACTTACTTAATGATTCAGGTTGAACTGAAAACCTTTCTTGTAGACATGGCTAACCCTCAACTGACGCTAAATGAAAGTCAGTGGAATCAGGTGACTGAGCTGGAAAAATTGCTAGAGCACCCATTTACAGTGACTAAAAAATTACAAGCAGAGGACTTAACTCCAGGTATTTTCTTAAAGGAGTGGAAGAACCTGATGTTTCGCCTGTCCCAAAGAGGAGGGTTAATTGCAAGTGGCATTGCTACATCAATGAAACGGAGAGAGGAGCTACTATTACAAAATAACATTCTTTTGGCAGCTGTTTATGTAGACCCAATGCATCGGATTCTTCTACATGATCAACAGCTAAGTAAAGGAAAAGAAGCTCTGTTTGAAATAGCAGTAAGGATGAAAGGGTTGCAGAACAGTCAGGAGGAACAAGAAGAATTTGGTCGTCCTGCCACATCTTCACCCTCATCAACTGATGAAGAATTTAATTTCGAAAAATATTTGGATCACAAGGACCGTGCAAAGCGTTCCCGCATAGAAGAAGAGTCATCCCCATCAAGGAACACAGCCAGTACATTTCAGCAGAATTTTTCATGTGCACTAAAAGAAATTGAGAAATTTGACCGTTCATCAAAAATAACAGTGCAACAAGCGATTCCTCTGTATCCTGACATTGTCAGAGATGTTGCCCGAGTGGTTATTGCTTTGCCACCAACACAAGTTAGTGTAGAGAGGTTGTTCTCTGCTCTCAAAATAATTAGATCAGATTTGAGGGCATCCATGAAGGAGGATCTGACAGAGGCAATACTTTTTCCTGAGGACAAATTTATAGATTTCTTCTTATTAACTGCATAAAAGTGTTTATTGCATATTTACTTACAGTTTAGAAAAGTGTATAAAAGTTATTTGCTATATTCTAATTGTATTCTAATAAATGTAGTTTTTGCTCTAAGTGGTCTGATTACTTATATGATGGTGAGAAACTGAATAAGCACGATGTTTAATATTTTACAACAGTAAATTTGTTGTTATGAATTGGCCATTTATGAAGGAGCCGGAGCCTGATAAAATCCAGGAGTCGGAGTCGCAACTGTGGCTTACCGACTCCACAGCCCTGGTAAAAAGAGGGGAAGGGGTGATTGGGGTTCAGAGAAGCGCAGATCTGGTAGTGTGACCTCTCTGCACAAATCCTCAGCTATTCTGAGGACGTGCAAAGCGGTCACACTGCTTCTGTGCCCTGTCATTGGTGCTATCGATGTCATCATCGATCGCACCAATCTGTGCTCGCCCTGGTGACACTGGTGTTGCCAGGCTCTAGCTTAGGATCGTTGCTTTTACAGCTCCGTTCCTAGGCAGGTCACACCGCGGCTGTGCCCTGTGATTGGCGCAATTGATGTAATCGTTGATCGCGCCAATCATAGTTGGAGCACTGATCATAGGCTGGAACATGAGTGCTTCAGGCCTTGTGATGGCCTGAAACGCTGAGAAATGCTGTGATTGGCTGTTGAGAATTGAACAGCCAATCACAGCGATCGTGGTTGCGGGAGAGCGTCGACACGCAGGATGACACCATCTACCCAGAGGTTAGATGGTGACGGAATTTTAATGTGATCACTGCGACTTTGGTCACAGTGTCCCATTAAAAAAAACTTAATATTCTGTCCATGGTCATAGGCACAGGGACGGATTATTACGTCCGATGTCAGAAAGTGGTTAAAAATCATAGAATGTGATTTTTATTTATTTTTTAACTTTTATCGCTCACAGTTGAAGTGTACTTACGATACACTATATATAAACTGTGTTCCAAATTTATTATGCAAAAAGAGTGTAGGAGTGATAAGATTAGAATTTTTTTGTTTGTCATTTCAACTCATTGATGGTGATGTGTTTGTAGGGCTCTTTATATCACTGAAAGCAATTGCAGATACCTGTGCAAATTAAAGGCAAGACTACTTAAGAAGGCTGTTCCACATTATTAAGCAGCCTACATTTTTTGCCAAAATAGTAAAGAAAAAGGATGTCGGCTGCTGAGAAGCAACAAATTGTGGAGTATTTAGGTCAAGGCATGACTACAATCAACATTGCCAAGACACTTCATCGTGATCATCGCACAATCAAGAAGTATGTAGCTGATTCCCAGCACACTTGTGCGTGCTGATAAGGAAAAATTGAGGACTCTTTCCAACAGGCAATTGCATCAGGTTAAAAGAGCAGCTGCAAAAATGCCTTGTCATAGCAGCAGACAAGTTTTTGAAGCTGCTGGTGCCTCCAACGTCCCCCGAACAACAAGATGCAGGGTCCTTCAGAGGTTTGCAGCTGTGCGTAAGCCATCCTGTCGACCCCCTCTATCCACTGCACACAAGCAGAAACGGCTCCAGTGTGCCAAACGATACATGAAGACTGACTTCCAAACTGTTTTGTTCACCGATGAGTGCCGTGCAATGCTCGATGGTCCAGATGGATGGAGTGGAGGATGACTGGTTGATGGACACCCCATGAAAACGCGGCTAAGGCGCCAACAAGGAGGAGGTGGAGTAATGTTTTGGGCTGGAATCATAGGGAGAGAGATTGCCCCTTTAGGATCCCTGAAGGGGTAAAGATGAACTCCATAATCTATGTGGAGTTTCTAAAACAGCACTTCCTGCCATGGTTCAAGAGGAAGAACCGTGCTTTCCGCAAGATCATTTTCATGCATGATAATGCACCGTCTCATGCTGCAAATAACACATCTGCATCTGGCTGCTATGGGCTTAAAAGAGGACAAACTTATGGTGTGGCCACCATCTTCCCCTGACCTCAACCCCATTGAGAACCTCTTGAGCATCATCAGAAGGAGTGTCTATGATGGCGGGAGGCAGTTCACATCTAAGCAACAGCTCTGGGAGGGTATTCTGTCCACATGCAAAACAATTGAAGCACAAACCATCCAAAAACTGACAAATTCAATGGACGAGAGAGTTCAGAAGCTTCTTTCGAACAAGGGGTCCTATGTGCAAATGTAACATCGCCTAGAATAAAGTTTTGGCTTGAAAACTGTTTGATTTAATTTTGTAATAAGCAGATAATGCTTATAATTTCACAATTTACCATTTTTTGTTCAAAATAAAAAGGTTGAAAACTCTGCTGTGCATAATAATTTGGAACATGCATTTTGAGTGTTTCTTATTTTTAAAAATATACTGTATTCATAGGCAGTTTGTTCAAAAACATCGCAATTATACTAGAATATTAGATGACTGGAAAATAACAATGACTGCAATTCATATAGGTAATTTAGAGAAAATATGAGGAAATATTTTTTGCATAATAAATTGGAACTGTGTGTGTGTGTGTGTGTGTGTGTGTGTGTGTGTATCTATCTTAATTCTTTGGCTGAGCTTGGGGTTTGAGAAGGCGTTGTCCTAGTAATGGACAGCCCCTTTAGCATTCAGCATCTAATGAACCGTCCAGTAAAAGCTATTGACTCAGAGAAAACTAGAAGACCGATTTTGTATTTTAATTTTTTTTCCCTGTGTAGATCCGAGTAAATTGATAGACTGAGATTGAATTAAACACAGATGTAGCACATTATAAAGTAAATTAATTTATATTTTTCTTCACTTTTGTATGTATGTTTAAACCATTTTTTTTTATTGCTTTCAGGGATTCATCAAAGATGTCCATGAAGATTCGCTCACAGTTGTTTTTGAAAACAAGTAACTATGCCGTTTTTATATTTTCCTCGTGACCATTGCCTGTATGCTCACTTGCTCTTTTCCAATCTGCTGTTACCTGCTTATTCTCAGCTGGCAGCCAGAACGTCAGGTTCCATTCCATGAAGTTCGGATGCCACCACTACCTGACATCAAGAAGGAAATAACTGAAGGGGATGAGGTTGAAGTAAGTATCAAATTTCTCTTTTGATGTTTTCCATCAAAGCTAAGTTTATTTTACATTACATACAGTCGGGTACACATACATTTAGGCCACATTGATATGTATTACAATGGTTGCTAAATTTCTGTGGGAAATTCACAGTAGAATACATGTGAATGGATTGCATGAAAAAGCAGTCACTTCAGTGATTTTCATATTCATGACTTTAAAGAGCGGTACCACGTGACCGCTGAAGGAAGGAGCCTGGGACCGGGAGAAACGGGGCTTCAGAGACCGCGCCAGGAGGGGGTAAGTATATGCTATATTCACCTGTTCCCGGTCCATCGTTGCGCGCTGCTCTGTCCTCCACATCCTCTGTGACGTTCAGGTCAGAGGGCGCGGTGACGTTAGAGTGCGCCGCGCCCTCTGCCTAAACAGTCACTGACAGAGGGACCCAGAAGACAGAGTGGCGCGCAGTGGTGAAGCGGGGACAGGTAAATATCGCCGGGGCCCTGAGCAACCAGTGACACCAGCATCTGGCTCTCAGCGACGAGAGGTGAGTGTCATATATTATTTATTTATTTTTTTTTTTTTTCTTACAGCAGCATATGGGGGCATAATCTATGGAATATCTTATGGGGCCATAACCTTTATGGAGCAGCATATGGGGCATATTATTCTATGGAGCATCTTATGGGGCCATTGTTAACCTTTGTGCAGCATTATATGGGGTGTATTTTGTATGGAGCATCTTATGGGGCCATCATGAACTGTATGGAGCATTATATGGGGCTCCTGATTCAATATGGATATTCAAAAACATTTAACCTACTGATGTCTCAATTAATTTTACTTTTATTTGTATCAATTTTTATTTTTGAATTTTACCAGTAGCTGCTGCATTTTCCACCCTAGGCTTATATGCGAGTCAATACGTTTTCCCAGTTTTTTTGTGGCAAAATTAGGGGGGTCGGCTTATACACCAGTATATACGGTAGTTTGCCAAAAGACTTGTGGGATACTTCCCAAATGTATGGATGAAGTTGCTGTGGTCAGATGAAACTAAAATTGAATTTTTGGCCGCCAAATGCTATGTCTGGCGCCAAACCAACACAGCTCATCACCCCAATAATTGCTACAAAAGCAGGCTCTACAAAGTACTGACTTTTGAGGGGTTAATTTATATGTTCACTGAAGTTTTTATCCTATTTGTAGTTTGCTTCACCTAAAAAAAAAAAAACTCATTGTTCACAGTTGTAGGCATGTTCTTTATATTAATTGATGGAAACTATAAAAAATGGGGAAATACCAAGGGAGTGAATACTTTCACAAGCCACTGTATATTATCTATTTTTTTCTTAACTAAAAGTTAAGAAATAATCTGTACTCTGGGTCTCATATATATTTTTTGAAGACACCCAGCTTGTATAATTAAATAATTAAATGTGGAATCATGTATTGTTTGCTTGCATTGTAATCTGTCTTCCATAATTATTTCTAGGTTTACTCCAGAGCAAATGACCAAGAGCCTTGTGGATGGTGGCTTGCGAAAGTCCGAATGATGAAAGGAGATGTAGGTTTCTATCCATGCATGTGTATTGGGTTATTTTTTCCTTTTGCAGTCACTAAGGGCATTCATGTTTATTGACTTATTAAAACCGTTTACATCATAGCCTGTTTTCATCTTCCTGGTCAGGCCAATATTTTCAATTCTGACCAGTGTAACTTTGAGGTAATAACTCTGGGACGCTTCAATGTGTCCCAGTGATTCTGAGATTGAGTGGCAAGTTTAGGTCAATGTTTTTTGTGTTCGTTTGTGAAAATATTGGAGTTTTGGCAAAAAATTTACAGAATCTCTCACAATTTTAAAGCTCTTAATTTTTACGCCCTTAAACCAGATCGTTATGACACACAAAATGATAAATGGCATTTACCACGTGTCTGCTTCACATCAGCATCATTTTTCAATCCTATTTTTTTTCTGTTAGGAAGTTAGGAGGGTTAAAATCTTATCCTCAGTTTCTAATATTTTCTACAAAAATTTGCTGAATTTTTTTTTTTTTTTGGGAACCACATCACATTTTAAGTAGCTTTGAGGACCCTATGTGACAAATACCAAAAAGAGACACTATTTTAAAAACTGCACCCCTCAAAGTGCTCAAAACCACATTCCGAAGTTTAACCCTTCAGGTGCTTCACATGAATTAAATCCATGTGGAAGGGAAAAGGAAAATTTTTCCTTTCCCACAAAAATTTTACTTGAGCTCCAAATTTAGCATTTCCACAAGGGTAACCAGAGACAATTTGCTGTTCCTTAAGTACGCCAATACCTCATAAGTGGTTGAAAACTACTTTTGAGCCGCAGTGCTTAGCTCAAAAGGGAAATGCACCATATTATAGTGCAGATTTTGCTGGAATGGTTTGAGGTTGCTGTTGTCACAGCCACTAAGGTGCCAGAACAGTTGAAGCGCCCCCCCCCACACACACAAGTGACCCCATTTTACAAACTACATCGCTCAATGAATTCATCTAGGAGGGCAGTGAGCATATTGATTCCACAGGTGTGTCACAGAATTTTATACCATTGGGTAGTGAAGAAAAAAATTACGTTTTTACCACAAAAAAAATGTTTTCGCCAAGTTAGAGATGGTTTTAACAAGGGAAAATGGGTAATAATGGCACCAAAATTTGTCACAATTTCTGCTGTACGTGGCAATGTGTGTACAGTACTGCTTAACCACACGGCGAGACTTGGGAGCGATGGAGCGCTAGATGATTCTTAAATTTTTGTAGAATAGTTTGCACATTCCATTTACAGAGCCCCTAAGTGCTAGAAGAGCACAATACTTAAGGGTACTTATTCCTCAGCGCCGCATTTTAACGGCGTTGAGAAATAAGTAGATAGCGCCACCCAGAGTTGGAAAATCTCCAGGGTCTCAGCTGCCGGGGGGAGCTGAGACCCCAGAGAACATGAGTCAGGTCGGTTTTTACCGACCCCAGTGTTGTGATCACTGTCGTTCACTGAATAACGGCAACAGCAAAAATAAAAAAAAGTTTAATTTCCTATTGAATTTATCTCTCCTCTGATGTGATCGCACATCAGAGGTTAGAGAAATGGGGTCCCCCGAACCCCACCAGTACCTCCTGTGTCCCTGGACCCTAATGCATCCCCCCCCGGCCGGCGGTGTCTTCCATGAAGAAAATGGCGGGCTCATACACAGTGTGTCCGCTGAGATCTTGCCAGCACCCGGCAACAAAAGGAAATTTTTCCTATTGGTTCATTTTGATCACTGTGATAGTCCCTTTAGGGTTATGGTTGGGGTTAGGGTTGGGCTGGGGTTATAGCTAGGGTTAGGGTTGGCCTGGGGTTATAGTTGGGTTTATAGTTAGTTGGGTTAGTGTTGGGAGTTAGGGCTGTGTTAGGATTGGAGTTAGAATGGTGGGGGTTTCCACTGTTTAAGTACATCAGGGGGTCTCCAAACGCGAAAAGGCGCCCGCCATTGATTCTAGCCAATTTTGCATTCAAAAGTCAAACCAAGCTCCCTCCCTGCTGCCAACCAGTGGCTTTCCCTCACATACGGGATATCGGCTTACTGTGGAGAAATTGCACAACAAATTGTATGGTGCCTTTTCCCCTGATACCCTTGCAAAAATAGTTTGGTTCCAAAGTAATTTTTAATTTAAAAAAGTAAAATGTTCATTTTTTTTCCTTGAACATTGCTTTAGTCCTCATGAAGCACCTGAAGGGTTGATAAACTTCTTGAATGTGGTTTTGCACACCTTGAGCGGTGCAGTTTCTAGAATGGTGTCACTCTTGGGCATTTTCTGTCATATTGACCCCCAAACGCACTTCAAATATAAGGTTTTATCAATTTTGTTGGAAAAATGAGAAATTGCTGGTCAACTTTTGACCCTTATAACGTCCTAACAAAAAAAAAAAAGTTTACAAAATTGTGCTGATGTAAAGTAGACGTGGGAAATGTTATTTATTAACTATTTTGTCTGATAAGTCTCTGGTTTAAGGGCACAAAAATTAAAAGTTTGAAAATTGCAAATTTTTCAAAATTTTTACCAAATTTCCGTTTTTTTCATAAATACAAAGAAATGTTATCACTAACTTGAAGTACAATATGTCATGAAAAAACGTTCTCAGAATCAGTGGGAACCGTTGAAGCATTCCAGAGCTATAACCTCATAAAGTGACAGTGGTCAGAATTGTAAAAATTGGCCTGGTCATTCAAGTAACAAATTGGCACTGTCACTAAGGAGTTATATAGAGAATAAAGTTTTTACATTGCCATATTCTGAGGACTATAATTTTTTCTATTTCTGTCAACAGTCATGCGAGTGCTTGTTTTTTTTTTCTGGGACAAGTTGTCGTTTTTATTGGTACCAATTTTGGTCACAATTTTTTATAGCTTTCTATTCATATTTTTGGGAGGCAGAATGAAGAAAAATACTAGCAATTCAGGAATAGTTTTTCTGTCATGCCGTTCACCATGTGGTATAATTAATTAGATAACTTTATTCTTCAGGTAAGTTTGATTAAGGCTGTGTGCCCACGTAGCATTTTCTAAGCGTTTCTGCAGCGCTTTTAGACAAGCAATTCTGCTGCAGAAATGCTTAAGAAAAGCATCCTTTTGATTTTTAATGAAAAACGCACATGTGCCAATGGTGAATTTTTAACCGCTGCGGAAACGCTTAGCGATTAAAAACGCAGCATGTTCATTAACTTTGCGGAATCGCATGCGTTTCCGCATACCATCAATTATATGGGCAAAACCGCTTAGGAAAACGCATGCAAAAGCGCGTCAAAAAACGCATGTGTTTTCCCGGGAGCAGGGTGTGCGATTCTGCTCAGGTTTATTCTGCTTCAGAATCGCTACGTGGGCACATAGCCTAACAGCGATGCCACATTTATATAAATATTTATTTTGTTTCGTTGCTTTTACACAAACCATTTTATAGAAAAAAAATTGTATTTGCATGGCTATTCTGTAGTGTAAGGTGCGTTGTGTGTTTTGTTTTTTGTTTTTCCCCCTTCCCTCTCTGTTTGCTAAGCTGTATGGCAGCTTGTCTCTTGTGGGACCAGATGACGTTTTCAGCTATATCAGCAATAGTTTTAGTCTTGTTGATTGCATTTTATTTTACTTTTTGTTTGATGTTATGTTGAAAAAGCAGTTTTTTTAGCCACTTATCGAACGGGTCATTATGGCTATAGTAATACCATATGTGTACTTTTTTAGTTTTATTTTTGTTTTTACATAAATCTACAAATTGATATTTTTTTATTTAACTTTTTTTCTTCTCTATTTTTCTTTCTCTTTTTCTAAGTCCCTTTATGGGACACCGACTTTTATTTCTCTGATCGATGGTCTCATGCATTGCATGCATGTGTTTTGCAATGCATGAGGACTGTCAGTGTTAGGCCGGGATCACACATGCGAGAAACTCGGGTGAGTCTCGCATCTTAATACCTAGCACTTGGAAGCGGAGCGTGCAGCCGCATGTATTTCTATGCAGCTGTACGCTCTGCTCCCGAGTGCCGGCGGCAGTGCCGGGTATTAAGAAGTGAGACGACTCCAAGTTTCTTGCATGTGATCCCTGCCTTACAATGACTCAGCCAGCAGTAGGATCTAAAAGGCGATTTGTCAAACAGGCCAAAGTAGGTGGCATACTCAGAGTTTATAATTTGACCTCCGGCTGCCATGGCAACCCTAGGCTCCATGATCACTTTGGTGCCGGAGGTGTGAGCAAAGGAGACCCCTGCCTTTCACGAACGTCTAAATACCATGATTGCAGCATCTATGAGATAACACATGGTTAACATCATCAGGACCTGAGACAATTGGGTCCCGATGATGTTGCCTCTTAGAGCTATTACTCTGCCCTGGAATCCCAGCGCTTTCAGGACTCTGGGAATCCTGAGCGCTGCACAAAACCCAGGAAGCACCTATGTGTATTTACAGTTGGTGGTGAAGGGGTTAAATCTATATTCAAGTACAGTCTAGCTATGAACGTGCCCATAAAACATAGGATGAATGTCATCCGAACCGGCAGATTTCACTGCTATTCTGTAATGTGAATGCAGCAATTTGACCAATTCATATTTCAATATGTCCACAAACTATTGTAAATCCTGGAAGGCTGTAATCATTTGTAGAATGTAAAATTTTGAATTTTTTTGTTTTCAAGTTCTACGTTATTGAATATGCTGCTTGCGACGCTACCTACAATGAAATTGTGACATTTGAGCGGCTTCGACCTGTCAATCAGAACAAGCCTGTGACAAAGAACTCTTTCTTTAAATGCATGGTGGATGTTCCAGAAGACTTGACAGAAGCGTAAGTTGCCTTAATGGAGTATAAAATAAGCTTGTGCTTTGTGTGGTTTGCATTTATAATACTTGTTTTAAAATCTAAAACGTAGTTTATAGTTGAAATTGCTTAGTAGGAGTGAGAGACCCTTTACCAGAGAGGTATATGGTCTCCCCTTTATTGTAATTGGATCTAAACCACCCTCATTATCAACGTCCTAAAGTGGAATTTATTTACATTGATGTGGATTTTCCGGATGAGCAGCCATTTTTTTTCATGGGTAATTCTGGGGAAGCAGAAATGCTTGTCCTCTGAATCAATTTTTTTTTAATATCTTGCTTAAGAACAGCAAGCCTATTGCTGTCCTATTCAGCTGTATCAGGCTGTGTTCAGATACAGCCAGTTATAAACAATGCATAGAAACATTTTTCAGGTCTTTTCTATAGGAAGTAAATAAAAAATAAATACTGAAAGGGTTCGGAAGACTCGTTGAAAAATGCCACGTGGACAAAAAAAGTTGCTTGTCACTACTTTGGTGAGGATCCTGATAGAATCTGATCCAAATTAGGATTGTCAAATCAAAAGGCTGGAAAAATGCTTCAGGGCACTGTATGGTCGTGAAGGGGCATTTTTATTAATACAGCTGTCGTGTTTTTTTGCAGGTGTGCCAGTGAAGCTGTGCATAAAGAATTCAAGAAAGCCGTCGGCGCCTGTAGAGTGTACTTTACCTCAGAGACTAATCAATTAATTATTTTGGTAAGAAAGAATGCTCATGAAAGTTAAGCAGAGGCATAAGATAAGATTTTTTTCTTTTAATTTTTATTTTTTTTTAGCTTGGTACTCAAATCATTGGCTTAAAGCTGCAATCAGGCTGACTTGTTTCTAAAATGAGATGTGCTAGAAGAAAACCTTAAAATGCTCCTATGTGTGCATAAAGTGTGAAAAGTTTTTGATATCAACTATGATATGGAAAAAAATAGCATGAAATTTACAGACTTGAAGCTGCAGAAATGACCTGGTGGCAGCATTAGATATGAGAAAACATGCTATAACCAGGTTCTTTCAAATGTATTACGGAGATCTTCTCGCCTGGAAAGATTGCTTCTACGAATACAATGTGAAATGCAGATTTCTAATGATAACACGTGTACTGCATGCAGCCTTAAGCCAGCAAAATCCGTATGTTAGGAATTTCAGATAGCTGCTGTGGGAATAATTTTGCTTTCATAGTTGGTCTGTGAAGGTCTATAGATTAAAACAGAAATCTAGACAAAAAAACAATTGATGTCTGCCATGGCCTACAATAGACGTCCATTGTTGCCAATCAATCTTTTGGTATAAATGACTTTTCTCTCCCCTGAGAACAAGTAAAAGCATCCAGCGTGGCAGATCAATTTCTTAAAGGGAACCTGTCATTCCCCCCCCCCAGGCGGTTTTTAAGTATAAGCACCACCTTGTACAGCACTAATGCTGCATTCTGTCAAGGTGGCTTTTTTATTTAGCGTCCCTTCCACCGCAGAAATAATCGCAGAGAACTGCTGCGCATGCCCAAGATTCCCAGCACTGCAGTGTGAATAAATCATAAGCGACTGCAGGGCGAGATCTCTGGCCGCGCGTCCACGCAGACGCGGTAGGAAGGCCTGGATGTGATGTGAGAGCACGGGCAGCGCTAACTGCGCTTGCCCAAGAAAATATAGT